>NC_090930.1:1344356143-1345606143 GCF_040938575.1 Ambystoma mexicanum
TTGTAAGCGAATTCGGCCACAGGTATTAAGAGTGACCAATCATCCTGGACCTTGGTGGAAAAGCAATGAAGATACTGTTCCATTGTTTGGTTTACTCGTTCAGTGGCTCCATTGGTCTGTGGGTGAGAACCCGAAGACAAGGCACGCTGGATTCCCAGTATACGACATAACTGGGATATGTACTGGGGTCCCCGGTCAGAAATGATCTTGGAAGGTAGCCCATGAAGCCGGAATATGTGTTCCAGGAAAATTCCAGCAAGTTCAGATGAGGATGGCAGTTTGTATAAAGGTGTGAAGTGAGCCATATGAGTGAACAAATCAGTGGTAACCATTATAGTTGTGTAGCCCCTGGAAGAAGGTAGTTCCACGATAAAATCTGTGGCAATGATTTCCCAGGGTCTTGTTGGTATTGCTGGTTGGAGCAGGAGACCTGCTGGTCTTTTGTTATCATGTTTGTTCTGATTGCAGACTGCACATGTCTGGATATGGATCTTGATATCATCCTTCATCTTTGGCCACCAAAACTGTCTTTGTATTCGACGGAGAGTGTTGGTGATACCACGGTGTCCTGAATGGAAAGTATCATGACATAGGCTTGTGATTTTTTGTCTCAGTCCAGGAGTGGGAATGACCAAGCGATTGTCCTTGAACAGGTATTCGTCCTTTGTTTTGAGATTCCATCGATTGTTTCTCTTAAACTCCTTCCAAGATTCAGAGGACTGGGTTTGAACTTGAATTTCCTCCAGGAGGGTAATTGCTTGAGCAACAAATATTGTGTGGGGAAACATCTTAGGAAAGGTCCGATCTTCAAGGGGTTAATAATCAGGACGTCTGGATAAAGCATCGGCTATAATGTTATGTGTTCCAGGGACATGATGGATCTGAAATTGGTATTGGGCAAAAAAGAAGTCCCAACGGGTTTGACGACTGTTTCTACATTCTTGGGACTGCAGGTCTTGGAGATTCCGATGGTCCGTGCGGACTTGTACCGAGTGTTTAGCTCCCAAAAGAAGATGACGCCAAATCAGTGAAGGCTTGACGGATGGCTAGCAATTCCTTCTCTTGGACGGAATAATGAGTTTCACTGGGGGTCAAGGTGCGAAAGAGATAGGCGATGGGGTGTTCTAACTTGTCGCCAAGTTCCTGTTTCAGGACGGCCCCAATGGCGTAGTTGGAGGCATCAGTCTCGACAAGAAAAGGTTGATCAATGTCGGGTTGAGCTAGGATGGGAGCTTGTGTGAACTCCGTCTTCAACCGCTGGAACGCCGAATCTTGGGCTGAGGTCCACCGAAAGGGGGTATCCTTCTTTAACAATGTAATGATAGGATGCACAATCTCAGAAAATGCTGGTATAAATTTCCGGTAGAAGTTAGCAAGCCCAAGGAACGATTGAATTTGTTTTACAGTGGTTGGAACAGGCCAGGATAGAATGGAATCAACCTTTGAGGAGTCCATTCCAATTCCTTTTGGGCTAAGAATGAATCCGAGGTAGTGAACAGTTAAAACATGGAAAAGACACTTCTTTATGTTTATGTTCACGTAGACGTTGTGAGACTGTTCTTACGTGCTCTTCATGTTTCAGGTGGTCCTTGGAGTAGATCAGTATGTCGTCCAGATATACAATGACGAATAGGAATAGCATATCAGAAAACACTCGATCCATAAAACGTTAGAAGACAGCTGGGGCATTAGCAAATCCAAAGGGCATAACCAAGTATTCAAAATGGCCAAAGGGTGTTCTAAAGGCTGTTCGCCATTTGTCACCTTCCTTTATACGAATAAGATGATAGGCACCCCTGAGATCTAATTTTGTGAAGACGACTGCACCTCTGACTACTTTCAGGATGGCCGAGATGAGAGGCAATGGATAACGATCCTTGAGAATGCACTGGTTAAGGCCACGGTAATCCAAACATGGCCTAAACTCCTTGGAATCCTTCTTAGGAACGAAGAAGAGGGAAGCGCCCGTTGGGGACTTGGAAGGTCGAATAGTTCAATTTTCCAAGTTGGTGTCCAGGTATTCCCGGAGGGCCCTTTTTTCAGGTTCGGATAGAATAAACATTCTTCCGAAGGGAATCACTGCTGAAGGCTCAGTGTCAAAGGCACAGTCCTCGGGTCCGTGCGGTGGTAGAGCTTGAACAATAGCTGTTGAGAACACATCTGAGTAAGCCTGATAGGCCCTGGGAATCCGGATGATGTTAGAGACAGTGACTGGAATTTGCTGAGTTTCTTGAGAGTCTTCAGAGGACCTTGGTAAGGTATCTAGGGACAAACAGTGGGACATAAAATATTCAGAACCAAGGAACAAGGAGCCTGCTGCCCAATTGATGTAGGGGTTATGCTTCTGTAACCAGGGCATGCCGAGAACCATTGGATAGTGGGCCGATCTTATAACGTCAAATTTAATTCTCTCTTGGTGGTTTATAGAAAGCAGGATCGCTTTAGTTTGAAGGATTATGGGTCCCGAAGACAGGGGTCTCCCATCAATAGCTTCTACAGATTGCATTGTCTCTCGAATTTCATGTGGAGTAGTGACCCAATCATGATCTATGAATATGCCCATGGCTCCGCAATCCACTAATGCCAGGATGGGGTAAGATTCTTTCTTGGAACGGCAATATGAATGCCTGTAAAATCACAAGATTATTTTGTCCAAGAGTGTTCAAGGAAGGAATTGATGTGGATCAGACATCTCTCTCCCGAAACTGTGCCCCTTCTAGGATCGGGCGCTGGCATTTCCCGAACGCAGAGGAGGAGCTATAGGGCACTCCCTCACAAGATGTTTATCGGAGGCGCAATACATACACAGAACAGTGTGAATCCGGCGCATTCTTTCTTGTGGGGTAATGGGTCTACGGAAGGCCCCTAGTTGCATGGGTTCTGGATCCGAGGTTGGAGAAGCTGTAGGCTCTGGTCTAGATGGGTGGTCTGTGACAGCCTTTTGGAAGGTTGACTTAGACTTCTTTTTCTCTGCCTTTCTTTCCCGGATTCGAAAGTCGATTTGCAAGGAAAGGTCCATGAGAACCTGGAAGGAGTTTGGGCGAGCTACCCTGGCTAACTCGTCCTTTATTTCTTCATTCAGGCCTCTTCGGAAGAAGGTGAAGCTGGCTTCTTGAGACCAATCAGCTTCCTTCACAAGTTGTTTAAAGCGGGTCACATAGGTAAGCATATCCTGGGATCCTTGTTGAAATTCAAGCAAACGTTCTTGAGTGCTGTAAACCTGCTCTGGGCAATCGAACATGGCCTTTAGGGCTTCCACGAACCCATCATAATTATCCAGGAGGGCGTCGCCCGAATTGACTAGGGGGGTTGCCCAGGTCAAGGTGTTACCAGTGAGGTGTGAGATCATGAACCCCACCTTTGCTCTAGGAGTGGAAAAATAGTATGGCTTGAAGGTGAAGTGTACCAAACATGAATCAAGGAAGGCACGGAGGGTCTTTGAAGAACAATCAAATTTGTCCACTACTCCTCCCAATAACACGCTTTCCTTAGTTGCAGAGTCAGGTGACAAAACTAACTGCTTTAATGCAGCATTCTCAGCTTTAAGGTTCTGGACTTCTGTGGTTAGTTCCTGCATGCCTTGCATGATGTTCTCCCCTTCTCACCTGTTTTTGTTGTTTGCTTGAGACCTTCTTTGGTGACTTCTTTCGCACGGTCCGGGATTTGTGTAAACCCGTGTGCTGGTCTTCGGATTCCAGCATGAGGATAACAATCCAACTCCAGGATATGTTCAGATGTCCAGGACGGAGACCAGGAAGGAACAATGTTCGAGCTTGCAGACACGGAACGCCATGACTCGAGCGCAGGCGAAAATCCAGGAAGGTAAAAGGTAAGTTTGAGGAAAAGATGGAAGGAAGGGGGATTCAAGGAACCGGGAAACAGGATTCAGTAGAAAGCCCCGACCGAACTCCGGTAACACACGTCCAACTACAGCAAGCGGTAGCGTTGAGACGCGCAGAGCCGCGGGGCCGTGTCTGTTTAGTAGAACAGAGTGCGTGGAACGCAAAGACTGGCAAGCAGCGTTCTGTGTCAAGCGGCCATGTTGGAAGGATTACTGCATTCAATCCCCTATGGGTCAGGGACCACAAAGTCCAGAAAGGACATAGGCGACGGTTCATGACAATGATGTCGACGCAGTCATCGAAAGGTGCCCCATAGGTGTGATGCTGCACCATCATCCGCTTTCATCTGTGCCGCGCCCCCGATGTCAGCCATGATAGGAGGTGTGTCATGGCACTACAGTTAGGATTTCAGATGCACCATCATATAATTCAGTCCTCACCTTCAGCTGCTATGCCATGCCAGTGCAGTCAATTGGAGGGCGGCAGGTGTGCAGCTGTCACTGGCTGTCAGGGCACGATCCTCGGGGATCTTGGGTGTCCAGGCACCACCAATGCCCAATGATGTCAGTCTCTCCACGCACAGTCACATGAGCAGGGCTCATCTGCATCGGAACTCTGTCCCCGGCGGCCATCTGGCTCGGCTCTCAAGCGCCCCCCCCCCCTCACCACATATAAAAAAACGACTGGACATATTTTTTACAAACAAACAACAGGTTTCCTCCAACCACTTTGTGCCCAACTTATTTCTTATTTGGTGAAAATACATGCAGCAGTTTGAACTGTGCACATGAGCAAAAATTTGACATGAGAAACCCAATCCAAAAAGTGAATAACACACCTTTTTTAAAACTTGTATGTCTTTTCACCCATGACACATATTTGCATGAACATTTCTAGTTTCGGCGGACGGGGCAAGACATCTTGTTTGGAGATATTCGTACTAATCTGTCCCACAGCTCACAAATTATTAGACATAGCATGTTCACATTTCTCATGGATGATAGGTTTCACCTTAATTATAGGATGACTAGTGGCCCATATAATATTTAGAGACAGATATATACTCACTGAATTACTAAACAGCAACCATCTGACAATACTTATGATCTATTTTTCAATTTTTACCCTCAACCAATATGAAAAGTTCAAACAAAGAATAACCAAGTACTTTAGAACCCCAAGAGGATAATTCCCTCTACTTGGCTTATTCACAGTTCTCGGCGAAATAGCTACCTTCCCCAGGTTTCTCTTAATGTTTCACATAGTTCCGAATCCTAAGGGCATGTGCCCTCCTAGGGATTCTCCTTTTAAGTATATTCACTCTTGACTTCACCTGGTATACTCTCCTGCCAGGACTTTCACACAATGGCCCTCATTACGACCCTGGCGGAAAGTAACTGACCTGACCGCCATAGCGTAAATATCGTTTCCGCCATTGCACGACGGAGTAAAGTGCGGCTAATTCCGACCCATCGGGCACGAGCACTACGCCATGGCAGAAGTGCAAAGTCCGCGATGGCGGAAATGTCCCCAAAACGCCCCTCACCGCCGTCGTACGGCGCCCTAGGTGCAATTCCGCCACCCATCATAGCGGTCACCGTAATGAGCGGCAATCGGAAAATACGGTGACCGTAAATATACGGAAACGGAAGTAAAAACATGGTCCCGGAACGGGAAACAGCACGCCGTACACCTATAAAATCAGAATTCCCACACAACCATTAAAAATACTACCCTGAGACACATCCCAACCCGTCATCCACCCTAGTGAAAACAATAAAAATGGGAAAAGTAGCGAAAAAAGCGTGCGACCGCAAGCGGCAGGTCCACTTCTCCCGTGAGGAACTCACCGTGCTCACAGAGACCCTCCAGGAGAATGCTGCCGTCGTCTTCTCGACGCAAATGACCAGGACAGCACTTGCGAACAAGAAGGCCATATGGGCCCTGGTGGCACAGCGGGTAAGTGCGGTGGGGACCGCACCCCGCAACCCACAGCAATGCAGAAAGCGATGGGACGACTTGCGGATACGCGTACGGAGCATACTATCCGCCAACCGTAACATTGCCACAGCTACCGGGGGAGGATCGGAATCACCCATCAAGTTGACCCCCTGGGAAGAAATATGTGCCTCCACCATTGGAATGGAGAGTATAGAGGGAGTCGGAGGGATGGAGAAAGGAGTGCAGACAACCGAAGAATCAGGTAGGTGGGCCAAATAAAACAATGCTAAATCCACAATGTCCAATCATGTGAAGTACCATGTGTCCACATAGTGCAACAGAAACACATGTCCAGGAGAACGTCCACATACATTGGCCTGATAGCGCACTTTAAAAGTCACATTAAATACATAAATAATTAAAAATCCTAAAAACACCCTCTACACGTGCAGCAGGCACACCCTAACTGCAGGCTGCAAAACAACTGCATCCTCAATCCACACAAAAATGAAACCACCTCCAAGGCCCTGACCCAAATCACCCTCAGGTACCACCCCAATGCATGTGATACATTGCCATTCCAATTTCCACAGACCCATCAATAACGCTCGCCCTCCTTTACTCCACCACAGGGTCCGATTCAAACGACGAGCTCCAGGACACCCCTACCAGCACACCTGCAAAGAGGGCCAAGACCAACGGCCAAAGACCCTCCACCTCAGCTGCACGGATCAAGACCCGGCAGCAGCACAAATCAAGTGGCAGCACACAGGAGGGGACTTCAACAGGCACCCCAGCAGCCAGCATGCCCACAACAGCACCACCACAGGTCCCCCCAATGGATGCCACAGAAGGCACTGCTTCTGGTGGCAGCAGCACCATAGGTGACACTGCATTAATGGCAGCATGCTCCGACACAGAAAACGGTGATGTCGATGTAGGATCCATCCATGACCTGTCTCAATCCCCCTGTTTGTTTCATCCCGTACACCATGAGGATACCACGCAGGGGCACCCACAAGACGACGACTGGCCATCCCCCACAAGCCCTGTGGCAAGGCAACATGAGGTGATCAGCCCCTCTGTGACACCACCGCAAATGGCCATGGCACAGCAGAGGCAACAGTCCCTCGACCAGGTGATCGTGCAACAGCAGCAACTGGCCACGCTCCTCAAGGACCATGCTGATGAATGTGGGGGTACTAAGGCACTCAATCACGGTCTATGGAGAAGAATTTATGTTGTACCTATTACATATGTATATTTAGTACACCATATACCTTTAACAACACTTGCTGGGGGCCGTCACTCTACAGAGAGATATGGGACCCCCAGTCTAGAGGAAGAAATATAAATAACGGTAACTAATTCCGCTTCGTACATAGAGAAAATACATTTATTAAAAATCAGACTTAGTGTTTTAACAACAATAATTCATAAGAACAAATTTAGAAAAATTGTAGGGAAAAATTGGGGCATTTTACATTAGATAATGCCCGGTACTAGATTTTTTTAGGGCTTTCTATGCAGCACGTTGTATATTGTTAAATTTAATTAGACAACGTAATGCTAGCACCTATAAAGATCTTACACCTCTTGCTGATCTAACACACTTAAGGATCCTAACCAATAAGGTCCTTGCATATAAACACAATAAAACAGACCTATACTTCAGGTCACATTAAATTCTCATTGATTATGTCGAGTTGTTTTGTGACATAGATCATAAGAAAGCATGAGTCCAGCTCATACTTTAATAAGGTCGACCGGTTTCATAACCACACTTGTTTAGGTCATCTTCTTCAGGACATATAGTTTCAAAAGAAGGGATGTTGGCTCCCCAATGGAAAGGCTTTTTCCAGAAGTGTGTTCTTACTCCGCCATATTCGAACTAATGGCACTGTCTTGTGTTGCCTGCCCTTATGTACCTAGTACGATTAATCTTGTCCCCTGCAGTTCTTAGATTGCTCGTTGCTTCTCGTGTGCACGATGAAAAAAAGGGGGGGTATTTAGTAGGCGCCGTTGGATCGCCTCGCCAAGCGGCTCTTTTATTGCTTTCCTTCGATCCTCGCGTGTGTGAGCACTATCCGGGTCGGCTGCTCTGGTTACTTTGCAGCAGCTGTTGGTTTACCCCCCCTTTTGCCATTAGTTCGAATATGGCGGAGTAAGAACACACATCTGGAAAAAGCCTTTCCATTGGGGAGCCAACATCCCTTCTTTTGAAACTATATGTCCTGAAGAAGATGACCTAAACAAGTGTGGTTATGAAACCGGTCGACCTTATTAAAGTATGAGCTGGACTCATGCTTTCTTATGATCTATGTCACAAAACAACTCGACATAATCAATGAGAATTTAATGTGACCTGAAGTATAGGTCTGTTTTATTGTGTTTATATGCAAGGACCTTATTGGTTAGGATCCTTAAGTGTGTTAGATCAGCAAGAGGTGTAAGATCTTTATAGGTGCTAGCATTACGTTGTCTAATTAAATTTAACAATATACAACGTGCTGCATAGAAAGCCCTAAAAAAATCTAGTACCGGGCATTATCTAATGTAAAATGCCCCAATTTTTCCCTACAATTTTTCTAAATTTGTTCTTATGAATTATTGTTGTTAAAACACTAAGTCTGATTTTTAATAAATGTATTTTCTCTATGTACGAAGCGGAATTAGTTACCGTTATTTATATTTCTTCCTCTAGACTGGGGGTCCCATATCTCTCTGTAGAGTGACGGCCCCCAGCAAGTGTTGTTAAAGGTATATGGTGTACTAAATATACATATGTAATAGGTACAACATAAATTCTTCTCCATAGACCGTGATTGAGTGCTAACATGTATTATGAATACACGGTAGGAATGCAAATTTGACTTTTATAGAGGTCATCAAATACAAAAAAAACCCTTTGTGTTTCAGGGGTACTAAGGCAGCCATAGAAACATCTACTGAGACACTTAGGGCAGAAATGGAGAGAAGTACAGAGACACTAAGGGCACAAATGGAGAGAAGCACCGAGAGCCTGAGGGTACAAATGGAGAGAAGCACCGAGAGCCTGAGAGTACAAATGGAGAGAAGCACCGAGAGCCTGAGGGGGGAACTGCATGCGACGTCCAAAGACGTATGTGCTGAACTTGCCGCTGTGCGCCGTGTGCTCACTGAGCTCTCACAAACCCTTAGGGACATGCATGGACGTGAGCAGGCAGAGACATCATCCGTTGCAAGTTCCGTCAAGGGCAGCCCCCAACGTAGATCTGGGAGGAACCTGCGCTCCACAGGCAGGGGTGCCCCTGATACCCGGAGAGGGGGCTTGCAATAGCGTCTGCCCACTGACAATGAGCATCTTTGGACACTGGTGTTCGGGGGGGAGGTAGGAGGGTGGAGGGGGAACTGTTGGGCTTACTTGGGTGGCGGGTCGATGGGGTGTGTAACATAATTTCACATATGCTATAAACATTTCACAATCATCCAATGAGATGTGTGGACATTGATCTTTGTGTACGAGGCCTTTATAGGCGTACAGTCCATATTGTGCATGTTCCAGACACACACAGTGCCACAAGTCCCGTGTCCATGTATCAGCCACCAGGCGTGAGTGCTAGAAGCATGAATCTATGAGAATCTGATGAATTTCACGGCCCTCCTGTGCCTCGCGGACTCCTTGAGGTACTGCCACATCCCCACCCTCATCATGACCATCTTCAGGTGCTTGCAGTTCTGCGTCAGGGGGCATGGGCACATTTCTACGTACGCACATGTTGTGTAGCATGACACATGCCATGACCATCTTTGCAACCTTCTCATGGCGGTACAGGAGTGCCCCGCCAGACCTGCTGAGGCAGCGGAAACGACCCTTCAGTAGGCCGAATGCCTGTTCTATGACTACACGGGTACGTGAGTGGGCATGGTTGTAGTCCTCCTCATGCTGGTTCTGTGGGTTCCGGAGTGGTGTAAGGAGCCATCTCTTCAGTGGATACCCGGCATCACCTGTATGTGGACAATAAAGGATGTTTGTGGAATGACATTGCTACGTACGCATCCCCCCCCCCTTCCTGCCAGGTCATTGCCGCATCACATACCCCACATTATCATGCATGAAATGAGACTCACCGAGTAGCCAGGATCTGTTCCCTGCGTGTCGCTCCATGTAGCGTGGTATTGTAGAGTTCCTCAAGACCATAGAATCATGGGTTGATCCAGGAAATCGGGCACAACAATGTGTAATGATCCTGTTGGAGTCACACACCATTTGTACATTAAGAGAATGATATTGTTTTCGGTTGCGGTACTGGGCCTCCATGGCATGTGGGACAACCAATTCCACATGGGTGCAGTCGATGGCACCAATGCAACCCGGTATGCCGGCAAGTGCATGGAATCCCACTTTTGTGTTCGTAATTTCCTGCTCCGAGCGTGGTAGAGAGATGTAGTCGCCTGCGTGCTTCAGGAGGGCATCGAGCACTTGCAATAGTGTCCGTGACAACAGTGGCTGTGAAATGCCATGCAACTGTCCGACTGTGTGCTGGTAGGTGCCTGTGGCCAGCAAGTGGAGTACAGACACCACCTTCAGTAGGGGTGGGATGGCGGTTGGGCTATCTATCATGCTGACAAGGTCAGCGTGTGTCATGTCCACAATGGCGGTTATGGTGTCCCGGTCCAAACGGTAGAGGGTGTGGATCTGCTCATCAGTGAGGTTGAACGGATGAGCTCGGAGGCGTGGGATTGCGGGCTGCCTGCGTGGTGGTAGTGGCTGTGCTGGTGGGGCTTGCTGGCCCTGCCTTGCCCTCCTCCTCCTCCTGCGTCTCCTCTGTGCGGCCGGTTGTTGTAGTAGTTGGTGTTCGTCTTCTTCTTGAAGTTGGAGTACTTGCAGTGCTATCAGGTCCCCCAGGGCCAACATTGCTAGTCCTGCCGGTAGCATTTTGGAGTGGGTGTGGTTGTGGGAGGGGGTTGGGTGTGCAATTTATGTGTTTTCAGGCTGTATAGCCTCCACCTGTGGTGATTCATTCCACCTGTGCAAGCTGCAATCCCCTTTGGGCGAGCACGTCCCGCACACAACGCTGCAATTCGACGCATGGCATCTTGCTATTACAATCATGTATTTAATCCCGATGGCAGTGAAATATTGGTTCATATGTTCATTCTGCTATGGTCCCATTGTTTCACATACTATCTTTGCAGTCGCGAACAAACTTGTGAAGGGTCAGTGGAATGTAGTACTCGATTGACGGTGGACCCTCATGCAGCACTGTACCGAGGTTCACCGACGGGCGGGGCGTCCCATTTGTGAGTGAAGCCAGTTGCCATTTTCACACACTGCCGCACTACATGGATGGATTTGTGATTTCAAGCGGTCACAGATGCCTTTTCGACGTGATGTTGCAAATGAGGAATTCGAAGGACAGCGCTTTCGGTTTTCAGCTAGCGGCGAGGAGACGCCCACAGGTCTGACTGCAGATATAAAGTTCTATTGTTTAATGTCCTTCGGACAGGGGCCATGGCAAGAATGCAATGATTGATATGAATAGTATGGGATGCGCAATAGCGTAGTGGACGATAAGGCAGGACGTTCCCAAATACATGTTACTTCACAACACTGGAATTCCGGGCTGGAGCACAGTGGATTTTGCAGACTGCATTACGCACAGACTCAATGGAAATTTCACATGTTATGTGAGTAAATAATCAGGTGTTTTCATACCGGGATGAGGGAATGATGTATGGATGCATGGACAGACGATTTAATAGAGAGTTTGCCATCTTCAGGGCTTTTTGGAATCTATCCACTTCCCCTGCGCTATGTGATGCAGGGCTGCCATAGTGGGACCATCGTCTATCTGCCCTTGTTGAACCCTCCCTGTCTCGACGCGCCTTCAAACACTTGTGTCTATGCACGTTACTAATCCCATCTAATGGATTCTGTTTTAACAGACGCATGCACACAAACACTCGTTTGTAATAGTGTTTTCACCTCGATTTATATAGTTATGATTCGCAAGTGATTTTTGGGTGGGAATAATCCTTTTGAGTGGGCTAGCATGCATATGGCTGTGGATTTAGTGTGATCATTGAAGTGAGTAATTCAAATGAAGTTCTGATGCCCATACTATTCTTTTTCATTTCATTTGGGTGACAGGTATCTCCTCCCCTTTTGCCGCTGCCATCTGTATGCCACTCCTGCAGATGGCTTTTACTCCCGACACCTGCTGCTTCGTGTTAATCAGTGGAGCACCATTACGATCTTATGGGACGATCGCCAATGGGCCACATGCCCTTACGCAGTACTAGTGGCTAGGAGCAACATATCGACCTTTCAGCTGGACTAGTGCCTACCTAATGGGACGGCCCTGCGGTTGTAGGCGCTTCCATGTTGCCTTTTTGAACGTGAATGTAGCCCCTGTGTACCATGAAGGAACAGGGCGTCACACAAGAAGAAGCTGGTCATTTATTGCGGATGCAGCCCACAATAATGAAATATATTTTGGAGTTCATGACCTAATAGCTGTATGGACTTGTTGATTTTGTTGTGCATTAAATTTCTATTATGATATTGACCGTGTAGCGTTATTCTTTGCAAGTAATGTAGCATATTCCTATTTGTGGAGCGATGTATTGTGAGAAGATCTGCATTGGGTTCCGGCTTCTGAGTATAGTTGCGTGGTACTGTACTGGGCGCGTTTGCCTACGAAGCCCAGTGAGGTCAGGGATAGGGGCTGCCATTATGACTGTTTTAATGATGTCATGCTCAGGGGCGGGGGATTAGCTTTTGTGTAACAGATGCCGGTCAGCCAGGTGGATTGGTGGAATGATGTGATTATCAGAATATGGCTGGTCACAGGTGCCTGTGTTTGCGTGCGTTTCTTGGAGGGAGACTGAGGTCATGTCCATTGGAATAGCTTCTGTATTCGTGCCATCTGTGCCCTGCAGCTCCCATTGGCCCCTCTTGAGATGAGCCTGGCTGCTCAGTCACTCTGCCAACTTGTGTGGTACATGCTTATGCTGATGGTTGGTTTGTTTACTGGCAGGAGTACAGGGCTGGTGCAGTCTCACTCAGGATACTGCTTTGAATGTTGCCTTACACTGGTGTCAAGCGATGGGGGGCCTGTTTTTGTTTGTCTCATATTTCAGTTCATGTTGCTGTACTTGAACCTTCACATGCCTGTGCTGCATCAGTACGGCAATGGTGCCATGGCAAATATGGATGGCCACTCACAAGGCACTTGGAGCCCCTACATTCATTTGTTCGTTGGCATGCATGGGTGACTTGTACATTTCACTGGTTGCATTGTGTGACTTCATTGCACCTACGAGGAGTTGTGCAATGTGGCCAGGGAGTGGTGTACAGGCACTCAGTAGGGCCTTTTACGGTTGGTTCGCGATGCCATACTTCTCACCATGGCGGAATGGTACTTTCCGCCATGCTTGATGGCGTTAGGTAAATGTCCGCTAGGGTCAGAATTCGCGTACCGTTGCGCCATGGTGGTAATTACGGTTTCGCATGGCGCGCGTGCGCGTACTTGGTGCAGTTAGCGTTGGCGTTCACTACGGTGTCACTAATGGCATCGTACTTTACGGTGACGGGTCATAATCGCACCGAGCACTATTCGATGGCGGTATTGCATTTCCGCCATCGTTTTTCGATTTCCGCCAGGGTCGTAATGAGGGCGAATGAGTTTTGAGTTTTCCTTTTATCCATGAATCGATATTTTCCCACAGTTGGCGTATTGTTCCTTGGTTAACAGTGTTCATTTCAATAATGCACCTCTCTTTCAAGCAATGGCCTCTGCCCCCTTACCCAGTGTGGTTACTTTTATTTGACTTTCTTTCACAATTACTTTGCCATCTCTTTTTTTTTTAATTTCAGTTTTATTAGTTTTTCAAAGGTAGAAGTTTGACAATCATTTAGAAGCATTTTCCACCAACAAGTCAAATAGGAGTTTTCACAAAGAGAACAAACGTGTATAAAACATATAAAGACTTTGCAGATCACATAAATCGTCCAAACCAATTACCTACACCCCGCCCCCTCCCCCTATTCCCATATCGCCGTCTGGCGGGCTAGAAGAAACCAAATGTTACATCTGAACCATTCTCATATTTATAACATAGGACACATGAGCACAATATAACCTGTGAATTCGATATAGTAGACAACGTCAACCGTCGCATAGATTGTCTCTGAATGTAGTAACGCTTTGCACACATTCTTTTCATGTGACATATTTGGCACGAAATTCAGACCATGCATTCTCAACTGTGGTGCGATCCCCATGTAGGGGCGCAGTCAGATTGTCCATTCTATATATGTTCAGGGCAACACCCAACCACTCAGTTTTGCTAGGGAGCGTGGCCCTCTTCCATACCATGGTGAGACAGGTTCTTGCGGCAATAAGAAGGAAGGCCTTGTATCATTTTGGGTGCTTTCATGGTCATGTCGTCCGTTTCAACCAGGCCAAACAGAATCAGCAGTGGTTGTTTCTCCCATTCATTCCTTGATCCAGCTGAGAACCTCTGACCAGTAAGCTTGGACCACCTCACATCCCCACCACATATGCCAATAGTCTGCTCGCTTCCCACAACCCCTCCAGCAGTGTGGGCTTACCTCTTGATACATTTTAGCCAGCCAGATCGGGTCATACTGCCATCTATACATCAACTTGATGGCATGTAATTTGTATTGGCAAGATATAGATGATTTCGCCGTTCATCTACATATTTGTAACCATAAGTTTTGTGAGATCTGCCTGCCCATATCTGATTCCCATCTGTTCTTGAGTGTGAGGGATGGTGTAATATCGACCTCAATCTATGCCGAGTACATTGCACTTAGTAAAACCTCTAGAGCTCGTACATGTGTCAAGAATTCTCTCGAACGGGGTGAGGTTCCTTTGTAACTGATCTTTCCATATCGCCCTTGTCATCACCCCCTTGAGTCTCAGGTAAAGGAAGACCGATAGCGGGCCTATGCCAAGTGCCTCCTGAAGCTCCTGAATAGTGACGAAGGGGCTATTTCTCCAGAGTTGACCAGCCCTTTCTAATCCCGCATCGTACCAGGTCTCAAAGCTCCCTGGGTCCGGGATTGCATCCCGGATCCCTGGTGACCAAAGGTGTCCCAACGGAGAGGGCCATGTCGTAACTCCAACCATTTTCTTGCCTGGCTTCCATATTGCCCATATTGTTCCAATAATGGGGTGATTTTTGAGGCTATTACGTAGTTGGGGTCCCGGAACCCATAGCCATTCACCCAAAATGAAAGGGCGGAGATGGTGATTGTCCAAGACTATCCATTGTGGTTCTGACTGCTGCCTGACGTGCGGAACAAGGACACGCAGCTGGGCTGCCCTATAATATGTTTCTATGTCCGGGAGGCCTACCCCTGCATTGTCCTTTCGAAGCTGGAGCAAAGATCTGGGGACGCTAGGCTTTTGATTTTGCCACATGAAGGTTAAAAGGGACTTTCTGGTATCCGTAAAGTATTCTTGGGGCATTTTGATGGGAAGCATTTGGAACAGGTAGAGTATTTTGGGGAGAATCACCATTTTTATTGCATTTAAACAGCCCAGCCAGGAATGGTGAGTCTGGACCACCTTTGGATATCGTTTTGAAGGGCAAGTGATAGTGGGGGGAAGTTATCCTCGTATAAGGAGTCCAAGTCACGAGTAACATTGATGCCTAGGTATCGGAGTGTGGAGAGGCTGACCTTTACTCCTAGGGGAGCAAAGCGTTCCGCCTTGGAATCTCTACTTTTATCAATTGGGAGGAGGATAGACTTTCCAGTATTGATTTTCAGGCCGGCAAGTTCGCCATATTCTTCGATTATGTCGATCGCAGCTGGGACAGAATTTAGGGGATCAGTTAGATGTAATGAGATATCGTCAGCATAGAGGTGTAGTTTATATTCACGATCACCCACTGTGATCCCCTTAACTTTACCATCATTCCTTAACTTCTGCGCCAGCGGCTCAAGGGACAGCACAAATACTATTGCCGACAGTGGGCAGACTTGCCTTGTTCCCCTTTCCAAGGGAAACGAACGTGAATAGCCTCTGTTCACTGTCACTGACGTTGAGGGAGATGTGTACAGTGCTTTGATGGCGCGGCGGAGCTTCGGCCCGAGCCCATTCCAAACCAAAATCCTTTCTAGGAAGTCCCATGACACCCTATCAAAGGCCTTCTCGGCATCCAGTGACAGAAGAGACGGATCCCCTCCCACTCCCTGTGCCTCATGAATTAAATGAAGTGTTTTCCTCATGGTATCCGCACCCTGTCTGTCATGATCCATCGATCACGCCCCTTTTGGTCCTCCTGGTCCCTGGCACGTCGGGGGTTACTCGCTGTAGTACACCCAACATGGCCGTATTCACAGAACGCGGTCTATCGACCTTTACGTCCACGCAGCACGTTCCATAAATTAACCACGACCTTGCGGCTCCGCACATCTCAACGCTATCGTTAGCTGAGGCTAGACGTGCGTCGCAGTCGTGCTCCCGGAACTGAGTTGCTGCTCGAACTCCCAGACCCACTCCTTCTCCTTCCCTTTACCTTGTACCTGTATGCATCCGCGTTCCGAGCAGACCGCCCCCGTGTGCGGCCTTCCTTCCTGGTCTTCCTGGAGTTTCCTTGATCCCGGATGAAGAAGCTGAACGAATCCTGGAATCCGACGACGGCCGAGCGGGCTTATACAAGACCCGAACAGCACGGAAGAAAACCCCGGCGAAGGATCCCGCAAGGCAGCAAAAACAGGTGAGAAAAATGGAAACCTGTGACATTGTCTCCCAAAAACGAAGCCAACTTGATCGGAGTGTATTAGTCGAGGTAAGTGCGTTTCAAGCCGGGCCGCAATGACTCTAGCATATACTTTGGCATCAATGTTGAGAAGAGAGATGGGGCGATAAGAGCTACAATATTTGGGGTCTTTACCTTCCTTCGGAATGACAGCAAGAAGGGCCTGAGAGAAGGATGGGGGTGCTTGGCCTGTGTCAAAGATGTGGTTGAACAAGGATGCAAGGAAGGGGGCGATGAATGCGGAGAATGTCTTATAAAAACCGGGCATGAAACCCTCATCCCCAGGGGCTTTTCCCGTCTTTAGGCGTTTTATGGCTTCCGTAACTTCCTCGTCTGTGACTAGTGTATCTAATGATTCGGCCTCCCTGGATGTGAGTGTGGGGAGCCGCACCTCTTTAAGGTATGTGTCAATACTTTCTAAAGGAGGGGGGGGTCGCATGTATATAAATCTTCATAAAAGAAGGCAAATGCTTCTTGTATGCCTTCGGGGGATGTTACTATCGTGTCTGTGAGGGTGCCATCAGTCCTCTCGATGAGATCGACCCATCTCTCTGCCTTCTGTGCACGGAGACGAGCCGCCAGGAGGGCGTCTGCTTTGTCGCCCTTTTCAGAATATTTTTGTTTGAGGTATTGTAGGGTTTGAGCTGTTTTGCCCACGATAAGTATTTTCAGCTTCTCTCTGAGCTGTTTAGCTTCGGCAATATACTTGGGTCTCTCACATGAGGAGGACTGTGCCAATGTTTGGGCTGTAGAGAGCTTCTCCCTAATATTCTTTTCTATCAGGGCACATTCTCTTTTTTTTTGGGCTCCTTCCCTAATGAGCACCCACCTCCAAGTGGCCTTGGCTGCCTCCCATATGGACGTCTTCCCAATCTCTCCTGTGTCATTGGTAGCAAAGAATTGCTCGATCTCAGTTTCAAGAGTTTCTTTGAAAACCGAGTCAGCCCATAAGGAGTCGTTACACCTCCATTTAGTGTTCCGGGGGGCCAGGTCGTTCCAACATATATCCACCGTAACCATGTCATGATCCGAGCATGCCGTGGGGTGTATATTCGCTGCGCGAAGTATTCGCAGGAGGCCATCGGAGAGGAAGATGTAGTCAATACGTGTGAGCGTGTCGTGAGGGAGGGAGTGAAAAGTGAAGCCTCTATCCGCTGGGTGCAAATGGCACCTACTGTCAGTGAGGCCATATAGGTCAAGGGTTATTTTGATTTCAGCTTCATCTCGGGAGGTGGGTGGGTCATGTGCATCAGCTCTAGTCTGTCTATCCACAGAGCTATCCATCCATGTATTAAAATCTCCACCTAGATCTATGTGTCCCTTGGGCATGTTAAAAACCTTCTCAGTGATTTTGTGGAGGAACCTATTCTGCCCTCGGTTAGGTGCATAGAGCGTGGCAAGGGTGACAATTGTGCCTCAAATGTTTCCCACAACCACGAGAGCCCTTCCTTCCTTGTCTGACCAAGTCTCAAGAGTTGTCATCCAGAGGCCTCTGCGAATTAGAATCCCCACTCACGCCTTTTTTGAGATACCAGAGCTCCAGTAGGAAGGGCCTACCTCGTGGGATGGAATCACCCTCTCCTCCCCCCTTTGGTATCGTTTTTCTTAGAGAAAAAGAACATCTACGTTTGACCTCTTGAATTCTCTGGCCACCATGGACCATTTCGTGGGAGAGTTCAATCCCTTCACATTAAGTGTGCATATGCGTAATGTGTCATTAGAGAGTATAGGTGACATCTTGAGCGTCGTGTGAGTATTTAAGCGACCAAGTCGTCTGCATCATGGTCCATGTCGTGTTTGATAATGCAATGTATGGTTCATCTTTTGTGAATCGGGTCTCTGCGAGTCCTGAAGAGGCCAAGGGAAAACCCTTCCAGTTCGCGCTTTGTCCCTTCATGGTCCTGTTTTGTGTTCTTCCGCCCCCCAGGTCTATCTTCTGATGCATTATGTCTTCTTCCCAGCCCACTCCCCCTCCCTCCCCTCCCTCCCCCCGCCGACATTCTGCGTCCGACCCGTCCAGGTTAATATCACCCAGTTGGTCTCGGACCACCAATGGAAACCGCGAAACAAGCAGTCCTATCCTAATGTAAACATATTTAACAGTGAGCCCCAACGGTGTACTCATAACCCAACAAAAGCAACTTACAAGTATGAATTCTGACCCTCTTCTTAGGCATCGTTCCAGTGTCCGTTTTACCCCACATTTCCACCAGGGCACCCTAAACATGCAGGCCCCAATTTGTCGTTTGTGCAACAGAAATTAAACAATTAGATCTGAAGTCTGACCCTGGGGTCGGGTGCATCGTTGGCGCATGCTGAGCGAAAGTTCCACCATCTGACATACCGAAAACCCTCCACTTTCTCCCGGGTGGCGTCCGAGTGCTCAGCTTCAGCCATACCACTCACCCCATTGTTCCTTTGCCTAGTGCGGCTTGACGTGACAGTCTGGAATCTGGGTTAATGCTCCATTTCCTGTGAATTGTTCATTCTCCGGAATTTTCTGTATCCCTGAATCCTCCTGCGCCGCGGGCCCTTAGTGCGCCACTCACCCTCCCCTCCTTTTGACTCAGCAAGGGAGGATCCTTCTCCCTGGGGACACAACAGGTCTGCTGTACAGTCCGCAATGTCCTTTTCCGAAACAAGTTTCATTGTCGAGGCCTGCCACTCAAAGGTGAGTGAGAACGGATAACCCCACCGGTACCTGACACCTTTGTCCTTCAGCATCTTTGTAATTGGAGAGCACTTCTTCCTCATTGCCAACGTAAGTGATGATAAGTCTTGATAGAGTGAAATATTCGCTTCACCCAGTGAAAGTTGTGACGCGTGTCTGGCCTTTTCTAAGATCCTAGCTCTGTCTGCATAACTGTGAAAATGAGCTAGGACTGATCTCAGGCCTCCTGGTCTGCCTCCAGCTCTATGGATGCGGTCAATTTTGGGTTCATCCACTGATTCATCCCTAAAGAGGAGCTTCAGAATGGTGTGCAGGGTTTGTTTTAAGTCAAGGTCGGGTTCGCCTTCGGGAATGCCGAACACTCGTAAGTTGTTACGGCGCTCCCTGTTTTCGAGATCATCAATCTTTAGGCGTATTTCCTCTTCCCTGTGTTCTATTTCTGCAATGCGGTGGTCCATTTGGGCCTCCAACGTGTTCAGGGAGGTTTGGTTATGCTCGACTTGTTCCAGCCTGTCTTCCATTTTGTCCATTCTTTGTGTAATTTTGTCAATTTTGCTTCCTATATCTGCTCTCATGCTTCTCATCTCGGTAAGCAGGTCAGCAACATCCGCCTTGGTGGCAGCAGCATCAGACCCTGCAGTCGACATCTTGGACTCGGTGGGTGGCTTCAGGGATTCGTGGGTTGGTGTAAACTTATATTTCGCCAGTTTGCCCTTAAGGTCCATGGATGGCGGGACCTCAGTGGTGAGGTGTGTGGGTCTCAGCTAAACATGGAAAGATTGCCCTGACAGAATGGTCAATTGAGAAGTATACACTTGTATATACGAGCTTTGTCCTCCTGTGGCGAAGCGTGATGAAGTTGTTAAAAGCTCCGATAACAGATAGCCTCTCTCATGTGACTTAGTACCCGTTGGTTCTTCTTGTTTCTGCTTTATTCGAATGGGGAGTTTCCTGCATTGTAGTACATCAAAAGGCTCCGGGACAGTTCCCAAGGGAGAGAGACATCAGTTTGAGGCCTGCACAGCCCACACCAGGCAGAGTGCTGGAGTACTGTTCCTGGGTCTGGTAAGCTTAGAAGTATGCGTGGGATCCGTGGAGGCCACACGCCCTGTCAGACAGGGGCCCAGCCCTCAGTCCTTTATAGCCTGGGTAACATCTTCTAGCGCCCTTTATTGGACCCAAGGCGCAGTGGCTTGCTCAATCTCTCCGAGGTACAGGTGCTCCGTGCAACCCTCCAGCCAGGTTGAGACCCGGGAGAGGGCCCGCCGCCCGCTCTGTTTGTGATGCAGGAGGAGAGTCTACTTGTGAAGAGCTGCTGGGAAAACTCGAGCGGATGGGCCGGGAGGAGCCGGTGCTGTGCCGCCGCGGGGCAAGGGTGGTTCTATGCAGCGTGGGAGCATGTAGACTCCATGCGGGCGTCTCTGTCTAACGTGACCGGAGTATGCGCCCGTGTTGGAAATGACAGCGGAGACTGCGTAAACTGGGCCTGCTCCACAGCAGTCCCCCCACGGGTGCACCCAATGCTCGAGTGGCCCCCCTCCGGGTCCCCGGCTCTCAGAAGTGGGGGTGTGCACAACCTCCTAGGGGCTGCGGTCCATTTAGGTGGGCCTCATGGGGGCGGGCGTACCTGTGTGCATGTACTTGTCGATGGGCCCTGGCAGCGGTGTGTGTCGCTGAATTATCCCTGGTTCCGCGCGTATCACTGCTCTGAGATTGTTGGAGGGCGTGGCAGGAGCTCGCAGGCCTGCTCTGCCTTTGTGCGCCCAATCATGCAGAAGGGGGTTTCTCCACGAAAAAAGCTCTGTTTCAGTCCGGGTTTTCCCCCAGTGTTTCCTGAACACTTCCAACGCTACTTTCCGTCGATATTACAGCCGGGGGGGGGGGTCTCGTGGTGGGGGCTCACTCCACTTTTCGGGACCCTTGCGCAGAGCCTACACAGAAAGTAAACCCATCTGTGCGCCCCCTGGTGCCCGATCCCTTGCCTTCTCTTTTAAGGTGGCCTTCAAGCCATAGCTTACAGGTATGTTAGCTTCTTCACAGGTTTTACTTTGCTCACGTGTTGCGTCTATTAAGCAGCGTACACTCTCAGCCAACCCAGTAACCTTCTATTCTCCCTTGGCTTACTGGGTGCGTTTAGAGTCTCTGGCACTTCTCTGCTTCGGTTTACTTCAGGTTGCTGGCTCATCAAGTGCCCCGTTGGCTGCTGCGCCCTTGCCATGTCTGTATACATATCCTAGCCGTCTGCACTCCGGTTTCCTCCTCTGCCATCTGGGTCAGCATCAACACTGTTTCCCGCTGCATCCTCTCTCTCAGCATACTGGTCGGTGTCTGTGCAGGTTGCCGTGTAGCCCAGCATCTGCAGTTAACTCTGCTTTATGTCAGCTGCGCCGGTTTTAAACTTCCCAGCGTGATTGAATAGTTTCCAAAGACTAGACCGCTGTGTGGGTTTACCAGTCTTAGTGACTTTCATTGTTCTATCCCTCTTTCTCATCTCAGTTCTTAGCACGGTGTCCCTTAAGTGATGTTGAGGAAACTGGTATGGAAACTTTTGGGACTGATCATTACTGGTACTTGCCTCTTCCTCGTCTCAGTGGTTGATATATTCATCTTTATGTCATATTGGTGATTATTTAAAGTAGATCTGATACATGGTTGAGGGAGAGTGTTGTAATATGCCATTAAGGCAAGAGGAATTGAGGGAACATCCCTGAGAGGGAATGGGGTATGTGACTTTCCCCAATTATGTCGTTCTATCCCCCTGAGGGTCGCCTGCCCCCAGGTGGTCCTCCCTCGAGTAGCCGCCCCCAGGGTCAGGTAGCAGCTGCCATCCCCATGCCACATAGGGAGAGGCTACCCCAGGGAAAGAAGTGATGAAATCATCAGATTCATCACACTACACAATCCAAATAAATCCAAACTGCATAACCTTTCCCAATACTATAAGTGTAAAAAAATAATTTAAAGGAATACTTTTTCTGCATGTGTGTATTCCTATGCAGCACACAGTCTAAAGCCTCCTAAAGTGTGGCAAATCTACATCTATTTCAACTAAAATGTCATAACACAGAAAATCATGTGACACCTAGGTCACTACCAGGTGTCTGATACCTTTCTAAAAGAGTTTTCTTATCTTGTACTTGCGCACACCATTAGGACGTTGGACCTGCATGTTTATAGTCCCCCCTTTAGTTAATTTATTAATTAATAACTCCTCCTACCTCTTCCTATTCTAAAAATCCTTTGGAATCCATATCTTACAATCGACCCAGCGCTCAGTGTAATGCTCAGGATCTGGAGGTGGATTGGAGAGCATCCCCTGGGGATCAATCGGATTCCCTATATAGATTATTCAGTGTCCAATCTCTCCATTCTACTTATCTATTTGTGTATGAACATTTCTCGAGAGAGAGGAGTTGGCAGCTTCATAGGGATTCTTCAAAGTTTCTGACATTGTAGATACCCCCTTAGCCCCATCCCCTTAAAACAACCCAAAACAATTTGAAATGCACAAAGAGCAATGAGCACCACTACGACGATAGGACCAAGCACCTTCACAATATTGCTCAACCATGTTGGTATCCAAGAACATATTTTAGAGTACCAGTCAATTTCGACCACCTGCTGCTTTCTTTTTCCATAGAAGCGTGGAGTGTGGGCAGTGCGCTGATAGCTTAATTCAATGTTCTGTTCTCGGTGTTATTGAGGGCACAAAAGTGCAGCAGGAACTACGATCTTCGCACACATTCCTCCTTCCATAGCTGTAATTAGGTCGAGGACATACCGGTTTTCCAGGGTGGTCAACCTAATGGCCCTCAGTTCTTCCCTTATTGCATTCTGTTTGCTAACAGCAACCGTTCCCAATGGGTATTCTGTAGCCATGTTGCATTGGCTGCAGTCTGGACACCAGGTGCAAGAAGTGACGTAAAAAAAAGTTGCAGTCTTGGAGAAAAGTCAGAAGAAGAGGTATTTCTGTCAATCTATCAGAGGATTCCTGTGAAAAGTAACTACTGTTGTGACGGCTTCTTTGCAAGTTCAGGAACTGCCTAGTCCTTTTATGGTACAGATTTCTTATAGCAGGAGGTTCAGCAATGGCACAAGATTTCAGGGTACCAAGGGAACAAATGCCGGCCCAACATGATGGCAATTGGGTGTATGTCAGGGTGCCACATGCCCAGTAGGTGACCATTCAATCAGTTGTTACTCCTCGTAGGCTCTAGAGCTCCATTGTTCTTGTGCATCTATTGTTGACTCCCACTTGAATGCTGCCTTTGAATCTGAAGCACAAGGAATAATATTGTATACGTAGAGAAAATTAAAGCGGATCACCAAACATGCAATGACAACTGGCAATGAAGATACAGGATTGGAAAGCAATATCTGATACAAAAAGTAGTTTCATGATGATGTTAGTGAATGAGACCCCAATACCTAATATTGTATAAGTGTCTGTATTTTAACCGGTTGCTTATTTTCAACTATCCAAGTCAGTGTCTGTACATTACGTTCCCAAATACTAGGCAAGTCTTGGTCATATGCATACCCACTTCTACTGAAAATCCCACAAATCTTTCTGCTCTATGCCCAATTAGCCCTTCCATCCACTCATCCTGACAGAAAACCGCACCCTCTAGATTCAATCGCACTCTCGTCCTACACCATGGAAATGCATGTCCTGTTCCATTTTCGCAAGGAAGTGTGTGTTGTAAATGTTAACTCCCCTCACCTAAGTCCCTTAATTTCATAATGTAGTACTAAATCCTTTGTTTCCTCGTTCTCTGCCATTCTCTCAAGCTTGATGCATTTATCTTTGTAAACAACATTGCCCTCTTCCACCAACTCTACCCAGATCCTTTGTCCCTGGAACAATCCCCCTAACCCTGCACAAAGCCAGGTGGGCCAGACAGTATGCTGCCTGTACTGGTACTTCCTAGGGGATATATGGCTTGTGTGTGCCCATCGCATGTGGAATCAGGGAGCACACATACCGTTTGTCATTTGCTCTCGCACTTCTCACTACTCGCATGTGGTTGTACCACATATCAGTTTCGATGTGATGCTCATCCTTAATGCTGCCCAAAATCATTACTGAATTCAAAACATCCATTTTGTTTCTGGTCACGGACACATTACTGTTCTTTGACACTTCTTCATTAGTAACACTATATCTACCAAAACCCCATACATGCTCAAAGAAAAGGAAAGCAAGAGATAAAAGAAAGAAAACAGCAATTAAACATAATATGCATGTTGTCATTCCTCTAGTGCTATTCTGCTGTGAAGCTGAAAAAAGACAGTCTGATCTCCTTAACATCCGAAAGAGTGTTAGAAAAGTCACTATTAACTGGCCAAAACTTCCTGTTTCTCCCCCATGGAAAGGGGGTGTTGCCTTTTTCCTTCTGGCCATCTGAGAGGAGGTATCATGGTCGGTGACCAGCAACATTGATGGCAGTTGATGTAGCATAGGTCATTGTGAAGGGCCTGACAAACATGGGCTGATTCCACTTGCGGGTGACATTTCTGAGTTAGATACAATTGCCCTGGTAAAGTTGCAGTTGTTCTAGCAGTGATTCTTCTTCTTGTGGCGTTGGTGCTTCTGCTGTTGATCCGTCTAGCCGACTTTGACAGGGCTGGACCTGATATGAACTTAAGAGAATGGGTAAGTTTCCTAACATAACCCTGAAATTTATCTCCCAATATTTCTGCAGAGCGTTGAGTGTCAGAGACTGTACGGGCAGGAGCGAGAGGTGCTTGCAATCTCATGCCCGTAATGATCTTGTGCAGAGTTAAGTGATGGTCGGAACCAGGCTGTCTCTGCAAGGCAAATCAAACAAGAGGAAAGCAATGCAGCCAGCTCTTGTGAAGTGTTTCACACATCTTCGGAAGGCGTTCCTTTAGTAAGCCATTGAGGCACACTACCCTGTTGGCTTGGGGTGGTAAACTTATGCCTAATAGGGAAGTAATTTCTTTGAAGAGGTTGTTGAAAAAATGTGGCCCATTGTCGGACCTCAACACCTCGCAAATACCCCATCAGGGGAACACCTTGTGCATGCATAATTTAGCTGCAGATTTGTCATCATGGTGGGGACCTACTTCAAGCCAACGGGAGAATGGGCACACCACAACAATCAAATAGAGAAAGTTATTGCATCTGGTAAGCACTGCTACAAAATCTATGTGGAAATGTCGAAAAGGCCCTGAAGGGTGGGGCAATGTTGCCTTAATTGTTTTCAACGTGTGACGTGCATAACATAGGCATGTCACACAATTAGTAATGAACTCTGCCACGTGCTCCTGCAATTTTGGAATAAACCAATCCTCTAGGAGATCAGCTGCAATGTACTCTTTGGAGGTGTGTGCTGGGTAATGCAATTGTACAAGGGCAATTTGAAATAATTACCGGGGCATGACAGGCTTCCCTGAAAAGTTTTGTCACCATATAAAATCTGTACAGGGTAAAGAACACCCTCTCTTTGTCTGTAGTGCTTGCTCTTGCTACGGGGTACGTCCTGTAACTCTATTATCTGTGCCACAGATAGGGCATTTTAGGGTTCAGTAATTTGTACTTGCTGTCATGGAATGTTTGTAAACGTGGGAACCTTTTCTGTAACCTATGGTAAATATGCTGCCTTTTTGCTGCTATGTCTGCTACATCATTGCCCTGAGATATAAAGTCAGTGCCTTTGGTATGGGCTGCACACTTTACAACTGCTAATGCTGAAGGAAGGGGCAGCATTTCTATTAATGTGGAAAGCAAATCTTCATGTTGCAAGTGTGTGCCACCTAATTTGTTTAAACCCCCTACTCTTCCATCTGGACAACAATGAATGCACTGTTGATGCGACCTATTCAGAATCTAAATAAATGGTGGCACAACATCCTTTTGATATTTCCGTTGCTCTTATTAATGCCACAAGTGCTGCTGCTTGTACCGAATAACGTAGTGGTAGTCGAATTTTTGACGTGCCTCAAACTCCCCATCCTCATATCATACCACTGCCATCCTGTATGTTGATAGCCAGTGTTCCCACCGATTTTTGATGACCCGCCAATGAAAAGCATCTCTCCTTCCTCCAAAGGGTCTTCCTTAACATGGCAAAGATAATCTAGAATATCCTGATATGTAGCACAATCGAGTACATAGTCACCTAGCTCTACTGGTTCTGTGAAAAATGTTGCTGGATTAACAGTGCAGCACCTTACTGTGTTAATTGAGGGATTTGGCAATATCACCTCATATGCCGAAGCTCATTGGGCCGTAAGGGTAGACTTGGATTTTTTCAGGATAGCAAACACTGCATGCTCTACACAAAGTGTCACTGGGCAGCCCATCTTAATGGTGAATTATTTTTGAATAGCAAGTGCTTGCTCACATGGAAAATGTCCCTGCATAACTGGGTCCAAAACACCACTGCAATAAGCTAAAGGGGTGTGTCCGTGTGAAGTTTTCTGGGTGAGGGCAGCGGTCATCACCTGACCAATAGAACATGAAAAAAGGAAAAACGGTTTACTGCAATCTGGAGATGCTAAAACAGGTGCATTGCCAAGTGCATTCTTTAGTTGAATGATTCGAGCATCTCAGGAGTCCAAAGTATGGGGTCCTATACTTTTGTGCTTTCTTTAACCCTTGTAGGAAGGGCCTGGTGTAAGTAGAATAATCAGAAATCCAATGCCAACAATAATTAGATAGTCCCAAAACCTGTTTCATCTCCTGCATGGTGTTCGGCTATGGTGTGCCATGCACCGCTGCTGCTCTTTCTGGGGTAACCCTTCTCCCTACTGATGATATTAGCTGCCCTAAATACACTACATCTTTCTGGCAATACTGTAACATCTCCTTATCTACCTTGTACCAATATTCTGCCAACAGTGTCAAGAGTGTCATTGAATAATTTCTGCATTGCTCTTCTGTGGCGGTACACACAAGAGGTAATCTACCTATTGTTTTACTATACTTTCCATTTGCAAGTTCCCTAGGTCCATTTGTAACACTCTGTTAAAAATGCTTGGGGATTCACAGTACTCTTGTGGTAAACAAGTGTGTTGGAACCTTTGCTCACAGTAGGTAAACGCAGTGAGGTGTTGTGCCTCTGGGTGTAACGGAATGGAAATGAAAGCATTCTTTAGGTCACCTGTTAGGCAGAAACCTGTGCAGTTCCCTCTGGGACCACTGCAAAAGATTTAGGACTACAGGTGTTTGGAAGTAAACCCACTTGGTAGCAGTCTGTACCACACAGATTCACTTGGTAGCTGTGGCTGAGCAGTCAGACTTCCCTCAAGAAGAGTTAGGCAGTATACAGAGTATTCACAATAGGTCAAGAGAACACAATAGAACAAGTAAACACTGACCAGGGCTTGGTGTAAAAGAGATATAATTATTTATTTAAAACCACATCTAGAAAAACACACAGGCACTAATAGTAAGCAATTCAAAAACATGGTCACTAAAAGATATACACTCCCTTAAAAGAATATTAGACAAGTCTTAAGTAAAGCCCCACTTATTTTCAGACAGCGGTGAGCGCTTAACGTAGATGGCACTCTAATAATTCGTTTTAAAAAGGGAGAGAAAAGCAGAGAATAAATTGAAACAGATCCCAACACTTTTTCACGAACACAACAAGAGAGGAAGGCAAAGTAACACAGTGAATTCAGAGTCAGTAGGCCGGATCCGCTTTAAGAGGATCAAAACGAAATGTGTCCAAGGTCACACGGTTGCAGTGCACAAAAGTCTTGTAACGGTTCAAAAAGGAGTTGGACCAAAGAAAGGGACCAGTTATAGGGTCAAGGCGGCCAGCCCAGTCCAGAAGGTTAAGGGGTTATTATTACCTTGTAGCAATCTTTAGAAAGGGAGGCCTGGCGGACACAGTACCTTAAAGTGGTGAGAACACTCCAGCGGGGGCAGTTGTTCCTGGCAGCGGATGCAAGTCGGTGCTTCGTCCGGGGGAAGAGAGGATCTCGTCGGGGAGGAAGACAGGAGTCCGTTGCACTGCCAGGGAAGAAACCAGCCACGGAGTTTCTCAGGTACAAGGAGCGGTCCGTTGATTCGCGGTCCAGTGGTAAGTGGCTATCCGGCTGCCGGGGTGCTTGGCACGGGCAGTTCGACCACAAACTGGTCTGGGGTGCGAAGAGAAGAAGGTAAACTGGTTGTGCCCACCAGTCAGGGGAAGAAGCCTCTCCAGCCGGGAGATCTTCTCTGTGAAAGGAAGTGGTGAATCAGTTCCGCAGGGCTCCACCGGTGGTGTCGTCCTGGTAGGTCTCCTCAGTTTCTCCCTCGTCGGATTCTCAGGTCCTGTGGCGACTTCTGAAGTTCCAGTCCCCAAAGCCCTGCTTTTATGCAGCATACCCCCATTCACTCAGCCTAGCTGTCAATCAAACATGCCAAGTGGTGAGCCGGCCGGCTCACTACTTGGGCCAATCACACAAGAGTGCAACTTGAGTTACCAAGGTAACTCAGTCGAGGGTGCCTAAACCCCCTCCCACACCCCCTGTGGTACCCAGACAGAGTGGCACCACTTTTGGAGGCTTCTGTGGAGAAGCCCGCCAAAAAGTGGAACAAAGGGCTTGACTTGGGTTGGAGTCACAGAAGAGAACACAAACACCATTTTAGAATCGAGTCCTGGCAAAAAATACCAACCGGCGAATTAATATTAAATAAATAAACCAGCGGTATGTTCGAGGCTATGAGAATTAAATAATTAAAGTTGGTAGCATCGAACAATGGGAGAATCCCATAGGGAAATATTCGCGGTCGAATATAAAAAGTAGTATCCACTGCCACCAGCCAAAACTCGATCAAGGGGGACGGAGACGTGCCACCTCGACTAACAGACCCCGGGGCAATCGAATTGCCCCGACCAGTACGTCCACAATATGATGGTTTGTACTGGTTTCTGTTAATAATTTGGGACTAGTACAGCTAATGGTGACTTTACATGCCCTGGGAGACAGTAGTCAGTCCCAGGGTATGGAGTCTATGGTGGGGTGTCACTGACACCCCTGTGTCACTGCACGGAGAGTGCTGTGTAACACACATAGTAAAAACACATGAGACTAAAGGACCCCATAGCCCATAAAACACATTAACAGTCAAAGGAACACCATAAATCATGTCCAAAAGTGGGAGAAAAAGAGTCTCACTCTTGGCCGGAGAAAAAAAAAACTCCAGAAATCCAGCAAAGCTGCTGGGGGACTCACTAGGTTAGGAAATTCTCCCTAACATCACCTACTGTACAGTAAGTTGCTCCTGTGAGTATATTGCAGAAAATAGTGGCTGGATTTGGCACCACTAGGAATTCTGCTTCTACAATGTTGTTTAAAGGGCAGAGGTCCTGCACCATCCTCCAAGACGCTCCTTTCACTTTTTTCACTAGACATATAGCCGTGTTACAGGGGGATTCTGATGGCTGTATAATGCCATGTTGTCACAAAGCTACAATGATGTCAGAAATTCCCTCATCTGCTTCTGTGAAATGGGGTATGGTTTGACCCTGGGGCAAGATTGCCCCTGGTTTCAGTGGGATGTGGAGGACCCTATTCCTTTCAAGAGACCCACATTGTAGGGGCAGCTGGTCCATATTTCTTTAAGTGCCCTGTTCAAATCCTCATTTAATTGTTCTGATAATGTCTTTGTAAGAAGTACTTTCTGGGGAACCTCTATGTGTTCTACAACCACCTGACATGGTATGCATTATCTCAAACACCATCGCCCCTACGTCATCGTCATCTGTGAAAAGCTATATGTCAGTCAAGTCTGTCAAGCACTGACAGTGCACAACTCAATGCTATCATCATCTGTACCATACAAAATCACTTTGGGCCTCATTACAAGTACGCCGGTCCGGAATTAACACTGACGGTAAAACCATACCAGCACCGTTTCCACGTCCGCCCAATCATGACCCGCGGCCCCAGAAATAGCATCACCCCCATCCGCCACTGCGGAAATAAGTGTCCCGTTAAGTCCGTCTGCACGGAAACCCCTCCGTTACCGGCAACACAAAACACCGCGAGCATCACAACTAGCGCGGACATGGAAACACTGCCAGAAAAATGGCGTTAAAACCGTGATCACGGTGGCGGTACCGCCGCCACCGCGAACATGACGTTAAAAACCGCCTGCTGAAATGAATCAGGGCACAGGTGCACCAAATTAGCCCAGCTGGACCTAGCAGCCCACTGGTAGCCTACAAAAGGGCCACACCCAGCCCAACACAACACAGAACCAGGCAGCCTGCAGCTCTAGTAGCACTGGGACTGGGCCTACTCAACAAACAGGCAGCACTGGCCATGATGGCAGTAATGGCGCAGAGGAGGAGGAGGCGGAGGAGGCGCAGGCGGCAAACAGCCAACCCTGCACCTATGGAAAACCCCATTGTCCAGCCGGCCCTACCTCGCAGGCATCCAGCAATACCACGCATCACGGCCTCACCCTGGAACCTCACCCCAGGACAGATCCACACACTATACCGGCTGGACCGTGCAACAATACTGCACATCACCGCCATGATTGAGGACGACATCAGCAGCCAAATTGACACCCCCACCACCACCTCCCCCCTCCTGAAGGTTGTGGCAGTACTGCATTTCCTTGGCACTGGCACCTATCAACACACGGTTGGTGAGCTGCATGGCATATCACAACCCTGTTTTTCAGAAATCCTGGTACAGGTACTGGATGCCCTGTTGCGCCATGTGTCGGAACACATAGCCCTACCCCGCAACCTCCCCGAGGTCATAGCCACCAAGTTGGCCTTCCATGCCATAGCAGGCATGCCAAATTGCATAGGCGCAGTTGACTGCACCCACGTTGAGCTGACAGTACCACGTGCAATTGAGCTGGTGTTCCGCAATAGGAAACAGTATCACTCGTTGAATGTACAGATGGTATGTGATGCCATGCAACTGATCACACACTGCTGCGCACGTTTCCCAGGCTCAACCCATGACTCAATGGTACTGCGGAATTCCACATTGCCACGGTACATGGAATGCTATGCCGGACAAAGCACATGGCTATTGGGTGAGTACAGCTGACAATGCACCAACCCTGTCGAAGTGGTGTGTGTGTGTCCAGGCCAATGAGCATTGTGAGTGTGCCGCTGTGACTGCACATGCATCACCCTCCCTTCCATCTGCCAAATACACAGCGGATACCAAACATCATAAAGGAAGACATGACAGGTCACCACAATGTGCCCGTGTACACCCTGCCACAGCCCATCCTGTCACTGTCCCATGAACCTTGTGCCACTGCAGACACCCACCCTCAAATGAAACACTGCCCTCAAAATGCACGAGATGCCTGTAAATGAGACGTCGTGCATTCACTACTTCAGTACAGTGGAGTCACTCTGCCATGTGTGGACAGCACTGCACTGTGACATGCTCACAATCAAATGTCACCCGCAGGGCACAGTAGACATGCACGTTAATGTGTTGGCCCATATCCAGTTTCCGACATACATTCTGATGCCCAATATACACCTCCAAAAACTGCATGGCACATATGCATGAATGAACAATGATACAATATTGCACAGCATCAGATGAGTACATGATGCCACAAACACTGACATGTTCCCCCATCTACATCCCATGTAGGTGATGCCGGATATGCACTCATGCCATGGATGATGACACCTGTACGGAGACCAAGGAACAGGCATGAAGAGGCATACAATAGGGCACATGTCCGAACACGTGGAATGATTGAGAGGACATTCGGAATGCTGAAGGCACGTTTCCGCTGTCTGAGCAGATCTGGCGGATCACTGCTGTACAGCCCAGTGAAGACGGGTAAAATCACGCTCGTATGTGCCATGCTGCACAATATATGCCTGCGCAGGAACATCCCAATGCCACCAGACGCAGATGAGGAAGATGGGGATGGGATGGCACCACCTCCCCCTTCGGGTCCACTTGATGGCCAGAGAGCACGGGATGGCCTGATTCGCATTTACTTTTGAGACACAGCACATTCACAGCAATGCACGAACATGGTGACGACAAAAATGATTAGTTGCACTGCCAATGAAATGATCAATGTCCACACATGTATGTCTTGATTTCAAATTGTGATCTATTGATGTAAACACAACAGGGAAGGAGGTGCATTGGTTAGGGAAGCTGTACACCCGAGCCCACCCACCACCCAAACGTACCCACCCCCACCCAGGCCCCATTGTTCAAACCCCCAAAAATACCTCCCCCGCCACCCAAACGTACCCACCCCCACCCAGGCCCCATTGTTCAAACCCCCAAAACTACCTCCCCCACCACCCAAATGTGCCCACCCCTCTCACACCCTTCAGGTCCACGTGTGTCCTGCACTGCCCCACACACATGCCATCACTTCCGTGTGCGCTTCTGTGCCTGTGCAACCTTGCCCGAGGGCCCCGTTAGCCTACTCGAGCGCTTCCTTGGACTGGCAGTAGTGGAGCTGGATGGGGTGGTGGTGTTTGATGGCAGTGAATCTGGTATTGATGGCATCCGTGCCAGATTTGCCTGTTGCCCAATCAACATGGCCTCTATGAGCCTGGAGGTGTTGTCGTTACCCTCCCGCACATGGCGTGCAAGGGTGACTATTGTGCTTGCAAAGTGTCCAATAAACCTTTACAGGCGACGCACTGAGGTGCTATAGCTCCCCCTCTGCAGCCTAGATTCCTCAAGCTGCCTCTCCACCAGCTGGGTGAGGGTAGCCTGCTGCTCCTCCATCCGCTGCATGCGGGTATTCAGCTCGGCCATAGATGGGGTGGGTGACCTCATGGGACTCCTGAGTGAGGTGGGGCTGAACTCCAGCTGATGGAAGGAACCCATGTCCTCAAATGTGGGCATCTCCCCCTGTGGCCCAGTATCAGAGTGCTCTTGCGGGGCACTTATCACTACAGGCCGCCCCCTCTGCAGTGCTGCTGCCTTCTGGGTTGGGTTGGGTGGCCATGATGGGTTCCCGTGGCACCTGTCTTGCCTCAGGCAGTGTGGAGACGGTGGGGATGTCGGTGGTGGTGGGCGGCACATCTGTTGCAGTTGGTAATGTGGGCAGAGATGCCGAACTGCCGGCAGCATCCTCTTGTGTGGTGGCGGTGGCTTGGGCACTTGCCGGTGCAGATTGCCTGGCCTGTTGTGCAGTTTCACTGTCACTTGATACGGCTGTGGGGACACAAAGGACATGCAATTAGTGTTGTGGTGGTGGCTGATGGGTGCATCACATGCGTCATACAGGTTGGACATTGAATAGTGTTAGTTACATGCATCTGATTGCTGGGGGTATGCATTTTTCTGATGTTGGTTGCCATACGAATGGGCCAGTCATGCACTGCTGGGGGGGGGGGGTTGTTAATGGGTCCTATGGGCCAGTGGGCCAGTCATGCACTGCCGGGGGGGTTGTTAATGGGTCCTATGGGCCAGTCATGCACTGCCGGGGGGGGGTTGTTAATGGGTCCTATGGGCCAGTCATGCACTGCCGGGGGGGTGGTTGTTGATGGGACCTATGGGCCAGTCATGCATTGCCGGCGGGGGTTGTTAATGGGTCCTATGGGCCAGTCATGCACTGCCGGGGGGGGGGTTGTTGATGGGTCCTATGGGCCAGTCATGCACTGCTGGGGGGGGTTGTTAATGGGTCCTATGGGCCAGTCATGCGCTGCCGGGGGGGGTTGTTGATGGGTTCTATGGGCCAGTCATGCACTGCCGGGGGGGGGTTGTTAATGGGTCCTATGGGCCAGTCATGCACTGCCGGGGGGGGGGGGGTTGTTGATGGGTCCTATGGGCCAGTACTGCCATCTACATATTCTCATATGGCATTCAGGTTTCACCACTTACCAGCATCTGCAGGTGGGCTCACTCCTGCCTCAGCCTCCCCGATCCCATGGATGCCCTCAAGGTGGAGGACACTGCTGCAACGCTCCTCCCATGCTTGCAGCCTCAGTGGGGAAGGGGGTCCTCCGCCTGTACCACTGCTGCGTTGGCGGTGTGTGGATATCAGGTTGCGTACCCTCAGCCTGAGGTCGTCCCACCGCTTGTGGCAGTCCTTGACGCTCCACAATGCCACGCCCACAGCGGTGCACTTGCGTGCTGCTTCCTCCCACACTTCCTTCCTCCGCTGCTGTGTGGCACGCCGTTGATCGGCACTGAACAGCATCTCTGCATTCTCCACAATGTGCTCCACCAGGACAGTTAGCTTCGCCTCACTGAAGCGCTGTTTGCGCTGCCTCTGCGCTGGAATCCTGGCAGACATGCTGGTGGTTCCTTTTGCCTTCTCACAGTATGGATTGTGCTTGTGCTGACTCTGGATGGCAATGGATTGTGCTTTTATATGATGGCCGCCTCTCTGTTTCCTGTTTTGGCGATCATGGTATTTCCGGTTCCGTGTCCGTGGCGACGGAGGCGGACACGGGTTTTGCGCTACTTGTGGCAGCGCTATGTCCATTTCTGTGACTTTTTCCGTGATGGCGGTAACAACGTTTCCGCGTCCGTGTGGTGCACGCGACCGACAACATGTATTTGGACGGTCTTTCCGCAACATTGCAGACACGGAAATGTTTTTACCGCTGTCACGGATTTACCGCGGTCCGGCCCTGGCAGGTTGTAATGAGGCCCTTTGTCTTCCTTTGTTACCACTGCTTCTAAGTGTTTGGTAATAGTGGTCACTGGTGCTACTTCCTTGTGTACTGCTGGTCTGAATACAAATTCTGTGGAAAATTGGGAACGTATGGTCCTTTATCCTGGGCACCCATCCTAACAGTGTTTGTACCCCATATAGGAATAACTGTGGGTAAAATGGTGCACCTCAAAGAGTGCTCTGAGCGCAGAATGCTTGTATGATTGCAGCGACCTGTGTGTATTGCACGCCTGGCCCTTCAGTAAATTGAATTGTCATGTTTAGTTTGCTTATAGTATCTCTGCCCAATATGTTAATCGGTATCTGTTTTGAATATAATATGGGAGCTGCAACTTCTTGTGTGCATATGGTAAGGGGAAAGTCTTCAGTGAAAGGAACCGTTACAACAAACCCAGAAAATCCCTGCATGTCCATTATTTAGTCCGACAAAGGAAACCTTCCCTCATTAATACAAGATATGGCAGTTCCTGTGTCAACCAAAAACGAGAATGTCCTGTCGCCTATCTTCACTGCAACCTGTGGTTCTTCTTCCCGGTCTGCAGTAACTAGTACAACAGGGCACGTCAGAGCTTTCTGTAGGCTATCCTATGGGGAAGCGGTGTCTGTGCCTGGGAACGTAAAAGTGTTACCTCCCAGCACTGTCCATTCTGCGTAATGTGGTATTGCGTCTTGGGATAACACATTTCTATCCCACTACGGAGCAGGGGCTTGCACGTGTGCTTGTAGGGGATTCAATGGTGGGTATTAGAACAATGGCTGCAGTTGGGCAGGGCTTTGTTTGGTCCGTGCAACTGGGGGCACCTGCTGTGGGACTTGGGCAACTGGGGGCATCTGTTGTGGGACATTTTGGACATTTGGGGGAAATGGGAATTGCATCTGTTGGAGTTGCATCTGTGACCATGTGGGATACATTATAGTCTGATATGTAGGGATAACACCAGGAGAGTGCAGTTCCAGCAGGTGGCGAATGGTTGTGCTGTAAGAGCACCCCGGTTGTGATGAGAGGAGAAATGAAAATGGAGATCAGATCATGTTGAACTGAAGTCAAACCAAAAAGAGAGTTGCTCCAGTAGTGGTGCTACTAAAAGACTCTAGGTTTTCTAGCTGCAGAAAAGGGGATGTTGTTTTAAATCAAGAAACACAGCTATTTATCAACAAAGCAGGAGTTCAATTGGTTCTGGTGAGTCCTAATGAAGGCCGGCGAAAATAAAGGAGGCTCTCTTGCCACAGATAGGCTTCTCTTTAAGATACCTATGGCGCTTAAATAGATATTTCTATCTTTTGTAGGATTGACCCAGTGGTCTTCTACCTCCTACTATCTTTCAGTAGAGAGCACCCACAGGCATCAATTGAGGTACTTGTCCCCTCTTTTTGTGATGCCACTGTTCATGAATTTTGAAACTCTCTGATGTAATTTGCTACTTATGAGCTGACTGTCTGCCTTTCTGTTTTTTTACTTCACAGATGCTATGAAATTTTCACTGTTAATTGTTGCCCTCCAATTGTAACTTTGTTACGTTGTCACAACTGTACCTCCTGATGAATGTTCCATACTTACCTTGAGGAACAGAAACATGTCGAGATATCACTCTGTATGATAACCAGAGTTACACATTTTTGACACATTGAAGTAGGGTACTACACTATTTGTCTTATATGTACCCATTTGTGTTCATGTTGATACAGTGTTTTTAACTAGCTATCCAGCTTGTCATGTAACCCCTGTTTTAGTTCGTCTTTTATCGTATATCTTAAGTTTTGTACTGTGGACCACAGTATTTAATTGGTTGTTTTTACCCTTGTAATTCACTATTAAAACTTTATACTTATCTTTTAACTGTGGCTGGTTCCCTTGTCAGAGCACACCTTTCCTTGTTGTTCTGTATTTCTGGCATCTACACTATAGCTTTGTCTCTCTTTATATATTTGACATACAGAGGCCCACCTCAACCTTTCTGTAATAGGGGGAACTGACTCCCCTGCACTAGGTGCTGCGATACCTCCTTTTCATTCTTGGTGCTTACTACAGCTATTTTTGTGGGCCTTTTCCTAAGCCACTCACACCACGATGGTACTCAATCTCTGTCCTCCCCAGACAATATTATCCTACTTCTGTCCTCTGTAAGGGTGTGGAAGGAGGAGACTGGCACACAGGTGGCATGCTTTTGGGTGAAGACATTTATTTATAACAAAAGAAAGAAGGAAACCTAACTATCCCTAACTCTAAGAGGGGTTTCCCTGCCTCAACTAAAACACGAAGGAAAATGCCAGAATGTCCAGAAATAAAGAGTCTACCGTCCTGTGTCAAAATCCTACTTCTATCCCTTACACCTGAAAATGAACTAAAGTGGTTTATTGTCTTGGTCCAGAAGAATGACTCCCTTCCTCTGGACATGTACATTTCTATACAATGGCAGTTCAATGAAGTAGGGGGAATGTCTTCCTTCCCCATTTCTTTATCAGGTGGGTTTTCACAGTTCCACAAAGTAGGGGGAATGTCTCCCTTCCCCTGGCCTTCCTCAGGCTTATTCTCACAGTTACAAAAAGTTGGGGGGATGTCTTCCTTTCCCTGGCCTTTCTCGTGCCCCTTGATCAGTGACTCACTTGGACAAACCTGGAATTTGACCTTACCAAGTACTGCGACATAGAAGAGGCTTGTTGGAGGACCTTGTCCTCGTGCACAGTCCGGCCCTTGACCCAAGAGTATGCTTGACTGATCCTTCACAGTATCCCTGGTACACTCCCCTGCCAGGAATACTGTCTGTCTGTGTATGGTTGACTCGTTCTTCACAGTATCCCTGGCACACTCCCCTGCCAGGAATTATGGCTCTCCTTCAGAGGGTCCTCAGCCCTACTGTTGCTGTTTCTTATTCTTGGGTCCCAGACCACTCCACATTGGTTTCTCTTTCTCTGGTCCTGGACCCCTTCACACAGGCTTCTCGGGTCCCAGACCCCTTTGTATTTGCTTCTTGGCTCACTGATCCCTGCATCCATGTTTCTCTTTCTCAGGTCCTAGACCCCTGTTTGGGCCCTTCAGGTCCATAGTCTGCACCCATCCCTTCTGTATGGGCTCCCGGTATCTCACCTCAGTCTCAGGCCTCCTTGCTTCTTCCGACAGTTTTTCTGTGTTGTTTGTGACACCGTGACAGCCCTGCAGCTTTCAACCAGGCTGCTTTATTTTATTTTTTGCATTCACGTACATTTTCTCCATTGTGCCCCACGAGGACCAATTCAGGGTAAGATGGCCGCCTTGTTTATTTGAACAGGCCCTTCCCACAGAACTCTGCCTGACTCCCGCCACGGACGCCTGATTGGCTACCATCTACACTTCAGCATGAAAAAGACGCCAGCAGGCGTTAGCCGGCCTCCCCCCTGTCTTGGCGCATCGCGGCTGCTCGGCATATTGCCATGCTCGGCATACGTTTACTCTCCGGTACCCCGAACCACCGGTAAGCATCACCCAGAACCCTGATTCTGTATTAACTTTGAACTAAATCAGTACTACGCCCCTGCTGCATGTTCACCCTTAACGCACACTACCATGACTTTTGCCGTCTCATACCTCTACCTAACACATGTCTAATGGATCGTCTGCATGTATCAAGCCTCACAATCTGTAAAACATAGCTGCCTATCAGCCCCTGCGTGCCCATAATGCACATATGCCTAACATGTATGATCCTTGACCACTGTCTTTACCATTGAACTAGCCTATTGTGTTGCCACTGAACTATCCTACGCTTGTTCACCACTGAACTAGCCTATTGTGTTGCCATTGAACTAGCCCATGCCTGTTTATGATTGAACTAGCCCATGCCTGTTTATGACTGAACTAGCCTATTGTGTTGCCATTGAACTAGCCCATGCTTGTTTATCACTGAGCTCGCCTATTGTGTTGCCATTGAACTAGCCCACGCTTGTTTACCACTGTACTAGCCAATTGTGTTGCCATTGATCTAGTCTACGCTTGTTTAACATTGAACTAGCCTATTCCGGTTGTGCTCTGTACATTGGCCCACCGATACCAACTCACCCAGACAATTAACTATCAGCCCTTGCCTACACTGTTTCCCCACTGTTTCTCCCAAGCTATCTGAACGCCAGGACGGCCCAGGTCCACCACCCTCATGGCCGCCATCCGCAGAGCCACCCTTACCATGGCAACTATCCTCCCTTTGCTCAACTCTATTGCCCCAACCCACTTTCTACCTCCACTGCAACCACCACTCACACATAGGGCCCACTACTCTCAGCAAGCCCAAGCTGAGCACCCTAACCAACCCTATCAGCCCTCCAGAATGGATCCAACCTTGGATTCCGAGTCCAGTGAATGTCAGAAACCAGAGACTAGGCTTGCATACTCTACATCAAAAGAAACCCCTCAGCCCAGACACACAGCCCTTGCCAACAAAACTCATACACAGTCAACCTACCACCTACCTGGCAAAGACCACGGAAGCCACTGAAACATCTAGCCCTTCTACACCCACTTCTCGCCCTACCATCAAAGGAGCACTCATCAGTGCCCGATCCTTGGTCGCCCACGCTCTTGACATTGCTGACCTCATCATCACTAACGGCCTGGACTTCCTTGCCATTACTGAAACCTGGTTACACCAGGCAGCAGGCCCAGCACTATTCTTAGCCATTCCAGAGGGCTACACAATCATAAGGACAGACAGGAACACCGGCAAAGGAGGTGGAGTAGCATTCATAGCTAAAACACTCCTGGGTCTTAGAGCCATTCCACATGCCAGCCTCCCATCGGCTGAACTTTTGTCAGTTAAGCTCCCCCTGTCAGCTACCCATTAAATCCTCTTGCATCTCATCTATCGACCCCCAGGTCACATCTCCTCCTTCATGGAAGATATTACAGACCTGCTATCAAACAACACTAAACCAGGGTCGCAAATTATTCTGCTTGGAGATTTCAACTTAGGTCTCCACGACCTCAATGATCCCAATGCCACAGCAATGGAAAACTCAATTTCCCAGCTCGACTTTAACCATCACATAACAGCACCTACTCACAACAAATGTCGAACACTGGACTGGCTGGCTGATCTCAATTGCTCTACCACCATCCTTCAGAATGAACCCACCGCATGGTCTGACCACCACTATATCTCCTTTGCTATCTAAGGGAATGCACTCCCGAACCTAAACCCAACCATCGCCCCACAAATTCTCGCCAGAAACACACGAAACATAACATTCCAAAATGTACGCCCTCTGATCCACAACATCTTGGACCAGTACAACTACAAAGATCTAGACTCAAACAACCTAGTTGACCTGTACAATAATACGCTTGATTCTGCCATAAACACCATTGCCTCCATTAAGCTAAAAAAAGCTAAACCGTTAGCCCATCTTAACAAATGGTTCACGCCTGAACTAAAGCTCCTCTGGAACGCCAAAAGAGCGGCCGAGTCTACATGAGAAAAACGCCTACCTCTACTAATAAGCTGCTATTCACATATGCTGCCTCCACCTACAAATCGGCCATTCATAATACAAAAAAGAGACATATAACAATAAAATCTCAAATACCAAATCCAGGTCTAAGGAGCTCTTTAGCATCCTAAGGGAGCTTGAGTCTCCAGTCCCAACCACCGAAGCTTGTGTGCAAGACGCAGATTGGTGCGCCAAAATACAGAAAGCACTCACCGATAAAATCACTCTGCTACAAAGCAAAATTGAGTAAAAAAAGAACAGCCTGGCCAAGAACCCCAACACCATCACACCACTTAAGCACACAACCCCCTTTGTCCACCATTCTCCTTGTCCATCATTCTCCTTCTCTCCCGTCTCACCCACAGAAGTCGAAAACATAATCAAAAGCCTTAAACCATCAAGGTGCTAATGAGATCTTTGTCCTGCCACTATCATCCAGGAAGGCGCCAAGGATATGGCCCCCTTCATTGCTACCCTAATCCACTCCTCCTTCAAGACTTGCTCAGTCCCTAACAACCTCAAGGAGCCTGCCCCTCCTAAAAACAAAAATTAAGACCTGAATATACCAACCAACTATAGGCCCATCACCACTGTCCCCTACCTCTTAAAGATACTAGATAAAGTGGCCTACTTACAAATCCAGAAGCATCTGGAGGACAACAATTGACTAGGCCTCAGACAATCAGGCTTTAGGCCAAGACAAGGCACAGAAACAGCCCTCTTGGACCTCAAAATCTAAACTGATGAGGCCAAGGATAACGGCAATCTGGCTATGCTCCTGCTGTTAGACCTATCAGCAGCATTTGATCTTGTCGATCACCAGATCCTCACTGATCACCTGACCACAGCAGCTGCCTTCTCTAGCAGCGCCTCTAGCGGATATAGTCATTTCTCTCCAATCAGACAACCAGGATCTTCGCTCCTTCAACCTCAGCCGACCCAATACCCATCTATTATGGCGTCCCGCAAGGCTCCTGCATCTCGCCGATGCTTTACAACATTTTCACCAAGCTTCTCTACGACCGTCTTGCCAACTTGGGTGTCGCCTACACGAATTAGGCTCATGACACCTAAGTTCTCATTACGCTGAAGAGGTGCTATGAGGATGACTCTAAATCGATTAATGACATATCTGGAGTTTCAAGCATGTATGGCAGACCACAGCCTATATCTCAACGATGAGAAAACTGAGCTGATCGTCGGATCCCAAATTCGCCTCAACAAATTAGACTCGCAATACACGTCCTTCGACATCGATGGGAACCCGATTAAAGTTGGCAAGGAAATCAAAACATTGGGAGTCTACCTAGACTCCACTCTTTCACTCAGAAAGCAAGTGAGTGCCACTGCATACACTACTGCGTATACCAACAAGCTGATTAACGCATGCAAATCGTTTCTGTCACCTAACAGTTGCATTACATTAGCCAGAGCCCTAGTCCTATCCAAGATAGACTATTGCAACACCTCTTTCTTGGCTCCTCAGAACAGAACCTCAACAGACTCCAGGTTCTACAAAATAATGCCCTGAGATCTGCATTGACTATCCCCAGATGCAACCACATCATCAGTTTCAGACAGGATGCCCACTGGCTCCCGGTACGTGATAGGATCTCCCTCTGTACATCTAGTCATTACTCACAAATGTCTGACAAACTCTGCCCCTAAGTACTTATCAGACAAATTCACCAGACACCAACCCGCCAGACCCACTAGAGCTCTGTGCTCGCACTGCCTCAATATTCAGAGGTTTAAACTAAAAATAGCTGGAGGAGCAAGTTTCCCTGTTCTGGCCGCCAAATATTGGAATGCCCTACCCCTCACCATCAGAATGGAACCCTACTTCTGGACCTTCAGAGCCAAAGTAAAGTGCTGGCTCTTCGACAAGAAACACTAAATGACAGACTGAAATTATGACCTATGACCTATGCAAGATTTACGTGCCTTGCCCAAGTCTTCTGTATTCCTATATGTAACTGCCAGTAACTCGGCGAGCCTATAACTGTAGTCTAACCAATATTTTTGTGTCTTGTATTGTATCAATCCCGACCTACCTGTAACCATTGGTCGACTAGCACTTTACTTATTTGTTCTAATCCTTTGCTTGTTTTAATATGCCTGTAACATTCTCTAAAGTTCTGGCGCCCAGTTACCCCAGGGTTTGGTGCGCAATACAAATAAATAAACTAAACTAAACAAAAGCTCTACTGCTTTATGCATGCAATGGTCTAGTGAGTTCTTTGTAGTGCAGAGCATCTTCCTCGTCTCAGTATATTGAGGTGACAGTTCAGTGGAATCAGTCTTGATCTTCCTCTTCTCAGTATACTTTAGGGAAAAAGTCAGTGGAGTGAGTCCTGATCTCGCTCGTCGCAAAAGTAGTGGTACTATTGCAATAGCAAAAATACATGGGAGAACTTGTATGACCAGAGGAGGCAAAAATAGGTGAGGTTAAAAAGGTGGGTGAGGATACACTATGCCTCATTAAGACATGATGTCCTCCCTGAATCCCAGAGGGGGAAATCCCTCCCCATGAGATCCACCCGTTGAGCACTACCCCCAGGGGTACTATCGGGTAGCAGCCTCACCTCCCTAGCCTCATGGAAAGGGTCTCCCCTTGGGGAGAAGGGAGGACATCCCCTGCAACCCCGACCATCATAGCTTTCTACCTGTGCGTTGCGGCACGTTGAGTCGCTATCCACTTTGTATTTGGTAAGAAGTTCTGTAACCTCTTTACTGTCAAGTTTAAACATAATCATCCATGATGTCCACTTATCCCTTGCTATCGCTGCACACCACCCCTCCTCCTGCTCTCACGCCACTCTTCAAGCTATTGCTCTGCTTCTTTCAATACATCGTTTATCTGCCTTTGCACGTGTTTCCCTATTTCTGAGAGTACTGGGTTCTTCACTGTGTTTGGCGTTGTATTCCTAACCGTGTATGTTTCGTTTTGCTAATAGCACCAGCTGATTTCTTTGTTGGTCCTCTGTTATCATCAGCCATATAGGTATAACAGGAATTGGTATATCCAAGAGCGGGCTGTAGTGGAAAGAACCCATAAGCGAGTGGGCCAGTGCGGAAGGCACTGTAACTTACTTATTAGTTTAGTCTGTTTCATTATTAGGAGCGTCCTCCACTTCCTCAAACATTTTCCACAATTCTAATATCCTTTGCCTACTCTTCAGTTGTATCACTTTGTGTGATGACAATAAGTATGTATACATGTGTTCTAAAACATCTTTTGCATGCATGCCCTCTGTGGGCCATGATTTAAATATTTTTCCTGCCGTTCACTGTACCCACTGTGCATGGTATTTCAATATTGTATCCCTATATTGCGGGAGTGCCCCATACATGTGCTGTAACAGGGTATCCATAATGTTAATAAAATCCCACCCTTCCCTACTCAAAATCTATCAACACTGTTCCAGCAGCGTTGTGTACTCCCAAGCCTCTATGTCCCACCAATAAACCAATTTCCAAAAATCTAATTTGTCCCAACATTAACTTGTCCAACAAAAACCCAATTTACAAAAATCCAATTATGAACCGGTTCTCTCTTAAAGGTGCCAATACTCACACATCAATCTCAACTCTCCTTACTCACACATTTCCATACCAACCAAATCGTAAACCTAGCAACACAAAAGCCTCTAAATATACCACACCAACAAAATTTAAACAATAATATTTACAACAAAATCTTCCTCTCGCCCATCTCACAGAGAGACGGGGATCCCTTTCTAAGTCTACACAGCGCTGACGTTCCACTTATATGGGGAGATCCCACATCATTTCGGAACTCTACTTATGATGTCATCTTTCCCCACAAAGGAGGAGATCCCCCTCAATATCTTATTAAAACCGCATACAACACTACAGGGCGCCGTCTTTCCCCCCAACGGAGGAGTTCTCTTCCAACTCAATCTACTAGTCAATTAAACAACAAATGAAACCAACAATAACAACCCAAAACATCCCCAATACTGTGTTTTCATGCACAAGTACACTTGTTATATAGGAACTCTGAGACCCCTTGATGCTGAGTCTTCCGTCTCAGCTGCCTGCACCACCCGGATCAGCGTCCCATCTAAGGGATCAGGCAGACCTTCGTGCCACTTAGTGTCTGCTCACATCCTCGGTTTGTGTACACACAAACTGGTCTCTGCAGGCTGGTGTCACGTCCCAAAGGTGTGCAGCGGGCAGCACTCAGCTCTTCGGAGGCACTGGAGATCAAGCTGGGGCCTCCAAATGTAAAGGCGAAGTTCCCCAAGACAATCCAGGACAAAAGGCAAAAGTAATAAAAAATGGAGTGTACAACTTTCAAGAAAAAACTGCTTTTTGTTTGCAAATACGGCAGGGAGAAGCTGACAGCTCAGTGGAACTGAACCAGAAAACATCTAAACACGCCCATTCCAAGCTACACTATTTAAGGCAGAAAACTGCAACATTAGCATATTCTCCAAATGTAACATTAATTCTAATCCTAGCATTTCAATTGGCTATTCGTCATCAAGGCCCTAAAGAACACTATACATTTAACATTATGATTCAAGGTTTCCCTTCTGGTGACCATTGAAAATAGCACCCCTAAAACATGACATAATTTGATAGTCAGCAGGAAATGTCACGTTGCTATTGGTTGGCACTCTTCATGGTGTAATTGATGAAAAAGCTCTGCTCTAATTGGACAGGGACACCTGAGGCAGCTCGGGCTGTAGCATCCCACAGAGACAGACCAATGATATAGTGAGTCAAAATCAGTGAGGTTAAAACTTTGCTGTATCCCATGGAACGCCACAATCCCTTCCCCATAATTGGTCCCTGGCCTTCGCCCCCTTCACCTGCAACTCCCATCTTGATACATGGTGCCAACTCTGGATCTGACCTTCAAGTTATCTTCTCACAATGAATAGCTGTATGAAAAAACATGTGTGCAGGTTTGCTCTTGGAAATTAATTCCTTCTATTTATTTATTTCACCAAGGCACTTGTACCTACGAACCAAATGCCCTGCTGTCAATGGCGGCGCCGTGCTCACATCCTTGTTCTTCAATTTGGCAATGCTACTGTGTGGGCATTCTTGTGTGTCTCACTGTGTCCTTCATGACAATTATGTATTAATTCGGCTATCATGTGGTGAAGCACCTGCTGTCTCGTGTTTAATTTCCAGCTCCTGAGAACGTTCTTCCTTGCAACTATTAGCTGAACACCGTTCTATATGTCTTACCATCCTGACCTTCGTTGCCTGGAAGTTTCTGTCCAACAGCAGAAATAAACCTTCAATTAAATGGCCATAGCTTGAAAATATGGCGTAGCACACTAGAATACGAAAATCCACAGCCTATAGCAATGGTGTAATTTAAAATGGCAGACCTCTTGCTCAATACATCCTCTAACAACAACACTTTACTAACTCAACCTACGCAATCCAAATGAATCCTAATGACATAACCATGTGCAATAATATAAGTGTAATAAAAAGAATATAAAGGAATACTTTTTCTGCATGTGTGTTTTACTATGCAGGACACAGCCTAAAGCTCCCTGAAGTGTGGTAAAACTACATCTATTCAAACTACAGTGTCACAGCACAGGAAACTCGAGACAACTACATCACTACCAGGGGTCTGATGCCTTGCTAAAAGAGTTTTATTATCTTGTACTTGCGCGCACCTTTATGATGTTGGACCTGAATGTTTACACTCATGAGGCCGTGGCCAGTCCCTGTGAGAAACCTGAAGGTGTCTCACCCGCTAGTCCCTGGGGATCTGTCATCCAAGTGGCCAGGACGCGGCCATCGCTTTTGGATCCAGTTCCGGGGGGTGGACCAGTGCGGGAGGATCACCTGGATGGGCGTCTTTGGAGAGTGGATGTGGGACACTGAATGGCGAGACGCGGTATCCCTTTCCCTGTAACACCTTTACCCTCTCCTATCAGGTAGGATACCTAGGGACTCAATCCCCCCCTTTTCTGACACAAACACTCCGACGGACAACTCACTGTGAGCGAACAAGGAATAACACGAGCCATATACCTGACATGTCCCAATACAATGGTCAGGCAGGGTCACACAATTACTGATCATTACACACACCTGACTTCAATCACACTTCCCCACACAGATAAAAGGCGGAGCATGAAAGCACACTCTGAGGGAAGCAAAGCACATGAGGAAACAGCAGTTCCAAGATATGATATATGATATGGCATTTATAACGCACCTATACACAAGTGATTCAAGGCACGACGAGGCAAAGGAGGGGAAACAAAGGGAGGACGGACAACGATCCTAGTAGGCCAGGTGTCATTCAGATCGCGCAAGTGTGTGGGAAGGGGGCAGGGAGAGTGCAGTACATGGGAATAGAAAATAACGGTACATAAGTAATGTAACATGTGGCAAGTGCATGGGTAAGTGCAGATTTCAAGTGTCAAGGGCTGGTGGGGGACTAATGGGATACAGAAACAGTCCCCAAGTGCGGGGGTTGCCAGGTGGGCAGTGCAGTTGTGTGACGCTGGCAGGGGAGGGACCTGGGCCTGAGATCAGAGGGTGCCCAGGTAGCCAGTGCAAGATGGCAGTTTAATTTAAGGCGGAAGACGGCAAGACCGAAGAGGATTGCAGGGAGGGTAGTGCCCTTGGCCTTATCACTGAAAGACCCCATCTAGGCCTTTCTCCAGTTGTCTAGGTGTATCAAATGTAGGTGGTTTAATCAATGCCTGCCATTCTCTGAAGACCAGGCCTTTCTCCCGCTAGAAGCCAACAACCCAACTATCAATCTAACAGACCGATTAAATGACGAAGTAGCCTCCATGGAACCTCAACCAACCGGCGTCAACACAGAAGCACCCCAATTGGAACACCCACAAATCAAAACAGGGAACAACAAATAAACAGAACCACACCAAAAAGATCCACTGCAATCTAATCAATGCAAGGTCAATGTCCAAACATGCCACCGAAGAGTGACTCACCCGATGTGAATACATGTGAAAATCTGAAGAGGAAAATAACTTGTTGTTTTTTTGGTTACATCAGGCCCTTTCAGGGAAGAGACTTTGAGAAGCAAGGAGGATTACGCTCCAAAGGCCCTGATGCCGATGAGTGAACTGTAAGCTTGTGCTAAAGAAGCCAGAGTGAAAGATGAAAGAATATTGAGGCTTAATACCGCATAAAAGAAATACGACAGTCACAAGGTCAAAGTATAATGTACATTTATTAACAGGCAGCTGTCTGGCTCTCAACACCCGCAATGTGTGCAAGCAGACACCGTGAGATGAGAGAGTGCTGAACATTTCAAAAACACAAGTATTTATACAGATTTTCCAAAATCCCAGACACATCGTCCAGCCCCTCTTCGTGTCATACATTTACCTAGGGTTCATGGCCTATCCACATAACTAAGTCATGCTTAAACATCTTTGAATAGTTTGTTGTTTTCCTTCAAACATTTCACATGTTTTCCAAATATAAGACACAAAGGTAACATTCCTTATTTTGCTCGCTTATATTGGTCTATCATTTGTTCTTGAGTTTAAAGTCAGCTTAGTTTCAAGGAGCGAAAACAAAGATTTCTGCAGAAAAGAATGTTTAACTATTTTTTATTTTACTTTGCTGTCTGAACGGGGAAAGCACTGTTGGAACAGATGGTATCTAAATTACTGATTAGTACGGCTTTTGTTTAACTCCGAGGTTTTCCAGTGTAGGACAAACAATCCACTTTACCAGCTTCAACATTCTTATCTACGTTGACATTATGGAAACAGTATAAAGTTCATTTTGCTCTGCTGGAGCCAAAAACACAATTCTAAACATGGGACAGAAAGCAAGAGGTGATCAAAATTGCAAATAACTCAAAATGGCGGCGAAGTCAGCCTGTTTCAGGTTCATTCAATGTGATTTATAGTGCGATGCGAATGTGCTTAGGCCAATCGTTTACGATCAGGCGGTATTCATGCAAAATATTCTTTTACAAGAGACTGTGCTACACTCGAGTGAACCACCTTATCCCATGCTGAAAATGTGGGGAAGGGAGGCCAACGGCCTGAAAACCTGACACATCATTTTGAACACTCGTTTTCATAAAATTATTCTCCACGCTATTTGTATTTAGAGGTAAGGATTGACAATAGTTTTTTTAGTATAGGCCCTTTTATTTCACAAGACACTACTAGGACTGTGTTATTATTATTATTTGATGGCAATCAACTTTCTTGAACCCATGCAGATCGGGGCAGCCAGAGGACCTCCTTTCTGATTTATTAATTGTTTGCTTGTTAAGCGCTTATACAGCAAGTAAAATACTGTTTCAAAGCGCACAACAGGGCGAGGGGAGGGAACACAGGAATTAAATAAATTACAAAACACAATATTTAAAAGAGCACTGGAGGGAAAAAGGACGAAAGGATGAACCTACTATGTCTTGTGAGTATTCAGAACGTGCAAGTGCCGCAAGGAAAAGGGCAGAGGGGGTAAGCACTGGGGAATGCAAGCTCAAGGGTGATCCACAGATGAAGTGCTTGGGTTGATGAGTGCTACATGGCTTGGAGGCACGTTAGGTGTAAGTGTGCACCTCTAGGGCGGAGGGAGTGCCAAGGCAAGTGCTAAGGGTAGACAGGAGTTGGGCCAATTGGGTGTGGGAGGTTAGGGTCCCTGTGGATGCATAAGAGCCCCAGACACCAATCACAGCAACTGTGGGGTTAGCAGAGGAGAGAAGAAGGGAAGAAGGAGGAAAAGAGGAACGTCTTGAGGAGCTTCCGGAATTTAAGAAATCCCTGCTCAAGGCGCAGAGGCAGGGGGAGGCTGTTCCATAGGAGGGAGCCAGCTGAGGAAAGCAATCAACCACCTACATTCTGTTTAGCGAAATGCTTGGTGCCAGTGAAGACGTTTTAGGGCAGGAGAGATGATGTCATGGGGCTTCAGGCCAAGGATAAGTCTTACTGCCCAATTCTGTATTACATAGAGGGGTCGCAGAGTGGAAGAAGGTAGATTCAGGGGGAGGCTATTGCAATAGTCAAGCCTAGAGAGAACCAGGGCTTGGGAAACATTGAGCCTCTGGGGAAAAGTGAGAAAAGGGAGAAATCCTTTGAGAAGGAAGAGCTGAAAGTGGGCCTTCTTGGCATTGTCCTGAGCGTGAGGGAGGAAGGAGAAAGAGGAGTCGAAGATGGCTCCAAGGTCTCTGGCTTCAGAAGAAGGATCAGGGGGAGAGCCCAAGGATGAAGGCTAGAGTGAAGGGAAGAAGGAGGGAGCAGGGGACCCGATGGGAAGGATCTCAGTTTTACAGGTGTTGAGGCAGAGATCGTTGGAGGTGCACCAGGACTGGATGGCACAAAGGGAGTCAGGATGATGGAGAGTGCAAGAGGGTCAGCAGGAAGTTTGAAAAAGACCTGTGTGTCATCTGCGTAACACTGGAAGTTGGAGGAGAAGGAGGAGATGAGGCATGCAAGCTGAGCAAGGTAGATATTAAAGAGCCAAGGGGAGAGGATAGAACCCTGGGGTATACAACCAATGGAGAAGGAAGTAGGAGAGGAGAAGGTGCCCAGGATGACTTGGGAAAAGCAGTCAGTTAGGAAGGATGTCAGCCAGTCCAGTGCCCGTTCCGAGATACCAAGGATATCTTGGAGCGTTTGTATGAGGATGGAATGGTTGACTGTTAAATGCAGAGGAGAGATTGAGAAGGATGAGGACAGCTGGGGAGTTGGAGTCAGGGATGCAAGCAGTTCTTCGGGGGTGTTCAGGAGAGCAGTGTCCGTGCCTCTGGATGCTCGGAATTCAGATTGATGGTCGTGGAGTATGTGAGTTGAGTTGGGGCAATGCCAGCTTCTCCAGCAGCCTCCCCAGGAAGGGGGTGATGGAGATAGGGTGTTAGTTGGCACAGGAGGTAGGGTCTGCTTAAGGTTCTTTCAGGAGTGGCCACACAAGGGAGTTCTTAAGGGAGGGGGGAAAGATCCAGTGACAAAAGAGTGATTGCAGAAATCCGTGAGTGAGGGGGCAAGAGAGCCAATGTTATCCTTGATGGTCCTGGATGAGCAAGAGCAAACCTGTTTAGAAGAGACCTTCATGGAGTGGACAACTCTGGTAACTTCTTTAGGCGTGTCAGGGGAGAAGGAGGAAGGAGGAGGGTGAAGGTCCAAGGGAGGCAAGGGGGTGTGGGATGGGTTGGGAGGGTGTGTAGCCCGGATGTGTCAAAGTGTGTGGCCAGTGCATTGCAGAGGGCCTGGGAAGGAGAAGGGGAGGAGGAGACTGCAGAAGGGTTGGTTAGTTCCCTGCATATCTTGAAAAATTAAGCCGTGTTGTCGGATACCCCCGAAACCCGTGTCTGCATGTGGGCTCTTTTTTGCCATGGATGGAGAGTCTGTATTCCCTTTGGAGCAGACGGCAGGCCAGTTTGTCAGAGGATGAGCATGAGGTTTGCCACTTCCATTCTGCCACCCTGCACTTTCATTTCAGGGCTGCAAGTTCAGAGTCGTACTAGGTGTTACGATTAGAGGCAGGTTTCAGGCAGATCCTCATGACCAGGGCAAGAATGTCAAGAGTATTAGTGATGGACAGGTGGAGGTTGCTGAGCGCAGAGTCAGAGGTAGAATCTGAGGTAGGTGGTTAGGGGGATGAAGGTGGAAGTGAAGGCAGCAGCTTACACTCGTTTCATTGGGCGGATGTTAGTGAACCAGGTTGGGGGCGATCAGTGGGACAAAGGGACCTAGGTGGGAGGATAGGAGAGAATGGTCTGACCAGGAGGGAGGGGTGACTCATGGGTGGGGAGAGAGAGAGATCAAAGTGTATGAGGGCATCCTGAGTGTGTCCAATTGAATGGGTTGACCGAGAAGGGAGAATGGAGAGGGAAAGAGAGGTGCAGAGGACAGTGAAGAGAGTGGATACAGAACCAGGGAGTCCAGTTGGATTTTGAAATCACCCAGGAGGAGGAGGTTGGAGGTGGATGAAAGTAAGAAGGAGCAGAAATCAGCCCATTCAGAGAGGAACGGGTGGTGGCGCCTGGAGGCAGGTAAATGGTGGCAATGGGCAGGGTGGAGATGGGAGAGATGACCAACTTGGAAACCAGACTTTAAAAGGAAGACTAGAGCTGGGTGGGTAAGATGGAAGCGCCAGTGAGGTCCAACCATGGAGATGATCTTGAAGCCGTCAGGGAGGAGAGAGTCAAAAGCAGTGACTGAGCTGGCATTGAATCATGTCTCGATAAGAGCAAGAATGTTGAGGTCAATGTCTTCAAGAAGAAGGCAGATGTCAGTGAAGTGTTTGTTGGCTGAGCAGGCATTAAGATTCGCCAGATGGAGGAAGCCTCTGCCTTTGAAGGTTTCCAGAGGTAAGGAATATGGGCTTGGTACACCAGTCAAAGGAGGGAGAGAGAGTAGTAGGGGGAGATGCAGGCGAAGGGAGGACGTTAATGAGAGAAGGCAGGATCTGGTCAAACAGAAGGAGGTTTGGTTGTGGACCCTACCCCAGGATAGTGTCTGTGTGATAGACATTAACGAAGCAACGTGAAGAACCCACTGACAAAATTAGGTCTTGTGTATGTTTTGTGGATTGTGAGGGGTCATCAATACGAGGCAGACAACTTTTTGATGATTGTTCAAAACATGCCATTTTATTAAAGTATAAATGATGTTAAATGCCTTACTATCCCTACTCTGCTGAGGATTTCCCTGCCTAACAAAAGTAAAGGAAAACACAGGATGTCTGGCCCTTACACTTAAACATCAAATACACAAAGAAAATATATGGCAATTTAAATAACATCAACAATAATATTCACAGTTTCTTGAAAACCTCTAAATAACCTGGGCAAGTTCCCTTCCCCAGGATTCAAAGTGAATTCAGCTCCAATATTCAACAAAAAGAAACAATGAAATCTGTGTAGGTAATCTATTCTCAAATCAATTCTTGATGTTTCAAAGTCAAGGTAAAGTTTTGTTAACCGAAGTTCCATCAATAGCAAGTCTTTTCTCCTTGGTGAAATACGGACTTTCCACTTCCTCAAAATAGCACCAATGTTATTCCCACCCACAATGCTTTGCCACCAGTTCCAGTTATCCGAGAAGACTTGCCACAGTTCAAAAGAAATACAACTTTTATAAATATTAGTGAAACACAGTTTCTTGGTTAACAGTTATTATGTCACTCTTTACAAGATTAGGATTCACAGTAGTTCTTCTTTGTTAGGATGACTTCACAGTATGGCTGATTCTACTTCAACAACTTCATTTCTACTAAAGTTTATCATCAGGACATTCTCCTTTGTCTCATAGTACTCCACTTCACTTGTGCTACTGAAGTGTTGCATCTACTGAAAACTAGATATACCACCACAGCTTCAGTACGTTGTGATACCACCACAGCTTCAGTACGTTGTGATACTACCACAGCTTCAGTACTTTGTGACTCAAAACAGGTTTTGGTTCTGACAAGAGACTTCAACACCTTCAAATAGGCATGGCATTCTTCCTCCGAATATCTCTCTTCAAAAGGGGCAGACTCTTTGCCTCTCTTGTCTGTCTGCCACAACAACACCTACGTTTGCCTTTATGTCCCACTTCTCTCTATCAATCACTTATAGTTTTTGGCAATATAGGTTATGTCAACTTCAAATAATATTTATAAGCAGCAAGTTTCCCTTCCCCAACTTTGCCTTCATCCCTCTGCAAACTATTAGCCAAAATAAATACCCAGAAGCCTTGGTGCTACTCTCTTGGCTTCAGCTAATGCTTGCACACTTGTATCTTAGGCAATGTTGAACTTCTATTGGACTCACAGTATTGGTTAGATTGTTTTCTGGCTTTAAGAAAGGCTGCTTTCAGTCTTAACAGGCGAATACTATTGGCTTGGGCAATGCATGCTCTCTCTCCAACTGTAGACACAACGTTAAAACCCTTGACTTCTTTTATAAGCAATTATTCTTAGCGTGAATAAAGATGCAAAGTTCAGTCTTACCTTGAAAAGCTAAATTAGGCACACACAACTACTTCTTCATAAGGTTTACATGGTTTTAAGAGTGTAACAATGGCTTTCTACAGTGTTTACTTTTAACGCGAGTGAAAGAAAAATTACCCGATTACACGTGAGTGCTACTTTTCAATTGTCCCATTGTTAAGAGTTCAACAAACCCCTTCCGCTACCTTCTGCTTATACGTAAGTGAATATTAAGCGGGGTACTGTTGCCGGCAGTGCTCCTAAGAACCCAAGGTTTGACTCACTGGCGTCTGTGATACATGTTCCGCGTGTTGCGCAACTTCTACAGCTCGGGCACAACTTCTACTGCTTCTGGCTCGACTTGGGACCCACACGCTTCCTCGCTGAAGGTGTCTCTGGACGCCACTCGATTAAGGAGCCCCTCTTGCTACTGAGATCCATGGCTTTACAACAGCTACTCGCCTCGGTCTCCGACACAGTTCTGGCACAGCAATCTCCACAATTAGGCTCACATGGGGAAAGGTAGCCTTCCTGCACGCCTTACGCAGCCCAGACTCTGCATATCAGAGTTTGGGGGCACAGGACCCTCACATAACAAGCAGGTGAAATCTGCTGTATCAATGTTCCAGCGTCCCTTCTGTTCTCCCACTTATGCCTGCATTGCCAACATTGTGCCTTCTTCTTTCTGCCTCAGCTACTACTGCGCGCACTCCAGTCACAGAGCCAGCTCCTTCCAATTGCCTGCATCTAAGGGGGCCTTTTATGCCTCTCAGGATCCTTCAGGTGTGGGCTGTTGGTGTGGGCTGTTAGGCTTAATTGCCTGGCTACTGCTACAACATGCCTCTTCAGCCCTCTTCCTCGTCCCACTGCATATGGGATTGTGAGACTTGTAGTCCCCAACAACAAAATTAGTTCTTTTAACTTCTGCTGTTTGGCAAACCCCATCAAAAGTGTGGGATTGCAGGGAAAGTAAAACAGGGGGGGGGGGTTCCCAGTCCTCATGGCCTGTCTGCCTCCTCCATGTGATCCTCCCGCAGTACACCACCCCCAGGGTTAGCATCAGGAAGTGTCTGCCTTTCCCTGGTGACGTGACAAGGGTCCCAGGCCAGGTTTCTGGCAGGAATCACTACTGATTCATCACAGGATCCTCCTCACACTTACTGAGGCAGTGTCCTCTGGCCCATCTCAGAAGACAAGGAAATGCCAGCTCCCGTAATTCAAGGGCACTATGGTCCAGGAATCAAAAGAAAGTCCCTTGAAAGTGTGATTCACAACAGTCCGTCCCACACAGTCCCATAGGTCACAGTTGCTAGTTCTCACTTTGGTATTCAGAGGATCACGTCTGGGATGTCCCTACCTTGGTGGATTCAGTCGTGGACAGAGTCTTTATGGATCACTCCATGGATCTTCGCATGGGAGTTCCCTATGTCATCAAATCCTTGGCGCTTCCCATAAAAGGCGTGGATTGAAGACCTCTGGAAGGGGGCCTTATCACAGAGTACACCATAGATCTTCAGATGCAGATAGCTCAGCACAGAGAAACAGTGGCCTTTGATATAATCAAGGCAGCTCATTTTCCTATTTTTCTTGGAATACCTTGGCTCACCGACCACAATGGAGACAATGCTAGAGCAATGGAGCAAGAAGGAGTATACTAAGGCCTCTGGTACCACTTCCAGCGTCCAAATGTCTTAGTGGAACCAATGTAAAATAACTAACTACGCCAACTACGCCACACCCTCAGAACTGAACCTTCCTTCCATAAATTCAGAAATGGTGTAAAAACCGGGTTCATTATGAACGTGGACTAACAACCAGTACCTAGCCCTAGCTTCTTCCTTACTAGTAGCTCCTCTTCTTTAAATAGACTCCCTTTACCTGCTCCCATTCCACCCTATACTTAGCGTTAAGCGTTGCAAAGCATTCTGTTTATATCCTATAATGACTGCATTTCTTTTTTTTTTTTAAATTTGGTTTTATTGGTTTTGAAACAACAACAAAAACAAAATGGAAAAAAAGAAAGAGCAGTTGAAGTATTTCACTTGTTACATCACTGTTAGCATATGTTTACATTTGAGGAACAGCATTGGATTCTCATCATTCAATAAATCGTTGCTATATTCAAGTCTGTTCTTTGGTTGTAACAGGGAAAATAACATAACCCGTACCCTCCCACCTCCCTCCCCCTAACTGGGCAGACATCTTTGCGACACTCCTTTTCTCTGTCGGTATGATCACAGTGTATAGAGTTCTACCCACTTATCATGTGGTCTTCTACAGTTCTGGGATCAACATCATTTCTCAATGAGGGCTGTAAGATTTCGTATTACTCAGGGTCCAGTGTCATCCTCTGTTTGGGAGTCCATCGTCTCTGATAGATGTTTACTCCGGAAGTCTGACCATAAGGTCTCGCATTGGGCCGCTTTGTTGTGTAAAGAAGCAGTGATTGTCTCCATTGTGTAAATGTTGGTTGATAGACAGACCCATTCTTTCTTACTTGGTACTGTTTTGGATTTCCATTTTGTTGCCAGCAGTGCTCGGGCAGCGAGGAGTAACTGTGGGGCAAGACCTCTGAGTCTGGTCCATCCATCCTCATCTCTCTCCAGTCCAAAGAGAATCAGACGCGGATCAGCATCCCTTTGTAAGGCGTCTATGTCCTTGATCCATGTCAGGACTTCCTCCCAGAATACCTTTATGCGTGGGCAGCTCCACCACATGTGCCAGTAGTCGGCTATCCCTCCACATTCTCGCCAGCATCTTGGGCTCAGTGTCTGGAACATCCGGGACAGCTTGAGTGGATCGTATTGCCATCGATGTAAGAGTTTAATGGCGTGTGATTTATATTGGGTGGATAAGGATGTTTTGGATGCAGCTTTACACATCAATTCCCATTGGTCCGGGTCTATCTCTTCCCCCAGGTCCTTTCCCCATCGGCTCCTGAGACGTTCCGTGGACCCAGCACCTGCCTCGATGAGTTCCTTATACATTAAGGATATCAGACCCTTGAGTCCAGACTTTGAGTCCAAGATTTGTTTGAATGGGGTGAGTTCTCTCTGGAGCTTTTCCTTCCACGTAGGTTTCGTGAGGACTCCTTTAATCTGAATGTATTGGAAGGTGGATAGTGGGCCTATCCCTAGGGCTTCAGTTAAGTCCGGAAGAGATATGAAACTGTCTTTTCTTTGGAGTTGGCCTACTCTTTCGAGGCCCGCCTCGTACCAGGGTTGGAATCTACCTACGTCCGGTATTTGGTCGTTCATACCAGGGGACCATAGGTGGCTCAGTGGAGATGGCCAGGTGGTGATCTTATTCATTCCTTTGCCTGGTTGCCAGATTGTCCATATAGTGCTCAATATTGGGTGGCCCTTGATTCTCCGCTGGATTCTCTTGCGGGGGGTCCATAACCATTCTGACACTGTGGCTGGGGAGAAATAATGGTTGTCCATGTGGATCCACTGGAGGTGATTGTGGTCCCGCAAGTGAGGGATAAGGACACGTAATTGTGAGGCTTTATAATATCCTCGCAGGTCGGGAAGGCCCACTCCTCCTTTGTCCTTGGGAAGCGTCAAGGTATCATACCCGATCCTCGCCTTCTTCCCCTGCCAGAGAAATCTCAGCATGAGCCTTTTGGCCTCCACGAAGAACTCATTCGGTAATTCTATAGGTAACATCTGAAAAGGGTACAGAAATCGGGGGAGGCATACCATTTTAATGGCGTTAATCCGCCCTAACCACGAAATCGTAAGCTTGTCCCATCTTTGTAGGTCAGCCGAAAAACTGCGGAGGAGCGGGGGGAAGTTAGCCTCATATAGATCCGTTAGATTTTTAGTGATCTGGATGCCTAAGTATTTAAGCACAGAGTGTTCAAGTCTTAGGCCAAGGGGAGAATACCTAGTTTCGTTTTCTTCTTGCGTACCCTGTAAAGGGAACAATATTGATTTAGACTTGTTTACTTTAAACCCAGAGAGTTGGCCATATTCCTCTAACAGTTGGAGAGCGTGCGGGACAGATACAGAGGGGTTTGTAATGTGTAAGAGTATGTCGTCAGCATAAAGTGCTAGCTTATATTCTTTAGTCCCCAATCGCATGCCTTCTATTCTGGGGTCGGCTCGTATGTTTTGGGCTAGCGGTTCCAGGGAAAGCGCGAAGAGAATTGCGGAGAGGGGACATCCCTGTCTAGTACCTCTTCCTAGTTCGAACCACCTGGAGTATTCCCCGTTGACCGAGATAGACGCTTTGGGGGATGTGTATACCGCCTGTATACCCTTCCTAAATCTCGGCCCTATCCCCACTTTGCAGAGAACCGCCCTCAGAAATCCCCACTCCACTCTATCGAAGGCTTTTTCTGCATCTATCGACAATAGGGCAGGGTTTCCTGCTAGCTCTGGTGATGAGTGGATGAGATGGAGAGTTTTGCGCATGGTATCTGCCCCTTGCCTACCCAATATAAATCCGACTTGATCAGTGTGTATGAGGTGGGGGATTAGTACTTCCAGCCGAGCAGCTAGTACTCTAGTATAGATTTTGGCATCTAAGTTAAGTAGAGAAATTGGGCGATATGAGCTACAGTGTTTGGGGTTCCTTCCTTCTTTCGGAATCACGGTTATGAGGGCCTTTGTGAAGGAGTCGGGGGCTGTCCCTGTCTATAGTATCTCATTGAAGAGCTCGGTTAGAAATGGTGTCAGTTGAGCGCTGAAGGTTTTGTAGAACCCAGCAGTGTACCCGTCCTCTCCCGGGGCCTTGCCTACAGTGAGTCTTTTGATTGCTTCTCGGACTTCGGGTTCAGAGATCAGGGATTCTAATAGGTCAGTTTCAGAGTTCGAGATTTTGGGCATGTCCACCAGGGAGAGATAGCGATCTGTGTCCGATTGGCCTGGGGTCATTTCCGAGGTATACAATCGCTCGTAGAAGTTGGCAAAAGTCTCCGGTATGGTGTGGGGGGTGGGGGGGGGTCGTAGGATTTTCTTCGATTATCTCTTTCACTGTTCGCTCGGCCCTTTGTTTTCTTAATCGAGCTGCCAGCAGTGCATCGGCTTTGTCCCCTTTCTCATAGAATTTCTGTTTGAGAAATCTAAGTTTGCGCACAATTTGTTCGTGTTCCAATAGTCTCAGTTCTTCCCTTTTGCGTTGTGCTGTACTAATGTTGTCATGATTTGCTCCCAGGTGTCCCCTGTTTTCACTTTCAAGTTCGCATATTTCAGACCTAAGCCTGTGCTCGATGATCTTCCTTTCTCTTTTCTTGGTAGACCCTTCACGTATCAGAATACCTCTCCAGGTGGCCTTACCCGCGTCCCATACTATTTGTTTGGAGACTTCCCCATTGTTGTTTAATTTAAGGTATTCCTCAATTTCAGTCGCCATTTCAGTCTTAAATACTGCATCTTTCCACAGGCCTTCATTACAGCGCCACTTCCCTCCTGGAACCGGCAGGTCTGCCCATCTTATGTCTGAGAGGACCATATCGTGGTCTGACCACGTTATTGGAATAATTTCTGACAGCGTTGTGGATTCAAGGAGGTCCTTGGTGAGGTACAAGTAGTCGATCCGGGTATAAGTTTTGTGCGGGTTAGAATAAAATGTGTAACCCCTTTCATGCGGGTGTTTAGCCCTCCATACATCTTGTAAGTCATATATCTCCATTATGTCGGAGAGTCCCGTGTGATCACTTCTCGGTTGGTTTCTTGTCTAGGGGTTGCCAGGCTCCCAGTCTTTGGTCGGGTCTGCCCACAGATTAAAATCTCCTCCGAGAACAACCTGGCCAGATGCTTCTGACATTATTTTGGGTATTGTTCTCTCTAGAAACCTGGATTGTCCTATGTTGGGAGAGTATATTACTGCCACTGTTATTTTAACCTTTGCGATTGTTCCGGATATCAGGAGGGCGCGCCCACTCACATCAGACCAAGTCTTCTCCACTTCAAGGTTTATTCCATTTTTGACCAGGATTCCGACCCCTCCTTTCCTGAGCGGGCCTGAGCCCCAGAATTCTTTTCCCCCTCTTTTCCCCAGTATCCCCCTCTCTTCTCCCTTGGCGAACTTCGTCTCTTGTAGAAGGAGGATGTCAATTTGAGATCTACGGAATTCCCTTGCCACCAATGATCTCTTGGTTGGTGAATTGAGGCCTTTCACATTAAGCGTTCCTATCCTAAGGGACTCCCTGCACTTCTGCTCTTCAACCGGTGCCATTTTCGAGGTATGTCAATCGTAGATTTGTGACCCGCATTGAGTAAATGTATCTTGCACGAAGACTCACATATTCTTGAGTAGTCTTTTGTGTTGCCGCTGGTGCATCATATTCTATGCATTTCTTGTCCACCCAGCCCCCCCACCCCCCAGCCCTCCCGAACTGACGGCGTTCGTGCAGACCCAGGTGAAGGCACAGATCTGGCATCGAACCACCCTTGGGGACCGTTACTGCACGTCCCCGAGATCACTATAGCATCATAGTCTTGACTGAGCCCCCAGTTCCCCCCATTCCCCGTTTACATGTCCCAAGTCTCTTTAGAGCCCATACATTCTTAGGAAGTTCGGGTCATGGACATATGTATTAAAATGTATGCCATCTTACCGTTGTTGCGATTCATCATTTCTCCCCCCCTGGAGGGGTATTACCTCTCCGATATTTTCTTGAACCCTTGACTCGTTTCCTTCTGGGTCCCTGTATACGCCACCCTCTTTCTTCTCGACGCGGGTCCTCTCGACCATTTTCTTCCATATTTGGACCAAGGAGGTCTAGAATACAGGCTTTGATCTCCTTTTCCGAACTCAGCTTGATTTTGTTCCCATTGTATTCAAAGAGCAGAGAGAAGGGATATCCCCATCTGTATCTTATATTCTTTTCCTTCAGATGTTTGGTTAGGGGGGCACACATGCGTCGGAGTGCCAAGGTCATAGAGGATAGATCTTGATATATCGTAATTTGGGATCCTTGGAGGGTAATTGAGTCACTGCTTCTTGCTTTTTCTAGGATCCTTGCCTTGTCATGGAAGCGGTGAAATCGAGCTAGGACTGATCTAGGCCCGCCCGGGGGTCCTCCGGCTCTATGTATTCTCTCTGTCTTTGGTTCATCAACCTCGTCATCAGCAAGTAAGAGTTTGATGATGTCATGCAATGTGTTCTTCAGATCGCTCTCCGTTTCCCCTTCTCGTTCCGGGATCCCGAAGATTCTCAGGTTGTTCCGTCTCTCCCGGTTTTCCAAGTCGTCAAGCTTAAGTTTGAAGTTCTCTTCACGTTGCTCCAGTTCGGTCATCCGCTGGTCTAATTGTACCTCTAGGGTATCTATGGATGCTTGGTTATTCTCAACACCTTCCAGCCTTTCCTCCATGGTGTCCAGTCTTTGGGTGATTTTGTCAATTTTGGATCCGATACTGGCACCCATATTTTTAATTTCTCCCAGGAGAGCAGCGATGTCCCCCTTGGTAGCCGCGGACTCACTCACCGAGGGGCCTTGATTCGCCATGGTAGAGTCCAGATTTTCGGTAGACGTTGGGACATAGGAGTATGTGGCTAGTTTACCCTTTATGTCCATTGGTCTCCCGAAATGCCGTGGTGTTGCTTGCGTTATTTGAGTGGCAGGTTGCAGAGGAGGCACACGCCCCTGAATCGGGGGCTCTACCCTCCGCACGGCAATGCAGGTGTGTGAAATCGAGGTAAACCGAATGTTCAGGTCCCCACAGCGGTGTAGTAAGACTGAGAAAGTGCCTGAATGCTTCACTTCGTGCTCCGCCGTCCAGACTGTGCTGCTGGCTTGAGTCCGATGAGGTCACCGAAGTTTGGGGCAGGACCCCTCACAGGTCTCGATGTTGGAGCCTCTTATTATGATGTGGGAATGCCAGGGGCTCACCTGAATTCGTTCCAGGTATTGGGGGAGCAGGATGCCCCTCCACCGCTATGTGAGTCTTCCCAGGCTTCCAAGAGTTTCTCTGCCCGTGGACCTTATATGTGGATGGGGTTCGACTTGATGGTCTTACCCCCTATACGGCATTATAGGGTAGCATCAGACATGGCGGTCCTGGTATTCCTATCAGATGAGCGAGGTGCAGGGGAGATTCGCTTGGTGGTCTGCAGGATTGGGGATGCACTTCCCCAGCAGTCTCATTGATCTGCACTGCCCTGTACAGTGGGCTTGCTCTGTTCACTCCGTCCCCTGCTGCCGTGATTCGTAATTCCAGGTCAATTCGGCCCGATAAAGCGTCGGCCGCCCTCCCAGTTCTGCCTTGATGTGGCTTGCGTTCAGTCTGGGGGCGCCTGTTTCCTTAGCGGAGGCGCTCAGGACGCGCCTCCGAAGGGGGGCTTTAGTGGGCTTGCGGTCCGGGGAGCCCAGTATGCGGTGGTGGATGGGCACTTCCGCCCCCCTCCTCCTGCGCCAGTGGATCTCCTCTGGGGGGGTCGCGAGCAGGGGGAGTGCGGCGTTCGCCCGTGGAATGTTGCGCGGGCAGCGCGTAGAGGGGCTGCTTTGCTGGCTTCTCCAATCCGTGGATGCGGAGGGAGGCTCCTCACCTTCTTTCGCCTCTCTGGGTCTCCGGTGACACGCAGGTCGGAAGGACCTGCCGGGGACTCTCTCTGCGGTCTCCGCCTCCGCCGCAGGCACACGGAGTTGCCTCCCCAGGCAGTCAGAAGAGAAGGGGGAGGATGGGGAGGTTGAGGGAAGTACTTTGCGGGCTTCTCGTCCGTACCCGGGCCGTCCCGTAAGACTCACTGTTTGGCAGCCGTATTAGTCAGCAGGGTTTCACTTTCGCTTTACACGTGCTGTGATACACGTTTATTCGGACGGTGCTTTCTCCGCGTTCCCCTGGCCGTTGTCGTCCGCGTTTTTTCCCTGGGTGTCGGGGGGGTCTTCGTATAGCTGCTCCTCACTTCATTATGCGGGGGGGTCGTGAAACGGGGGCTCAAGTCGTCTCAAGGACCCACGGCATCGGAGCTCACACGGAAGCAGGACTCATCCGTGCGCCCCCTGGTGGCCAGTCCCAATGACTGCATTTCTAACCACATTCTACACATTACGCTTCCAAGGACATATGTAAATATTGCCATATGTAAATACTGTGATATGTAACTGTAAATATATACTATGTAACTGTAAATACTTATTTTCCTATGTACCTGTAAGAAATGTGCCCAGATGCCCCAGGGCTTGGCGCGCTACATAAATAAATACAATACAATACAATCCTTATATAAATTGGTTGGCCCGTACCATGTTTTTGGGCTTGGAATATTGCTCTTCCCACTGCTTCACTATTTCATGTTTTCCCAGTGAGAGTGGTGGTGAACGGACCAAGTTAGATAGACGCGATTATTCGCTCCCCTGTGCTATATCCATGAACACACGGCATTTCAGAAAGTTGTATTATTTATTTAATGTGATATAGTTCATAAAAACTTTCCACATAAAATAAAATTTTAATGAGACATTTAATGAGACATTATCGCTATATGCAGACAATTTTTTATTATACTTGTGTGAACCTTCACATAATCTCCCTATTATTTTATAGGTCTTGTATGATTTCACAAACATTTCAGGGATTGTGTTTACTAGGCAGAAGTCATGTCTTTTTCCTCTTGCGGGGCTTAGTAGAGAAGTTGGTGAGGACCTACCCGAACTGGGGCTGAAATGGGAAACAACCACGTTTAAATATTTGGGAGTGCAGATTGTAAATATGCCGCAGGACACGCATCAACATAACACCATTAGAATAGAGGATGGGATAAAAGGGTCCATGACATTCTGGTCCCGTTTACCACTTCCACTCATGGGTAGTGTATCCATAACCAAAATGATGATCCTTCCTGGATTAATGTATGCATTTACTAATGTGCATTATTATGTAGGAACAAAGTTCTTTAAGGACCTTGAAGCCTCATTCAGGGACTTCCTATGGGGTAGGGGCTAATGCAGGATTGCACGATAGACAGTATATTTACCATACCAAGAGGGAGGAGTACAGCTCCCGAACTTAGAGCTGTATTACTTGGCTGCTCAGCTACGATATGTGTCTTTGTGGTTGTCAGATGAGATCATGCTGAATCTGAACTGCTGCAAACGCTAGTGAAACCTGCTAGACCTAAAGACATTTTATGGGTTCCAGAAACATACATGGGCTCTCAATATTGGATAGTGGGACTGGACAGAAAGATGTGGGCCAGGGCACTGAAATTGGTGCATTTGACGCATCCTTATTCTCAAAATGTTCCAATTGAAGCGGATATCTGTTCAGATCTGGCTGATCTTGGAGTGTCCACAATTGGGAAAGACATGGCATCTACACGTGCGGAGATATGTTTAGGAATGGGGAATTTAGGAAGCTGCATTGCCTGATGCAGAACGAAGGATTGCATGGCGGTTCTTCAGTATGTTAAGGTAATGAAGGTGGAAGATACTGGCGATGGAAGATACTGTTATCTATATCATTGATCATCATTGTTCTGTTTGTGATTGAACAATGAAAATAAAGAAATCAATAAAAAATATTTAAAAGAAATAAAAAAAATGTAAAATCTGAATGACAATAAATTAGTTAAAACATGTACAAATACATATGCAAGAATAACCTAACATACGATACAAATACGATATACAGACAATGATTCACCACATACATAATATTAAAACAACTATTTAATATATGTAACCTTAATAGCTTTGTGCACAATTAACAAAATTCTGCAAAAGTGCAAGATGTACAGCAGTCAATAGACAATAGCGCCAAAACGCTGATTCCTTAATGAAGTCCAAATTGTAAACCAAAAATCCCAAATGGCATGTATAAATAGCCCCCAGTCGGTTACACTAAGTCATTACATGTTTGGCTGCCTCTATGATATTATTCTCTTTGCAGATGCAACAGATTCTCTTATCTGATGGCAAATTAAGTGCCAGGCCAAATACCGAAAGCACCGGGAGACGATTGATACGCAGTAAAAATACAAACAGACGTAGCAACATAGAAGGACATAATAAAAGATATGGTTGCGATTTATTGTAGTTGTAGAGAATATAAGAAACATGGGAGTATTGCTTCAGTTCAGCCAAATGATCGAAGTTCCTGCACCAATCCCATTTTTCTGTTTTCAGCACAAGTGATCTCTTTAAGTCATAAACACCCACATTCCAGTCTGGAGGCCAACCAAGCATCTTAAAAAATCCTTTGACTGATTTAACATCTGCAAGTATTTCACCACATTGCAACAACAGACATACAGCACATAACTCCCCCACTCTCCCCTTTTCAGATCCACCAGAGTGCCTGGGGACCACTACAGTGGTGACAGTGCGCAGTACAAATACCTTTAACATTAACATTAACATACGCTGCACTCCTGTGAGATATGATCTCCAAACACAAAAAAGACAGCAGAGGGCAACTCGGTGCATTGAATGACTTAATGTAGAGTAGCCCCTACTTCAGCAGTGCACTGCTTCTATGGAAATGACACGTAATGCTAATCTTAAAATATCCATTGGGACACAATGAGGCAGTCCCAAGACTCTCCTCCAAAAACTCCCCTCAATAGCCTGTAGCCAAGTAAAATCATGTACAGTCAGACTCTCAAGGCCATAGAGGATTGCTGGATAAAAGCATTGTTTATCGAGCTGTAAAGTATCCCCCAAACTGAAGCCACCCATCCGATGAGTGGATCTACCTATTATCATTGTTAATTGTATAGACTTACGCTTACGGGAGGCAATGCAATCATCATACCCAGGGCGCACGTTGAACTCAACATCCAGGTATTTACAGCAATCAGTGTATTCAATAGCTCCCGCAGGAAGCACCAGTTTAGTCCTATGTACAATTCCCATTGGAGAAAATCGTAATCTGTATTTTACTCCTGTTGATGACAAGGTGGTTTTCTTCAGCGTATTTCCACAAGAGACAGAATCAAATATGGCTTGGAAGTCCACAAAAAGAGCATGTAACACAGGACTTATTTGCCCTAGCTCTTTCTATCATCATATATGCCAATCTTAGATTGTGCATAGTATAGAAGTGTGCCCTGAAGCCTGTTTGGAAATTCCCAAGAATATGGTTAGCTTCGGACCACTTGCGAAGTTCATCTAACAGGATCATGGCAAATACTTTCCCTGTGATGTCCAACATGGACAGTAGTCTAAAGTTCCTCGGTTCGCTACGCTCTCTCTTCCTAAACATTTGAATTAAAATAGCCCTTCTCCATGACTCAGGAATTATCCCATATTTCAGGAGCCTTCTTAAACAAATTTCTAAGATACTGGCCCAGGACTATGTTTTTTTTAAGAGCACACTAGTGAGGCCATTAGGTCCTGGTGCCTTAGAAGATTTTAGCCTTACAATTTTTACAAGTATGCTCTCTCTGTCCATCGTCAGTGTAGAAATGTATTTTGAGGCCACTTAACAGTTAGACTGGGCACATGCTTCATAATACAAAATTCTGCTCAATATGGCTCCTCCACTTTCCTTAACCAATAGGGTTAATCAGCGGATTATTCTTGTACCACCTTAGAATCTTCCAGCAGTTGCCTTATGCTACTCGGATTGCGCACATTTGGTGCTAACACCATTTTTTGCCAATGCTGCGTTTTTAATAGAGAAGCGCCACCTCTTGAACCAATTTCTTTATTTGTTTTGAATACCCCTAACTGTAGTAAAATGGTCACTGATGTGGTTCTTAGCGCGATGAATGTCTCTCCTAAGGAGTCTCTTTTTATCTCCAATTTCCATATCATACATTGCAACTCTCACTCTCTCCTGCTCTATGAAGATACCTTTGGGCAAAGCTACCTCCTTAGAAAATGTAAACACCTAACCTTCAATTTCATCCACATTAGGGTAATCAATAAAATCAGCCCCTGACTCGCAAAATAATAATTCATGGTAGCAAGTACTGCGTGACCATTTAACATAATCATTTCCCATTCATTTAAAAGCTAGACCATCAACGGCATTCCCTATGGGAATTTTATGCATCATGGTACTTTTACTTTTCGCATTCTTAGTCTCCAAGATTGTATTTGAAAAAACACAGTGAGCATTTAAATTGCCACCCAGTAACACAAGATCACAATTTTTGCCCTTAACCCAATCTGCCATTAATTCAGAAATAGAGTCCAGGATCGCATCGGTGGAGGCACTCCCCAGGGCATCGTACATGTTACGTACCAGTAATCTATTGCCTCCATCGGCACCAGCACCGACCCCCACCCACTTCAACCGCCAGTATGTTATTGTCGCCATAGGGTAAATCGCAGTCTGTTTTAAACCCCTATCAATAGACCCCCAAAGGGTATTTCCCTATCACTCTTCTTTGCAACGTTTTTAAAGAACTGATAGCCATCAATGTACACCCTATTCTGCAGTCAACACTCCTGCATTAGAAAAATGTGATTCTCAAGAAAAATATTCGGGGAACCACTCGAGGCCAAAAGGTTGCAGACCCCATGAGTGTTCCAAGAGAGGACCGTACAGCATCAAGTCTGTTTAACTGAAAGGGCAGGAAGTGATTTTAAAAGCCATTTGAGCACATATGGGGCATCATCAAGTGATGTTCCTCTAACAATTGTCTTCCCATTGATGTTAGTGACGATTTGAAGGTTTCCTCCGACTGCGGCATCTTTTTGCACTTGATTTGGTTAAGGTGATTCTACATCAATATCCAACTTGAAATCCATTTTCAACAGCCTTTTCCGATAGTCCCGAATCATAGTTACTGTTTTCAAAGCTATAGCAATGAATATGTGTTACATTAGAATGAAGGCAATCCAAAGGTTCAACAAAATCGAAGTCCTCAGGTTTTAGGACTCATAATACAGGAATCTGTTGTAAAGCATAGAGTAGATCCGAAAGATTTACCCTCTTTTCCCTGTTCCTATGGTTTAGCCATTTCATAGTAAACGATTTGCTGTCCAGCTTAAAGTTAACATCTTTGTTAAGCAGAGGGACAAGTTGGTCGACCAGTGATATGAGCATCAGTGAAACTGTTTATCGCTCGATCAGGCGAAGAGCAAAGTTCTGCTTTCGCGATCTCGTTTCCATCCAGCTCATCCTCTGCAACCACAGAGATAATTGAGACCCCTTTTTGTACACTTCCAGACTACTCGTCAAAGTCCCAGTGCTCTTAGTTAACCTTTTCTTTTTTTCTGTTCTCTGTTCTCTTTCTACCTCACTTTTATCATTGTTTTCTCTGATGTGACTAAAGATATTTCCACACTCCCTCTGTCCAGCACCTCTCGATTCCTTTTAGTCCGATTGAGACGTAAGATTTAACGCTGTGCCAGTCGTCTCAGGTTGCAAAATAAATAGGTCTCAGAAGGAGAAGGACTCAAATATAAGGAGGGTGACCATTGACATGGTTCTACAAAAGATCTGTACAGAGCACATTCGAAACACTCTGATAAAGGGTGACTCAAATATAAGGAGGGTTTGCTGTTTAGAGGATCTCGACTAAACATACCCCTTCTATCAATACGTGCACAGCTCTTTTCACTGTGCTACGACACCCCCATTGCTGCACATCGAGGAATAGTAACCACCTATGAGTTATTGACACACCAGGTTCAGTGGCCTGCGTTCTATAAAGAAGTGATTCACTATGTCGCAACTTTTTTGACATGTGCACAAACCAAATCTCCAAGGGTGAAACTTCTGCAAACTGAATTACCTACCAGACAATGACAACTGATTGCCACAGACTTCGTAGTTAACCTCCCGAATTCAGAAGGACACACTGCCATTATGGTAACAGCAGATGTATTTACAAAAATGGCTCATTTTTCAGCTTTGGAAAAACTCCATTCAGCATCACAAATAAGCAGCATCGTCCTGTGAGACTTTTTCAGTTGAGTGGTCTGTCAGAACAGATTGTTTCCAATAGGGGCACACACTATACTTCAATATTATGGACTGAACGATGCAAGATCATGGGCATTCGTAGGAACCTCATCTGGCTACCACCCAAAATCCAATGGGCAGACAGAACCAGTTAATCATAACCCTGGAGCAATACCTCAAATGCGTTATCTCTGCAACCCAAGATGATTGTGTTTCTCTTTTTTCAACTGCAGAGTACACATATAACAACTAACTCCACCCCTTTTTAGGGATGTCGGTCACCCATTTTTTTGCATGTATGGCTTCTATCCTAAATGGGTTCCAGTGAGCCTTCTTTCTATTTCTACAGTACCTGCACTCGATTCTTCCCTTGAAAACCTACGGATGGCACAACAACAAGCAAAATACAACCTCCAAAGAGCCAGAGAAGACATGAAAAGGTACGCTGATCAAAAGCGAAAGGACCCCACGCCATACAAAAAAGGAGACTAAGGGGCTCATTACAAGTGTGCCTCTCCAATAAAAATGCTGGGAAAAATTCCATTAATACCAGCATTTTTACCAGACCAGCACACTCCAGGTTTGCCGGTAGGGGCTCTGATCCACCTGCAGGCCTGACCTGCCAGTAGTTCAGGCACCTACCGACAAATAATGGCCGCAATCACTGGCACTGGTACTATCAGTGCCAGTGACTGCAGCAAACCCATTCTATAAAGTTCTATGGGACTTCATGAAATGGGAACGTAACACAGTTGCCGGCACCTGTAATATCCCGGTAATACCGGGATATCTGGCGCTGGTAACGGTAAGGCGGGTTTGCCGGTAACCCACCAGAATTACTGACGGGACACCGGCAAACCCGTAATGACCCCCTAAGTGTGGCTGTCTGCTCGCTGCTTGCCTTCCCACTTGACACCAGGAAAATGTGCACCCAAGTATTGTGGACCTTTCATGATCAAAACAGCCATCAAACCATTAGCCTCTTGTTTACAGCTACCCCCCACCTAGAAAAACGCATTCATCCCATCTTCCATACCTCACCTCTAACACCATTCTGATCGGCACTACTCTTGGTGGAATACTGAAGATACTGTGACGTCGCCAAAGACTCACATCACGTGACAAGGGACATGGGGACACGGGAAGGGGAGGGACGGGACGCGGGAGCGGGAAGTCAGTTGGAAGTTGAGGTTTACCAATAAAGGTGTGTTCAAACCTGCCTCCTGCCTCCGCATTGTGTCTTGTCTGGATGCATGTTTCAGGCCGTGGGGGTACACTGGAAGTCCCGAAAGGACTCGACAGGTACCTCCTCCAATCATCAAACAACAGCACTTGGATATGAAGTTCAGCAGGTCTTTGATTCCAGATATCATCATGGACGCCTGCAGTACCTGATAGATTGTAAAGGGTATGCTCTGTGTGAAAGAACATGCCTTCCATACCCATGCTCCAATATTAGCAAGATGTTTCCATTCATGAAATCCTTGGAAACCCGGGATATTTCGGGCTGGAAGGCGCATGATGGAAGATTACAGCCTTGTTGGTATTTATGGTCCCGATGGAGGCGAGTGACGCCCATTCCAAGATGGTGGCTGCAGTGTGACTCACTGACCTTACCAATATGGTGACCATAATACATAAGTGAGAATGTGACACAGGACGCCAGAGGTGTTCACACAATCCGCTCAGTGCTACAAGAATGGACAATGCCGGTAAGCTAGAGTGTCGCAACTCAACCCTGTAGCCATAACGTTCCTTGCTCCACCAGTTTCCTTTCTTACCTCTTCAATCCTGCCTGCATTCCTTTCTTTCTTCTGTGCTTCGCTTCTCCCATGCTCATCCTCATTCTGTTGCCCAGAGTGTTTTCCCCTGCTCGGCTATTCTCCTGGCACACTACTACCACTGTTGTCTGGATGTATGCTTAAGGCCATGGGGGTACACTGGAAGTCCCGAAAGGACTCGACATTGGCGACGAGGCCAATACTAACTCAAAACGTTTGTACATTGCCATGCTTGTGGTGTGGGACAGAAGCGCCACTCAAGCTGCAGCATTCTCATCCAGTCCGGGTGGAAGGGTTTCCCGCCAACGGTAGGAAGCAGAAGCGGGTGGAGCTTGCAAAGGCTCCCCACTGGTGGGCAGCAAGGCCCTCATCCTACAACTCCGGGCGGTTGAGTGCATCTCCCGCCAACGGTCACCAACAGCAGCGGGTCGCTAACAAATAACTCCCGGACGGTAGAGCAGAGCTCCTGCCAACGGCATCCAGCCAATGCGGGTCGGAGCCCGAAAAGGCTTCCCGCTTACACAAGCGTTCCGGGCAGTGGAGAAAAGCTCCTGCCGATGGCAGCCGGCCTAAGCTTGTCAGAGTACGAAGGCTCCCTGCTACCCCAAGGCACCACAGACAAGTGGACCGCAAACGCAGCACGTCTGAACTCAAGAAGCAATGCGCATGTGGCGCTCTAACATACCTATAAAGGGAAAGAAAAGGGGATGCTAACCACAACCGCGGCACACTCTGTAAAGGAGAAACCTTGATGCACGTGGCACAGGTGATCACACAAGCGTGGAACTCACACACAACGACCTGATTGCTGCCAGAGCACGCGGCCCTACCAAAGCTGGGCCGGTAACAATGACTCACCATGTTAAAACACTTGCAGGTGTCACATTGCGCCAGAAAAGCAGAACACGCGTCGAGCTCAGAGAAAAGAAGAAACAACAGGATTCTCCTGCCATCCGAAGTAAAACAAGGTCAGTCACAAAAGACCCCTCTGGTGAAATATTTCTGCACAGCCAGCGGCAGACAATCAGAATGTCAGAAGAAGACACATTTACCATCCCACTGACGCCAGCTCAGGCACCTCCCATAAGAATGCTTGACAGCCTCATAACTCAGTTACCCACAAATGTTGACCTCCCAGACTGCAGCACATTAGGCCCACACTTGAAGAGGTGGATAAGGGACTTTGAGGTATGCTTAAAAGCCATTGGCCCCATAGATGATGAGAAGAAACACAGCCTACTGATATTCTCAATCGGCTCGAATGTAAGGGACATAGTGGATGAATTTCCCGCAAGCGCCACTGACACTTACCTGAACCTAAAAACAACTCTAACACACTACTTCACTCCACATACAAATGTGGACTACGAGAGACACATCACTCATACAACCAAGACACCTTTGTGATGCGCTTGAGACTCAAGATGAAGCACTGCAACTTTAATAATTACTCCAACGAAGAGGCACTATGCTCTCAAATTATCGTTGGGTGTGAGAGTGCGGAATTTAGAAAGAGACTGCTACAAAATGCACGCAATCTGGAAGAAATTCTGTGCCTAGCTCGCTCAGATTCTGCATTGGCATCACAAGTGGAAGGACTAGATGAAATAAAATCACCCATGGCAAGCACGAGGACGTCAACAAACTGGAAGGTGCTTCAAAAGGAAATGCTGAGCGGTTCTGCTAACGATGCGGCTACGAATACCCGCACAAAGGACACTGTCCAGCCATGGGTCAGCAGTGTTCGGCCTGTGGAGAGCAAAACCACTACAAAGCGGTATGCCGCATATACCGCAGCCAAATGCGAGGAGAAGGGCCGAGCAGGAAAACCGTCACAAGACAGAGAACGACTGCCTCAGAGTCCGCTCAGCGCTGTAAGCCAGGCATTTGAAACGCCCCAACGTAGACACAAGGAAGACAAGTCAGAAAGAAGAGAAAGCGGACATCAGGAGACTGGAGGGACAACAAACCACCCACGTCCAGAAAGAGAAGGAGACCCAGAAGATATGTAAGATATTTGGTAGAACACTCACAATCTGACAGTGGTTCCAGTGGATCCTCGGAGTAAAAATCCAGAAGAAATGAAAAGCAGCGGGGAGAACCGCAAACGAAAGTTTACTTATAGGCGTTGGTCAACCCGACGGCAAAATAACACAGCCTGACATTGATCATTCAAATAAACAAGACATCTGCCGAAGTCCTGGTGGACACGGGGGCTACCGTAAATGTTGTGAGCAAAGAAATATATAATAGCATACCACAGGCACCATGCATGCGACCAACTAAAGTACTCATCTACCCATACGGATCACAGTCACCCCTGCCCTGCAAAGGATACTTCATAGCCTCATGTAGCTATAAAGGACAATCCAAGGAAATGTCCATGCATGTACTAGAAGACGCCACTGAAAGTGGGTGTATTCTAAGCTACAAGGCCTCAATCGACATGGGCCTCATCCACGTCTTTTACAGGTTCATGGTACACAAATACCTGGATCCCACTGCAAAAATTGAACAAGTATTCCCCACAGTCTTCAGAGGACTGGGAAAGTTGAAAGGACGCCAGATCAAACTGCACATTGACACTCAAGTCCCACCAGTCGCACAACACTGTCGGGGAATACCCATAAATATACAAAGGCAAGTGGAAGAAGAACTAACAAAGCTGCTAAAAGCAGACATTATCGAGCCAGCCGAAGGTCCCACACCATGGGTATCCTCCATTGTCCCTGTACCCAAGAAGGACTCAGACATTTGCATTTGTGTGGACATGCGGCAACCCAACGCAGCCATCCTCCGAGAATGCCATCAAGCCCCACACATCATGCACATGGTACACCTCCTCAATGGTGCCACAATGTTCTCAAAGCTGGACCTCAACAAGGGGTATCATCAACTGGAGCTACACAAAGCGTCCCGACACATCACCACGTTCGCCACTCATCTGGGGTTGTACCGGTACAAGCGTCTCAGCTTCGGGGTCTCATCTGCGCCGGAAATATTTCCATAATGTCATTAAACACATACCCAACTGTCTGAAATACAGTGATGACATCCTAGTGTTCAGACAAGACCAAAAGCAACATCAACATGACAACACACTCATGAGAGTGTGCATGGCCCTCGAAGAGGCCCAACTCACCTTGAACAAGGACACATGTGAGTTCAGTAAACAGACACTTTGTTTCTTTGGTCACATATTCTCTACAAAGGGAATGACCCCAGATCCGGAAAAAGTCAGTGCCCTCACGGATGCTGAACCACCAAACTCTACGACGGACCTACAGTCACTCCTTGGACTGGCCCACTATTACACCCGTTACATAAAAGATTTTGCGTCCGTCAGTAACCCCTTACTGTACTCACAAACAAAACGCAGAGTTCAAATGTACGGAAAAATGTCAACAGGCATTTCAACTAATAAAGCAGCGCATATCCGATGCCCAGAATGTGGCCTACTTCAATCCGAGGTGAGCAACGGAATTGATAGTGGATGCAAGTCCGGTGGGTCTTGGAGCCATTGCGACCCAAATTGATGAGAGGGACAATCAGTCAAAACATATTGTATCCTATGCCAGCCAAAGCATATCCAAAACTGAACAACCCTACTCACAGGCCGAAAAAGAAGGACTGGCTGTAGTGTGGGCCTGCAAACACTTCCATCTGTTCCTATACAGCAGGCCGTTTACAATTGTCACAGACTACCAGGCTTTGTTATTCATTTATGAAAATCCCCAGGCCAAGATGCCACTGCGCATAGCGAGATGGGCCCTGAGACTGCAGGATTACCGCTTTAACATTATTCACAGACCTGGAAAAGATCACAACCCGGCTGATTTTCTATCACGACATTCGTGCAAGGAATCTAAACCACCCCCATCCATTGCAGACCAATACATCCACTACGTGATACATAGTAGCACCCTGAAAGGTCTTGACTCTCATCAAATAGCCCAAGAAACAGACAATGATCCAGGCCTGCAAATCATCCTGAGATGCTTGGATACCGGACACTGGAAAGAAGCCCGAAAGTCGAGAGAAAACATGAGTGAGGAAGCAAGGCAAGACATCACTTGTCTCCTCGCTGTCATGGATGAGCTAGCAAATTCCGAAGAAGGTCTACTGCTAAAAGGCACAAAACTAATAATTCACAGGACACTGAGACTGAACATTTTGGAACTTGCCCACGAAGGCCACCGGGGCATAGTGTCCACAAAGAGGATGCTTTTACATAAACTCTGGTTTCTGCATCTTGACAAGCAAGTACAGGATCTACTGAAGGGCTGCCCCAACTGCGCAGTCATTAACCCGCACACAAGGCCTAAACCCTTATGCATGATGGCCCTCCCAGAGGGAACGTGGGAAGGGATAGCAGTGGACTTCTTCAGACCATTAGAAGGGGGTGATCAAATACTAGTAGCAGTCGGTGAATATTCCCGTTTTCCAATCATTCAAATAGTGCCCTCCACCTCGGCATCCCACACCATCCCAGCTCTGGATAGAATGTTCGCAATCTACGGTATCCAGAAAGTCCTAAAGTCGGACAATGGGCCCCCATTTACAGGACAGGATTTTAAAACATTCTCAGAGTACATGGGATTTCACCACCGGAAAATAATGCCACTGTGGCCCCAAGCCAACGGCACAGTAGAGCGCTTCATGAGCAACATTAAGAGAACAGTGCAAATCGCTCGGCTAACTGGTGAGTCAGTGGAAAAGATGCTATGCCAACTCCTGAGAAACTACCGGAACACTCCTCACAGCACCACAGAAAAGACACCCTCTGAGGTGATGTTTGGTAGAACCATGTTATGTTACAAGAATTTCTAAAGCGTAACATTCACCCGGAGGTATCTTGGCGCTAAGGTAGGTAGTAAGGAGCAGCAGCAAGTACTAGAACAAATGGGTCTTCAGGTCACGGTGGAAAGCCAGATGGTTTTCGATGGCGCAGAGATCGAAGGGAAGTCTGTTCCAGGATAAGGCAGCCATTACAGAGAAGGCATGACCGCCAATCCGGGACAGCCTAATTCGCAGAACAGCGATCAGTAAAACCGACTGGGAACGCAAAGATCGGGATGGCACATAGTGGGAGAATTTTTCCTGTAAGTATTCAGCGCCTTGATTGTAGAAAGCGCGGTGTACTAGGCACAGGGATTTAAAAAGGATGCGCTTCTCAATCGGGAGCCAGTGAAGTTGCTTGAGTAGCAGGGTCATGTGAGCACAGGGAGGAGGGCGAATCGCGCCCGAGCCACAGAGTTTTGAAGCAGTTGAAGGCGCAACTGTAAGCTACGTAAGGTAGCTAGGCTGGCACAGGTATAGAGAGTTACAGTAATCAGACCTCAGAGGTCCAGAAAGAGTGGGGTCTAGAGGTGCCCACCATCAGAACCTCTGTTTTAGAACCATTGAGCTTCAGCCAATTTGTCGCCATCCAGGCGCTAAGATCTTCCAGGCAGCTTCGTAGCTGGGCCGCAGTGTCAGCCCTGGTGAGGTCAAGCCAAAGCAGGATCTGCGTATCATCGGCATAGGAGTAGTATCTGAACCCATGTGCCAAATAAAAACCATACGAACCAGAATACCACACATAACCCGAGAGGATGAAAGATACAGTGAAGACCGAGAAATGCGTGAACGAGACGCACGAGGGAAAGAAGGGATGAAGAGACAGGCTGACGAGAAGCGGACAGCCAAAGAAAATTTGTCATAGCCCAGCAAGTACAAAGTCGCAAAAGCATGGCCGCATTTGGAGAAGAACCGCTGACAGTCATTCAAGTGAAGGGGTCCCTCATCACAGATGAGGGTGACAAGAAAACCACATCAAGAAACTCTTGACACTTTCGGCGAATGCCGGTGAACATCCCAGTTGCTGACCACTCATCAAACTTCCCAGACCCTGAGTGGGAGTCACCCTATGAAGGAGACGGAGAAGATTTCAGTGCCGAGACAGCACCGTGGCATCCAGAGGTCAGTGAACATCACTCGGGCATTACTCAGAGATCGGAAAAAAAACTCAAAGACTAATTGAGGAAATGAACTAGATTGGCCTTCATGTTTAGTATCGGGGGGGGGGTGACGTTGCCAAAGACTCACATCGCGTGACAAGAGACATGGGGACACGGGAAGGGGAGGGGCGAGATGCGGGAGCGGGAAGTCAGTTGGAAGTTGAGGTTTACCAATAAAGGTGTGTTCAAACCTCCCTCCTGCCTCCGCCTTGTGTGTTGTCTGGATGCATGTTTGAGGCCGTGGGGGTACACTGGAAGTCCCGAAAGGACTTGACAGATACCTCCTCCAATCATCAAACAACAGCACTTGGATATGAAGTTCAGCAGGTCTGTGATTCCAGATATCATCATGGACGCCTGCAGTACCTGATAGATTGTAAAGGGTATGCTCTGTGTGAAAGAACATGCCTTCCATACCCATGCTCCAATATTAGCAAGATGTTTCCATTCCTGAAACCCAGGATATCTCAGGCTGGAAGGCGCATGATGTAAGATTACAGCCTTGTTGGTATTTATGGTCCCGATGGAGGCGAGTGGCACCCATTCCAAGATGGTGGCTGCAGTGTGACTCACTGACCTTACCAATATGGTGACCATAATACATAAGTGAGACTGTGACACAGGACACCAGAGGTGTTTACACAATCCGCTCAGTGCTACAAGAATGGACAATGCCAGTAAGCTAGAGTGTCGCAACTCACCCCTGTAGCCACAACGTTCCTTGCTCCATCAGTTTCCTTTCTTCCCTCTTCTACCCTGCCTGCATTCCTTTCTTTCTTCTGTGCTTCGCTTCTCCCATGCTCATCCACATTCTGTTGCCCAGAGTGTTTTCCCCTGCTCGGCTATTCTCCTGGCACACTACGACCACTAGCTGATCTCTTTTACGTTCGCTTCTACAGATTTCCACAAGGGTTTTTTCCCTTTCAAGGGTTTTCTCTTGACCTCGTTCTGTCATTAGGTGAAGCCACTGGCTCTTCTCTGTTCACATCAGAGAACGAGATGTCTTCCGGAACAGACCGACCCTTCCTCTTCCCTGTAAGGACCATAGAAAAACACAGGTAAGGCGCACACCTGAGATAAGGTATCATCGAGTTCAAGCCTGACATCGGGCATAATAGGCTTTGTAGGTGTAACTTTTTTTAAATCAGTCCAATCATGGTATGTTTGAAGTTTGGTTTCAGAGCAGGAGAGAAAAGGTGTTTTTAAAACACATAGAACCCCGGTTTGGCTCGCCACCTGTTTCAGGTACAGCCTGGCGCGCATCGCAGCTTGGTTTTGTATCCAGGCTTTTGTGCCATTTCCACACTTGCTCCTGTGGGCAAGGTCTTTTCAGAGGTTGCCAGGTAAGTGGTAGTTGTTTCCGGGGAGTGCCTTTGATAATGAAAGAGATGCTCTTATTCACTAAACATATTTCGCTAAAGTTTTCATCTGACATATGACTTTATGTAGTGGGTTGTCTAGAATTTCTTGAGCTCCGTTAGCATGTAATGTTTGCCTGGGGGGGATTCTAAATGTTCTTAATCTCTGGGTTGTTCCCTTCACTGGTTTGGGGGGTGCTTTTCTATGAAACATGATGCTGGGTTGCTCTTCCATTTCCAACATTTATTTATATTTTTATTTTTATTTTTATTTAATTTATTGATTTATAGGGCGCCAAAGCCTGCAGGCATGATATGATATGGCATTTATAACGCGCCTATACACAAGTGTTTCGAGGCATGACGAGGCAAGGGAGGGGAACAAAGGGAAAATAGAGACAACGATCTTACTAGGCCAGGTGACATTGAGATCGCGCAAGTGCAGGGGAGGTGGCGAAGGGGAGAAGTGCGAGGGGGAAGGCAGAGGGGAAGTGCAGTACATAGGGTAACAGTAGTAAATAGAACAATAAATAGGAACAATAAATAAGACATGCAGCCAGCTGATGGCAGGTGCAAGGGTAACTGCAGACATCAGGTGTTAAATGCTGGTAGGGGGCTGTGGGATACAGAACAGCCCCAGAGTGCAAGGGTTGCCAGGGGGGCAGTGCAGGTGTGTATGCAACTGGCAGGGAAGGGACCTGGGCCCGAGATCAGAGGGTAGCCAGGTAACCAGTGCAGTTTCAGTTTCAGCCATGCGTTCAGCAAGGGAGAGTCGGAGAGAAAGCAGAGGCAAAGAGGAAGGTCTTGAGGCGCTTCTGGAACCGGAGATGGTTCTCCTCAATTTTCAGAGAGGCAGGGAGGCTATTCCAGAGGCAGGCCCCAGCCAAAGAAAGAGATCTACCACCAACTTGTTGCTTGGAGAAACGACTGACCCAGAGAGATTTGGAGGCGGATGAGTGAAGAGCTCGAGAGGGAAGATATTTAGGGAGCGAGAGATGAAGGTATTGAGGCCGCAGAAGGCCTTGTGGACAATGCAGATGGCGTTGAACTTAATCCTCACAGCCACTGGGAGCCAGCGCAGAGATTTCAGTCCTGGAGAGATATGATCCCTGGGCTTCAGGCCAAGGACAAGTCTTGCAGTCTTGTTCTGGATGAGTTGTAGAGGTCGGAGAGTAGAGGCAGGCAGATTTAGGAAGTGGCTGTTGCAACAGTCCAGACTAGAGAGAACCAGAGCTCTGGAGACAGTGAGCTTCTGGGGGAAGGAGAGGAAAGGAAGTATAGCTCTGAGGGGGTGCAGCTGGTAGTGTGACTTCTTGGAGACGTCAGAGATGTGAGGAGAGAAAGAGTGTGGAGTTGAAGATGACCCCAAGGTTTTTAGCCTCACAGGTGGGAGCAGGAAGAAGGCCAAGAGAGGCCAGCCAGAGAGAGACAGGAAAGGAGAAAGTGGGTGTGCCAATGAGGAGAATCTCAGTCTTACTGGCATTAAGGCAGAGATCATTGGCGTCACACCACTACTGGATACCAGACAGACAGTCGGAGATGAGAGAAGGAGAAGGGGTGGCTGAAGGGAGCCTAAAAATGAGCTGAGTGTCATCCGCATAGAACTGAAAGTTGGGACAGAGAGCGGCAATGCAGTGGGCAAGAAGTGCCAGGTATTGGTTGTACAGCCAGGTAGAGAGGTTAGACCCCTGGGGAACACCACAGGTAGAGACGGAGATAGAGGAGAGGAAGAGACGTGGGTTTGGATGTGAGCTATCTTCTTGGTGCGGACAGGGAGCCGGTATTGCCTTTGGAGCAGGCGGCAGGCCAGTTTGTCAGAAGATGTACCAGAAGCACGCCATTTCCTCTCAGCCACCCTGCACTTGCGTTTGAGGGTGACAAGGTCTGAGTTGTACCAGGAGTTGCACTTGGCTTTGGGCTTCAAGCAGATCCTCATGACAGGGGCAAGAACATCAAGTGTATCAGATATAGCAGATTGGAGCATGGAGAGGGCTGTGTCAGGGTGCACGTCAGTCAAAGGGGGAGGGGGGAGTGGCGGCAAAAGCCTCAACTGACACTTGCTTCATGGGTCGGATAACCGAGAAGGTGGTTGGCAGTGCTGGAGGTGGCTTGGCCTGAGGGGTGGAGAGAGTGAGCAGGGAGGAAAGGAGAAAGTGCATCAGGGCGCACAAACAAAAAGACAGTGGACAAACATAAAGGCACATACATTCACACATACTTCGGCTGAAAGATCATTCAGCGAACACAAATTGATTTACTTACAGATTTTGCTTTGACATTTGATCTGCGACTGACTGAAGCTCTCTTCAACCTGTGGTTTGCATTTCGTATTTGGCTCCCGCATATTGCAGTGTACTCACATCATTGACATTGTAGCAAAGTTGATTAATCGTTGTGTTTACCCCCGCTAACCGGCATATTTCTATCACAACTGTTTGCCGTCTGCTTTTCGGCAGCTTTTCGAATACTAGCTAATTTCTTTCTTATTGTGTGGAGGAAAATGTGGTGTATGTATGATGCGTAGTGGATGTGACTGACATCTTCTTAGCTGGAAGGAGTTGCGCGAGGGGCAGGCATATTGGGACTATCCTGACTAGGAATCTAATCTAGATGGGAGGGCTTTTCCTGAATTTCCTAAATTATCTTAACTGACTGTGAATAATTACATTTTTCAACTTGTTAAGGGGTGGTATGCATTGTTGAATTATATGATAGGAGTCCTTTGCAAGATATGTAGGGCTGCTGCAGTATGCTCAGAAGAAAGGGTAGAACTTTCCGCTCTATCCTCGGGTTTCTTTGCCTTGAATATTCTATAGTAGGGTGCTCTTGTTGGGGTTGGGTTTTTGTTGTATTGGAGGAAGTTGCTTTACTAGCTATAATAGTTAACTGATGTGTATGCCATGGCCCATGCAAAGTGCATTAATTAGGTTTACTAATAAGGATTTTACACTATGGCCTATTTATCTACTGCACCCGCCAGAACTCATCACAGTAAATCATCTTTTCATCATTTTAATGTGTTCCCCTATAGCATAGGACAAGGTCAGGTATTCATGCTACATAAGTGTACACTCTCATTCACTCTCGTCATGGGATGCTATCAGAGTATTGCTCCAGGAGGTGGAGGAGGAGACTTGTTTGTCATTTCGCTTTTTTGTGTCCTCCAATCTTTCTTTCAGCACACAGCCAACTCTTGGCTCTCACCTTCTATCAGAGGGCTTGGTAGCACTAGGTCTCTCGAGGACGCCACATAATCACACAATACAAATATTTGGTCTCCACAACATCCAGGATCTCTTGAGCACATCTCAAGGCCATCATACATCCATAACCTTACTTCTAATTAAACCTACAACACACTGCACTCCTAACTAACAAGATAATTGATTTTCCAATTGGGGTCAGCTCCTTACTCTTTTCATGACTATTGCGGTCTAAACCCATACAATGTTACATTCATCCCAGCTAATGCTCCGACTCAATCCTCATGTTATCCTCACCTACCCAGGTCACGTTTGTCTTCTGGCCTATCTCTGACCTTCTCCTGCTGTTGCCAATTCCTGCTTACCTTTATCCTCATTTCCTTCTCACTCCATAGACCACGGTGGGGTCACAGTTTACCCACATGGATACAGTTTTGGTGCTCTAAGACCATTACAGTGGTGAGGTGCGCAGTATAAAAGCTAACTAACATAACATGCTGGTGAGTACCCTCAATGCAATTTGAATCATCTGCAACAAAAAAAGTGCAAAAATAGGCAAAATCGCCCCTTTGTCTTGTTATCCAACCCCGTTTGCAAAAAGTGTAAATTTCATCTGCTGTTTACGCATGGCAAACAGTATTCACAATGGATTTGAACATAATCAGCCTGCAAAAAACAGATGGATTCCATGGAAATCATTGGTCTTACGCCAGCACAAAAATGAAATGTCATGCTGGCTTAAAACTTTGCGATATTTGAAGGCACAGCAGAAAAGTATATCCCGTTATGAGCCCCTGCTCCGCCTCCAAATGGAGTAAAAATCCCTTGGAGTGTAAAAGAAAGGGGTAAGCAGGTTATGCCTTTGTTGTAAGCTTTACATTTACACTTCTGGGACTTAGAAAATGACCCCCATAAAATATTTCTTAATTAATACTATTTCAGGATAGCATTTCTCTTCATTTAAAGACAATTTGTTCAACATTCCAAATAACACTGGATCGATATTTTTTCTTATGCTATTGGCATTTGTTTTATAGAACAGTTGCTGCAGTTTTCACGGTCTCCTGGCACCCAGACATCTGCGAGATAAGGGGTTGGGAATATTTGGTGGTAGTGTTCAAATTGTAAGCAAATGGACCCTGTCAATAGGCAGGCTTCTAGGAGTTTTCTGTGCATAGTGCATTTCAATGTGTTCTGGATGTACTCTGAGATTGAAGAGGGAAAAGCTGAATGTCCCTTTCCTCCCGACGGGCCCCCCAACTGGAAGAAGCACCCCCGACAGAATAACCACTGACCGTTTGAGGCTGCACCGATCCCCACCACTCCCACCATAGGAACGCACCACGAGCGGTACGAGGCCACCCGACCATACAACCCTGCGATGGTGCGAACTCTACCCAGAGCAAGCCAGGATGACCAAGATCGAGCTGGAGATGACTATATGGACCGAATTAACTGACATTTCCACAAGCCATTCTGCATGTTGTGAGAGACACCATGATGACATAGCTGCGTTAGACAGGAAGCACACGTGCAATCTGCACATTCGGGACACTCAAACACCAATCCACACAAAGAACCCACGTGTACAGTTCTATGAGCTAGAGGACAGTGGCCCTCATTACGACCCTGGCGGAAATCAACCGACCGGACCGCCATAGCGTAAATAGCGTTTCCGCCATTGCACGATGGAGCAAAGTGCGGCTCATTCCGACCCATCGGGCACGAGCACCACGCCATGGCGGAAGTGCAAAGTCCGCGATGGCGGAAATGACCCCAAAACGGCCCACACCGCCGCCGTACGGCGCCCTAGGTGCAATACCGCCACCCATCTCAGCGGACACCGCAGTGAGCGCCAACCGGAAAGTACGGTGACCGTAAATATACGGAAACGGAAGTAAAAGCATGGTCCCGGAACGGGAAACATCACGCCGTACACCTATAAAACCACAAATTCCACACAACCATTAAAAATACTACCCTGAGACACATCCCAACCCGTCATCCACCCTAGTGAAACCAAGAAAAATGGGAAAAGTAGCGAAGAAAGCGTGCGACCGCAAGCGGCAGGTCCACTTCTCCCATGAGGAACTCACCGTGCTCACAGAGACCCTCCAGGAGAATGCTGCCGCCGTCTTCTCCACGCAAATGACCAGGACGGCACTTGCGAACAAGAAGGCCATATGGGCCCTGGTGGCACAGCGGGTAAGTGCGGTGGGGACCGCACCCCGCAACCCACAGCAATGCAGAAAGCGATGGGACGACCTGCGGATACGCGTCCGTAGCATACTTTCTGCCAACCGCAACATTGCCACAGCTACCGGGGGAGGATCGGAATCACCCATCAAGTTGACCCCCTGGGAAGAAATCTGTGCCTCCACCATTGGAATGGAGAGCATAGAGGGAGTTGGAGGGATGGAGAAAGGAGTGCAGACATCCGAAGAATCAGGTAGGTGTCCCAAATAAAACAATGCCAAAACCACAATGTCCAATCATGTAAAGTACCACGTGCCCACATAGTGCAACAGTAACACATGTCCAGGAGAACGTCCACATACATAGGCCTGATAGCACACTTTAAAACTCACATCAAATACATAAATAATTAAAAATCCTAAAAACACCCTCTACACGTGCAGCAGGCACACCCTAACTGCAGGCTGCAAAACAACTGCACCCTCACTCCACACACAAATGAAACCACCTCCAAGGCCCCGACCCAAATCACCCTCAGGTACCACCCCAATGCATGTGATACATTGCCATTCCAATTCCCACAGACCCATTAATAACGCACGCCCTCCTTTACTCCACCACAGGGTCCGATCCATACGACGAGCTCCAGGACACCCCTACCAGCACACCTGCAAAGAGGGCCAAGACCAACGGCCAAAGACCCTCCACCTCAGCTGCACGCATCAAGACACGGAAGCAGCACAAATCAAGTGGCAGCACAGAGGAGGGAACTCCAACAGGCACCCCAGCAGCCAGCATGCCCACAACACCACCACCACAGGTCCCCCCAATGGATGCCACAGTAGGCACTGCTTCTGGTGGCAGCAGCACCATAGGTGACACTGCATTAATGGCAGCATGCTCCGACACAGAAAACGGGGATGTCGAAGTCAGATCCATCCATGACCTGTCCCAATCCCCCTGTCTGTTCCATCCCGTACACCATGAGGATACCACGCAGGGGCACCCACAAGACGACGACTGGCCATCCCCCACAAGCCCTGTGGCAAGGCAACATGAGGTGAACAGCCACTCTGTGACACCCCCGCAAATGGCCATGGCCCAGCAGAGGCAACAGTCCCTCGACCAGTTAATCGTGCAACAGCAGCAACTGGCCACGCTCCTCAAGGACCATGCCGATGAATGTGGGGGCACTAAGGCAGACATAGAAACATCAACTGAGACACTTAGGGCAGAAATGGAGAGAAGTACAGAGACACTAAGGGCACAAATGGAGAGTAGCACCGAGAGCCTGAGAGTACAAATGGAGAGAAGCACCGAGAGCCTGAGGGGGGAACTGCATGCGACGTCCAAAGACATATGTGCCGAACTTGCCGCAGTGCGCCGTGTGCTCACTGAGCTCTCACAAACCCTTAGGGACATGCATGGACGTGAGCAGGCAGAGACATCATCCGTTGCAAGTTCCGTCCAGGGCAGCCCCCAACGTAGATCTGGGAGGAACCTGCGCTCCACAGGCAGGGGTGCCCCTGATACCCGCAGAGGGGGCTTGCAATAGCGACTGCCCACTGACAATGAGCATCTTTGGACACTGGTGTTCGGGGGGGAGGTAGGAGGGTGGAGGGGGTGTGTTGGGCTCACTTGGGTGGCGGGTCGATAGGGTGTTTAACATGATATCACATATGCCATAAACAATGCACGATCATCCAATGAGATGTGTGGACATTGATCTTTGTGTACGAGGCCATTATAGGCGTACAGTCCATATTGTGCATGTTCCAGACACACACAGTGCCACGAGTCCCGTGTCCATGTATCAGCCACCAGGCGTGAGTGCTAGAAGCATGCATCTATGAGATGCTGACGAATGTCACGGCCCTCCTGTGCCTCGCAGACTCCTTGAGGTGCTGCCACATCCCCACCCTCATCATGACCATCTTCAGGTGCTTGCAGTTCTGCGTCAGGGGGCATGGGCACATTTCTACGTACGCACATGTTGTGTAGCATGACACATGCCATCACCATCTTTGCAACCTTCACATGGCGGTACAGGAGTGCCCCGCCAGACCTGCTGAGGCATCGGAAACGAGTCTTCAGTAGGCCGAATGCCTGTTCTATGACTACACCGGTACGTGAGTGGGCATGGTTATAGTCCTCCTCATGCTGGTCCCGTGGGTTCCGGACTGGTGTGAGGAGCCATCTCTTCAGTGGATACCCGGCATCACCTGTATGTGGACAATAAACGAATTATGTGGAATGCCATTGCTAAGTACGCACCCCCCCCCCCTTCCTGCCAGGTCATTGCCGCATTACATACCCCACATCATCATGCATGAAATGAGACTCACCGAGTAGCCAGGATCTGTTCCCTGCGTGTCGCTCCATGTAGCGTGGTATTGTAGAGTTCCTCAAGACCATAGAATCATGGGTTGATCCAGGGAATCGGGCACAACAATGTGTAATGATCCTGTTGGAGTCACACACCATTTGTACATTCAGAGAATGAAATTGTTTTCGGTTGCGGTACTGGGCCTCCATGGCATGTGGGACGACCAATTCCACATGGGTGCAGTCGATGGCACCAATGCAACCCGGTATGCCGGCAAGTGCATGGAATCCCACTTTTGTGTTGGTAATTTCCTGCTCCGAGCGTGGTAGAGAGATGTAGTCGTCAGCGTGCTGCAGGAGGGCATCGAGCACTTGCAATAGTGTCCGTGAGAACAGTGGCTGTGATATGCCATGCAACTGTCCGACTGTGTGCTGGTAGGTGCCTGTGGCCAGGAAGTGGAGTACAGACACCACCTTCAGTAGGGGTGGGATGGCGGTTGGGCTATCTATCATGCTGACAAGGTCAGCCTGTGTCATGTCCACAATGGCGGTTATGGTGTCCCGGTCCAAACGGTAGAGGGTGTGGATCTGCTCATCAGTGAGGTTGAACGGATGTGCTCGGAGGCGTGGGATTGCGGGCTGCCTGCGTGGTGGTAGTGGCTGTGCTGGCGGCCCTTGCTGGCCCTGCCTTGCCCTCCTCCTCCTCCTGCGTCTCCTCCGTGCGGCCGGTTGTAGTTGGTGTTCGTCTTCTTCTTGAAGTTGGAGTACTTGCAGTGCTATCAGGTCCCCCAGGGCCAACATAGCTAGTCCTGCCGGTAGCATTTCGGAGTGGGTGTGGTTGTGGGAGGAGACTGGGTGTGCAATTTATGTGTTTTCAGGCTGTATGGCCTCCACCTGTGGTGATTCATTCCACCTGTGCAAGCTGCTCTCCCCTTTGGGCGAGCACGTCCCGCACACAACGCTGCAATTCGACGAATGGCATCTTGCTATTACAATCATGTATTTGTACCCGATGGCAGTGTAACATTGGTTGATATGTTCATTCGGCTATGGTCCCATTGTTTCAAATACTATCTTTGCAGTCGCGAACAGACTTGTGAAGGGTCAGTGGAACGTAGTACTCGAGTAACGGTGGACCCTCATGCAACACTGTACCGAGGTTCACCGACGGGCGGGGCCTCCCATTTGTGAGTGAAGGCAGTTGCCATTTTCACACACAGCCGCACTAGATGGATTAATTTGTGATTTCAAGCGGCCACAGATGCCTTTTCGACGTGATGTTGCAAATGAGGAATTCGAAGGGCGGCGCTTTCGGTTTTCAGCTAGCGGCGAGGAGATGCCCACAGGTCTGACTGCAAATATAACGTTCTATTGTTCAATGTCCTTGGGACAGGGGCCATGGCGAGGATGCAATGATTGATATGAATAGTTTGGGATGCGCAATAGCGAAGTGGGCGATGAGGCCGGACGTTCCCAAATACATGTTACTTCACAACACTGGAATTACGGGCTGGGGCACAGTGGATTTTGCAGGCTGCATAACGCACAGACTCAATGGAAATTTCACATGTTATGTGAGTATGGAAACAGGCGTTTTCATTACGGGATGAGGGAATGATGTATGGATGCATGGACAGATGATTTGATACAGAGTTTGCCATGTACAGGGCTTCTTGGAATCTATCCGCCTCCCCTGCGCTATGTGATGCAGGGCTGCCATAGTGGGACCATCGTCTATCTGGCCTTGTTGAGCCCTCCCTGTCTCGACGCGCCTTCAGACACTTGTGTCTATGCACGTTACCAATCCCATCTGATGGATTCTGTTTTAACAGACGCATGCACAGGTACACTCGTTTGTGATGGTGTTTTCACCTCGATATAGATAGTTATGATTCGCAAGTGGTTTTTGGGTGGTGATGATCCTTTGGAGTGGGCTAGCATGCATATGGCTGTGGATTTAGTGTGATCATTGAAGTGAGTAATTCAAATGTAGTTCTGATGGCCATACTATTCTTTTTCATTTCATTTGGGTGACAGGTATCTCCTCCCCTTTTGCCACTGCCATCTGTATGCCACTCCTGCAGATGGATTTTACTCCCGACACCTGCTGCTTCGTGTTAATCAGTGGAGCAGCATTACGATCTTATGGGACGATCGCCAATGGGCCACATGCCCTTACGCAGTACTAGTGGCTAGGAGCAACATTTCGGCCTTTCAGCTGGACTAGTGCCTCCCTATTGGGACGGCCCTGCGGTTCTAGGCGCTTCCATGTTGCCTTTTCGTACGAGAATGTAGCCCCTGTGTACCATGAAGGAACAGGGCGTCACACAAGAAGTAGCTGGTCATTTATTGCGGATGCAGCCCACAATGGTGAAATGTGTTTTGGAGTTCATGGCCTAATGGCTGTATGGGCTTGGTGAATTTGTTGTGCATTAAATTTCTATTCTGATATGAACCGTGTAGCGTTCTTCTTTGCAAGTGATGTGGCATATTCCTATTTGGGGAGCGATGTATTGTGAGGAGATCTGCATTGGGTTCCAGCTTCGGAGTATAGTTGCGTGGTACTGTGCTGGGCGCGTTTGCCTACGAAGCCCAGTGAGGTCAGGGATAAGGGCTGCCAATATGACTGTTTTGATGATGTCATGCTCAGGGGCGGGGGATTAGCTTTTGTGTAACAGATGCCGGTCAGCCAGTTGGATTGGTGGAATGATGTGATTATCGGAATATTGCTGGTCACAGGTGCCTGTGTTTGCGTGCGTTTCTTGGTGGGAGACTGAGGTCATGTCCATTTGTATGGCTTCTGTATTCGTGCCATCTGTGCCCTGCAGCTCCCATTGGCCCCTCTTGAGATTCATTTGTTCGTTGGCAGGCATGGATGACTAGTACATTTCACTGGTTGCATTGTGTGACTTCATTGCACCTACGGGGAGTTGTACAATGTGGCCAGGGAGCGGTGTACAGGCACTCAGTGGGGCCGTTTACGGTTGGTTCGCGATGCCGTACTTCTCACCATGGCGGAATGGTACTTTCCGCCGTGCTTGATGGCGTTAGGTGCATGTCCGCTAGGGTCAGAATTCGCGTACCGTTGCGCCATGGTGGTAATTACGGTTTGGCATGGCGCGCGCGCGCGTACTTGGTGCAGTTAGCGTTGGCGTTCACTACGGTGTCGCTAATGGCATCGTACTTTGCGGTGACGGGTCATAATCGCACCGAGCGCTATTCGATGGCGGTATTGCATTTCCGCCATCGTTTTTCGATTTCCGCCAGGGTCGTAATGAGGCCCAGTGACATACACATACTGTCTGCATGTTTATTATTTTGCCACTTAGGCTCGCTACAGCACCGCAGAAACGCAAGATGCCAGAAGAGCTTGTGTACATGCTTGCAGATGCTACACACTATTTACCCTATGGAAGGACAGGAGCACTCACTGGACCTGACCAACCATGACACACCTTAACCTATGGACAATTACGTCGAGTGCATAGTCACAGCCACAGTAGGCCTTAGGAAAATCCAGCAAGTCAGAATCGTCCAGCAGAACTCTCAAGCCGCAAGATGCTGTGCAAGCAGAATAGCCCTGGCAGAGACTGCAAACGCCAAGGCCATTATGTTGCAAGTGACATTCCACACCCACCGCGCTACGGTGAGACCGGCCCCAGGAGAGAATATGCCAAGCCAAAATACAAATCAAATTGAAGTAATTCAGCCTCACCGACAATCTCCTCCCACGTGACTAGGCCGAACTGACATGATGCCAAGGCCTGGAAGCTGGGAAGACCCAGCAGCCTCACGCCTGGGTCCGAGCTTGCAACAAATTGCAAAATCCACCTACAGCATTCGCTGAGAATGGACCGCTCTAATGGCATTGGTAGAAGCACCCCATTGTTACACACTGTCACATAGTCACACTTTGTCGATACACAATATACGGAGCAGGTGTCTTGCGGGCTGGGAACAACGGTAGTCCCAGGCTTGGGGGCCCGCAGGCTGACCAATGAGGACACTGGGGGCTAGGGGCTGGCAGCAAGACTCCTCAGCCAATCATCGGGTTCGCTAATGTAACATTTTTCAGGTAGCAATTTTTAGGGACGATCCAAGTACACCACTGGACACAGTGACAACCAATAATAACACCCACTATATGTTCCTATACTGAACCTACCACTCAGGGAGCCAACCCGGAGTGGCGTTAGGTTCGGGGAAGGACTGTTGCTGAGTGACGCTGATTGTGACGTCACAGGTGCACCAAAGCAACCTGCGAGACATAATTCGACGAGATGTGCCTGGACTGGATTGCTCCAAGTATATGACCCCTGCTTGTTTGTTATAATAAAACAGCAGTAAACCTTTGCTCCTTGTGTGCACCTCGACTTCTTTGGGAGACTGGAAGGAGTTAGTGCCTTCCGAGAGCTGGAGGTCCGTGGACCCTTGGTACGGCTCTGCCAACCCAAGAATTTGCCCTAACAAGTTGGTGGCCCCAGCAAGATCGTTTGTGACGTCACCTCGTCAAGGTGCTGCCCACTCTGCCGTCGGACATTAGAGGACTGCAGGACACTAAGGAATTGCGAGAAGAACCGGACATGGCAACCGGAGATTGGCCGTCGGGAGCCGGCTTCAAAATCATCCCGCCTGCGGTTGGCGAGAGTCCAGACACAGTTCAGAGGGGGCGAGACGAGCCGAGAGGGAGGGGAGTCAGCGGCCGAGCTGCGCCGACAGACGTGCACCTAAGGTAAGTGTGGTCCACACAACCAGCAACAAACTATTGTGTGGGTGGGTGGTGTGTAAATAAGAAGAAGGGTAATGTAACATTGTCATAACGTTCGGTACCGAGGCGGTGTCTGGCGATAGTCCCTTTTTTGTGTTAATGAATGTTTCAGGGGCGGGGCAGCAGGTTCCCGTGTGAAATCAGGATTGTTACGCCGATAGGTCTGGACAGTGAACACATGTGTAGGGATGTGGTTTTCCTATGAATAGAATGTTGTAGCTCGGTGAATAGATGTGGTTTTCCTATTAATCGAAAGTTCTAGTTCGGTGATTAGATGTCGGATTCCCGTAAGAGTTAGGTGGAGCAATCTTAGATTGCGGACGATGATTGACTAGTTACGTTTCCATGGTGAGGAACGTATTGCACGACAGGCGACGCGGCAGGTGCAGCTCAATCACGAGAAGAATTGTGGATTATAGATGTGGAATTGAAATAGTGGGATTGTTGTGCGTAATAAGCGTGCAAATTGTTTGATTGTGAAGTATAAGCTTGGTGACGTCACCTATAGGCCATTGCATAGGACACTGTGTTATTAACGAGTGCGGAGTAAGCGGCTTGGTGCTCAAAATACAGGACAGGTGAACAGGTGGCTGTGCGTGGAGAGTGCCGGCGCGTGATCCAAGGGGCATGCCGGGCAGCAGCAGCCCTTGTGAAGGCGGGGCGGTACAAGAGTACGCTGCGCAAGGTGTGAGCATAGGCATCCAAGGGGCGTGCCGGTCAGCGGCAGCCCTAGTGAAGGCGTGGCGGTACAAGAGTACGCCACGCAAGGTGTGAGGCTGCAGGGGGCCGAGGCATCGAAGGGGCGTGCCGTGCAGAAGCAGCCCTAGTGAAGACGGGGCGGTACAAGAGTATGCCGTACTAAGGGTGAGGCCATAGAAGGCTGCACTTAGTGACAACTGAATGCTGAATTTTGTAATAAAATAAATCTTTACCTATGTTTTGACAGCGGAACGTCGAAATCCTCAATTTGAGGTCAGCTAAAATTACAAGCAAAAGTTGATGTACGGCGGGGGAGGGACCTTATAAGGTGGCCACAGAACCCTAATGACCCCAATTCAGCACATTTGTAAAACACTACCCATTTATAAAGACAGAATAGTTAAATACAGTGTGGAATGGACAAAGGATATGGATGGGAAGGTAAAGGTACCATGGCCGCCTAACACATATAAGGGGAGGAAGTTGTCAAACCGTATGGAAATATTTGAGCTCTGGAGCATGTTCCAGGGGTAATACCCAGGGATGATGAGTGTACAGGAGGTCAAAGAAGGGGGGGATTCTCTTGTTCCACCTACTGCACCTCCCAGCGTTGTCTCAGACGATGCGGAGGAGGGGGAGGAGGAGGAGGAGCAGGGGTTATACCCGATTAGAGAACTGAGAGAGACTACGGAACCCTGAGAATTAACTGCGGCAGAGGGCTACTCAAACCCCACATGCAAGCCACCCCCATATGCCCTGAACGCACACGCTCCCCCCGCCCCGCAAGACGGGAACAAGGGCAGAGGCAGACAGCCCAGGCCTCGATGGAGGCGGGCTATGGCAGGCGAAGAACAAATTTGCGGGTATTAGCCCAGACGAATTGATAGCGGCACAAGTGCTCCTGAAGTTACAGGGGACAACTACTGGGGAGGCTGAAGGGGCAACTAAGGCCATATGAGAGTTGGAGCTGGGACGGGGATGTAGAGGGAGGTCAACACATGACGTAAGGGAAGGCCAGTTGCAGGAAGAAGAGGAAGCTAAGCTGGAAGCGAGAATAGCGGAACTGAAAGAAAAAAGGAATGTGTTAGTAAAACAGCTAGAGCTAAAGGAACTAGAAAGGCAGGAGCAGATGGAGTTGGAAAGGAGACAAAAGGTGGAATGGGAAAGTAGGGAACGTGAGGAAATGGTGGAAAGGGAACGGAGAGAGGTAATAGAGAGGAACACGATGGGAGGGAGAAGCAAGGTGAGTACGGAGATGAGGGTAAATACAATAGAAGAAGAGGAAAGAGGGGACGCAGAACGAGAAATGGCATTTTGGAGGTGGAAATACTTTCAGAAAGGTCACATAAGTACGAAGAAAGCAGATTGAAGGATTCAAGGTTGGCAAGGGCAGGGGGAGCATAGAATCAGAGCAACGAAGACGGGAGAGCACTCCTAAGGGTAAGCAATGAAATAATGGAAGAACTGGATATGCACAGAAGGGGCAAGGCGGAAAGGGAGAAGCAACAGAACTGGCAGGCATCGAAGGGGTACACGGGGAGTAGCATGAGACCAGTAGAGGTGCATACAAGGGGGTCCGACGTCGCAGACGAGGGGGAAGGAAGGAAGACAACACAGGTGATTTCACAAACATCGCTCTTGAAACTGTAACGGTGCGCTTTCCACTCCCTCGCAAGCTAACTTTTGCAGATGGATTTTGTAGTGAGGAAGAAGGAGACAGTGATGATGTAGAAAAGGAAGCGCTCAACAAGCTTTATATTACACGAACAGGCACAGGGATGTCATGGGAGCACAGGACACAAGATGAAAGGGGCGGGGGACAACACATAAGCGACTCAGCAAAGGACACACCTGTAGAGACAGCCCCAAGCACACCCTACACTAACAGGCTCCGGGCTCCGGGACCTCCCAGCGCGCAGGAGAGACGGGGCAGCAGTGGGCAGCAATAACACATAACAGAGGGCACTCATGTCAGCGGGGCGGACACACTGGAGCACGGGACGCCCCACACGGGTCACGCAACATCGATGTCACAGATATAACGGCAGACGTAGAAGATGCGAGAGGACCTGTCCAGATACAACAGTATAGACTCACGCCTGAAGAAAGGGCAGAATACTCACAGATGCCCCTATTAGAGTGAGGGGGTGAGGCCACAGTACGTACCATGGAAACACACGGATAAGGAAAACATTAAATACAGGTTGCCATCTTTAAGCAGGGAAGCAGGAAAATGGATATACGAAATGGAAAAATTGACGGCAGGGCACAGACTGACTGTGGGTGACGTTAAGGGGTTGCTAGTATCCATATTGGGTGACGCAGCAGATAACATTTGGAGGAGGGCGGGGTGCCCTGGGGTGACCACCCAAAACACAACACATGACGGATCTCCCTTTGCAAATTGCAGGCATGCGGTATGGCAGGCACTAAGGACACAATACCCTGACAAATCAGACATAGAAGCAATTACATCATGCAAGATCTGTGACGATGAGGATCCCGTTAGCTACATTCAAGAGATTCAAGAGCTTTGGCGCCTTAAGACTCGGGAGCCGTGGGATAAAACCATAGGTATCTTTTATCACATCTTAATACAAGGGTTACCCGAGCCGGTGCAAAGACAACTGAAGTAGCTGGTGGGGATGGAAGCTAAGGCATGGTCGGAAATACAACTCACAATAGTGCACCATTGTAGACTATGGCAAGAGAAAATGAAACAAAAAGCGGAGGATAGAAAAGCAGATGAAGCTAAATTGGTTCAGAAGAAATTATCGAAATACGCCTTGGAGGGGGCAGTAATCACCAGCCCGGCACCACAAACTCAAACAGTAGTATTGCAGCCACAACCCCAGCTACAGCAGCAGCTGCCAATGTACAACCCAGCCCAGCAATACATACAACAAATGGGAGGGGGTATATGGGTATGGGCGGGTACCAAAATAATTTTAGGGGAAGAGGAGGGTTTGTCAGAGGGTGGGGCTTTGGACCACAAGCCCACCATCCTGGAGGCGGGTTCCGGGGATACACACAGCAGGGGCAACAAGGCCAAGGGTGGGGGGAGGAGGATTTCCCTGGCAGGCACGGGAACCACCCAGTGCTGGATGTGCAGGCAGGTAGGCCACATTTCACACACATGCAGATACAGAGGGGTACAACAGGGGTGGGGTGAGCAAGGACAACAGAATTACCAAAGGGGGCGGAAGGGGTACTACCCCCAGAACCCCCAACAGACAGGGCCACAGCAAATTATGCCACAGCAGAATCCATCACAGCCACAGATACAACACGAAACAATGTCAGTGCCCCAACAACTACAACAGCAACAACCACAGCAACAACTACAACAACAACTGACGGCACCCTTACCACAACACATACAAACAGCACAGCAACTGACTCAATTGCAAGACAAGGTACCACAACCAATGGATACAACGGTGGTGGTGCCATTAACAAGAATGGGAGGGGTCACAATAATGGGACGCAACCCTTACACAGGGAATGGACAGTCTCTATATCCACAATAGGACAGCACACAGACGAACGTGTTGTGTCCCATCCTATCCGTAACACCTAACCCTGCAGGGGAACCTCGCATAAAGATGACGATAGGTGCCAAAACATTTTCCTTTCTGGCCAACACAGGGGCCACTAGGTAATGCGTACGGGAGGGAAAATATACTTTATCAGGCAATGCCATGAACACTCAAGGATTTTCTGGGGCTCGAGAAGTGGTTCCCTTTACTGATAACATCACTAACAACCACTATCAATAGGAGATCACAATTTATCTCTACTCTTAGTTTACTCCAAACAAGCACCTGTAAATATATTGTGTCGCGACAAAATGAGCAGACTGAACATGACCATCTCCTTTACTGACAACGGCATAGTGTGCTCCACACCAGGCATCCACATGCTCACAGCCAGACACATACTTCAGGCTTATTGTGGCAAAAGTGTGCAGAGGGGGGAACCAGCAGACCTCGAAATATTCCAGTACAGGACAGACATGGCACTAGCATGGCTGCCCGGGATTGCTGGGAAGGTTTGGAGAAGGCCAGGTGAGTACCTCTTTAGGCCAGAGACACCAACGGATGAGAAGGAAGGAACATTCCTATCAATAGACATAGAAGGAATTGTGGCAAGGGAAGATTGGATTGCACTGCACACCCTAGACGATGAAGGAAATGCATGGAGGGCGGTAATGGCACTGTCAGAAGGGTGTAGATTAACACAAGTATCAGATGAGGAACTTTTTTCGCAAGAAAAGGGTGAGAGTGAGATGATGTTTGGGATGAGTGTGTATGTTTGGCTATGCTTGACATACAGAGAAGTGGCCCAGAAAATGGCAATGGCACTGGAAGCGCCTCTCCCAGCACCACCTCCCTACTGCGAGAAAGACTTGGCAAAAGTACCCAACTCACTATGGACAACAAGTCCCTATGATGTAGGGTGTATCAAAAGCATAGGAGTGAAAATAAAACTGAAAAAAGGAGCAATTCTGCCCAGAGTAAGACAATATCCCCTATCAAAAGAAGCAGACAAGGGCATTTATGAGACAATAAATCCCCTCATAGAAAGGGGCATTTTAGTGCCATCAGAATTCCCCTGCAACACTGCTGTGTACCACGTCTGCAAGGCAAATGGGGGTTTGTGGCGTTTCATACAAGATTTTACGACCTCTCAACAATATTGTGGAAGCAGAATACCCAGTAGCGGCCAACTCAGCCACAATACTCTGCGGCATTCCAGCCGAGGCTACACGGTTCACCATGATTGACCTCAAAAATACCTTCTTTTTGATACCCTTGCACCCAGACTCACAAGATCTAACAAGCTTCATGTACCGCAATACAAAGTGGAAACACACTAGTCTGCCCCAAGGGTACTGTGAATCGCCATCCATTTTCAACAGAGTGATCCAAGTATGGAGGTAGACATGCCGTTTTTAGCGGCATGGCTACCCCCATAACGGGGTACCGGGTCCGGGTTCCCTGAATGGGGAAATACCGGGCCATTCCGACCTTGGAGGGCCCGGTATTTCCCCATTCAAGGAACCCGGACCCCGTACATCCCCATTCCCATTGAGCCCCTATAGGGGGCCCCTATAGGGCTCAATGGGAATGGGGAGGATACTGACAACGGGCCCGTTAATGACGGGCTCGTTACTAGCATCCTGGTCTGCTCGCGGGACCCGCTAAGGACGCCGCGAGCAGACCTCATAATGAGGCGGTAGGGGGTTAACGGTGCCGGCAGCTCTACCGGTGCCATTAATCCCCTACCGCCTGGGTCGTAATGAGTACAATTTTACAATATGTAGATGATATTCTCATCTGCAGCACAACAGAGGAAGAGTGCCGGAAGGACTCTGTTAAAATGCTCACTGTATTAGCAGAGAAAGGATACAAAGTAGACAAGGCAAAGCTACAATACTGCCAGGAGGGAGTACTGTACATAGGCCAACTAATATCTCAAAAAGGCAGGCACATAGCACCAAAGAGAGCAAAGGCAATACTCGACACTCCCCAACCAAAAACAGTACGAGAATTACAGCAGTTCCTCAGTTTATGCAGTTATTGTAGAACATGGGTATTCGACTACAGCACATACACAGACCCTCTACTTACAGCCCTAAAGGAAGCCCAAACGGGAGGGAAAAAGCTGGGATGGACTAGAGAAATGACAGATGCATTCCACAAGCTAAAGGAAGCAATATCGACAGCCCCTGTCCTGGGTACCTCACAAAAAAATGTTCTTCATATTCTCACACTCTGATGGGGTGGTCATGAAGGCGGTAACCACACAAAAAAACAGGCATGGGTCACAAACCAATTGCATACTACAGTGGACAAAAAGACACAGTAATGACAGGGCACTTCCCTTGCGAGCAACATTTGGCTGCTGCAGCTTTTGCGGTAGAAAAAGCATCTTTAATAACTATGAGATGCTCCACCACACTTTACGTGGAGCATGCCCTCTTTGCGATTCTGCACAAGCCAAAGAGCACACTGACAACACAGAGAGCAACCGGATATGAAATCATCCTGTCACGGCCCAAACTAAAGATAGTGAGGTGCAAAACTGTGAACCCAGCATACTTCCTGGCTGAAGAATATGAAAAAGGAGAATATGTCAATGATTGAACACAGGCTATTGAGTATTACACAGAGACACGCAAGGTAGAGGAAGATGCGCTTGAGGGCGAGAGGTACTCTACATTGACGTTTCGTCGACAATTGATCAAGGCGATGGGATGAGAAGAACAGGAGGGGCAGTGGTAAGGTTTAGAGAGGATTGGACGAATGAAGCAGTAAAATGTGTTAAATTACCCCCCCACCCAATATTCAGGAAAAAGCAGCAGAATTACTGATATTAGCCCTCAGAGAAAGCAAAGAGAAGAGAGTAACCATATACTCGGATAGTGCCTACGTCATGTCAACAGTACAGTCCAGCCTAGCTAGATGGCTAAGAAGGGGGTTCTGAAGAGTGGATGGGACCCCCGTACAACACAGCCTCTTGCTGCGAGAACTAATAGAGGCCATAACATACCCGACAGAACTCGCATTAGTAAAGTGCCAAGCACATACTAATGGAGAAGATCCAATCTCAAAAGGGAATGAGGCAGCAGATTTTTACACAAAACACGCCTCCTATTTCAGCAGAAATGTGGGACCTCAAAGAAAAACAAAAATAGAGGGTAGGGGTAGGCAGATGCTGATGAAGGAAGGCTTAAATCACTTTTCAGAAACACAAATAATGGAATTACAGGCAGCAGCACCAATGGCTGAAAAGGAACTCTTAGTAAAAATATGGTGCTCGATGTCCCCTACTGATGCCTTGTGGCAGCAAAACAACACTGGGAAAGTAGTTATGCACCTTGCACTATTGAAAACAGCCTTAACCCAATTACATCATCCTACACATACAGGGAAGGAGGTGATTGCAGCACGCATTGGAGAATCATGGTTCTGTCCTGAGTTAAACGCCCATGTGTCCAACTTTGTCAGCAATTGCCTCACATGCCAACAAGTCACATCCGGCCACACACTAAAAGAGATAAGAGGAGTAATACCCCGGCCCGAAGGCCCATTTATACACCTTCACATCGACTACGTTGACATGATCAACATATGTCAAGTCTACCACTACATGATCGTGGTGGTCTGCCACTTCTTAAGGTGTATAGAGGCTGGCCCGTGCTCCCATGCTGACGCGTTGAGGGCAGCAAAATTTCAGACCAGAGAGGTATTCCCAAGGTGGGGCGTCTGCGAGGTCCTGTGGTCTGACAATGGTCCTTACTTTGCAAACAAATTGTTCCAACACATCACCACACTGCTAGGTATAGAACACAAGTTCTCATGTGCATATCACCAGCAAGCAAACAGAATCTGCGAACGCCTCAACGGACTGCTGAAAGAAAGCATAGCTAAAACACAACAAAGCACTCGAAAGAACTGGCTATACTGCTAAAATTGACTCAAGGTCGCAGACTACCCTCCCAACCCTGGTTTACGGATCAGCTTAAATCTGCTCGCCAGAAACTTAGACAAATGGAGCGCAAATGGCGAAAAAGCTCGAACCCTGCCCTCAGAGAATCCTACAAACTTGGTCTCTCTACTTATCTGGCCAGTGTTAAAATGGCTAAAGCCACTTTTCTCTCCCACAAAAAATCGAAAATGCCTTATGTCCGCCCAAAACCTTGTTCTCTATTGTTCACTCATTAGACTCTTCTGAGGCCCTTACTTCCAAGGTTAAGCCCTCTCAAAAGCTGTGCGACGACCTTGCCTCATTTTTTATCACTAAAATTGAAGTGATCCACTCTAATATCGCGAAATCTCCTGCGATAATGACTCCAGGTGCCATCATGTCATTACCTGCACCCCCTATTGAGCCCTCAGCCAATTGGTCTACCTTCCCACTTTTTACCGAGACAGAGGTCCTAGCGGCTATCTTGAAAATTAAATCATCCTCTTCTGAGGATGCTATTCCCACCACCATTATGAAGAAGATCGCCCCAGACCTACTAGCAGATATTACTTCGGCCATAAATGACTCTTGTCAGTCAGGACTGGTTCCTTCGGAGCTGAAATCTGCGAGGGTTATCCCCCTTCTCAAGAAGCCCACACTTGAGCCCACAGTCCCCGCCAACTTCCGCCCTATCTCTCTGCTTCCCTTCTTGTCCAAACTTCTGGAATCTCTTATCACTCCCCTTCTGTCCTCTTTTCTGGAATCTTCTAAAATCCTCAACCCTGCTCAGGCTGGTTTTAGGCCTGGGAGAGGTACTGAAAGTGTGCTGGTTTCTGTACAAGATGACATGTCCAGGCTAGTTGACGTGGGTGGAGTCGGTGCTTTGATTCTGTTAGATCTGTCAGCCGCGTTTGACACGGTTGATCACCCCATCCTGCTCTAACGCCTGGCTCAGATCGGGATATCTGGCCCAGTCCTTGCGTGGTTCACCTCCTTTCTCTCAGACCATACACAAACTCTTGCCATGCCCCCTTTTCTTTCTTCTTCTTGCTCCGTCACCTGCGGTGTCCCACAGGGATCCTCACTTTCTCCGGTTCTGTTCAATATCTATATCTGGGTGTTGGTCTGCCCCATTCGCTCTTATGGCCTCAACTGTTACTCTTATGCTGACGACACTCAAATCCTGATCCGACTAGAACAAGATCAGGCTGAGGTGTCGTCATGCCTTCATGACTGTTTGAGAGCCGTCGGTGGCTGGATGGACCAGAACTGGCTCAAACTTAATGGTGACAAAATGGAAGTATTGGTGGTGGGTTGTCCTCTGGATTCCTCGCTGTGGACCTCTGCTTTCTGGCCCACCTCACTAGGTCCTCTTCCTAGTCCAGTTAGTAAAGTGAAAAACCTGGGTGTCATTCTCTCTGCCTCTCTCTCTATGTCCAACCAAGTGACTGCTGTGTGCCAAGCTGCCCACCATCAGATCAGGGTCTTTAAGAGGGTTTTACCCATGATACCGGAAGCCATTTGCCCCCCCCCCCGTGGTGGCTGTGTTAGTCCTCTCGCGGTTGGACTATTGTAACTCTTTATACCTGTCGCAGCCGATCAGCCTAATACAGCGGCTTCAGCTCATGCAGAACCTGGCGGCCAGGCTAGCCACTGGCACTCCCTATGGAGCCCACATCTATCCAGTGCTCCGCCGACTTCACTGGCTTCCGGTGGGCCAGCGTGTCCATTTTAAGTCACTGTGTATTGTCCACGGGTGGTCCACGGCCAAGGAGCTGAGTTTCTGCAATCAAAATTCTCTCATTATATCCGGTACGTGACTTACGCTCCTCCACCACTAATCTCCTTGTTGTTCCAAGATTTAACCGTGAAAGGGTCGGCGGTAGGGCCTTCTCCATCGCAGCTGCTAAACTCTGGAATAATCTTCCATTGGCACTAAGAAGTGCTTCCAACCACCTTGGTTTCAGAAGAGCCCTCAAGACCAATTTGTTTTAGCTCTCCATTCTCTTTGGCCCTCCCTTCCGTGAGCAGCTCTCCTCTCTAGCGCCATGATGCCCTCGGGCGACCGTGTGCTCTACAAGTCTAGATAACATAACATAACCGCCTGCCCCTAGCTCTGTTCGAATTACGGAACAAGCCCAGGTCAGATCACCACCTCACGCCCCACAAGGTGGTGACAGGACGTCAAATGCAACTCCCGTTAGCTCCCCCTAAAGGGCCCTCAGGGATTGTGAAGAGACAGCTGGAATATTTGGTACAGAAATGCATGCATATATCAATTCACTTGTTTCTAGCACCTCTTTTATCTCTCAACAGATTTGACGGGCACAGGGGAGGCCGGAGAACGACATACAAGAAATAGACGACACTCAGGACTCCATAAAAGAACTGCCCATTAAAAAGGGAGACCAGGTGCTCCTAAAAAATTATTTGAGGAGGCAGTATTCACCCTGATTTACTGGCCCGCACATAGTTGAGGCGGTCGTGGACAGGGCAATAAAACTTGAAAATAAAAGAGTTTGGTACCATCTCCACAACATCAAGCCCTAGAAAGCATCGGCCGCGCCCCAACGCGTCATCGACAGGGCCAATGCTACAGCAACAACAGACACACAAGACAGCTGTGACATTCCAAAACCAACAACTCCAAGGGTAGATACTCCCCTGAGCACAAGTGAGCGAGGGCGTGTAAATCACCCAATGGTCAGACGCTCACAAGCACCTGACCATTGATACAAATAAATTAATAAAGTAAGCATCGCCGTTAAAAGACATAGAACTGTACAGTAAATGCTCACTGAACTGGTGGAGAATGCCATTATGTAGACATGGCCATACAAGCATGCGCAATCTCATTAGGACTACACTATGTTAACACTGTCTTTAACATTCTCTTTATTCGCACATGCAGGGTTCTGCGTCATCTGTTAAATGTACATGAATGAATGTTAGAAAGAGGTTGAAATACTGATTTAGATGTTACCCCCTATTGAACACCTGAAGCATTGTCCCACCAGTACATTCCTGCCATACGAAGGCCCATACACTCCAGACCGAGGCCAGCACAAGTATATTATAACGCATTCATAGAATACATAGCTCAAACATACCCACAACTTCACCATATCCTGCCCACGCTTAGAAATAGATCCATACATAAAATCTGTGAGGAAATGTTTGCATGGGCATTAAACGACTACTTAGTAACGGGGCATAAAGTACTTACAAATACTAAAACAATAAAGTTTTTTATTACACTTGTTAGGCAGGCAACTTTATCACCTCATCAATGGCTGGACGGCCGTGTAAGTAATAAGTAAAAGCTGTAATAATAAAAGTTGTTTTTACCATTGTATGGTTAACACTGCCACTGAATTGCCATCTACTGTCTTTTGGCAGTTGTACACAGCTTTGCATGTCTCAGCAACTCCCACTACTAACATCTCCCCCACCCAAGCTGCAAGGAGTACTGTGTCAGGTGGTACGAGCAAACCTGCCGACAAGTTTAGGAGAGGTATGCGTGGCGTTAGAACTGATGTTAATGGCGTTGACACATACCTCACAGGCACCGCACACATAACAAACAACATGTGGTATAAACACATGTCTAAAATCGGTAAGGACACAATAAGGAACAGCTGCTATGTCTGCTCGCTGATCCCATATGCCATGAGTGCCTCCAAGACATTCGTAGCCACAAGTACCTGCGACAACAGCACAGTGCCTCTTGTATCTCGCTCTGTTCCAGACACGAGGAAGGTTCCAAGGCAAAACAGCAACACTCAGATGGAGATCCAAGGCAAAGTACTCTTACGAAGATAATTTCATAAAACGCTACCCGTGTTTGACAATTACTGGCAACATACTGAAGCGTTACGATACATAACTGACGGGCCAGAAAAAGGAGAAACAAAAGAAGTAGCACTGGAGTACTTACCCTGCAAATGGAGTGCTTAGGAGACAGGAGGAGAACCTGGCTGCTGGTAGCGACCTCAGATGTTGCTCTTTGGGAAAGTATACACCAAAGGAGGATGGGTAGATGGGGTGGTGGGGAGTAAGCCGCTAACATTGACAAAGGCTGCAGTAAACAAAGTTCAGGAAGAAAATGACAAATGCTTCAAGGAATGGGCCAGGAGCACAAGCTTGCTGACATGGCTGGATAAGGAAGACGGTTCAGTAACGATAATTCTGCTAACAAAACCTACATTGCTTCGTTACCGACTTGGAACTTTGCTCATGGATTGGCTTTGCCTCGTCCCTTTGATCTACGCTGCCCACTTCGTTACCGACTTGGAACTTTGCTCACGGATTGCTTTGCCTTGTCCCTTGGTATCACGCTGCCATCCTCGTTGCCGACTTGGAACTTGCTCTCGGATTGCTTTTGTCTCACCTTTATGGATCTACGCTGCCCACTCTGACTTCTGAAGTGGAACATTGATCACGGACTGCTTTGCCTCGTTTTGTTGATTCTACGGTGCCCGCCTTGTTGCCGATTTACCCAGTAAGCCAGGAAGCATTAATTCCTTTTCCGCCCCACACTATGTATGGACTAGAGACTTCCTTGTTCGATAGTGGGAGGCCGGGAAGCATCCTCGTTTCGTCGGGTTTGGGTGAACTATAGACTTCCTCTCCCATTTGGGCGTACACGTGCCGTTGGGAGTTAGTTTGCACTGGACTTGCTTTTGCTTCTTTGGCTTACTGCATTCTGGTTGGTCTTCAGATAACACTGTTTCCTTAGACGTGGTAAGCATCCTTACATTAGTGCACACTGTGTCAGTATCTAGCCTTTCACAAAATAAACAAATACAAATTTTGCAAATATTCAAGGCACCTCCTTTAAAAGAAAGACCCACTTGTTGTTTTCTCCTGTTAATGTTATTCGGATTCCAGCCTCCGCCCAGAGGTTAGCTATTCATATATTGTTAGAGAAATTAGCATAGAGTTACCTAGAAGGTTGTTCCTTAACATGTTGTCCGTTACCCTTTTTAGGAGCCTGGTGTTCGTGTTGGGTCCATTCTTTCAGAGAATAGAACCCTCTGTATTGGTCACTAATTCCATACACAGGGTTATATTGTAAGTAGGAATTTGTCTACAACACTTCGTGGGCAACAATAAGGCGGATTCTGACATAATCAGAAGCCTTTACAATGGACCCTACGGACACTTTAGCTCAGATCATGCAATTGGTTTCAGACCTGCGTACGGATATGGCCGCAGCTCATGCTTCTACGCATCGCCGGATTGATGAGCTGCAAGCCAGGATGCATTCTGCTGAGCCGCCTGTCCCTAATCTCGCAGTGGCATCTGGTTCTGGAATCGGTCTACCCAGACAGGAGTCGGGACCAGTATATATGACAGCCTAGTTTCCCTTGGCCCCTCCATAGAGGTTCAATGGGGACACCAAGACGTTCTGTACATTCTTAAATCAGTGTCGTCTGCACTTTCTTACCAGACCCAATTGCTTCCCCAATGCTACTACCAAGGCTGCATTTTTGTTGTCTCATTTAAGGGGCACAGCCGCTTCTTGTGCTAACCAATTACTGGAACAAGGTAGTCCTTTGTTGTTCGATTGTGATGCCTTGATCAAAGCTATGAGTCGGGTCTTCGATACCAGGTATAAAACTGAAGCCACAGACCTTGTGTTATAGGGGTTACGACAAGGTGACTCCACCCTGTTGTCATATCTGGCTAAATTTAACTGGCTGGTAGCTGAGACGGGTTGGCCAAAAAGATCCTTGTTTTATAAAGGGCTTTCTGACTCCTTGAAGGACACCTTAGCTACCGTTCCTATAGTTCCTACGGCCTTTCCCGAGCTCCTCGACATGGTGCTCCAGATTGACGCTCGTAGGGCAGAAAGGAAAGGAGTCAAAAAGACATTAGTTCCGCTAGCCATGACCCCAGCCAATTCCACTATCAGTAATAGTGAACCCATGCAGATCAGAGTGGTAAGAGGTTTGTTAACTGCCGAAGAACTGCAGAAGAAAAATAACCTGTGTTTTTACTGCAGTTCTTCAGGACATCATCTCAAAGGCTGTAACAAAAACCAAAGAAGCAGGGAAATGCCAGAGCTCGGCAGTAGAGGGAGTCAGATTGCCGGGCTCAACACACCCTGACTCCTATGGGTCAAACCCTTTCATCATTCCCACTCGGTGTTCATATTTAGACAATCAAGAGTGGACTATAGATGCGGTGCTCGACTCCGGGGCTACCGGCAACTACATTGATGATGCTTTTACCGGGAAACTAGGTATCCCCATTGTTCCGAAGTCCCATCCAGAAGTGGTTAACACGGTAGATGGTACCACACTGCTTTCGGGACTGGTCACGGAACAAACCGTGAATCTAACAATGGTCACTGATAGTGGTCATAATGAAATCATTTGTTTTGATCTTATTGCTGATCCTCAATACCGATTGATATTAGGTCTACCCTGGTTGAAAGTCCACGATCCTATAGTCGACTGGCAGTCAAAGTGAGGTGGAGTTTGTGTCCAGTCATTCTGAGGCATTTTGTCTGCATATTGAAACCAAGTCAAGCAACCCTTGTCGCTGTTGCGTGCTTCATCCTCAATAGGGACCATCACGTCTGCTTCCCTACACAAAGAATATTAGAGCTTCGGGGATGTCTTTGATGCTAAGTGGCCGAAGTTCTACCTCCACACAGACCCTATGATTGCCCCATTGATCTACTGCCTGGCGCTAAGATTCCTTCTGGACGGATCTGTTCTTTGACACAATAAGAGGATCAGATCCTCAAGGAATATCTTGACAAGTCTCTGAAAACGGTTTTATCCGCCCATCATGTTCCCCTGCTGCTTCACCACTATTCTTTGTGCCGAAGAAGGAGGGAGACCTTCGGCCTTGTATAGACTACCGCGGTTTGAAGCCATAACCATCAGAAACCAGTATCCCATACCTTTGATTTCTGTTCTCTTGGACAAGTTGGATTCTTCGGTGGTGTTTACTAAGTTAGACCTCCATAGGGCATATAACCTGGTGAGGTTACGACAGGGGGATGAGTGGAAACGGCATTTAAAACCAAGTGTGTGATGCCGTTTGGATTGTGCGATGCCCCGGCCACATTTCAGCACTTTATCAATGATGTCTTCAGGGACATGATGAACCAATTCTTGGTGGTTTACCTCGATGATATCTTAATTTATTCCGTTTCTTATGAGCTCCATGTTCACCATGTCACACAAGTCTTGCAGCGGCTCTGGGAACATTCATTGTATGCCAAACTAGAGAAGTGCATATTCCACATAAACAGTGTGGAATTCCTTGGGTATGAGATCACGGAAAAGGGCATCCAGATGTCTTCATCCAAGGTTAAAGCTGTTTTGGAATGGCCGGCTCCTAAATCCCTGAAAGCCCTGCAATTGTTTCTTGGCTTTGGCAATTTTTATAGACAGTTTGTGAGGTCGCTTTCAGAGATTGCAGCTCCTCTGACTGCGCTCACTAGTAACAAGAAACCGTTTCTTTGGAACCCTGCTGCCGAACGTCCATTTGAGGCTCTCAAAATAGCCTTTACGACAGCACCGATTCTACAGCATAGAGACCCCACACTTCCTTATGTGCTAGAGACCGATGCTTCAGATGTTGCCCTGGGAGCTGCACTTTCGCAACATTGTAAGCACACTAACGCGCTCCATCCGGTGGCTTACCATTCACAGAAACTCAACAACCATGAACAAAATCATACCATCACGGAGAAGGAGCTTTTAGCTGTCCGTGATGCGTTCCTAGTCTGGAGACATCATTTAATGGGCACGGCAGTTCTGGTTCAGTTTAATACGGACCACCGCAATCTGATGGCCTTGCAATCAGTGAAGTGTTCTACAGCCCGTTGTGCAAGTTGACATGAGTTCTTATCATTTATCGCCCTGGTTCCTGGCATTCCAAAGCAGATGCATTGTCTCGTATACATGGGGAACTTTCTCAGCATGCTGGATAAGGTGCCTTGTTGCTTCTGAATCAGGTCATTTGTGGGTGTACTTTGAAACCCTCTATGAAATCTGTACTGCAAACGTGGGTGGAGACCAATCCTCAGGCTATCATTGACAACAACATTGAGGTCACACAGTCCTTGCCCTATGTTCAAGGGAGGGTTTTTCTGCCGGAAGGGGATGCCCGGACTATGGCCTTACAATGGTGTCATGATTCCAAGATCGCAGCACACCCAGGTGCCAGAAAAACCCTGGAGTTGTTACACCGCTGGTGCTGGTGGCCAGACATGATCAGGGATATCACCCGCTATGTTTCCGCTTGCGCTGTGTGTGCCCAAGGAAAGAACATGCATACAAAACCTGTGGGTCTCCTACAACCATTACCTATGCCCAAGCAGCTGTGGACTATGATATCGGTGGATTTTATAGTTGAGTTACCCACTGTACAAGGTTTTGACATGATTTTGGGTTGACGTAGACTACCTGACAAAGATGGCTTTGTTTGTGCCATGTAATGGTCTTCCAACAGCCCCCGTTCTGGCTGATTTGTTTATGAGACATGTGTTCAGGTTTTTTGGTTTACCCAGTATAATCATCACTGATCGGGGATCACAGTTCACCTCACGTTTCTGGTAAGCCCTGACTTGTTACTTTGGTATTGAAGATAGGTACTCTAATGCCTACCACCCACAAACCGACGGACAAACCGAACGTATTAATGCCACACTCGAGCAGTACTTACGGTGTCTCCTTATTCAACACCAAGTTTCATGGCTGTCTGTATTGGTGATGGCGGAATTTGCTTATAACAACTCCTTACATACGGCCACCAGATCTACACCCTTTTTTGCTTTGTACGGACGTCACCCTCATACATTGCCCTTTCCTCTTGTGCCATCACCTTGTAATCCTGCAGCCCTTGCTTGTGTACAAGACATTGCCAAGTTCCAAGCCGGTATCAGACACCATTTAGTGGAAGCCCAACAATGTACAAAAACCTATGCTGATGTCCATAGGACCGAGGCCCCGTTGTATAGGACGGGTATGAAGGTCTGGCTGTCCACCAGGCATCTACACCTGCCAGGTTGGAGGTCACTTTTGCCACGATTCACTGGTCTTTTCATTGTTTCTGATGTCATTAACCCGGTGGATGTTAGTTTCATTTTGCCGAGTACCTGGAAAATCCACCTTGTCTTCCATGTGTCGCTGCTCAAACCAGTTCCCGGTGCGACTAGGCTCTCCATTCCAGACCGTCCTTTGCTGGTTCTGGGGTCGGATAAATATGAGGTCAATCAAATCCTTGCTACCAAGGTCAGAAAAGGTGTGCAGTTGTTTCTCATCGACTGGAAGGGCTATGGTCCTGAAGACCGAACTTGGGAACCCGCTGGTCATATTCATGCCCCGGATCTATTGGCTGATTTTTGGTCTTCCCGTAGGGGAAGGCGTTCTTTAGGGGAGGGTACTGTCAGGCCACCAGGTGAATCAAACTTCAGAACACCATCCCATGTCCCCAGAACACATTCTTTGCACAAGAAACAATAATGTACATCTCCATGCATACTCTCCCTCCACAACAAGATCAGGCGTTGTTCTCTCTTGTGCGTCTTTCGTGGCCAAACACGCAATGCTGCACGAGTAAACATCAACACACATTATGGTAGGCAATGGAAGTTGCCATGGAGACTGTGGCACTCACCTTAGCCTTTCGCTCACGTCACTCACAAGCACACTACAGGTCATGTGGTCTGGTACTTCATAAGCACCTCCTTGTCAGCCGTTCAGCGCTTCTGATTTTGCTGAAGTACTTTGGTTTATTACTTTGAATCTCTTGTTGACTTCGTTATTGAACCTTTTGCCCACTCACGGATTGCCTTTGCCTTGTCCCTTTGATCTACGCTGCCCTCTTCGTTACCGACTTGGAACTTTGTTCACGGATTGCTTTGCCTTGTCTCTTGGAATCATGCTTCCCACTTCGTTGCCGACTTGGAACTTGCTCTCAAATTGCTTTTGCCTCGTATTTATGGATCTCCGCTGCCCGCTCTGACTTCTGAAGAGGAACATGGATCACGGACTGCTTTGCCTCGTGGATTCTACAGTGCCCGCCTTGTTGCTGATTTACCAAGCAAACCAGGAAGCATTCATTCCTTTCCGCCCCACGCTACGTTTGGACTAGAGTCTTCCTCGTTTGATAGCGGAAGGCTGGGAAGCATCCTCGTTTCGTCAGGTTTGGGTGAACTAGAGACTTACTCTCCCATTTAGGCGTCCGCGTGCCATCGGGAGTTAGTTTGCACTGGACTTGCTTTCGCTTCTTTGGCTTACTGCATTCTGGTTGGTCTTCAGATAACATTGCTTCCTTAGACGTGGTAAGTGTCCTTACATTAGTGCACACTGTTTCAGTATCTAGCCTTTCACAAATGAAACAAATGCGTATTTTGCAGATATTCAAGGCACCTCCTTTACAAGAAAGACCCACTTGTCGTTTTCTCCTGTTCATGTTTGTCAGATTCCAGCCTCCACTAAGAGGTTAGCTATTCATATATTGTTAGAGGAAATAACAGTTACCTAGAAGGTTGTTCCTTAACCTGTTTTCTGTTTCCCTTTTTAGGAGCCTGGTGTTCGTGTTGGGTCAATTCTTTCAGGGAATAGATCCCTCTGTATTGGTCACTAATTCCATACACAGGGTTATATTGTCAGTAAGAATTTGTCTACTACACTCCGTGGGCAACGGTAAGGTGAATTCTGACAAAATATAACTTTCAATGTCAACCAAAGATCCAGATCTATGTACTCTATGGTGAGCACTGAGTTGGGCTTTGCACAGGCAATGTGGGTTCCGCTCGCAAACTTCCATGTGTGCACATAATTTGACATGTTCACCAATGTGGAACCAAGATAGTGGATCAGCTTCTTGCAGACTCGACCAATGCTTACAGCTGATCTCAATATAAATTATGTGGGGAACCAATCCCCCGCAACCAGTGAGAATATCACACGGGTGCAGACATTTGAGTTCAGCCTGCCTACGGGGGTGGAGATTGATCCCTATATATACTGTGAGGTGACCTAGGTTGGTGCAGGAGTTTGAATTAACAGAGCAGTGAGCAGGAGAGCAGACCAGAAGCTGAAAGTGCAGGAGAAGTTTGAGGTGGAAGAGGAGAGGCTGGGGGTAGAAGAGAGGTTGGAAGTACAGAAGAGGCTAAAGGTGAGAAAGAGCTGGAAAGAATGGAGATGTTGGTAGTACAAGCAGAGGTGGGTGAACAATAGATGCTGGAGGAGGTGAAACTAGAAGAGGGAAGAACGATCAGAGGGGAGGAGAGAAGTATTACCAAGTTTGAAGGAGGAGGTGGAAGAGAGGAAAACCGGAGGGGGGATGAGGAGGAGTAACCAATTCAGAGGAGGGCTAGAACTAGGCTGGGAGATGGGAGAGAGGAAGACCTGAGGTGAGATGAGGAGAAAAAACCTACTAGGAGAAGAAATGATACAGCGGGGGAAAGGCAGCAGTGGCAGAGAGAAACGGGGAGTAAAAGGCAAGATTCTAATAAATGGGAGAAGTAGTGATATCTGGAAAGAAGGCAAAGTGGGGAGGTAGAAAAGAAGTGAAGGAGATACTCAGAAAGAGAATAATGGAGACCCTCTTGGAGACACAGGGTGAGTGCCAATACGGACAATACACAACTGAAGTCCACATGCTGTGTGGGTCAGTTGGGTGGCAGAACAAATGTGTGGCGGAACATTAAGGAGGCTAGACCAAGGACAAAATCAGATCCAGACCTAAGGTTAGAGAACAGTCTCACATGTCTGGGTGAGCATCAGTACAGAGAGGAAGCCAGCAAGAGCAGTTGGGACATTTATATGGCTAGGTTCATGCCCAGTGGAAATAAAACCTCCCCAACTGACTCATCCCTATGGCACCTGCAGACAAGACTGGAGAACTGCAAGGCAACCTGCTGAAATGTAGTACTTTACCCACTGCTGGCCAACAGAGAACCTATCCGCCTAACCGCACATTGTTGTTTCAAAGAACTATTGACAAGAGAATGTGACGCAAGGGAGGGAGTCCGGAGACAGCTTAAATAAACATTATTTTGTTTGGAACCAAGGAGACTTCACTTGTGCCACTTCTGACATTTAAGTTGCCTCTAGATTGTACATAGTGCCTGATACAGTTCTGGAAACCTACCCCTATCAGTTGCATTCTTTTTGGAGTCCACTTTGCTTCACGATAATACATACATACAAAAGTACAACTGCAAAGAATAACTTACTATGCGCCCATCACCACTTCCAATGTCAACCAAAGATCCAGATCTACTCTGCAACATTTTTAAAACATTCTGAAGTTGGGTAGTAGTTGCAGGAACAAAAGGCAAGCAAATCTTCCTCAGTGCAGGTGTTACGAAAGGAGTAGCTACTGCATACAATGATACCAGCGTCCCTCCAATGACAGCAGTAACTAGAAGTCCCCAGCTTCTTTTCACTGTGGTATCAACATTAGAAGCCAAAACAAAATCATCTTGTGTGGAACTTCCTTCTTCAAATTTTTGGGGCATTACTTTTGCATCTGCAATTAGAAAAGAAAAGTATTTTTTCAAATGCAATACTTCATTTTCTAGTATACATATAAAGCATCAGGTTTTTTTGTCTAGAAGATGTACAGCTAGGAATGATGCATCCAGCAGTCTGCTCATTTTCTGGCGACAGCAATCTACCAAATATATTTTAGTGCTCAGATAAATATTTTGTGACGCATTTGAGAAAAACTGAATGACATGCTGAAAGGTTTTGAACCTGAAAACGCACATTGTTAGAAAGGACAAGCATTCCTTAGTTTTATTTTAGCAATAGCTAAACATTACATTTGTTCTGTTACATACTTCTCTTCCCGCATACGCTGACCCACCTCCATCCAACAGTACTCACTATTTTACATAGCACACCATTGGCTATGAAGAGGAGTAGACAATCCCGTCCTCTGGTAATAGACAGGTGAACATGTCATTTAGGGTCTGTGCCCCGCCCTCCTGTCTAACACTGTAAACGTCAGAAGCATTGTCCATTGAGACAGCCAGGCTGCCCTTATTCTAGGCAGATCCATTAGAAAATAGGTACACAGTAAATTGAAGATGACAAGAATAGGTGGCACGGCACACATTTATTTAGGAAAACACGAAACATAAACAAATGCTAACATTGTGCACAATATACATGACAGAATACAGATTTCTGATATAGAATATAGATCAGCAAAAGGCAGCCATTTATCCCAAAATGGATGCCACATCCTGCATTACAAATGGCTACAGGCCTTAAATCTCATGGAAATTCAAAAGTGCTGAATACATAACAAATATAGGGCTGGGTGGAGTTCAGACAGATAGCAAACCAAGCCAAGGTTATTGAGAAAAGGTAGGGCTTGGACAAAAGCTAAGGTGCAGCGATTTAGCACTTTAAATAGCAGAATATATAATGTTCAATCGTGCTGCTCACAAATGAAACTTGCATAAAGACAGAAAAACAATCAGGTAGAGAACTTAAGCCAATGAGAAACCAACAACTAATCTATGTCCTTGGCAGGCTGTCTTGAGCATGCAACATTTCCAAACAACTTCTAAACTAGTTTTTAAAGTCGCGAAATATGTTTCGTGTTCACTGAAATAAGGAATAGCCTGAGTCATTGTGACAAGGAATAATCATGTGTTTCAGAAAAGCATTTATGTCCAATGAAAAAAGGTGATGCATTTTGCTCATAAGAAACGTAGCCTCTCATATTGTATGGTTCATTTTCAGAACAGAACTGTTGTGTAATATCTTAATTCTATAAAAGTGTGCACAAGATGGAGAAACTTTGAGTCTTTCCGTGCTAACTGAACATCTGTGGCATGGGAAATGCTACCAACTAGCTGTAAGGAATAAAGGCTTCTGTTTCTTGTACTCTGTGTGTCTTCATCCAAGGAGGGCTGGCTAAATGGATGTCTAGGAAATTACCCCATATCTACTTATGGCGACCGACGTTGGAACACTTTAAATCTTTAGAGCGACAAGTGCCCACAATCTTCTGAAGTCTGATGGGCGCGCTGGAAGGCACGAAGAATGTACAGAAGAAAGATAAGAGGGACGAGGAAAAGGCTGCAGACTGACCTCATTTTTCAGAAGTATGTCCTCATGCATGGTAGTATGCAGACGGTGGCTTTCAAGAAGGAAGCTGGCCTCCATGAATTATGGGTGAAGTATACACTGTGCGAGTAACAAGAACTAAGGGGAAGATAGCATATGTAATAAAGATATATAAATGGGGCAATGGGAGTAAAAGGGAGGCCAGTGTATTGCGTATATAAATATAAATGGGAAAGTGTAGCAAAGATTTGTTTAAGGAAAGGATACCTCTGGATACCTATATTAAGTAATATGAAAGGTGATGTGTCATCCCCTGTGAAGGGGTGAATATTTTTGTAGAGTCTTTCTAAAGTAAGACTTGAGATGGACCCATTTCAAATCTCCAAAGGGGATGGATTTGAAAGATAAGTTACCTCCATTACAGAAGAAGGGGAGAAGACGGCCATAGAATTATGTGCACATTTCTTTTTGGGGGGGTTATCTGTGCCAATTTGAATCATATAAATATTCTTTTAAGTGTTTGTTGTGTTTGTCATGTGGTTAGTTTGTCGTTTTGTGTTGAGCACAAAGGCAGGGATTTCATTTTTATTCTTTGCAGTTTGTTCTTGGCTGTGGGCTGCGTTTGCAGAGATAACAGCCACATTCTTTCGATCAGTTTTAATGTGTTATTTTAATCAATAAATGAAAGACTTTGGAAGATGCACATACAGTGTTTTGCTATGCGCAGTGCAAGATTAATGGCCGTCTCAAGACACGCCATTCCTTAGCCTTGCTGATGGGTGTTGAGCAGTGGTGCACAGCAGAACAGATAACAGCTGCAGCCTTCAGCATAAGAGTAGAGGGGAGGGCTCAGAAAAAGAGCAGCGCTCAACATAGTTAAGTTAGTCAAAGCACTGGTTGTTAAGAATTCCCACATTGTTGCGGTAATATGCATTTAGAGGGCAAAAGAGTTTGGTTGGGAAGTTGGTGTTAGAAATGTCAGTAAAGCTGGGATTAATTATAGTTCAACATTTATGGAGAAGCTTGGAAAAATGATGGGAAGTGTTTGGATATTTTAAGAAACTGGATTGGGCTGTTTACAAGTATGATTGAGAAGGAGAAGTTGTTTTCAATTTTGAGTAGGCAATAATAATAATAATAGTAATATCCATGTAAAGCGCTTTGGATTAAGGAGCTAAGTAAATACCAGAGCATATATGTACATTGAGTTATGCTGAAATGCAATGTGAAGGAAATGCATTTAGCTTTAAATTGGTAGTTAGTGGTTGATAATTTAAATATGTAAATAAGATAAACAAATTTGAAAAAGCAGTATTGGCGAACCTTTTAAACAAGACCGGGAGTAATTGGCATATATGCATCTGTATAAAGGATGTTTTTTGTGAATATATGAAGAAAAAGGGCTATAAAGTAGGTTCATTAAGAAAGACAAATCTCTTTTAAGTGGTGTGATCTGAGGCACATAATAATGTGCATGTGAAAAATAGATTGGGAAAATACAAGATTTGGATGTACAAGAATGAGCAGGGCTAGAGATAATATATGTGTGTGCATGAAGATGATACAAAGATATGTTTTTAAGATGTATACATGTTTTATTTGTGTTGTGTATAGTACCAAATTGATTTTGGACTGACATTGGGCCTCATTATGAGTGCGGAGTCATTTCTTTTCAGGTGCCCGGCTATAGGGACTCACCGGGGCATTACAGCCCCGGTGGTCCAGGTAATCCCCTATTGCTGGGCACCGGAAAAAATTACTCCCCATTCCCATTTGAGTCCCATTGGACTCAATGGGAATGGGGAGGACGGATGCACCGGCACCATTTATGAATGGTGCCGGTGCATCCGTCAAGGTCTGCGAGCAGGTGCTGTTCCACCCGCCAGGTCAGACCTGGTCAGACCTGGCACCAGGTCAGACCTGGTGGGTTGAAAGGCACCCGCTCACAGACCTCGGAGTATGCCGGTCCGGTAACAACGGTGCAGGTAGCTTACTGGCACCGTTGTTACCGGACCGGCCCATTCGTAATGAGGCCCATTGTCAGTAGAGAGAGTGTTAAAATGGTGTGATTATATATTTGGAAAACATATATTTTTAATACATAGTTTTAAGTGAAGCAGGGGCTCGGTATCACTCTCATTGAAATAGTACTTCAGAGCGAGGACTTTCCTTTAAGGTCTTTTATGAGATATATCAATAAGAATGGTGTTTTTTGATATGGGACTATCATTTTTAGAGGAGAGGGCAACACCAGGTGAAGTAATTTTTTAAAGAAGAAAAGGATTTGATTTTGTGCTGTATGTTGAGATGGTGCTCTTGGGGTGCATCTGATTGGCATATATGGGATGGTGGGGGTTGTGAACCCCTGTTTTTTTCATTTGATGAGGGTTTATATTTTTGAATATTTTTGTTTTGGCTAAAAGCCATGTATGAGAGTGAGAGGCCCAAAGCCCTGCTGGCAAATCACTCAACAGAGTCCATAAAGGTACATCCCAGGAGGGAATATAACCAAGACCAAGTGAGAGTACGATTAAAGGCTTTTTATCTAAAGTTAGGGCAAACAGAATCTACTCTGCTCATGCCGAGAGCAATCTGCAGAAAGCATGTTACAAATTGCTTTTATACAAAGTTTGTGTCCCTGAGCAAGGGGAAGGCCTAAGGGGTACAGAGTTGATTGGGATTGGACACTAAGAGGAGGCACCTATGGGTGCTATATGGTCGGTGATGGCGGATTGGTCCATGGGCACGTGACGGGATGATGTGGTACGCGGGGTCAAACGTTCAGCTGTGCTCATCAGTCCGACATCCGATGGGTTGACACATTGACATCCTACCTCTGTAACATTGGCCCTGGTGGCCACACATTCTCATCAAATCATACTTTTGACCGGTTTGTCCAGCAGCAAGGCCAGCAGTTTGCACATGTGAAAACAAGGTTCTGAAGCATGCTTATTCATTACTGACCATCAATTATATGTTTCTATCAAGGATATCACTCTCTTGTTCAAATATAGTCGAATACTGAGTTGGGGGTGGGGGTTGTGGGGTCAATGTATGGTCAGGGGTATTCATTCAATATTGACAAGGGGAAGATTGGAGTATATGGTTGCGGTGACTGGATTACAAAAGATAAATTTCATCTTAGACATGCACTTCCTTGGAGGGGTTTTAGAGACTAGACGTCCAAAACAACATAACTCTTTGTGGCGCCAAGGTGATCAGAGATGGGCTGAGGCCCCCCTTTCACAGTTTTAGTCTCACACTACATGATGACTGGAGGCCTTTATATTTACACGTAGCAGGTTACCGTTACATGCAGCTAGCTGGTTTATATTTGAGTGACATGCACTTGAGACATACTTTTATCTCTATGCAACCAGACAATGTTATAACAATAAACAGGGAATGGTAGAGAAAGAGCCAGACGCCAGGTAATCACACAATAATGGATGTCAAGGGCGTCTAAACTTCATATGGTACTTTTCTAACAGTATATATACAATTGCATTCTGTGTTATTAACAGTGAGGTAGCATTGTGTGAGCTTGCACAGAACTATGGTTCATTGCTTGTTATGAGATTACAGTTGGTTGCGTAAACATTTCAACACTATACCATTATAACATCATAAACCGACATATATTCTGCTTTCAATATAACAGGTTAGCATAGGAACTTCCAGTGGCACACCTATATGTATTTACATTGCTTATTCATGAGCTTTCTTAGGTTATCAGCAGGTTTATATAATTTTGTACATGATGGGAAGGCATATTTACTTTCATATGAGTCAAAGGGAAGGTAGGGTCACTGATTCAGGGGTCCTTTTGGCTGTTGACTTTGCTCTGGGATACGCGGGGATTATGTTTTTATGGCCAGGGTCCGTGGGGTGCAGGGCAGGTTTACAGAGACTGATAGCCCTGGCTCTGGCCCTCGTTCTGGGCTGCAGCTGAATCAATGGAGGAAGTCAGACGGCAAGTGATACAGTGTGGATTTTGTTGCATTCCTGCTGCCAGCCTTCACATGGGAACCAAGTGGTCATGTGGACGGCGGAGGTGAGCAGGTGGTAGGAGAGTCGCGCTGGCTGTGCACGCTTGACTGGGATGGCTGCAGACTGAAGTGAAATCTGAATGGCCTTTTGCTATTTGCAAGTGGAGTCTGCGTGTTACAAAATGAAGTCCTGGTTTTGCTATGCAATGGTGTGCACGGGGATGTGTTAGCACCCAGGGATATTCTTGTACGAAAGGGGTCACGATTTTTGGAGGTGTTCCCGCATGATTGCCCCTGGGCTGGAGCCCTGGACCTGAAGCAGCCATGGCTAGGCCCACCGAGAAGCATAGGAATAAGGGGGGTGGGGGGTCTTAAATGTCCCCTCCTTCCGCTCATTCCCCCTTTTGTTACTTAAGTAACGAATACTGTAACTGTCCCAATCTCTTATGTTCTTCCTCCTCTGCCACTGCCTTGTCCCATGCAGGGGTTCCCTTTATTGGCATCCATGCCCTGCATACTGCTCTGAGGCTATGTCCCCTTCTAGCACATTCATCAGGGGTGCAGCTCATATATATACATCCCCCATCACCTTCCAGGTCCACCCACACCTCCTTGTACCAACATAATTCTCTGGGTTCTTTGATAGTTGTGTGGTATAAACTATCAACTATATGCCCTGTGTTGTATATGGCAGTCATTCTATATTTGGGGGCTGGGGCATCTCCTGTTTGTACCTTGGCCTCATGGTTTATCTGTGCCACACCATTTGCACGTCCCATTGTCACCATCATTAGCGCGCCATCAAAGCCCCAGTTGGCACACACAAAAAATCAGGAGTAAAAAGACGATGAGAGGTATGAGGAGTTTTACAGTCATTCCAAGCCAGGAGGGCACTCACGAAAACAGATTGTCAAACCACGTGCTGGGCTGTGCCCCACCTTCATCCTTCATTCGCTCGCCAAGGTCGTGTACCGCGGCTATCACATGTGAGAGGGAGCCATTCTCAGCATCTGCAGAAGGTACAAATGTGCAACATGTGCTCCCGATTTTTCGGCAAACACCTCATCGATAGCTGTTAATAGATCCAATACGTATCGATTCTGCATCGTCATCAACCGCAAGGCCCAAGTTCTACCTTGATGACGTTGAACCCTTCTTCAGTGTCGTTGGCCAGCTGGATAAGCTCCCACCTGGTGATCTGCAGCCACTTGGCATTCGCTCTCGCCTGGTTGCTGGGAATGAGGGATGCAAAAAACGTCTCTACTGAGCTGAATAGTCGGTATTTATCCGGTATCTGGGCCAAGAGTTTCGATGACTTGGTGGAAATATAGTTGGATGACCGTTTCTTCCTCCTGTATGCGCCTTGCACTCCTTCCTCGTCTAAGGCATATGCAGGTTCCGTCTCGAGTAGTGTTGGGGAAGGTGCGTTGTCGATTGTTGCAAGTTTGCGCTTCCCGTTGATATGGCTCTCTGGGATTACCATTCGTGCAGAGTGCAATGTTGCCAGAGAGCACATTCCTTTCCAGGACTGGGGGAGATGTAGGTAGGCCATATTGCCACAAATCCAATACGTGTCCATTAAGGCTGCAGTTCCTTTCTTCATGTCGGGAATTATGAGGGTTTTGCTACAGTTCTCGTTTCTCCCCATGTCCTTCTTCCCTTCTCCATGGAAGCATAGTTCGTATTAAATATTTTTCTGTAATTTTAAGGGCTTCTCGATAGTGGTGACCCATGTGAGTTTGCTTATGTGTCCATATGGGAGCGCATGTTCTCTGAACCCATGAAAGTTTATCTTCGGACAGGCCTTGCAGTGCTTCAGTTTTGCATAGTATCTCTTCCTTCTGCCATTTGTTGTCAGCATGCAATGTTCCTTTTATTACGAAAAAAAGGTTCTTTCACGCAAATGACTCCTTGCGGCCAGGAGTAACATGTGCGTACATTCTGTAATAGTTCAAAAGAGACTGTGTGTGCTTGAAATGTATTTTTGATCCGGCACAGCGTAAGATGTACAAGACATTGGGCCTCTGCAACTGGGATTTATTGTGGCAATAGCATTTGGGAGTGCCTGAGGCGTGGGGCATGAGGGAGCAGACATAGCAGCTCTCAGTTGTTTGTTGGGCCGTGTGGCCCATGTCGGCATACCACTTATTTGTTTGATGGGGGTGCTGAGGGTTATCAACTGTATCTAAGCCAAATTTATATTTTTCTTCCCAATCATCTACCTCTGCATCTCTCCGCTTTCTCCTTCATTTTTCCCCTGCAGCTCCCCACCCTTGCTCATCATTCCCAAGAACAAAAAAATTGTCGTCAATACTTAACATGGCTCTGCTCCTATTACCCCCTCCTCCGCTTGCTGGATTAGTGGGTACGTCTGTTTCTTGTATTGCCACAGTTGTGGGGTATGGGTGGTTCTGCACCCATGTGAGTTCTGAGGGAGTTTTGTTGTTCATTGTATGTACACTAAAACGGGAATCATTCACCTTTTGGGGTGATGTGGCGGCCTGCGTTGTTGTGTTATGGGTGGCACTCGTATTAATAGCATGTTGTGTTCATTTTCTGGAGTCCAATGACCCCATATTAACCTTGCCCCATCCCAAATCAGATGGGTCCCTTTCTTGATTGTCTCCATGCCTGCGCCCCCCTGGCCAGCATCAATTGAAATGTACACTATGACCCAGTACAAAAACAGGCCAAATAATACCAAAAAGAATACCACTTCACACACAAACAATACACATGCGTACGAATAGCTAGGATACGCCTCTCTCTTCCTTCTACCCCTATCTACACTACTGCTAGTTGTCGCTGGAGGCTTGTCCATGCCCAATGACATTCCTAATAAATGAGACATAAGCATTTGTTAATCATGCATAACATTTTCATACTTTCTTTTATAACCATAAATTGGTCACTTTGAGCCTAGTCTCTAGTGTCATTATTTTACACATAGTTTAAAACACACCGCGGAAGTACCGGAAAGTACTGTTTGCTGTCCCTGCTTTCTGCCTTCAAGTTTCATTGATTGTTTTGGCGTTTCACTTACAGCGTGTTCGCTGGACTTTGGAATGATCGTTCGCTGGAGGAATTCTTTCACTGCGACACCCTTTTGTGTTTACAGCTTTTAAGAAAAGCCCTTGGCTGCATCTAAACCCGCCCCCTCAATCTGAGGCTGTGCGGCATAAATACAGCAGCGTCTGCACATTCGCGCGCACACCGCGGAAGTACCGGAAAGTACTGTTTGCTGTCCCTGCTTTCTGCCTTCAAGCTTCATTGATTGTTTTGGCGTTTCACTTACAGCGTGTTCGCTGGACTTTGGAAGGATCGTTCGCTGGAGGAATTCTTTCTCTGCGACACCCTTTTGTATTTACAGCTTTAAGAAAAGTAAGCCAAAGTGACTGTATCATTGAATATTGAAAGACATTGAAAGTCTGTGAAAGACTTTGTTCTGTGTTCTCTTACCTTTCCCTTCAATCTGTCCCTTATACAGTGTCCTTTCTTTGTGTCCCTAGGCCCTTGGCTGCATCTAAACCCGCCCCCTCAATCTGAGGCTGTGCGGCATAAATACAGCAGCATCTGCACATTCGCGCGCACACCGCAGAAGTACCGGAAAGTACTGTTTGCTGTCCCTGCTTTCTGCCTTCAAGCTTCATTGATTGTTTTGGCGTTTCACTTACAGCGTGTTCGCTGGACTTTGGAAGGATCGTTCGCTGGAGGAATTCTTTCTCTGCGACACCCTTTTGTGTTTACAGCTTTAAGAAAAGTAAGCCAAAGTGACTGTATCATTGAATATTGAAAGACATTGAAAGTCTGTGAAAGACTTTGTTCTGTGTTCTCTTACCTTTCCCTTGAATCTGTCCCTTATACAGTGTCCTTTCTTTGTGTCCCTAGGCCCTTGGCTGCATCTAAACCCGCCCCCTCAATCTGAGGCTGTGTGGCATAAATACAGCAGCGCCTGCACATTCGCGCGTACACCGCGGAAGTACCGGAAAGTACTGTTTGCTGGTCGCGGTGCGTGGCGAAGCATCGGTGCCGTATTCTTAGAGCCTAGAGTTTAGGTTAAAGACTCAGCTTAATTTACAAGTAAGCTCCATCCTTAAATTAACCACTCTTTGAGCTCTTCAGAGAAGGCATCAACTCCCGAGGTGTATAAACTTTCTTTTGTCAAGCCATGCGGCATGTTTACACTCTAAGAACTGGAATGCCTCTGCTTCCAAATGTTTGGAGGTCCGCATGTGCGAGAGACAACATAGATATGCCTGAAACTAACTCCTGCACCACTACAGCTAATAATGCTGCCCCCGCTTGTTCTACACCCAAAATTGTTTCTGGGAGTCGAAAGTGAGGCAGCAAAAAGGACTCTGCTATTAATTCCTCTGACATTCGCACTTTCTGTTTTCCTTCTGCTCCAGCTGTACTGTAGCTGTACTGTCTCTCAAACACCTTTATCCACTGTTAATACAACTTGTGGTCAGTCAGATAACAATGGTGCCAGAGTTGCAGTCATTCCGATACTACCACAAGATGTAGAAGATGTGATAGAAATCACAGCCTGTGATATCTCTCTATCAGATAGTACTGTACTCAGAGGGGAATCAAGACCACATACTAGCATTGCCATGGGCAATTTTTCCTCCTCTCCATCGATATCACATAACATTGTACCTGTGACTATTGATCTAGTTAATTCCCAGAGTGAATTATCCAACCATGTCCTGGAAGAGAAACTATCCTTCTCGCCTAACATCTCTGAAATCACCCACCAGAATCAATGTGAGTCATCATCATCATTTTTAAATCCTACACCACGTAGGCAAGTTGAATCACAATTCCACCCAATGCATGAGGGTGTGTCTAAAGCAGTTATAAAGTCTTTCGAAGTAATGCAAACAACCATGAATACTTTGATTAAATTATTTGATACTTTGAATGACAAGATAAAAGTTCAAACTGACTTACTTAATTCGGTAGTAACTTGGCAAACCAAATATGATGCTGCATCATTGTTGTAAGATGCCGTAATTATTACTCAGTCCAGGAAAAGAATAACAGATAAAAATGGTTGACTCTGCCACATCGCCTGAAATTGCTACGAATGGTCACTTAAGCCCTGGTTCTAATTTAGGTATTCCAGTGCGTCCATGTTTTCCAAACATCATTGTTGATCTAGCTGTCAATGCTCCGAACGACCCAGTCATACTGGAAAAACAGGGGAATAAGATCCCCACAAATACAGCGGACAATGAGGTTTATACTATTTTCTCAAAAAAAGACCATATCGCAAAGCAAACAAGTTCTAAAAAAACATCTAACTTAGCGATTAAAAAATCTAAAAACATCAAGAGTACTAAATATTCAATGACTGCTGCCTCCAAGCAGTTCATTAAACAACTTAATGTACCAAATTCAAGTTCCCAATTAGCCTCTTCGGCTGTTGCAAAAAAATATCAATTACTGGCGCAAGCCGCAAACAACAACCGAATGCTGCTTTCTTTTCCACCCAAAAAGTGATCCCTCATGAACCACTGGACGAATTGATTAATGCAGTGAATTCTCATGCACACATGCATAAAGAATCTCCATCAAAAGTAGTCACTATTTCACCAACATCTGAACAGATTGTCACCTGTCAAATGATGTAAAAGAAAGTACAGCCTCACGACAAGAGGAGATTAGAAAAGCAGTTGATGCATACACGGCCCAATGCTCAGTTCAGAGAGACCTTACAATGCCTGTATCTACAGGCAATTCCTCCATGTCCCCAAAACCGTGTGTGTGCCAAAACAATAGTGATCAACCAAGTAAGTGTGATTCAAGAAAATACAAAAGTATGCCTTCAAATATGAATAAAACATCCTGTGCAAGTTTGCACACTGTTGGTAATGCTACACTATCCAATCACAAGGAAAGTCACAAGGCAGAAATATCCCAAATGATAAAATCACTGCTTCCTACAAAAACTAATGCTGAAACAGGCAAACCTCCATCGATTCTATTTAAGCAAAACACAACAACATCTCAAGAGAAAACACAAACTAAACCCAATTATCATAATCTGGGTTCATTGCTCTTGAGTTGTCGTCCCAAACCATATCCTCAATACACTCTAAACCGCCAAAGCATTTTGGAATTATTCTTTGATATTGATTCCCTGAATGACATAATTAGTTCTGATATAGAATAAGTTGAATTTATAGCTTCGAATCAACGAAGCACTGTTAGATTATGGTTCCGGTCTAGAGTGATTAAAAATCTAGTATGGCAAGCAAAGGAAGTCCTATTTTCAATGGGTTTCCTTGTCATGTGTGAATCACAAGATGAAACTATGTCAAACTCACTCGCAAAAGAAGGCCACAAAAAAAATGTTACTTGGTGCCTTAGCGATGTCAATCAAGATGTTGAATGTGATACAAATCAAACATGTCAATGTCAATTTAATGTAACCAAAAGTTAACTAGAGCAAAAGGATGTGAAAGTTGCAATATCCCTTGTTTCCTGGGACACATGTGGAATTAGTCACTTACTCGGAAACAAGGCTAATGCACTCTCGGACTTTGACATTATAATGTTACAGGAAATTGGATCACAAATGCAATCTTATGGGACAATCATGAATTACCTGCCACTGTATCTCTCTAAAAGCCACAGAGGCCGCCAAAATTAGTGCTAACATATCCATCATACACAAATATTCTCCAAATTATTATACTCAATTAATTATCGTGTCAATCAATTCTATCCTCTATGCTTAAGTTAATCTTTTGTGCCTAAAATAGCCCATACCATCTTAGGGGGTGATTTAAACCTCCACTGTCTAGCAAAGTTGAAGGTTGCCCAACAAAATAGGAGAGCCCTATGGAAATAACTTATGAAAACAAGAGGTTTCATTATGATGAATGGGTCTGGCCACACAGATCATCCTCCTCAAAACACCTGGTCGCAAAGAGGTTCCTGTGGAATCATCGACTATATTTACACAATTGGCTCACTTTCCACATATCCATCTGAATTCAAAATTGAGCAAACAAAGAATAGTGATCACAACATGCTCTGCCTGCAATGGTTAACTCCTCAATGACAACTACCGGTTATTAAAACAAATTGGGGTCATTCTATAATGACAAATAACAGTGTCAATAGAGTACGTTGGACTACTGATACCATTACTCAATTTGGCATAACGCTGGAAACAGCTTCTGATAGTGCTCGTATAGTCCCCAGCTCCATTTATCATGAAATACTGAAAAAAATTAGTCAAGCAGATAACAAGCATAAACAATATATGCCTCGAAATCATGTGTTCGACTTTAAAATCAAGGAAAGAAAAGCACTTTTCAGGAAGGAAAAGCGGCAGGCGAAGCTTCTACTAGCATGTATTTGTTACCAAAAGCTTAAATGACTAAAAACAAATTACAAAAATTGGATCCAACACCACAAAGTACAAATGTTACAAGTAGACGGAGAACAAATGCTTGAACTTATAAAAGACAAGAACACCACACGCATATGGAAAGTGATAAATGAGCTAACTTCGTCTCAACAACACTGCAAACAAATCCAACATGTTCCCGAAACTACATGGGTGGAATACTTCCAGAAAATCCTTGCCTCACCCAATCAGGATGATCAAGTGCACATTAGAACTAAGGCTTTTCCATTCCATCTCAACATAGACAGAACAGACATATTATATTATATTCAAACAATTAGTGCTTCAAGAGCTCCAGGGCCCGATGGCCTGTCAAACTTTATATTCAAACAAAATCCAGAGCTATGGACTAACATCTTATTTTGCATATTTCGGCAAATTAATTACTCTCAAATCATCCCTTGCTCTTGGAAACACTACATCATAGTCCCTCTTTATAAAAAAGGCAATCGAGAGAAACCAGACAATTACAGGCCAATTGCGCTGCTTGATGCGCCGGGAAAAATCTATACCAGAATTGTTCTGAAAGAATTGAATACTTGGATGAACTTAGTAAATATGCGTGATCCATTCCAAACTGGGTTCTTGTCTGGGCTCGGCACGACCCCAAACATGATAGTTCTCAATATGCTAAGAGCAAAATATATCAATCGAAACCAAAACCTTTATATGGCATTTGTTGATTTCCGCTGTGCATTTGATTCTGTTGATCGAAGCTTGCTATTTTCTAAACTTAGAAAGTACGCTTGTCCCCATTCATTACAACGAATAATAGAAGAACTTCACTCCAACACAACGGTCCAAATTTGACTATCTACAGAAGGGCTGTTATCCAAGAGGGTCATTTCGGAAAGAGGCGTCAAACAAGGCTGTATTTTAGCCTCAATGCTCTTTAACCTGTACTTACTAGTTTGGGAACTGAATTTGAAGATGCAGAAAGTGACGCACCTAAATTAGGGACACAAAAAATAAGATGGATCCTTTATGCAGACGACCTAGTGCTTGTATCACAGACCCCTAGAGGCCTTCAGAAATTACTTCAATGCCTAGAGAACTACAGCAGAGTAAATCCTTTAGTAATTAATACAGAAAAAACTCAGGTGGTTATTTGCCAAAAGAAAAAAAAAAAGAAAAACATCAAACGATGTAAATGGATATTAAACTAGCATAATCTCTGTGTAGTTAATAACTATAAATACCTAGGCTTACATTTCTCTGCCAGTTCAGAGCCTCTTTTGCAAGTTTCTATCCTAAAGGCCAAAATTATATCATTAGCTTCTCAAGCCTCCATCATAATGCGCAGATACGGGAAATTTACAACAAATGACATACTACTATTCTAAAAGCAAAAAGTAATTCCCATAATATCTTACGGGGCCGATTCTCAATTACCTCAACCAAGAAACTATTGGGATAGGTATGAAGGTTTATTCTGGAAATCTGTTTTTAAACTTCCCAATTGCACTCTCACGGCTTTGTTGAGACTGGAAATGGGCACTTGTTCAATCTATTGTCATGTTATGTGGAAAATGTGCTGTTTCTTTAGGAAGTGCCTGGTAGGTGCCTCTAAGAAAAACGTGTTGAACACCATTGCACATTACCTCCTAACGTTCACTGATAATTTTCCAAAAGTGTGGTTTAAATGTGTACTCAAAACGCTTACTGAAGCAACCATTTCTTTGCAAATGCTAATCCTAATTCCAACAAAAGCCAAGAAAACACTGTTTCTATATGATTGGATTATGACCCAAGATATGTGTAAAAAACTAGTTGATTTTTTCTCTTCAATCTTCCATCCAAAAAAAATTGGTAAAAATATCTCCAAAAATGTCCTTCTCACTTTGTGAGAATACAAATGTTAAGAACGCGCCTAAATCTCCAGCCAACTTATGAAATCTTGGCCAGACGGGATAATGAATTAAAGCAAAGTAAATGGTGTCGTTTTTATAAGAACAATAAGCTAATTGAGTCCCTCATGCATTTAGTAGGGTGCTATCCAGCTTTGGAAACATTACGGCAAACTTATTTTAAAAATCTGTTGCAGCTCTACTGCTTTCGTACTGATGAAGACATTTGGGGGCTTTTGATCAATAGTGAGTGTTCAGCAATATACATTGCTTTAGTTGCATTTTTATCTACCATTCTTTATTAAGGTGAATGCCAAAAGTATAAAGGTTTATTTTTAAGCTATGGAAAATTGTAATTCTACTTGTGAAATGATGAATTGTAATGTAATGATTGCATTAAGATTTTTTTTTAATGTTTTGTACCAAATATTTGAAAGGTTGAATTTCAGCAAAACAAATAAAGAAAGAAAAAAAAAACATATTTTTTACTTTGCCTGTATTTACATCCATACATTCCTTGTCCACATCATGTCCATCCATCTCCCCTCCCCACATCGTACGTCTGGGAGGGAAAATCGAGGGAGGCGAATGAGATAGCAGCATCATTTCATTGCAAGGGGAAGGAAAGTGTTATTTACACATCGTTATTTCATAATCAAAGCCACGAATTTGCACAAGGAGACCGTTTCATCAACCTCTTCTTGTTATTCTATCATCAAAAAATATTGCTACGCTTGCACGATTATTTACATATTTTGTTATCCCTTACCCTGTCTCTAATATTCAATGTCATACCAGGTTCCGGCCGGTTCCATCTCCTCACGAAACTCCTCACGTATACCATGTCACCTGTCACCAGCTGGCAGTTTGTGTTCTCTGTGGTGGGGGCTGCTGTGTCTGTGGGCTTATCTTGTGTGAAGGGGGGTGATATTTGTCTTGCTATTGCGCGTGCTGATTTTGTCAAATTTCTGGGGTATTCGTGGAACTCTTCACCTAAAACAGTGGTACTTTGATGGACGTCTGATTGTCTGCGCAGGGGTGAATGGGCTGTATGCATTCTCCTACCTGTCACAATCTCATGCGGTGACAGGTGGTGATCCTTGCTGGGTTGGATTCTCATTTCAAAAAGCGCCAGGGGTAAACAATACACCCAGTTCTTGTTGAGTGTATGGCACAGTTTGGACAGTCTACTCTTGAGCAATCCTTTCATTTTTTCCACAACGCCGTTCGATTGATGATAAATTGGGCAGAGTTTGTGGGTTATGCCCAACATTGCGCTAATGTGCTTAAACATGTCATTTACAAAGTGTGTTCCATTGTCTGAACGTATGGCGTCACAGATGCCCCAGCGGGGAAACACCTCTCTCACTAGGAATTTAGCTGCACACCATGCGTCTGGGTGTGCGCATGGTTCTGCTTCCACCCACCGGGAGAATGGATACACAACAACAATCAAGTATCTGGCCCCATTATACCGCTCTCCCATGTCTGCATAGTCTATATGCAGCTCTCTAAAGGGCCCTTCTGGTTTTGCTAGTGTTCATCTGAGGGTTTGTAGTGTCATGCCAGAATTGTATGTTTGACAGGTAATACACTCTACTATTAGTTTCGTGACATGTTCCTGTAACCCGGGGGCAAACCAATTTTCCTGGATATCAGCAACAATGTGTTGTTTTCCATTGTGGGCTGGGAAATGCAACTGTTTGAATGCTATTTCTAACAATTTGGTTGGCATCACTACTTTGCCTGTAATGTTTTGTCTCCATAATAAATCAGTGGGTGACTGACTGCACCCCCTTTTTACCCACATTTCCTTTTCCTCACCAGGTGCATCGTGTTGAAGCTCAATTATTTAGGAAACTGGTAACGAGTTGAAGCCCTCTGGTTGTGTCTCCTCTACCGCCTTTTGCAATATGTACTCACCTGCGGGGTTCTTAGGTAAATAGGAGGCTTCTTTTGCAGCAGCGTCCGCTGCCGCATTCCATAATGAGATGACATTATCACCTAAGGTATGGGCTTGACATTTCACGACTGCGACAAGTGTGGGTTCCTTCAAGGCGTCACTCAAATCTCCTAGGAATGCTGCATGTTGTACTGGGGACCAGTCAGCTCTCCGGAATCCCCTTCTCCCCCACCGTGCTAGTCCCCCAAGTACCGTGGTTGCCATGTAGGCGGAGTCTGCGTAAATGGTGACCATATATCCTTTTGCTGCATGGAGTGCTTCTATTAGTGCTACTAGTTCTGCTGCTTGGGCCGGAAAATGTGGGGCAACCTCTTTTGCACAATCACTTCAAACTCCCCAACTTCTACCCGCACTACTGCTGCTCCTAGATGCTTTTCTCCTGTTTCGCAATCTATGGAGGCAGACCCATCCACAAAATAAGCCTCTCCTTCTGATAATGCAATTTCATGTGCTTTGGTGTATCTTCGTCATTTCCTGTGTATGTGGCGCAGTCATGCTGCTGCATGTCTTCTACCGTGCATGCTTCTGTGATGAACATGGCTGGGTTCACGCTTTTACATCGCACTATGTCAATGTTGGCACTGGAAATAATCAGTTTGTATGCTGTGGCCCTTTAGGTGGTCAATGTACTCTTTGATCTCTCAAAGATGGCGAACAGGGAGTGTTCTACGTCTAACGTGACGGAGCATCCCATCACAATAGTTGAACTTTTTTCTATCACGAACGCGGCGGCTGCGAGAGCCTGTTCGCATGCAAAGTGTCCTTGCATTACTGCGTCAAGTGTTCCACTGTAAAATGCCAAAGGTTTGTGGCACAGGGATGTCTTTTGTGTTAACCAGCTGTCATGAGTGGGCCGTTGCAGTGGGAGAAAAAGATAAAATTCCTGCTCATAGTTTGGGGTCGCAAGAACTGGTGCGGTAGATATCAGTTCCTTGAGTGTGTCAAAGGCTGTGTGCATTTCTTGTGTCCATTGCAACTTAGTGTTCTCCCTCTGTGCTTCTTTGAGTGCCTGTAGCAGGGGCTTGGTGTATGATGCGTAGTCTAGTATCCAAGCGCAGCAGTAATTACACATGCCGAGGAACTTCTGCATTTCCTTTACTGTACTAGGCTCCTTTACTGCTTTTATTGCTGCTGCCCTGTCTGGAATAATCCTTTTACCATCTTTGGCGATCAGTTGCCCTAGATACAGTACTTCTGTTAGGCAGTATTGCAACTTTTGTTTGTCTACTTTTAACCCTTCTGTGCAAGATGTGTCAGCAGGACGATTGAATCTTCTCTGCATTCACTTTCATTGTTCCCCCAGACCAACAGATCATCTACGTACTGAATTATGGGGCTCACTATGTGTTTGTTTCCGAGGTCCTCGTGCAGTATTCTGTTGAAAATGCTAGGGCTCTCGCAATATCCTTGGGGCAGTCTGCAATGTTCATACATTTTACCCCCTAACATGAATGCTGTCAGGTACCAGTAGCCTCGATCGAGAGGAATTGAAAAGAATGCATTCTTTAGGTCCACCACCGTGAAGTGGGTGGCTTCTGTTGGAATGCTGCATAGTATTGAGGCAGGATTTGGGACAAGAGGGAGTTATTTCTGTACTATGTCATTGAGGGGGCGTAAATCTTGGATCATCCTGCATGCCCCTCCCTTTGCTTTCTTAATAGGGTAAATGCAGGTGTTAAAAGGTGAGCTTGATGGCACAATTATGCCCTGTACCATTAGTGCATAAATTGTGTCTTTTATTCCCTCTTTGGCTTCCCTGGATATGGTGTATTGCTTCACCCGGGGTAGAATGGCCCCAGGTGTGAGCTTGATCTTTACTGGTGTCACTTCATGTAGCAGCCCTACATCGTGTGGGCCTGTGGTTCACAGTTGTTGTGGCACTAGGGACATGTCTTCCTCAAAGTACGCTGGTGGGGCTTTGATCATTGCCACGAGAGGCAGCTGCACCTCTCTTCTTTGAATCATGATGTCATAAGGGGTTGCAATTTCCATTACTATTTCCACAGCGTCTTCTGTATCACAAAAAAGTTCTTCATCAATTAAGTTCCGCAGGGCCTTATTGGCGTCGATGCACAGTACTGTCCTCCACTGGCATCCCTGCATGTCCATTGCTATCACTGCTATCCTCTGGGCTGGGACCTGCACGGCGTGTATGTCTAGGGACACGATGGAACCTGGCACTATTTCTGGGTCTGCTACTGGGCGGAAGATGCATTTTGAAGGTATTCTTAACCCTTGTATGAACATGTCAGGATTCACGGGTACGCCTCGTGTTTGCGGGAAGTCTGCCTGTGTGTGTCTCACTAACATTGCACAAATTGTACATATGCCAGCCGTGGAGCACACTATCCCTCTTTCTGTAAACGAGATGGACATATTGAGTTTGCTGAGAAGGTCCCTTCCCAGCAGGTTAATGGGTGATTCCTCGTAGTACAGCAGGGGGGCACGCACAGTTTTTCCCCTCACCGTTACTTCTAGCTCCTCTGTGTAGTATGGAACCTCGACCACTGCCCCAGAGACCCCCTGCGTTTCCAAAGTCCGATTAGAAAGCAGGAACCTGCCTTCTTTGAGGCATGATTTTTCCGCTCCCGAATCCACCATGAAAATGAATTGTTTGTTTCCTATTGCTGCCCCAACGAGTGGTTTCTCTGCTGCATCGCGGGTTATCGATAGTACTGGACACGCAAGTGCTCTCTGTGGGCTGTCCTATGCTGAGTGCCATGGGAGTTCATCTACATCAAAAACATTTCCTGTCACCACTGCTGTTCCCCTACATGGCGCCGTTGGGGCCCCATTGGCTGTAGTGGCATAAGTCTGGTTGCGCATGTGGGCGGCATGATTATAACACTGGGGGTGTGAGGATGTGTCCTGAGGGGGTGTTGGGCATTCGTTCATGTACCTGGGATCGGGTTGACTATCTCGCCTACTTCCGCCCATTGGCAACCCGTACGGGCTTCCTGGGTGCGGGTGTCCACTCGGGTATGAATTGTTTGGCCTGCTTCGACATTCTCTCAAAAAATGGCCCCACCTCCCGCAATGTCAACATTGTCCCTGCATTCCCCCACGCGGCCCCCCATACCCTGCACCCCCTCTTCTTGACCCCCTGAATCCTCCTCTATTAGCTCGCCCCCCTCTCGATGGCCACTGTGGTCCCTCATATTGGTTCTCCCCTGCCCACTACTCCTGGCCATTACCGGTCCAATTTGTCACCATCTGCATTGGTATCCCCATCTGACCGTCTTCTTCCTCTCGCTCTTTTCCTGCCGCACCAGCAGCCACCACTGCACTGACCTTCAATAACTTGCTTTGCACTAATTTAGCTTTGTCTGCCAACCGCTGCTGTTCTATCTCTTTTTCCTTCTCTTTGATCCTCTTGCAGTGGTGTACTATGATGCTTTGAATTTCAGGCCACCCCTTGGCTTCTATCTCAGCTATTTTATCAAGGTCTTCTGCACTTCCTTTGGGAGCCTCCGTTTTATAATGAAGTAAAACGGGAACGTTGATTGGTCCCAGGCCGTACCCGTTTCCGCTCTCCACATGTCCTGCACCCGGAGAATGAAGGACATCACATCTTCCTCATCATTCATTGTACATTGCATCACCAACTGTAAGTCAGGAGTGTCTGGGAATGTTTCCCTCAATGCATCCCACACGTGCGCTCGCACTGTGTTGAACGAGGCCCCATCATGGCGGGCACAATCTAGCGTTATTCCTGGGAACCCCGCCTTTGCCCAGACCCTATTAGCCTGATCTCCTACTGCAGAAACCAGCAAGCTTTTAACATCCCCCACTGCCAAGGGCACTCCTGCCGTGTGTTTTTCAAATGCATATATCCACTTGCTGGCGCCTCCGGAGAGTGGGAGTAGCTGTTTAAGCAAGTTGGCATTGTCCATTTGAGCCCATGGTATGTAGTTTGGCCTTCCCGAACCCCGGTGTATCAGAGGCAGCTGTAAATTCCCCCCCCCCTTTTTGGTACTCGCCTTTTTTCCTTTCTTTCCGACCACTGCCATACACCCTGCTCTGTTTCTTAGCCTCCCTGTCCATTCTTCCACAGAGGACAACCCTTCTCCAAAGGAGGCACCACCGGAGGCGATTCCTAGCCTTCTACCCTCTTCCTCCTGCTCTTCTATGTCTCTCCAGCACTCTTCCTCTCTGTCTGACATTGCCCCTCCTTCCTCTACCTCCCGTTCGCTGTCTGCAGTATTTATTTCTATTATTCCTGTAGGGGTGTCATTTATTCTGAACAAGATCCCCCCCTTCTTCCATCCCTCTTCTCCTGCTCCCACACTCAGTGGGGGAGTGTCGTCTCGTTCTACCTGAGGGGTAGATGCCCCCCTCCTTCTCCTAGAGCCCTTTTGTGGGTCAGTTCTGTTCGGGCCATTGTTGAAGCATCTAGGGGTCTTCTTATGCTCTGGCTCTCATACGGGGGTGGTGCAGTGGCAGATGGTTTATGTACAGGCGGGGCTGTGGGCTGTGCTACATACACAGGGTCACTATACCCTTCTGCGGGCACTGGTTTTGACAATAAGGGGTAGACACGTGTGACCTCTATAATCTTTTCATCCTGAGTGTGTGGCCCTGTGCTGCCAGCTGTTGTCAGGGGAGATGCACTGTGCTTGCTGTCCTTACCGGGGGGCACTTCCTCAAACAGGTGCCACAGATCCAATATCTCTCTCCTGTTATGCAACTGTTTTCCCTTGTACTTAATATACAGACAAGTGGCAACCATGTCTAACACCTCTTTGTCGAAGGACCCCCCTTCAGGCCATACTTGGGGTACCCCTTCTCCCTTCAACTCCACAACCCACTGTTCGTGGTATTTAGTGATTTTCTTTGCATACCCTGGTAGCGTTTTGCAAATATGGGCAAGGGGTGTCTCTGCACCCATTGTGTTTCACCCTCGTGATGCCTTACCTGAAGTTTCTATTTTGTACCTGTTCACTTCTCATATAACAAAATTAGTATACGTTACACTTTTCATTAACCTAGATCGACGGTTTGTTCACCTCTCAATATTTGTAGGATCACGTTATTAAACATACAACTTTTCTCATAAATCACCAAATTCGTTTCCCACTTTATGTACCACAATAATGTTTTTCACATAGACACAAAAAAAACATGAACACAAAACAAGCTATTTCCTGCTGTCCCCAATATTCCTCTACTCCTACCTACTCCCTTGTTCTTCTCTGAGATTTAATCTCTCCCTCTGCCTTACACCAATTTACCCACTTGGGAGGGACAGAGAGAACAGATAAGATAAAGGCCAGAAAAAGCGTTTCTAATTAATACTCCGGGTCTCCCCTTTGACCCCTATGTTACCTTCCTTTACTTCAATTTCTTATACCCATATATCCGATACTAGTCGAGATAGCACTATGCGGCGCCGCCTTCCACCACCCCACGGAGATTGGATCCCTTTTAACCTCTTGTCACCTTATACTCCGTCACTGTCCTAATGGCCATATGCGATAGAATGAGAATAGTAAGAAAGAGTCCTAATCTGACTCCCACCCGTGCCTTAAATATCACTCGCACTTAATACTCACGTGTCCGTCTTGATCCGAGACCCTCTGGACCCGATCGACAGGGCGCCGCTCCTCACTCAAAGACTATGCTCGGCTCCGGCGAGTGGTACATATGGGTTTTGTTAAGAGGGATCCCGTACCCGCTCGCCCTACTGCATGCGCACGTCTAGGTGTACCGGTTGCCGTTGGCGGGTAGCTCTTGAGGGAGCATGCTCAGGGTCAAAGAGGGGGGCGTCTCACGCCAGAAGGACGGGAAACAACGCTATTGCGTCGGTGTCACCAATGAGAATGAGACGTCCCCAGCCCTGCTGGCAAATCACCCAACAGAGTCAATAAAGGTACATCCCAGGAGGGAATATAACCAAGACCAAGTGAGAGTACGATTAAAGGCTTTTTATCTAAAGTTAGGACAAACAGAATCTACTCTGCTCACACCGAGAGTGCTCTGCAGAAAACATGTTACAAATTGCTTTTATACAAAGTTTGTGTCATCGAGCAAGGGGAAGGCCTAAGGGGCACAGAGTTGATTGGGATTGGACACTAAGAGGAGGCACCTATGGGTGCTATATGGTCGGGGATGGCTGATTGGTCCATGGGCACGTGACAAGATGATGTGGTACGCGGGGTCAAACGTTCAGCTGGGCTCATCGGTCCGACATCCGATGGGTTGACACATTTGACATCCTACCTGTGTAACATTTGCCCTTGTGGCCACACATTCTCATCCATTCATACTTTTGACCGGTTCGTCCGGCAGCAAGGCCAGCAGTTTGCACGTGTGAAAACAAGGTTCTGAAGCATGCTTATTCATTACTGACCATCAATTATATGTTTCTATCAAGGATATCACTCTCTTGTTCAAACATAGTCGGGGTGGGGGTTGTGGGGTCAATGTATGGTCGGAGGTATTCGTTCAATATTGACAAGGGGAAGATTGGAGTATATAGTTGCGGTGACTGGATTACAAAAGATACATTTCATCTTGGACATGCACTTCCTTGGAGGGGCTTTAGAGACTAGAAGTCCAAAACAACATAACTCTTTGTGGCGCCAAGGTAATCAGAGATGGGCTGAGGCCCCCCTTTCACAGTTTTAGTCTCACACTACATGATGACTGGAGGCCTTTATATTTACACCTAGCAGGTTAACGTTTTACATGCAGCTAGCTGGTTTATATTTGAGTGACATGCACTTAAGACATACTTTTATCTCTATGCAACCGGACAATGTTATAACAATAAACAGGGAATGGTAGAGAGAGAGACAGTCGACCGGTAATCACACAATAATGGATGTCAAGGGCGTCTCAACTTCATATGGTACTTTTCTAACAGTATATATACAATTGCATTCTGTGTTATTAACAGTGAGGTAGCATTGTGTGAGCTTGCACAGAACTAAGGTTCGTTGCTTGTTATGAGATTAGTTGGTTGCGTAAATATTTCAACACTAAACCATTATAACATCATAAGCCGACATATACCCTGCTTTCGATATAACAGGTTAGCATAGGAACTTCCAGTGGCACACGTATATGTATTTACATTGCTTAGGAACTTCCAGTGGCACACGTATATGTATTTACATTGCTTACTCATAAGCTTTCTTAGGTTATCAGCAGGTTTATATAATTTCGTACACGATGAGAAGGCATATTTACTCTCATATGAGTCAAAGGGAAGGTAGGGTCACTGATTTAGGGATCCTTTTGGCTGTTGACTTTGCTCTGGGATATGCGGAGATTATGTTTTATGGCCAGGGTCTGTGGGGTGCTGCAGGGCAGGTTTACAGAGACTGATAACCCTGGCTCTGGCCCTCGTTCTGGGCTACAGCTGAATCAATGGAGGGAGTCGGACTGCAAGTGATACAATGTGGATTTTGTTGCATTCCTGCTGCCAGCCTTCTCATGGGAACTAAGTTGTTATGTGGACGGCGGAGGGGAGGAGGTGGGGGAGAGTCGTGCTGGCTGTGCGCGCTTGACGGGGATGGCTGCAGACTGAAGTGAAATCTGAATGGCCTTTTGCTATTTGCAAATGGAGTCTGTGTGTTACAAAATGGAGTCCTGGTTTTGCTCTGCAAGGGTGTGCACGGCGATGTGACAGCACCCAGGGATATTCTTGTACGAAAGGGGTCAAAATTCTTGGAAGTGTTCCCGCATGAGTGCCCCAGGGCCGGGGCCCTGAACCTGAAGCAGCCATGGCTAGGCCCACCCAAGAAGCATAGGAATAAGGGGGGAGGTCTTAAATGTCCCCTTCTTCCATTCAGTCTATATTTTTGAATATTTTTGTTGTGGCTAAAAGCCATGTATGATTAACAATATTTTGAGCATATTTTTTCACACTAGAATTTGTCCCTTTTCATTGCACATATATAGATCGTAGTAACCCTGATAGATCACCTTCTGTCAACATTACACAAGCCACTTCCCATTTTATGGTTTTATTACCTATTTTGGATTTTTGGGGGTATCCCAGATACTTTTTTAGGACCTGATCATACACATTATATTAGCACACATCAGAGCCCCCCCATTCCCAGGGTCTGGATTCAAAGGCGATGGCCGTGTCCTGGCCACCTGAGACAGAGATCCGTGGGGATTAGCGGGTGAGACACAGTCAGGTTTCTCAAAAATGTCAAGCAATGTATTTACGTTGGTTATGTTGTATCAAAATCAGATATAATGATAATATTACATGATGTACAGAGAGAATTGGACTGCACCCTAGAAGATACCTTTCCATTACATATACATGTACAGCTCAAGCAACTCCTTTGCAGGCTTCAGGGGAAACCTCGCAGGCGAGCGTGGTGTAGGTAGAAGGTTCATGCTTGCTTTTGTAGTGTTCCCTTCGACACAAGTGCCTTTAACTGCGCCTGAAAGGTTTTGTGGGGATGTAATGAAGGGGGGCGTGGCTAGCTGTCATGAAGTAATTCGACTTCATAGCTAGCTCCCGTCTGATCCGTACTGATCCGGAGGAATGAACGGCTCCTCAGCGGAATTCTCACCCGAAATGTAAGGATTGCAGAGTGGAAAGGTTTGGGAGCGCGCTCAGGAAAGCGTAGACGAGGCTCCAGCACAGGACCCTGGATATAGCGTTCCGACAAACTGGACGGAGGACAAAGCCCAAATTAAGATGGCGGCCGGGAGGAGCTCCTAACGCAGACCGTGAGACTGTGCCCGGGTACATTGGAAAAGGTGTGCGGATCCCGACCAGGACAAAAAAGAAGTAATTTCGGACAGCGCAACCAACCTGGGTGGCGGTGAAGAACCCGGTGCACAAGAGATGAAGATCTGGTGCTGTCAAAGGAAGGCTGGCTATAAGAATGTGGAGAGGTGTGCTGCGTGGATTGCCAGTTCTGATGTGGTGAGCGGGGGACCCTGAAGCCCACACCAGTAAAGGGGATAGGTGAGCACCTACACAGAGCCAGAGGGATATCCCCACACAGCGTTACATAACCCGCGCTGCTCGGTGGTGGTAGTGGGGCTTTGCTGGAGCGGACCTGCACCATGCTGTGCTGTGCTGAGGAGGGGGTAGAACCCCCCCTACGAAAGAGAATGAGAATCGATGGAACCCGGAGGTCCCCACTGATTATGGCTACACAGACAGCGAGGCGTCGGGCAGCAGGGGGAACCAGCAAAGTAACGGGAGGCGGGCAGGGAGGTTATAACCCCCCCTCCCTGCACGGAGCACACAGAGTCGGCATAGTCCGACTGGAAAGTTGGCAGAAGGGCCTGCGAACACATGCAGCCTTGCTTAGATCCATAGAGGCTGAAGAGAAGGGCTGAGGGGCTGACATCAGTCTTGAAGCACTGGCGCTCAAGCAAAACATATTACATGTGGCGCACAGCTACAGTCACAGCCTGCATAGCCCCCAAGCCAGTAGATGCCCCATGGGCCTAGCAATAGTATAGGGCGGCTGAGAGGAAATGGAGGGCTTCTTGTTCAATCTCTGACAAACTGGCCTGTCGCCTGCACCAAAGGCAATACAGACTCTCTGTCCTCACCAGGAAGAGAGTCCACATTCAAGCCTGTGTCTCTGCGGCATCTAACAACTCGGCCAAACTCTTTAAAATCTCCAAGGAGCTGGCCAACCCTGCTGCAGTCTCTACCCCTCCTGTTGCCTCCCAGGCTCTTTGTTTGTTTGTTTGTTTATTTATTTGGTATTGCGTGCCAAACCCATTAGGTAGCCGGGCGCAGTAGAGGTCAAGACAGCTTAAGCTTAGTTACATAATGTGTACAGAGGAGCATAAAATATACAAGACAATTTGAGAATAAGCAGCCAAAATGGTTACAGTGGCATACAGGAGGAAGCAACTTAAGAGACATGCAGCAGAGACAGGAATGCAGGTACTAAGGAGGTAGTCTAACAGTCATTCGTTCGTAGACATTTAATTGCATTGAGTCTGAATTTAGGATATGGTTGTTCCATTCTGAGGTCAAGCGGTAGTGCATTCCAAGTTTGTGCTGCGATAACTGGGAAGCTAGATCCTCCAGCTGTGACGCGTTTGAACCTAGGCGTTTCTAGGGTATGGGCATTGGCTGTTCTGGTTGGCCGTGTTGACGATCTTCTATTTATCATTTCGGTAAGGTAGGGTGGGGCCAAGTTGTTTAAACATTTGGAGGTAAGGGAGACTGTTTTTAGACGTATCCTGTCAGATATTTTTAGCCAGCGAACCTCTCTTCTAGCGTCAGAGATGTGTTCTCTCCTGGGGATATTCAAGGCTGCTCTTAGGGCATTGTTTTGCATTCTTTGTATTTTATCGATGATGTTTTTGTTGGCACCTGAGTAGAGAGCATTGCAGTAGTCTAGTCTCGACATTACAAGGACATTGGCAAGGGTGATGCAATTCGATGTAGAGAGGTGTGGTCTGCAAGCTCGGATAAGCTTACAGGTATAAGCTGTGGAGGATGCAAGTGAGTTGACTTGTTTCTTGAGCGAGAGAGTGGCATCAAGAAAGAAGCCTAGTGTTTTGACCACTGGCATGACCTTGATGAGATTGTTGTCGATATTGAAGGCGGTATAGTTAGGGCTAAGTTTTTTTATGTTAGTTTCGGAGCCTAGGATTAGTATCTCAGTTTTATCGTCATTCAGGCAGAGGCCATGAAATGCCATCCATGCCTGAATGAGGAGGTATACTCTGTTTACTAGGGCTGTGTCCTCCAAAAAGTTACCCGAAAGGGGGATGAGGATCTGGGTATCATCTGCATAATTTGTGTATGTGATACCCAGTCTGTCCAGTTTGTCGAACAAAGGCTTAGTAAAGATATTATACATAGTGGGTGAGACACAAGATCCTTGGGGTACTCCAAAAGAGATTTGAGTTGGGTCAGCAGCCGTTAGTGGGGAGCAGACTCGGATTGTCCTGTTGGCCAGGAAGGATTGGACCCAGGCTATGGCTTCCCTTGAGAAGTGCGTCGCTGACCTAAGATGGTTACATAAGACTGCTTGATCCACTAGGTCAAACGCTGCAGAGAGGCCCAAGAGAAGTAGCATAGCTGTTTGTCTCTTGCCCTTCAACTCGTCAATTTGAGTCTTGAGATCTAGCAAGGCAGTTTCCGTACCGTGGAGTGGGCGGAAGCCAGACTGGCGTGACCCTAGTAGGTGATTAGCTTCTAGGTATTCCTGAATTTGAATATAGGCTACTCTGTCAATAATTTTAAGTAGAAAGGGGACAGTGGTAATTGGTCTATAATTAGTAGGGATGGTAGGGTCTAGTGTTTGCTTTTTAAGTAGGGGGAGGACCCAGGATTCTTTGAGGTTATTAGGTACTGTACTGGTTTTAAAGGAGGCATTTATTAGCTTGGAGATAAATGGGGCAAGGTCGCTAGCCGCATCCTTTATAATTTGTGCATGGCAGCTGTCGCCCTTGCAGTTAGATGGTTTTAGGGAGAGAATAATTTTTCCGTGTCAAGAATCGAGATCTCTTGAAAGGTAAATGGTGTAGTTGTGTGACACCCTATGTCAGGGGATGGTTGTTGCTCAGATGGGAGCAGAGAGGCTTTTTTAATTGCTATTTTCTGTTGGAGTGTAGTGATTTTGTTTAGGAGGGCTTTTTGAATTGCTGTGCACCATGGCTTGTCCTTCGGGACAGTGTCTGCCGGTAGGGTTGGGGCTTCCATTTCGCGGAGGATGGAGAACAGTTCCTTAGTATTGGAACTAGCTTTTGAAATTCTATCACTGAATATATTCTTTTTTGTGTTGGTTATTTCTTTTTTGTAGTATTTGGAGTGTTCTGTTAATTTAGCCTTATTGACAATGGTTGGGGAGTGGCGCCAGATCGTTTGCAGTTTTCTTTTCTGTAATCTTAACTCTTTAAATTGAGGTGTGAACCATGCATCGAGGTGGGATTTTTGTTTGGCTTTGCGCATTTTTAGAGGGGCGGCGGAGTCCAAGGCTTTGGACATGGCTGTATTGAAGATTTCCACAAGAGATTTAGGGTCAGCATTAATGTTAGTGTTATTCAGAGAGGGGAGTAGGTGTGGGAGGAGTTTTCCTGCTGTGATGTCCTTTTTGCTTCTTGTGGGCAGTGGGGGTGCCATCTCAATAGTTTTGGGGTTGAGAAGGTCGAGTGTGGCTGAGAAAGTAATGAGATGATGGTCGGACCATAATTGTGGTACATTTGCAATGCCCTTGCCTCTCACTTCATCTCAAAAATCCAGGACATCCGGTCCACCCTCTCCTCCCCTCCCCTTCTTCTCCCCTCTCTGTCTGTGCTTGCTGAACCTCCTTCAGCCACCCCCAACCCTCCTTCTCGTCCTTTCCTCTTTTCGCCCCTGATGAGGTCGCTAGACAAGTCCGATCTATGGAAGCCTTGTCCAAACAGGTTCATCCCTGTTCCTCTAAAACCATCAAGGACCACATTGATACCCTTGCTCCAGCCCTTGCTGATTTCTGCAACCACTCCTTTGCCTCAGGATCCTTCGCCTCCCCTATGAAACACTCCCTTGTGCATCCTCTTCTCAAGAAATCCACAGCTGATCCTTCTTGTCCGGCTAACTATCACCCAATTTCCATTGCTCCCTTTCTGGGCAAACTCCTGGAAAAGCTGGCCATCTCTCAGCTTAACCTTCATTCCGATTCTGTTGGCTGTCTCCATGACCACCAGTCTGGGTTCAGAGCTGCCAGAAGCACATAAACCGCTCTCCTGAACATCCTTCTCTGTACTAACCTGGGTATCACTGATCAGGCTCTGGCCTGGCTGACCTCTTTCCTCTCTGATCAACCCCCCCAGGTCCAACTTGGGTCCTTCCTATCATCTATCTTCCTCTCTACCTGTGGTGTTCCCCAGAGGTCTAACCTCTTGCTCTGGCTTTTCAACCAATACCTGACACCTCTCGCCCACTGCATTGCCATTTCTTGCTCAAATTTCCAGTGCTACGCTGACGACACAACTCATTTTCAGGCTTCCCTCAGCCACCTCCTCTCCCTCTCTCATCTCTGATTGCCTAACTGCCATTCAAGATTGGTGTGCCGCCAACGATTTTTGTCTGAATGCCAGCAAGACAGAGATCCTCCTCATCGTCACACCTTCACCATCCTTTCCCCTCACTCTCTGGCCGGCCTTCCTTGGCTCTCCTCCTACCCCCACCTGTGAGGCTAAGAACCTCAGGGTCATCTTTGGCTCCACATATTCCTTCTCCGCCGACATCTCTGATGTCTCTAAAAAGTCAAACATCCTACTGCACCTGTTCAGAGGTAATCTGCCTTTCCTCTCCTTCCCCCAGAAGCTCACTGTCTCCCAAGCTCTGGTTCTCTCTAGGTTGGACTATTGTAACAGCCTCTTTCTAAATCTACCTTCCACTACTCTCCGCCCTCTGCAACTAATCCAGAACAGGACTGCGAGACTTATCCTTGGCCTCAAGCCCTGGGATCGTATCTCTCCATTTCTGAAATCTCTCCATTTCTGGGGTCTGGGTCCAAAATACCTTCAGCTATCCCTCTGCAAATACCTCCCCTCTCAAGCTCTTCGCTCCTCTACCTCGAACTCCCTCAGGGAATTTTGTGGCTGAAGGAGGCTGACAGGACACTCGCACCATTTGGCTCTGAATGGGGGAAGACTGCACTGGACTAAGGAGCTCAGACACCTGCTTGGGGAGATCAAAAGGGTGAGGAGGCAGACCAAAGCCCCGCAGTGGAGGGCGAAGGACCCGGAATTGGTACATTAGGACCTGATCAATAGCTGGGGAATTATAGGGCGTCAAGAAGCCCCGAAGCACTGTGGTCTGGGGTAAAAGCGTCACAAGTTGCGCTTCAGCATTTGCAGGCTACATCCTGGGGCAAGGAATTGCGAACCACCAATATAGTGTTCTGCAGACTAAATGCCAACCCAAATCTGCCAAGATGAAGTCAGGACAAACGTCTATTGAACACTACGCTAAGGTACTGCAACAGGACCCAAAAGAAAGCACAGAGCCCCCACAGGCGACGGTAGGTGACTCTATGGAATTGCATAACCAAGTTATGCAGGCAATTGCAGACCTCATGCCCTCCCTAGGGACACAGATAGGGACAGTGCAACTGGATGTGGGACTGTTGCGACAGGAAGTTTGCGGTTTGGCAGAGCGCGTTACTACCCCCGAGACTCAAACAGAGAAGAACACAGACGGGCTACAGGAGACGCAGGACAATATGCACGTTTTGCAGCAGAAGGTCAGCCTCCTTGAAAATAGTGTAGAAGAATCGCAGGGTAGGGCCAGGAGGAGAAACATTTGGATAGTGGAGCTACCGGAAGGAGAAGAAGGGGCGGTCCCCTCCACATATATTGAAAAAAATGCTTCAGGAAATCAGGCCCGGCAACTTGACAAAAGGGTTCACAATAGAGAGAGCACATAGGGCGCTGACCAGACGTCCGCCTCCAGGGGCGCCTTCTAGACCAATAATTGCAACAGTACTGAATTACAAAAACTGTGAGAAGATACTGGCTTACTCCAGACAGGGGATAAGTATTGAAGAGACCTTCGGCGGAGTTATCAGTGTATCCTACTATACTTTCCAGGTGCAGAAAAGCCAGGCACAGTTCATGGCTGCTACAGCGGCGGGCCTGAAATACATGCTAATTTACCTGGCGCAACTGAAAATCATACACAAGAACCGGGCTTGGTTCTGCGACATCCCTGAGAAAGCCCAGGCGTGGATGGACAGGGAGAAAATAGGTCCAGACGGAAGAGAGGAAAGAGAAGATCACGGGAGAAGTAAACAGAGTAGGCCGTAGCAGTCAACGTGGGCTGTCGAAGGGACCTCCTCTTGAGGCGATGTACCTCCGACGTACTTACGGTGCTATCAGTGCTGTCATGGGAGCCCCGTGACAAGCAGGCTTACAGAAGATGCCAAGCTGAGGAGCCCACTATATTATTTTGCCACTTTAACATTTGACCTTGCAAGGAGGGCGGTCTCCCGTCTTAGAGCTACATGGAGAGGCCATTGGGCAAGGATACAAACTACACGAAGTACATCTAGACTTGCGGCAGCGTTGAGCCACCTCCTCCAAGGTTCTTTTATGGGGCACTCGTTTTATATGCCCACCTGCTGTGCCCCATCCTGGAGTATGAACACCAAGGGGCGATGTGGCGATGAGGGAAGCGAATAAGCCTGAACGCGGAGCAATACGCTGGGCAGTCGTCATTGGTTGGGGGACTTGGGGCAGTTAATTGGGATTGGGGTATGTCCACCTGCTTACCCAAATGGAATCCCAAGTAGCAGCACTGCAGCAGGACCTGTAGAGATAGGGGCAGACAGCCTTTCCAAACTGAAGGGATGCTTATGACTGGAACAATAAAAGTACTTACCTAGAACGTATGGGGACTGAATGCGTATATCAAACGGAAACAGGGTCTGTACGTATCTGAAAAGAAGTAGGGTAGACATTGCGATTTTGCAGGAGACACACCTAACACCTGAAAAGCAGATACTGTTGGCAAACAAATGGAATGGGCAGATGTTTGGTTCAGTGTACTCTGCTTATGTCAGAGGGGTTCTAATATGGATAGCGCCCACAGTGTCATTTAAGATTAACCAAATTAAAACAAACAATGAGGGTAGGATGGTCTTAGTGCAGGGCCTCCTTGAAAACATTGACACTTGTATTATTAACATGTACGAACACAACCATAATGCAACACTATTCTTTCAATCACTTTACCCATGGTTGGATCCATATAGGAACAATAATATTATATGGGGGAGGGGGTGACTCTCACTGAAAGCTTAACCCAACCTTGGATAGGTCAGATGTTAAGTATAATAACCCAGCTCCGCCAGCTAAGGCGCTGAGAGCCCTTTTGGGACATTCGACTTGATTGACATTTGGTGGTACTCCATGGCGATGCTAGACAATATTCATATTATTCAGTACCTCATGCAGTGCACACTAGGATAGATGACCTCTTTGTAGTCCAGGAAATAGGCAATGTAACGGATAGGGCGCAATATGGAGGTAGAGTTCTGTCGGATCATGCCCCGTTAAGCCTACAATGGCGGCTCAAGCCCCCCAGTGCCCCCAGTACCCACGTGGAGACTCATAGGGGAATGCATACAGGATCCCCCATTTCGTGACTGTGTCAGGAAAAGTATAGTGGATTATGTCAAATATAAAGAAGGGAGTGTCGCCAACACAGGAACATTCTGGGAAGCACTGAAGGTTGAGGTCAGGGGATCTTCCATCGCAGGCTCTGGGAACATCCAGGCTACTATTAATAGAGAGCTGTCCTTAGCTGCTCTTCCGTCAAAAGAACTTGAACAGTGTACTGTAGGGCAAGGCGGAGAGGTAGCGGATGCTGCGAAATTAAGACAGAAATGCATTGAATGCTAGGAGAGGTTGGGCAAGCACAGCTACTCGAAATATATAGAAAGGCAGCACAAAGAAGATAAAACAGACGGACTATGAGCATGGCAAAAAAAAAAAAAGAGAAGCGAAGCCCGATTCACTTGATCCGCACATCGGAAGGGGATCTCTGCAACACCGAAATGGGAGTTAACGCTGCCTTCCAGGAATTTGATCAGTGCCTATTTAAAGAGGGGTCTTCAATTTCGCAAGAGTGCTTAGAAGAGGTACTGGGTGAAATAGAGTTCCCTATATTAGATCAGGAAGCCAGGAAGGGTCTGGATGGACCTATCACGGTAGATGAAATTCTGGGTATGATCAGGACCCTGCCGGCGGGGAAGACGCCGGCACAGATGGGCTGCCCAGAGAATATTGCAAAGAACATGGCCAGGAACAGGCCCCCATTTACTCAAGACCTATACTGCCACTTATGAGGTTGTAGTTCTCTGCCCAAGTTTAAGGGAATTTGTGGTTATACCCCTTCTTAAACCCCACAAACCAGAGCCGGAATGTAGCACCTTCAGGCCCCTGTCAATGTTAAATCAGGATATTCAAATTCTTACATCTATACTGGCAGACCGAATGAAGAAAGTAATACATACGCTGGTGCAGCCGAACCAGATCTTTTATGTCCTGGGACGCAGCATGTCCTAGAATCTGAGGCGGCTGCAACCAAGTGATAGACAGCACAGCGGACTGGGAAATCCTGTGCGCCATAGCCACGCTGGACGCGGTGAAGGTGTTTGACTCATTGATATGGGACTGGTTGTATGAGACGCTGCACAGATTTGGATTTGGGCGGGCATACATCCAGTGGGTTAGGTTGGTGTACACTAGACCGATGGCAAGGGTCAAAACTGGTGGATGTGTTTCGGAAGCATGGGAATTGGGTAAAGGGACGAGACAGGGCTGCTCACTGTCCCACACTATGGAACCAATTGTTATTGTTATTGTTGTTATTGTTATTTTGCATTTATATAGCGCCTTATATACCATTGGTATGGTCTGAAGGCACTGGTAGGTTGAACGCCCTTGGGAACCGAAGTTCATATCAGTAGAGAGAGTAGAGATAGTCAAAAAAAGGGTGCGAGTGAGCACCGGGTATGTGTGCAGCTCGTGCGGGATCCGTGTGATAGCTGCTTTCTAGCGATAGGTGTGCCGGTAGAGAGGTCAGGAATATGTGTTTGTTCTGGCAGAATTTATCCAGATGGGATGTGGCTGCGTTAGGCCTGAGGAGAACGCCTGGCTGGGGGGTGTGTAACCAGCAGTGATTACTTAGAATGATGTGGAGTGAGCGGCGAGTGTTGGTATGAGAACAGTTATACCGAATGGTGTCACAGTATCTCTATGTTCTAGTTGAGTGGTGATGTAAGGAGAGAGCAAGCGTGGTGGTGAGATAAGATGAGTTATGTGCCCTTTCAGACATTCTCTGCATTCTAAGTCATACTATATTCGTCACGTGCTCTTCTACGCACTCTCCCCCTCTAAGCATTCCCTAGTTTTATGGACTCACCCCCTCTACGCACTCGCCCCCTCTACACTCTCACCCCCTCTACACACTCACCCCACAACGCACTCACCCCCAGGACGCACTCACCCCTCTACGCACTCGTCCCCTCTACGCACTCGTCCCCTCTACGCACTCGTCCCCTCTACCTACTCGTCCTCTCTACGCACTTGTCCCCTCTACGCACTCGTCCCTTCTACATATTCGTCCCCACTACGCACTCGTCCCCATTACGCACTCGTCCCCACTACGCACTCATCCCCACTACGCACTCATCCCCACTACGCACTCATCCCCCACTATGCACTCATCCCCCACTACGCACTCATCCCCACTACGCACTCATCCCTATTATGCACTCATCCTCTCTACGCACTTATCTGACCCCCGCTCTCTTTTGTTCCCCGCGCTCTTTTGTTCCCCGTACTCATCTGGTTTAATCACTCGTGCCTTTCACGCATTCGATAGCATTATCCTGTCCTATATATTCACCACTACACTCATCTGTTCTATACCTTCATCTGTTCAGTACACTCATTCACTCTGTATTCTTAGCCACTCATATGCTCTATCTACTCATACGCTTCATCCACTCATTCTCTCATCCGTTCTATCCTCTCATCCACTCTATCCACTCAATCCACTCTATCCACTCATCCGCCCTATCCACCCATCCTCTCAACCGTTCCATCCTCTCATCCACTCTATCACTCATCCATTCTATCCACTCATCCACTCTGTCCATATCCACTCATCCGCCCTATCTGTTCATCCTCTCATCCGCCCTATCCACTCATTCACCCTATCTACTCAACCTCTCATCCGCCCTATCTACTCATCCTCTCATCCGCCCTATTCACTCATCCTCTCAACCGTTCGATCCTCTCATTGACTCATCCGCCATATCCACCCATCCTCTCAACCGTTCCATCCTCTCATTAACACTATCCACTCATCCACTCTATCCACTCATCCTCTCATCCGCCATATCTACTCGTCCTCTCATCCGCCCAATCTACTCGTCTTCTCATCCGCCCCATCTACTCGTCTTCTCATCCGCCCTATCCACTCATCCTCTCGACCATTCTATCCCCTCATCCTCTCAATCGTTCTATCCTCTCATCCACTCTATCCACTCATTCACTCTATCCGCTCATCCACTCTATCCACTCATCCGCACTATCTACTCATCCACTCAACCGCCCTATCTACTCATCCTCTCATCCACCCTATCTACTCATCCTCTCATCCGCCCTATCCACTCATCCTCTCAACCGTTCTATCCTCTCATCCACTCCGTCCACTCATCCATACTATCCATTCGTCAGGTCTATTCACTCATCCGCTCAATCCACTCATCCGCTCAATCCACTCATCCGCTCTATCCACTTCTCTGCTCTATCCACTCATCCGCTCATATCCACTCATCCGCTCTTATCCACTCATCCGCTCTTATCCACTCACCTGCTCTTATCCACTCATCCGCTCTATCCGTTCATCCACTCTATCCGTTCATCCGCTCTGTACACTCCTCCGCTCTGTACACTCCTCCGCTCTATACGCTCATCCACTTTGTACATTCGCTAGGTCTACACACTCTCCGCACTTCCATATTCATGCGTTATTCATATTGATGAGCACTACATACTCATCAGGTTCACATACTCGTCTTTTCTACACACTTATCCCATTTACGCACATCCGTTCTGGACATTCATCTGTTTTACGCACTACTGTGTTCTACTCGCTTCCCTGTATTACGCACTCATCAGCTCTACACGCTTGTCCGTTGTAGTGGGCTTTTTTTGATTTCCGGATTTCGGCCTTGTACTGGCTCTACAAGCTTGTCCGTTCTACACACCCAGCCTGCTCTACACACTCATTCATTCAACATGTTCATCCATTCCATATACTCATCGGTCTACATATTCATTCGATTCTCACATTCATTCAAACTATATAGTTATTTGTTCTAAGAAATTCATCCACGCCATTCACTTTGTTCGCTCCGCATGCATTCTATCCATTTCGGGAGTTTAAATCTCTTTCCTGTTCCCGTATGATTTATTCTTATTAACCATTTCACTGCTTGCTCTACTTTATTAATTTAATTAAGATTGCCCTTCTAGTTTACATTGGGGGTCGCTGTCAAATTCTCGCATCCGGTTGTTTGATGGATTGGTGTCATTGAGTTGCTGTCGGTCTGTTTGGGTTAGTTTGGTATGTGTTGGTTTTAGGGGAAGAGCCAGGTTTTCAGCAGTTTGCGGAAAGACATCAAATCCTCAGTCTGGCGGATGTGGGGTGGGAGTGAGTTCCATAGCGTGGGGGCCAAGGCTGAGAAGGATGATCCGCCTAACCTGATTGAGTTAGTCTTCGGAATGACTAGGAGGCCGGCTGAGCTTGATCTTAAGGTGCGAAGGGGGGGTTGTAGGGTTTTAGCTTGTCTTGAAGATATTGAGGTCAGGTTTTATGCAGTGCTCGATGCGAGATGCACAAGGTTTTGAAAGTCACCCTTCGGGCTACTGGAAGCCCGTGCAGCGTTTTAAGGGCTGGGGAGAGGTGGTCTCTTGGGCTAAGCGCAAGAAGCAATTTGGCTGCCGCGTTTTGTGCCCTTTGGAGTTTATTCAGTTGGTACGCGTGGACTCCGAGGTATAGGGGGTTTGCGTAGTCCAGTCTTGATATAACGATTGATTGGACCGCAGAGAGTCTGTTGGGAAAGGAGATATATGGAAAGATGCGCCTAAGGGTTTTAAGGTGGTAGTGGCAGGACTTTGAGACGTTGTTGACTTGGCACGAGAGTGTTAGGTCAGAGTCAAGGGTGCATCCAAGATTTTTCACTCAAGTTGGAGGGGGTCAGAGAGTTGCCCATGGCGGATGGCCAGGGTAGTGGTTGTGGAAGAAGTTCCATGTTGCCACATACCATGATTTCCGTTTTGGAGGGGCTTAACAGGAGGTGGCTTTGGGTCATCCAGTGTTCTATGTCAAGGAGGCAGGAGGCCAGGTCAGGTCAGGTCGGCAGTTGGGATTTGAGTTCAGGAGTTTCAGAATTAGTTGGGTGTCGTCGGCGTAGTTGTAGCACAGGATGTTGTGCGAGCGAATTATTGGTGGGAGGGTGATCAAGTAGAGATTGAATAGGGGGGCGGATAGGCACGCTCCTTGTGGGACTCCTGTGTCGACTGGTCGGGCTTGGGAGGTATAGTTGGAGAGTATTGCAATTGCAATTGCACAATACCTTAGGAGGGAGTACATGGGAGCATGCATAGTAATAGATGGTGCCACGCATTTCATTTCACTCTATGCAGACGACACGTTGCTGTATATTCAGAACCCTGAGGACAACCTTGAGTTGCTGTTAGTGGCGTTGCAGCTATTTGCGGGGTTATCAGAGATTACGATAAGTGTTGACAAATCTGCGTTGTTCCCGTTAGTGGGTCGGAGAAAGGTGGAGCAAGGGGTGCTTCCGGTTTTGGCATTACAGTGGACTAGGCCCACGTTCAGATATTTAGCGGTTTACATATATCGTGATCCAGCCGCAGAGCATGTACACAACACATGCAGGGCCCTAGAAGGCATCCGGAGCTCCATGAAATTTTGGACCAAGCTGCTTGATGGGGAAGGCTGCATTATTGAAAATGGTTGCATTGCCTCGCCTGTTGCACTTCTTTTAGAATGTACTATATTACATACCACGTTCCTTCTTCAACACACTGGATGGTATTAGCAGAAGCTTCCTTTGGAACGGAGGGAGGAACAGGATAGCACTTTCCACGCTGCATAGGCCATACGAAGAGGGTGGCATTAGTGTGCCACGCTTTGATCGGTACTACATAGCGGGACAGCTGCAGTTTGTGGGGGACTGGCTAGTAGACGACCCGACTGCAGATACACTTATGCTGCAAACCTCCGGCGACACAGTATTATTAAAAGGAACTGGTGTGGGATAGGAAGTACCGGGGGAAACATGGATCGTATTTAGTGTCCTTGGGAGTCAAGATGCGGGACAGAGCATTAGCAGCGATAGGGCTCAAAGACCTGTTTTCGGTCCAGATTCCCCTGGTCGCGGTGGTGGCGGCCTCATCTGAGGCGGCACAGAAAATATGAATGTACTGGGAGCCTCATGGGGTGGCTACGATAGGTGATCTGATGTGGGGTGCCTCATTTCTTCCATTCGAAGAACTGGCCGACCACACAGCCCTGCACAAAGGCCAATACTTGTTGTGCAACACTATTAAGGGGCAGATACTGCAGAGATGGCCAGCATATAGAGAATTGAAAGAAGCATGCCATGGTGGATATTTTAGACGACATATCAAATTGGGGGCATACTATATCAAGGATTTACGCATTCCTATTATCTAATATAGTTTCTACCCCCCTGGCAATAAGGAGTAAATGGGAGGAGGACCTGGGGACCCCTTTTACAGATGCACAGTGGGCAGGGGTATTGATATATCATAAGAAGGTGTCGCGAAATGCAAGACTGCAATTGAAACAGCTGCAGACTACACATAGAGCATATATGACACCCCAGTGAATTTCAGGGTTCCCAGGTGCCACAGAACAGGTATGCCCCAGGTTCAAGGGGGAGGAAGCAGGCATGCTCCATATGTTTTGGACGTGTCCCATTGTGGAACAATACCGGCGCGAGGTAGCGAGATGATTGAATAGAGGGGCCTGGTGATGGATGTTGAGGCTATTTTTGGGTCGCTTCCCTGCCCTGAAGGGGCAAAACACATTACCCAACTGAAGGATCTGCCGTACATATAGGCTAAACGCAGAATCGCTATTGCATGGAGGTCACCCAAGGGCCCTGATGCAAATGAGTGGTGGCGGGATATAAGGAGATGGGCTTTAGCTGAAATAGAGGTATAGAGGGGGCAGTGAAGCTTAGCCATGAGGAAAACAGAGAGGTGATTGTGGCCTGGAAAGTGTTGCTACAAGCCCTGTTTGAGGCAGCAACCAGGGAGATGGAGAGAGCTGCAGAACCCTAGAGTAAGTGAAAGGGAATACAGTCTCATTAGTTACAACAACGCTGACATCAAGCAGGGTTATGGACGTGTATGTGGGGAGGGAGTAGTGAGGGTGAGGGGAGGCGGGTGGGGAGTAGAGTTAAGTAGTATTGAGTTGTGTATACCGATGATACTGTATGAGGCATTGTCTTGGTATCGTTTATTGTTTGACATTAATAAAACAAATTTTAGAAAAAGAAAGGAGATGCGCTCAAGTATCAAATGTTTAGAACGCAATGTCAGTTGCACATCATGTGTAAGCCCTTAGTGTTTAATACAGCACAAGCAAGAACTGACTTTGTCATTTCTTATTTGGTGGATGATGTAGCTGCATGGGCGGTCCCCTTGGTCAATAAGGATGATCCACTCTTGTATGATTTGACTCAGTATAAGAGTACATTCAGTAGGTTATTTGATACAGAGGCGGATTCTTTAGCAACAGATAAGAAATTGTTAACCTTAAAGCAGGGCTTAAAGGATTTAATTACATATGTTAGTTTAACAGGTTGGTCATAGAAGCAGACTGGTCAGCAGAAAAAAGGCAAGTGCTGTCTTATCAGGGACTAAGGGATGAGTTGAAGGACGCTGTATCCCAGGTTGATATACAGCCAAAATAATGTACTGAGTTGATTTATTTGGCTCTTCGGTTGGATTTCTGTTTTACAGAGAAAAAAGAGGAACGAAGGAAGGAAACAATCCTTTTTGTAAGAGTGGATAAGGTACAAGACAATAGAGCCAGTGAAGGAGAACCTATGCAAATAGAAATCATTCCAAGACATTGGAGTAGAGAGAAAAAAAATAAAAGGAGACATGAGAAATCTGACATTATTCTCACACCTGCTAACCTGGGATCTTCTAATCATGTGGCCAGGGAAGGACCATCACTTTTGGATCCTGCCCCTGGGGGTGGACAAGCGAGGGAGGATCACCTGAGTGGAGGGTCACAAGGGATTGGGAAGAGAATACCCAAGGGCGAGTCATGGTATTCCTCCATGTGATGCTGGAAATGCATTGGAGGGACAGGGCCTCCGTATCCTTGTCCTTTAATCAGTTTAACATGTATGTTCTGTGTTATTTTCTGCCCACGAGTCCAGTTGGGACTCTTGCCCTTGGTGGGACCTTGTAAATTTGCTCCCCGGTTTATTGGACCCTATGAAATTTTGAAGTGTGTGTCCACAGTAGCTGTAAAATTGCGTCTACCTACAACTTTAAAGATACATCCAGAATTCCATGTGTCTTTGCTTAAACCCGCAGCTCCTGGAATCCATGTGCAGAGACCACTAGCAATAATGAAGGAGGGCCAGACTGAGTACGAGGTTAAACGTATTCTGTATTCAAAGAAAAGACAACATGTATTGTGCTATCTGATTCAATGGGCAGGCTATGGTCTGGAAGACTGTTCCTGGGAGCCGGCAAGTTCCGTTCACGCTCCCCGATTGGTAAAACAGTTTCATTTGCGTTACCCTGATAAAGCAGGTCCTGGGAAGAGCCCTCGGAGAGGAGGTACTGTCAGGTATGGGGTTTGGGGCAAGAAAAGGCGCATTGCCACCAGAAGATGACTGCAGAACTACATTACCCAGCAGCCCGGTGACTATCGTGTAGTTCTTGGTGTTTTGCGCGTCAGACCAGCTGACACTAATCAGAAGCCTTCTTAACCCGCCGTCACAGCGGTTTGCAGGAAGAGGGCTGGAAAGTCAACGGACGCCAGAGGAATGCTGATGTAAAGCCTGGGCCACAGCAGTGAACAGGAGCGGCCCCGGCAATACTCAGTGTCATTTCTCCAGAGTCTGGGTTGCCTCGCGAGGCTCCCAGACATTAAGATAACTGTTGGGGAAATGTGGCTTACGTTGGAGGGAAGGGTATAGAGACGATTGCCTGCATACGCGTTACACACAACAAGTTAACAAAGGGAGCTAAAACGCGGTGTGCAGGCATCGAATGTTGCCAGGTTACAGAACTGTGTGGAACTTTCATTATCTGACAAATGATTGCCATTACGACTCACACACAAAGGAAAAGGAAGGCACGCTGTGTGTTCTGTTTATAAAGCGAGGGGCAATAGAAATATGAGTATTACATGAAGATAATGTTCTCCTTAGGAATATGAAGAGGGCTCCTCAATGTAATTTATATATATTGTGTTTGCTTAATGTTGCACGCCCTATGGGTCATGTGTCTTGTTTTCATGGAAAAGGAATTCCCTTATTTGTGCCATACTGCTTGCTCGAAGAGTCATGTCTTGCCTCATGTTGCATAAAGTTTGATTGTCCTGTACTATGCTGCACTAACCTCCATGATATGTGCTTTCATGTATGTTCTATTTTGTTGATACAAGGTTTATGTGATACGGGCTCAACAAGCCAAGCAGTGGTATAGAATTCAGGTGTAGGTAGGACCGGTGAGGTTTTCAGGTATAGGTGTTAGGTGTGCAGGGTTGATGACAGTTTGTTTAGACAGTTGATTCATGTGTGTTATTTGTTCCCTTACCTCCCCCAACCTATTTAATACATGCTATCCTTACCCTCTTTCCGGTTTCCCTAACTTCCCCATACCTATCCACAACCTCTCCCTAATCCCTCCTCCCTCCATTGGCTGCCACATGGTAACCTGTTTTGCTAATATCCAGGTGCCCGTGCCATCCACGGTGGGAGGGTCAATCTATTCGGCTTCTGTGGTTCGGGGGAGGGGGTCAATACCCTCTCCTCCCTTGGCTTGTGACACATGCAGAACAAAAAAAAAAGAACATAGCTACAAACACCCAGAGTTCACCCAAAACCCACTAACCACTTCTCTCTTCTAAATAACCCGCACTTCTCACCAACAACACACGCCCACAAGTCTAGTGACTCAACCCACGAAAACATGCAAACTGCACACAACTCTCTAATCAAGCTCCCTCCCACCCAATAACCTCTGACAACAAACAACTCAAACACTGGATACCACCCTTCTGGGCATAACAAGCCCAGTGCACAAAACAAAGCACACCCAGAAACCTCACATGCAAAGACACAATTTCCTCCTGGTTCTGCATGTATCAACAGATGAGCACAACATCTATCCTTCTGTCCCTCACTAACCAACCCAACCCACTTTTTCTTATAGAGCCATGTGAACGCTTGGACACCATGAAAATGGCAGGGGTGCTTGGCATAAATCAACTTAACATAACATAAACAGGCTTTGTGAAATCGATTCGAGCACCAGGCATCTCACGTAATATTTCCATGTCTTTGACCGTGTTTTTGAGTGTCTCTTTTAAAATGTTTGTAAGCATTCATTTTTAATTTTTTTAAAATGTTTTTATTGGCATTTTTTTCAAATAACAAGTAGAACAACAAGCAAAAACAGGAGACAATTGTGCACATCATATTGCCATAAGTCGTTCGGTGGAGTAAAAGGAAGAGAAACAAAACAAAGAAAAAAAAAAGCCTAAACCTTGCATTGCGTGAGACTTTCTCTCCGTGACCAAGCACCCATTGCCATTGTTTGTCTGTGAAAACTATGCCTAAGTCAGTCTCCCGCCCAGCTTTAAGCCGTGTATGCTCAGTGCGCGTGCCTTCTATAAGGGCTTATACAACCGGGACACAGGCCTCCAGCCACTTTCTAGCTCGTACATAAGCGACAGGAGTGCATTTGGCTGTGGTTCTGTCGGCCAATCTGGCCAGGTTAGTTTTGCATATTTGGTAATTCGCATATATCTCAAGAATTGCCCTCCAGACAACCCCTCTTTTTGCATAAGATCAGAAAACTCTCTCTAGGCACCATTCTCATACAAGTCTCCCCATGTTGCAATGCCCACCTCCTTCCAGCGCCTCATTACCATGATCTCCCCTGGGTCCCTTTTGTCACCAATCAATATGGGTCTATGCGGCGAGTAGGGGTGAGGGGCCTTCAGGATTTTCTATGTCCTCTGCCAGATCTTCCTAACTACAGATAACAAAGGCTGTGCATATAGTGTGCCAGGCGGGTGTCAGAGTGTTTCCTGCAACCGCACTGGGCGTATCAAGGACCCAAGTAGGGTGTGCTCTGTGTTCTGATCATTCGCCATCCATTTGGCAAGAAAACTGAGGTGTGCCGCTAAATAGTAAAATTCTAGCCTCGGCAGTTGTACCCCACTATGTTCGAATGGAAGTGACAGTGTGTTAATGGGTAATCTATGTCTTGTGGGGCACCATAAAAAATCTCTGATTACTGTTTCCAACTCCCGGAAAAAGGGGACATTGATGTAATAAGTGACGTTGGTGATACTGTATAGCAGCCTTGGCAGTATAATCATTTTCGTGATAGCTACTCTGCCCATAAGCACAAGGGGGAGGCGTGACCAGAACGCCATGGATCTTTTCACTCCCTCCACTTTCTGCATTGTATTCAGCATGTGCATCCGTTCTGGTGTGTGTGCTACCTGTAATCCTAGGTACTTGAAGCAATCATGCTTCCATTCCAACACCCAATCTAGTGTGGATGTCAGTTGCACAGCATTTAGTTCTGCAAGAGGGAAGAGACATGTTTATTGAATGTGATCCCCGACAGACTGGCAAAGTGATCTAGTATTTCCAGTATGAGGGCAGATTGTGTTGTGGTTGGCAAAGATAGAGTAATACGTCATCTGCGTATAATGAAAGTAAGTGAGTAGTATCACCAATACATATCCCGGCTTCTAGATACTCCTGCCTGAGGTACACTGCAATGGGCTCAGGTGCTAGGATGTATAGCATCAGCGAGAGGGGGCACCCCTGTCGTGTCCCCCTCTGTATATCCCACAGCGTGGATATGTGTTTCCCTGTCTTAACCCTACCGGTAGGAGAGGTGTAAAGAATTCTGACCCATCTCCGAAAATGTTCCCCAAATCCAAGGCTTTCAATGCTGCTTCCATCCACTCCCAATAAACTCAATCGAAAGCCTTCACTGCATCTAGTGAGGCCACTACATACTGTCCTGAACCATCATTCGTCTGTTCAATAATGTGCTGCAGTCTCCGCAAGTTTAAGGTAGTGCAATGACCAGGCACATAGCCTGTTTGATCTGGGTGCATCAGTGCCGCGATGTAACTTCTAAGATGAGACGCCAGCATCGTTGTCAATAGCTTGACGTCAGCATTTAGCGTAGCTAGGGGTCTATACGAGTCACATGAGTCTGCTGTCTTTCCAGGTTTAAGAATTGGAACTACCCACGTTTCCCACATAGAGCCCAGGAGTATCCCAGTTTCAAAGGCTTCCTCAAAGACCTTCAGGAGCGTCAGCGCCAATTCCTCTCTATAAGTCTTATAAAACTCAGCCGGGAGACCATCACCTCCCGGCGTTTTGCCCGCAGCAGTTGCAGCCATTGCTTCCTCCAAGTCCCGCACAGTAAACGGTTGGTCTAGGAGGTCGCGTTGGTCACTGTTAAGAGTGGGGAGTGTGATATCAGCGAAAACATCTGTTAACGTTGCCGCTGAAATACGTGTGCCATGACTATAGAGCTTGGTATAATAAGTAGAAATATGTCATTAATAGTTGCTTGCACTCTCCAGGGTACTCCACATTCATCTTTGAGAAGCGTGATCGGCGCCTTGGGATGTTCGCTCCGGCATAGCCATACCAGGAGCTTCCTAGATCTATCTCCCTCTGCATGTGCACGTGCGGTCTTTGTGGCATAATCAAATTTTGACAGCCGTTCCCAAGTGGCCTGACACTCTAGCCATGCCTCTCAAAGTGGGTGTTCTACCATCTGTTCTACCGGTAGCCTGACTTCTAATTCCAATATCCTATCTTCAAGTACATCTAACTCCCGTTTGAGCTGTCTGCGGACACCCCCTGCTCTGGTAATAACCTCCCCCCTAGTAACCACCTTCAGTGTCTCCCAGACCGTCGCCCACCTGCTCACACTTCCAATGTTCTCTTTGAGGTATAGGGACAGGACTTCACAAAGCTGTTCACAGAATGCCACGTCTTGCAGGGCATCTGTGGGCAGGCGCCACATCGAGACCGGGGTTCGAGGCATGCCAAGATCCCAAACCACCACCAGGGGTGAGTGGTCAGAGACCACTCGTCCGCACTAATAAATCCCGGCAACTGTTCTACCACTACAAAGATATAATCCAGTCGGGTATGGAAATTGTGCAGTGGGGAATAATAGGAAAATTCAGTCCAATCTGGGTGTATCTCTCGCCAGACGTCTATGACGGCTAGTTCTGTCAGTGCTGTGTTAAGTGCCGTTCCTGCTGCGTTGTTGCTTGATTTAGGTGGCTTAGATCTGTCTCATATTGTCTCGTACACAGTTGAAATCGCCCCCCCATATGAAAAAGGCATCCCTGTGAGGTGCTAGACGAGCTGTTCAACTCTGGACATATGATGTTATCGCATGATTTGGGAAATAGGAATTGACTATGACCACCTGTACCCCTTCAACATACCCTCTAAGGACAACATATCGGCCATCAACATCACTGTCACAGCTAAAATACTGAAATGGTAGCGTTCCACTAATCAACGTAAGGACCCCCCGTGCAAATCTGGAATAGGTGGCCCCGTATATCGCTCTCCCCAGTACTTCAATACCGACTCTTGCTCTTTAGCCGTTAGGTGTGTCTCTTGCAGTAATGCAACCGTGATCTTCTTCCGCTGGAGGTATGACTAGACCCTATTTCTCCTCACAACCTGTGTCATATCGTGTAGAGTAAAATGCCCCAGTACTCAGCTTGCCCATGAATATATGTGCCAACTCAGGTTGTGCAAAACCATCCTCAGGCCACACAATCTTCCACGCTTCCTTACATTCTGAGCGGAGTGAGGTCTTGTCCCCGGTGAACTGTGTTTTGGTTGGGTAAAAAAAACATACTATACAGAACAAACAACCCCGGTAACGTGGGGTACCAACTGTGCCCAGCAAATGCGGTCTGCTCGGCCTGTGAGTGCCGGCCAAAGTGGACCGGCACCCACCAAGGGTCGCGAAAGGGACTGCCTGTCGTCCTTCCATTCTGGTTAGGGTGGGATCCTACAGTTCTCAGATGGGCCGGATCACCGGCTCCGGTGTAAAAGCTACTTTAGTTACGGAGCCTAATCCATGAACTCCAATGAAGAAGGAGGGGGCAGTCACCGGCGTCCCCCGTCAGTGTCCAGGTCACAAGGGCCGCCAAAGGGGACCAGCAGCATCCAGTCCTGCGCCCCACTACTTTGTGGGCTCCGCCCCCGCGATGTCGTGCTGTCATCTGTATCAAGATTGTTATGCTCTAGCCACATAGTCACATGTTCGGGACTCTCAAAGAACCTTGTCCTACCACTGTGCATCACCTTAAGCGTCGCGGGATACGTGAGCATATATCTAATGCCCTTCCTCAGGAGCCTGGTTTTAACAGAAATAAATCGGTTACGCTGTTGCTGTACGTGGGGAGTATAATCTGGATATATGGAGACCCTCGAGCCACCACGTTCAATAACCCATCTGTCTCTAGAAAACTGTAACAGCACCTCTCTATCTCGAACATTTTGAATCTTAGCTATGATCGAGCAAGGGTGTAACCCCGGTGGGGGTTTCTTCTGGAGGGACCTGTATGCCCTCTCAACTGAGAACCCTTGCGTCAGTTTGCCTGCACTGATTTACTGCTAGAACAAGGTTTCAATGTACATTGTAGGGTCACTGCCCTCCTCTCCCTCGGGAACTCCTAGGATTCGAACATTGTTCCGGCGAGAGCGTCCCTCCGCCTCCTTGGCTCTCTGCTCCAGAAAGCGGTTCTGGGTTTCCAGGGTCTTTAATCTGGTGGTCAGGTCAGTGGTAACATCTGTTGTCTGCTTCAGTTGTTCCTCTGCAGTTGTGACTCTCTCCGCCAGGGATCTCACATCATGTCGTAAAAGTTGAACGTCGATTTTGACTTTATCAACCTTATGTTCCAACGAGGTCCATAACGCGGCTATCAGCGCCAGAACCTTATCTTTGCGTTGCTCTAGGGACGTCTCACCATCCACCGGTTTCACCGCACTTTACGACTCAACCGGACCCTGCATCTTCCCACGCCCTGCGAAGGAGTCCATGATAGTGCCTTTCTGCTTTTGCTTATTGTTAGGCTATAGTGGGGCTATAAACACTGCACCACCAGCCAATGCCGCGAATGACACTGCAGGCACCTCAAGCAATCAGGACGAAGCAACCCCGCAGACTTCAGCACACTTCCAGATGCAGGGGTTGTCACCACACGTTTTCAGGCTAACCGCAACACTGCAATCCCTAAGTGGCAATCTGGCGCCCCGTGCAATACTCAGCTGCCGTATACCAAGTGGAATCACCTGGGTGCGCCTCAATGGGTAGGTCAATACTGCCATGTGATTTAGTATAGCAGCCGCTCTCCCCAGCTACAGCCCGCCTCCTCCAAATTACAGGGACCTTCAGGAGCATTGTACGCTTGTCAGCCTAGTCGTGCAAGGCTCTTTGCCTCTGGGTTCACCTGCCATGTGGTATTTCGCCCAACTTGATGTGCTCCAATTCTCAGGGAGCAGAGGTCCACAGTCTCAGGTGCTGACTCTCCACAGCGTACGGCAGAGAGGCGGGGTCTACTGCCACCTTGCAGGGGGGACCAGGCTCACACTCTCACCCCAGTCGGGCACAGTCCGTTGGCGCGCTTAATTCAGGCACGCATCTAAAGTACCAATGCTCCCTCTTATATGAATTATCTCACTGTCCCCCTGTGTCTCCTTCCACCAAATGCCTGCTCAATCAGCGTGTTATTGTACTGCTGCAATGTATTGGGAACTCTTCCCAAGTGGCTCACGGAACAGTGACAATACTTAGGGGAGTAATGCGGAGAGGGCAAGGGGGTGAGCAGTGCCATCTGCTTTCCGTGCCCCCAGCCGCTTCCGTTAATGTTGCGTGGTACGTAGGTGTATGCTGGGCAGGAGGCCCAGGCTTCACGCTGTGCAGCAGAGGGGGCAACCCGTTCAGTCCTTCGCCCACCCCTGGACAGCCAGGCCGCGTCTTGCTCCATGCACCTCAGTCGCCAGTTGAGTCGGCCTGCGTGGGTTCAATCCCTCCGCTCACAGGGATGCAGGCCCGTACATGGGCCGTACACTCGGTGGGGTCCGCTCCTCCGTGTATTATGCTCGGAGCGAGGCAACGTCAGTCTCTTCTCCCGTCACAGCTGCCTCAGACACAGGATCCTGTGCAGGGCAGTCAATGCTTCTGGTGCACTGCAGCTCTCCCATTTGGCCTCGATATGTCTGCGGATCTTCATCCTGCAGGTGGGCGTCCTCCAGGACGGTCCCCAAACTGCGTGCAAGTACACCTCCCCTGCTACACCAACCAGCGCCGTCCGCAGCGAAGGCTGCGAGTGTGGTGGGGTTCACCAGGAGGAAGAGGTCGTTCCTTCAGCTGGCCACAGTGCCCCTACACGCCAAACCCCCACAGTGCAGTTACAGCAAGTGCGCAGGTCGGTCGCCATTTTCATTCCATATGCTATATAGCACAGGCCGCAAGCTTTCCACAATTCTTCCCGTGGAGGTTCGTCAGGAGCAATGAAACACCAGCAGCAGCGACCCGCCAGCAGCACCTCAGCTAGTGGGCTTCAGGTTGACAGCAGAACAAGGCTCCGTTATAAGGATCTATCGAGGATTCGCACGGGAGCTCAGCCTAAACACAGCCTCACACCATGAGCTCTAGGCCACGCCCTGTTTGTAAGCATTAATTGCACACTATGCGGCTACCCCGCAGATGGCAACAGTGTGCCATTTTAATCACAAATAACTGGAAGTCAATCAGTTGCAGTCTGCCATTTAAGCTTGCTGATGAAGGTGGTCTGTAGAGATGGGTTCTGAAGCAGCTTTGGCTTGGCTATGTATTGAGAATCAAGCAGTCCAACTATAAGACCTGTAAGTAGCAAGCACATAAAAAAAGGTATCCATGTTGCCTTAAATTGGTGTGGTACAATACAGTCGGTGTGTCAATATACTCCACATCAAACCACCCCACTCCCACGATGTTCCCACTGCAACTTGCTGGATGAGGTTTTTAGCTACACAAATCAAGCCTGCACAGGATTAATTTGGTTTTCTAAATGTGTCCAGCATTGACTAGTTGACTAGTTAGACAAATTGTCCTCTACTGATTATGTAAATTAGAAGCTTGAACCCAAGAGTGTGGCAGGTTAGGTAGCCAAAGCTCTGCTGTTGATGAAAGGAAGCATTGTGTGGGCTTTAAAAAGGAAAATGTTATCTGTAAGAGAGCTGTTTAATGGTCTTCAGTTGGCAAGGTACGAAGATGAGGCTGATGCTAAACATGTGGCCAGGTTGGTGTGGCCAGGTGTGTCCATGGAGGGTGAAGACTTGCTGTGCGCAGCTGACAGCAGCAGTCTAGGTGCCCACAAGACCCTGAGTGAGGCAGAGTGTGGTAATCGCAGCTTCCAAGCTCGAAAGCTTCAGCAGCAAGAACCAGACCGACCGCTACAGGCTCAAAGGGGAGCAAGGGCATACAGCTGATCTTCCATTGGAAGTAATGCATCATAGAGACATATAAGAAATCTGAGGAAGCAGTAAAGACAATGCAACCTCAACACAGAATTTTGACATATAGGCACTTTTTAGTAAATTCCTAAAAGGACAGATTAGAAGTGAAGGGCTGGGGAGGAAAGGCAGCTCCAAAGAAGCCCATTGCCTGTGGTTTCCCGTTACGGCAACAAAGCCCCCCACCACTCTCCTGGGAAGGAAGATGAGTTACCAACTGTTGCATCTCAAAATGCATATATATTTATATAGTCAGGGTAGGAAATTGGATGGAACACACTCCAGCCATGATGCCCAAAAGTGCACATGCAAAAACAGCAAAAGCCTTACCTCTGTATGGGAGGAAAAATCTTGTAGGCCCCCTCCCATCCATTCCGACCCTATTGCACACAATGCTCATCCTGCGGCTGCCCATGCACCTGTGGCCAGAGGTGCTGGACAGCCGCGGAACGACACATGCGGATGCAAAGCTCAATCAAAGGGACGATTACTGACTCCATTCTTACCAAACCCGACTCCATTTTGTACATACTAAAGCAGGCCTCATAGCAAAGCCAACCGGCAGGGCTGCAGCTCTCCCTTGAAATCGTACACAGTGAGCCAGTTATTTCCCCCCACCTCCTCCCCTCCGTGTCCCTGCAGCAGTCCTGTTCTCACGGGAGACTAGGCACAAACAAGCTACAAGTCAAACAATGTATCTTTCGTCTTCCTCCTTCCATCACTGACCTGTGAATGACCGGGTAAGAGCTTGGGTCTGGAAAGAACAATTCATCTCCACAAACATGTCTCATCACTTGCAGACCCTACATTTAAGATATATACTGTGTGTAACACCCCAACATCACACCTCTTTTGATGTAACAGATACGTATCCTACGACTGTGTGCCCCCCTGTTTCACCCCCCCAACTGCTAATCCCCTCTGTCAAGGCTATAAATCCCCTTCTGTGGTTGTGTGTAAGGGGACCGATTTTATGAGATGCACAGAACGATCAGTTACTAATATGTCTAAATCAACTGCAATGAACGTAAAGTTAAAATTCACATGTCTGGGTCTTCTTTGTAAATGAAGTGGCAATAACTTGTCTTTGTCTCATTTTAATGATTCACGTATAATCCCACTGATCGAACTGGACCAGGCTTAACAGGCCTCAAGGCCTTCTTCTCTCCTCTCTAGCAGCACCACGCACTTAGCCCCCACCATTCTCCCCCTCATGCTGGATTGATGGCTACAGGCGCTTGTCTTACTGATGCTTTAATGCATGGGTGCACAACATACGGCCCGCGGGCCAGTTGCGGTCCGCCATGGCATTTTGTCCGTCCCGCGAGGCACAAAGACTTTCCTAATGGAGTGCGGCCCGCAAGCAGCATCGGCCACCCTCCATTAGGAAAGTCTTTGAAACTCTTCTCTTCCGGGCCGGACAAAACACTGGCCCTCATTGGCTCAGGGCACACGCACCACGTAGCTCCTACGAGCCACGTAGTGCGTGTGTGCTGCACCAATGGAGGGCCAGCATTACGGCTGGTGTGGCCAGTAAGGCTTGATGCCGGAAGGCATTTCAGCCTTGCCATAGTGCCAGAGACCTCGCCAGCGTTCCAGCTAGCCTGCCTTCCAGCACATCCGGTAAGTGGTCTGTTTGTTTGTGTTTGTGTTTGTGTGTCGGGTCTGTTCTGGTGTATGTTTGTGTGTATGTTTATGTTGTGTTGAGATGCGGGGGTGGGTATCGGGTGTGCATGAATGTTTGTTTTTGTATGTTTGTGTTGTGTATGTTGAGATGCGGGTGTGGGGTGGTGTCGGTAAGCATGAATGTTTGTTTTTGTATGTTTGTGTTGTGTATGTTGAGATGCAGGGGTGGGGTGGGTGTTGGGTGTGCATGAATGTTTGTTTTTGTATGTTTGTGTTGTGTATGTTGAGATGCGGGGGTGGGGGGGGTGTCGGGTGGCCATGAATGTTTGATTTTGCATTTTTGTGTTGTGTATGTTGAGATGCAGGGGTGGGAGGGTGTCGGGTGTGCATGAATGTTTGTTTTTGTATGTTTGTGTTGTGTATGTTGAGGTGCGGGGGTGGAGGGGGTGTCAGGTGCAAATTGACAAGGGGGTCCTGGGAGTCTCTCTGCCAGACATTAGTCCTGGTTACGAGAGACTTACCCAGAGTCTTTAGCTCACTATCTTTCACAGAGAAGAAATATCCCAAACATATCAGTCTTTGTCCTGCCCTGGGGCAGTCCAGCACCGAAATGCTAGGCAATTCTCCTCTGAACAAGAGTACCAACAGCATCCCCAGACACGTGTTTCGGTCTGGTTGGACCTCATCAGTAGGGAGGAGCTGTGCCTCTCTAAGAATAGGGGGTGTCAAGTGTGCATGAATGTTTGTTTATGTATGTTTGTGCAGGGGGTGTCGGGTGTGCATGAATGTTTGTTTTTGTATGTTTGTGCAGTGTTTGTTGAGATGCGGGGGTGACGGGGGGGGTTCGGGTGTGCATGAATGTTTGTTTTGGAGTGTAAGTGCGGTGTATGTTGAGATGCAGGGTCTGTATGGGTGCATGCTTGAGAGTTTGTATGCTGTGGTGGGGGTTTGGGTCTGTATGGGTGCATGCTTGAGAGTTTGTGTGCTGAGTTGAGGGTGGGGGGGTTCAGGTCTGTATGGGTGCATGCTTGAGTGTTTGTGTGCTGAGTTGGGGGTGGGTGGTTCAGGTCTGTATGGGTGCATGCTTGAGTGTTTGTATGCTGTGTTGGGGGTTTGGGTCTGTATGGGTGCATGCTTGAGAGTTTGTGTGCTGAGTTGGGAGGTGGGGGGTTCGGGTCTGTATGGGTGCATGCTTGAGAGTGTGTGTGCTGAGTTGGGGGGTGGGGGGGTTCAGGTCTGTATGGGTGCATGCTTAAGTGTGTGTGTGCTGAGTTGGGGGTGGGGGGTTCGGGTCTGTATGGGTGCATGCTTAAGTGTGTGTGTGCTGAGTTGGGGGGTGGGGGGTTCAGGTCTGTATGGGTATTGGTTGGGGGTGGGAGCCATGGGGCATAGTGTTTGGTTGGGGCCGAGGGGTCCATGGGGCATAGTGTTTGGTTGGGGGTGAGGGCCATTGGCATAGTGTTTGGTTGGGGGTGAGGGACATGGGGCATAGTGTTTGGTTGGGGGTGGGAGCCATGGGGTATAGTGTTTGGTTGGGGGTGAGAGGGCCATGGGGCATAGTGTTTGGTTGGGGGTGAGGGTCAATGGGGCATAGTGTTTGGTTGGGGGTGAGGGACATGGGGCATAGTGTTTGCTTGAGGGGTGGGGGACATGGGACATAGTGTTTTGTTGGGGTGAGGGACATGGGGCATAGTGTTGCACTCCAAGAGTGAACCCAATAATAAAGCTAAAACAGGCACAGTTAGGAGATGTACATCCTTTGCTTTTTGAGGAAACCTGACTCAACGAAGGCCATACTCCTCTTGGGCAACCCCAACAGCAAACTATAGCAGTCCAAAATAACGGAATGTCCAATCAAGGGTCAATAAAATATATATAATTTAATTAAACAGACGATATACAATAACTAAATAGAAATAAATTATAACAATGGAAAATGTGTAGTACAAAATGTAAGTTTGAAATACAAATAAAAATCGTTACCCCTCAAAAACATATTTTTTTTCCATGTGTTTAATACAAATTGGGGTTTGAAAAAGCCTCCTGCCACGCCCCGCCTACCGTCGCCCCCACATTTACTTTTCGGCCCACTATAGCCATCATGTAAGGTATTTTCGACCCTCTGTCAAAATCAGTTGTGCACCCCTGTTTTAATGCAACAAATGTAACCTCTCACCCTTCCGCTGAGCCCGCACCAAGTATCCATTCCCCTGCCCCCTGTCATAGGATGTCTCCGCAAACCCACCTCAATCCCCCAGACTTTTGTTTAAAAGAAATATAGGCAACAAGCCCCTTACCCCAAAGCCTTTTGATGTAACGACTGCATGCCCCTCATCGGTGTACGACCCCAGCTCACCCCAGACTCCTAATCCCATGTATGGCAATATCTTCCCTTCATGATAACAATAAACCATTCTTTCATGGGATTTAGGGGAATGTTTGATGAATATGTCAATGTAATATTGTGAATAGATTAGGTACCTGGACATATGTAGTCTCCCTTTTATCGTCCAGGTCAAATGTCCAGTGATACAATTCTTATATGCCAAATGTATAAATAATGTTCAAGGTATGTGTGGCCACAAGGGCAAATGTTAGAAAGTATATATCGTCACGATTTGGACATCGCCTGACACTGCACCCCACCCAGAGAGCCCAGCTGACCCACATGCTCCACGAAGTAACCAGTTCTATGCCAGCCAATCCGGGAGCATCACCCCTACAGCATGGATACAGTCCTGTCCCCTTCGTCCAATGACAATAGTTCAATGTATCCCCTATAGCACACATCTTAGATAACATGATTTAGTAATATAATGTGAATTTTCTAATGTTTGGGCAGAGCGCTCTCAGAGTTTGCAGAGTTCTCTGCTTGCCCTATTTGGTTTTAGATAAACTTTGCTTTTTATCGTCACCCGCACTTGGTCCTCGTCTCAATCCCTCCTGGGGTGTGTCCATTATTGACTCTCATTGGGGAGTTATCACTGCATTTTTGGGGGACGCTAACTTTCATTTGGTGACCTTGACGTGATAGCGTTCTTTTTGTTCCTTCTGGCATGAGACGTTCCCAGCCACAGTGGAGACCCAGGACACGCCCCCTCAAAAGAGCTGCCCGCCTACGGCAACCACTACTATCCATCTAATGGTGCTTAATGAGAAGAACATGAAATGTACTAAACATGACAAGATATCTGTGTGTATATAGGCTCTTTCTCTTAGAATGTCACCTGATGATACACTTATGCATCAATCTGTTTCTGTTTTGTTTAATTGTATAACGTAATTCCTGCACTACTTATGGGTCTATGCAATTTTTGTTTGTTTAAAAGTGAACATTTGTCTGAGGAGAGAAAATAAAAAATACTCCTATTTTCATATTAACAAAGTACTTGTGGTATACTCTTTCTCCTTGGTGCTCTCCCATCCTGCCCCTGGATATGCACAATAAGAGATATAACAGGGGTTCAGATACATACCAAATTTTATTTGCATCCCAATAAATTGCAAGTAGCTTTGACTGTTCCAGTCAGGACAACCCCCCTTGTGTTCTTTTGTTACTGATAGCCCTTTGTCCTGAGCTTAATTTGGGCTTTCCCTCCCGTACACTACGGCAACCACTACACCTGAATGTGCGCACGCAGTAGGGCAAGAGGGTACAGGTCCCGGCTTTACAAAAACCCACTGTACCGCTCGCCAGAGCCGGGTGCGGCCATTGAGTGCGGGGCAGCGCCTTGACAGACCGGGTCCGGAGGCTCTCGGATCAAGACGGACACGTGAGTATCAAATGCGAGCAAAGCTAAAATAAGCTATGGGAGGGATGCAGAGGTAGTGCATGGAGTCAGACGAAGCGAAGGGGGGATCAGAGGAGAGTAAAGGTTAATATAGTTAAGGGAGAACTGGTGGGCTTAATCTATTTTCTTTTTCTTTCTGTATATGGCTGTATATGGCCACTAGGACAAGATAAGTAGATTACAAGGTGAAAAAGGAATACGGGAACCTAGCTCCGCGAGGGGGTGGAAGGCGGCGCCGCATAGTGCTATCTCGACTAGTGCTGGATATAATGAGGAAAATAAGTGGAATGAGTAGGAGTATTGTAGGAAGGGAAGACTCGGAGTAGAATTTAGAAACGCTTTATTCTTTTCATCTTTGGGTAGGAGGGGGGTAATGTGTGAGGGATCAAGATAGATAACAGTCTAGCATAGCAAGGGGAAAAATTGCAAGGGTAAAGGGGACAGGTAGGGAGGATTTATGTTAAATGTTATATGTGATATGTTTATTGGTTGTTGTTGTGTTTGTTGTGCACAGTGTACACTGACAAGCCGTGACAAAAAGGCAGTGTTGCATAATTGTTTTTAAATTTTTGCCATAGTAAGTGCGAAGAAGTCAAGTATTGAAGAAATGTTAATTGCATTATTGTGGTACAGACTCACAAGGTGAGGAAGGAAGTGTTAAGACAGAATGGGTGCGGAAACACCGTTGGCACACATCTGTCAAAGTTTGCCAGGATACGCAGATAGGATCACAAAATACCATGATCAATGGATCACAGAGTTAAAAGGGGAAGGTCTACCCCAGGTATGGCCCAAAAGGAGTATCATTCGACAAGAACGTCCTACACATGGTAGCGACCTGTCTGTTTGTGAAGTATAAAGTCAAACAATTGCACAATAGACGAGAGATATTAGACTTATGGAGGTTCTTCGAGGAAGTACCTCCAAGTAAAGGAAAAGAACAGAGCAAGGAACAGATCACATCTCCCCTGGCAGAAAATGGTAGTGGGATGGAGGAGAAGAGAAGGAGAGCAAAATAGAAATTGCATGACTATATCCCCTCCTGCCAAAGCCAGTATCAGCTGAAGGGTATAGTGACCCAGTGTACATGTCAAAGCCTACATACCTGTCCACACCCCAACCCACAGCACCTCCTCCATAGGAGTGTCCAAGAGCAGGTGGACAGGTGAGTACCCCAGGAATAGACATCGAAAAGTTCACACAAGATTTAGACTCACGATTAACAATGGCCCGGACAGAAATATCACGATTAAGAGATGTATGCGAACAAGGAGGCTCCGGTACCTCCAGGGTAGAACAAACACAGATGTCACAACCACTTGAGAAGTCAACGGAGGAGGGGTGGAAGAAGGGAGAAATATTGTTCTGAATTAATGATACACCAACAAGAATCATAGAAATAGATCAAGCAGCAAGTGAGGGGGGCGCAGAAGGAGGGGACATGGCATCAGATAGAGAAGAAGAATACTGGTGTGACATAGAGCAAGAAGAAGAAGGGAGGAGACTAGGGAGTGCAACAGGTGGAGTATCAGCAGGAATAGAACAGACTCCCTTGGGGAGGGTGATGGAGGAAGAATGGAATGGAAGGCTGAGGAATAGGATGGGACGAATGGAAGTGTTGGGAAAAAAGGGAGCGAAAGTAAGTACAGGGAAGGCAGCAAGAAACAAGTTACATTTACCATTGATACACAGGGGAGGGCAATTATATACCCTGGGCCCAAATGGATAAGGCTAACTTACTAAAATTGTTACCCCCGCTTTCAGGAGGGGCAAGTAAATGGATATACACATTTGAGAAAAACACTGGTGGGGTTGCCTTGGCAGTAGGTGATATCAAAAGTTTATTAGTGTCCGCAGTAGGTGACCAAGCCAACAGAGTGTGGGCAAAGGCAGGCTTCCCTGGAATAACACTAGACTGTGACCGCCATGATGGGGCATCTTTTAATACAATAAGAGCCAGATTGTGGGATGCACTAAGAGATACTTTTCCAGATACACCAGATTTACAGTCTGTAATGCAGTGCACAATGGGAGAGGAGGAGGATGCAATGGCCTTCATTTTACGGATGCAGGAGATGTTGAGGGCGGAGACAGGCACGGCTTGGGATCAATCAACGTCCCTGTTCTACTTTGTAATCAAAAGAGGGCTCCTGAAGGAAGTTCAGAAGGCTCTTGATAAAATAGCTAGGATAGAAACCAAAGGCTGGCCAGAAATACAGAGTCTTATTGTACATCATTGCAAATGAATTAAAGAAAGAGAAAGGGAGATAGCCCAAAAGAGGTTGGCAGACGAGGCTAAATTAATTCAAACAAAATTAGTGAAGGTCACAGCAGCAGTAGCCACCCTCCCTGTAGACAGAGAACGAGAGGAGGAGGATGGGCCAATAGCAACACAAGCCAGGATGGCAGCAAACTGGGCAGGAAATGGACAGGAGCAGTGGAATGGTGAGGAACAGTACAGAGGGCCACAACGGCAAGAGAGCACCCGTGGTGGCAGAGGTGGATACAGAGGATCCAGAGGGGGTGGGTACGGGGGTATGGAGGACAAGGTCCAAGAGGAGGAGGAGGAGCAGGGGCTTGTTGGAACTGCAGGAGTTGAGGGCATTTTTTAAGAGAGTGTAGAGGCCGGCTCGTGAACAACTATCAGAATGAACAGCAGTATGGTCACCCCTACCCAGGAAGCCCACACGAGCTGCCTATGGGTGGCAGCAGAAGAAAAGAGCAACCCGATCCAAGGTACATAGACGATCACAGAGCACCTCCACAGAACGCACAACACCCACAGTCCCGAGAACACATGGCCCCTGCTCGCAGTAATCCCTTTGTTACAACGGCAAATGGTGCTCCCGCGCCTTTCAGAGGAATGGCAGTAGTTTCAGGAAATGTTTTTGGTAATGGGGAGAACACAAGATATTCAGCATAGGACAGCCCACAGGGAGCACTTGCGTGTCCAGTACTATCAACGACCCTCGATGCAGCTGAGGAACCACTGGTGGGGGCGGAGATAGGAAACAAACAGTTCATTTTTATGGTAGACTCAGGAGCAGAAAAATCGTGCCTATGAGAAGGCAGGCTTCCACTATCTAATCATAAAATGGAGACGCAGGGGTTCTCTGGGGCGGTGGTTGAGGTTCCATACACAGAAGAATTGGAAATAACAGTAGGGGGAAAACAGTGCAGGCACCTCTATTGTATTACGAAGACTCGCCCATAAATTTGCTGGGGAGGGATCTCCTTAGAAAGCTCAATATGACCATTTAATTTACAGAGAGAGGGATAGTGTGCTCAACTCCTGGGATTTGTACAATACGAGTCATTCTGCTAATACACACACAAGCCATGGCACAGTAGGTGCGGGGAATGCCTCTAGACCCAGATATGTTTATCCAAGGGTTAAAGGCCTTGGCGCGAGTTGTACCCGAGTTGAAGCACCAAGAATGGAGAGTGCAAACAGAATGTGTTTCGTCCCATAGCACGCCCTGAGATAATGCCAGGGTCAGTGGTGTCCCTAGACTTACATGGGGTGCAGGTGTCATCTCAAAGGATAGCAGTAATAGGACTAGACATACATGGATGTGAATGGCGAACCGTGTTGTGCATAAATGCAAACATAGCCTTGCGAGATTTGTTTGATGAAGAGCTTTTCACTGACTCAGACAGCGACGGGGAAATAATAATGGAGATAGCAATTCCCTGTGACATAATGATTCAGAATTGACAAGTGCCAGCATTTTTTAACGATGACATGCAACATGTGCCAGAAGATCTATGGATAACAGGCCCACATGACGTGGGATTGTTACGTGAGGTGACACACGTAAAAATAAAACTCAAGCCAGGGGCATTATTACCCTGGGTAAAACAGTACCCCCTGTCACGAGAGGCAGAAGAAGGGATAAAAGAAACAATATATGCCCTACTACAGCAAGGGATCGTAGTACCTTCCAATTCTCCTTATTATACTTGTATCTACCCCATCAAAAAGGCAAAAGGAGGGGCATGGGGATGATACAGGACATATGCCCCCTTAAGGACGTCATACAAAAGGAATTCCCACTTGTCCCAAACCCTGCATCAATATTGTGCAGCATACCCAAAGATGCGTCATGCTTCACCGTGGTGGATCTGAAGAATGCATTTGTCTCAGTGCCACTAGATCCCGAGTCACAATATTTGACAGCTTTCACTATGGGGGGGAAAGATATGAACATTGTAGGTTGCCCCAGGGATATTGTGAAAGCCCGAGTATATTTAACAGAATTTTACATGAAGATCTTGGAAACATTGACACAAAGAGCACAATCATTCAGTACGTAGATGGCCTCTTGATTTGTGGAAAGAATGAGGATGAGTGCAGACAAGACTCCGTAAAACTATTGAAATTGCTGGCACACAAGGGCTACAAAGTGGACAAGGAGAAATTACAATATTGTTTAACAGAGGTGTTGTACTTGGGCCAGCTGATATCAAAAGATGGCAAAAGAATAATACCCAACAGAGCAGCTGCACTATGAGCTGTGAGTGAGCCTAGAACAGTGAAGGAGATGTAGAAATTTCTTGGCATGTGCAATTATTGCCGTGCCTGGATATCAGAATTCGCAGGATACACAAAACCTCTCCTACAGGCCCTAAAAGAAGCACAAAAGGAAACTGTAACAATACAATGGACACAAGAAATGCACACTGACTTCAACACACTGAAAGAGCTGAGATCGACTGCACCTTTCCTAGCCACACCAGATTAAATGGGTCCCCGGTGCAGCATGCTGAATTACTAGCAGAACTAATAGAAGAACTAAAAGAGCCAACAGTTGTAGCATTAGTAAAATGCCAGGCCCACACCAACAAAAAGGATGTCCTCTGATTAGGGAATGCGGCAGCGGATGCTGCCGCCAAAGAAGCGTCCTATTTACCTAAAGAACCAACAGGTGAGTACATATTACAAAGACATGTGGAAGAAGAGAAGAGGGAGGGCTACAACTCCATGCCAGTTTCTCAGATATTAGAATTACAGCAAGATGTGCCAGCTGAAGAATAAGACGTATGGGAAAAAAGAGGGTGTAGCCAACCATCCACTGACCTTCTCTGGCGGCAGAATAACACAGGTAAAGTAGTGATGACACAGAAACTACAAGAAATAGCATTTCAACAGCTTCACTTCCCAGCCCACAATGCCAAACAACATATTGCAGCAGAAATTCAGGAAAATTGGTTTGTGCCAGACAGTGCCCCAGATAGGATCGGGAAGTGGGGGTATTGTACTCCCTATTTTTCAGAGTTGGGAGTAAAATGATTTTTCAGGGAGTAAAAATGTACATCCAGTTCCTAAAAGGAGTATTTTACAAGCAAGTAAAAATATGTTTTAACTGGATGACGGAATTCTTTTTGTAATAATTATTTCTTTGCATGTAGTCACTCATGCACACTAAAAGATACATGTTTTCATCTTCCTATCAGCAGTTATAAAATATTTCTACCTGTGGTATTATGTGCACTACTGGTCCAAACATCTCCATGGAGCTGTGTGTGTGAAAGCAGGGGCACATGGTTCTACGTGTCTGTTTCCTATTTTTTGTCGGGAGTATTTTCACTCCCTATTTTTCTTTCTTGGGAGTATTTGCCTATTTTTAGGGAGTAAAAGTGACTCATACACCCCTTATCTGTAGGGCTGGTGCCAGGCCTACAAGAACAAATATCTAAAATGGAGATACAATGTACTACATGCCAAACATACAATTCAGGTATGACATTGAGAACACTACGAGGAACATTACCTAAGCCAATTGGACCATTCTGAGAACTACACATAGATTATGCAGATATGGGAGAAAGGTGTAATGGATCTCGATACATGATAGTGGTAGTGTGTCCCTTTTCAAGGTGGGTAGAAGCAGGTCCCTGCGCCCAATACGTTCCGACAATGGAACGCATTTTGTCAATGATCTGTTCAAAGCAGTAATGACAATGCTGGGCATTACTCACAAATTATGAATGATTTACCACCTGCACTTGAATGGAATTGTTGAGAAAATAAACAGACTCCTTAAGAGTAGACTGTCAAAACTATGTTACACATTAAAGAAAAATTGGGTATATTGTTTACCTGTTTGAGTTGAGAAACCAACCCAGTAAGGACCACCACTTGTCCCCCCACGAGATAGTGAAAGGCATACGCATGCAGACAGCACACTCCCCCCTACGAAGACAATCAGATGCACACAGAAGTACAACGGGGCTGGGGGAAGAGTTCCACGAGTATTTGAAACAACTTACAAAAGCAGCACGCATGATTGCAAGACAGCTAGCACCCCCATTCACACAAGAAACAGCGAATGACACGGTAACGCCAGCAACAAATAGCCCAAGCTGCCAGCTCGTGCCAGGGGAGATAGTGTACGTAAGGAGCTTCATACGTTGGTGGAATGCCCCCAGATTTCATGGCCCATATGAAGTTGTGTATTGCACACCCACAGCGGTGAAGGGCCTGAGGTATTGGATACATTTGTCCGACGTACGCAAAGCATATGATGGTGTAGCACAAAATGAAGAAACAAATAGGTCAGAAAGAAAGACACAAACGTAAAAGAAAAAAGCAGGCACAACTGATGAGATACTGTAAAGACTGGAGGGGGGTGTCTGTACTCCTGCTCTCTATATGGTAGAGGAGAGGCACAGAGGACCCCAGCCAAGATTCTCTATTGTTGGTAATGTAGTCGAGCAATCAAGGCCTAGCTTCTCAGGAGGTGATGCATGCTGGTTCTTAAGTACAGTGTAGTCCCCAAGCACCCACAAAGGAATGTCCACACACTGTAATAGTTAAAACACAGTCTTTATATAATTAAGGTTCAAGTTATATACACAATCACAATAACTCACTTTATGCTCAGTAAAATTACTATGACAAATATATACAGTTCTAAGTGGTACCACAATTATTATCAGATCTCATTAAAGTGCATCAACTGTACTCTTGTTAAATGTCACACAAATAACTTAATAAAGGTAACCAACAATAGATATAGGAGAGAAAGCAGTTGGTTAGAACAACTGGCAGAATACTGGCCTCCCTCCATCTTTAGACACAGCTCTGTGTGGAGATCCCCCCACCTGGGCAACCTGTAAAATAAAGAGACACTACAAGCCCAGTCCATATATTGTTCAATAAGTCTTATTTTCTTCTACAATGTTTCTACCACCCCAATGTACCTGGAATAGCAGAGTTCGACAACGAGACGTCGACGGATCCTTCTTTAGCGGCTCCCTTTAAAGCAGGAGCCACGGATCGTCGAGATCCCTCGAAGAAAGTCAACTCGGTGTCGAGGCAGCAGCTTCGGTCCCAGCGGTGCTCGTCAACGACGGACCGAAGACGTCCTGCAAGGAAGAGGCGTGTGGGGCACCTCGATGTCGATAGCTGAGGACCGCAAAGAGTTTGTGAAGAACTGTGGCCCAGCGAGGGCGTCGAGTTGTCCGGTGTCTCTACGGTCTTTGGGTGGCGGGAAACCCACCGGCGGATGTTCCTCTGCGCGTCGACGGCCTGGCCTTGTAGGACCCCCCTCCCCCACATTGCCCACCTACGTGAGGCTCATGGCTCGTCAGCGGCCCCCCATGCACCTGGGCCCGGGAGGCAGGGTGGCTGCTGATCGACACATAAGGCCACACGACCCGTAGTGTAACATATCATAGACACCATTTTGAAAACGCCAAGACTCCATTTTAGATGTACTGACCAAAGCCCAAGCGAAAAAGCCTGCATGCGAAAGCTGTAGCTTGGCCCCCGCTAACCGCGCACGAAGAGCCATGCACTTCCCCCACGCCTCCACCCCATAGCAGATCCGCTGAAGGACCGTTCTCACGAGCAACCAGACACGAACAAGTATCAGAACAAACACTGTATCGTTTACCTTCCGCAATACATCACTGCCCTAGAAGTGACCTGACTTGTAGCCGGAGTCTGGAAAATAACAAGAACCATCCCAATCAGACTTGGCCCGACCCTGCATTTAACCCCCAACATTTAAAATATATGGTGTCCAGGACCTCTCTCCATGAACCCATGCCCAGATCCCCCAGATGAAGTGCTAACTACACATACCAAACCCCTACCGTTCACAGAGTTGTTTGCAAATGCGAAAATGGGTGTTGGAAAGGGATACAACTTATAAAGTTATTTAAGCGAGGATGACCCCCGCCCGCCGCAAGACATCATGTGCCGTGAAGGTTTAATGTAAGCTCTAGAAAAATCCCACCTTGTGCTAACTAATGTTGCTGCTAATGTACAAAGGATAAAGCGAAAAGCAATACACAGAATGCTTGTGTATAATGTAGTGAAACACGTTCTAAAAGTGTATGTAGGTCCTCAAGGGTGTTAAGCTAGTTTTTGCTATCAACGAAAATGTTTTTTTTTTTTTAATAATTCTGTTTATTACGTTTTTATAACACAACAACAAAACAAACATGAATCAAAGGCATACATCTGACCATGGTAGTAAGGCAATTTCAAAAAGCAAAAGGAGCTCTGTAGGGCCTAGAGCCATCAGACGTTTGTGGGATGAGGCAGGTAACCAATGTTAACAGCAGTACAGTTCTATTTTCATCGGCGCATCTCAGTTAGCGTCAAGCCATTTACCCCATATTTTTTCGTATTTGCGGGGGCAACCCCGTACATTATAAATCCGGCGCTCCGAGGCCGCGCATCTGTCCAACTCATTACTCCAGCGGTTCAAAGATAGAGGGTCGGCAGAGCCCCAGTTAGTCGCGATTAATCTTTTGCCTGCCCCGAATGCCAGTGCCAAAAACATTTTTTCATATTTCGAGAGATCCACTTCACCCCGGATTCCCAACAGTATCATTTTGGGATCCCTGGGGATTGGTGTCGCCAGGGTGGCAGAGATTGTGTTAGTACAGCTCTCCCAGAAGACCTGTAACACTCGGCAGTCCCATATCATATGGTAGAAGGTGGCAGGTTCCGTTTTGCATCTGAGGCATGTCCTGTCTTCCAGTCCCCCCCATCTGGCCATATCAGTACGTGAATAGTATGTGCGGTGGAGGATCTTCAGTTGTATAAGTCTGAGTTTAGAGTCTATACCAATTTCTCTAGGGGACATTAATGCCTCTACCCAGTCTTCTGGTTCCATTTGACCTATGTCCTTTCCCCACTTTTCCTTGAGCCCATCTAGCTGCGCAGCCCCAAAGGAGTTAAGGGCTTGATAGAGCGTGGAAGTGACCTTGGAGGTAATGCATTGCGGGAGGATATTGGTCTCAATGGGAGTACAGGGGGGTATGGTTGTCGTATCAGGGAATTGGGTGCGGATGGCGTGGGCCAGTTGCGCATGTCGAAACCGGTCCATGGGTGCGAGGTCGAATTGCTCTTGCATGGCCTCGAAGTCAAGGAGGTGACCCTCTTGTATCACATGCGCTAATGTGTGTATCCCTTTTGCGCACCAGTGACCGAAGGGGCCCATCTTTACTATTTCGGGGAGGAGTGCGTTGTGCCATAGGGGTTGAGATAGTGTTGGTTTACCTTTCCAGCCTATTAGTTTGTGCGCATCTCGCCAGGCCCGGCAAATATGGTGTGTCATTTCGGGTAGCATCGGGGGCTGGTCATGGGTGGCGTACAGGATCTGCAGTGGGGTTAGCGGGGTCATGGTCTCTATTTCAAGGCGGATGTGGGGGAGTGTGGGGTCTGCGTGTATCCAGTCGTTTACCACCCCAATCTGGGCTGCAAGGTAATAGGTGCGTATGCATGGTAGACCGATGCCTCCCTCCCACACTGATCGCTGCAGCGTATCAAGGGCGATCCTGGGTTGTTTCCCTCCCCACAGCAGTGTGCGAAGGCGTCTGTCAATGAGTGTGAAGGTGTCTCGGGGGATGACGAGGGGGGCGTTTTGAAGTACATACAAATGTCTGGGGAGGGTCATCATTTTGAATAGCGCCGCTCTGCCCATTAGTGATAGTGGGAGTGATTGCCAGTGGGAGGTGTCTCTATTGAACCGGTCAATTATTGGTTGTAAGTTAAGTTGCAGGAACCCACCCAGTGTCGGGTCGAGTCGTATACCCAGGTATTTAAGTTCTCTAATAGAGACATGATATGGGCAGGCTTCAGGGATCGCAGACTCGCCGCCCTGGATATGGAAGTAAATAGTTTTGGTCTCATTTACCTTAAGGCCCGCAAAGCGCTGATATTCCCTAAGGATGCGGGAGACAATCGGGCAGGAAGTGCGTGGGTTACTGAGGTATATGAGGAGGTTGTCCGCGTAGAGGGATAGTCGGTCCTCTCCCCCCCAGGCCAGGCGAACGCTGTCCAATTAGTGTTAGCTCTAAGCTCAATTGCGAGAGGTTTTATGGCCAAGAGAAAAAGCAGCGGGGAGAGCGGGCACCCCTGTCTCGTACCTCGACCCAAGGGAAACGATCCCGAAGACCGGCCGTTCACCCTTACCATGGCCTCCGGGTGTGCATATAGGAGCTTAACCCACGATATAAACGTTTGCCCCAGGTTCATCCGAGCCATGATTGCCCACAAAGCCTCCCATTCCACAGAGTCAAATGCTTTTTCAAAGTCCACTGCCAGGAGGGCCAGTGGGGCTGGTATTTCCTTGGCTCTACTCAGCGCCAGCTGAACTCTACGTAGGTTCATGCGGGTGGATTTGTTGGGCATGAATCCACATTGGTCGGGGTGCACAAGGGTCTCTATAACTTGCAGTAGTCTGTTGGCTAGTGTTCTGGCGAGGACCTTGGCTTCGCCGTTGATCAAGGATATTGGGCGATAGGAGGCACATTCCTCCGGGGGTTTCCCGGGCTTATGTATGACGATTATGCATGCCTTCCTGAGGTCCGGGGGGAGTGCCCCCAGCTCTTTGCTGCGTAGAAACATACGGTGCATGTGGGTGGGTAGTGAACCGCCGAGGCATTTCCATGTTTCTGTAGGGAACCCATTAGGGCCCGGGGTTTTCCCGGGTTGGAGCTGTGCGAGCGCCTCTTGCACCTCGGTTACAGTGATCTCGGCGTTCAGGAGGTCTGTTTGGCGCTGAGAGAGCTTCGGGATCTCGATGTGGTCAAGGTAGCGTGCGGGTTCGGAAGGCGGGCTCTCGGTCGGTGGGGTATAGAGTTTCTCATAGTAGGCGGCGAATGCCGCAACAATGTCGGAGTCATCTGTGAGGAGTGTTCCGTCTGGAGATTCAATTGCCCGTCCGTGTCCCTTGGTCTGTTCGCGCCGCTCCAACCAGGCCAGGGTCTTATTCGCCTTGTCGCCCCGTTCATAGATTTGGCTCTGGACTAACTGATGGGCTATCCGTGCATTGTCTAGAGCCAGGTTGCTAAGGGCCTCTTGTGCTGTAAGCAGAGCCTCTTTCGCTTCTTGGGTACAGTGTTATAGGGTCTGCTGTTCGCACTCCAGGACACGCGCTTCCGCCTCTTTGATCTTTTGGACTTGTCGTTGTTGGTAGGCTGAAACTTCCGAGATAACTTCCCCACGGAGGACAGTCTTATACGCCTCCCAGAGCGAGATCGGGCAATCCACTGATCCTTCGTTGTTTTCAAAATATTCTGTCGTCTTCTTTTCCAGTTCCTCCGCAATTTCAGGGAGACGTAGGTGATATGTGTTCAGGCGCCAGTTACGATCCGGACCACGGCAGTTCTTCATGGACAATAGGAGCGGGGAGTGGTCCGAAATACCCCTTGCGAGGAATTCAGCGTCGAGGAGCCTGTGATTTATTCTGCGGGGGATAAAGGCGTAATCGATCCTGGAGAATGACTTGTGGACGCCAGAGAAAAAGGAGAACCCAGCCTCATTGTTGTGGAGTGAGCGCCATGTGTCCGTCATTCCCAGAGCTTCGGCGAACATGGCGAGTGGTGTGGGGGCAGGGCAGGTACCTGATCTCCTGTGAGATCTATCGACTGCAGTGTTCATCACTTCATTAAAGTCCCCGCCGATCACCCATACATCGGCCTCATCTTCCAGTAGCCGACTCCGTAGCTCGGAGAGTAGTTCTTTCGTCTGTGAGGGGGGGGGCGTAAATTGCAGCGAGGCCCCATTTCTCGCCCCAGATGTCAGCCAGTATCATAACATAGCGGCCCCGGGGGTCGGTTTTGACCTTCCTAACCTGCAGGGGGACTCGCTTGTGGACGAGGATCATCGTGCCCCTAGCTCCTGTCGTGAATCCCGCCTGGTAGGTGTGAGAGTAGTTGGATCTTCTGAAAAAGTTAGTGCTCGTGCCTAGCAAATGTGTTTCATTTAGAAGGGCAATGTCCGGCGAGTAACGGTTAAGGTACTGGAGCACCAGTCTTCGCTTTATGCTGGAGCCGAGGCCGTTAACGTTCCAGGAGAGCACGGTTACCTTGTTGGAGTTCATTCTATCTGCGTGGGGCTCTTATCTGGGCATCTGGGAGGATCAGTGGCGGACATGTACACTCGAGAGGTGTGCAGCGCTGTACTCTCGGGGGAGACGTCCGGGGTTCGTCTCGTGTCGGTGTATCTGCTGCCTGGATGATGATTGCGTCCGTGGTCTTGCCCATAGACAGTGCTTGATTCCTTTGCCAGCGCTTCCATGTGTCGTGCCTTCTTGTTTCTTGATTCGGTTTCTTTACAGTCCTTGAACTCCCCCCCACCCTGTACTTCCCCCCCAACTGGGAGCACCTGTCGCCCAAACATTAAACCTATAACTTTATAAACTTCTTCGGGATAACCCGACTGTGATAACGCGCACGCCGCATTAGGGGCGGCGGCCGCTAGGTGAGCATTCCCATTCTATCCATCTGCTGTTTGGGCCCCTTAGTACAGGGTCTTCATCCCTTTTCCGTAGGGGTCCTTGACGCGTCGTCGTCCGCATTGGCCGGGGAACGAGGGGGCGAGGGTCTCCCAGGCCGAGGCCGCTGTGTGGGTGGGCCCGATGGCACACGCCTCCCGCTGGAGTCCATGAGGACTTGAGTTTCAAGCCAGTCCCATGCATCTTTGGGGTTGTAAAACAAGTGAGTAGCGCCCTCATACTGGACTTTTAGCAATGCCGGGAAGAAGAGGGCATATTTGATGGATAGCGACTGGAGCTTCTTCTTGACGGAGTCAAAAGACTGGTGGGCTTTTTGGACTTCTTTCGTGTAATCGGGATAGAAACCGACCTTGTAGCCGTTGTATGTGATCGCGCCCATGGCCCTTGCCATTTGTAGGATCGCATCCCGGTCGCGGTAATTCAGTAGGCGTGCGATCATTGTTCTGGGCGGGGCTCCCGGTGTAGGTCGGCCGGTGGGGACTCTGTGTGCCCTTTCCACGGAAAAGAATTTGGATAGCTTCTTAGGGGCAAAGACATGAGTGAGCCAGTCTTCTAAGAAGAGTTCTGCGCTGGGGCCTTCCTCTTTCTCTGGTATACCGAGGATCCTGAGATTGTTGCGCCGCGCCCTCCCCTCACTGTCCTCGGCGCGGTTTTCCAGTTGGGTCACTTTTTGGGCGATCGCAGTGAGCTGCTGTTCCATGCGGTGGACCGCGTCTTCAGTGTTAGACACCCTCTGTTCCGCTTCCCCCACCCTGGTCGATAAGTTGCGGAGGTCTTGGCGTATAAGGGACACCTCAGAGGATAGGCCGCCCATTTTAAGTTCCAAGGATGTCCTCGAGTCCCCAATCGCTTTCATAAGGTCTGACAAAGAGATAGGAGGGTCTCTGAGTTCTCCAGGGTTACCATCTTCTTCTGGGGGCTGAGGCTCGCGCTGGGGAGGGGCCCCCACGGTGTAGAGATCCATCTTGCTCTGTAGCGTTTGCCTCTTGGTTTTCTCCATTCCCATGCTTTGGTCGAGCGACTCTGTGTAGCAGTGATCTGGGTGCTCCACGTCCGCGCACCGGGGGTAAATGCTGGGTCGGGAGAGGTCCTGTACGGAGCAGACGATTGTGTATAGGCTGCGTAGGGTGCACACTGCGAGCCTCTGCAAAAGTTACGTTTAGGATGGCAGCCGCGCCGTCGCTGCAGGTGACAGTCTTGCTTGGTGGCGTGGTATTGGCTCGTGCATATCTCCGACAAGTAGAGTGGCCCCCGTGGTTCCTGGCCAAAGTGCGTAGGTGTCTCGTGGGGAGGACTGTGCCCCTGTTCATCCGCTGGTGTGGGCTGACCATAGGGTGGCCCCCCACGAGTTCTGCGGTTCGAGCGATGATTTAAGTCGCCTGGGGTGGTCCCAAGGGAGGGACAGGGCAGTTCCACAGTTCACGCCGAGTCCTGGGGTCCACCGTGGACCGGGGGGGGGGCTCACTTGGTTGTGAGAAGAGGAGCCCTTCGTCCACACACTCCCAGTGTCGTTTTGCTGCGTATGTGGCTCGTGGGCCGTGTCAGCGTACTGAGTCTGGTGCTGGTCTATGGCGCAGCTGTGTCCCTCGCGGGCTCCGTGGTCTCTGGTTGCGAAAAGGGTCGCGGAGGGGGGAAACAAAGCAAAACATTCACCCCCCACACCCGTGTACCTTAATGCGAGTGCCTCCGTTTGCAGCGTGGCCTCTCTCAGCGGGGGAGCACAGCTCGCCACTCTCGCTGCCACTCGACCCCAGGTGTTGCTGTCTTGCTGATGAGGGGGGGGGGAAGGGAGGAAACCCCGAGGGGAAGACTGGCGGTGCAAGCCCAGGCGGCGAGGTCTATCAGGATGTGGCGAAGCGTTTCTCTCGTAGATCGGGAGGTGTGCAGTGCGAGCAACTCCGGGTGTTTCGACGTTGTCCCGAGGGTGGAGGAGGTGGGGGGGGGCCTCAGCGGCCGCTCGTCGGCGCCTGGAGAGCGTTGCAGGGTCTCGTTGCAAGCGTCACCTCGCCTGGGAGCCACAGCGTCTCGGAGGGGGAGGGGCGATCAACTTCTCCCGCTCGCGCCGCAATGGCCGCGGATCATCCGCCGGCGGTCCGCGGGCTGGTTCTGGCGTCCCTCGCTCCGGTTCTTCACCAGAATGCAGCGCCAGCAGCTCCAGTGGGTCCGCCTCTGCTTGTGGGCGGATGAGGCGGGATTGCTTCTTGTAAAGGGAAGAAAATTCAGGATAATAGCAGCGGCCGCTGGGAGCCGATGTATTTAGTTCCGCATGCGTTGCGCGCGCATGCGCAGTCCTCATCAACGAAAATGTTAAACAAACATATTGCTTCCATGTTCCTGAGTACACGGCCCAACCTGACACTACCTCACGTTTGTTATTCGCCTACCTGTCCCATGAATTACAAGTATGTGTTCGACTAACGTTATGTATCGCATGTGCTACTGACAACCTCCATTGTTATGAATGAAGAAATATACGAATTTGTAAACAATAGAAATATGTAATCATCCAAAAGCTACTAACTTTAGCATCTGTCCCCTCTTATGGTATATTGTGCATCCCAGTGAATAGAGAAACGTTTGAAGTTACAAGGCCATCTCCCCCTCCTCCCGCCAAGGCCCGCCAGGGCTCGCTGGTGTTCGAACAGCACAGCCTCGCCTCCCCACATTTCTGCTGGACCCGCTTCAAGTATTTACCTCCTCCGTGTCAGAGGCTGCCATGGCTCGGCCAAGTGAATTATGTGCTACCTGGTCCTAAATCCCACCGCCTCGAGGGGTCAGATATGTGCCCTTACTAATCCAATACTACTCCAGTTCACCCCACGTTAACGGGCCATAGAGACAGTTATTCACCCCTGTACTAACATATCGTAAAATAATCCCTCTCCACATCTAACAGAATAGAATGACAAGATAGCCTACCCCGTGTCCCCGGACAAGACACCTGGACCCATGAAACCAGGCCCTTAGTTCACGAGTAATTGTACACTGATGTATTGGTGAAGCTTCACATTGTATATTGTCTTTTCTCTGTCTCCCACTTGACTTGAGATTAACGTATTGTAGGATTTGCAGGACAACTGGAATTGTATAACGTGATGAGTGTGTGTATGTGTGGCCACAAGGGCAAAGTGTTAGTGCAGCCACCAATCACCGATACAGACCGCGTCCGGCCTGGCAGCTCCACCCCGATGAGCCCTGCTGACTCGTCCACCCCACGTTGGCACTACGCAGACGTTCACCAATCCTGGAGCAGCTCTTCGACACATCATCTATAGTCTAGTCAACGCCACCCAATCCCTGAGACTATGTGCCCCCTATAGCTTACAGGACGTGTGACATATTTTTGTAATAAATATGACTGTCTTTGCTATTGTCAGACAGAGCGCTCTCGGAGTTTGCAGAGTCCGTTGCATGCCCTATTTCGATTTATATAAACCCTTTTGACTTCACCCGCACTTGGTCTTGGTCTCATTCCCTCCTGGGGTGTGTCCTTTACTATCTCTCATTAAGGGGGGTGCCTTATTGGGGGACGCTTACTTTCAGTGGTGACCCCAAAGACGTGATTTGTCTTTTGATTGTCCCCTTTTGGCACGAGACGTTCCCGGCCGTAGTGGAGATGCACGGCACGCCCGCTCAAGAGAGCTGCCCGCCTACGGCAACTGGTACGCATAGATGTGCGCACGCAGTAGGCCGAAAGGGTACGGGTCCCACTCCAAAAAACCCTTAGTACCGCTCGCCGGAGCCGGGGGCGGGTGTGAGGCAGCGCCGCCTGGACGGACCCAGTCCGGAGACTCTCGGATCAAGATGGGCACGTGACTACTAAGTGCGAGTGACAATAAAAGGAGTGGGGGGGGACTAGATTACACGAGGTCAGGTAATGAGAAACTAACGGGTACTTTCAAACATCAATACTATTCTCTTTCTCTGCATATGGCCATTAGGACAATACGGTAAAAGGAAAAAAAGGTGAAGATAAAGACGGCAACCTGGCTCTGCAAGGGGGTAGAAGGCGGCGCTGCATAGTGCTATCTTGACTAGTACTGGGAATAAGTTGAATAGTGGAAAATAAAAATAAGAGTGTCTGAGAATAGGGAGACACAGTCTACATTAGAAACTGCTTTTTTCTTCTTCTTTATTCTGGGTGAATCGATACTAGAAAAAGTGCTATAACTTCTAAGGGTCAAGGGGGAAGAATTGGGTTAGGGTCAGAAGGCCTTGTCAAAGACAAAAGAGCAGAGCAAGAAAAGGGAGAGTCATTGTTATGTGTTGAATGTTAAATGTTTGCTAAATGTCTGTTCCGTGTTGCATATGCTAAGCTATTCATGTTTTAGAAAATTGCACTGTAAAGAAATGATGTTGAATTAATGGTACTAGAAGGTTCTGTGGTATGGTCATTGTAAGTGTGACCCGGTAAGATTTAAGACAGTAGTATTGTGAACAAGCATTTTAACATTTAAGGACTGTTAGTGATAAGAAACACACACGCATGTGAGTCACAGTGACAGTTTTTTTTTTTAAACATTTTATTGAGTTATAAACACAACCAAACAATACAAACCAAACAAACAGTGCATGTTCCAACAGTTTCATTACACTTTCTTAACTTCTAGCCATTACTTCCCTTATCCCACCCCCCTCTACGAGTCTATTGCATTAAGCCTTCAGTTTCCGCATCCTGTGGTTCGGTCTCCTCTTCTACAGGCTCCGCCGGGTCATCTAATGACCCAAACAGTTCGGCTATCAGTGATTTCCAGGCCATCAGGGACTCAGTCTCCTCCCCCCCCTGTGCTACTTGCTTCTTGCCATGCCATGGTTTCGGCTTCCACCCATTTTTGCAAATCTCTCCACCACACCTCTACCTTTGGCACATGGCATGTCTTCCATCCCATGCCAATCCTCCTCTTTGCGAGCACATAAGACAGATCCCTCAGCTTACTCACGTGCCTGAGCTTCTGTGGTCTTGGGAACCCCCCCAGCAGACAGGCCCACACTGTATCCACTACGATCTTGACCCCTTTTTCTTCCAGTTTCCCTTTCACTCCCCTCCAGAAACATTCTATGGTCGGGCATGACCAGAACATATGCACCATGCCCGCGTTCTCCTCATCACACTTGGGGCATGCTTGCCGTCCTGCATTTTCAAACCTCGATATCCTCCAAGGCGTCATATATGCCCTATGCGTTATGTACAGCTGAATCTGTTTCAGCCTCGCGTTTCTAGACACCTTCTTATGATACCCCTGCACCCGTTCCCACATCCCATCTTCCATCGGGTCTCCAACCTCCGTTTCCCAATCCAGTCTCAACTGCGTGACCTCCTTCCCCACTTTAGACATCAGCATTTCATACAGTCTGGAATTCTCATGACCCCCTTCAGCTATGTCGTACATCTATGGTGGCATCTGATTCTTCCTCCAACACAGTTTCAGGCCATGTTCTCTTAATCCTCTGTACCATTCTATGATACGTAATATACTGGCCCTCGTGCAACCCAGTTTCTTCCCGCAGCCCCTCAAAAGTAATACTAGAGCCCTCCCGCCAAATATCACCCATTGTTGCCACCCCAGCCGGTTCCCAGTGGTTCCCGAGTATCATTCCTAGCTGCGCGTCTGCCCCCATCAATACAACCAGTGGTATCTGCGGTGAGCATGGGGACGGGTTCTCCATCATTTGACATGCCCTGCGCCACACCTTCCACCCCAGTAGCATCATTTTAGGGCGCCCCACCATTTCCGCCCTGGGTACCCACATCATCTCTTTCAAATAAAAAGGTGCACAATCACGCCCAAACAGCCTAAATTCCGAGGTCTCTTCGTCAGAGAGACATTTGGCAACATACTGTAACTGGCTTGTCACGTAGTACACCTCATAGTTGGCCAGCTTTATCCCTCCTTTGTCATGGAAGTTCTGTAGCTTCCATAACGCGCTCTATTTCGCGAGCCATGCCACAAAAAGTCCCTACACAAGCTATTCAGTTTGGTGAAGAACTTCTTAGGAATCAGGTAAGGTATGTTCTCGAAGTAGTGTAGGAGCCTTGGCAGGACCACCATATTTAGCATTGCTCCCCGCCCCATCATCGCCAAGGGCAGCTTTGCCCAAAATGGCATGCACTTCTCAATTTTTTTAATGGCTACTTCTGTGTTGCACCTATGCTCTTCCTCCACGGTGTGGTATATATCTATCCCCAGGTACCGAAATGTGCTAACCGCCCAAGGCACTTGCAATACAGGTAGTCGCTCCGCTGGAATCCCCATGTACCCCCCTAATGGGAACATGCTGGACTTCTGGGGGTTCACTGCTATACCGGACAGCACAGCGTATCTCTCCAGCACTTCTAGGATTTACTGGAGATTTTCTTCTGGGAATCGCAAGTACAGCAGCATGTCATCTGCATATAGGGAGATCAGATGCCGCTCCTCTTTCCCCTCGATGTCTATGGTGTTGTATTGCTGCCTCAGATATATTGCTAGAGGTTCCAGGGCCAGTATGTAGAGCATTGGAGACCACAGACATCCCTGTCTAGTACCCCTGCTGAGCTGCCACCTTTCCGATATCACAGATCCTGTCCTAACTCTAGCCAGCGGTTTGCTATATAACATTTTCGCCCACCTTACATATCCAGGCCCTAACCCGTAGTACTTCAGGGCCGCAAGCAGCCATGGCCATTTAACAGAGTCAAAGGCCTTGATTGCATCCAAAGACACAATTGCCATTTCCTCATCACTTTCCCTGCCAAACTCAATGATTCTCTGGAGTCGCCTATGATTATTGGTAATGTTTCTATGAAGGACATAGCCCTTTTGATCCGGGTGTATTAGTTTGCCAATAACCTTCTTCAGTCTATTTGCTAAGATAGCAATATCTTGCTGTCTTGATTCAGCATTGACAAGGGTCTATAGGAACCACAGCTGTGCCCAGGTTTATTAGGTTTGGGGAGCGGTATTATGACGGCCTCTCTCAGTGACTCCGGTAAGCGTCCCGTCTCGAACGCTTCGTTTAACATCTCTAACAGTGGGGGGAGGACCTCTTCCATGTATACTTTGTAAAACTCGCTTGGGAGTCCATCTGTCCCTGGGGTTTTACTAGTAGGCAGCTGCCTCACCACTTCCCCTAATTCTTCCAAGGTGATCGGGGTATCTAGTTCCTCTCTCTCCTCCTCGCTTATCTTGGGCAACCCCATGTCCTCAAGCGTTTCTTCCATCATAGCGCGACTACTCTCCCCGTCGTCTCCGTATAATACCTTATAATAATCCACAAACGCTTGATTAACTCCCTCCTGGGTGTCCTCTACGCTACCGTCTTCTCTTTCTATAGTCCTGATTGTGACTCTGGGGGTCTCACTCTTATATAACCACGCCAAAAGTCTCCCCGGTTTATCACCTCCCGCATGCTGTCTCTCTCCGTATTTTTTATAATTAAGGTTACACAATCTCTCCCAATATTCTGCACATTTTTTGCTGTAGCCTAAGTCTCAATTCTAGCTTCTCTGCTGTATCGTCTCCGCCCCTTAAGGCATCTTCTAATTTTTCTTCCGTCTCCTGCAGTTTGGCTAAAACCCCACCTTGTAGGCCCTTGGATTTTGCTATGGCTACCCCCCTCATGACAACTTCAAGGCCTCCCATAGTGTTCCCGCCGAATCCACGCTCCCAGTATTTGTTTCAAAATAATTTACAATCTCCTCCCTCAAGTCCTCCCTAAAAAAGGGGTCTCGCAACGCTTCCGCTCGTAGGCGCCATGTCAGGATCCTCGCTCTCGGGGGGCAGTATTGCCATGCGAGAATCAGGGGCGAGTGGTCCGAAAGGACCCTGGCCTTGTACTCTATTTGTGCGATCTCCGCTATCATTTCGGGTGATGTGAAGACATAATCCAGCCTCGTTGATAACTGCTGTGGGGCAGAATAATGTGAATATTGCCTTTCCTGGGGGTGCCTCCAGACCAAAGTCATCCAGCAATGTCTGTAACGCCTTGGCAGCAGGGGCCGGTCTATCCATCTTCCCATCCGATCTGTCCACCCTCGGGTTCAATACGCAGTTGAAGTCCCCTTCCCAGATCATCGCGCTTCCTACGCATGCACTCAAATTCGCACTCAATGTTCTAATGTACACCGCTGTGTTCTGGTTCGGGGCATACGTGTTAACAATGCTTATCTCCCTGTTCTCCACCAGTCCCCTCAGTATAACCATCCTCCCGTCTGTCTCAGCCACCACTTGCAATCGCTGAAAAGGGACATGTGGCGCCACCCAAATAAGCACTCCTCTCGCATAAGCAGAGTACGATGAGCCCACCAACACTCCTTTCCACTTCCCAGCAATCGTGTCCATCCTCTCTCGTGTAAGGTGGATTTCCTGCAGCAATGCAATATCTATTTTCTGCCTGCGCAGGTACAACATAACTTTGCTCCTTTTTAAGTAGCTGTTGAGCCCCTGCACGTTCCATGTAAGTATCTTAAGGTCCCCCATGGCCTGTACAAGTTCCGTTCCTCCTCCCCCAGGTGCAGTCTGACTTTGAATTCCAATCCAATCTGTATATGCTCGTATCCCATTCTAATTTCCCTTTAACCAAAAACACCCCAAACTTCCTGTTCCCCCTCCCTCCCGCCCCTTCCCCAACATCACTCCCCCCCAACTGTTGCCCAGCTCCATCCCTGGATCTCAGGCTCCTCCGAAGCTAGCTCTTTCTGGCTCTTGCCTGTACTCGAAGCTCCGCAGGGTGAGGCCGCCCTAGTGGCCAACCTACTGCTACTACAACTATAATTCGGGGGGTAGGGTGCTTTCGCCCTGCCGCTCCTATGTCATTTAGGGTTAACTACACATTGCTATATAATTTGCATATATGTGCACGCTACTATATTCCAGTCCTTCAAGTCCGTTACAGTCAGCGGTATTTTATCAAAATATCAGCCTCCTACAGCCGCGCCCATTAATCTTAATCTTCATCTAGGCACCCCTGGGGTGCTCACTCGACGCCTTAACAGTATGCATACCGTAACCCAGTCACACATCGTGTCCCTCTTGGGTATCTTCCGTGTCTCGTTCCGGGCAGCCTTGCAGATCCAGCCACGTCATTGCTTCTTCCGGAGTGTCAAAAAAGAAATTTTACTCTTGTGCACCACCTTCAATTTCGTGGGGTACAGAAGCATATATTTTATCCCAGCCGCGCGCAGCCTTCTTTTGATTGCCACATAGCTGTACCGTTGCCTCTGCACCAACATAGTGTAGTCCGGATACGCCGTGGTGGTGCTCGAGGCCCTTTCGATTGTTCCACCTTTTCGGAAGTACTCCAGTATTTTCTCGCGGTCTTTGTAGTTTAATATTTTGGCGATTATCGCCCGGGGAGGGGCCCCTGGTCTCGGCTTCCTCATAAGGGCTCTATGTGCACGCTCCACTGCGAATCCCTGCGAGAGTTTTCCAGCCCCAATTCCTTGTCGGAGCAGGTTCTCGACGTAATCTGTCGGGCCCTGTCCCTCTTCACCCTCCGGCAAGCCCACCACGCGAATATTGTTCCTCCTCGCTCTCCCTTCTGCTTCCTCCGCTCGAGACTCCAGGTTAGCTACCTGTTGTTTGAGTACATGGATCTCCTTTGCGTTGTTAGTGCTGGTGTCCGTGTTGGTTTTCACCGCACCTTCCAGGCTGCTTGTTCATTCCGCCAGCCCCCTGACATCTTGCCTCAGCAGGGTGACTTCTATGCCTACTGCGTCTATTTTAGCCTCCAGGGAAGTGCGCAGGTCTGACATCGCAACCCCCCCAAGAGTCTTTCAGCTCCGTGATGGCCTCTAAAATCTGATGGTTTTCAGCCACTGTGGTGCCCTCCGCTGGTGCCATCGAGCCTTTGGGCGCGATGGCCGCAGGAGAATGTTGCGTTTTGGCAAAAATATCCATTGTGGGTTGCTTATTCTTGTTCTTGCTCACGGCCCCTCGCGCCAACATTCTGCGGCCTCCGTTATACCTCGCTGTCTCGATTCAGCGTCCGCGTGCCTCCCCAACCGTCTTTTCCACCATTATCAGCTACTATAGTACTCTTCAAGCAGTCGCACCGTCCGCCGCCTCTCACCGCGGCTTTCTGCTCATCGATGCCAAGCGAGCACTTCATATGTCTATCGTGGTGCGGCCTATCTATTCGCACACCCGCTGCCCCCGGGCTCTTGCCTTCCGGGTCAGCACGCAGGCCAACGTGACACAAGGCTTACCGCCGCAGGGGTTTGGCTCTGTCTCCACTTCGCCATCATCATTCTTTCCACGCAGCTGCCGTCTCTATTCTGCCGCTCCGGGTGCTTCAGTTTCGTTTCCTTTGTTGTCGGCCATCTTGTGTGACAATGGACCAAGCAGCCGCCGTCTTCGCCGAGCGATTCCTCCAGAATTCCACACACGATTCACTCGGTCTTTATACAGTGAGCAGAACACACGTTCCCATGCATGTATAGTCAATCCTGGAACCAGTAGCGCGTTTTCGTAGGTAGTTTTCACGGATCATATGTCGGATCCTCCGGAGCTGCTCAGGAAGCACGTCCTACTCCATGGCTGCCCAAGCCACGCCTCCCGACAGTTACAAATAACACAGGAAGGTGAGCAACGAGAATATAACATGGGGGCAGAAACACACCTGGCCCACATTTGTAAAAATCTACCTGGTTATGCAGAACGTATAAACAAATACCATGACCAGTGGGTCACGGAATTAAAAGGAGAAGGGCTACCCCAAGCATGGCCACAAGGAGGATCATTTGATAAACGTGTCCTGGACATGGTAGCCACATGCATATTCATAAAATACAAGGGAAAGCAGTTTCACAATAGGAGAGAGATACTAGATCTGTGAAGGTTGTTTGAAGAAGTGCCTCCACTCAAAAAGAAGGACATAGCGCCCAATCAGCCCACCACCACTACCACTCCCTTGGCGGCAAATGAAAGCGAAGGTGAGGGTAGGGGAAAAGAAGGGTCAATAGAGGTAACACGGCTGTACCCCCTCCTAAGCAAACCAGTGCCCGCCGAGGGGTATAGTGATCCCACGTATGTGCCCACTGCTGCCCCCACAGCTGCCCCACGACCAATTGCACCACCACCATATGAGTGCCCCAGACAGAGTGGACAGGTAAGAACCCCTGCAGTAGACATTGAAAAACTAACAGAAGATTTAGACTCAAGGCTCTCGATGGCCAGTGATGAGTTATCTAGAATAAGAAACATATGTGAACAAAGTGGAACGATCATTGCAAGAACAGAACAAACGACTAGGGCACAAACGCTCGACAGGTCCTCCGACGAAGAAGGGGGAAATACTATTTGGAATTCAGGAAGAAACAACTAGAATAATAGAATTGGGACAACATGATATTGGAGAAAACACAGCAGAGGAAGGGATGGCCACTGGGGGAATGGAAGAGCTGTGGTGTGATATCAAAGATGATGAGCAGGAAAATGGAAGGTTGGGAGCAGCAGGAGGAAGGTTAGAAAGATTAAATGAGACACCTCTGGGGAGAGCCATGGAAGAGGAATGGACAGGGAGGTTAAGGAATAGGATGGGAAGAATGGCCACGTTGGGGAGAAAAGGGCTGAAGGTGAGTACTGGAAAAGGAATCAAAAGTAAACTACAACTCCCCTTGATACACAGAGGAGGTGGGAGACCAAACTATATACCCTGGGCTCAGATGAACAAGGCAAATTTATTAAAATCCCTGCCCCCGCTATCAGGAGGAGCAAGTAAGTGGATATATGCATTGAGAACCATACCGCGGGAGTGCCATTAGCAGTAGGAGATGTCAAGAGTTTGTTAGTATCGTCAGTGGGTGCCCAAGCAGATAGAGTATGAGCAAAGGCTGGTTTCCCGGGGGTAACACTAGATTGTGACCGCCATGATGGAGCCTCCTTCAACACAGTACGTGCAAGAATTTGGGACACGTTAAGGGAAGCTCTCCCAGACACGCCTGACTTACAGTCAGTAATGCAATGTACCATGAATGATGGGAAGGAAGCTATGGATTTCATTTTCCGGGTGCAGGAGATGTGGAGAGCGGAAACGGGTACGGCCTGGGATCAATCAATGTCACTATTTTACTTTATAATAAAGAGACGGCTCCCAAAACAAGTTCAAAAAGCACTTGACAAAATAGTAGGAATTGAAGCAAAAGGCTGGCCAGAAATTCAAAGCATAATAGTGCACCACTGTAAGAGAATCAAAGAAAGAAAGAAGGAGATGGCACAGAAAAGGATGGCGGACGAGGCAAAGCTAGTACAAACGAAACTGGTGAAGGTCATGGCAGCCGTAGCTGCACTCCCACCAGATAGGAATGCAGAAGGGGAGGAGGAAATGGTAGCGATACAAGGGAGGATGGCAGCGAATTGGGCAGGCAATGGGCAGACACAGTGGAATGGACAGAAGCAGTACGAAGGACCGCAGTGGCAAGTGTGGGCTCCCCGTGGAGGAAGAGGTGGGTACAGAGGGCGCAGAGGGGGTGGTCAAGGGTACGGAGGAAATAGTGGATATGGGGGCAAGGACCTAGAGGAGGTCAAGGGAACTGTTGGAACTGCGGAAGGTGGGGACACTTTTCACGGGAATGCAGGAGCAGACCGAGCAATAATTACCAAGATGACCAACCTTATGGTCACCCACACCCAGGGAGTCCATACGGGTTGCCCATGGGAGGGGGAAAAGGACAACAAGAGCAAAGATGCACGGAGCAGCACAGGGATCAACCACATAATGTCCAACAGCGTCCACAATGCCGCGAACATATACCATACACACAAGTCAATCCTTTCGCTACAACAGCAAACGGTGCCCCTGCGCCGTATGGAGGGGTGGCAATGGTATCAGGTAATGTCTTTAGCCAAGGGGGGACCACGAGACACCCAGCATAGGACAGACCACAAAGAGCACTTGCGTGTCCAGTACTATCAACAACCCTCAATGCAGCAGAGGAACCATTGATAGGGGTGGAGATAGGGAACAAACAATTCATTTTTATGGTGGATTCGGGAGCTGAAAAATCATGTTTGCGTGAAGGTCGGTTTCCACTATCTAATCATAAATTGTAGACGCAAGGGTTCTCTGGGGCAGTGGTCGAAGTTCCTTACACAGAAGATGTGGATGTCACAGTAGGGGGAAAGACAGTCAGAGCACCGCTATTGTACTACGAACAGTCCCCGATCAATTTACTGGGAAGGGACCTTCTCAGCAAACTTAACATGACCATATCGTTTACAGAGAGAGGAATAGTTTGCTCCACACCAGGGATTTGCTCTATGCGTGTAATGCTGGTGATACATGCGCGAACGACAGCGCCAGAAATACGCGGCACACCTGTAGATCCTGACATGTTCATTCAAGGGTTAAAAACATTGGCCCAGGTGGTCCCAGAATTGAAAAACCTAGAATGGAGGGTACCCGCAGAGTTCATTTTCCGCCCCATAGCACGCCCAGAGATAGTGCCCGGGACAGTGATGTCATTAGATCTACATGCAGTTCAGATCTCCGCCAAAAGAATAGCAGTCATTGCAATGGACATACATGGCTGTGAGTGGCGCACAGTATTGTGTATCAATGCCGACATTGCATTAAGAGATTTATCAGACGAAGATCTCTTTTCAGATTCAGGGAGTGATGGCGAAATAATAATGGAAATAGCAATACCTTGTGATATCATGATACAAGAAAGACAAGTGCCAGTGTAACTAATGGCGGTGGTAGGAGCCCCTCCTTCCTTTTTTGACAATGACATGAAATCTGTGCCAAGTAACCTGTGGACCACCGGTCCCCACGATGTAGGATTACTACATGGGGTTTCACCGGTTAAAATAAAACTCAAGCCAGGAGCCATACTACCCAGGGTGAAACAGTACCCCCTGTCCCGGGAAGCAGAAGAAGGGATAAAAGAGACAATAAGCGCATTATTAGCCCCACGAATAATAGTGCCCTCAAACTCACCATGTAATACCTGTATATACCCTATTAAAAAAGCGAAAGGAGGGGCGTGGAGGATGATCCAAGATCTATGCCCCCTCAATGGCGTCATCCAAAAAGAGTTCCCTTTGGTCCCCAATCCTGCATTTATCCTGTGCAGCATCCCAAAAGATGCTTCCCACTTCACAGTGGTGGATTTGAAGAATGCATTCTTTTGAATACCACTAGGTATTTAACAGCATTTACCCTGGAGGGAAAATGATACGAACACTGCAGGTTACCCCAGGTGTACTGCGAAAGCCCCAGTATATTCAACCGAATACTACATGAAGACCTAGGAAATATGACAGCAGATTGTTCAATATGTGGATGATCTGCTGATCTGCGCAAAAAATGAGGAAAAATGTAGGAAAGACTCCATTGCTCTCTTGAAATTGTTGGCCCACAAAGGCTATAAAGTTGACAGAGGAAAGCTGCAGTACTGCCAACGAGAGGTGTTGTACCTGGGACAACTAATCTCAAAGGACGGTAAGAAAATCATACCAGACAGAGCAGCTGCCATTACAGCAGTAGGAAGACCAAAAACAGTGAAGGAAATGCAAAAGTTTCTCGGCATGTGTAATTACTGCCGAACATGGATATTAGATTACGCAGCATATACAAGACCATTATTGCAGGGACTCAAAGAAGCCCAACGAGAAAACACAGAAATACAATGGTCCGCAGAACAAGATGATGCTTTCACATCACTCATAGAACTGATCTCAATTGCACCAGTGCTCGCAAACCCAGATTACGAGCGTGAGTTCTACCTGTTCTCCCATTGTAAACGGACTGTCATGACAGCAGTCCTGACACAAAAGACCTTCTTGGGACACAAGCCCCTAGCCTACTACAGTGGCACATTGGATGCAGTAATGCCCCTAGCCTACTACAGTGGCACATTGGATGCAGTAATGCAAGGACACTTCGCTTGCGAGCAATCTCTTGCAGCCGCAGCCTTCGCCATTGAAAAAGGTGCAACAATAGTGATGGGATGCTCTGTGACATTGTTTGTAGAACACTCATTATTTGCAATACTGGAAAGATCAAAAAATCACACTCACAATACAAAGAGCCACAGCGTATGAAAACATTTTGTCCAGAGCCAACATACACATAGTGAGATGTAAGACAGTGAATCCTGCAAGATTTATTACAGAACCGTGCACCTTGGAGGACATGCAAGCACATGACTGTGCAACATACAAGGAAGAGGAAGGGGAAACAACCATGGTGAGTGAGAATGCACTAAATGAAGGAGAGGTATTCTTCATAGACGGATCAGCATCAATAAATTCAGAGACCGGAGAAAAAGATGTGGGGATAGCTGTTGTAAGGTTAGAAGAAGGTGAGTACGAAGTGCTATTTCAACAGCGCCTACCTGCCCATTTCTCAGCACAAGCCGCAGAACTAATAGCGCTCATTGAAGCATTACGCGCAGCAAAAGGGTGTGCGGTTACCATTTACACAGACTCAGCTTATATGACAACTACAGTGCACGGAGGATTAGCAAGGTGGGGACGGTGGGGATTCCATTGGGCCGATGGGTCACCAGTACAACACGCTGAGCTTTTAAAAGAACTCATAGAGGCATTGAAAGACCCCACCATGGTAGCCATAGTGAAGTGTAAGGCCCATACAACCAACACAGATGTCATCTCTTTGGGAAATGCGGCAGCGGACGCTGCTGCCAAGGAAGCCTCTTATCTAACAAAAGAAAGAAACAGATGAGTACTTGATACACAAACACATAGAAGAGGATCTCCCAGCTGGCTACAATACCATGCCTGTGTCACAAATACTGGAATTACAAGAAGGGGCAACAAAGGAAGAAAAATAATTGTGGGAAAAAAGGGGATGTAGCCAGTCAGCAACAGATCTCTTATGGCATCAAAACAACACAGGCAAAGTGGTGATGCCACTCAAACTATTGGAAATAGCCTTCCAACAATTACACTTTCCAGCACACCATGCGAAGCAACATATATCGCTGCAGGGATACAAGAAGATTGGTTTGTTCCAGGATTACAGGAGCAGCTATCAAAGTTGGCGATGGAATGTACAACATGCCAGATATACAATTCAGGAATGACAATGAGACCACTGCAGGGGACAATACCAAAACCAACAGGCCCTTTTCGAGAACTGCATATTGACTATACAGATATGGGAGAGAGGTGCAATGGAGCACGGTATATGATAGTGGTAGTGTGTCTGTTTTCAAGGTGGGTCAAGGCAGGGCCGTGTGCACACGCGGATGCCAAAAGCGTTGCAAAATTCCTGGTACGGGAAGTATTTCCACGCTGGGGAATTCACGACGTGATTCGCTCTGATAATGGCACACATTTTGTCAATGATCTCTTCAAAGAAGTAACAGCACTGCTAGGCATCAAACACAAACTGTGCTTGATTTATCATCCGCAAAGTAACGGTATGGTTGAGAAAATCAATGGCCTCCTGAAAGGGAGGTTGTCAAAATTGTGTTTCTCATTAAAAAAGAATTGCGACACTGTCTGCCCTTGGCCTTGTTTGAGTTGAGAAATCAGCCCAGCAAGGACCACCATCTGTCACCACACGAAATAGTGACAGGAAGACGCATGCATACAGCACACTCCCTCTCCGCAGACATTCAGATGCCCATAAAAGCACCACTGTATTGGGTGAGGAATTTAATGAGTACTTAACAAAACTCACCAGAGCAGCCCGCATGATAGCACGACAGCTTGCACCACCATTTACACGAGAGGAAGGAAATGAGGCAATAAAATGCATAGAAGAGAACCCAACAGGCCAGTTAATGCCAGGGGAGATGGTGTATGTCAGGAGTTTCGTGTGTAGGTGGAATGCCCCAAGATTTCACGGCCCATATGAGGTAATATATTGCACGCCTATGGCAGTGAAGGTGAAGGGCCTGAGATACTGGATACATTTAACAGACGTACGAAAAGCCTATGATAGTGTCACACAAGGGCAAGAAGAAGTACAAAGCACAGAAATAATGTCAGAATAGATGAAGAGGAGATATAGCTGCATAATATTTGTACATAGTAGCACATGTTGAAAAGAAGGTAAACTGGTTAAAATGTTTATGGAACATGAAAGTAAATATATAATTTTCAAACTGTAAATATTAAAATCTTTCTCTCTTTCTGTCTCTCTCTTTCTTTCTCTCTCTCTCTCTCTCTATCATCCTTGATGAAAATGAGATATACAACTCTTTCAATATGCTTAATGCACTTTTCGTTTTAATGTATAGGAGTAACCATGGCAACGAACGGGCGGCCCGCAACAAATAATAATATCAATGAGAACTTTGATTTACGTAGATACTCGTATGAGTGTGGATTGTTTGTGTGCGCTGTTCTATTTTTTACAGTGATGTTCGGCCTTGTCGTACTGGGTTGTTGCACTCATCTCTATCGAGATGAATGAGGAGGAAAGGAATGGAATCAATTTGGGGAATGGTACAAAAATGGTTAAAGAAGGGGCCTATTTGATATGGGATGGATTTCAGCTTATATGTGGTTATGATACGGACCCTATTCATGTACATCGATACATGACACCAACAACAGGCCAACCACACGCCCAACTCCCTCTTATAATGCCTCCGAATACAATGTCTATGGTTTAAATGATCGTAAACCTTCCTTTATATCATGGTTATATGACACTACTGCCACCCTGCCCACACCAACAGTTAACCCATCCGCAGAAGCTGGGCCCCCCACAAAACAGGAAGGAAGAAAATGCAGAGATGGCAGAAAAGGTTTCTGGCCTTATATGATGAGTGGGAAAAGGGGGGGCGGGGAAATAGGGTACGATACCACAAGCGGCAAGAGATGCGAAAAGATACCTTAAAAGCAGCAGGAGGAGAAGGGAGGCAGGGAGGAGAAGGGAGGCGGGGAGGAGAAAATATGATGAGTATTCCAGACTGGGAATAGACACAATAGAAGACCCTAGACATCCACACCAGTCAAATAAATGGTATGCGGATATGAGCTCCACTGCAAAACAGACAACTAATGAGAGTTGTTATGTCTGTTACTTGATTCCCCATGCCTCAGGCACACCTAAGGTATTGCTGCCTAAGGAACTGCCACTTGCAGATGCCCAATGTCTCCTTCATCTCACCTTATGCAGAATTAAGAACACCTTTCAGGCACACGCAGTATATTTTGAAATGTTGCAAAATGAGAAAAAACCTGCTACTCAAAGGTCAAAGGAGTGATTTGTTTGAAAGAACCTTTTTTTGTGATTAAAGGAACATTGTTTGCAGATAACAAGTGGAAGGATAAAGTAATAACATGCAAAGCCAAAGCACTACGAGGATTGCCAGAAGAAAAAATGCAATGGATCGAAAAGACCTGCACACCAGTATAGAAGGAACACATTGCAAAGCTGACCTGGGTAACAGCCATAGAAAAGCCATTCAAACTGAAAAAGAAATCTCATACAAACTATGCTTCCATGGTGAGGGGAAAAACAACATGGGAATGAACAAAAATTGCAATCAAACGCTCATTATCCCAGATATGAAGAAAGGGACAGCAGCACTTATGGACACTTACTGGGTCTGCGGTAAACAGGCGTACTTGCACCTCCCACAGTCTTGGAGGGGTACATTTTCTCTGGCAACGCTGCACTCTGCCTTGATGGTGATTCCGGAGAGTCAAATCGCAGGAAAAGAGGGACTACCAGCTACCCGTCGCCCAGAAAATCCACAACCAACAGAAGAACCACTACTGTATGCCCTGACCGCAGACAACACACAAAGGGTGATATCAAGGAAGCGGAGATCGTCCAACTACATATCCAAAGCCTCCTCAGAATTGCTGGCGCATATTCCTGACAAGTACCGGTTGTTTAACTCTGCTGAAACATTCTTTGCCTCCCTCGTTCCGAGTATCCAGGCCCGAGCCAATGCAAAATGGCTCCAGATCACGCGCTGGGAATTGATCCAACGACACTGAAGAAGGGTTCAACGTGATCAAGGTGGAGCTAAGGGCCTAAAGGCTAATGACAATGCAGAACAGGTATGTCCTAGACCTGTTAACGGCGATGGATGGAGGTGTTTGCCGAAAAATTGGGAGCGCGTGCTGCACATTTGTGCCTTCTGAAGACGCAGATAATGGAAGGCTTTCACCTGTTATCGCAGCGGTGCACAATCTGGGGGAACAGATGAAAAAAGAAGGCAGAGCAGAGTGGACCCAAGCACGTGGTTCGACAACATTTTTTCCTGGGTACCTTCCTGGCTGGGATTAACTGTCAAGATGCTGATGGCCATCGTTGTATTTTTACTACTAATTTTTTGTGTGTGCCAGCTGGGTCTTCAGTGCTGTGCAAATGCAGTACCTAACGGTGCAATGATGATGGTGACAACGGGCAACGCTAGAGGAGCAGCAGAGATCATGCAAGAAGCACAAGTTCAAAAAGGTGAGGACCCTGAACCCAAGTATAGAATCGTGCCATTATACTATGATGGGGACATAGTGGACAGATTGTACCATACCACAATAAAGGAGCCCCGAGAATGAGAATGGTATACAGAGGTATGGGTAGATCTTGAAGGAGATGGGGGATGCATATATATGACTTGCACACCGGATGAATATGCCAGGAGGGGGTAGAGTGTTTGAGGGGTGTGTAGAGCCTGGATGCCAATAAAGGGAACACCGGCATGGGATGAAGCGGTTGCCAATGAAAAGGAATGCCAGAGGTTGGGCGAGTTACAGTATTCGTTACTTAAGTAACGAAAGGGGGGAAATGTATGGGAGGATAGGTCTGTAGGACCCCCTCCCCCACATTGCCCACCTATGTGAGGCTCATGGCTCGTTAGCGGCCCCCATGCACCTGGGCCCAGGAGGCAGGGTGGCTGCTGATCGACACATAAGGCCACACAACCCGTAGTGTAACATATCATAGACACCATTTTGAAAACGCCAAGACTCCATTTTAGATGTACTGACCAAAGCCCAAGCGAAATAGCCTGCATGCGAAAGCTGTAGCTTGGCCCCCGCTAACTGCGCACAGATAGCCATGTACTTCCCCCGCGTCTCCACCCCATGGCAGATCCGTTGAAGGCCCGTTCTCACGAGCAACCAGACACGAACAAGTATCAGAACAAACACTGTATCGTTTACCTTCCGCAATACATCACTGCCCTAGAAGTGACCTGACTTGTAGCCGGAGTCGGTAAAATAACAAGAACCATTCCAATCAGACATGGCCCGACCCTGCATTTAACCCCCAACATTTAAAATATATGGTGTCCTAAATCCCACTGCCTTGAGGGGTCAGATATGTGCCCTTACTAATCCAATAATAATCCAGTTCACCCCAAGTTAACGGGCCATAGAGACAGTTATTCACCCCTGTACTAACATATCGTAAAACAATCCCTCTCCACATCTAACAGAATAGAATAACAAGATAACCTACCCCGTAACCCCTGACAAGACACCTAGACCCATGAGATCAGGCCCTTAGGTCACGAGTAATTGTACACTGATGTATTGGTGAAGCTTCACATTGCATACTGTCTTTTCTCTGTCTCCCACTTGACTTTAGTGCAGCCACCAATCATCGATACAGACCGCGTCCGGCCTGGCAGCTCCACCCCGATGAGCCCAGCTGACTCGTCCACCCCACGTTGGCACTACGCAGACGTTCACCAATCCTGGAGCAGCCCTTCGACACATCATCTATAGTCTAGTCAACGCCACCCAATCCCTGAGACTATGTGCCCCCTATTGTCCAGATCCAAGTCCACCTCCCCCTTCTCCTCACCTGTCTCCTCCGAGGCACGGACACTAGGTTCGGTATCAACTTTGCCTGGCTTCTTTATAGTCCTTGGAACCCTGACCTTCGGTGTTCTGGTCTTCTTTTCGTGAAGATAAGGTCTGGCCCCTCCGGAGGCCACCTTGACAGAAGAGTGAACCTATCACCGGGGAACCCCAGGGGGCCAGCCTCAGTCTAGGGAAAAAGCCCGAAGGCGGAAAAAACCCTAGTTCCTAGATGGGTTCTGTAGATGGTATGGTTCAATGATGTCCGAGTTGATGAAGTAGTCAACTTGTGAGATGGCAGGAGCTCAAGAGACCGGGAATCAGGACACGGAGCAAGGGTATCAGACCCTGAAAGTAGGGTATGGGGAAGGTATAGAAAAGTAACGGGATACTGTGATTAGAAGAAAAGAGAAGAAAAAGAGAAGGAAAGAGAAGGAAAGAGAAGGAAAGAAAAGGAAAGAAAAGGACTGCCGAGAGAAGGCGCAGTCTGGAATAGTACTAACCCCTGAATCCGACGAGATGGAAGGGAACCATTCGCCGGCAGGTATCCGCCGCAGGGGACGTAAAGGTAGGAAAGGGACAAAGGCTCTAGGAAACTCGGAGGCGACCGGTACAACAACCGGCACAGTGCTTCCGTGAGAGCGGAAGAAACAACCAGTCAGAAGGGCTGAAGGAACAGCAAGTCACGTAAGAAAGCTCCTGCCTCCGGACGCGGAACACAGTGCGCGAGCACCTTCGCGGCCGGAGAGCGAGGGTGAAGTTTAAGGTAAGGAAAAAATAGAGGAGCGGAAGGGTACCGCAGCTGTAGTAACCGCGGAGAAAGTGAGTGCAGAGTAGACCGTAGCGAACACGGGATAAAGGGAAGGTAAGGCAATAGGAGTAATGAGAGGGAACCAGGGAGTATTGAGGAGTAGGAGAAATACACAGGAAGGCAATAATCCGAGGTAGGCGCGATGAGAGCGTGAAATAACAGATACAACGCGCCGAAAAGTGGGCGGAGCCAGATATATATAGGCTCCATTGACCTGTTGGGCGCCATGTTGGATGAGGACTAGACCGTTCACCGTCTGAACCGCCATCGATACCAATGCTTCCAATCTTGGTTCCTGACAGTATACCCCCTTCCTCTCAGGGAACCCCCTGGCTTGCCCGGGTGAAGGCGATGAAACCTCCTCAAGATCCGAGGGGCATGAATATGACTTACTGGTTCCCAAGACCTCTCTTCCACGGGATAGTCCTTCCAGTGAACCAGGTATTGGAGCCGACCTCTGTGATATCTGGAGTCCACTAGGTATGCTACTTCGTATTCTTCTGGAATGGAACGTACCTGGGTTCGGCTCTTGTGGAAGGGTCTAAGGAACAGGTCTGGCTTGTACTCTTTGAGCAAAGAGACGTGAAACACCGGGTGAACCCTTTTGAGATATTCCGGAAGTTTGAGTCGAAAAGCAACTGGGTTGACCTGTTGGAGAATGGAAAACGGTCCAAGATAACGGGGGGAGAATTTTCCAGCATGAACCCATCTGGGAAGAAACCTAGTAGATAACCAGACTAGTTGTCCTGGTTTCCACGTAGGGTTGGAAGCTCTGCTCCTATCTGCCCATCTCTTCTGTGTTTGTTGACTGAGTTGGTGTGCCTTCTTGGCGAGATCATGAACCTCCTGCAGTTCCTGTATCACGCCGTCCAGAGCTGGAATCTTAGTGGCTAGGGAGCCCAACCCCGGTAGGTGTTTGGGATGAAATCCATACGTGCACAGAAAAGGGCTCATTTGGATAGTGGTATGCAGGGTATTATTATACGCAAACTCTGCTTGAGAAAGGAAACTATGCCATCTCTCTTGTTGGTTGCTGCAGAAACACCTTAAGTACTGTTCCAGGTTTGCGTTTAACCTTTCGGTTTGTCCGTTGCTCTGGGGGTGGTATCCCGAAGAGAGGGCTCGGTTGATACCCAAGACCTGACAAAGCAAAGCCCAGAATTTGGACGTAAACTGAGGTCCTCGGTCGGATACAATGGTCTGGGGCAGACCGTGTAGACGGACTATATCTCGGAGGAAGATATCAGCTGTCTCAGAAGCAGTAGGGATTTGTTTAAAGGCTGAAAAATGGGCCAGTTTGCTGAAAGAATCTATTGTGACCATAATCACCGCCATGCCCTCAGACGGGGGAAGATCAACGATGAAATCTGTAGAGATATGTTCCCATGGTCGTGACGGTAAGGTATGTTGTTGTAGGAGTCCGAGTGGTTTACCGGTTCGGTATTTGTTAGAGGCACAGATTGAACAGGAGGTAACATACTGATATACATCAGTCTTTAATCTTGGCCACCAAAAACCTCTTTGCAAGAGTTCATAGGTCTTTCTGATGCCTGGGTGACCCGACAAGGGGGTATCATGGCACCACGAAAGGACGAGCTTCTGGAGCTCTTTGGTGGGAATAAACAGGGCGTGACCATGATAGTACAGTCCATCCTTGCCTTGGATGACTGAGGCGGGTAGTCTTGCACCGGACTGATAATGAGGTATCAGATCTCGGAAAAATGAGACAGTGGAAGCTACAATCTTGAGATTTGGGAAAAGGTAGTCATGTTCATTGTAGGTTCCTGGGCCGTCTCCGATACTCCGGGATAAGGCATCTGCCTTCTTGTTTTCTGTGCCCGGGATATAAGTTAGTATGAAATCGAACTGTAGGAAGAAATATGCCCACCGGGCATGTCGGGCATTGGTGCACTCCATTTGTTGTAGTACTCGGAGATTGCGATGGTCAGTCCTGATCACGAAGGGATGGGTTGCGCCTTGTAAGAGATGTCGCCATTCCTGGCAGGCTAACTTGATGGCTAAAAGTTCTCTCTCTAAGACGGAGTAGTTTCGTTCACTACTGGTGAGGGTCTTCGAGAAATACGCCAGCGGATGTTCAATGTCATCGACTGTCTTCTGTAACAGGATAGCACCTACCGCTCCTATCGAAGCATCTGTCTCCAGGATGTATGGTATAGTCTGATCCGGCTGGATCAAAATGGGAGCGGAGGAAAAACATTCCTTAAGAGTCTGAATTGCTCTCCTTTGTTCATCTCCCAAAGTAAACTTGACTCCTTTCTTGAGCAGGGATGTGAGAGGAAGCACTAAATTGGAGAAGGTGGGTATAAATCTTCTGTAAAAGTTGGCTAACCCTAAGAAGCTTTGTAGTTCCTTAATAGTGCTGGGTTCTCTCCACTCCATGATAGCCTTAACCTTGGCTGGGTCCATCTCTATGCCTTCCCCATACAAAACGAATCCCAGGTAGGATACGGAAGTGGACTCGAATATGCATTTTTCCGGTTTCACCAAAAGTTGGTGTTCAAGAAGACGTTGGAGTACCTTTCTCACTAGTGACCTGTGTTCGTTTAGTGATTGAGAGTATACTAGGATATCATCCAGATACACTACCACCGAGATAAACAACATGTCTGCGAACACCTTATCCATATACCTCTGAAAGACAGCGGGGGCGTTGACCAGGCCGAATGGCATCACCCGGTATTCGAACAATCCGAAAGGAGTGCGGAACGCGGTCTTCCATTCGTCGCCTTTTTTTTATCCTTAGGAGATGGTAGGCCCCTCTTAGATCCAGTTTGGTAAAATATACGGCTCCTTGCACTGCCTCCAAGATGTCTCGGATTAATGGCATAGGATACCGGTCTCTAATGGTCACCTTGTTAAGCCCTCTATAGTCGATGCATGGACGCAGTTCGGAGCTGTCCTTCTTTGGTATAAAGAACAAGGAGGCTCCACAGGCTGATCTCGACTCTTGGATGAGCCCGTTTTGGAGATTAGAGTCCAGATATTCTCGTAGGACCTTCCTTTCTGGGAGTGACAAAGGGTACATCCGCCCGAAGGGAATCACTGCATCAGGTACCAGGTCGATGCCGCAATCTTCTGGTCGGTGAGGGGGAAGATCCCGAGGTTGGATGTCTATGAATACCTCAGAGAAGACGTGGTATTGGGGTGGAACTGAGGCTATGATGGTCGAACTCGGTGTAGGAGGTGGTTCTGCTTCAGGATGAGTGGAGGAATCCATGTGGCCCATACAATTTGACTTACAAAAGAATGAGTTGAAGCTCACTCTATTTGCCTTCCAGTCAATGTGGGGATTGTGTTTCCTTAGCCAAGGAATACCGATGACCAGAGGGAAATGGGCTGCTCTGATCTAATCAAAGACCAGATACTCCGAATGATGACTCATCTCCATCTTTAGTGGTATTGTTTCTGTGGTGATGGGACCGGATGACAGTGGTACGCCGTCTACGCCCTCTACCGGAATGGGAGTCGTCTTACGTTTAGTAGCTATGTGATGTTCTGTAGCCCAGTTAGCATCCATGAAATTACCTGCAGCTCCACAGTCTAACATAGCAAGTACCTCTATGGAACTCGAAGGAGACAACCATAACTTGACTTGGAACACCATCAGGTTGTTTTCCTCAGGGTTGTTCATGGTTCTTGAGTGGTTGCAAGGGTACTTGGCACTTCCCCCGAGACTTCCCTTGCTGTAGATCGGGGGTTGAAGTTTCCTTCCTCCGGGGTGGTACTTCCGGACAGCTTCTCAATAAGTGTTTGGCGGAACCACAGTACATACATAACCCGGTCTCTCTTCTTCGTTTACGTTCTCCCGGCGTAAGAGGTCCCCTGGTAGTACCGACTTGCATGGGTTCTTCCGAAGGAGCGTTGGTCCGGGTCGTTGGAGAAGGGTTCGGTAGACTGAGAGAATGAGGATTGCTCCTATATCGTCTTCTTTCTTGCCGTCTCTCTGTTAATCGGTATTCAATCTGTAATGTTAAGGTCATCAATTCCTGACAAGATACTGGCCGGGCAACACGAGCCAACTCGTCCTTGAGCTCGTCGTGGAGTCCTCTCCGAAATATCGTTTGTTGGGCTGAATCCGGCCAGTCTGCCTTAGCTGCTAGTCTTTGAAATCGGGCGATGTAGGTCTGCACGTCTGTGTTCCCTTGTTCGACATCCAGGATAGCTTCTAAAGAGGAGTATAGTACCTCTGGTCTGTCGAATCGTTCCTTGAAGCCCTCTATAAAACGATCATAATCAATCAAGGAAGGGTCGTTTCTGGCAACCAAGGGAGTTGCCCAAGCCAGAGCATTTCCTGTGAGATTGGTGATGATGAATCCAACCTTCGACTTTGCCGATTCATAGGCATGGGTACGGAAGGCAAAATACACACCACAGGCATCAAGGAATTCCTTCATTCCTCCCGGGTAACCGTTATATTTGCCAAAGGAAAGGGGCATCGCAGGTAGGTCTCCACGGTCGTCTCTATGCAGGACTACCTGTTGTCGGAGTGCTATGTTCTCTGTCCTCAGGGCTTGGACTTCAACTGTGAGATTTTGCATTGCCGCTACCAATTCTTGGTATTGTTCCAAGGAAGCCATGTTAGGATTTTCAGGGCGTTGTATTCTGTCCAGATCCAAGTCCACCTCCCCCTTCTCCTCACCTGTCTCCTCCGAGGCACGGACACTAGGTTCGGTATCAACTTTGCCTGGCTTCTTTATAGTCCTTGGAACCCTGACCTTCGGTGTTCTGGTCTTCTTTTCGTGAAGATAAGGTCTGCCCCCCCCCGGAGGCCACCTTGACAGAAGAGTGAACCTATCACCGGGGAACCCCAGGGGGCCAGCCTCAGTCTAGGGAAAAAGCCCGAAGGCGGAAAAAACCCTAGTTCCTAGATGGGTTCTGTAGATGGTATGGTTCAATGATGTCCGAGTTGATGAAGTAGTCAACTTGTGAGATGGCAGGAGCTCAAGAGACCGGGAATCAGGACACGGAGCAAGGGTATCAGACCCTGAAAGTAGGGTATGGGGAAGGTATAGAAAAGTAACGGGATACTGTGATTAGAAGAAAAGAGAAGAAAAAGAGAAGGAAAGAGAAGGAAAGAGAAGGAAAGAAAAGGAAAGAAAAGGACTGCCGAGAGAAGGCGCAGTCTGGAATAGTACTAACCCCTGAATCCGACGAGATGGAAGGGAACCATTCGCCGGCAGGTATCCGCCGCAGGGGACGTAAAGGTAGGAAAGGGACAAAGGCTCTAGGAAACTCGGAGGCGACCGGTACAACAACCGGCACAGTGCTTCCATGAGAGCGGAAGAAACAACCAGTCAGAAGGGCTGAAGGAACAGCAAGTCACGTAAGAAAGCTCCTGCCTCCGGACGCGGAACACAGTGCGCGAGCACCTTCGCGGCCGGAGAGCGAGGGTGAAGTTTAAGGTAAGGAAAAAATAGAGGAGCGGAAGGGTACCGCAGCTGTAGTAACCGCGGAGAAAGTGAGTGCAGAGTAGACCGTAGCGAACACGGGATAAAGGGAAGGTAAGGCAATAGGAGTAATGAGAGGGAACCAGGGAGTATTGAGGAGTAGGAGAAATACACAGGAAGGCAATAATCCGAGGTAGGCGCGATGAGAGCGTGAAATAACAGATACAACGCGCCGAAAAGTGGGCAGAGCCAGATATATATAGGCTCCATTGACCTGTTGGGCGCCATGTTGGATGAGGACTAGACCGTTCACCGTCTGAACCGCCATCGATACCAATGCTTCCAATCTTGGTTCCTGACACCTATAGCTTACAGGACGTATGACATTTTTGTAATGAATATGACTGTCTTTGCTATTGTCAGACAGAGCACTCTCCGAGTTTGCAGAGTCCTTTGCATGCCCTATTTTGATTTATATAAACCCTTTTGACTTCACCCGCACTTGGTCTTGGTCTCAATCCCTCCTGGGGTGTGTCCTTTACTGGCACTCATTAAGGGGGGTGCCTTATTGGGGGATGCTTACTTTCACTGGCCTGGATTTCACAACAACACCATATATGGAACTTCCACCCAACAGCCAGTCAGGGGGAAGTGACAGAGTCAGGGAAAACAAGGTAACAGGCAATAGAAAGCAAAGGGCCACAGGGGCCATCTTGTTTCCTATCAGGAATCAACTGATTCCAATGGCAGGGCCTGGGTATCCCCAAAATGGAGGTTATTCAGAGCACCTGTCAAATTCAGCATGGAGCTGCCACCAGCCCATACCCTGCTCTGCAGGCCACACACAGGTGCCCAAAAACATACACTAGGGGCACAGGGTTGGGGCACAGGGTTGTACCCCCACCCAGGGGTGCGATACGAGTATCCCATGGGTCTGTACACCAAACCAAAAACAGGAAGAGCTGCACTGCCAGGAATCCCACATGGATTCCTGGGCAGAAAACAATACAGAACACAAATGAAAAAGAACTAAAGAACAAGGACAGGGAGGCTCTGTCCCTCCAATGCATTTCCAGCATCACAGATCCGTAAACCAAAAGAGTAAGAGAAATAAACTGATTATTACGAAACAAGATGTGCATTTTGTATTGTAAAAAATGTGAAGAAAATAAAAGTTGTATGTCAAAAAAGGTAATAAGATTACAATAACAGTGATAATGAAAAGTGACTGTTGCTCTCTCCACTTTCCTTATATTAGTGGTATAGGGTAAATAATAATGTTCATGAAAAGACACAAAAATTAATAAGGATAATAAGTGAATAAAACGAAATGTATATATAAAAATGCAAGTAACAACATAGTCATAATGAATAAATCGGACTACATTGCTGAAGCGTACAAACAACTTAATGATGTGAACTGTTACGAAAGACTCAGTAATAATCCCATAAAACAGTTGGAAAGGGAAGTACTTACCTTCCTAACCAAGTGGCAACAAGCAGACATCTTAGAGGAAGAAATGGTGAAATTTCTATTTTCCAAGAATACCGTCATTCCTACCATCTACTTCCTCCCCAAAGTCCATAAGAATCCCCTTAAACCACCAGGGAGACCCATTGTGACCTTGTGCAGGTCGTTACTGGAAACCATGTCCAAATTTGTGGATGAGGATCTTTGCACATTTGTATCCACATTACCATCATATGTGAGAGACACTACTGATTTTCTGTTAAAAATCGATGAACTTCCATGGGAATCCACCTACTTATTAGCAACCATGGATGTAGTGTCTCTGTACACGTCAATCAAGCACAATGATGGGATACTTGCCTGCCAAGGTTTCCTCAACATGCGATCTCTCAAATCATTTACAACATTCTCAAATGATCCTCGAAATGATCAAACTATGCTTGGAAAATAACATTTTCATTTTTAACAATGAAACCTTCCGCCAAACCCAAGGTACCACGATGGGTACGACCTTCGCACCATCATATGCGAATCTGATGATGGGACATTGGGAGAAAACCATAGTATGGGCAGACGCACATGAAAAATTCATGGAAAAAAATTGAACTGTGGCTTCGCTACATTGATGATTTATTCATTGTTTGGGATGGTACGGTCGAGCTGTGGTGTGAGTTTGTCAAATTGCTTAACACCAACAATTTGTATCTGAAATTTACTGAACACCACAACAGAGAATAAATCGTATTTCTGGACGTGTAAGTGAAGATTGTGGCACAAAATAAAATCGAGTCTGAACTGTATACAAAAATTACAGGTGCCAATTTCCCACTACACGCAAACAGTGCACATCCTAAGACCCTACTGGGGAATTCATCCGTATCAGGCAAAACAGCAGCAATATAATGGATTTTGATCTAGCCAGCAAAGCGACTGCCCAGAACTTCCTGCAACATCAGTACCATAAGAAGATCATTGATAGGGCATACCTCAAAGTCCGAGAAAGGAGTAGACACAATATGATAATACCATCAAAGTCAGACCAAACTAAGAAAGATGATGAAAACACCACCAGATTGATTTTGACATTTGGAAGCCACGCACCAATTATCAGACGGATAATTAAAACATATTGGAAGGTGCTGAAAGCAGATAAAGATATTGGTAGCCTATTAAACGACCATCCGGATATCACCTTTAGAAAGAGTACTTCCATTAGAGACCTAGTGCTGAACAGCTATATGGCTGTAGAAAAGAGTGATGCTGGCACTAATTGGCTTTCTACATCCGGAAGTGGCTTCATGAAATGTACCAGATGTAAGATTTGCAAATATACAAAAAACTGTAAAGGTTACACACATCCAATCTTGAAACATTTGGTTTACATAAAAAGCAAAATCACTTGTGAATCTGAGCTGGTGGTCTATGTTTTGTTATGCCCGTGTCTTAAATGGTACGTAGGAAGTACCAAATGCAAATTAAAGGTACGCATTCTACAACACGTCAGAGCCATCATCAATAAAGACTGTACATATCCCATGGCCAAGCACTTTTCTGAATTCCACAATGGCGACCCAGCAACTCTTACATTTTTTGGCACATATAGGGTCATTCCAAGCCCTAGAGGAGGTGATAATGAGAAAACACTCTGACAAGAAGAGACCAAATTCATTCTCGATTTTGAGAGTAAGACCCCTGTTGGCCATAATGTTGATGAGGAACTATACACCTTTTTGGGGACTTAATTATTGCATAGAGTGCCCAGACAATATCCCTCATCATCAACCCAAAGGACCCTATATTATAATTCCTGATGTTTGGTTGTTTGTAAAGGTTTTTCCTTTCGTTTCTCCCTTATCTAATGTTTATAACATTTTTAATTTTTGGTTGATGTTTTTTTTATTCCATTCACTCCTTTATGGTAACTTGCAATATATGGTTGATTATGATCAAAGGCTATTTGTACGTGTAATTGTTGAAATGGGCAATATACAGATTTGGAAAATATCTGGATATTTATCAACTGTTGCATAACATATATGGCATTGTATAGAATATTTTTCTAGTTGTTTCTTTACATCCAGCAGGGTATATTGATTGCAAATATGTGTTGCTGTATTCTATACTTGGGTTTTCCCGCATGGGTCATATACGTATTATTGATCATAGGAAGGCAGTATGCACTTTATATCATGTCTATGCTGCTTTACGGATGGGTAACATACATTTCTGTAATAAATGAATGTTACCCATCCATGAACCCAGCCATGGCTCTCCTTGGTATTGGAATGCACAATGCACTAGCACTTTATAGTCTGCAATTTTGCACTAATAAAGTAACTGTGACACAATACATAGCATTACACTATATATGCACATGCTTACTAAATATTATGGTAAACTGTTCCAGTGCTGCTAAATTCCTTTCCAGTTGAACAAGGAGTTCTATACTCATATTACATTTCCATAGTCTGGGAATGTATATTTTAGACAAGGAAATAGCTTTTAAATACACTATGCACTTTAAACATGACCCCCAGAAATGCGTAATACATTTCTTCACCATATAACATCTTTGGTTATGCAACTAGTGGAATATAGTAGCCCTTTGAAACGTAACAAACAAAGCCCAAATCACGGAGAAAAGGATGATGATTTTTTACCTTGTCTTTTATCATGAAATAATGACAATAACTTGCACGTTTTATTATGAACGTTGAAAATAATGCTTTTATTTTCAAAAGCTAACTTTTTTCGTTCTTTGTGATATGGGTAAGATTGGCCTCGATAGCCCCATCCAACATGGCTACCAACCATATATTGACGTTGTAAGTCACCTTTTCTATGTTTATCACTATGGTGTGGTGCTGGGTTTAAAAACAAACTCCCAAAGGGGGAGGAGTAACTGTGAGCAAGCCACTAGGTTATGGCGAAACGCGTCAGGCGGCTGTCTGGCTAATGATATTATTGGGAAACTTTCCTTTTTAAAGAAACTGCTATGAATTAATAAAGGCTGTTTAAATGCACACAACCGGTGCAGTTTCTTTTTCAACTCGTGCTTCGTAATGAGGTAACTTGGAACCTCTTGTTTGGAACTGGATCGTGAGGAGTGCAGCTCGAGTAAATAGCGTTTTCCATGCTACTCTAAAAACAAATATATATATATATATATACACATATATATGCTTAACCTGCCTTTATGTCTCATTCTGTAGGAGTAGATGGCTGATGAGTCAGGCATGCATTGACATTACGTGCTATGGCACTCACCCAGCCAGAGGAGCGATGACGGCCAAGGCATTTAGTGTGGGCACCCGACTGGAGGACATCTTGAAGGCAGCGGATTGGACAAATAAGTCCACATTCAAGACTTTTTACTTCAAACCAGTCAAAAAGGTAACAACATTGGAGGTAAGTAAGCTTTAAACAAGCATATTCTGTGCCTCCAGTTCTTGACATAGATTTAAGATTTTCAACACATTCGTTAACGAAAGTCATAATTCTATTAAAGACACAGAGGTGAAGGATTATCCCACCCTTTTAATCATGTAATATGATATGATGTCATAATTTATGATGCAATTATGTGATGTAATTTCTGTCATGCAACACGATTATCCACCCCAGGAGACCAGAGATCTAAAATGTTCTTTATTTTCAGGTTCCATGGGAGATAACAAACAAATGGGAACATGATCGTCAGGGCGAAGTTCGATAAAGGTTAAGCGTTTATGGGAAGGAACGCAAATGGATGACCAGCGAAAGAAAGAGGAGGCTTTTAAGATGGTGGACAGATTTATGGATAAGATTATAGACTATTGGTGGAATAAGGTCAGGTGTTTGTTTAAGGACCAATAAGAGATGTACTAAAGATTTGTTTTTCGTAGAACATGTAGTTTTCTCGCTTTAGTGTTCAAATGGTTTTGTTTTGTTATGCTGCTTGAGTTAGTAAAGCATAAGAGAAGCATGATCCTTCACCGCTGTGTCTTTAAAAGAATTAGGACTTTCTCTAAGAATGTGTTCAAAATCTGAATTTACAGATATTATTTTGTTAGGGTGAGTATGGTGACCAATGAACAGAGCAGAGCCCAACTTCCATTACTCACTCAGAGGGAATCTAATTGAATTACTTTCACATAACAATTTCAAATATAAAATGGTGGGCATTCTTTTTTTCCCAAAATGCGCTTTGCTTTTATGCAAATCACCACATCACAGATGCACTATGGTGCAGCAACATCCAAAAGGCACTTCTAGATAAAATAGCCCGTTTACAATCTAAAATCAATGCGAAAAAAGACCTGTTACTCGCTGACCCTGATCACAAACCACTTCCTAACAAGTCACCTACCTTTGAGCCAACCTTTAAACCATTTAGTTTCTCACCCCTCTCAATTTGGGAAGTAGAAAACATCATTAGGAAACTTAAACCATCGAATTGCCAAGGCGACGCTTGTTCTGCTCCGATTATCAAAGCAGCAGCTCATGAACTGGCACCATTCATTACTAACCTTATCAACGCCTCCTTCAAAACGGGAGTAGTGCCTGATAACTTAAAAGACGCCTTAAAAGACGCCTGGGTCATCCCACTAATCAAAAGACCCACTCTTGACCCAGCCAACCTGTCTAACCATAGGCCGATAACAACTGTACCCTTCTTACTAAAGATACTAGATAGAGCAGCCTACCTGCAAATACAGGCTTATCTAGAAACAAACAATCTTTTGGGACTAAGGCAATCCGGCTTCCGACCTAGACATGGCACGGAAACTGCCCTAATAGATCTCACTACTCAGATTCAAATTTTAAAAGACAATGGCAAACTCGCAAGAAATTTGGCAAGAGGGCAGCCGTGAATGCAGTGCTAACGATGCTGAGCGCCGTGGCGCTCCTACAAAGAAGAACTGACTCATGGGAGTTGTGGTCCGATGGAGGAGAAGTCTTTAAAAGACTTTTGAAAAAAAAAAAAAGAGTTTGGCAGGAGCAGATTTGCCATTGATGTTACAGCCAATGATCCAGCGCCGTTGCTTTCCTGTTGTGCAGTGGCTCATGGGACCTGTAGTCCGTGGAGGACTACACCACAGTTCAAGGTACTGAAAAAAAATACGTTTAAATTTGCCGTGTTTTGGGGCAATTTTCGGAGTCCCTGGGCGCGCCCAGTTGTGCCCCTGCATTCCAGCATCACCGTTAGGCTGGAACGCATGAATAATGCCCCTGCGCCATGTTCGGAGCTCCGGAGCTGCAAGTGAAAGGAAGTGGCCGATTAGAAGAAAGCCCCCAGCAACTTTATTGAGCGTGATGACGTGTCAGGAAGGACACTCTTCATAACAATATGGGCTTTGGGAAACGTGCGATCGTGGATGTTTTATGTGCAATCTGCAAGTGTTCTTATGGATTACTTTGTGCGTCGTGCTCACGAAGACATGAGCGAATGCTGCGTCTGCTGGAGATGTATTTTCATGAAATAGCATGAAGCTGGGAGGTACAATTATTTTAATCACATCACTCCGGCATCTATGGGACACATGGCACGTTGTTTTAATTAATGACCGCTGCTCCTGGAAATTCTAGGACAGCTGGGGTTTGTTTACAGAGCGGGGCGCTCTGCGTGTTTTGCCAGGAAAAATGCAGAGCACGGAGCTTTGCAACCCATTTTGGCACGAGGCATAAAAAGAAGTGGAAGCAAGACATGGCAACGAATTTTGGGCATGGTAACGTGAGTGTACTGAGTGACTCGATTACACATGCAACTTTGGGATTGAGGTTTGTTTTAGAGCCATGTGTTTGAAGGTTTATGGTTTAGGCTAAAGGTGCTGCGTTTAAAGAGCACTTGTAATACAAGATAATTATGCAATTTTGAAACAACTAGACATGAATTTATATGTGAAGAGATGCTCATTTCAAGTTGTTGCTCAAACGTTTTTTGTCATGAGTTTATGGGGATTAATGGAGACTAATGCCGTGAGTTTGATTTGTTGTGCATGTGCAATGGATGAGGTCGTGAGATTTTGAGGAGTGAAATTGTAAAATGTGGAAAAAATGGAAATTATTTCTGCACAGCGTTTCTAATGAGATTGCAGGTATTTATTTTCAGGAAAAATGAAATGTTTTTCAAGAAGCTCTATGAAGAGGTTTTGTATTTGGACAATATAATTTTCATATTTTGATGAAGTGAAGTATGGTCCACAGTTTTGAGGTTTTAAAATGTAGAAATGTTCTAATCAGTGTTGTAAAACGTATACAATGTGTTTTGGGGAAACATTGATCTTTTCATGTTTAAATATGAAGTGCACCCCGGGTAATGCATAATTTTAGAAGATGAACATTTTAGGAAATGCAAATTTGTATGTGTATCTTCCATGTGTGTTGAAGTTGTAGAATGGACTGTCAAGTGGAGTTTGCGTATGTTAGCACAAAGCTTTGCGAGATTGGGGGAGTAAGTAACTCAAGGGTCTGCACATAATGCAGCAGGTTCTGCAATTGTTAGTGCATTTTAGTACCAGTTGTGTGTGAGTAGCATGTGAGTCTGTGTGTAGTGTTGCACATTGTTTCGAGTTGTTTTGTTGACGTGTGTGGGTATGCACGTTCGTAGTGGAGTAATTGCGAAATATGATGGAGTATTTAGTTGCATGCATGCAAAAGGGTTCATAGACATAATTTCGAATACAAAATATTCGAAAGTCAAAAAGTCGAAAAAAACCGTCGAAAAAAAAATGTCGAATTTTTTTTTTAATGACGTTTTTTTTCGAAATGGGGGGGTTCCCCCCCAACCCCCCTTTTTTTTATTTTTACCTATTTTTTTCACAGAAACTAGAGCCAAAAAAAAATATCGAAAAAAAAAACAATTCGACATTTTTTTTCTCGACATTTTTGATTCGACTTTTTTTACTTTCGAAATTATGTTTTCGAAATTATGACTGGACACCATGCAAAAGGGGTTAGGCTTATACACTTTGGCCAGGTGTATTTGGCAGTTGTACTAAAACCTTCAGGAGGAACCCCAAGGAGTTTGGACACAGTAGAGTGTTTCATTATTGGATACCTAAGGGCATGGGGCCCGTTTTCTTTTTCTTTAGGTTGTTGTGGAGTTCAACGCAGTTGTGCGTAAAAGGAAGGGAAAGGAGATTTTTTTTTCTTTCTCAAGTAGTGTATGTTTACATAATCGGGGCTACACTAGTTTGTCTGCGTTGTAGGTAACCGCACGGCAAGATGTTTCCTTTTGTTGAGTTTAGGGTTTTCCCTAGTTAGTTCTGTGATGCCAGGCGGTGCATGCGGGAGGAGGATATTTGTTGTTTTTGCACGCCAGTTTGCAAGTGGTATTAAATAGTAGTGGAGGGCACATAGTTTTTAGCCAGTGTTTATTTAGTATTGAAGTTGTGGACTGTACACTGGCATGGGTTACTGGATTTAATTTTCAGTTCACACCATTGATTTTTCATCCTAGTGGTGTGTCGGAGCTTTTGGGTTTTGCAAAATTTTGAAATTGCACAACACTACTGGTTTCTTTTCATCTGGTAGTGTTAAATTTTACATCTGTATATTGGGTTTTTGCAAATGGTGTAATTTGCAACACACTACTGTTTTGTCATCTGGCAGTATACTTATTTTTACATCTTACATAGTTTTTTTGCTATGCATTTTTACGCCAGATTTATTTTGTGATTGTGTTTTTTTGTGATCTTTGTATCGTGTGTCACTTTCCTAGATTTTTCATTCCTTTTTTCATGTTCTTTGTAGGGGAGAGGGGATGAAGCAATGTTAAATTTGTTTGGCATGTTTAGGACTTTTGTGATGGCCTTGTGTAAGTTTGCTAGATTTGTGGCTACACTATTTTTGGCAGGTTAGTTAGCCTCTTTGGGGGCGTTTTTGGATTGTACTCAGGTGTGGCAGACCTGAGGCCAGGAGTGGCAGTCTTGGCGGAAGGTGTTTAGTTTAGGAGGGTCGATGTTTGTAGTTTTGTTTGTCCTTTGAGGCAAGGTTGTGCTTGGTGGTGGCGGCACCAAGACCCTGGTGTGGCAGGCCAGGGTGGAAGGAGCACTAGTAAAATATTGTGGTTGTTAGTCCTTGCATGGTGGTGAGTTTGTGCGTTTTGTTTTGATTGAAAAAGGGGAAGGATGTGTTGTATCCTGCACATGTATGAATGAGGTCTGAGTCAGTGAAAGAGCTGAGTGGAATGTTAGGGGAGCTTGGAGTGTTCAGGCTCTTGGGGATTCTAAGGGGGACGGTTGGGGACTTGGAGCTGGGCAGGGAACCAGGATAGAAGCTAATGATCTTATCTCTCCTACCTTCTATTCTATACCTGTAACTAAGACAATAAAGCGTGTTCCTTTTATACATACCTGGGTCAGCCTGGTTCCTGCTCCTTGTTGTTACTGGCCCAGGGTAGATCCTGCAGGAGGCGGGATACATCACACCGCTCTTATTGCTTGATCTGTCAGCAGCTTTTGACTTGCTCAACCACCAAACGCTTTGCCACCACCTGAAATCTGCAGCTCGCTTTTCGGACGCAGCCACTGCCTGGATCAGCTCCTTCTTGGCTAACAGAACCATGAAGGTCTTTTCTCCTACTGACTCGGCTGAACCCTCACCAGTCCCTAGTGGTGTCCCGCAAGGCTCTTGCGTGTCCCACCCGCTCTATAATGTATTTACGAACCGCCTTTTCGATATCCTTGACTATCTGGGTGTCACGTATGCTAATTATGCGGATGACACCCAGGTACTCATTCCTATCTCTGGCGACTATGAAACTGATAGCAAAACCCTCAATGGAATATACACAGTAATACAAGCATGAATGGCACACCATGGACTTTGTCTCAATGATGAAAAAACTGAGTTGATTATCCTTGGTACTCACGCTAAACTGAAAAAACTAAATACTGCTTTCAAATCGTTCACTATTGATGGTAACCCCATCCCTGTCTCTAATAATACTAAAACCCTTGGTATCTACCTCGATGCCAGATTATCCTTCACCAAACAAACCAATGCAGTAGCGTCTTCAGCCGCCTACACATGTAAACTTATTACCGCATGTAGGCCGTTTATCTCCACTCCCAACTGCATTACTCTTGCTAGAACATTAGTCTTGTCCAAAGTAGATTATTGTAATGCCCTCTACTTAGCCACTAGCCGCAAAAATATTCACAAACTACAAGTAACTCAAAATAACACCATTAGGACAGCCCTCAACATCCCTAAGAAGTCGCATATCCCTATAGAGCACAGAATATCCCTCAAAGCTCTTGCCCTTACCCACAAAGCCAGGGCTAACCTCGCACCATCCTACATCTCTAACCAACTTACCCCACACACATCTACAAGACCACTTAAAACAACAGCTCAAGTTAACACTATGTCTATATCAAGATTCAAACTCCATAACTCGGGAGGAGTTAGTTTCCCTGTACAAGCCTCAAAGCTATGGAACACACTACCTGTTCCAATCAGGTCTGTAACCTCCTTCAACCTATTTAAACGCAACACCAAATGTTGGCTTCATGACCTGGACACAATGACAGTTTAACATCCTAGAGCTTAGATGTATTGCCTACCCACTGTACATATTGTAAATAATATTACTATCTGTCTCACCTTCGGCCCATCGCCTTAATTGCAACATATATGCTTGTCCCTGTTGTTGTGTACTGAGTACACAAGGGACGCATGCGCGAGCCTCCACGGAGTTCGCACATGCACGTTTAAGCAATAAAGGCGGTGCCCGGCAGTTCGCGCCGGAGACCGGAGCCATCACACGTCTCCGGCGTGTGTTCTGTGTATGCATGGGCGCGTGTGTATGTATGCCTGTGTAACGGCCGACGGCCGGCCCCCGAACACACAAAACTGGCGACGAAGGACGGGATCGGAGCTGTCTTCCCGTTTCCGACGACATCAGTGAAACGGAATACAACTCCGCAGTCGCGGACCCGTTCTAACAGCCGGCGGCCATTTTGAGTGCTCGTTCACTACAACGCACGCAGTGGTTGCGGCCCGTTTTGGGTGCTCGTGCGCCATCTGCCCGTTACAAGCAGCTGCAACAATTTTTGGACACTCCACAGCCCAGCTGGTGCAGGGCTGTGACACAGGAAGTGGCAGAAGAGCCAGCAGGAAGACTCTGCCACAGTTGGGAGCCGGATCACCCATCAACTTGCCAAGAAAATACTGTGAGTACCTATTGTGATGGGTGAAGAAACAGATGATGAGGGCGCCGTTGCCCCAATACCACGCAGAGTGCGCACCACTCTGGCTCCCATGCCTGAATTCGATACCACGGGGCCCCCATCGAAACTTGGCCCAAAATGGCTCATATGGGTCAAAAGACTGGAAATGATGTTCAGAGCCTCGGGGGAGACAGAGGACGAGGCAAAGATCGCCATCATGATGTACTCCGCAGGCACTAAAGTCCAGAAAATATATGACTCCCTCGATATTCCAGTGGCGACATATGACGCTGTCAAACAAGCACTTCGGGATCACTTCCTACCCTTAGCGAATGTTGACTTCGACAAGTTCGTCATGGGGGCGGAAAAACAACAGAGCGAAGAGTCACTGGACCAGTTTTGTGCCCGTTTGAGACACCTAGCAAGCTCCTGCAGGTGGGTCAACGAAGAGGAAATGGTCCGTAACCAATTGCTGCAAGGATGCTGCTCAGGAAAACTCAGGAGGCAAGTCCTGAGGGAACCAGGGCTGACTCTCCGGCAAATCCTAGACATGGGAAGAGCGTATGAACTGGCAGGGGCCAGAGGATCGAAAATGGACGCAGCCACGCATCCCAAGAATGAGGAGGAGGCACTTGCAGTCAGACGTTTCACACCTGGGAAGGCCAGCTGGACACCGAAGAGGGGAGAAGGACCCATGACATCAGGTACCCCTCAGTCGTGCTCTTACTGTGGATATGACCTCCCACACAGAGGTGAATGCCCAGCCAAATCACGAACATGCGGCAGGTGTGGGATACCTGGGCATTGCGCCAGAATGTGTAGGGCCACCATGCCCGTGGCAGCAAACAGAGGACCAGAGAGGGCAGATAGAGGTGGCGCTCGCACCGTGAGGGGCATATCATCCCTTGAACAGGACGTGCATGACCTACACATTGCCGAAGAAGAGGATGAAGAAATATTCTTCATTTCCAGCATCGCAAATGGCCCTGGAACTCGACGAAGACCCACATGTACTGTAGACATTGGATAAATTCCCACTCCAGTCCTCATCGACACGGGAGCTTCAGTCTGCGTACTGGCGGACAGACATTACAACGCACTTGCAGGCCCACCAGCCCTGTCGCCCTCCAAGGCTCAAATATACGCTTTTGGTGAAGATACTCCCCTACCCATCCAAGGGGTATTCGTAGCCCCAGTGACCCATGGCCAGAACAGCATCAAAGCGAGGTTTTTTGTTACCAGCGTAAGCCCGCACTCTCTTTTAAGCTGCGTGGCATCTGAAGCACTCAACCTTGTTCATTTCACTTATGCTGTATATCATACAGATCTGAACAGCCTGCTGACGCGCTTTGAGAAGCTCTTCAGAGGCATAGGGAAACTTAAGGCTGAGCCCGTAAGGCTCCACATTGATGGGTCAGTCAGACCAACGGCGCTGAAACATCGTCGCATACCGTTTCATCTGAGGGCTCAGGTGGAAAAGGAGCTGCAAGACTTAGTGGAACGAGACATCATTGAAAAAGTGGAAGGACCTACCCCGTGGGTCTCTCCAATTGTAGTGGCCCCAAAGCCCAAACAGCCTGGGGCTGTACGCATTTGCGTAGACATGAGACTACCTAATCTGGCTATAAAAAGAGAACGTCATCTCACTCCCACTCTAGACGACATTGTTGGAGAACTTTAGGGAGCAAAATTCTTTTCAAAACTAGACCTGAGAGCAGGTTACCACCAGTTGGAGCTCCACCCAGAGTCCAGATATATTACGACCTTTACAACCCACGAAGGACTATACCAATATAAAAGACTCAGTTTTGGAATATCCTCTGCGGCAGAAGTCTTCCAAAATGCCATCAGGGGGCTCTGTCCGGACTAAAAGGCGTCATAAACATGTCAGACGATATATCCTAGTTTTTGCCAAATCTGAAGCAGAGCACATCAAGCGTCTGGAAAACACATTTCACAGACTCCACAGCCTCGGGCTGACGCTGCACCAAGAAAAGTGCAAATTCCTGAAGAACAGCCTAGAGTTTTTTGGATTTGTCTTCCATGCGGGAGGCATATCCCCAGATCCTGAGAAGGTGAAAGACATTCGAGAGGCGTCACCACCCACGTCCCCGGCAGAAGTCTGCAGCTTTTCAGGGATGGTGAACTATTGTGGGCGTTTTATTCGAGATTTAGCATCCCTCTCTGAACCCCTGAGAGCGCTCACTAGAAATGAAGTGGCATGGACGTGGACTGGAAAGGAACAGAGAGCATTCACGGCCATCAAGGATGCTCTGTCTGAACAGGATACCATGGCATATTTCAACCCAGCCCGGGAGTCTGAAATTATAGTGGATGCCAGTCCAGTGGGACTTGGGGCGGTTCTCATGCAGGCGGATCAACAGGGATCCATGCGACCCATTGCATACGCCAGCAAGGCACTCACCGACACAGAGAGAAGATACTCTCAAATTGAACGCGAAGCCCTCGCAATACTATGGGGCTGTAAACATTTTAGATTATATATCCTGGGGAAACCTGTTGTAGTGGTGACGGACCACAAACCCCTAATTCCCATTCTGGCAGGCGCTTCTTCCAAACCGCCACCTCGAATAGAAAGGTGGATGCTATCCCTCATGGAGTACGGGGTGAAGCTGGTATACCGCCCAGGTACGCACAGCCCTGCGGACTATTTGTCTCGTCACCCCGGCGCAGGACGATCCAGAGATACTACGGAGGTTGCAAATTGTGTGGACACCATTCACATGGTCGTCGAGACCGCACTTCCCATTGCATTGACAAGACAAGAAATTGCCAACGAATCTAACTCAGATGAAGCGTTTCTGAGAGTGAAAGGTGCGGTAGCCACAGGAGCATGGCGGGAGCTCCTCATGAACAATGCAGAAACGCAAAGGGATTTGCAATTGCTCTGGAGTGCACGACACGAACTGTCAGTAACTGCCGATGGTCTCCTGCTGAGAGGACACCGGATTGTGATCCCCAGGTCACTCGTGCCGAAGGTCCTTCAGCTGGCACACAACGGACACCAAGGGATGACCAGAATGAAGGCACGTCTTAGACTCAAAGTCTGGTTCCCCGAATTGGAAAAGAGGGTGGAAGATTTTGTGAGGGCATGCATCCCGTGCCAAGCCACTAGCCCAGCGGAGAGAGGACCACCGATTCAGACCATGGCAAGGAGTGATTTACCCTGGGGGACAGTACATGCCGATTTTGGCTCTACCGGAAGAGGACTACACTTCCTAGTAGTAACTGACCAGTGGTCCTGATATCCAGAGGTGGAACTGGTCGAGTCCAAGGCCAGCGACCACACCACCCTAGCCATGGACAAGATATTTGCTACCCATGGTTTTCCCATCGAGTTATGTTCTGACAATGGGGCACCTTTTCAAGGGCAATCGTTTGCTCGATACTGTGAAGAGAGAGGGATAAAACACCGAAAAGTCACCCCACTATGGCCAAGAGCCAATGGGGAAGTAGAGCTTTTAATGCGCACACTAAACAAGGTGTTTCGCATATCCGAAAATGGAGGAGAAGACCTCCGACGGAATTTATTCGAATTTCTCCGGGAGTATCGCACAACTCCACATCGATCAACTGGAATAGCCCCGGCGGAAGCACTTTTCAAGAGGATACCAAGAGGACTCATACCTGAATCAGAAGGGAGACAACCAGGAGTGATCGACAATGACCAAGTACAGTCAGAAAGGTCATTGAGAAACGATAATGAAACAGCGCGGAGAAGACTGCCTGAAAAACAGATTGCAGTTGGAGATACTGTGTTGGTACGAAACCGAAGACCAGAAGGAAAGTTGTCGACAACTTACGAGACCCAACCACTGGGTGTAACACACGTGAAAGGTACAATGGTCACCACAGCCAATGCCAGAGGAACCGTCACCAGAAATGTGTCATTCTTTAAGCGCATCAAGCCCGCAGGTAGCGAGACAACAGCGGAACAAGTCCCGGAACAAGAGGCAGAGACAGGGACAGAAGAAGCCACTCCACCTGCAGATCCCGAGACATCGGAGGCCCCTGGTGATGCGGCACCACGATACCCGAGCAGGGCAGGACGACGACTTCCACAGAGGTTCCGAGACTTTATCATGGACCCTGCACCATAGGCGGGGAAATCTGTCGTTGGAAATCCGAAGAAGGAACCAGTTTGTTTTCTGCAGTTAATTGTTAATTGTTTGTTTCTGGGGGAAAAGGAGGGATGTTGTGTACTGAGTACACAAGGGACGCATGCGCGAGCCTCCACGGAGTTCGCGCATGCGCGTTTTAGCAATAAAGGCGGTGCCCGGCAGTTCGCGCCGGAGACCGGAGCCATCACACGTCTCCGGCGTGTGTTCTGTGTATGCATGGGCGCGTGTGTATGTATGCCTGTGTAACGGCTGACGGCCGGCCCCCGAACACACAAAACCTGTAATACCAATGTATGTATTTATTTGTAACCGCATCTATTGTAACTGTTGCCTACTGCTTGCTAATGTAACTGTACTCTTATGTAACATGATCAAAAAACGTACGCGCCCATATGCCCCTGGGCCTGGTTGCGCTTTATAAATAAACTAAATACAAATACAAATACCAGGCTTGGGATCCATGAAGAGATAGGGTGTGTGGGACACGGCTGGCGCCACGCCCCTTACAGCCCCACCCCCCCACACACACTTACCCACAAGAAGGGGGGAGGGGTGCCACACAGTATTTTTTGCCATTTCCAGCACTGTGTATAGTTGCCTTTCACGTATTGTTAGCTTGGTGATTACTGAAGCCTGCCTCAATTTATATTCATGAGTGCATATTGAGTCAATAGTAGGCGGTAGCCTATAGTGGTGGTTTGGGCCAGAGCAATGTGCTACACTACGAGAAATTAGATTTTGTTTTAATCCAAGCATATAAAGGAAATGCTACTAAGTAATCAGTGTATTATACACATGCAAAAACCAAATGGCCCAAGTGCACATTGTAAATTATTTAAAGTGTGTTCACATTCTGTGCACCGGTTAAACAATTTAAACATATTACTTTTCCTATCAAGTAATAGCGGAACTTTAATCGCAAAGTCCTCTTTCATACAGCTCCATTCCGAAATGGCAGCCAAGTGGTGTAGACCAGAATGACAGATACGAACGAACACGCTGTGCCCTTGTATGGACAAAATGGTCAGATAATAAACAGTAAGAGGACAGCCGATGTGTAACTTTCAACAAGGAAATATTAAACTGTTAAAGTGATGATATAACAAAATGTTCATTAACTCAAGTAATTTCAATAAACAGAAAACATTAGCTCAAACGATCTTTGTTCAGTTGTTCTTGAGAGGCAATCCGGTAGATACAGGAGCCGAGAGTAGCACGTGCCAAGAACCAAGGCCGACCATTCTTCCTATTTCTGTGGCATGCACAAACCACAAATAACTAAGACGTTTTGTCGGAAAGAAAACCTAAATAGCATCTTGTTAAATTCATGTACTGTCTTGATTATCATCCATAAAAGATTGAAAACGTGTGAATCCTATCTTTCTATATTAATGCACTGTCTTTCTCAGTCACTATAAAATGAAAAGAGATGATACATGCATATCAAGCCCCACTCGCTGAATGATCTCATTGAAAGCCTTACTTACCACCTGGTCGGTGTGTACTGGAGGCCATGTTATGGGCAGGCAAAATACGTAATTGGTTGGGAATGTTCTATTGGAGGAGCAATATAGGGCAGTGCCATTCTGCCCTGCCCTAACTAGGAAGAGAGAGCCGCCCAATGATGCCCACTAGAACTGTAACCAAACGATTTAGCGGCCGGTATTATAGGAGTGAAGTAATCATAATGAACAAATATAACCATTTGTAGAACATTAATACATTGAACGATTAAACTGTTTTAGTATGTTTAGTTTGTAAGTATACATTATCCTAGTAATAAATGCTATACGATTATGTTTTCTCTAAAATGGTTGTAATTGCCGCCCTTCGCCCAGATAGTCAGGCGCGATTAGGCATTTTGTAGTAAACACACTTCCCTTCCAAGATGGATGCTTTTTAGTATTACCACTGCTGGGCGGGGAGCAGGCCGAGACTCTGACATTTAGTATCAGGCGTGCTCTTGTACGATGAAGTCCTACCTCTAGTTTTCACTGCGGCTGCGCTGGCTGGGGCTTCTGGGAGCGGCGGTTGGGAATTGGTCGCTAGCTGCGTTTTGGCCTCTCTCGTGCTGGTCCTGCAGCCGACACCATGTCTTCCATGGGTACCCTCGCCTTCGACGAGTATGGCCGGCCCTTTATCATCATTAAGGACCAGGATCGCAAATCACGACTCATGGGATTAGAGGCATTGAAGGTAAAGAATGGTTCGGAACCGTGACAGAAAGACAGAGGGAAGGGAGGAACGGTGTAATCCGCGTGAAAGTGTATCGTATACTGACAGCCTCCTGTCATTTATGGAGAACTTGAATGTGCGCTCTGTACAGCGTGCGGTGACATTTCGTTTGCTGACTTTATTGTTTGACCAAACGGATTTTTGGGACCTTCATGGAAAGAGGGCATCCTTAAAGCGAACTGTTTGTTGCTGCCGGAGCATGGCAACCTCAATGGTAGTAATGGTAACCTGCAACACTCATTTCTTTAAAAGAATGAGCAGTTCAGGCGCCTGAAGCTTTTCATTGGGGTTGATTTTTAGGTTGCCATGTGACCAATATCGCAGGGCATCCTCTGAATAAGGAGGCGCTGAGGAGCGAAGGCCTGATTATCCTTTAAGTGACAATAGTGAAGTAGAGTTTCATTATGCCCAGTGCACATCCGGTAGGGACGCCCTCCATATATCATCGTGGCTGAGTAAAGCGAGCTTGTCACGAATGTTTATTTAATAATTACATAAAATAAAATCCAGTTTAGATTTAAAAAAAACAATTTTTTTTTATTAATCTTAACAGACCCTATAAAATGCATTCAAAGGAAATAATGGATGGCAATTTAAGCAAACGCGCAATGTTGGTAGAGAGAATAACCCAATTTTAAAAAGCGAGGACGAGATCCCATATATTAAGATTTAAATACAATTGTTTCTTTGTAATATTAACTCTCTGTAAAGTATTCGTGTAGTGTATTCGCGTTCTCTTAACCTTGATCTGTTGGCCAGCAATGTTAATATGCCTTTTCAGTATTCTCCTCCTGGTCCCATTAGAACAAAATATACTATAGACTGCATAAAGTACCCATTAGGCTAGGGTGATGGAAATGATAAACTGGATCCCACCAGTGGGGTTTTGGCGGGGTGGGGGTGGTTGGAAGTTAAGGGGTAGATGGGGGGTGAGGGGGGGGAGAGGACTCGGGAGATTTTCTCAAACCCTCCCTGCCCTTTTTCCTTTGATTAATACATTCATTGTAAAATAACCCAGGAAAGAAGAGCGTTTTCTATAATGTTCCAAGCGATTTTTTCAAACGCACAAAGCTGTAAATTATACATCATCTAACGTGCATATTCACAAGTCGGTCTAGTGGGTGACTTTGGCAACTTTGGTTTTGATGAACGGAATTCGAATCCCGACTTGAGCAACACAAATTTATCGACTACATTAAAGGGTGCACATGGATTTACTGCATCCGGGGATGCATTTTTTGGCTGGACGTCAGATCCTGGAAAATCTGTCCCAGTGACCAGCGTTGGATATGATTAGGGTAGGACATAGGATTTGAGTTAGGGCTGCGAGGAATGATCCCACACACAGATGGATTAGATGCATAGGGCCAGGATAGGGTTCGAGTGTGAGTTAGTGTGGGTCCTAATAGGACATGGTTGGCTGCAAACCTATAGAGAAATGAGTTATCTTTAAAATGTACAGAGATGGTAAAGGGCTTGGGGCAAAGATTTGGTCTTGACTACACTGAGCAGCACAGGATTGGTCACCAGTTCCAGCGCTGTGCTCGGAGGATGGATTCCTGCAAGAAGTGCAATATGAGAAATGTATTTTTTTTTTAAGACTAAATCTTTTGTACTCCCACATGGCACTTGCCACTTCTTACTAGCAATTTTCTACCCATCTGTGTCTCATTGCACAGCAACAGTGGTAGAAGGTGCACAGAAACAACAGGCCATGACTTACTCCCGGCTCAATATCGATTCATGAAAATGGATGAACTTGGCTATTTGTTAATATAAATGAGCTGTGAGTCGGCCAGCTCTGCACTAACTATACTTAGAGAAATTATTTCCGGATCTGTTGTGAGTCTCACCATTGGGTAACTTGGTCCCGCCCCCTTTCCTAGGGAAGTGGCTTCAGACAATTGGGGCTGCAACAGCCCGGGACGCCACAGGCACTGTGCTGGCTGTAGTGCAATTGCCCCTTCTCCCCATCCAGTTACTACTGGTCTTTTTAGTCCGGAGTGTACAAAAAGGTGCCCATATGTCTCTGAAGTTGTGTCATCAATGTTTTATATTCTATACCTTTTTCTCATCTTCCTTGTATTCCCTCTACATGTCTTTTCTAAAGGGACTCTGCTTCGAGCTGGGTTATTGCTCCCTACAAATGGTTCAAGCTTGGTTATTGCTCCCTACAATGAACCTGTAGCGGTCAGTCTAGCGCTAGCTCAAGCCATTGTGGAGTACAGTATTTAGACTTTCTGACTGATGTAATGTAAGATCTTGCTGTGCCATGTGGATACCCTTTTTGTGCTAGCTACTTCTGTTTGAGTACTCCGCTTTCATCTCTTTTTTTTTAAAAAGAGAAAACGATAGCAGGCCACTCTTGGCTTCTCTGTGCGCATGTACCTCGGAGCTGCTTTTGAGCTCAAACCAGACTGCCTTCTCCAAGATGCTTAAATGGCAGACGGCTAGATATTGATTTCCTGGTAATTGGGATTTATCGGGATCACAGCTGCCACTTAGGAAAAGCTGTGGGCAGTGCAATTATTTCATGCAAACGTTTCAGAAATGATGCTGCACCACAGGTTCGAGTATAATGAAGATGGTACTCAATCTTCTTAAAAAGTATATATTAAGACTTCTATACTCTAGCCTGGTGGACAGATGTATAGAAGGCCAACCTAGTATTGTGTGAGGGACAACCCTAGGAGCTGTTTCCATATCAATTCAAGGTAGGTGGGACTGTTGGGGAGAATTCTCATAAGTGCTAATTCCCTTCACCTTGGAGGCCTCCAGCAACTCTGGATTTTAAGGACTTGATATTTTTTTTTCAACCTGGAAAGAGTGTGAGCCGTCCCACTCTTTCATGTATTTTGATGTATGTTTTACATTTGTGTTCTTTAACTTTGCAGTTTTAAGATACTCCATAGGCATCTTTTCATGTGACACAGGAATGTCTTTTTAGACTATTCCCAGAGAAGGTTTTTAAACCTTTGGGAAAACTTTCCCAGGGAATGTAAAGTGAAATTTACTTTACCAGTCTTTCCAAATTCTTAGACCCAGCACACAGATGGGTGCCTGCTTTGGAAAGGTTGAGCCTTTTATCTTGTTTTGGAAGAGAGCAATTTCATTGGCCAGTGCGTTTTGAATGTTAGTGCACCATACTTTATCCTTAGTTCAAGTGTCCTCGGGCAGGATGTGGGGTTCCATTTTTCATAGGATAAGAGTTCCTTGGTGCTGGAACTGGCTTTGTTGATTCTTTGTTTGTTTCACGTTTGGTTCGGAGTATTGCAGCTCTGTATTTGACTGGGCTTTTTAGCAGGCTACTTTTATTCTCCTCAGTGGGGAAGTTTTTCCGCATGACTTCAGTTTTCTTTTTTCAGAGTGCAAGGCTTTTAGTTGGGGTGTAATTCAGCTGTGCTCTAGGTTTACCTCTATGCATTTTGAGAGGGGCGAGCTTGCGTGATTTTTGAATTGTATGTCTACTAGCGTGGCTGGTTCAGTAGGTGTGGGATTTAAGATGGGGCGCAGATGAGGTACAAGCTTGTCTAGTGATGTTACGTTTACTCCTGGTCAGGGATGGTCTTGAAATTGTGTGCTTTCTAGTATATTAAAGGACAGTAAATAATGGTATGTCCAGGTCTGTGGTTCAGTAAAGGTGATTGTTGTCTCTCAATTGACATCAGCCACCCAGTCTAAGGTTCTGTCTTTGACGTGGGTAGGTTGATTGACTCTTTCTGTAAGGGTGTTACAGTGCCACAGCGTGGTGGTCACTAGGGTCATTGAGACCAAGGTTGAAATCTCCTAGCACTAATAATTGCGTTGTGGGTTTGGTGTTTGCAGATAGTATTAAGTTGATCTCTTCCTCAAAGCACCCGATGTGACCAGGAGGTCTATAGATGAGGTACACGGTTATTGTGTGTGAATCGGTGATGGGTAATTTGCCGTGAGCACTCTTAAGTCCTAGACTGGTCTTGGCAATGCCACCATCTCTAGAGCCTTCTGTCTGCTCTCAGGATGGTGTAGTTGTCAGGGATTGCAGGTAAAAGAGGGGTACCAGCTGCTCCGTGAAGCCACGCCTCGGTTATAGCTAAGAAGTCTAATTTCTCTGAATTAGGTCGACTATGTCTACAGCATGTGCTACCATTGGTCTTGCTTTTTGATTAGGGTGCCTTTGATCATCTGGGTAGTGCTGTTAGCGGGCGGTTTGGGACAAGGTTTTTCTAGAGTGCCTTTTATGACTTGGTTTGGAAAGTGAAGTTGTTGAGCGAGGGGGAGGGTCTAGGTTTAGTTGGTAGCCTAGTCTGTAGAGCGTAGGGTCTAGGGCCGAGCTTGTTTCTAACTCTAATGGAGCAAGGTTTATTGGGTATTGGTTTGGCCGCAAAGCGTGTGATCCATCGGATAGGTGTTAGTGCAGTCAGAACCTGTGAGGGTCACTGTATCTGTTGGGGTGCTTAGTTCCCAAGTTTAACTCTGGTAGGAATTTAGTAGGTCTGATGGAAGTTAGAGGGAGGCTATGCCTGAGGTTTTTAACAAAAAAGGGGATTGCCTGATAAAATCCTGGGTCCTTCAGGCTAAATACTTGTCAAACAATACGATGTATTGTTCACGTTGGAAATTGCAGACTGTGACCTAAAGTATTAGGTTATTTGTATTGATGTTATTGATTGTATGAGAGAGTGTGCATGAATGGAATGTAGGGACGAATGTTTATGGATCTGAAGTGAGAATAAATATTTTACACTGAAGTGGTATGAGATTTATTAAAGATAAATTAGCATGTTGTCATCTCTATCCAAGGGTCCATTTTCGTATTGTTTGAGGTGGCAGGAATTTAGTGGGTTTGATTCCCAAGTAGTGGTAGAGTCTTGAGTGGACATTATGGACTGCCACTCTGTATGTCGGGGATCTGGAGCTGTAGCACAGATGCTAGTATCCAGTAGAGTTGGCAACAGTTAAGCAGCTGACGGCATACATAGTATAGATAGATGTAGCAGGGCTGTTGGTATCTTCTGTCCTTTCGCCCCTTCCCCCACACCTTTGTTCTGTGTTTCTTAGGTTCAGAGTTGCTCTTCCTCTCCTGTTTTTTAGGTTGTCTTTTAACATGGCACCAATAAATATCCAAAAAACTGAATGCTTTTTCTTTTTAAAAATGAGTGCAGCTTTACCATTGGGTGCTCCTTTTTAGATATGTGCAAACCTTTGTTTGGCCATTAGACTGGGAATTGGAAAAGGTTTGTCTGACCAGAGCCCATATGAGGTGTGTTCTGAGCAATCGCAGGTATAGCAGCCCTGACGTTGTGTTATGAGCCATTACAAGTAGAGCATCCCGGATGAAATGTGTGTTCTGAATCACTGAACATTTAGTACTATGTCAGTTATTTTTACAATTGAGTGTTACCTGTTTCTTGTATGCATATTTGATGCAGACTCATAGGCACATAGGGTTAGGGCACTGGCAGTTCTATCTGAGGCTTGCCCGGCATAAATGGCATGTCCAAAGCTCTAAGCCTGTTTGGACTATCCTACATTAGTCAGGAGATTCATGAGGCTTTGAAATGTGCTAGCATTTTGGCAGTGTGACTCAGTAATTAGACATGGGAGAAGCAGAAGTTTTGAAAAGCACAAGACTGAGTAGAAAGGATTGAAGTATGGCAGCAATGCCATCTTCTCACACTGTCGGAGGTTGGCGGGAAGACCTCAGACACTGTTCTTGGTCTATACTTTAGATTGCTGCAGAAAATGCCTGCGCATGTTCATGCTTTAACAGCAGCTCTGTTAAGAAATTCAGATACTGTCCCAAAACATAGCAGTCTTGCTAAGAAATGTGGGAATAATGCATCAGCCCTGCTTTAACTATTTGGCATTGTTTTATTTGGGTTGGGCAGCGTGGGTGCCCGATGGGTGATGGAAGATGCAGAGTGAGAGGGTTGGGTAGCGGGGGCAGGTGGGGAGTGAGTGTAAAGGTAGTGGGTGGAGATGGGGAGGTTGGAGTTGTAAGGTGTTAGCAGGGCAGAGAGGGTGTTGGATGTGAGTGGTGGCGGAGATGTACAGGTAGCATTGTTGGAAGAATTTCGAAGGAGCTTAAATTCCGGAGGTCGGCAATAGTAGGTGTGATGGAGAGGGGGGTCGGGTGTCCAGGGAGGAGAGGGGGATGGGTGGGAGGCAGGGGTCTGTTAGGATGTCATAGAGGATGGTGTATGGGTAGGAGGGGTAGTTGAGGGCGAAGTAGAACGTGCTACTAGTTGCGTCTCTTGAATGCTTGGGAGAGTAGACGGTCTGACCAAGTGATCAGTGTCCTTTCTACTGAACCATTTGTAGCCTCTTTGGAGATATTGGCAGTTATTGGAAGCTAGATGGATAGCTAGCTTATTGTGGAATTTGGAATCTAAAGTGGTAGATTGAGACCAGTGCTGCCTTGGTGTGGCTTAATTCAGGGGTTGAAGAGACCGGACCAGCGCAGTTTGAGTGTGCTAAGGATCAAAGCAGTACAAATTGACCCAATGAGGCTTTAAGTTCGAATCAGAATTCAAATGTGGCGAATCCTCCCAGTAACAAATTCCAATGTAGTGAAGTGCCAGAATAGCAAAATTCCAAGCGCTAAAATTCGATGGCAGCAGAACTCAAAACGATGGCCATCACGGTAGCAAATTCAAATGGCAAGGTTAAAAAAGCAGCAGAAAAAAGGTGCAAACCTCAGTGGCAAAATTCAGAGTGGTGAAACTTGACAGGAGAATCTTCAAATGTGGTGAAATCTCACAGTAGCAAGGCTCAAATCTGGTGAGACCTCAGTGGCAGTATTCCAAGTGGCAATTTAAAGGCCATACAGCCCAAAATGGTGCAAACCTCAAAGTAGAAAAAGCCAAGGGTGGCAACATTCATTTTTGAATGTGGCGTAGTGTATAAAGAGAAGATAATGTTGCCTTTTTGTTTAAATGGTTTTTTCGTATGCAAAATACTACAGTATTTTGACAAGACCTCACAATGGCAAAAAATCAAAGGCAGTGAACCTTGCAGTAGAGGAAATTCAGTGTTGCGCCCTCACAGTAGCAAATGCAGATGCAGTGAACCCACACAGTAAAGTGGAAGATCAAGGTGCAAACCTAGTAGGATAGTTCAAAAGTGGCACAATGTAAACTGCGGTATCTTCAAGTGGTGAGACTTCACCATAGCAGGATTCAGACTTTTATGAGTACATTAGGTTAGATTTTCATATTTTTGCTAAATCCCCCTCACCTGTGAGACACCAGCACTTATGCTGGACTTGTGGAATATTTTTCTATGTTTCTGAGTGAGTATTGCCCAAGGTATAAAGTCCCTTTTTGGATTGACTCAGTCTTACCCCTTAGAGTATGATCCTGGCTGTCCACACTGGTGCCAACCCGGGTGGGGGGAGGGGGGGTGTTGTGGAGTTCAAGTAATCGGTTGAAGTAATGCATCCAGAGTGAAGGGTAGTCCCATCGCAGAAGAATTTATGGGCACGTTCCCGATTAGTGAGGCAGAAGGAGGAATGAGTTCTAGACCATATGTCCACCCATTCCCTAGGTCTGCCTCCCATTGTTCCATGTAGGGGAACCTTGTGGTGAGAGTATCCTCCTGTAACAGTTTGTAGAGCGTGGAGATTTCCCCCGCAGCAGCAGATCCTTCAGGGTAAGCTCAAGAGGGCTGGGGGCACGCATAGCTGCTTGTCGAGTTTGGGGATTGGAGCACCAGTGTTGCAGTTGTGCATAAGAGAACCTGTCCATTTCAGTTAGTTGGAAGGGGTGGCCATTCTCAAAGAGTTGTCCCAGGGATTCACGCCCCCCAGCAGTTCACTTTTTGCAGTTCAGGGGTTGGGATACCCTTATGTTTTAATGCCCCAAGTCCCACGTTTTAAGGGTATGTTTAGTGGTGGCCAACGTCGCAGCCCAGGTTTCCCGTAACGGGGACGTAATGTGTGGAAGAAAGCGAAGGGGATGCGAGGAGGGATTGCTCCATTTCGGACGTCCACACCCAAACATGCGCCAGTTGTGACGCTACCTGGTATGTACGTAGGTCGGGGACCGCACGCCTACCAATCTAGAACTGCCCATCATGGCCTTTTGGGAAATCCTTGCCTTGCTACCTTTCCAAATAAACCAAAGCATTTTTCTCTGCATATGTAGGAGGGACGGGGGGCAGTGGGATCGTAGTGGGGAGGGAGTAGCAGGCATAGAGGAATCGTGGAAGGAGATTCTTTTTGCAGACAGTGATCCACCAGTGAGCGAGATCTCCTGTGAGGTCCATGGTTCCGGATCTCTTTAGCTCATTAAAGATCGGGGGGAATTCAATAGGTATACGCCTCCAGGACGTACTGGGATCTGGACCCCCAGGGGATCGGGCGTAAGGGTTCTAGGATCTCTCGTTCCCCAGGTCCCAGGCCTACCCCTAAGGCAGTCAATTTCTCAAAAATGATGGCAAAATCTGCCACCCTCCCAAAGCTGTTAAGCTCTTTAAGGGCTGACGTTTGGGAAGGACGAATGTATGTTACGGATAGCAGCACGTCATCCGCATAGTGAAATCTTATGTTGGGCGGTGGGGATGGGGAAGGCCTTTGATGCCCGGGTCCAATCGAACCTGCTGGGCGAGGGGCTCCATTACCAGGACAAACGGGAGGGGACAAGGCGCATCCCTGCCTGGTTCTACAGGTTAAGGGATCGGGTCTGAAAGATAGTAGTTAACCCGAAAGAGCATTTTGGGGGACCGATAGTTTACCAAGACGAGTTTCCGAGAGTTTGGCCCAAAGCTAAAAGCTTCCAGTGTAAGGTGTAGAAAGGTCTGTCTACTTTATCAAAGCCTTTGGAGGCGTCCAAAGCCAGCAGTGTCAGTTTATGTGGGTCTTGTTGCGATATCCACTTGATTCTGGGCCCTACCAATGTTGACCTATGTGTTATGAAACCAGTTTGGTCTGGATCTATCAAGTTGGGAAGGACATTCGCTAAGCGATTTCCTAAGGCTTTTGAATAAATGTTGCCATCAATGTTTAATAGAGAAATTGGCCTATATGAGCTATTTTTACTGGGGCCTTTGTCTGGTTTAAGAAGGAGCACGGTTATGGATTCTTGCATTGACTGAGTGATGGGTCCCGAAACACCAAATGAGGAGAGGGCTGTCAGCGGGGCTACCAGTTGGGGGCAAAACACTTCATAGAACCTTGTTGTGAACCCATCTGGGCTTGGTGCTCTGGGTTTTAGGGACTTGATGGCTGCCTGTCCTCACCTGTGTGGGGTGTCAAGATCCTCTGTCGGGCTCCTTGAGTTGTGTAAGAGCGGCACCCTGTAGGTTCCCTTTTGTTCTGCTTTGTCTCAGGGTGACGCCGACATTGTCTCAGGGTCGCTGCCAATCGTAGTTTATTCTGGTACTCGTACTGGGCCTTGCCTTGGGGGTTGAGGAGGCCCACTATAGTGTTCTTTCTCTTCGCTTAAGCCAATTTCTCCACTGGGAGCTTTCTTTGTTACTAGCATAGTAGCCCTGCTTAGATTTAGCCAGTAGGTGCGCGGTTTCCTCTGCGTAATGGGCTTCCAACTTCCTCCAGGCCGTTTGTAGGGCGCGTTGGGTCCTCTTTTTTTCTCTTATGATGGGCCTCTGCTTTTTGAACCTTTTCTTCAAGATCTATACGGGTCTGCCGTTTGCGTTTATGGAATGCCACCCTGTGTGTGATTAGTAAAGGCCCCCACACTACTGCCATCATGGCATCCCATGTGTTAGCTGGGGAGGTGTCTTCAGTCGGATTTTCCTGACAAGTTCCTGATAACTGTGGCTATGGAAACGCTTAGTGGCATTTCATTCAGGATGGGGTCATAGAAGTTCCCACGGCATCGAGGTAGAGCAGGATCGTGGGCTTGGAGGATCAGTGTAATCAGGGCATGGTCAGAAAGTACCCTTTTGTCCCAATGGTCACGTTGTCAACAAAGGCGAGGACTTGTGTGGAGGCTGGTAAAAGATAAATTTGAGACAGTCCTATGCTATGTGAGAAGAAGTCCCTTTCGCCAGGGTGAAGCACTGTCCACGTGTCCACCACCCCCAGAGTTGGAAGCAGATGAAGGCTTGTGGCAATCCTAAAGTCTCTGGGGGTTGGCGGATGTGATCTGTCTCATGCAGGGTCTGTGACCCCATTGAAGTCTCCTATGATAATTTGGCCTTCAACAAAGGGAAGGAGGGTCTCGTCCAGTTCTTCATAAAATGCCTCCTGCCCTTCATTGGGAGCATAAACCGAGACAAGGGAGTAAAGCTGTCCATATATAAAGCCCTTAACTGCCGTGTAGCGTCCCTCTGGGAACAGTAGGGTCTCTAATTTCTCAGGTCGAACATTCCTGGCGAAAAGGATGGCTGTACCCCCTTTTTTGGTTCTATTAAAGGCCAGATATTGAAGCGGGAAATTCCTGTTGCGAAGGCGTGTGAAATCTGAGGGCATAAGTGTTTCTTGCAAGAAGATCACCAAGCTTTCCATATCCTGAGACCGTTTGAATGCTGATTTCCGTTTGGAGGGGGGAGTTCAGTGTTCAGTCCTTTAATATTCAGCGAGGTGAACTTCAGTTTCTGGTGTGGTTGGGGTACCCCTGTGGCGTCGGTGTTCCCTGATCACGGGGTTCGGGCCGGGTGTAACTCAGTCGCCATCCGCATTTTTGTTATGTGGGTTTTAACATGAGCTTCCAACGTGAAGCCATAACTGCAAACTCGTGGGAAGCCAACCCTTCTCTGTCAGCATGTCCCTGCCAACTGGGCTAAAACTGTCTTGTGATTCAATCCAAGGGATTTCAGATGACATCCGCCTCGGAGTCGGGCATGGGCCGTGCGAAGCCCACGTGAGGTAGGTAATTCTTTTGTGTTCCCAAGCGTGTTGGTGTCCCCTGGACCGACTGAATAAAAACATTTGGTTTGAAGGGGACGGTGTTAGGGCATTGGTCCCTGTTCGTCTTTTTGTCTATCAGATCCCAGCAGGGAGTCCACTCTCTTTTCGCCCTTTCTGGACCTTTGTCCTAGTCGTGTGCTTCGGTTTTGGGGAGTGCCACAGAGCCAGCTTTTGGCGAATCAGGCAAGGCTCCATCGTTCTTTTCGGGTGAGTTGGGATGCGAGATCGAGTGAGCATCTTCCAGGTGACAAATTGTCCGGGGAACCCTTTTGTACGAGAATTGGAGAGCAGTAGGGAACAGCCAACGTTATCTGATGTGTTGGTCCCGAAGGAATAGTGTCAAGGGCCTTGGGGCTCTCCTGAATAGTTGCATTGCTAGATTCTGGAAGTTCTGAAGGTGGGAGGCGGGGGGACCTTGAAAGGTTAGGTTGTCTTGGGAGCGATCGCCATATTGGCTTCCTTGGTTGGATAGAAATGGACCTGGGTAATGACATCGGGGGCGGGGGGGAATCGGAGTCCACTCCCCGCGCCGGGATCAGAGTCTGTAGAATGAGTTGGGATTTATCCAGGTGTGGCAAAAGAGATTGAAAAAGGTCTCCCGCGTACTCTGCCAGGTTTTGGTCCGGGACCGAGGAGGGGGCACCCCTGAATATGTAGATTGTTTCACCAACCTCTGTTTTCCAGATCCTTTTTTTGAAAAAAAAATTTGTATTCCAGGAACTCCCTTTTGTTGAGTAGGGATTGGATTGTGGTGTTCCTCCAGAAGCGTCGCTGAGTGTTCTTGGGTCAGATCTTTCACTTCCCACACCCTCTGTACCGCCTCTAAGACCCACTGTTCTGTCCAAGTTTAGTGGTGAGTTCCGCCATGCAGGATCGAAATTCAGATTTAATGTCCAACATGAAGGCTTGTATGTCACCCTTAGTTGCCAGCTGGCCAGCACCATCTGAGGTGGTTTACGGTGGGGATTTTGGTGTTTGTCTTTTTCCCCTTGTCAGACAGGAGCAGCATGGTAGAGATGTTAGCACTCTTCGAGAATTTAAGGTGTTCAGCCATTTCTACCGAAACCTGGGAAATCTTGCTGTAACCTTTGAGACATGGTAAGCGGGAGAGAATGAGGACGTCCACGAGGAAGAGATTAGAATGCTTTCTTGGCCTCTTCGGAGTGGGTTCCCGGATGCAAGTCTCAAGCAAAACTGAAGTGGGCACTGCACCCCAGACCACCTCTGCCTAAGGGGTGTTTGTGCCTTCTCTGTCATAACGAGGCTGCGGGCTCTCTGCGTTAGGAGGAATGCTGCTGTGCAGTCTGATGCCAGGAGTGATTTTGTCCTATTGGTGCATTGTGCTTCAGTATGCAACGATCCCCCTACGTCCAAGGCCCATCGAAACACCCCAGGTGGGTCGCAGTTTCTGTGTCTGGAGCATCAAGAGGAGCCACCAAGGTCGCATGGTGAATATTTTGGCCAGGCGTAGGCCCGTTGTCCGGTTGCAGTAGACAGTTTGGTCATGGGCTTCAATGGATCTGAGCTTTCCCTGCATGTCAAAGAAAGCTGGTTGGGCAGGGGGCTAAGCGATTAGGGTGATCCAGCCGTGTTAATCTTTGTTGTTTTGGGGTGCTCGGAGAGCAGGGTCCATACCTCTGGTCCCGTGTTGGCGTCTCATCATTAAATGGCCTCAGCAGATATTGCAATGAGGGGCGCCCCAGGAAGAGGTCGCCGTCTGGAGTGATTCCAGAGGCCGCGCGGGTCCCAGGCACCAGGGCCCCTTGAGCAATCGGCACACCGCTTTGCATCTATGTTGCAGGGTACAGGGGGGGGGGGGGTTGTCCTCTGCCCATGATGTCAGCAAGGTCCAGTCTCGCCACAGGAGAGCCACAGCAGGAACCGGAATCTTGTTGGAGGTGCGGAGCTCAGTGACTGGCTAAGGCCCCAAAAGCAATCTGGCAGTCCCTGCTTCCATCAACAGCTCCTGCCCGGGGGCTGGAGCAACACAGAGTTCTTTCCTGCGGGGTCGTCGGCTGACATGGTTTCTGCTTTGCTACGGCTGGCCGGGCTGCACGGTGGCAGAGAGTAGGGTTTCCCCTGGGGCTCCACTTAAACTGGGATGGCTGAGCTTGGGGCTGGGTCTCTCTTCCTCTCGCTGCGCATGTCCGCCATTTTGTAGTATGCGGAGGCTGGGCGTGTTTGGGCTGAGCTGTATGGGTGAGCTGGAGGGCGTTAGTGGCTCAGTCCGCCACCATATGTTCCCCAGATGTTCCGGTCACAAAGTTCTTCCCTCTGCCGGTTTCAAAAGCAGGAACCGTGTCATTACTATTATAACAGCTGGCTTCGCACAGAGGCCATTAATGGAGCAGCCTTATCGATGGTGCTCCAGGCCACGCCCCCTAAAACCTCTTTTAATATAAAGAACAAATGAAAAAAACAAACCTAAAAGTTTTGTGCCACATCAAGCCAGACAGTTTTGATACAATTAATAGCCATAACCAACACAAACTGACTGCCAAAGATATTTCTGGGAATTCTATCCCATCACATATTGGCCAGGGAAACCTTTATCTAGCGTCCCTTCATATATGTATATAAACAAAGATTTGTAGCCCAGAAGCAAGACAATCCCTTCTATGTTTGCATTGCAGGATCTGCTTGCTGAAGAGTCCTGAAAGTTAACCAGCAATCCTTGGTCTCGACTGTGGGAGGCACCAATTATCTATAATGTATTACACCAAATTGTTATCTGGTCATTGCATCTAAAACAAAGCATTGGGGGGGGGGGAGGGGTGAAATCGAATGCATTTTTTACCAATGGTAAAGGGTTTAGTAAAAGTGTTTTTAAAACCATTGAAGGGGGTTGGGGAGAACCCTCCTCCTCCCCCCCCCCCCCCGTTTTTTTTGGCTTTATTTTTTTAAGATGCTCTGGTGTCAATGGATGCCATCGCTAGGAGCCCACTAAATTCAGTCCGTAAGCTGAGATGAAGTCACAATCCAATATAGCTAAATTTCTATAGCGATGCATTTTCTGACATTTGGTTACTTCACGCAAACGTCGTATTTCAGGGACCTCTAACCGTTTTAGTGTAACCTGTCGCAAAAGTTTGCAACCGGTTTACATATCATTGATAAATGCATTAAGTCTGCATCTTCCTCTTTCCATCAAAGGCACCACAGTGGCTGTTGGGTTAAAATCTTCTGACTTTTTTAGGTGTATGTGTCGTATCTAAATTGTAATCACCTATGCAAGAAATTCATTTCCAGATGAATTCCTTGATCTCGTGCTCAAAGCAGCATCACACTTTATTAAAACAAAAAAAAAAGTTTTCCCCCTCTGAGGCAGAGTAGTTGGCCTCCAACCACCCACTATGCTGGCTAATATTCTCTGCTCTTTGGGCCCAAGACAGTGTGTTACAACTTCAGCAGGCCTGTGAATGCAGGTCCTGCTGCTCCCTCCAGTTAGAGTGGTTCAGGTCCAGGGAAAGTGCCCACCTCACCTTCTCAATTTTCTTGCCCCCTCCACCCCCCTCCTCTTTTCGTGCTCCCCTCCTTCCTGGCATCCTACGTATCTCATCCCGCCACGCCTCTGCCTCCCTGTGATTGGCTGGCCTCTGAGATAGTTGCCTCTTAATTGAGGGACCAGGGGCTACCTCGCACTGGCAGCCAGCTAGCTAATGGCCAGAGGCAAAGGGCCGCTCCTCTTGGGCAGCACAATCCATGTTTGCCTGAGGACGCCTTAAGGACAAACCTACAGTGACAATTAAGGTAAGGCTGGTACGGGCGTTGAACACTGCAATTACTGTGCTCAATTAAAACCCTGCCACTCTTGCATTGCTTTTCCATTTTACATTCTGCCCAGTGGCTGGCTGTGTTTTGAATCTAGGTGCATTTTCTCCACTACTGGGTATTTAAGTTTAGGTGCATTTCCACTACATTGAATTTGTGAATTTAGGTGCAAGATCTGAATCTAGGGGGAGGGTGAGTGGGTGGTTGGGAGGTGGTGGCTGGGGAGAAGGGTGTGGGGGGAGGGGGTGGCTGGTATGGGGGGCATAGCAGGGGTTGGGGGGGGGGGGAGTGGCTGCAGTGCTGGGCTGGTTGTCAGTTAAAAGGCCAACAGGAATCTCCCATAATCACTGCCCTTTGCTGGTTACCCGAGCAAGTCTGCCCTATGCTAACTGTAGAAATAGGACTGGGGCAGGATCAGGTGACTTCATTCACCTATTGGAAGCCTGGATTTCTTAAAGGGATTGTGTGAAGGGTGTGCAAAATGGCTTCTTGAAAAATGAACTCTGCTGTCATTCCTTCTATTGGCGTTCAGTAATTTGCTCATGGCCAACAGTTTGGTCAAATGGATAGTCCTGGATTACAACATTGGTCTTGTGATTCTATAGTAGGCAGCCTTTATGACATCCCAGTAACTTTGACCTCTTCTGCAGCGATATTGATTTAATGTAATGTAGCACATTGTATTTGTGTTATATTTCTAGCCATTTGTAGACAAATGGATGCACAGGGAGGTAAGTGATGATTCCACAAATGCACAATTTCGGTGAAGCATGGAAACCATTCAACAAAGAAAATCAGGTTCCCTAGTCTGCTGGTAGTTGCTAAAACGCATTCACTAACCATACCAAGTCGGGAAGGTGCACCTGACCCTGCCCACAGTGCTTAAAGAAATCTCCCCAACAGGATGTTCTATCAAAAATAAAGCGCTAGAGATTTGGGGAAGGCTTTGGGCTATGAAGGAGTGTCTACATGAGGCAAGTGAATTTTATGAGGACGGGCAGTTTGTGATTTTAAGACTGGCAACTGATCTGTCGAAACAGCATGATTTACAATTTGTTTCTTTTCAGTCTCACATAATGGCAGCAAAAGCAGTAGCGAATACACTCCGAACATCGCTTGGGCCCAATGGTGAGTGTGCTGGGATCTTTGTGCATGTTTTATATTCTATTTTAATTTCCATTGACTGATTGTATTGTTTTCTGTAGGGCTTGACAAAATGATGGTTGATCGAGATGGAGAGGTGACTATTACTAATGATGGTGCAACCATTTTGAGTATGATGGACGTGGATCATCAGATTGCAAAACTAATGGTGGAGTTGTCAAAGTCTCAGGATGATGAGATTGGAGATGGGACCACAGGTGTAGTGGGTAAGATGCTTTGAGAAGTATAGGGGTTCCTTCCAGAGACATTACTTGTGCAATGAATCCAATAATGGCATGCGAGGCAATGTTACATGCTTCTATAGCCCGGTTTAACTGCAGCACACTGGTCTGTTTGACGCATCTTTCATATTCCTTTTGAGCTTGATCAGAAGCCTTCTGTTCTGTCTGGCTGAAACTGCTATTGACTATAGAATAAAATGTTTCATCTTTAAAAGACCCCCGACATGCCATGTTTAACCCCATACCCTATTGGGTGTATATGGTCATTAAACACCATTTTCTGTTTTCCTGCAGTCACTGCACTAGTTCTCATTCTCGTTAGTTTTTATGGTCCCCCAGGATCTTTATTTTTTACTTTGAATAATTTCTTTCCCTCAACTTGGCAACCACCAAAAACTAAACACAATGTTAAAATAAACAAGTAAACTCATGTAACCCACATGTAGCTGGGTATCTAACCAGGGTTGTGGTGGCCATAATTGGGCCATTGCCGTTAGCCTTACCATCGGGTTATGGGTGAAGGACAGTGTGCTGTATACATGTACTTGGGTAGCTGGAACACTACTTCATGGATTATGGTGTTCATGCTGCCTAGCTTGCTGATGTGTGAATACCTCAATAACATTGAGGCACTGAAGGTCAGCAGCAAGCATGTGTTAAGCTCAAAGCCTGGCACCTAGTAGTATTTTGGGGACTGTGTGTTGTGCAGTGGCAGCAATTGGTGAATTAGCAAATGCTTATTGTAGGTTGTCTGTTTGCGTCCCAATCTGGCTTCAGACCGTTTTGAGGAACTGAGTCCTCCCTAGTTTCCGTCTGGGATGACCCAAAACATCGGACGCAGAAGGTTGCGGTGTACTCATTCTCTTTGACCTCTCAGCCCCCTTCTATACCATTGTCCACACTATTCTCCTAGATGGGCTACACTCCTTAGTAATCAAAGATGCTGCCCACTCTTGGATCTCCTCTTTCATCTGCAATCGCTCACAAATCCTGTTCCTCCATCCTTCTCCACCTCACAACCAGTACCAAAATGGGTCTCACAAGGCGCATCCCTAGCTCCACTCATTTTCAACATCTAGCTGACCCTACTCGCTGCACTCGTCCGCTTCCACGCCCAGATCATCCTTAAAATCCGACAATTGCCAGGCTCCGACCGTTATGGACTACAGGATGACGACCAACCACGCAGTCATCAATCCTGGAAAAACGGAAATTAAGCGCTTCTTCCCTAACCTATCCCCTGGCCTCCATTCCCTAGGCCCCCCACCTCTGTAAAACCACCTTAGATGCAAACTGGACACAAGTTTATCCCTCTGCTAACACATCAACTCTGTATCAGAACCTGTTTCTTCCATCTACGCATCCAGGGGCGTATATATTCCCATACCTCGCTGTTTCTCTGCCATAATCTCATCCTCTCCCGCTTAGACTGAAACTGCTTTTACCTAGGCGCACCAGCATTTCATTTAAGGAAACTGCAAAGCAGCCAAAATGCTTTGGCATGTCTGCTCATTAGCCTACCCCCACCCCAAAACGCATCTGCCCTACACGGTCTTCCATTGGCTCTCTATTGGTCGACACGCTAGCTTTTTAAAGCAATGTGCATCACTCACTGGGCCTTCCACAACAAAGGCCCAGAATTCCTCCCAAGACACTCGCTACCACACTCGAGGGCACTAAATTCCGGCCCAGCATCTCCCACATTACAAGTTCACCAGGCTGGGCAGGTCCTACTTCTCTGTCCAAGCGACGCTCATCTGGAGCTCTGCCCCTGCCCATCCGCAATATTGACAGTCACCTGGCATTCAGAAAGGTCCTCAATACCTGGCTCTTCCCTTCCCCCTTTGGAGAACATCTCCTACTCCATATGGATGAAACACGCACAGAAGCACTGACCCAATACACCTAGCCAGCCATTCCCCCTCTAACCCCCCCCCCCCCCCCACAATGGATGCCGGAAGCGTTTGCAGCAACACACCATGACAAACTTGCCCCCTTACCCTTCGCTCAAAGAGAATGGTACAACATCCCACTGCTCAGACCGCAATCTAGGGAGACAACTGGCGAGCCAGCAAATTGCCTTGGATGTAGAAAGACATTGAAGAGTAAGTCCATCCAAGTTTACGGTATGCATACCTTGCACCGCATCTGTGCACACAGGCCACTGGCATGGCCACCCATCCATGCACTCTAGAATGCAGCTATGGAAATGCTTTTCCGGTCTAGCAGCTCGCATAGCCGTCCATACTGAAACCCCCTGATGTACCTCAACACCTCTGCCATCAGTATACAGCGACAACCTATGAAAAATGTTGGTCTAGCTGGGCACACATCGCATCTCTGGCACTAGAACTCTATTCTAAAACCACTAACCGCACCCGCCCATGTGCCTGACCTGCAGGCTGCTTACTGGAGCCTTGCCAGCCTACTTAATTCCTTAATGGCAAAATACACACACATCTTTAAATGAACTCTTAGAATCTCCCACACATGGACTCCAGTCACTGAGGGTGTTAAACTACAAAGCGCATGGAGCCCATACAAATGGGGGCGGGGGGAGGGACGGCGCTTTATATGAAACGTACAATACAAAAGCACAGGCCTATTCAAACAGCCTGACCCCTCCCACCCGGTCTTGCCACTTACAGCACCCCTTTATTTGCTCTTCATTACCTATGATGCCACCAGCCTTGCCTATACTGCATTTGAGGCTCCAATTGTGAGGCTGCATTGCAGTTTTTTCTGCAAAGATAATGCAGACCCCAAAAGCTTCCCCCAATGGCCTTTAAAGGACAAAGCTGATTGTGGGGGCATGGTAGGTGGAATGGGATGATTGCCTCCACATCTGTATCCCTGCGCCCACCAACCACCAGGCTCTCCAGCACTGTTCCCAGGGCACTTGATCAGTGGAAAATGGCCTTGTGATACTTCTGTACTGTTTTTACCATCTAACTAGCAATTTATTCAGATTTTGGTCCTCCCAGGAATGGGAAACCTTGTGTTCTCAGAGCATGGTCGTATTCTACTTTGGAGAAAGAGCTTTTAGAGTAAGTGTATGGCATGTAGTCGGTGTTTCCGTACTTTAGATGTTCTTAAATTCAGAAAAATCTATAAAAAATGGAAGACTGGAAACCCAAGACTTCAATACATCGCAGGTTGTTTAAAATAGGAATTATGCATTCAGGGCCTTTAAAATCATTTTTAAACTTGTCAATGGTCTAATTTATCTTCCTCATTTTTGTCCCCCAAGCAAATTGGTACTTTTACATATTCAATTTCTACATTACATATTCAATTTCTACATTGTCTGCTGTCTTGTTCTGATTTTTGAAAAATTGAAGGTGTGCCCTCCACGTGTTAACCACAATTTCTTTGTCATGAAAGCCGTTACTAAAATTGCAGTACAGATGTATTTTGTCTTGCATAAAATCCCAAATGTATGGGCTTGGAATAAGATTTTTAATTATGTTCACTTCTAATGTGCCAAAACCTGAGTACATCCAGACACACTGAAAAGATGAAGTTGGATAGCTATCTTATCTTACTACACGGACAGGATAGTCTTCAACTGTGTTCTGAAGGCCAGGTGGTTTGTTAATTGCGTAGGTGTGCAGGTAGAGCATTCCAGGCCTGTGCTGCTTGCACATGAGGCACGAACATTTCCGCTGGTCCTCTTAACGTGGTCTACTTCTGCCTTTGTAGATTCTTGAGGTAAGCTGGGGCATCATCGAAAACACATTTGTGACAGGTGGTCAACAGCTTGAACTGAATTTGCTGAGACGGGCAACCAGTGTAGTTTCTTCTTCTTGGCGGCAGACGTAGGCTCAGTATGTCTCATCCGATAAATCATGTGCACTGGATCGTCTGCATTTTTGGATTTCTGCCTTCCCACTAGGAGGGCATTACAGTAAGATAACAGCTCTAATTATTTACAGTTCTCCTCGCAAACCAGTGGGGCAACTTGCCGTAGTACTTTTGAGATGTTAGTTGGTACCTTTCACAATTGCTTCTTCGTGTGCACCACTATCCAAACTGGCTTCCAGGTAAGTGCCCAGGGTCTTCACCTTATGCACCACTGAGTGGCTGCCCTCAATCGAGAAACTGGCATAGGAATGAGTTTGTCTCTGGCTTGCCAGGGGCTGTATAGCATAAGCTTGCTCTTGGCGTTCAGGCATAACCAATTTGTGGACATCCAACCCTTTATGGTCTGATAGACCAGGTCCAGCTTCTGTTGGTCTTTTACATAGTCCCCACTGATCTCCAGTGCCAGCTGGAAGTAGTCTGCGTAGTTGCAGAAGAAAAGACCCAGACTCTCTGTCCATACACAATGGAATGATATAAATGTTAAAAAGCAGGGGAGAGAGGCAAGCCCCTTGGGGGACACTGCAGGTGGTGAGCTCGGCATCGGATGCACTTTCACCCCAGTGAACACGTGAGCGGCGTCCTTCGAGGAAGGACTTTGTATTGCCTCCCCCGCCAGCGGTGGCCATCCGATGCAGCAGGATCCCGTAGTTTAGCAAGTCGAAGGCTGCCGATGGATCTAACGGCATCAGCATCCCAACTTGCTCGACTCCAGCCGAGAAGGCGCATGTGTCTTTAAGTCCAATAAAGCACTCTGTGCTGTGGAAACTACAGAAGCCAGATTGCTTCTTATGTAGAATACCCATTCTCGCAATGTGTATCTAAAGTTGTAGCGTAACTAGTTTCAAGAAAGAGCATGTTGGTGATGGGCCTGAGATTGGGTGCATCATTAGGGTCTAAACTGCCCTTTTTTAGTAATGGCGTGACTGCTACAATTTTTATATCGAGTGGGATGCTACCAGTTCGAAAACAAACCTACAGAGGAAAGGCACACAAATATCCTTGTTCTCTAATATTGTCTTAGATGGAAGGAGTTCACCCAGACAACTTGTGCATGGTCATCAGGACATTGTGGATTTCCACCGTTGTATGTTATTTTTAAATTTGAATCCAGTGTTGGATTACTGCTGATTTTGATCTCCATCTTCTGAAAGTTGGGAACTCATTTTTAAATTAACGGTACCTTCCTCCTTACCATCTTTGGTACAACTTGGTATGTGAAATTGTCCTGGTTAATTTTACAAGATTTTCTTTTGGGCAATTTTCAATTAGTCCGAAAAGGCTTTCAGAACTCTTTTGCAGTTTTCAATATTCAGTTTAATGGTAGGATTGATATTCATGGGTTTCTCCCAGGACCGAAGTAGTCTAAAAAGTTCCTTAGTTTGATTTCCAGCCTGGGTAATTTGTTTGTTGTAAAAATTGTACTTGGCGTCCTGGATTTTACCCTTGTATTCCTTTGCCTTGTGCTTCCAAGCTACCGAGTGTTCTCTCAGCCAGGCGTGTTCCGCCTGCCTTTTAGTGGTTTTTAATTGTAAACCATTTGTGGCGTTTAGGAGTATCTCTAACGGTCCTAGTTCTCAAGGGAGCCACCTAATCTAACATGCTTAGGATCTCCTCGTTATAAGTGTTGATAAGGACTTCTGGGCTATCCAAGTCATCGGTTTTGGTCATTATAGTCTCTAGACATTTTGAAAGAAAAGGTGCTTTAACAGCCTTCAAGTTCATATTCAGTACTTTGCGTACAGGTTCGTGCATTTTTAATGGAGGGGACGGAAGGGTCAGCTGAAATGAAACAGAAAAGTGGTCTGAGCAAATACAAGGTGTAGTGATAACATTATCAAGGAGAATGTTTCCACTTCCCACCCATTCAAGGATGTCCTTTTTGATATGCGCCAGTTTGGAATGTGAATAGTTGCCAGGGCTTTTTTTAAATCCTTAGTTTGGCCTTTCCAAAGCTCAAAATCTACTCCTTAAACTTTGAGGGTTCACTTGGTGGACGGTAGAGCAAAACCAGGTTGATACTTTGGTTGAAATTAGGAAGCAGTTTAATATGCAATAGGTCGCAGCCTTCACACTCTATTTTGGCCTCATACATTCCAAGCTCCTTTTTACACAGAGCAGCCTAATTGAAGCTCTGCTTGCAGGGCTTGTGATTGGGGTGGGGTGGGGGGTGGAGTTGGAGGGGGACATAAAGGTGCACATTTCAAGAGGTGTCATGGTTATATTGATGTAGGCCATTTGTTCCCCTTCAAGTTCTCCAAGGGCTTATTCTAAAGGTGCTAAGAATGAGTGTGCATAGTTGCGCCTCATACCTCTGGGAGGTGATCTGGCTTGTAGGTTACAACATAACTTTTTGTAGTCCATTCTGATTCTTTTGATGGTCAGGATGTAAAGCTTTTTTGTTAATATCAGCAATTGTATTTTTGTCGTTTGCCATTCTAATCCCTTAAATTAGGGATCCTGCTGATGTTGGATGTAAGAGGATCGTAAGAATAGTACATGACTCCTTTGGAAGTTCTCCATCATGAAGGACATGCCCTACTTCCCACTTGGAGCGCTTTTATTTGTGCCAAATTGTTATACCGCGCGCAGCTACCACCCAAGGGCAGTCTCCAGGCGCTCTGAACGGTGCAGTTTAAAAAGTTGTTTGCTGTGATTTGATTTTTAATACCTCCAGATTTAGTTCCAATTAATAACCCTGCATGCCATGCCGTTGCAAGCAGTTTACACGTATTTCTGTATGGCAGGGTTTTTTTGATTTGGTAAGTGAAGTTTTATTAATCGGTGAAAACAAATTAACGTTAAACATTGTCGGTGCTTTGACTTACTGATTAATTTGGTAGGCCAGTCTGTTTCTAATAATTGGTTGAAACCCTCCTGCAGACCGAATCGGTGGAATGACTCATACCTATGGAATTTGAGCCGTTTCTGTGTCATTGGTACCTAAAATGACATTCTCTGTAAAGCATCGTGGTTCTTACCTTTGGAGCAGAAAGCTTTTTCTGCTAAATGCCAGCACACCTTGGGCGTTATGGGCTATACTTTAATAATTGTATGTACTTGTTATTTTGCAATTCATGATGGAGCACCTGAACTGTGCAGGCTTAAAGGTATACTTATTTTTACTGCATGCAGTTTGAAAACGTGTTGTGCTTATTTTCATAGTGCTTGCTGGGGCTTTGTTGGAGCAAGCTGAGCAGCTGCTGGACCGTGGTATTCACCCAATCAGGATTGCTGATGGCTACGAACAGGCAGCCCGTATTGCTATCGAGAACCTGGACAAGATCAGTGATAGTTTCCCAGTTGATCTGCAGAATGTTGAACCTCTCATTCAGACTGCAATGACAACGCTGGGCTCTAAAGTGTAAGCTGGCGTGAATTGGTTGGTTATTGTAGTGTAATTTAAAAATAATTTTACTGTGAAGGTTTTGAATTTTAAATGGCTTAGTAGAAATTAAGCACTCCTTTTTAAAGCAGAGTTAACAGATATAGCAAACCCATTATAAACTTGTTTATTTTCTATATTTATGCATTCAGTAATCGGAATCTTTTCATAATTGCAGGATCAATCGTTGCCACAGGCAGATGGCAGAAATTGCAGTGAATGCTATACTAACAGTCGCAGACATGGAGCGCAAGGATGTTGATTTTGAATTGATAAAGGTAGAAGGCAAAGTTGGTGGCAAACTTGAAGATACCCAACTGATCAAAGGTGTGATCGTAGACAAAGATTTCAGCCATCCACAAATGCCAAAGGTAAGGAGAGTACGCTAGGATTTTACTTTTTCGGAGGTTTGTGAAATGTTGGCAAAATACACATACCAAGATGTATTTCCCCCCCCCCCCCGTCCCCCTGTTCATGTTCCACTTGCAGCCAGGTCCCCGGAATCTTTTCTCCCTGTGTCTTTATTTCAAAAACCAAATGAAAAGATTTTCATTTTGTGTTCCATCTGGATGTGCTGACTGCATAATCTGTGGTGCTGTTTCAGGGAATCCTCGGTTCTGGCCCACAGAATTGGGACTACTAAAACGCATTTTTGCAAATGTTTTCGCCCTACCCCTTCACAGATTTTCTTTGCTATAAAAAGGTCCCCTACAGCTATCCCTCTTTTTACTTACTGTTAAAAAATGTATATTTAAGCTCAATATTCACTATTACCATTGGAATGAAAGATTCTCGTATACAAGCAAGATCTTGCTGCTAGCACGATTTGTGGCCAACTAATATCTAGAGCCTTAATGGTCAGCGTATTGCTTTTTTTACTGTGCTTCAATGTTTGGGTAGCTGGACTCTTTTAGCCTATGGAATTCTCATGGTAGAGTAGGTTTGCAAAATACCTAACCGGATTTTGGTGACATGCACAGTGTGGGGAAACTTCGCATAATTGTCTTCTCGGGAATATCCAAAGCATTTGGCAGTGTCACCTGAAGCTCAGGAAGACTGCTTTCCCCAAGATCGAACCACTTCATAACGCGCAGATTGTGTTCTCCAGCATGCGGTCTGGCATGAGTTCACATGCTCATTCCCAGTCAGGACAGTCATCCTTGGTAAAAGAAAAGTTTCACTTTCACTTATAATCTGTTCTTCTCCTCCAATGAGCTCTGGGTCATACTGCCCCAGTCAATCGACTGCCCTCTCCCTATGCCCCTCTGGCAGCCATCGTTTTAGTATTTTTTACTACAGTTGGGGGGGGGGGGGGGGTGTCCTTGTGTTTCACTCTCGGAGCATTCTGTGTTTGTTCATGCTTTTTGCTAGGCAATAACTTTTTTTGTTCGCGTCTGTGTGCTCTCGTTTCTTCGTCTAACTGGGATCAGTTTGTTGGCGTCTCGTCACCCCTCAAGGGCCGAATCGTTGAGTGTTTGTTCTAATTTTCCAGAAGGCCATTTTGCCTACTCTGCACCAGCTGCGGTTTGAGGAATGTTTGTGGAGGACAAGCATTCCCTGTCTTCACCTGACGCACAAGGAGGATTGCGAGATCTGTCGTGGCTTTACCAAGCGCACCATCAAGGATCTGGATATCTACCCCATGTGACTCGCAGGGGCATGTATCACCCGGATCCAGCCAGAGCGGGCTTTTAAGTCCTTTGAGAGCGCTCCATCCGTGGGGGCCCAAGACGAGGCCAAGCACCGCAAGCCCGTTTCCATAGCGGTTGCTGCTTAAGTGTCCCACGATGACCCGGCGTGCTCATCCTCTTAATCGGGCTCCAGCCATCGCTCCAGTTTCATCGAAGAGGAAGTCGGCTACCCCTGGGAAGCTACCGGAGAAACCGGAGAAGGCCGAAACACAGGTTAAGGTGGCCGACCTACAGTGAAGGCCCAGGTTATCCATGCAAAATCGTCAACAACTATTGAGTTGGTGACGGCCGCCCTTTCAAAGGCGAAAGGGGCTGGCCCGGTCCAGGGTGCTCCGACAGCAGCCAGAGTGGTTCTTCCTCCCAGGAGGAAGCTTTGCCCAAACCAGTGGACAAGACCCCGGAGAAGAGAATGCCGTCCCTAAGCCCCGGAGACCGATCCCTCGGGGCACAAAAAAGGGGAGAGGTGTGGAGGTGCTCCAGGACACAGCTATTTCTTTTGACAAAGAGGACATGGGTTCTGTCCACACAATCTCGGAAGACGCCGGGGATGACAATAGGAACGTCGAAGTGCTAATTGCCGGAGGGGATGATGGAGGCGCTGGGCCCAGCGAGCCTGCTCCCCCCCCAACACCTCCCAGAGATTTGTCACAGGACATTCGACTCTCCACACTCAGAGGATGCAGATGGCAGCACTGGCCCCATTGACACTGGGTCCACCACCACCAATGCTGAAGAAAAGGGATATGGGGACTGACACAGCGGCGACATCTCTTGCCTCCAGGGGCTTCTCCCCCGGACGAATGGTGGGCTCCTTCCACTCAATGATTGATTCTTCCAGCTCAGGCCGGAGGAGACTGAGGAGGGCTTACTTTATCAATGCCGAGAGGCGAAAAGGAAGACAATTGTGGCAGTAGCCCCTCCTGGACGATGTCTGAGGGCCTGGTGCTGCTAAAGAACCCTGGCGAAAAGAGCCCGGCTGGACCAGAAATACCAGGTGCCGGAGTCTGCACCCAAGTGTCTGCGGTCCCAGCTATCACCAAACTTGGTGGTCTCAGCGGTGGCAATCCAACCGGTCATCCTTAGTTCACCCAGACAGCGAGGGGGAAGATGCTGTGGGTAGAAAGGTAATCTACTCTGCGGCTACGATGGTCTAGCCAGCTAACGCTTTAGCGATCCTGGCCAGGTACGACCGGGAGTTGTGGTACAAGATGGCCCTGCTACGGACAAAAACGGGTCGAGGCTATGGAGATTCTTCGGGAGGGCGAGATGGCGTTGCACCACGCCATAGCCGTGGTCCTGGACACAGGGTTCTGCCAGATGGGGAACAGGGTTTGTCGTTGTGGTTGGTTGAAGGCCACCAACTTTAGGCAGGAAGTTCAGACGAGTGTCCTGGACAGGCCGTTCGACCATGACCATCTATGGCCGTTGATGAGTCTCGTCAGGCCATCAAGACCGTCACGGCCCGTGCCCTGGTCACGCTGCAACAGCACCATCCGTCCTTTCCTTCCTCAGGAAGGAAATCGGCAGATCATCTAAGTTTCGGCAGTGGATTGTCCTCTTACCGCCAACCCTCCTGTTCCACAACCCAGGAAGCTTACTATGGTCATTCCAAGACAGCTTACAGTGGCCGTTCCAAGGCATTCGGAGGTGGCCGTCGCGCCCAAGGCGGCGTGCTGGCCTGCAAGCAGGACTGAACCAGCAAATACTAATCGGGCTCGCACCCCGGTGGGCAGCCGGCTGGCAAACTTGTCAGCGTGTGGGAAAATGTCTCCACCGATCAATGGGTGCTGTATGCTCTTGCCAATGGACAAGAGTTTCAGTGAAGTCTACGGATACCACCGGTTGCCCGGGAAGGAACACATCCTCCACCTTGGCTGGAGGTTTGGGCCATGTTAAAAGGGGGGAGGCGGGGATAGAGATGGTTCCAAAGCGGCTCTGGAGTTGTTAGGCAGAATTGCATGCAGTACCCTCTGGGACCACCACACACAATTGGGACTACAGGTGTAAGCAAACCCGACCTTTGGTATAAGTCTGTACCACAGTTTGTTGGTAACGAGCTGAGCAGCCAGCCTTATCTCAAGAGTGAAAGTGAGCAGTACACTGTTACGCAAAGGACTTTCAATCACAGTGGTTCAAGTAGACACTTGTACCCAAGGTTTCTTGGTAAAACACTTACACAATCATTTATAAAACATTTCACTAGAAGAAGGCAACTTAATATTATAGACAAATACACTTCAATTGCGCTCCCCTGGAAAAAGGTGCCAAATGGCAGTTCATTTACTTGGCAGTGAGCAAAAAGGACTAAAGTAGAATACATTATATACTTTCAGGCAGTGCAAATAGTTTCAGTTCACCAGAATAGTTCAGTTCAAGTCAATGGCTTAGTGTTCTGGATAAGAAAGCAATTCTGGTATCAAACGGTAAAGTCTTTGCAAAAGTTCTAAGTAGTGCCTATGATTTTCAGCTACTGGTGTTCACGGTCGGGAAAAATCAAGGTAGTTCTGTGTAAACCCACTGCCACCAGCCATTTCAATAGGAAAGGGTAGCATTTGACTACTACATGAGTTTCTAGACACAGGATACTAGGTAACCCCTCCAGCACTCTATTGGAAGATAGTGTGGGCTGGGTCTAGGAATTTAATTAATAAAGCCAATTTAACTTTATATTCTCTGGTTTATCCCAGATAAGGTGTTTTAAACCTTTGGACAGCCAAAAAGGCTTCCCTGTGTCACTGCACTGAGGGGGCTCTGTGACGCACCTGAAAAGATGCCTATGGAGTTGTCTAAAACTCCATAATCTAAGAACACCTGAGTAAAACGCACATTACAATAAATGAGTGGGGGGGGGGGGGGGGCGAGCTCACACATTCCAGGTAAAGAAAAATCAAGTCCTCAAAATCCAGCAAAGTTGTGTGAATTCTCCCCAACACCTGCTAGGCTCTGGGTCATCCGTTTTGGGGTCCACCGGTAGATTGGAAGAAAGGGTTACAACCGGCTCCGGTTAGACTCTCTGGTCGCTGAAAATAGGTTCAGCTGCGTTTCCTTCATCCGTTCTAGTTTTGGTGGTCGACTTGTCAGCAGCTTCCAGGGTTTTTTAAAAAAAATATATCGAACTACAGCACAACCTCTGCATGTTACAGAAGTGGGCAGTCTGGCTGCCCATTCGGGACAACCAGCCCCTCTCTGGGACTCGGGCAAGGTGTAAGACAAAGGACTGCAGAGTTCTGGACTCTTTTCTTGCTTCCTGCCTTTCCAGACGCTCTGGATCCTGGGCGGAGAATTAACAGGATTCCTCCAAAGCAAAACAGCCACTGAGGTTGTTCCCGCCTAGAATGGCAGGGTAAGACCTCCAACCGCAAGTACACAAATGGCAAAAAACCCATTTTAGAAAAATAGTGGACCTTTTGTGAATTACTGAGGCTGAATTGACAACCTGCGGGTAATAAAGACCAGTCATAAAGGTAAGACCAATGCCACCAGCCATTCATGTAAAACCTGCATTTGTAACAACGTTACCAGGTATGCAAGAAAGGGAATGTATTGTATCCCCCCAGCGCTCCACATAAGGTGGGGCGTGCTGGCTCACTATATAAAATTTAAAGTACATGAAAAACGGGAGCCCATGGGGCAATCCAGCCTAAGCCCAAAAGTTGAAGGAAACTATTAACTTCAACCATGCACTATGGAGACGCATAAAAAGGTCACCATAAAGAGTAAAATACTAGGTGAGAGGGAGAAAAAGATTCCCCCTTCACCTAGGAACAAGGTGAAAGTTACCTAGTCAAAAGAAAGTTCTGGGGTTGACACGTCAGGAAGATTTATAATTGATATGAACACCTTACCTAACAGGACCCCTTACAAGCTTACCACTTGAGACTTGGCTGTGACCACTTGCCTTTTGAACTGGTTTGGCTACAGCTCCCACAGTTGTCTGTCCCCACTCCTCACCCTTAGAATATCCCTCCCTCCCCTTTTAAAATCTCCACCCAGGGCTGATTTTGAAAATCCATCTCGTCGGAGGATACTGTGCAATGTGTTTGATGGGGCACACTACATGTGGAAATAAAATCTTGACCTGGTTTTAGAAGTCTAGTGTTGGTGTTGAGCAGTGTAGAGGAGGAGCCAAGTACCCCTACTCCACCTACCCCGCCTACATTAACAATCGGAAGGCAAGAAGAAGAGCAACGACATACGAATGTGCCTATACCTAGAGAATATGGGAAGTATCCATTAAGGAAACCATACCTACATCCAAGACAATATGATGGTCATTTGAATGCTATTCCTGATGTTACAAAGTAACTGATCAGGATGAATGGTGACGTAATACGAAACCGAATCAGTTCCATAGATGGAAGATAATCAGACCTGAGGCAGACTATTTATGAAGAATGAATACACTAAGGAAAAGTGACATTTTGGGATCAAGATGAAGAAACTTATGCCACAAACGTGAGGAAGATATTTAGTTAGTTTAAACGTGTACAGATGCAATGAAACGCAAGCAGCAAAGCAATCGTGAAGCTAGCCAAATGCTTATTGTAAATGGATCGCGGCAAGCGCCAACATTTACACCTCATAATCACATATGGAGTGATTGAAGGTTCCCCTACATATATAGTTAAGAAATGGAGGTCCCAGTAACTCTGTGCCAAAAGGATGCAAAAGTTAAATTCCAAATGGTATTTATTTTGAAGATATAGACCGCCTGACACGTGTTTCGAGCCTCACTAGCTCTTCTGAGGCTGATTTTATAACGCATAAATAACCAATAAAAAGCTCGAAACACGTGTCAAGGTGTGTCTCTTCAAAATAAACAAGGAAGGCCTCAAATTCAGTGTTGCAGTTACAAAAAAAATTGAATTAACAGAATATATTTCAGCTAAGGAGTTGGATGAGCCAAAGAGCCATGGTCCTATCGGAACTAAAATTCGCTGACATTAGATACAATTAACGTGAAGTAACAGAAGCTCCTGTTCAAGAAGGTCAAGTATAAACAGATGTCGGAGGACTATTGGAAAATACAGTTAAATACACGAAAAAGGCGCAATTCATGGTGTCAAGTCACGTGATGGAAGAAATGTGGACGCATGCGGAGATCGCACCTATGCACGGAAGCCAGACCGTACCCATACTCTAAAAAATCCCACAAAGTACAAACTCAAGGCAACTTCAGACACTAATTGATACTGAAACGTTGAGGTGATGATGGTGGTTTTTGTAATTGGTGGTTGTCTGCAAACTGCTCACGTAGGTGGAGTTATGGCCGGGAAGGGGGGGGGGGTTAGTAGCCAGCCAATTGTAGAGGACCATGGAGTCCTATAGTTGTGTAACCAATGGGACATTGTACATTTAGTGATGTTCATAGTGGCCATTTTGAAGGGAGGGCTCAGATGTCCCACCTGTTGACTAACCAATTATTTCTGTTACTCTACAGATATTAAACCTATATTTAGTAGTTCAATTGGAGCCAATTCCGCTTCCCGATAGGTTTTAGAAATTTGCCACGTAGGTAATGACGCAGGTCTGAACTTCAGTAGTGACACATTTGGTCTATAATCTTTCTTAAATGAGTTGAGTATCAAGCAATTGCTGATGTTCGTTGTACTCCCTGTCTTACTTACATTAAATGAGACAGAATTTTTGCCAAGCTATTTGCGTTGTCTGAATTATTGATGTTTCATTAAAATCTGCATCCCAATCCATCTCAAGGGTATTCCTACTCATCTTAAACAGCTGGAAGTCCCCATTTCAGCATTGTTGGGTCACCCCATACTGTGAAATATAATGCATATTTTCTTTTCTCCCCTGGAATGTTAACAAAAAAGCAAAACTTATGTTTTAAATGTCCCATTTGTATGTGGCTGCCTGCAGGGAAAAGTACGGAATTAATTTTCTTGCTCGAACTGCTACTTCTAGTAAAGAACTGTATCTTGCCAATATTTTGTAGGAAGTAAAAGATGCAAGAATTGCCATTCTCACATGCCCGTTTGAACCACCGAAGCCTAAAACCAAGCATAAGCTTGATGTTACTTCAGTGGAAGATTACAAAGCCCTACAGACATATGAAAAGGAGAAATTTGCTGAAATGGTGAAGCAGGTAAGATGACTACTATGTCGGGGGGCTTTAGAACAAATCTGTTCAACTTCGCTGATCTGCCAATACTTTTATTTTAATTGATTTTTACATTTATAAAGCGGCCCGAGGGCATCGTGGCGCTGTTAGAGCAAGCTTACTTGGTTACATGAATCAGACTAGTAAGCCTCGCACGGGTCCCAGTGCAAGCTCTCATTCTAGTGTCCATCCTGCCCCACACCTTGTTTGCTTTGCACAGACCAACTCTGTAGACACCTGGATTCTCGCAACAATAATGAACATTACCTTGAATGCACTGCCTTAAGATTCGGATGTATAATTTTAAAAAAAAAACATGGCAACCAAAACTTTGGAAAGTGCTTGGGTAGACACCCATAACAGAATGAAAGGGTGATCAATTAAAATCACTGATCAGAAGTGTATTATGGGTGTTGGGTAAGAATTGGAGCAGTCCCACTGTGAGTACACAACCCGTATCTGCTTGGTATTGGGTAATCCACCTTTTGGTAAATCTCAAGAGGGGTAAATGTGAGCTTTAGCAATGAAATTTGTATTTACAAGTAACACTTGGTTTCTGTTAACATAAATGTTTAAGCATTCTTTAAAAGGGCAATTTGTGTAGCAATCAAATACTTTAAAATACATTTCTGGATCAGCACAAGTTGGGGGATACTCTTTAGATATGCTTCATACACAATTCCTACACCCTGGGGTGACTTCAATCACAAGGACAGTAACAGCATTTATATATCCCACTGGTTACACTTAACAGATTCTGAGGTTGCAGAAAGGAAAGGTTAAAGGAAGGAAAAAATGTTACTTTCTCAGCACATGCAAGTATACTAATCTTCCAATGAAGTCTAGACCAGCCTTTCCCAGCAATAACGGTCTAAACAAGTTAACACCTATGAGGGACTGAAATAGCAAGTTCAGTGGGCTAGAAAAGTCTGCACGGAGCGGTTAGGGAGAATTCTTAGTTCTGTGATAATTCCTTTCAACCTTAGAGATGCCCGGCTCTTTTGCTGGACTTTAGGACTTTTTAATGTTAACCCTGGAGTGAGAGACCTTTTGCTCACTCCGTGTGTTTTGACCTGATTTGGATTATTTCCACTGTTTTTGGAGTCTGACAAACTCCATAGGCATCTACTTGTTGTATGGCGACACACTGCACCTTCAGTGCAGTGTCAGAAAAATTAATCTTCTAGCTTAATCAGTTTTTTCTTGTGTGAACTACAGGTCCCAAGAATAGTAAAGTGAAATTGACTTTACTTTTTCTTTTTGTAGGTCCAGCACACACCATCTTATGTGGAGTGCTGGGGGGGTTACTTAGTAGCCCCTTATCCTACCTACTGTTAACATTTTTTGTTACCCTCACTACTTTAAATGACTGGTGGCAGTGGTTTAATTTTCCTAACGTTGTGCTTTTCTGCCGCAGGCTGAACCCTCAAACTACAGTATAGCACCCATGGGTGACCATTTTGTCAAAATGGTCAGTCTTCTTTTTTGCCATTTTCTGCGGGCCAAGCCAGGTTTGAGCCCTTTATTTGTTTTTGCTTTGGCAGGGTACAGTTCTGAAACCCGGCTCCAGTGTGTCTGGACGGGCAGTAAGTGAGGGAGGTTCCCGAAACTCCCCTGTCCTTTGTCTCTAGGAATGCCTGAATGCAACCAGTCATGATGGGCTGGCTTTTCAGGACAGCCACCCTGCTGTGATGACAGCCTTGCTGTGCATGAATGGGAGAAACATTCTTAAAAGGTGAGGGTTTTGGGACTAGAAGCAGTCGACCACTGGGAAGAATACCTGACGCAGAAACACTGCTGTGCTGAAACTCCTTTTTCTGATCGAAAACAGAAGCTCTGGAAATGTGACTTCTTCCCTTGGGTTAGTGGGACGAACGCCACTGGACCATCTTCCCTGACTGGCTGTACTACTTTGCTACTGCAAGAGTGTCGGGGGCCAAGTTTTAAATACCTTCTCTGGGATAAACTGTTTCCCAGAGCAGTAAAATGAAATTTTACTTTTGTAACTTTATAGACCCAGCACACACTATCTTACAATAGGGTGCTGGAGGGGTTACCTAGTATCCCCCTTTGTTTAACTTCTCAGGTAACCTTTTTATGTTAGCCTTTCCTCACAGAATGGCTGGTGGCAGTGGTTAAGAGTGCATTTATTGTCAAAATGGCCCCAGTCTCTTTTGCCATTTATGTGGTAAGGTCCTTCCTGAGATTTACTCTGCGTACCACACCAGGTTTGGTCCCTTTTGCCTTTGGCCTGCCTCTGGGTCCAGGGTGTCTGGGGTAGGCAGGAAGTGAGGGAGGTGCCCGAAACTCCCTGTGCTTAGTCTCCTAGGAGACCAAAATGCATTCTGGTGTGATTGGCTGACTGTCTGGCAAGGACAGCCACCCTGCTGGGTGAGTGACAGCTAGGCTGGAAGGAAAGGGAGAGAACTGTATAAAAGGCAAGTCTTTTGGCTTGGAAGGCAGTCGACCACTGGACGAAGGAACCGAAGAAGAACTTGCAGAGGACGCCTGCTGCAACTCCTGAACCGTTGGTTTGCCCAGTGAAGCCCTGCTGCAGTGCCGAAACGCCAAGTTCGCATCGACCGAGAAGCCCCTGCAAGGACGACTTCTCCCCTTGATGGTGGGACCAATCAACTCCAAAGTTAGCCACCTGGACATCCATCTCTGAGCTGGTTGAATCTCCACAGATTTGCTGCTGGAAACGGTAGGGCCAAGGAGAGAAGTTTGTGTGCGTTATTTTAAGTTGGCCAAGAGCTCCAAGATCATTCCGACTACCAGGAAGCAGGACTGATTGAGCCTGAGTCCCCTCAACAGAGTACAGGGCCCCAGAAGCAAGGAAAGTCCATCTCGACAGCCAGGAACCGCAGTGTTATTTGCGGTAGATGCGAGGAGCTGAAACAGCCACTGAAAGTGAAGTTTGCCGGTTGCAATTTTTAACCGTCCCAGTGCAGGAGCCCCTCCGACGTCCTCCCTCTTGTCCCCACGACTGAGGCCCAGGAACAGAGATCTGCAGAGCGGCACAGGAACAAGAGTGTCTGCTGCATCTTTTCTTCATTTTAAAGGTACTGTAGAAGGTCTGAGAACTACTCTTTTGCTGTAGAGTTGCTTGCATCTTCTACTACTCCAGTCTTAACAGCTTATGGCCCTACATTGATTCATCTTTTTCTTCAAAAACGTATGAAACATTGTGCAAATACTTTTCTACTGGTCTTCAAAGAAGTGCTTCAGCCCATATAGAATCTTGCCTATTGACTTTTGGCTTAGCCTGTTTTAACTGAATGACTCTTATTGGGGGAATCTGAAAGTATTTGCCTACTATATTTGTGGTATCTTGTTTGCTCTAATCTTTTCATTTGGCTTGCTCTTAACTAATTCTGAATGCCAAGAATAATAAATTAATGTCAACAGCACTCTAGCAATTGAAGTCACCTGTGGGTGTAGATCTCTGCTGTATGCCACCCCAAATGGGTATTTACTGATTCTGAACTAAGAGTGTAATTTTGAAATATGTTTGTGTGGTGTTTAAAGTGCTCCCTTCTGAAGAAGGCTTATATTAACTGACTGGTAAATATAATTGTTTTATCAAGAAACCCTGTGTGCAAGTGTTTGCTTGAATACTGTCACTGTGAACCTCTAACTCTGCTACAGCTCACATTGACCCCTCTTGAGATGAGCCTGGCTACTCGTCCACACTACCAACCTGTGTAGTACAGACTTGTACCAAAGGTTGGGTTACTACTGCCAGGAGGTCCGGTTTGTTGTAGTGCATCCTAAGGGTGCTGCATACAATCTTGCCTAACAGGCTACAATCCGGCTAGAAGCTCCAGGCGTCTCCTAAGGACCCTCGACGAGCAGGACAACCACAGCTTGCGTCCCCTCACCAGAGTGCAGGACTCAAAGGAGTGAAGGAAGCCCAACCGGTATCCAAGATCCACGGTGGTGCTGTTTACCGCACACCAAAACTGCAAAGTACAGCTGATCTGAAAAGAGCCTGTAGCTGCCGCCAACCTCCAATTGCTGCTGCAGGTGTCCTCCAGACGTCCTCCCTCTTGTCCCAGGATCTGCATCACTGCAACCGGACAGAATCCAGCTGGACCCCTCTAATTGAAACCAGAGTTAAAGTTCAGACTTTGGGTACTTACGTCAGTGTCTTTAGCTTTGCTCTTCTCACTACCAACTTGTGTAGTACAGTCCTATACCAAAAGGTGGGTTACCTAATACCAAGTGGATAAGTGTTGTGTAGTCTCAAACTGTCAAAAGCAGGAGGATCAGAGCTTGGTCTCGAGGAAGCCCAACCAGTGGCCAAGATCCTCGGTGGTGCCGCTTACGGAGTGCTGAAACTGTGGTGCAGCTGATCTGAAGAGCCTGTAGCTGCAACCAACCTCTGAATTCCTGCTGCAGAAGTCCTCGCTCTGTCCCCACGACTAAGGCACAGGAACCCAGGATCTGCATCACTGCAACCAGACAGAAGCCAGCTTGATATTTACTGTCCCTCAGAGGTGATAACTTTGTTTTTTATTATTGGTGGTAAAGGTTTTTGTCTAGACTTGTTTGGAAGATTTGAGTGCTCAGATGATCCGAGAACTATTTTAATTTTTTTTCCTTTTCTGCCACCTCGGAATCTACAAAGTGTACTAGTGATTTCTGATGCTTGTTAATCTGCTTAGAATCAAATGCTGTGTATATGGTCCAACATCCAGTGGTAACTACAGAGTATTGCATCTTGTCTTTCGAGGATTGAAGGGGGACGTCTGCATAGGTGTAACGTGTAGTGTACCCAAAATCCCTCGCGTGCCGAGGTCCCTCGGCTTGTTTTTTTCCACCCAGATTACTGCGGTGCTCTTACATAGAGATGGCGTTATTGTCATTATCGAATTTGGCGTTATTCCCATTAAGTCACTTTGACTGTTGAAACCTGTGAAACAACGGAGAAGACTGCTGTGGACTTTCGACGCCTGTTGATCCTGCTGTCGAGCAGCGGAGAGCTGCAGAGAGGTACCTTGGCCTTTCCTCCTGGCCTTCGCGCCTCTGCAGCGATATGTTTTTATGAAGCCCTTAGGACAGTTTTACTAAAGTCCAACTAACAGTTGACAGCTGTGGCTTGTATGCCTTTCATTTAGGGAGTCTAACTTTGTTTATTTTTTTCTTTGCTTTCAGATAAAGGACACTGGTGCTAACCTTGCCATTTGCCAGTGGGGCTTTGATGACGAGGCAAACCATTTACTGCTCCAGAATGAGCTGCCTGCTGTTCGTTGGGTTGGAGGGCCAGAAATCGAGGTAATAAAATCACTTGGGCTGTGACTAAATGTATGTTTTTACATGTGTTGGATTTTGGGTTCACTGTTTGGAGTCAGACAAACCCCATAGGCATCTGCATTTTGTATGGTGGCACGCAACACTTTTAGTGCAGTGTCGCAGATGAATCCTTTAGATTTCTCCTAAGGTTTAAATACCTTTTCTTGTGTGAACTACTGTTACCAACAATAGTAAAGTGAAATTGACTTTACATACCTTTCTCTTTGTAGGTGCAACACACCCCATTTAATGAGTGCTGGGGAGTTACTTAGTAGCCCATGTTCCTACATTCTCATGTAACATTTGTGTTACAGTCAATACTTTAAATGGCTGGTGGCAGTGGTTTAATTTGTCCTACCCTTGTACTTTTCTACTGCAGGCTTAACCCTCAACTGCAGTCCAGCCCCCATGGGAGACCATTTTGTCAATATGTCCCCGGTTGTCTTTTTTCACCTTTTCTGTTTGAGGTCTAGCTTGCGTTTTACTCTTCAAGTCCTTTGGTAGTTTTACCTTTGGCGGGCTTCAGCCCTGAAGCCAGCCTCTTGCTCCTTTGTGCCTAGAAAGGCAGGATGTGAGGAAGGTTGACAAAACTCCCCTGTCAATTGTCTCTAGGAATGCCTGAAAGCAACCAATCCCGATTGGCTGGCTTTCCTTTGCCACCCTGCTGTGATTCACAGTCCAGGCTGTGCATGAATGGGAGAAACCTGCTTAAACGGCAAGGATTTTGGGACTAGAGGCACAGTCGACCACTGGGAGAAACACCTGGTGAAGAAATCGTGAATGAAGCTTGCTGCATCCTCCTGGACCCTTGAATTGTGCTTCTGTGCTGAAACTCCCTTTTCTAATCGACAAGAAGCGGCGACTTCTTGAGTTAGTGGGACCAACTAACCCCGAGACCAACTCCACTGGACAACCTTCCCCGACTGGCTGTACTTCTTTGCTGCTGCAGGAACAGAGTTCCAGGGTTCGAGAAATGCATGGTCCAGTGCAACGTCTGAAATGTGGCGAGAAGCTCCATGAGTCTTCCAAGGACCCTCCAGAAGCAGGACGACCTGAGCCCCCTCACCAGGACCTTCACGATGCTTACTTTCATGTGCTCATCCATCTCAAACACAGTGAGAACCGTGAACCTCCAGGTACTCAGTTCTGGGTTCTGCCATTTGAGCTGACCTCTGCCCTGAGGATTTTCACCAAGCTGATGACGGTAGTGGCGGCGAGTCACAGGAGAAGGGTGGGGTATTGGATTCACGTCTGCCCTTACCTGGATGATTGGCTAATCAGGGAACAAGCCCAGGAACATCTGGCCATGACCTGCCACTTCTTACAGACTGGGCTTCTCTCTCAATGACAAGCATTCACAAATGATTCCAAGCCAAAGACTCCAATTCATCGGAGCAGTCCTGGATACTTCCTCTGGGAAACCCTTGCCTCCGAGAAGAGAGCTCACCACATTCTGCAGATGGTAAAGTTTCAAAATGCCCAACATCTGCCGTCATTCGATTTTCTAAGGTTGCAATTTCTGGTGCCAGAGGCCAGATTGCGGATGAGATCCTTAAAGTGGGCCCTCCGGACTCAATGGTCCCAGTTTTCAGGGGATAGGTCGGATCTTTTGCAAGTCCCGACCAGGGTGACACAAGATCAGCAATGGTGGGCTTGCAAGGAAAATATCCTTGAGGGAGAATCTTTTTGGCAACCATGGCCCGAGATTACGGTAGTGACGGACGCCTCACTCACGGAGTGGGGAGCCCACACCAACAAACTGACAATCAGCGGTCGTTGGTCTCCATCGGAGCCCAAACTACACATCAACCTCAGCTATTGGAGCTGAGAGCAATCAGACTAGAGCTGAAGGCCTATCTGCCCTCTGTACGGGGAAAGAACATCCTGATAACAGTGGCCATGTACTATCTACAAGAGAGTAGGGTCACTACCACAGTGCAGAGAAGGACTCTCTAATGGCAATTCACCTAGCCGGAGAGGGCAGAACACAGCGGCGGACGCTCTGAGCAGGCAGAGCACAGTAGCCCACGAATGGGAACTAGCTCAGGAAGTCCATCAAGAGATCTTTGCCCTTTGGGGAACCCCGCAAGTGGATCTGTTTACGACTGGTGCCAACCGGAAGTGCGACCTGTATGATATGGCATTTGTAACGCGCCTATACACAAGTGTTTCAAGGCGTGACGAGGCAGGGAGGGGGGAATGGGGGGAGGACAGACCACGATCCTACTAGGCCAGGTGTCATTCAGACCGCGCAAGTGCAGGGGTAGGGGGAAGGGAAAAGTGCAGTACAAGGTAAGTAGAATAGAAATAAATAAATAGATAAATAAATAGGGCCAGCTGGTGGCAAGTGCAAGGTAAGTGCTGGGAAGGGGGGGGGCTGTAGGGATACAGAGACAGTCCCGCAGTGCAGGGGTTGCCAGGGAGGCAGTGCAAGTGGAGAGTGGCTGGGCCCAGGACCGAGGTCGGTGAGAGTGGCCAAGTTTCAGATTCAGTGCAGAATTTAGTGAAGAATTTAGCAGGGGAGAGAGGGAAAGCAGAAGCAAAGAGGAAGGTTTTGAGGTGCATTCCGGAGATGGTTCTCTTCAAGTTTCAGGGAGGCAGGAAGGCTGTTCCAGAGGGAGGCTCCTGCCGCGGAGAGAGATCTACCCCAGCTCGTTGCTTCGAGAAGCGACTGACTCTGAGGGAGTTGGAGACGGATGAGCGAAGGGCTCGGGAAGGAAGATATTTAGGAAGAGAGTTGCAGGTATTTAGGCCCCAGGCCCCAGAAGGCCTTGTGGACAATGCAGAGGGTTTTGAACTTAATCCTCGCAGCCACTGGGAGGCAGTGTAGAGCTTTCAGTCCTGGAGAGATACGGTCCCTGGGCTTGAGGCCAAGGACAAGTCTCGCAGTTCTGTTCTGGATGAGTTGCAGAGGGCGGAGAGTGGAGGCAGGCAGATTAAGATAGACTGTTACAGTAGTCCAGCTTCGAGAGAACCAGGGCTCGGGAGACAGTGAGCTTCTGGGGGAAGGAGAGGAAGGGAAGAATACCTCTAAGGAGGTGCAGCTGGTAGTGTGACTTCTTAGAGATGTCAGATATATGAGGAGAGAAGGAGAGTGTGGAGTCAAAGATGACCCCAAGGTTTTTTGCCTTGCAGGTAGGAGCAGGAAGAGGCCCAAGAGAGGCTGGCCAGAGAGCTGCAGGGAAGGAGGGAGTGGGTGTGCCGATGAGTAGAATCTCAGTCTTACTAGCATTGAGGCGGAGGTCGTTGGCAGCACACCATTCCTGGATAGTAGACAGTCAGAGATGAGGGCAGGAGAAGAGGAGGCCGAGGGTAGCCTGAAAATGAGCTGGGTATCGTCCGCATAGCACAAAGTTGGGGAAGAGGGCGGCGATGCGGTGGGCAAGAAGTGCCAGATACTGGTTGAAAAGCCAGGGAGAGAGATTAGATCCCTGGGGAACACCACAGGTGGAGAAAAAGATGTCAGAGGAAGGACCCAAGTTGGACCTGGGAGGGTCGATTGGAAAGGAAAGGGGTCAGCCACGCCAGAGCTTGACCAGTGATACCCAGGTTATCGCGGAGACGGTTGAGCAGGATGGCATGGTTGACAGTGTCAAAGGCAGAAGAGAGATCGAGCAGAATGAGAACACACGGAGTGTTGGAGTCGAGGTTCAAGAGCAGGTCATCACGGATGTTCAGGAGAGCAGTTTCCGTGCTTCTGGCCGCTCTGAAGCCGGATTGGTGGTCATGAAGACTACCAACAGCTTCAGCATGGAGGTTAAGCTGGGAGATGGCCAGTTTCTCCAGGAGCTTGCCCAGGAAGGGAGTGATGGAGATTGGGCGATAGTTGGCCGGGCAGGAGGGGTCGGCAGAGGGTTTCTTAAGAGGGTGCACAAGGGAGTGCTTGAGGGGGGGATGGGAAGACTCCAGAGGCGAAGGAGAGGTTGCAAAAGTCAGCCAGGGCAGGAGCCAGGGAGTCGATGTGGTCCTTTGATAGTTTTGGAGGAACAGGGGTGAACCTGTTTAGACGAGACTTTCATAGATCGGACTTGTCTGGAAACTTCGTCAGCAGAGAAAAGGGGAAAGGCAGAGAAGGAGGGAGGAGGGGTGGCTGCAGAAGGGCCGGAAGAAGAGCAGGGAAGCGAGGGAGGGAGGGGATAGGAGGAGAGTGAGGACAGGATGTCCTGAGGTTTAGAGATGAAGTGAGGCCAGTGCAGTACAGAGGGCCTGGGAGGGGACAGGAGAGGTAGAGACTGCAGCAGGGGTGGCAAGCTCCTTGCAGATTTTAAAGAGTTCGGCCGAATTGTTAGATGCCGCAGAGATGCGGGCTTGGATAAGGGCTCTCTTCTTGGTGAGAACGGAGAGATGGTATTGCCTTTGGAGCAGGCGGCAGGCCAGTTTGTCAGAGGATGAACAAGAAGCACGCCATTTCCTCTCTGCCACCCTGCACTTGCGTTTTAGGGTGACGAGATCCGAATCATACCAGGAGTTACATTTGGCTTTGGGCTTCAGACGGATTCTCATGACAGGGGCAAGGATATCAAGAGTATCAGAAATAGCAGAGTGGAGCAAGGAGAGGGCTGTGTCAGGGTGGGAGTCAGCCGAAGGGGGAGGGGCGGGGGGGGGAGAAGGTGGCAGCGAAAGCCTCAACTGACACGCGCTTCATGGGTCGGATGACCGAGAAGGTGGGTGGCAATGATGAGGGTGGCTTGCAATGATGAGGGTGGCTTGGCCTGTGGGGTAGGGAGGTTGAGGTGGGAGGATAGGAGAAAGTGATCACTCCAGGAGAAAGGAGTGGAGAGAGGGACTGAGAGGGGAAGGTCAGAAGAGATCAGAGCATCAAGAGTGTGCCCTGCAGAATGAGTAGGCCCAGATGGGAGAATAGAGAGTGAGAGAGTCGCAGAGGTCACGAAAGAGTCCAGTGGGGGGGGACAGGAGGCATCTAGGTGGATGTTGAAGTCACCAAGAAGGAGGAGTTGAGTGGTAGTGGACAGGAGTGAGGAGGAGAGGTCAGCCCACTCAGAGAGGAAGGAGGAAATTTGACCAGGTGGCCGATAGATAGTAGCCATGGTAAGGGAATGGCTAGGAGAGAGTCGGCAGACAAGACATTCAAAAGAGGAGTAGGTTTGCGTAGGAGTGACAGTGGCAGGAATCCACTCAGGGAAGATAAGGGCAACCGCCCCCCCCCCTGCACAGTTGGTCCTGGGCACGGAGAGGATCTTGTAACCGTCAGGTAGGAGTGTGTCAAAGCTGGTGACTGGCTGTGAACCATGTCTCAGTGAGACCGAGGACGTCATGGTCCAGTTCCTCAAGAAGGTGACAGATATCAGAGGAATGCTTGATGGCAGAGCGAGAGTTAAGAGTGGCAATGTGGAGAAGGTTGCCATCCTTGAAGGACTTCCGGGGAGGGGTACAGATCAGAGGTACGCCCTGCAGAGGTGTAGAAGGAGCAAGAGGGGGCAGGGAGGGAGGGTAGAGGCAAGGTAGCCGAGGACAGAGGAGGGGGGACAGCAGGAGAGGAAGTTGATGAGGCGAGGGAAGCGTCTATCAAAGAGGTGAAGGTTGGCCTGAGGGCCTTGGACCAAGACGGTCCCATTAGCGTAGACATTAATGATGGCCTTAGAAGAGTGGAAGGGGGCCAAGAGAACATCCCAGCGGGTGCCACCATTAATGGGAGAAGAGGAAAAAGAGAGCACAGAGACCATATGAAGGGTCCATAGGTCAGGCGAAGGCACAAAAAAGAGGATGTCAGTGAGAGTTTCCTTAGAGCAGGCACTAGTGTAGGTGTCAGCGATAGGGAGGCCTGGGTTGGAGACCAGGATGTCCTTAAACTTTTTCCTACCAGATTTAGTGAGGAGAGCAGGATAGTCAATAGAGAAGCAGTTAGAGAAGATAGGCGAGATGGAGAGCACCATAGAGTAGGAGGGAGTGGGGGGGAAGACAGACGATGTGAGAGCCTGCAGACAGGAAGAGAGCGGCAAGCACAAGTTTACCACATTTAAGAACAGCAACAGTAATGCGTTTTAGGTACACAGTGGAGAGTCCACCTAAGTTTGAGAGTCCTGCGAGGGGAGAAAAACCCTAGTTTACCACATTTAAGAACAGCGACAGTAATGCGTTTTAGGTACACAGTGGAGAGTCCACCTAAGTTTGAGAGTCCTGCGAGGGGAGAAAAACCCTAGTTTACCCTTAGGTTGACCTGTACTGCTCAAGGGATTTTCCCCTAAGAGGAGCTCTAGGAGACGCGTTCGTGGACTGGGACTTTCCACTCCTGCACGCGTTTCCTCCAGTCCCTGTGATTCATCAAGTAATCAGGAGGTTAAAGTGCGGGAAATGCATAATCCTAATGGTACCGGGACCTTCTGGACATGTTCATCTGCCCTCCAATACGTCTTCCACAAAGAGGAACTTCCCTCGCGAGAGGAAGGTCGGGTTCTCCAGCCAGAGGTCAAGACACTCAGCCTTCGTGCATGGCTTCTGAGAGGCTGAGCTACAAGGATTGGGACCTTCCGGATGACCTAATTGGAGATTTTACTTTCAGCCAGAAGGCCAGCAACTAAATCTCTGTACCGTGTCGTTTGAACAAATTCAGTAACTGGTGCAGAGATGAGAATGTGGACCCTTTTCATTCAATGTAATATTACTACAATATTGTCTTTTCTTTTAAATTTGTCCAATTTGGTGCTCCAAGTTGGCACGATAAAATGTTATTTAGCTGCGCCACTAATGTGTTTGCTCCAATAACCTTTCAAGTACCTGTGTGGGATCTAAATGTATTCATTTCGAGTGGATTGTGTCCAACGTAGTCCTCATCTTAGATGTATTCCATCCAGCTTTGCTGCTCTTCGGAAATGTTTTCAGCAAAGGGCGCCGTGAGTCGATTCGATGGTCCCACAAAGGCCTCTGTCGAGGGTGACTTCATCAGGTGTAGAAGTAGCACGCGTGGCGCCCATTGGCCTCAGTTCCGTTTTTCCGCAGTTGCGTTGCTTCGGACATTCGGCGCGCCTTGAGTTCTGTGAAGAATATATTTATGAACAGAAAGAAATATGTCCTCGTCATCAACACCGACCCCGAGATCAGGTTTCAAGAAATGCAAGTCGTGCGGCTCAAAAATGTCGATCACGGACCCGCACCGCAAGTGTTTGTGGTGCCTCGGAGAAGGCCACGACGTGGAGGCCTGTTTGAAGTGTCAGGCGATGACGGGGAAGGCCTTGCGAGAAAGAGGAAAGCTACAGTTAGGTCGGAAGGATCGAAAAGCCCCTAGCGTCGAGTCGAGACCCCATGAGGAGAAATCTCCTAGACCCGAAAGGGATCCATCTAGATACCGAAGCGATTCTCATCGCTCGTCTATGTAAAAAAAAAAAATCGAAGAAATTACACCACAGGTCCACCTCGTCAGACGAGTGTCCGAAAAAAAAAGAAAAAAAAATGAAATGCCCCACGAAACATTAGTCTTCTGAAGAGTGGGAAGCATTCAGGGTCAAAATGATGGTGTTTGAGAAGGCAAAGCCTCGGTCTGCGCCTTCTTTGGAAGCCGGCCGGGAGCGTCCGACACTCGCGCGCCCTTGAGCCCGGGTGATCGTAAAAGGAAGTATGGGGAACCTTTCAGGAGTCGCCCGCTCGAGGTCACCGACGCCGTCCGAGACCTGTCACACCTCAAAGGGAAAATCGTCGAAGACTGCCTCAAAGCAGACCCTGTCGACGACCACAATGCCGTCGACTCCTTTATCGACGTCGAAACCCTCGGCGCCAAAGGCTCCAACCAAGCCAGGGCAGCCACAAAAAGAGAAGGAGAAAGTTACAAAGCATGTAATTTCTTCAGAGCCTGGTACTACACTTCTTCCTCCTCTTCCAGAGAAGGTTTTCAAGCTTGTCCCTAGGAAGGAGTTTTTCAAATCCTTGACCTCAATTTTTGAGGAATAGGAGAGCTCCGAGGAGGAAAATGTACCTTTTTGGATTGGAATATGGCACCCCAAATGTCCCAGAATGCTTGATCTCAGAGGAAAGAAGAATGGGGGATTTGGTGGAGTCTTTACATAATGCAAGTGGCATTGACACTTCTCCTGAGAATGACTTTGGTAGGCCAGATTCAGGAGAGCATGCCAGTCCATCTTACTGTCAGTTAATGACCAAGGTGGTAGATTACTTGGGATGGGCTAGACCACCAGCCCAATTCGTTCAAGATGATTTAAGACATATTGGACCATGGTCCCACTGAAGATCCAGTACTACCTTTTCATGTAGCCTTACAAAACAGGGTGGCCAAGAATTGGGAAACTCTGGATTCAATTCCTCCTGTAAATTCCCTCACATCAAAATACCGCCCAGCCAGTAGCGACCTCGGCTATATGTCAAAACATCCAACTCCCGAGAGTCTGGTCATATAGGCAGCCACAGCTTCCAACAAACTTGCGTACCCATCTATCCCTCCAGACAGGGACGATAAGCGTGTGGATGGTTGGGCCCGGAAGGTATTTTCAGCCGGGAGCATGGCATTAAAATCTGTCAACTCCACATGTCCCTTGGCAAAACTTTCGTACACTGTGGGAGTGCATCGCAATGGCGGCGGAGCACATACCAGAAGGGGAAGAAAGGGAAGGTTTCCTAGCCATCGTTGCAGATGGAAAGGAGGCCATGCAGTGTAAGCAGGTCCATGGGCACTAGCACGGTAATGCGCAGGTTTGCGTGGTTACGGAAGTCAGGTTTTGCACCGGACGTACAGAACCGCCTTCTGAACATGCCTTTTGACGGGTCTCACCTTTTTGGCAACAAGGCTGACGAGCGCCTTGAGAGGTTGCAGACTTCAAAAGCAGCGGCCAAATCTTTAGGAGCTGCTATTGGGCAACCTCAGCCTTTTCGTGCGCAAGGGAAATCGTGGAGGGGACGATCCTATCGTTATTACACCTCATATGGAAAGACGAGAGGAATGGCCAGTCAAAGGGCCCAAAGAAAGGCCACTCGTGGTGGACGAGGAAAACGTGCTAAGCCAGCTGCAGCCTCTTTGCCATCAGCGGCTGCAACATCCACCACAAAACCACTTTGAGGACTTGCACCACAAAACACCTGTAGGAGGCAGGCTGTCGCAGCATCTGCAAGAATGGCGAGCCATTACTTCAGATGTTTGGGCTCTAGAAATAATAGCCCAAGGCTACTGCCTTCCTTTTCTAAAGCAACCTCAAAGCAATGCACCAGGGAGACGCCCGTTGAAGTTTTCAAACCCGCTCCTACAGCAGGAAGTTCTAACCCTGCTGGGGAAAGGTGCTATAGAACCAGTACCTGCAGCGGAGAGGAACGGATGGTACTCCCTGTATTTTTTTGATCCCCGAAAAGGACGGAGGACTGAGACCCATCTTGGACTTAAGAAACTTGAACAAGTTCCTCAGGAAAGACAAATTCAAGATGGTTACCCTTTCTCAGATCCTTCAGGCCCTTCAACTCCAGGACTGGTTGGTGTCATTGGACCTCCAGGATGCTTATTTTCATGTGCCGATTCATCTCAAACGCAGAAAATACCTGAGGTTCGTAGTTGGCGACTCACTATCTGTTTCGAGTCCTGCCATTCGGTTTGACCTCCGCCCCGAGGGTCTTCACCAAGTTAATGGTAGTGGTGGCAGCGCACCTCAGGAGAGGGGGGGATTCATGTCTACCCCTACCTGGACGATTGGTTGATCAGAGCGTGCTCTGCCGAGCAAGCACTGGATCATCTGAAAGTCACCTGCCACTTCCTCCACAAACTGGGCTTCTCCCTCAATTTCAAGAAGTCTCAAATGACACCTTCCCAACAGCTTCAGTACATAGGAGCTGTACTAGACACATCCTTGGGGAAAGAGCTTGCCTCCCAAGACGAGGGCTCAAGACATTCTTCAGATGGTTTCCAAATTCCCCAAAATCTCCAGGCTTACGACTTTTTAAGATTGCTCGGCCTCATGGCATCCTGCATCTTTCTGATGCCAGAGGCACGCTTGAGGATGAGATCCCTTCAATGGGCCCTAAAGACTCGGTGGTCCCAGTTCTCGGGTCAAATGACGGATCTTCAGATTCCGAAGAAGGTCAGACAAGACCACCTACGGTGGACCTGTACAGAGAACATCCTAAAAGGAGAATCTTTTTGGCAACCATGGCCAGAGATCACAGTAGTGACGGACGCCTCACTCCTGGGGTGGGGCGATCATGCCACCGATTTGACAATCAACGGTCGTTGGTCTCCAGCGGAGTCCAAACTACATATCAACCTTTTAGAGCTGAGGGCAATCAGACTAGCGCTGAAGGCCTTCCTGCCATCTGTCAGGGGAAAGAATCTCCTGATAATGACAATCATGCACTAAACAAAAGAGGTGGTGTGGGGTCACTACCCCTGTGCAGAGAGGCAATGCAGCTCTGGTATTGGGCAATTCAGGAGGGAATCTCTTTAACGGCAATTCATCTAGCCGAGGAAGAGAATATGACGGCAGATGCTCTGAGCAGGCAGAGCACGGTGTCCCACGAATGGGAACTGGCTCAGGAAGTTATTCAAGAGATCTTTGCCCTTTGGGGAACCCCTCAGGTAGACCTATTCGCAACCAGTACCAACTGAAAATGTGAAAGGTATTGCTCAAGGGAATTTCCCCCGAGAGGAGCCCTGAGGGACACGTTCGTGGTGGATTGGAATTTCCCACTATTGTACGCGTTCCCTCAGATTCCCTTCATTCCTCAGGTCATCAGGAGGCTGAGACGCTTCGGGAACCCCATGATCTTAATTGCCCCGGATTGTGGCAGGAGAACGTGGTATCCGGACCTTCTAGATGTCATCTGTCCTCCAGTATGTCTTCCTCAGAGAACCTTCTCTCTCAAATGGGTCAGGTTCTCCACCCAGAGGTCAGAACACTCAGCCTTCATGCTTGGTATCTGAAAGGCTAAGATACAGAGATTGGAACCTTCCAGATGTTATGGAGGTGTTGCTTTCGGCAAGAAGGCCAGCAACAAATTCTCTATACCGTTGCCGTTGGAAAAAGTTTTGCAACTGGTGCAGGGAAAAGAATGTCGATCCTTTTCTATGTTCTATTCCGGAAGTACTATCTTTCCTTCTGACCCTAGCACATAGAGGTCTGAATATCGGAACAATAAAAGGTTACCCTGCAGCACTTTCCATTTTCAAGCGCTCATCAGAAGAATGCTCCTACTTCAAAATTCCTTTGAGGTCTCACTAATGTGTTTCCTCCTCACCCATTTCAAGTACCGATTTGGGATCTAAATTTAGTCCTAAAATTCTTAATGTGTGCCCCTTTTGAGCCTATGCACACGTGTCCATTAAGATTACCAACATGAAAAACTGCCTTTTTAGTTGCTCTAACATCGGCAAGAAGAGTGAGCGAATTGCAGGCACTGTCTTCTGGACCACCCTATACTGTGTTCCATAAGGACAGGGTTGTATTGAGGGTTAAACCATCATATTTACCAAAAGTAATATCTGATTTTCATTTGTCAGAAAATTGTTTACCTTCATTCTATCCTCCACCTCATCCTTCTAAGGAGGAAGAAAGATTACACAGACTGGATCCAAAAAGAGCTTTAAGCTTTTATATCTCTAGACTTTCTAGGCTTAGAGTGGACAACCAGTTGTTTATAGGCTACACAGGAAGGAAACTGGGTCAATCGGTAACTAAACAGACAATTTCACGCTGGATTGTACTTTGCATTTCAGAATGCTACAGACTAGCACAAAAAGACCCACAAGAAGGGTTGAGGGCTCATTCCACCAGAGGCATCGCTTCTTCCACGGCCCTTCAAAGAGGTGTCCCAATAAGGTCCATTTGCGAAGCAGCAACTTGGTCTCCACTTCACAGCTTCTCAAAATTCTATAGCCTGGATGCTTCCCAGTCTAGGGAGCTGACATTTGGAAAAGCAGTGCTTTATTCCGCCATCTAAAGGCATTGATATATATATATTTTTTTTATTATCTATCTAACCCCTCCTCCGGAGAAAGTAACCAAATACTGCTTTGGGAGTCTATCTAAAATGAGGAATATATTGGAGGCCACAATCTACTCGAAGAACAAATTACTTAACCAACTGGTAACGTTCTTTCGATTGGATGTTCTTCCAACGTATTCCTCATCGCCCTCCCAACCTACCCCTCTGTAGATTTTTCTGGGTTATTGCCATCTCTCGCGAGGCTGATACCGGCGCAATCTACACAGTACAAGATAACAGGCAAAAAAAGGGGGGGACGACAGAACTGAGGCCAACGGGCGCCGCGCATGCTACTTATACACCCGATGAGGGACCATTGACTCGACGACATCGACGCACGGCGTCCTCTGCCGAAAACACTCGTGTATAGGCGCGTTATATCGTATATCGCGGCTGGCAAAATTCTTTCAGTTTGTCCAGCTTTTTGTGTGATACACTGGCCGTAAATTAGGGCTGGCAGTGACCAAACACACGTTGTCCAGATGGATAATTTTAGCTATAACAATGTTCTAGATTGGCTGGGAAAGATCCTCCAGATGGGCTGATGGCTCATTCAATCAGGTGCATGGCGACTTCAACAGCTCTTTAGAGAGGTGTCCCTATACAAGATATTTGTGCAGCGGCCACTTGGTCATCCATGCACACATTTGTAAAGCACTACTCCCTTGACGCAACTTCCTCACGGACGTTTCTTTGCAAACTCAGTACTTCATTCTGTACATGATTAATATTAATGGTACTCCCGCCTCCTATTTAAATTGCTTTGGGAGCCTATCTAAGGTGAGGAATACATGGGAGGACACAATCCATTCGAAAGAACAAGTTACTTACCAACTGTAACATTCTTTCGATTGGATGTTCCTCCCATGTATTCCTCATCGACCCTCCCAGCCTACCCCACACTACAGTTTACATGTTTTACACTCGAAGTTCCTTTTAGAAATTTTGGTCAATAAATTGACTACAATATATGAAAAACAGAACTGAGGCCAACGGGCGTGGCTCGAGCCATTTATACTGCAGATGGCGTCAACGGATACCGCCAAGGGACATTGACGCTGCAGACTAGAGCAGTGCGCCCTCTGGAGAAAATGTTTTTCTAAGCAGCAAAGCTGAAGGTAAGGATATATCTAAGATGAGGAATACGTGGGAGGAACATCCAATCGAAAGAAAGTTAGTTGGTTAGTAAGCTGTTCTTCTAAGGTAAGTAAGAATTTATTTTTAGGATCACACCAAAGCTATTCAGGGAAAGCACAGCCCAGGGTTAGAAGTTTAGAAGCGCAGCAGCTATTCAAGCCGAGTAAGACCTATATACTTTCCGAGGGGCTGCCAGCAACTCGGACATTTGACTCGCTCTCCATAAAGGAGAGCAGGGAAAGCAAAATGCGATGGTGTACTTTAATAAAGACACAATGTATTTCAAGGTATACCCTATTGGTAATATTTTACACTTCAGCTAAGGATAATAAAATGGTAACAATGCTTATTTTTAGAAGGTGGGGAAACGCCATTCAAAGTGAGTAAAACTGGTATACTGTTACATGTTACTCCACTGTTTACTAGTGGTGGCTTGCACTATCAATTGTTACAATGTTAATGTTGATGGACATTTGTACCGTGCACTATCACCACAGGAGTGGTCCCCTCGAGCGGCTCTGAAAAGGAAAGGGGCCGGGGGGGGGGTGAGTTAGTGCGAACCAGTGGAAAAAGTGCAAGAGGGCAATGATGTGCTTTTGGCGGCTTCAGTTCGGTTATCACTGTTTGCTGTGCTTGGGTGTGCGTTTAGGTTCGTAGCCGTTCTGTTGTGCGGGGCTATGTGTGAATTATTTTGCTGTTGCAGTTTGGCAGAATTGCATGGAGTACCCCCTGGGACCACCATACAGGACTACAGGTGTAAGCAAAAACCAACTTGTGTTTTTAAGTCTGTACTACAGTTTGTGGTAGCCAGCTGAGCAGCCAGGCTTGTCTCAAGAGGGAATATAAGCAGTACAAGAGGTTAGACAGAGGTCTTACAATCACAGTGGTTCAAGTAGACACTTAAACTCAAGGTTTCTTGGTAAAACACTTTTAATTTATCACAAACATTTAGAAAACATTCACTAGGAGGCAACTTAATTATACACACTTCAAAATCAAACCATTAAGTTCTGAAAATATTAGGCTCCCCTGAAATAGGAGCAAAATGGCATTTCAGTTACTTTCGTTGGGAGTAAAAAAGGCACAAGTTAGCAGAATAGATCACAAATACTTTCTTAGGCAGTGCAAATAATTTTAGTTCACTAGAGGACTCTATTCAGTTCAATAGACATAGGCCAAAGTCAATGGACTAGTGTCTTGGATAGTAAAGAGCAGTTCTTGAAGTAAACAGTAAAGTCTTTGCAAAAGTTAGTTTGTACAAAAAAAAATCATATGTTGGGGTCACAAGATGATTAGGCCTGCAAGTTGGGAAAGTTCCAAAAGCTTTCGCCGCGAGAGAGGCGTTCGCTTAATCGGGTTGGCACAGTAACTTAATATGAAACAAAAGATGCAGCTGAAGACAGTTCCTGCAGATCTCACTGTTCCTGAGCCTCAGCCGTGGGGACAAGGGGGTGGATGTCGGAGGACTCCTGCACGGGATCGTTGGAAAACGCGGACAAAAAAGGAGTAACTTCAGTTCGAGTAGCTGTAATTCAAGCACACAAGCTGGTGTCCCCGCCCACCCCCTGGTTAATCCTAACCAGCTCCGAGAATGGTATCCAGGTGGCTTATGAGTTGATTGGTCCCACCAACTCAAAGGAAGAAGTTTTCCTTGAAGGGGCTTCTGTCGAGATGAACTTAGCAATTCGGACCTGCAGCAGGGCTTCACCGGACAAAACAGTCCAGGAGTTGCAGCAGCCGTCCTCTTCCAGCTCTTCAGTTCTTTCTTTCCAGTGGTCTACTCTGCTTTCCAGTCCAAGAGACTCCTTTTAAACAGTTTTCTCCCTTACATTCCAGCCTAGTTGTCGCTCACCCAGCAGGGTGGCTGTCCTTGCCGGACAGTCAGCCAGCCAAACACGCCAGAGTGCATTTGGGTCTTCTAGGAGACTAAGCACGGAGTTTCGGGCACCTCCCTCAATTCCTGCCAACCGTAGACACTCAGACGCCAGAGGCGGTCTTCAGTCCTGAAGCCCGCCAAAGGCATAGCAACAAAGGGACCAAACCTGGTTTGGCGTGCAGAGACACTATAAAGACCTTTCCAAAAAGAAATGATGAAAAAAAGACTGGGACATGTTTAAACAAAGGGGCTTAAGGCGGCATCTTGAAAAAACATGGCACCCGCGATTTTTAGCTACTGGTGTTCACGGTCGGGAAAAATCATGGTAGTTTGTAAAACCACTGCTACCGGCCATTTCGATAGAAAAGGGTAGCAGTTGACTGCTACATGAGTTTCTAGACAAAGGGATACTAGGTAACCCCTCCAGCACGCTATAGGAAGATATTGTGTGCTGGATCTAGGAATTTAAAGACTAGTAAAGTCAATGTAACCTTACATTCTCTGGGAAACGGTAGTTTATCCCAAAGAAGGTATTTAAACCTTTGGGAAATCTAAAGACATCCCTGTGTCACTGTACTGAGGGTGCTGTGTAACACATGAAAAGATGCCTATGGAGTTGGCTTGAAACTCCATAATCCAATAACACAAGAGTAAAACATTCATGACGGGGGTGGAAGGCTCACTCTTTCCAAGTAAAAAAAAAGTCCTCAAAATCCAGCGAAGTTGCTGCGGGGGGCGGGGGGGTGTCTCTTAAGGTGAAGGGAATTGGCTAATTTTTTAGAATTCTCCCCAACATTGTAGTGAAGTGTGCTGTTTGGTGTTTTTAGAGGTGTGGTTGTTTGGTTAGTGTTTGAGGTGGTGCAGAAGGGTGAGAATTTTAGTGGTTTGGTTGGTGGCATCGCTATCTAGATGTGGTGCATGCTACTCTCAATTCTCTCTAGATGCGTTGCAAACAAACATCCACAAGTGTTGGGGAGAATTCTCATTTCTGTGCAATGCCCTTCAACCTTAGAGACCCCAGCTATTTTGCTGGACTTTACAGCTTTTTAATTTTAACGCTGGAGTGAGTGAGCCCTTTGTGTCACTCTCCTGTGTTTTGACCTGATTTGGATTGTTTGAAACTCCATAGGCATCAACCTTTTATATGACGACACACAACACCTCCAGTGCACTGTCAGATAAATCCTTTAGATTTCTCCTAAGGCTTAAATACCTTTCCCTGTGTGAACTACCCTTACCAAGAATAGTAGTGAAATTGACTTAACTTTTTCTCTTTGTAGGTCCAGCACACCCCATCTTATGTGAAGTTACTGGTGGGGTTACCTAGTAGCCCCTTATCCTAATTTCTCATGTAATTTAGTTTGTTACCCTCACTACTTTAAATGACTTGTGGTAGTGGTTTAATTTTCCTACTATTGTGCTTTGCTAAGGCGAGTGTTTTGGGGTCTAGAGGCAGTCGACTACTGGGAGAAACATTTGATTAAGAAACCGCGAACAAAGCTTGCTGCATCCTCCTGGACCTTTGAATTGCCCGGTGAAGCCCTGCTGCTGTTCAATTCGCCAGAAGGGACACCACCTTCCCATGGCTTAGTGGTACCAACTAACCCCGAGACTAACCCCACTGGACCATTTTCCCCAATTTGCTGTACTACTTTGCTGCTGCAGGAACCGAGTGTCGCAGGTATTGAAATCTGTAGTAGAGTGCAACAGTTGAAATCCGTCCAGAAGCAGGACAACCAGAGCTCTAGTTTCCTCACAAAGTGCAGGAACCAAGGAGTGAAGGAAGCCCAACCAGTATCGGGTCCGTGGCGGTGCTGTTTATCGAGAACTGAAAAGAGCCTGTAGCTGCCGACAACCTCCAAACTGTGCTGTTCTCAGTTGAGACTTGCAGTGGCTTACCTTTTAGAGTTGATTCAAACTCCCCCAACAACTCCTTTTTCTACAGACTAACTGCAAGACTTCATGTAAGAAGTGCCTCTGCTCGAATTGACTTTGGTGTCTTGGCTCCCCGCAGAATCTTTGCTTTGATAATGTTTGTCCCTGATAAGTGGTAACCTGTTTTAGACTGTTATTGCTGGGAAAGGCTTTTCTCGATTTCATTGGAAGATTTAGTTGTCCCCACATATACTGAGAACCTGTTTACCTTTTTCCTTCCTTAAACCTTTCCTCTCTGCAAAGTATAACTAGTGATATATAAATGCCATTACTGTCCTTGTGAATGGAGTCGCCTCCGGGTGTAGGAAGTGTGTAAGAAGCATATCCAAAGAGTATCCACTAACTTGTTTGATTCTGAAAAGTATCTTACTGTATATTTACGCTTTTAACATCTTGCCCTTTTTAATCAACGCTTATTTAAACATTGATACCCCTCTTGAGATGGGCCTGGCTGCCTAGTCACACTACCAACTTGAGGAGTACAGACCTATACAAAAAGGTGGGTTACCTTGTACCAAGTAGACCAGTGTTATGTAGTCTCAGTGTTAGGACAAATTCTACCCAACTTCATCAGAACTATTCAACTGAGGCAGCACAAGACTCTACTCTTAGTAGAAGGCTGTACCACCGGGATATGTTGGTAGCGTAGACGGAGCAGCCAGGCTCATCTTAGGAGGGGGAGGGGGCTGTAGAATCAGTACAAATGAATTTGTAATACAAATGGTCTAAAACACGATCGTATTTAAATAAACCATTTATTTTTTACAAGTAGGTCCAGCTAAATCCTGGGGGCAATGAGTACCATAATATTATATAAAAGCACAACACTATGCTCGAAGGTACACAGACCAAAGCATATAACCTTATTTGGAACACTGAAGAGTAGTTCTAGGGAAGTTGATCCTTTTCATACACATTCAGTATAGTTCAAACCTGTTCTTGGGCTAAAAACCAATGGTTACCTTACAGATTACATTCAGTAATTCAAGGGTAGTCGACCCTACCAGTTGTGACACTCAGTAACAAAAATGACACAATTGGTGAACTGGACAATGTTTGTGAATAGTGGTTATTCTAGGTAGAGTAAAAATAAACTAACTACAGCCGTTATACTAGGTGAGTCAAACCTAAGGATGTAATGTCCAATTAGATGCTTTTGAGATCAGTGACACACAGGTTGAGATGAGCAGTAAAAGCTAACTCAAGGTAAGTAAAACCCATATACTTTTACAAGGAACAATCGGCAACTTGGGGCTGGTATAAACCTAAGACTCTTTGTGTGTCTAAAACAGACCAGGGAAAGAAACCCAATGTTACACTTCATGAAGTTATTCTAGGTAGGTAAAACCTAATGCAGATTTATTCTGGACAGACTAACAGCAAGTCTGGAGAAGCAAGACCCAATTGGGGAACACTCATACAATTTTATCCTAATCGGAATAATAAAGTAAAACCAACAGCTTTACTTTGGGAAGAGGCACAACCAAATCAGTTGAGTAATATACCCTTGCATCTACTTTCTGTTAGAACAGTTTCTAAGGAAAGAAAGATGTTGCATATACTTTTCAGAATAGTGCAACACCCATTCAAGGTAAGTAAGAACTGTTCACTCCGATTTAGTTACCAACCAAATTCTTTTGCAAGTAACTTAAACACTTATTCTCTTTTTTCTAGGCAAAAGGCCCAATTTCTAGAACCCTGTCACATCCCCTTTCCTCCAAACTGTATGGGCGTCCCTTCCAAGGGACATGAGACAGAACCTTTTTCACCAGAAAAACCTCCTTCGGCTTTAAATTTAGAGCGGTGCGGCCCTGACTCCGCCCTCCGGCGCCACACCCCAACACCCTTTTCCACGTAGATGGGAACAGGCCGAATTCACCAGTGCTCCTGGGTTCAGCTTCGCTAAGTAATTCCTCGCACGGATCCTTTGTCTTTTCTCATCTATCATTCAGGTACTCGGTCCTCGGTCTTGTCGTGTGTTAGGGAGAATTCTCATAAATGTGAGAATTCCCTTCACTTTAGAGACCCCCAGCAACTTTGCTGGATTTTGAGGACTCGATTTTTGTTACCTTCAAAGAGTGGGAGCCGTTTTTCCCCACTCATGTATTTTGATGTGTTTTACTCTTGTGTTCTTTTATGGAGTTTTAAGAGAACTCCATAGGCATATTTTCATGTTACACCACACCCTCAGTGCAGTGACACAGGGATGTCTTTTCTAGACTTCCCAGAGGTTTAAATACCTTCTCTGGGATAAACTGTTTCCCAGAGAAAGTAAAGTTAAATTGACTTTACTAGTCTTTTTAAATTCCTAGACCCAGCACACACTATCTTACAATAGTGCTGGAGGGGTTACCTAGTATTCCCTATGTCTAGAAACACATGTAGCAGTCCAATGCTACCCTTTCCTCTCGAAGTGGCAGTGGTTTTAAAACAAACTACCATGAATTTTTCCCGACCGCAGGCACCGGTAGCGTTAAATCACATGAGCCATGTTTTTAAAGATGGCGTCTGAGCCTCCTTTGTTTAAACGGGTCCCGGTCCTTTTTCCGCCATTCTTCTTTTTGGAAAGGTCCTTCTAGAGTTTCTCTGCGCGCCAAACCAGTTTTGGTCCCTTTGTTTCTATGCTTTTTGGAGGGCTTCAGGACTGAAGACCGCCTCTGGCGCCTGAGTGTCTGGGGTGGGAGGCAGTGAGGGAGGTGCCTGAAACTCCCTGTGCTTAGTCTCCTAGGAGACCCAAATGCACTCTGGCATGATTGGCTAGCTGTTGGGCAAGGACAGCCACCCTGCTGGGTGAGTGACAGCTAGGCTGGAATGAATGGGAGAAAACTGTTTAAAAGGAGAGTCTCTTGGCAGTCAACCACTGGAACGGAAGAACCGAAGACGAGCTGGAAGAGGACGGCTGCTGCAACGCCTGCACCGTTGGGTTGCCCGGTGAAGCCCTGCTGCAGGTCTGAATCGCCAAGTTCATCTCGACAGACAAGCCCTTCAAGGACGACGTCTTCCTTTGAGTTGGTGGGACCAATCAACTCGTAAGCCACCTGGATACCATTCTCGAAGCTAGTTAGGATTAACCTGGGGAAAGGACACCAGCTTGTGTGCTTGAAGTGACTTCATTTTGTTTGCATTGTCCGACAATCCCATGCAGTGCAAGAGTCCCCCAACGTCCTCCATCTTGTCCCCACCACTGTGGCTCAGGAACAGTGAGATCTGCAAGAACTGCCAGGAACCAACGACTTCAGCTGCATTTGTTTCTTCATTCTTAACCAAAGTGTAAAACACAACAAAATGAGTGGGGAAAAAGGCGCACTCTTTCCAGGTAATGAAATAAAGTCCTCAAAATCCAGCAAAGTTGCTGGGGGTGTCTAAGGTGAAGGGAATTGGCACTCTTATGAGAATTCTCCCTAGACTAATCAACTAGTAGGCCACCTGGGCACCATTCTCGGAGCTGGTTGTATTTTCCTCAGAGTACTGCAGGAAACCGAATAGCCAGGGAGGAGAACAGACAGTTTGCCAGCTTTGACCAGTCCCCATGCAGTGCAGGAGTTGTCCCTCTCTCCCCTCCCCCACCCCTCTCCACCTATGAAATCCTGCCTCTTGTCACCACGACTGAGGCTCAGGAACAGCGAGATCTGCAGGAACTGCCAAGAACAGAAGTCCTCTTCCTCTGTTGCATCTACCTTTTCTTCAAAATAAGCAACTGTGAAAACCAGACCGAGAGAACTAACCTCTCACTGCGAAAGTGCGTGAAACTTTGACAACTTGCAGGCCTTGTCGGCTTGTGACGCGATGTATGAATCTTTCTTCTATGAACTACTGAGAACCATGGCAAAGACTTTTCAGTTTAACTACCAGAACCATTTTTACTTACAAGACACTAGGCCATTGACTTTGGCCTACCTATTGCATTGGAACAACCTCTCTGGTGAACTCAAACTATTTGCACTGTTTAAGAATAATTCTACTAATGCCCTTTTGCTCCTACTTCAAATGCTCTGAATGACATTTTGCTCCTCCTTCAAAATAGTTTAAAAGCCTCAGACCCGGATAGTGTGAAGTATTGTAGTATATTTTTGTGGTATTGATTGCCTCCTTTTAGTGAATGTTTTCTAACTGACTGTGTAATACATTTTTTTTTTTCAAAAAAACCTTGAGTATAAGTCTATTTGAATACTTGTGATGGTAGACCTGTGTAACATCGTTACAGCTCACATTCCCCCTTGAGATAAGCCTGGCTGCTCAACTCGCTACCAGTATGGTACAGACTTATACCAAAGGTTGGTTTTGCTTATACCTGTAGTCCTAGTTGTGTATTGGTCCCAGAGGGTACTGCATGAAAACTTTGCCTGACAAACTGCTGGACTGTTGGTTTGCCTGGTGAAGCCCTACTGCTGTGCTGAAGCTCCGAATTCGTTTCTACTAGAGAAGCCTTGCAAGGGCAACTTCTCCATTTGAGTTGGTGGGACCAATCGACTCCAATTTGGACATCCTCTCTGATCTGGCTGTAGTGCTGCTGGAACCGAAGTACCAGGGAGAGGAACACCAAATCGAGTGGATTGCTTCTAAGTCGGACCCGAGTGCCAGAAAGATCCTCCGGACTTCCCTGAAGCAGGACTGACCAAGCCTTTGCCACCTCAACAGTTCTGGACACCAGACGCAAGGAAGTCTGAAGTGGAATCCGAGAGCTGCGGTGTTGCGATTTGCTGTCAGAGGTGAGGAGCTGAAATGCCACTGGATTGAAGATTGCCCATTGCTGCCGCTGATCTTCCCATTGCAGGAGTCCCCAGACGTCCTCCCTCTTGTCCCCACAACAGAGGCCCAGGCTCTGCAGAGCTGTACAGGAACAGAAGCCAGCTCGAACCATTTCTTCTAACCAAAGGTACTGTAAAGTCTAAGAACTTACCTATTGTGTTGTAGCCTTACTTGGTCTCAGTTGAGACTTGTCTTGGTTTCTTTTGCAGAGTTGCTTGCATCTTTGCCCCTCGCAAGCCTCCCAGCTTGTGGCCCTTCAAGTGAATTTTATTTCTACAAACTTTTCTAAAAACGTTTACCTACCTGCAAAGATCTTCAGCTTCCCTAGACTTAGTTCAACGAACATTGACTGTCCTCGCTCAGAGAGGCTCTTCTTACCTTTTGACTCCGACTTTACCTTAACCCCAGGAAAGGGTTAAATTGACTTGACATTGGACGGTTCCAAAAGTACTTACCTGTTTATGAATTCGTTGTTAAACTTTGTTTTATTTCACTATCTAACCTTTGCACCAAACTCAGTATTGCTATAAATGTACCAGTGATAAATGAATGTCCATAGTGTCCTAGCTATTTAAGTCACCTGAGGGTTTAGGAAGTGTGTGTGCCATCCCCAATGGGTATCATCTGATTTAGAGAAACAGTGTTACATGTTTTGCTCCTTTCTGAAGAAGGCTTACATAATTGTCAAATTGTTTAATCAAATCTTGAGTTCAAGTGTTTTTGTCACTGAAACAACCCTACTGATCACATTGACCCCGCTTGAGATGAGCCTGGGTGCTCAGCCACACTACCAACCTGTGTAGTATAGACTTGGGTTCATATTGCCAGGGAGTCAAGGTTGTTGTAGTGCACCCACAGGTTGTTGTGTCCAATCTTTCCTAACGACCATCTTAAGCCTGCTCTTAGAACGTTCCCATACCTGGAGTTTGGTCCCTGAGGGCATTCCAGCCTCAAAATGCATTGAGGCTGTGCAAATGGGGGGGCGGGGGGGTGGCACTATATACACGACTACAATACAATAATTGTAATCCATAACATTACTAGGTGCGGGGGGGGGGGGAGGTTGCACCACCCAACACATTCCTGGTTATGGGCTGGCCAACTCCCTCTGAGCAACTGCAACTCCTAAAGGGTAATTTCAAAGCATGGCACTGACCAGGTCGTTTGAATTATTCTCTGGTGGACATTATCAATCCGATTTAACATAACCATCAAACATCCAACTTTGGTTTCTAGCAAAATATTGTAAGCAAGTGATTCAATTAACTAGGCCAATCCTAAAGAGAAATGGTTGCAGGCAAGTACCTTATTTTACTTTTTGTACTTGTAATGTACTACTTTTCAAGCTATTGGAGATTACCACTGCCTGCCGATTTGTACCACACTGAGAATATTAAATGTCCTTTGCTTGATTTTATTTTTGTAGTTGATTGCAATTGCCACAGGAGGTCGAATTGTTCCTCGTTTTTCTGAACTCACACCAGAGAAGCTTGGTTTTGCTGGAATTGTCAAAGAGATTTCATTTGGAACAACCAAGGATAAAATGCTGGTTATTGAACAGTGCAAGAATTCTAGAGCTGTAACCATTTTTATCAGAGGAGGAAATAAAATGGTGAGTTTTTTTACTTGCATTCTTTTAGATTCTAGACCTTACATCAATACAGGGTTGCAATATTTAAATATAAACTTGCATATCTTGGAGACAAAACAAAGTCCCTTATGCCATACAGTTAATAAGCTTACTGTCAATTCAGTTAAATCTTTAAACTTTTTACCCAAGTCGTTGCCCGCCTTTGCACATACTGCATGGAATATTCTTTCTTTGAAAAAACCCTATTGGCTTGTGGGATTTAATGCTTTTTAGCTCTGCTTCCAGATTTCATTTAATTTGCAACAGCCACTTGAGTCAAATTACATTTTCATTTTTATCCTTCCTTTCAGTTCTCAAAATGTACTTCCCATGGTATCCCTACATATTATCCCCACCAAAAAATATCGCTATATATATGGTCGTTTGTCTCGCCATAAGCAAGTTTTTGTTTTTTGGGGGGGGGGGGGGGGAGAATCATTTGTGGGAGCAAGGGTTGCGGGGGAGTCCCCGCAGGGTCCATGGCTCAATATCACCGCAAAAATGTTGATATTCTTGCGGGGGATATTAACACATGGAACCCTCCCCACTGGCCCATCAGCTATTGATATTGTCAAGAAATAGCGTGCTGGGTGACTTTTCATGCCTAGCTAGTAGCTTGCAACTAGATTTCTTTTCTATTCCTCCTTCCGTTCATGAGTTATTTTTTCTTGCTGTTTTTATATTATACATCCTTCTCCCTCTCTCCCCCCTTATGTATATGCCATTTTTCAGAGAAAGTAGCACATCTCACAAAGAATAAACAAACAGAAGAAATTGCAGAGAGCCATCCTTATGCATGGCCATCTCCTCTTGCACATAAAGAGCTGGTTCTCAATGTCATGTGTAATGCAGGGGTAGATATGGCAACCTACTTGGTTTACACAGTGCTCATTTAAGTACCCAGTCACTCCCAAGTCGTCAAACTTTCAGGAATGAGCCGTATGGTTTAAAAGGTCAACAAACACAAAGGTAGGTCAAAGAACACTTTTCCAACTGTCAGCCTCAGCCCTTGATTTCCAGGGGTTGCAAGTTCGAGCAGATCTCTGGTCTGTGTCTAATGCTGGTGCAAGGTCTTCCAGTTGAATGCAGCAGAACTCTATGCAGGGCTCCTCAGGACAGGAATGGATGTAGGTAAGCAGTTTTGGACGATTGCCACCAATGCACAGCGATGCAAAGGGATTTACTTGCTGTGGTCAGATGTCCCCTCTTTCTCTGGTCCCATTGATGCGAGGACCACGTAATTTCGCTGAGGTAAGTCTTGTTGCAGAAGCTGAAGATATCCCAAGTTCCAGGCCTCAACTGAGAACGGCGACGTGTGCAGCACGGTGTTGGGTAAGAATTGGTGTAGTAACACTGTGTGAGACTACACAACACTTATCTGCTTGGTACTAGGTGACCACCTTTTCGTATAGGTCTGTACTTCACAAGATGGTAGTGTGACTGGCCTATCTCAAGAGGGGTAAATGTGAGCTGTAGCAATGTCATTCGTAAATACAGGTAACCAAGTAACGCGTTCACTCAAGGTTTCAGTTATAGATGATTATTTCTTTAGTTAACATCCATTTTTTTTTCTTTTTTTTTTTTTTTGTTAGAATTTGTTAAAAAGGCTGTTAGGAAGAATTGTCAAATGTGTGAATTCCTCCCTTCCTTGGAGACCCCCAGCTCTTTTACTGGGCTTGTGGGTTTGTAATTTCTTCATTCTGTTTTCTGTATTTATTTCTTTGATTATGGAGTTTTAGACACCTCCATAGGCATCATCTTTTCATTTGTCACACAGCACCCTCAGTGCAGTGGACACGGGGAAGCCTTTTAGGCTGTCCCAAGGTTTAAACACCTTCTCTGGGATAAACTACTGTTTCCCAGAGAATGTAAAGTTAAATTGGCTTTGCTAGTCTTTTTAAATTCCTAGACCCAGCACACACTATCTTCCAATACAGTGCTGGAGGGGTTACCTAGTATCCCCTGTGTCTAGAAACTCATGTAGCCGTCAAATGCTACCCATTTCTATCGAAATGGCTGGTGGCAGTGGTTTTACTACCATGATTTTTTCTGACCGCGAACACTGGTTGCTAAAAATCGCGGGAGCCATGTTTTTCAAGATGGCACCTTAAGCTCCTTTGTTTAAACGGGTCCTCGTCTTTGTTTTGCCGTTTCATTTTGGGAAGGTTCTTCTAGAGTTGTCGCAGTGCATCAAACCAGGTTTGGTCCCTTTGTTTGTACGCCTTTGGCAGGCTTCAGGACTGAAAATCGCCTCTGGCGCCCGAGTGTCTGGAGTGGGCAGGAAGTGAGGGAGGTGCCCGAACTCCCTGTGCTTAGTCTCCTAGGAGACCCAAATGCACGCTGGCGTGATTAGCTGACTGTCCAGCAAGGACAGCCACCCTGCTGGGTGAGTGGCAGCTAGGCTGGAATGAATGGGAGAAAACTGTTTAAAAGGCGTCTCCTGGACTGGAAAGCAGAGTCAACCACTGGAACGGAAGAACCAAAGAGGACTGCTGCTGCAACTCCTGGACCGTTGGTTTTGCCCGATGAAGCCCTGCTGCAGGTCTGAATTGCCAAGTTCATCTCGACCAAGAAGCCCCTTCTAGGGGTGGGACCAATAAACTCGTAAACAATCTGGATACTATTCGGAGCTGGTTAGGATTAACCAGGGGGAAGGACACCAGCTTGTGTGCTTGAATTACAACTACGAACTGAAGTGACTCAGTTTTTGTCAGCGGTTTCCGACGATCCCGTGCAGTTCTGAGATTCCCCCGATGCCCTCCCTCTTGTCCCCACGACGGAGGCTCAGGAACAGTGATATACAGGAACTGCCAGGAACCAAATGTCTTCAGCTGCATCTTTTGCTTCATACTGTCCCAATCAATTGAGAGAACACCTCTCGCGGTGGAACTTTCCCAACTTGCAGGCCTAATCAGCTTGTGACCCAACATATGATTCTTTTTCGTACAAACTACTTCTGAGAACTTTTGCAAAGACTTTTCTGTTTACTTCAAGTACTGCTCTTACTCCAGCATTGGATCTTTCATAGATCAGATGCTTGAATATTCCCCGTCAGAACAGGAATCCTCAGTGATTTAAATAATTATTAAATGTTTACATTTCCATTATAGTCTGAGCCATTCAATTCTGTAGTCCCTAACCAATGAGGTGGCAGGGTTTAAGCTCCGCCCCAGTCGGCCATCTTCAGATTTTTCACCGCAGTCAGAGGGAATCCTCCAGCTCTGAGCTTTTCGAAATCTTTCTCCTGTTATATTTGTTTTTCCCAAAATATATCTTTTTGCGATCTCCTGATCAAGCTCTTTCTGCTCTGTTTCTGGGCTCAGAAAACACTTTCACCTAATATTAGAGTGAAATTCTCTTCAAAACATGGCTGAACTTCCAACTGCCAAAAAGCCTTCCCTGTTCAGGGATTGCACAAGGTGCATGAAGAAACTAGTCTACAGTCTACATGAAGGATCCTCATGAGCAATGCATCTACTGCCTGTATCCTCATGATATAAACAAATGTGACATTTGCAGGACTTTAACCCTGCAGGACTGACACAGAAGACTTCTTCTCCATTTAGAAGCTAAGTCTATCTTCTGACGAAGAATCTGCCAAGACAGCGCCTGTACATTTTTCTAAACCATCTGAGAGGCAAACTTCTAAGAGAAGGGCCTCTTCAGTGGAAAGGAGTGTCTCCCTCTCACAAAAGAGAGAGGAAGGTGGGGTGGATCACCAACAGCATCCTGAGGAAAAAACCATCTCCAAAGGTAAGCAGGCGTTTTAAAAAAACACAGTTGGAGGGTGGGGGCAATCGTCAATGGATAAGCAGTCTACGAGCAGCCATGGCGACCGAGTCCCATCGCACGAAGATCACATTGACGGATAAACAGTCAACCGTCGACTATCATTGTTGACTAAGCATACACCTACACCGTCGTCAACCACGTCAATTCCTTCGTCCACAGAGAAAACAAAACTCAAAACCGCCTCCGCAGACTCCACTGTTACACCATCCAATGATAAAAACGGTGACTCCTATATAGGGGTGTCACGGTATTAGTTTTATGGCGGTACGATAACCTTCTTGCCAAATGACAGTATATCATGGTTATCGCGGTATAGCAGGTGGAGTTAACTAATCTTAACAAATATTTTCTTAAAAGGTCATAAATTGTCAGATTTATCGCAAACAAAACCAGGGTCCCAGGGCCAGAATTGGGTTTTTCAAAATACTCTCCACTGAAATGCCACCCCTTGCTTCCACCAACCAACTCAACCACGTGTGTGGGGGGGAGGGGGAGGAGGAGACTGCAAACTTAATAGCTTTTTAAAGTTGTCATTTAGACTTTTAGCTCCCCCACTGGCTACTGGTGAAGATTAACATGTTGCTATCTTGATAATCTGCATGCCACAGATCAATGGAGGCTGATGGTAGTATGCGCTTGTGCGCATACACGCACTCTTTACTTTACACCCCTTAGTTTACTTGCGTGCCAAAAGGTGTTCCGTAATCATGGACATGTTACCCTTTGATATGGCAGCAGGGAATACCTGCAGAGATGAGTGAATTTTGCGGTGTGACTTATAATTCAATGACAGAACCAGGGAAATCCCCCATTGTCATATGTTTAGAAAACATTCTAAATATATAAATCCCAAAGCCGCCTACCCAAAGTAAAACCTTTTCGGCACTATTTATTCTTCCTGTTGCTAACATATGTCAGGCATGTGGTGTTTACAGAATGGCATTAAAAACTGCTCCAACTGAAACTACTTGTGCCTTTTTTTTGTACATTGCCTTTTTGCATTTGAAGTTCTTTAACTTAGTTAAGTCAATGCTTTTTAGTTAACTTATGAATACGCAGGCAAGATTTTCCAGCTGTAGCAAGGTAGCATTTTGAAACTTGTCTCTGCACATATTTAGCTGATCCTCCATGAATCTAAGGCAGCTGCAGAATTGGTCTTTCATGGCGCTCAATCGTTGATCGCCTTGAATGAAAGTGACTAGTAGAATGTTGTAATGCACATTTTGAGCAATGAGCTTGCTGCTCAGTCACAGGTAATCGCTTTGAAAATTGGACTCGATTTGCATTTTCTTTGGAACCACATGGCATGGGCATCATGATCCCTTGCTGCGACAAAGTTGGTTTTGACAACTCTTTATCCCATTAAAGGGAGAAGTCACTTGTGTGCGATCTGAAAGCCCATGTGATTGTGTTTCTTTTGTCAAAATGTCATGGCCAACACAGACACACACAAGGTTGCATAGTGATCTAATCACTATAGCTTGTTTACCATCTGCCTAGTGCATTATAAAGGTCTGTTTGAGTCACCACTGACCATGTAATCCTAAAGGGTCCTCTTTCAGTGGGCGCTGTTTATTTCTTTCTTGATTCTTGCAATACATGTTCATTTACCTTCTTAATGATAGTTGCAAAAAAACTTCGAAAATGACAGTTAAAATACATATCGGCACAAATATGGCCTAGACACCACCTAACCACAGCCCCATCATTACTGGTTTCCCCAGGTCTGAGTGCATTAGGAACCTTGTGATGCGAGTTCAGAGCGAGGAATGCTTTCAAGGGTGGTGTCACAAATTGAGAATAGACCTACGAAATATGTCACCCCGGTTGCTCTGGATACTTTAAATTGAATGTAGAATCTGTCCTGCTATGCTTGAGTCCAGTGCCATATGCAGAAGGCAGGTAGGTGAAGGATCAAGCAAAGCAACAACTCTAGTGCCAATCTACACAGAGGACAGTGGGGGTGGGTGGCAGTTTATTTACTAGCAGAAAGCAGTGTTCACACGGTCTACAGCAGGGTTGCACTGGGGCCTACAATTGTCTCTGGCACCACAGTTGCAAATGGGAATTCATTCCTTTTGGAACACTGTTTGAATAGTACCCAAGGGGGAGATTTTTGTTAAAATGTGATGCAAATTGTACTTAAGAGAATATTTATTCAGCAACAGTGGTCAAAACTGTTAGCTGCATAGTGAAGTCACTCATCAGACTGGCCCACTTTGGCCAAAAAAGTGCCCCAATTTGACCCAAAAAAACTCACATACAAGCATTTCGCGTTTTTGGTTCGGCTATGGGCCTATTGCCCTAAAGGCCAGTCGGTGCCTTGTCTACAGAGCTAAAGTTGTTTGTGGACATTCAGAACAGCATCGAGTTCATCCACCCCTTTCAATTCTGGGATGTTTAGTTCCCCATCTTTCAAATGGGTGGGGAAAACTACAAATCCCAGAATTCTAAGCTAAAACAACTGGATGGTTATCCAATCCATGACCATGAGAAACTTAAGTTCCTTGAATCTAAACCTTGGGCAGAATTCGATATGCATGACTTCACTGGCCGTCCTTACTTTTTTTTTTGTTTTTTTATAAAAAATTTGCACAGCCAGAGCAAGAGCTGTTCCAATGTGCTTGCTCAGTGCAGTAGGACCTTAACTTACTGAACTAATGGCACATGATGCTGGGCCAAGCTGAATCGATACATTTCTGCTCCTGCTGGCTGAGCAAAGTGCTCCTGGCTCCACTGTTTTGCAAGTCACTGAACATTTTATTACATTTGTTCACATGCAAACAAAAGGGAAAAATAAAATGCTCACTTTTCAGTTCAGGCCCTCAGATCACCCTCGTGATGTCACTGTGGTCTTACTAATTGCAAATTGAAAATCGGGACAATCGCCATAGAAGATCTGACCTGAAACGTGGCGCAGCATGACTGTGAAAGCGTTTAAAATCTGTATGCTGCCTTTCAAATAAATAATGCCTGAAACAAAATAACTTTGTTCTAGTTTGCCCATGAAATCCAGTTCTGGCAGAGTCTATGAACTGGAATCTCCGGTATGGTTATAAAGCCAGTTGGTCAGCTCATTGTTACCAGCTTTGTATGGGGAACACAAAGGTTCAGGCACTGGGCAGCTTTCCACACAATTTGCACAAAGTTGGCTGATCCTTGACCCGACTCTACTGATCAGAGAAAGAGCGGTCACAGCAGCAAAGCTGCATTTACTAATGTGGCCTCACTTGCCCTATGCTCTTGTCTGCCAAACAAGGCCCCCTTGGCAGACGGCACATCCAACAGTGCAAGACCAAGACTACGCAGCACTTGCTTACTGCAGCCTTTCCAAATCAGATTGAAAAGCACACTTAACGGTATAAACAGTATACCGGTATAAACAACGTGCCGGTTATTATTGTTAAATTAAGTTGTTGTTCCCGCTATCTTTAACGTTATACCGTTCCATCCCTACTCCTATATTAGACTCATGAACCAACAGGAGCACAACTTTCTCCTTTGGGAGAGATGGCAGAACTACCAGACATAATTCTTCAGGAGGAGTTTTCAGACACAATTTGTGGGCAAGCAACCTTTTCTCACCCCCAGGAACAGTCTTCCCTGGCAACCAACTACGGAGGAACCTGCCGGGCCTTACGATCCAACGTTCCTAGTTGATGCAAAGGATCAGTCAAGAATTCAACAGACGTCAAATGGAAGTCATCCATACCGAAGGGGGGAAACGCCTCAACAGAGGAGCATCTCGCCTCGGCATAGCACACCTAGTCTCCCCTTCCAGGAGCATGCCACATAAAAGGGTACATTCACCTGAGCTTCCTCGCAGATCAGGAAGCTCAGTGCTTCACCGACAAGGGTCCCATCTCCAAGATCACCTGTTCAAGATCCTATAATTGTGCTTTCAACCACATCAGTCTCAGACTGGCAAGAGGATCCTTTCAGAGATTTTTCAGACCCAGAGGAAGGGGAGATTACTCATGAGCCTGACACTCGTAGTGAATGGGATGATTATAGTTGAAAAACCTAGAAAGAGACTCTCCAGGAGATTCTTCAACACCACGATTTGGTATCTTTTCATACCATTATCGGCAAAGCTGCAGACTTATTCAAGTTAAGTCACATCTGAAGAGAAAGTCAGTGCTGTATGAGCACAGGGACAAAAGTAGGACAGTCACGACCAGCCCTCTTCTTGATACCATATGGGAATCTGGATCGAAGATATTGGCTACAACTTTATTTACTCCCGCTCTGGTTTCAAGACTGGAAAAGAAATTCAAAGCCCCAGACACTGCACCACTTTGTCTTAAGGGACATACTAAGCCAGATTCTGTCTTCGCGGTGGCAGCCAGGAAAAAGTTGGCCAACCTTAATCGCCATTATCGGCACCTCCTGGCAAGGAAGGCCGAAAGTTGGAGGCCATGGGCAGGAAGGTCTCCTTGTTTGCCTCTCACGATCAGAGCGGGCAATGCAGTAGCCATGACAGAGCGTTTTGACCCTGAGCTATGGTTGCGTATGTCTAAACTAACCAAACATTTACCAGCAGATCTCCAGGAAGAAGCCAGAACAATCGTAGCTGAGCCACCTCAGATCATATGATTGACGCAGCAGTGGATGTGGCGGAATCAGGTTTCAGGCAATTGGGTCACAATAGTGTACGGAGACCAGCCTGGATGAAAGCTACAAACTTCAGACTGGAGGTCCAAGCGCAAATATTGGACATGCCCTTCGATGGGCAAGACTTATTTGGTAAGAAGATTGATGACCACCTCAAAGGACTGACGCGGAAACAGCTCGAGCCATCAGTTCACTTGGAGATTAGGACAAAGACTGTAGATCTTTGTCCTTTTCGAGGCTTATCCTCCAAATTCAGAGGCTTTAATTTTCCCTCCAATGGCCAAAAAACGCACGGAAACACCTTCCAGGACAACAGATGCCACCAAGCCTCTAGCAGGTACTCCCAGAGGGGAAGGCGTGGTTCTACCCAGGACAAGACGCAGAGCAAGCAAAATGGACAGATCATGTCTTTCCCCTCAATGTCACAACCTGGGGGGGGGGGGAGAGTAAGCCGATTTTCTCCAACGTTGGCAGTCAATATCACCGGAAAAGTTGGTGTTGCAGGTGATGCTCAAGGCTCACACCATAGAAAATCTAGATCGACCTCCTTCCTTTGCTCCCACCCCTCGCAAGGTACATCTTTTTAAGACCTTTCATTTCTGAAATTCAAAAACGGCTTCAAAAAGCAGCTATCGAACCAGTCCAAGACCAACAGAAGGGAAGTCGGTCAAGTGGCACAGCGAGTAGAGCGCTCGCTTTGACACCTGTGCAGAGCTTGCTAACGCAGGTTCGAAACCCAGCGGTGCCAAACTCAGCCTTTCATCCTTCCCGGTCGATAAATGAGCACCACACACCGTGGGTAATAAGCAGCGCTCAGATACCCGAGGGTTTGTAGCGCTATATAAAAAATAAAAAAAATAAACTCCTGTTTCTTCCTGATCAAAAAGAAAGTCAGCGGAGAGCTATACTGGATCTAAGAGCTATACTGGATCTAAGAGCACTCCAGTTCATCAAGCGCATCAAATTCAAGTTAATATCTCTGCAAAGTGTCTTACCTTTGCTAAACCGGCACGACTTCCTGGCCACTCTAGATTTGGAAGACGCCTACTTCCACATTCATGTTCACCCTGCCCACAGACGGTTCCACCGGTTCGCAATAGGGGAGTTACACGTCCTATTCTGTGTTCTCCTGTTCGGCCTAAAACCAGCACCAAGAGATTTTACCAAGTGTCTTGCACCGGTAGCAGCAAAACTCAGGACAGGAACAGCAGTCCTCTGATATTTGGACGACTGGTTGATAAGGGCAAGCTCATACAAACTCGCACGCTTGGCAATTTCGAGAACAATAAACCTCATAAAAGGGTTAGGTTTTTCAACAAACAAAATGAAATCGTGCCCAGCAAGAAAGTACTCTTCCTGGATGCGGACCTCGACACCAGCATCCCCAGGGTACGACCCTGGGCAGACATAGTAGCAGCTATTCGCCACTTGACCTCATAGTTCCTAGACAGTGACAACCACTGTACGCTCCTTCAAATCTCTCCTGGTCATGATGTCCTCATGTATATTTCTCGTACCAAATCAGACTTCGCATGAGACCAATCCAGGAGGCCCTGGACCACCAATGGAAACAAGCACGCGGTTCATGGGAGGATACCGTCCAACTACCGCAGACATTACACAAGGCACTTTGATGGTGAAATACACCTCAAAACTTGTTATATGGAATGCCTTTTCAGGCACCAACATCTACCCTTCTCAGGACAGATGCATCTGTCTGGCTGGGGGGGGAGGGGGCGGCTCACCTAGAGGACCTCAAACCAAGGGCACATGGTCTGCTCAGGAATCTCAACTGCACATCAATGTCTTGGAGTTTAGGGCAATACGGTGGGCGCTAAAAGCCTTCCTCCTGGTATTAGCTTAGGTCAAAGCGGAGCATCTTGCAGGAGTGGACATCGTATCGGACAAACTAAGCGGAGTTCACGACCTCTCACGAGTGGGAACTGGATGAGAAGTCCAACAAATATTTTCCGGATGGGGTCATCCGCAGATCGACCTTTTCGCCTCCAAAGCCAAAAAGAAATGCCACAAAGTCTCCTCCAGGTACCTAGAGCATTGGTCAATAGACTCTCTCGCTGGATTGGACGGGGAAATCCCTTTATGCTTCCCCACACCCCAATCCCTCTCATAGTGAGTGCTACGCAGACTAAAGGAACAGCATTGTTCCATGATCCCAATGGTGCCAGATTGGGCCCAGCAGATCTGGTACTCAACCCTACAACACCTCTCCCGTTGGCCCCGATTCACCTCAAAGCTCATCGGGGGGCTTTTGACGCAACAGAACCGCAAGGTCCTCAGGCTATCTCTCAAGGCCTGGTTCCTGAGCAGCGAAAGCTATCGATCTTGCTGCAGATTACTGGGATATTATCAAGGCATCTAGGGCTCCTTCTACTTGGATCACCTATATCCGGAAATTGACTTGTTTCTCCAAGTGGTGCGAAACATCAGTGAACCCACTCACAGCATCGGTTGAGCAAATACTACCTTACCTACTGTACTTGGCCAAAGCAGGACTATCTATATCCTCTATCAAGGTTCATCTATCGGTCATAGCGGCATATGGATCAAATCCAGATAGTCATTGCTCACTCTACCAGCTGTTAAGATCTTCCTGAAAGGGCTGGTGCGTACTTACCCACCTACGCAAAGTTCGGTTCCATCCTGGAGCCTAAACACGGTACTGACCGCTCTAATGGAACCACCTTACGAGCCTATTCATTGACCTGAAATTCTTATCTTGGAAAACCGCTTTCTTGATGGCCATCACATCTGCCAGGAGGATCAGCGAGTTACAAGCTTTATCATCGGAACCTCCTTTTACCTTGTTCCACAAAGACTGAGTCATCCAAAATTCCTTCCCAAGGATTTTTCTGAGATGAATCTCACGGAGTGCATTGTCCTCCCAATTTTCTTCCAGAATCCCACATCTGATGCAGAAAGATCTTTGCATTCGCTAGATGTGGTGAGGGTTCTAAAGTTTTACTTACAGAGAACTAAGGAGTTGCGCGCTTCCAACAGGTTGTTCATCGCTTTCTCTGGCCGCACTAAAGGTCAACCGATTTCAAAACAAAGTTTGGCACGTTGGGTTTCTCTGTGTATCACCCACTCATCAGTCTAAAGGCGACCCCCCCCCCCCCCCCCCCCGGCTCCCTCCTTCCCCACACTCCGCCAGAGAGGGCATCTTCAGTGGCGTTTCACGCAGGGGTATCGTTGAAGAGATTTGCAGAGCTGCTACCTGGAGCACTCTGCACACGTTCGCCAAACTCTGCCACATCTTTACATAAGGATCAGCCTTTCCCTGGGTTTGTATCCTTGGTGTAACCTTGGTGTTGCTGTATGGCAAAGGCTCTCAGACCTTTTCTGCTTTACTATGTATATATGATGTGGGCATCTTTTAACTGCTTGGTATTTTATTCAAGCATCTGAATCTATGAAAGATCCAATGCTGGAGAAGTCTTGACTTACCTGTAACTGTATTTCTCCAGCATTGGTATCTTTCATAGATTCACGTGTGCCCACCCTAGAGGCTGTTCCTGCCTTCAGCTTCCATTGTACCGTAGTCTATACGGTTCAAAATGTGAAGATGGCTGACTGGGGCAGAGCTTAAACCCTGCCATCTCATTGGTTAGGGCCATAAAGCACTAAGTGAGGTGCAAGGACTATACAAGTAAATGTCTCATAGACCATAATGGGAAATCTACAGTCATATTTCTATGGAAATAATGTAATTAAAAAAAAATGTATAATTTAAATCACTGCGGATTCTCGGTCTGATGAATATTCAAGCATCTGAATCTATGAAAGATACCAATGCTGGAGAAATAGTTACAGGTAAGTAACGCTCCTATCCAAGACACTAGTCCATTGACTTTGGCCTAGGCCTATTGAACTGAATCGAGTCCTCTAGTGAACTAAAACTATTTGCACTGCCTGAGAAAGTATGTGTGATATATTCTGCTAACTTGTGCCTTTTTACTCCCATTGAAAGTAACAAATGCCATTTTGCTCCTATTTCAGGAGGGCCTCATTTGTTCAGAAACTTATTGGTTTGATATTGAAGTGGGTTTGTGTATGTTACCTCCTAGTGAAATCATTTTCTAAATGATTGTTTTACCAAGAAACCTTTCGTATAAGTGTCTTCTTAGACCTCTTGAACTGCTCACATTCCCTCTTGAGATAAGCCTGGCTGCTCAGCACACTACCACAAAACTGTGTAGTACAACTTATACCAAAGGTTGGTTTTTGCTTACTGGCAGAGGGTACTGCATGCAATTCTGCCCAACAACCAGCCATTCAGTGAGGAAAGGGTAACATATGTTCTGATGCTTGTGGAATCTGCTTGGATTACGTGCTATGCATAGGCCGACATCTAGTGGAAGCTGTGGAGTATTACAGATTTTCGAAACTCGAGAATGGGTGTCAAAATAGGGTGTGCCAATAATACTATCCCTATTGTGACGTCCCCTGTACCCATAATCCCTCACGTGTGTGTGTGTGTGGGTCCATCAGATTGTTTATTTTCCGCCATCGTGAACGGTCACAAAATATAAGCGGAGTCCATTTTCAGTGTACGCTGTTGAACTTAATTTAGTGTTTCTTCCTCGATGTGGTAAAGACTGAAGACTTCGACGCTGACCATCGGACAGAGACTTCCAGGGCCGCTCTGCCTTAGACAGCTCTTTCGGCCTTACAGTAGGGAGAGTGGGGGGTGGGAGGGTGGTCAAACATGTATATTCCCACCCTTTCCATTAGTCGCCCAGCTGCCTACATATATCATGGAGCGTACTCCGTTTTAAGTTCTGCCCCTTCTGCAATAGGAAGTTCACGTGGGTCGACAAGCATAGGGTCTGTAACCTCTGCTTGAATAGAGACCACGACGAGGTGCATTGTCGGGCTTGTAAGCTTCTCCGACCGAAAACCCTCATACAGGCGGACTAAACTTTAGGCCCATCACGCCATGCAGGCCAAGGCCTCCATGGACGTCGGAGGCGTGCAGCAACACTGTCCCTTCGGACGGCGAGGTTGACGGGAACCTCCACGTTCCCCAGTACCAGCCCCTGACCCTAGCAGACAGGCCAGCGGTCCTGTTACGGGGAAGACACCCGGCGGCAAGGGCGCCACACACATCCCACAGCGATGCGAGTAAGGTCTCACACAGTCGACAGTGAAGGGCAGATCTTCTGATCAGACGTCCTCTGGGCGCTCTGAACGGCCGCCGCATGACAAGCCCGACAAGACAAAGGTCACCTGACTCAAAACTCCCCCTTCCGGCCCAGCGATGGCGAAAGACACTGCGCAAGCCATCCCTGTGATCGAAGTTCGCCCTACACCCGGGGACAAGCCAAAGAGTCCTCCGGAACCCCCTCTTCGACCCCAAGCTCCCAAAAAAAATCATCCTCTTAAGAGCAGGGAGCATAAAGAGAGAGAGAATTCCAGTTCCTCTAGCGATAGGGGCTCACTTAGCAAGGTGAAGGCTAGGGAGCAACCCTCTAGCCAACATAAGATTGCCCCTACAGGATACTATAGTAGTCTGATCATGCACATCATTCTCACTCTAGTCTTGATGAGGAAGAGGAACATACACCCATTACCCCCACTCCAACCTCCTCCGACCCGGGGTTTATACCCAGTTCAGCCAGATGGTCTGCACAGGATATTGAGTTATGAGTCGCATGACCTGCTTAGCAAATTTCTTTGAAAAACATTCACATGTTCTAGACCACTTGGCCTCCACGCCTCCCTCTACACAGGCATCTGGTTCCAACACAACACCTACAGCCTCTCAGTCCCAGGCAATGGCTGTACCATATAAAGAGATCTCTTCCCCCAGTAGAATTGGCTGTTGAACCACCACTCAACTCCTCGCCTCTCCTACAACCAGGATGTAGGGGAGGATGAATACTTAGACGAGGGTGAACCCTATTATGGTGACATCGAGGTTTACAACGCTGGGGGAGAAGACTATCAAGACTACTATGACACTGACTCTGTTTTTTGCGATGGACTCTCCAGTCCTGCAAGACCCTGTTTTACCAGACTCCCCTGTGGATACCCAGCCACACTATTCAATGATGTACTCCTAAGGGCTGCATAGCATTTCGGCATCGAAACACAAGAGGCCCAGCAGGCAACCCAATTTATCCCCCTGCTAAAATCAGTCCAAAGGATTCAACCTTCCCTAGAACTACCAAACGATACCAGGTCAGTGAACCCTAGGATCGAGAAACTCTTTAAACCAGCAACATTTGACCCCTTATATATAAGGGAACAACTTTGACCTGACTCTCTAGTTGTTACCACCACCCGCAAGAGAGCTGGTACCCCCTTAGCCTCCTCCGAAGCCCCTCCGGACAAGGAGAGCAAAAAATGATATGCTATGCGTAGGAAGATGGCACCACTGCAACATACCAGGCAGGCGCTTATAGCAAGCAATTGCACCTTGCTATCCAGCTATGACTGCACGAAGTGGGATGAGGTAAAGGCCCTAGCAGTCAACACCTGAGGAGCCACTTAAGGCCAAACTCTCCCTTCTGGCTGCCGAAGGCAGAGCTACAGCAGGCGTCCTCCAAAAAAAAAAAAAAACTTTGACACAGCTGACAATGCTGGCCACGTTATTGCAGAAGCCACCATTTTAAAACTCCATGCCTGGCTTAGGCAGTCAGGCTTTAAACTTGAGACTCCAGCTACCCTACTAAATATGCTAGTGGAGCAGAACATATTTGGGAAGGCAGTTGAAGACTCTCTAGTCCGCCAAGGATGAATGAGACCCTCAAATCCCTTGGCCAATTGAGTAATAAACCAGGCCAAAGAGATGGTAGTAATTTTTGTCGCTTTCGTGGGCAAAGCGCGCAGAGAACCGAGTACAACCAAAATAAAGGTTCCTCAACAAGCCACCCAGGGTTACCCCAGGGGTCAGTGCTGGGCCCGCAGAAGAGGCTCCCCCACCAGAGGTGGAGGGACACCTAAGCAATGACGCCCCTCTACGGTTCCCCTCCCATGCCTCTCCAGTCAGAAGAATATCCTTTTGCACCCACGCATGGGAGGGTATAACATCTGACAAATGGGTGTTGTCAACGGTGACAGGGGGTTATTGTACAGACCTTCAAGGAAAACCGTCAAATTCCCCCCTCCCCCACCGGCGCCAAAAGAAACCATTGCAGGAGGAACAACCTCACCTGCTAGAAGAGGTGAAAGCTTTACTCCTCAAGGACGCCATCGAGGTCGTGCCACACAGAGGTAAACAAAGGTATTTATTTAACGTACTTCCTTGTTCCAAAAAAGATCTGACCATGCGCCCGGTACTAGACCTGCGCCCTGCAAACAAGTTTGTAATACCACAAAAATTTTGCAAGACCATGCTACAATAAGTAATCCCCCTGTTAAAAAAAGGATTACATGGCAACATTGGACATGAAAGATGCCTATTTTCTTTAACTCTTTTAATTGAATTTTACAACAAGTCAAAAACAAAGAAGAAAAAAAAACGTTCCCCTCCCACCCCCCAAAACAAATACACAGACGAGCATTCAACAAGCTAAATCTTCTGACTAGACAGGTCTCCGCCTCATTGTAACTCCCAACAGTCTGAGGCGTTGCGGGCTCATATCACTCTATAGTCATCTTTAAGAAAAGCCATAACCTCCCCCAGTCCGCAGCAAAGTTCTGCACTTTATCCTCCATAACATAAAACGCCCACTCCATTGCAGCAATCTCCCAGATTTTACAGAACCAATCCTGGCGCATAGGGATATCGGGGCTTTTCCACCTCTGGGCTATCAACATCATAGCTGCGAGGATCAGGATCAATGTTCTCAGCGCACAAGATTCTTGCGATTCAGAGTAGCAGACCAACACTATCAGTTCAAGGTGCTGCTCTTTGGAATAGCCTCGGCTCCAAGGGTGTTCACCAAAGTACTGGCGGTGGTGGCAGCGCACCTACGCAGGGAGTCAATCCCAGTGTACCCCAACTTGGAGGACTGGCTGATCACGGGAGAAAACTACCCTTTTTGCAAAGTAAACACGTAAAGGACAATAGACCTTCTCTTCCAATTGGGCTTCTCAATAAACGAAACGGTCAAGTCTGATACCAAACGCATCAAAACAGTTCCTATGAGCTGTATTATACAAAGACAGGCTTAGCCTATCCATCCATCCATGGAAAGAGTGCAAAATATGCTTTGGCAAATACCCCAGTATCAAGCCGGTCTCCGGCTAAGCGTACGCAAAGTAATGCGCCTGCTAGGTATGGCGGCATCATGCATTTACCTAGTCCCCACGCGCGCCTGCGACCAATGCAGGAATGGTTGGCGAAACAATGGTCTCAGGCAAGTGGTCAGTGGGACGATCTAGTTGTGGTTTCGTCAACACTGGTTCAGAACTTGTGCTGGTGGTCAAGGGAAAATCTACTTGAGGGGAAACCGGAAGCACAAGCGGTAGTCAACCGACGCATCCCTTTCCGGATGGGGGCCCCACTACCTTCAGCACACAGCACACGGCCCGTGGTCACAAATGACTGCACGAAAACACATAAACGTTCTTGAGTTACTGGCAGTCCTCAAGGCCCTACAAGCCTTGGAACAACACCTGACAAACATGGAGGTACAAGTCCTAACAGACGGCGCCAGCGCAATGTTCTATGTCAACAAGCAAGGAGGTACTCTCCAAATCTGTCCAAGCTGGCACAGAAAATGGAAGTGGGCACTCGGGATGTCCCTGTCCTCCCAACATGTTCCAGGGATACTGAACACACTAGCAGACTCTCTCAGCAGAGACCCTCTACCAGAAGAGCACGAGTGGGCACTTCTCTCTGCGGATACCCCTCTCTAGACTTGTTCGCTACTAGAGAAAACGAGCAATGGCCAGACTTCGCATCCAGGTTCCCCCAGCCACACCAAGGGGAATGCCCTATGGATGAACTGGTCGGGGATATTTGCTTACGCTTTTCCCCGACTCCATTGATCAGCAGGATAGTGAACAAAATACACAAGGAACAGATTACGCTCATCCTGGTTGCTCCTGATGTGGGCTAGACAACCGTGGTTTCCACATCTACGCAAGCTGGCGATGTGCGATCCCATCAAGATCCCGTACCAGGTCAACCTGTTGACTCAACACGGGGGGCTGGGGGGTGGGAGAAACGACGATACACCCACAACCTCACTCTAAGAACTTGGCAGCATGGCTTCTAAAGTCAGAGTTCGGACACCTTAATCTTCCACAACGGTGTAAAAGGGAAACCAAACACCTGACACTGCTATTGCCACAAGTGGAAGATTTGTCATTTAGTGCCAATCTTAACAGATCAACCCCATAGTGTATGCCATCACACATTCTTTCTTACATGCTCCACCTGTTGGATTCAGGGTTGGTCTTTAATTCCCTTAAAGTCCACCTAGCAGCAGCATACACCACCTCTGAGTAAGATCTCCTGGTGGAAAGTGCCAGTCATCAAAGCTTTCATGGAAGTAGGGAAAAGAATACATCCTCCAGTCTCTAGACAACATTTGCAGAGCAGCTACATGGAGCTCAGTTCATACCTTCACTCGGAACTACTGCAACAGATACACAGGTGGGACAAGCGGTTCTAAAACATCTATTTGCTGCTACTCCTTCTCACCACCTTCTCATAACGCTGCTTGCTAACCTATGCATAGCATGTGATCTAAGCAGATTACACAAGCATCAGAAGGAATACATTACTCGCCGTATTCGTATTTCTGGTGCTTGTATCTGCTTAGATTCACATGTGTTCACCCTTCCTCCCCTGAAAGGTGTATAGATGTTTACTTAAGCTTTCATATATGTACGTATGAGGGACCCACACGTGTGAGGGATCATGGGTACATGGGACATCACAATAGGGATAGTATTACTGGCACGCCCTATTTCGACACCCATTTTTGAGTTTGGAAAAACGAATACTCTGCAGCTTCCACTAGATGTTGGCCTATGCATAGCATGTGAATCTAAGCAGATACAAGCACCAGAAATATGATCATGGTGAGTAATGTATACCTTACATAAGAAGCTAGACAAAGGGGATACTAGATAACCCCTCTGCACTCTATTGTAACATGGGGCGTGCTGGGTCTAGAAAGTTACAATGCTAAGTAAAGTCATTTTAACTTTGCTGCTTTGGGGAACAGTAGTTTATCCCGGTGAAGGTAATTAAACCTTGGGTAATCTGGAAGACTTCCCTGTGTCACTGCACTGAAGGTGCTTTGGGACACAATTGTAAAAGATGATGCCTATGGTGTTTGTTAGATTCAATAACCAAAAGAGACAGTGTTAAAAATCCCATTAAAATACAGGCGACAGTGGGGGAAAGGGTCTCACACTCTCCAGGTTAAAAAAATCAAGTCCTCAAAATCCAGTAAAGTTGCTGGGGGGTCTCTAAGGTGGACGGAGTTGGCACATTTCTGACAATTCTCCATAACAGTCCACCTGGCTGCTCTCTGCATATACCACATCTAGAGCAAGGTTTCCTGTTGGCAAATTCCTGTCATTTCCAATCTAACTCCCTGATGGGACTTGAATGTTGTCCTTACCAGATTAATGGCACCTCCTTTTGAACCCATACACAAGGCCAGCCTTAAGGCCCTCCCCTATAAGACTCCCTTCCTAGTGACCATTACCTCGATGAGAAGGGTTAGTGGACTACATGGTCTTTCAGTTTAAGATCCCTTTGTGACTGTCCACAAAGACCAGGTAGTTTTGCACACATCCACACTTTGCACCTAAATTCATCTGAAAGTTTCATGTAAATCAGTCAATTGAACGTCCCACTTTCTTCCAAAACCCCACTAACTTGGCAGAAAGAAGTCTTCACCCACTGGATGTGAGCAGGGCAGTAATTTACTATCTTGGAAAGACTCACCCATTCTTTGTCTCTGGCAGATGGTAGAGAAGGTTACCCTGTCTCTAAATCAGCAATTTCCAAATGTATTGTAAATTGCATCACACGGTTTCTCTTGCCAAGCGAGATCAACCCTTTACGCCTACAGCTCACGCTACTCGGGGCGCAGGGGCTACGATAGCATTCATTGCCAATGTTCCTATAGATTCCACTCGCAAAGCAGCAACCTGGAGTTCTGTTCACTTGTTCACCCAACACTACTGCTTAGACACACTTAAGTCGGATTCTCAGGTGGGACAAGTGTTGGGAAGGAGAGTCTTCCCATTCCCCAAAGCACTTTAGAATTGGGCAAGACTTCTTTTGACATCTTCTAGGCACTACAAGGGACCAGGGGGACCTGGGGGGTGGGTGGAGCACTGGGAAAGCTCTCATACAAATCTAATCACATGCACAGACATGGGCAAACAGTTATTTAAATATAAGGTGCTAATAACTATTCATTTGTAAATGTCAAATCCTATGCAGTTCTAAAACTTATACCACGGTAGAGGCAAGCTCTCTGCTAGGAAGACTGCAGCCTGTGCTAAAAATAAACTACAGGCTTCCACACAGTCTTCATGTTAGCACTGCCCTTTGCAAAGGGACCCAACACTGTTTGCTGTGTCAAAAGCCCATTCACGCAAAAACTCGATGCACAACATGCAGAATTATGGAAATGATGTTTAAAGGAAATTACAGGACCACATAACTACATGAGTAGAATGAGTGAAATATGGAGAGAATGACGGAAAAATGTTTATATATATATATATATATATATATATATATATATATATATATATATATATATATATATATATATATATATATATATATATATATATATAGTTCATAGGTAACAAAATGAAGGTAAGCATGTGCTACAGTGTATTCTTGCATCAGCTAGCAATATGTGAAGTAGCATGTCCTGACAGAAATCGCTGACAATGAAGAAAAGAAGACTTTGGAGCATCCCTTGTATGGAAGCAGGATGTTTGGGATGAAGCCATAGCCTAAATCCAGTGACCCAACTACAGCAAGACTGGACTATAAAAGCTCCTGCCTGGCACCAGTTTGGCAGGAGAAAGGAACGGCTAAGGGACAGACAGTTCAGGGCCAGAGTTCTTTGCTTCATCCTCATTTCTGTAATTATTGAATGTTCTCCTTCCATGATACTCTTGGCCTTACTTCCCTAGAGGGGTGTATTTGCTCTGGTGTGAGCGTAATTAAGGGACACCCTTATAATTGGGATACTCTTATAATTAGGGCCACCCTTACACAAGCAGTGCTAAAACTTAACTTTGCTACTTGTCATTCACATCCCACCACCATCTCCGGGGTATTGATCGCTAGTCTATGCACAGCGATTCTAAGCAGATTCACAAGAATCAGAAGGCATACATAACTCACCATAATCATATTTTTGATTGGATCGGCTTAGATTCACATGTGCCCCCTCCTTCCTTCCTTAGAATAGAAGGAACATGGACATCTTGTACCTTCTCTCTTCTGTACTCACTCGCGCATTCTCTGTCTCCCTCATGACAGAACAAAAACCGCAGGTACCTCGAGGCGTGAAGGATCTTGTGTACACTCCGTCAAGTTAGGGATGGTGTTAGTCACACCCATGTTGACGTCCCGTTTTATGCACAGCACATTACAGTGAGTAATGTCATAGCTATGGAGTTAAGTAATTAGAAAGTTGATTATTTTTTTATTATATTGTGTATTGGTTTAAGAAGATACAAATAATGGAAAAACATATATTAAACTGTGTAATGTGTAACCTTAAAAATAATGGTGGTGAGGCTTCAATACATGCATTATCTATTGTTTATTTTGTTTCTTATGCATTGCTAGATTATTGAAGAAGCCAAACGTGCGCTGCATGATGCTCTCTGTGTAATCCGAAACCTTGTTCGTGATAATCGAATTGTGTATGGTGGTGGTGCAGCTGAGATTTCCTGTGCGCTGGCAGTTAGTGAAGCAGCAGATAAGGTAATTATGGGTGTTGGGTCATGCTTGAGATTTTTGATACTTTGTACTGCCTCTTAGACTGCTTAAATATCCAGACTGTATCTGTCTTTAAATAGTCTTATGTGGATAAGATCATTTTAAGCAGAAGGTCTAGGCTCCTTAAGTATTACCATTAAATACAGTTGTGATGAAGGTGTATATGAAACATTGCAAACAAATGGCCTTAACAGCTGCAAGGGTTTTTGTAGCTATGGGAACATACATGGTGGGCCCCTGCAGTAGGTTTGTTTCTCCACCACTCGCTGATCATCCCGATATGTCATTCACATATTTGAAGTTGGTCAGGATTATGGAGTGACGCTAGGTGTGGTTTGTGTGTGTTTTTTAAAAAGAAAAAGTGTAGTCAATGTTTGGTTTGGGGCCCTCCAGCATTGCTCTCGGCACGCATTTTACCAAGCTTTCCAGCATTCGTTGTTTCAAAAGTTCAGTGGAAGTTGGAGAAATGTCTATAAAAAGACTTCTCAATCCAACCACCTTGGGGGTGAACCAGGCCACAACACCACTGTACTCTGATTCAGTGGGGGACCACCGTAGAGGTTTAGGTAAATGTGGGGCCTTCTGGATTTGTGGTTTGTTTCTGTTAGAGGAAGCCCAGGGTTCATGGATGCAGAGGTCTCTTCGGACGTCTGATTCTGGAGTCTGGCTTATTTGCTGTTCCAGGGTCTGATGGACTGGATTCTGGATGTTGGGTAGGTATATCATTGTATGCTTCATCCCCTCACCTAGTGAAACCCCCAGCACTTTTTTTTTTTGCGGGACTTCTAGACCTTTTTCTGAAATCCTGAATAATGGAGCCTTTTTTCACTCATTCCATCTTATGAGCTCTATCTTACATAACTCTATTTGTTGTATTTGACCTGTCCTTTTCCTCCAAGGCTCTTGAAGGCAACTGCAGTTTACTATTGCAGCACACAGCTCCTTATGAGATGTGTTGCTGGGCACCTTTAGGGGCCTCCTTTGAGATTATTTTTCTTTATCGTAGAGTAACTACAGTTCTTAAGGATAGAGATACTTAGTATCTTGCCTGAAACTTTATAGTCTGAAAGATCCACCTTTTAGGTGGAGTGCCAAAGGCATCCCTAGTCTTACCCCTGCTCTCTTCTCCTGTGACTTCTAGTTATGAATTGTGGATGTGTTCTACAAACTATTATGTAATTTTTCCACAGCAGGCCATCCATAGCCTTGGTAGTGCAAAATAGGGGCACTAAAGTACTACTTGGGGCCTCCCTTGTTCACCATTACTAGCATGGTTGTTCCTTGTTGGCCCTTTCACCATTCTGGGAGGGGAGCCCTGTATGTGAGGTTTGCATTTGGCAGGAACCCTTGGGTGTCCCCGGCTAGGCTCCATGGTGTCTGGGCAGGCAGGAAGTGGGGGATGTGTTTTCCACCCCCGTGTCCTTTGTCTGCCAGAGTGCCTGAATTCGACCAGCTCCCACTGGGGGGGTCTGGCTTTTTTGCCCACTCCCCTAGGGCAGAAAGAACAAATGCACTTGATTGTTCACAGTACATTGTTTTTTTAATCTGCTTTTTGGTTACTTGCATGTGTGCAGGCTGGGCTGGTAGCAGCGGAAACTTTGTGTTTTTCTCTTTAGTTTTCTGCACTTTACCGCTTAATGCAAAATAGAGTACCATATACTGTAAGAGGGCTGGGCCAGGAGATTTTCACATTTAGCCATCTTGTCTTTTGACCACCTTGCTGCCCTGCAGTGGCTGGATTTTACATATATGGTAAACCCTTGGACAAACGCCATAGGCATCTTTTTACATTCACACAGCACTTTCAGTGCAGTGCACAGGGAAGTCTTTCAGATTTCCCAAAAGGTTTAAATACCGTCTCTTGGATAAACTACAGTTTCCAAGAGCAGTGAAGTGAAATTGACTTTACTTAGTTTGTAAACTTTCTAGACCCAGTACACTATCTTGGTGCTGGAAGTGTTACTTAGTATCCCCGTTGTCTAGTCTCAACATTTTTGTTACCCTTTCCTCGATGAATGGCTAGTGGCAGTGGTTTACTTTAAACTACTGTGGTGTGCTTTTACAGCGGGCTGCATTCGCAGCTGCAGTATGGCACGCAAGGGTGCCATTTTTGTCAAAATGGCCCCGGTCGTCTTTTTTTGCCATTTCTTTGTGGAAATGTCCTTGAGATTTACTCTGCGCACCAAACCAGGTTTGGTCCTTTTGTTTATTTTGCCTTTGGCAGGATTCACAAGTGAAGCCCGCCTCTGGCGCCAAGGATGTCTGGAAGGGGCAGGAAGCGAGGGAGGTGCCCAAAACTTCCTGTACTTAGGAGACAAGAATGAACTCCTAGGTGATTGGCTGGCTGTGCGGCAAGGACAGCCACCCTGCTGTGTCTTGACAGCTTGGCTGGAATGAATGGGAGAAACCTGCATAAAAGACGAGGTTTTTTTGCTTGGAAGGCAGAGTTGACCACTAAGGAATCCGAAGAAGAACTTGGAAGAGACAGACGCCGGCTGCAACTCCTGGACCGTTGGTTTGCCCGGTGAAGCCTTGCTGCTGTGCTGAAGCTCAGAATTCATCTCAAATAGAGAAGCCCTGCGAGGACGACTTCTCCCCTTGAGTTGGTAGGACCAATCAACTCCAAAGTAAGCCACCTGGACATCCTCTTGCAGCTGGTTGTATTTACACTGCAGTTGCTGCTGGAAACTAATAGCCAGGGAGAGGAACACTAGATCGTGTGCGTTGCTTTTAAGTTGACCAAGAGCTCCAGGAAAATCCTCTGGACTCCCAGGAAGCAGGACTGACCGAGCCTGAGCCACCTCCACAGTGCTGGACCCCAGATCCAAGGAAAGCCCATCTCAACAGCCAAGAGTCCGCAGTGGTGCTATTTGCAGACCCGCAAGGAGCTGAAACCGCCACTGAATTGAAGTTGTTCCTTTTCTGTCGCTGGCGTCCTGTTGCAGTGCAGGAGTCCTTCAGACGTTGTGCCTCTTGTCCTACGACTGAGGCCCAGGAACACATGTTATGCAGAGCTTCCCAGAAACACAGGATCTGCAGAGCTGCACAGGAATAGAAGCCAGTTGGAACTGTTTTTCATCTAACCAAAGGTACTGTAAAGTTAGAAAACTTGCCTCTTGTTGTGTAACCTCGCTGTTCTCAGTTGATACTTGTCTTGGTTGCTTCTGTAGAGTTACGAAAAGCTTCTTTACATCGCAAGCCTAATCGGCTTGTGGCCCTGCTTTGATTTCTTCTTTTCTACAAAGAATTCTAAAACCTTGTGCAAGACTTTTACCTACCTGCAAGAATTGCTTCAGATCACCTACACTTTTGCCCCATTGGCCTGGCCTGGCTCCCTGAATACTCTTCTTCCTTCCAGGAAGGGGTTAACTAACTTTGCATTGGGGGTTACCAAAAGTACTTACCCGCGTCAGATTATTTGATCTCTTGTTTTGTTCTAATGACCTTTTTCTTTGACATACTCCTAAGATTTGCCCTAAATGCAACAGTGATATATCTATGTCCTAGCTATTTGTCAACTGAGGGTGTAGGAAATACCTGTGTGCCATCCCAAATGGGTACTTGCTGATTTAGAGAAACTAAGTGTATTTTGCAGTGTATTTGTGTTACTATATTGCCCCCTTCTGAAGAAGGCTTACTCAAACTGACAAATTGTTTAATCAAGAAACCTTGTGTGTAAGTTTATTTGAATACTTGTCACTTAATCTCTAACTACCCTACTGCTCACACAGACCCCTCTTGAGATAAGCCTGGCTGCTGAACACGCTACCAACCTGTGTAGTACAGACTTGTACCAAAGATTGGGTTCCTATTGCCATGAGGTCAGGGTGGTTGTAGTGAATGTTATATATTATAGGTTATGTTATTAGGTGCTTGCCTCATGTAGATGAATAAAGAATGTTGCTGGTGGAGTGATAAAAAAACAGGAGCACAGTGTCTGAGAAGGAAGGAAAGTGGAACAGGAGGAAACAAGTGATATCAGTAAATGAGGCATCAAACACACAAAGACTGCATGGAAGGACAGACGCTGGGGAATTACACGCAAGAAAGAGGACAGTAAGGCACACGGTGCAAGTGTATATGAATATAGCAAAGTCACTGGATATTGGACAAATACATGTAATGAAAGTGCCACATTTTTTGCAAAGGGAAAGGATAATGGACTTGCACGTAGCATGAGGAAACAGCTGCCCGCATGGAATTGCCATGTATGCGGAAGAGCTGAAATGCATTAGAGGAAAGAACCTAAAGGCGTCGGGAAAACATGCTGACACCATTTTTAAAAATTCATACGTAATGAAAATGTCCTAGCAACCCATTACGAGTGGGTAAAACGAAAAGTAAACAAAGCTGTACTCTTAGAAAACATTGCAAAAGAGATCTGATTGGACATAAAGCACAAGCATTAAGTAACACCTGGCAAGATGCAATAATACAATTATAAGGCTGACATAGCAATAAAGGAACACAAATGAATATAATAAGATGGATAAGCAAATGAATACAGAAGTAAAATTGCAATTATAAACTGAAATAAAATAGCAACGGTCATGAACCGATAAAATTTGAAGTGAATGGAAAAATAAATACAAAGCAAAATATACAGCTAGTAATTGGATGAACAGTTATTGAACATGTCATCAGAAAATGCAAGCGGAGATATAAATTCATCTCGGGCCACATTGGGAACAGTCATGTCTGCAGATCCAACTAATTATCTATGCAGACCAAATCCCTTTAGTTTAGAACCAGAGGAAGATCAAGGACAAAGATGGCAAGAATGGTTAGATGAATTTGAAGAATTTAATACCGTAAATGAATTGGACATTTTTATTAATTTAGTTGGGAAAGAAATGAGAACCATTATCAAAACAATTCCTATAGAAGAAAAAGGAACATATCAACTCTTAGTGACAGCAATAAATAGTCGGATCATAGTGCCCCCCCCCCCCAATCGGGACTATGAGCGAAACATCTTTAACCAGTACACACAAAGCCCACATGAGATCATTGCACAATTTGCACTGCGCCTTCAGCGAAAGGCAACATATTGTGACTTTACACACTTTAATAACGATGAAGCAATCGGACTGAGAATTATTGAAGGTTGTATATCATCTCAGTTTAGAAAACATTTGCTAAAGAAATCTCTTCCGCTAAAAGAAGTATTGGAATTAGCAAGGATTTATGAGAGTCGAAACGTAAGCAGCAAACATGGAAAATCCAAAAAGATTTAGACAGCATTGCTGCAAGGAATCTAGGTACAAATGCACAGTGGCAAAGAAGATATAATGCGTCATCTGGATTTGATGTATGGAACAATAATCGCAGAAGCTCGATGGAGAGACAGTATTACAGATGCGGGTTTGAGTTTCCTCATAAAGGTCAGTGTCCTGCTTTAGGTCAGGTATGTCTACGGTGTGGGCAATCATTTTCAAACAATGTGCAGAGAAAGAATATTATCAACATCAGTGCTTCCATATAAACCAAACACATCATTCCCTAGTCGAAGATATGACATCCAGAAGAACTTCAATTGGAGAGCATATTCAGAGAAAGAAATGAATAGACCAAATGGTAATCCAAGGCCGAATTCAATCCAGAGTCAACAACCAGGTCTGGATAGAGATTTGGATAGCATGAATATGGAAGACAAACAAATGGAGCCGTATCAAACTTCATTGTTATACCAAAATCAGGATCCAGAAAGAATGTTGAGCGGAGATCCATATGAGAATCCACCAGTAGGAGAGAACATGAACTTGCATGTAAATAAAGAATACCCGGAATATGACAGATATAGCAAATAATACGTAAGACTAATATACGAGACATTGAAAGGGAATGTGCCCATAAAGGTCAAAGTGAGCCTTGGTGAACAAGACATACCATTTTTGGTTGACACTGGTGCTACAGTGAATGTAATGAGCGAAAAGGAATGAGGGAATAGCTCATCTATATTCATTGCAACCATCAAAAGCAAATGTTTTTTAATGGGGAGCAAATCAACCTCTTGACCTCGAAAGGAAAATTCAATTGTGATTTGGCTCATAAATATTTGTATACCAGTGGAAATACATGTTATAAGCAGTCCCGTGGAAGGGAGATGCCTTCTGAGTTGAAAAACTGCCACAATGCTAAGAATCAGTGATGTCAATTATGATCAGTCTGATAAAGGGAATGCCGTCGCAGGGTCATGATATACAAGGCATGACAGAAGAGACATTAAACTTGGAGCAGTTGAAGGAGAAATAAGTTGTTTGATGGTGTGGGTAAATTTAAAAGGAGATACAATACATCTGCACATTGATCCTAAAGTTAACCCAGTTCCTCAACATCCAAGAAGAATAGGATTCCATCTTCAGGCAAAGGTGGCACAAGCGCTGAAACAACTTGTTGAAAATGATATCATTGAAAGAGTGGAAGGAGGTCCCACACCTTGGGTATTTCCGTTGGTGGTGGTGCTTCCAAAATCTGATGGACGTCTTTGTTTGTGTAGACTTGAGAATTCCTAACAGAGCAATACAGAGGGTGAGACATCCGAGTCCCAACATTGAAGACCTGTTTAGTAGATTGAATAAGGCAATAAGATTTACAAAACTTGATTTGAATCAAGGATATCATCAATTAGAGATTGACCTGGAATCCAGACCCATAACATTTACCACTCATGATGGTCTATTTAGGTATAAGCGATTAGTTTTGGCATTTCATCGGCCGCTGAGATTTCAAGAATCAATAAGAAAAGTGATTGCTCCATTGAGAAATGCATTCAATTATAGTGACAATATACTCATCTACAGAACTGATCAGAAGCAACATGATGAGGCTTTAAAGCAGGTGTGCAAATGTTTGCAAAGTAGTGGATTAACTTTAACTGGCTTGAAATGTGATGTTAATGACATTTGTACCACGCACTTTCACCACTGGAGTGGTCCCCTAGCGCTCTGACGGCTCTGAAAGAGGAGGGGAGGTTGAGTTAGTTGGAGGAAGCAGGAAAAGAGCAAGAGCAGTGATGTGCTGTTGGCGGCCTTAGCCCGGTGGGTCTGTTGGCTGGGCCTGGGGTGTTTGCAGCCGGTAGTCGTGTACTGTTGTGCAAGGCTGTGTTTTTGTTTTGTTGCAATGTAATGAAGTTTGTGCGGTTTGTTGTGCTGTAGGTTTTGGTTGTTTTTGGTTTGGAGTTTGAGCGGTATATGCAGAAAGGGAAATTGTTAGTAGGGTTGGTTAGTTTGTGTCTATCCTGAATTGATGCGCTCGGCATGCGTAGTCTCCCCTGGTGCGGCTCTGTCCTGATCTGGGTCCGACTGGCATACAGGTTCCTTACTCCTCTAGCCCCCGCCTCTAACATGCTCTCATAGCTCTCCTATTCTCCATTCATACTCCTTTGGCCAGTGCACCTGCCAATGACAACCTCTCGGGTAGTGGGGTGATTACCAAGATCTTGATGATTCCACACCACTGGGGTACCTGGCGGTAATTAAGGGGCAGGCGAAAGTGTTGGTAGGATTGTCTAGTGTAGTTGACTCGGTCTCCGTGCGTGGCGCCTGTGTTCCAGTCTATCCGGTGTCACCCGTCCAGGTGCCGTGGGAGTTACACTCTAGGGTCGGGGATGTCCGTGTCTTTTCGGTTTAGTCTTCCTTTTTCCAGTTTCGGTTTCCAGGTTTAGTCTGGTGTTGTAGAGCCAGGTTTTTAGTGATTTCCTGAATTTTAGATGATCTTCAGTGTTTATTTCTTTTGGGATGTTCCAGGTTTTTGCGGCTAAGTGGCTGGAGGTGCCTCCAAGTTTTTTCTTAAGGTATGGTTTGAGTTCAAGGTGAATTTCGATGCCTGATTGGAGGGGTCTCGTTGGTTTGTAGACTGTTATTTTCTTTTGTAGGTATTCTGCTCCTTGTCTGCTGATTGCCCTGTGCGTTATGCACATTGTTTTGAAGGTGATGCAATGTTTTACTGGGAGCCAGTGTAGTGTTTTAGGGCTGGAGTGATGTGGTCTCTTCTGGATAGTATGAGGAGTAGTCTTGCTGCTGCATTTTGGATCTGTTGCAGTTTCTTCAGGAGGTATTCTGGTATTCCGAGGTAGAGGCTGTTTGCATAGTCGATTTTTGACATGATTAGGGCAACGCAAGTGAGTGAACGAGAGGAAAGGTAGACTTCTTGCCGTGTGGAGGAGGAAAAAGCATTTCTTCACTGCATTTATTTGTGGTTCCAGCATTAGGTTGTTGTCCATTAGGACTCCCAGATATTTTACTACCTTCGATGGTGTTGGTGCGTTTCCCATTTCCGTAGGCCATGGGATGGTGGTTTCGTTCTTAGGATACGATCATGATTTCTGTCTTTCCTCGGTTGATTTTCATGTTGTTGGCATCCATCCAGTTGAAGACTTCTTTTAGACAGTCGGTTAGGGTTGAATGGTCGGCATCAGTGTCTTTGATTTTGTACATCTGAGTGTCATCTGCGTAATTGTAACATGTAATGTTGTATTTTTTTGAAGATTCTGATGACCGGAGTCTGATGGATGTTGAAATATAGTGGAGATAGTGAGGATCCTTGTGGTACTCCAATCGTTAACTCGTGGCGTGGATTTGAAAGGTTTTATCCATACGGTTTCTGTTCTGTCTGCTAGGAATGATTTGGTCCAGCGTAGTGCTGTCTGTTATGCCTATGTCTTCTTGTCTTTTGGTCAGGGTGTCGTGGCTAACTGTGTCAAAGGCTGCTGAGGTCGAGCAGAATAAGGGCTGAGGTAGTGTTTGAGTCTGTTAGTTTTGAGGTTGTCCCAGATGGATGGATAGTGCTGTTTCCATTCCTCTCGCTGGTCTGAAACCGATTTGCGCTTGGTCCAGCAGGTGGTGTTTTTCTATGTGTTCTTGGGTTAGTTTATATACACGTAGGTTTCTAGAAGTTTTGCTGGGTAGGGGATGTTGGAGATCGGCCTGTTGGAAAGGTCATCTACGTCACCACTTGTGTTTCAAGAGTGGCTTGATGTATGCTGATTTGAAGATCTTTGGTACAGTGCCTGTTGGTAGTGATAGATTTAGAAGGTTTCTGTAGTGTTCTGCTGGCGATCCTTGCGCGAGGATTGATTTGTAGATGTCTGGGGGACATGGGTCCATGGGTGATCCTGCTTTCTTGCTTCGTTTCACCAGCATTGCGAATGCCTCTGGTGATATTTCAGGAAAGCTTCGGAGTTTGTGTTGTGGTTCCGTGTTAGGTTCGTTGGGTTGTATAAACAAAGTCTGAAGTTCTTTGGACACACATTCTCAGAACAAGGAATAAAGGCAGACCCAGAAAAGGTGAATAATAATCTTGGATTGAAGCCACCTAAAGATGTGACTGAATTAAGATCCTTTCTGGGAATGACTGGGTATTGTGCGCGATATGTGCCTGGTTTTGCAACACCAACAGATTCTCTCAGACAATTACTGAAAAAGGAAGTGGAATTTACCTGGGACAGAGAATGCAATGAAAGTTTTGAAGTAATTAAAAGAACTTGTCAGCTGTCGACGGTTGGCATACTTTAACCCAGAGTGGGAAACTGAAATCATAGTGGATGCCTGCCCTGTGGGATTGGGGGGAGATCCTAGCACAAGTGGAGCCAAAAAAGGAATGTGCAAGGCATATTGTGACATATGCTAGTCGTGCCCTGAGCAAGATTGAACAAGCTTATTCACAAGCGGAAAGGGAGTGTTTAGCGGCTCTGGGCTTGTGAAAAATTCCATCACTTTGTGGTTGGCAGGCCATTCATGCTGGTTACAGGTCATCAAGCGCTGATCTCACTTTTTGGAAATCCAAGAATTAAGATGCCTCCACGTATTGAAAGATGGGGACTGCGATTGCAGATGTATGATTACATCATTGTGCATAAGCCTGGAAAAGAAGCTATTCCTGCGGATAATTTGTCTAGACATCCGAGAGTAGAGGCTGATGCAAGCAGAGGTGGAGGATTATGTATCATATTTATTGCTCAATGCCTTGCCACCTGCAATATCAAAGGAGATGTTTGTAGAAAAGAGCAGGAATGATCAACAATTCAAGCAGCAGTTTGCCTTACAAGATTGGCAAGTGGAGATGGCTGGATGGAAGGAAAAGTATAGAAGGGTGGATATGAAAAATGTGGACATGAAGGACATGCAAAGATTAGCAAGAATAAGTAGAGAATTGACAGCAACGGATGATTGAATTCTTTTGAGGGAAAATAGACTTGTAGCACCCAGAAATTTAAGGAAAGTTCTTGTGATGGTGGCTAATGAAGGTCACCGGGGTATAGTAAATACCAAGAAGATATTAAGACATCAAGTCTGGTTTCCGTGCATGGATGTGATCATTGAAGATATTCTTAAAAACTGCGCTGCGTGCCAAGTAACTGCTGAAAATAGTCGCGCAACTCCTCTTCAGATATTGCCATTGCCTGATGGTCCATGGAATAGAGTGGCATTGGACTTTTATGGGCCGCTGGAAGAGGGAGGATATCTGTTAGTGGCCCTGGATGAATACTCCGGATTCCCGCTTGTGAAACATGTACTGTGAACCGCATTTCATCATGTAGCTGTAGTTCTAGATGAACTGTTCAGTGAATGGGGAGTTCCTAGAGTGGTCAAAACTGATAGTGGGCTACATTTCCAAGGGCATCAATTTGGGAAGTTTGCTGCTCATTTTGGGTTTTAAACATCAAAAGATTACACCCTTATGGCCTTAAGCGAATGGAATGGTTGAAAGGTTTATGCTCCCATCTCAAAAGAGCTCAGCAAAGAGCAATTGTGGACAATGTGTCTGCCATAAGCAGTGTCACAGGTGCTACAGAGTTATTGGAATACCCTGCATGAGAACTGGATATTCACCATCAGAATTAATGATCCGGTATAAACCTCATACCAGACTTCCTCAACTTGAGGATTATAATCTAGAGGAAGATGATGAAATTAGAGCGTGGCAGAATAAAAAGGATGAAGATTAAAGAATGGACTGGTCGAAAAAGGAAAGCCAAAGATGATCAATTTGGAGTGGGCGATTCTGTATTAGTGTGGCAAAGATGTCGTACTAAGTTGATTCAAGATATAAACCCATGGTTCTGAAAGTAAAAACTATAAAAGGACCAATGATCACTGCTGTTGAAGAAGATGAACACAAGGTCACGAGAAATGCTTCATTGTTTAGGAGAATGTTTCAAGAAGACTCCATTAGTGACTCTGAAGATGAAGAAAGATGTAGTAGAGAACTGAGTCATTCTGTTTTGGATGATGTTTTTATGGATTCAAGTGAAGTTCAAAGTCACGGTGGACAAACTGAACTTGAGGGTGGAGGTTCTATTTTTAATTAATTCAAATCCAATTGATTTAGCTGGTCATAATTCTGATCCTAAGGACCTGACTCTGAGAAATCGCCCTTGCTGGGTGGTTCGTAAGCCTGATCGATTAATTGAACAAATGTAGTCATGAATTTATCAAATTGTAAGTACAGATGTATGATATTTGAACACCTGGAATGTAAAAGCTAATGATATGTAAGTACCTTTTATATGATAAGTAAGGGGGATTGTTCTATATTTTTATAGGTTATTAGGTGCTAGCCTCATGTAGATGTATAAAGAATGTTGCTGGTGGAGCGGGGTGTGGGAAATCTAGAACGTGAGGAATGTAAAGGCAGTCGGGTATGTTAGGATATTAAAAAGGATAAGGGCTTAAAGAACGTATTGACATGGTGATTTATTATTAAATTGATCCATAACAGCGCACCAAAAGGGTGCTGCATACGATCTTACCTAACAGCAGCCTTCCCCAGACTCAGTTGTCTTGGTGTCTGGAAGGAAGAAGTCATCAAATCCATAGTCTGCCTCTGTTACCCCCCGAACAGCGAGAGGAAGAAGTTTGACACAAAGGGCCGAAAGGTGATTTATTCAGCGGCAACAACGGTCAAGGCGGCAAATGCACTTGCAATCCTGGCCAGGTACGACGGGGAACTGTGCTACAAGATGGCCCTGTTATTCGAGGCTATGGAGATGCTCCAGGAGGGTGAAGTGGCATTGGACCATGCCATCACCGTGGCCCTGGACATCACACGGGGTTCCGCCAAATGGAGAACATTGTCTGCATCCCTCATCGTGGCTGGTTGAAAGCCACCAAGTTTGAACAGGAAGTTCAGGCGAGGGTCCTGGACATGCTGTTTGGGGTCAATCTTTTTGGGAAGGCTGTCGACTTGTTACAAACCAAGACCGACACTGAGATGGCCCGGTCCCTAGGCATGCTTCAGCAGCACTGACCTTTTTCGTGCCTCTGGAAACTAATCCAGAAGATCGTTTAAGGGTTTTGGTGGCAGATCGTCCTCTTACGTCAACCCCCTCTTCCATGACACAAGTGGCATACAGGGGTTGAAGGCTTTTGGAGGTGGTTGTCGTCACTCCCAAGGCAGCACACGGGCCCCAATGCAGTACTCAACCGGCCAGGACGTCTGGGGCCCCCACCCAGGCACCCTGGTGGGAGGCGGGCTAGCGGGCTTCATCAGCGAGTGGAAGATCTCCATCGACTGATGGGTACTGGACGCTTTTGCCCACGGACACTCTAGAATTCCAGCAGGAGTGTCTGTGGATAACACTGGTGGCCTGACAGGAGCAGCACGTTACTTGGCTCCTACAGTAGGTACAGGCCATGCTAAGAAAAGGGGTGATGGAGCACGTTCCAAAGCAACTGTGGGGCGCCAGTTTACGCCAGATACTTAGTAAGAAAGACCGTGGGCTGGGGGCCCATTCTTGAGGAACTTGGTCGCTGCAGGTCATCTCCCAACAATTCATGATGGTCACATTGCAACACGTGCACGGCCAACTGGGCGAAGGGGACTTCCTAATGTTGTTGGATCTGGAGGACACTCTGTTAGGCAAAGTTTGAATGCAGTACCCTCTGTGAACACTACAAACATCTAGGACTACAGGTATAGGCAACCCAACCTTTGGCATAAGCTTGTACTACAGTTTTGGTAGAGTGAGCAGCCAGGCTGATCTCAAGAGGGGAAATGTGAGCTGTAGTGGAGTTAAACAAGGATTCAGTTACAGGTATTCAAATAAACTTACTCTGTTTCTTGCATAAACGATTATTAATTTATCAGTTATAAAGCCGCCTTCAGAAGGGAGCAATTTAATAGTAACACACAAATATACTTGCACACTCTGAGTTTCTGAATCAGACCAGACCCTTTTGGGATGGCCCACAGACACAACCTACACCAAGAGGTGACTTCGGTAACAAGGGTGCTGGGGACATTAATATTTTGCTGCTGGCATTCAGAACACTCTTCACAAGTTGGTAAAAGGCAAAGGTTTTTAGAACCCGAGAGACCACAAATTTCTTAACCAGTGCAGATACTTGGAGTTCACTAGAAGTTATTCAATAGGCTAAGCCAAAGTCAATGGGCAAAAGTCTTGGCTAGGATAAAGCACTTCTGGTAAGTAATGGAAAAGTTCTTAAGAGTCTTTGATGAAAAGCAGAATCAAATTTAGGGCCACAAGCTGATTAGACTTGTGGAAGTTACAAGCACTTCTACAGTAAGAGGTAAGTTCTTAGACTTGTTTTACAGTACCTTGGTTTAGAGGAAAAGATGCAGCTGATGACTTCTGTTCCTGCAGATCTCACTGTTGCTGGGCCTCAGTCGTGGGGAAAAGAGGGAGGACGTCGGGACTGGCAAACCTGCAACATGTAAACTTCACTTTCAGTGGCTGTTTCGCATTTCAGCTACCGCAAATAGCAGAAATACAGTCCCTAGCTGTGAAGCTGGACTGTCCTTGCTTCTGGGGTCCTGCACTCTGCTGAGGGGGCTCAGGCTTTGGTCAGTCCTGCTTCGTGGGAGTCCGGAGGATCTTCCAAAAGCTTTAGGCCAGCTTTAAAGCAATGCACACAATCTGGTGTCACTCTCCTTGGCTATATGGTTTCATGCAGCAACTCTGAGGAAATTCAACTAGCTCTGAGATGGGTGGGTCCCACGAAGTCGTCCTTGCAGGGGCTTCTCTGTCGATGCGAACTTGGCACTATAGCAGGGCTTCACCGGGCAAACCAATGGTCCAGGAGTTGCAGCAGGCATCCTCTTCAAGCTCTTCGGTTCCGTTGTCCAGTGGCCGGTCGACTCTACCTTCAAGCCAAAAGAACCACCTTTTATCCAGTCTCCACCCCCCCCCCCCCCCCTCCAATTCATTCCAGCCTCGCCGTCACTCACCCAGCCGGGTGGCTGCCCTGATAGTCAGCAATCACCATAGTGCATTTGGGTTTCCTAGGAGATTAAGCACAGGGAGTTTCTGGCACCTCCCTCACTGCCTACCCCCAGACACGGGAGCCAGAGGCAGGTTTCACTCAGAACCCTTGCCAAAGGCAAAATGGACAGACCAAACCTGGTTTGGCGCACAGAGAAACCATCTAGGACCTTTCCACAAAGGCATGGCGAAAAACAAAGACCGGGGATCATTTTGTCAAAGATGGCTCCCGCAGTTCGCGTTACCGGAGTGCGAACAGCCGCAGTAAATGCGAACATTGTAGTTCGGAACGAAACCACTGTTACCAGCCATTCTGTGGGGAAAGGGTAACATAAAAATGTTACATGAGCAGTTCAACACAGGGGATACTAAGCAACCCTTTCAGCACTCTATTGTAAGATAGGTTGTGCTGGGTCTAGCAAGTACACTGCTAAGTAAAAATTTCACTTCACTTTACTGTTCTGGGAAACAGTAGTTTATCCCAGAGAATGCATTTACACCTTGGGAAACGGAGTTCCCTGTGTCACTGCACTGAAGGTGCTGTGTGACACAATGTAAAAGATGATGCCTATGGAGTTTGTTAGACTCCATAGCCAAAAGAAACGGAGGTCAAATTCACATTAAAATGCATGAGTGGGAAAAATAGTCTCGCTCGCTCCAGATAAAAAAAAACTCCTCAAAATCCAGCAAAGTTGCTGGGGTTCTCTAAGGTGGAGGCAATTAGCAAATGTTTGAGAATTTTCCCTAACACACTCACTTCCACGTCCCCAGGAAGCATCGGCAGTACCTGTGCTTCGTAGTACAGGGAAAACACTACCAATTCAAGGCCCTTCCCTTTGGACTTCGGCGCCCAGGGTGTTTACGAAGTGCCTGGCACCCTTGGTGGCCCATCTGCATGGGATTAATGTGTACCCGTACCTCACAACTGGCTAATGCAGGCCAAGTCAAGGGAAACAGCTGTCTACCACACGGACAGGACTGTTCGGCTGCTGACGGGTCTGAGATTCTCTGTGAATTATCTGAAGTCCTGCTGAATTCATCGCAGGACGCCCTGTTCCTGGGGGCCAGGCTGAACACGGTCTCCTGCCTGGGGGGGGCCCCCCCAATCAAAAGGTACAACTGCTACTGGCACTGAAGATCGCCACAGTGCGAGCCATCGCGTCATTGCTCGGCATGTTGTTGTGCATTTACCTGCAACCCCCTCCAGGAAATCCTGGCCGCCCAGTGGGTCCAGGTAACGGATGCTTAAAGGACAGGATTGTTCTCGTCGAGTTCCGTCTAGCAATAAGGGGGTGGGGCGTGCACTCCAACATCACTGGGGGCAGGGACTTCAGAGCAACAACCCTCCCCCAGTACCAGGAGATGGTCACCACGGATGCTCCCCTGGAGGGCTGGGGACCTCATAACGGATGTCTCCACACAAGAGGCCTGTGGGTACCAGAGGATGGGGATCTACACCAATGTCCTGGAACTGCAGGCAGTGTTTTGGGCCCAAGTCATTTTTTCTGTCCCTCCAGGGCAAAGTGGTCAGGTTCATGGACAATACCACCACTATGTTCTAAAGCATAAAACGGGGGCACTAGATACCCAGCGCTCTCAAGAGATGCGCAGGACTTGTGGCACCGGGCCGTAGCCCTCTCTCAGCATGGAGCTGTGCTCTTTTGGGGGCTTCGGCAGGATCAAGTGGACAACCTTTTTCTCAGGTGGGGGCAGACTCCAGATCGATCAGTTTGCGACAGCGACGTACATAGTGCAAGAGGTTCGCTAGCAGGGTCCACTAGTGGGGAGCATGGGTGACACGTTCTGCCAGTGGGTGGCAGCCATTCACACTGCACGCGTACCTCAAATCAGCCTTCCCTCTGGTTGCATAGTTTGGTAAAGGAATTCCTCATGGGACTGTTTAGTGTTTTCCCCCGGTCTGAGACCCTGCTTGGGGATTCAATGTCCTCTTAAAGCTAATGGGGCCTCTATTCGAGCCTCTTCAGAGCCCCTTTGAAATATCTCTCCTGGAAGACCGCATTCTTAGTTGCCATCACTTCAGCCAAAGCGGTGGGTGAACTGCAAGTCCTCTCCTGCAAAGCTCCCTACTCGAGTTTACACCAGTCTTAAGTGGTTGTGCATACAAACCCTTCATGCTAAAGGTCCCTTCACCATTCCACCTGAACAAACCTGATTATTCCAGTATTCTTTGGCTCTACTTTGTAAAGATCGCTCCATGGAGACCTTCTCTAGATGTCACCCGGGCCCCCAAGTTCTTTGTGGCCTGCACAAGGAAGTTCCGAAAGTCATCTGAACTGTTTGCTTGCGGACCTACCGGCAAGGGCAACACCCTTTCAATGGCTTCCATTGCGAGGTTGCTGTCTGGTTGCATTTCCCACTTCCATTGTCTGGCCAACAGGCCCCTTCCAGGAAGGCCAAGACTACACTTGCTGAGAGCTGTGGCTTCTACGGCGTGCCTGTCCAATGTCTTCCCTCAACCCACCCCCCACACCACCCCAACTCGACATCTGTGGGGCAGCCACATGGAGGTCTTTCCATAACTTCACAAATTTCGACTTCATTGGTGGGCATTCCAGGGAGGAGTCCCGAGTCAGTCAGGCAGTACTTTGCAACCTCTCAAATTGAGATGAATGTTCCAGAGGTAAGTCGATAGGTTCTGTTGAGCTATGCCTCTGCCCATTGGTTGTGTATGTGTACTTCAACATTATCCTATTTAAAAAGCCTCTGAAGCCATTAAAAATACCAATGCGTGAGAAGGAATAAGTTAGTTACCTGTAACTCCTGTTCTCCTGCATTAGTATCTTTCATGGATTCACATGCGACCCGCCCACCTTTCCAAATCGGGCTCTTGTTGGCCCATACTAGCACGTTCCGTGCACTGCCGAATCTGAAGATGGCCGGCAGAGTCAAGGGGGACCTGTCTAATTGGCTATGGGGTCTGTATGTCCCAGAATGACTAATAGAGCACTAAAGTGACCTGTAGTTGTAAAGTTTAAAGGTAAACTGCTTTAATGTTGGAGGATTCACAGCCTGACTGGTAATAAAGGACATGTGAATCCATGAAATGTACCATTGCTGGTGAACAGGAGCTTCAGATAGATAACATATTCCTTACACTGGGTAACCAAGTGCTCCTGCACTGATGGCCATAGGGGCTAATCGATGCTCCCAAGCCAAATGAACCAAATGAGCTAAGCAAGGTAAGTTTAGTGAAAATGCGTCTTATCTTCAGAAGTGAGGAAAGGTTCAAAACAAGTCAGCAAAAGGTAGGCAAGACGTCCCCAATGTCTTAGAGGTAAAGTAGAATCTTAATGGGTGAGACGGCTGGATATGAAGTAGGGCTGTCCGATGTCGCAGATGGCTTTAAGAATTTACAAATTCAAGGATTTGTTTCAGTAGTTGTCAGATTACACAATTTTGTGGATTTTGGGCTGCAAGAAGGCCAGATTAATGGCAGTCTCTAGTTTATCCAGCTTCCCTACTCCCCAGCCACTCATGAGGCAGGACTAGTAATGAATATCCACTACTATCTGATACTAACCTATACTTCCAAGTGAGGTCCTAGGGCGATTCTTTTTCCTGGATTTTTCAGAGGAACCCTTACTCTACTATCCTTACTCCTTTACTATATGCCTTCTATGCCTATTCTCTTCCTACCTGCTCTACCTCCTGCCAGCTCTACTGTCCCCCTTTCTCGCACTCTATCCCTATGCTCTTTCCTAATCTCCTCCTCACTCGTAACTCCTAGTCTTTCTGCCTTTCCCCCTCTGATATTTCTAATTGTCGTCCCTTCTCTCCCTATTTCCTGGTCCCCAACCTCTCCCCTTCACTCACTCTTTCGCTCTGTATCGCTCACCTTCCAATAGCTGTCTTTGCTCTCTACTCTATTTTCCGTACTTTCTTTCTACTTCCTCTCATTCAAACACCCACTTTCCCAACAATCCACTGTCATGCTTGTTACCACTCTAACACACACATTACCTGAAATCTTTCCCACTAGCTCCTCTGTACTCTCTCCGTCTGCCTTGTCTGTCCAATACCTCCTCTGACATCATTAAAACACCCTTCATCCATGTTTGTGAGCGTGGATCTTATATACCCATGCATTCCGTCTCCACCTCCTTCCTTTTGGTCCATACTTGCACCTGATAACCCATTGGTTTAATAAAACGCACTTGGTCCAGCCCCCTTGCCACTCAGGCATTCGTTATGCTATTATGGCTCTGTCTAGTTCATGTCAGCTGCTCAAATCTCATTCCTGCAGCCCAGAGAGGTTGGTGGATGGAGGAGCGAGACTTGCGTGTTTTTTTTTTTGTGGTTAATGGTGTGCAGATTATAGTATATGGAATTGTTCATTTGCCTTTCACTTATTGTTGCTAGTGGTATTGACGATATGTTGAGTGGCTCTTAATGAGCACTCCAGGTTTACTGGTAAGGACCATTGGTTAGTTTTTTTAAAAAAATACTGTGGTTGAGCATGTGGCGCTTTAATTTACATTTTTAAATGTTTCTTTTAGTGCCCTTCTCTGGAGCAGTATGCAATGAGGGCTTTTGCCGATGCTTTGGAAGTCATTCCTATGTCCCTGGCTGAAAACAGTGGCATGAGTCCCATCCAGACCATGACTGAAGTAAGAGCTAAGCAAGTGCTAGAAAACAATCCAGCACTCGGAATTGACTGTTTACAGAAGGAAACTAATGGTAAGTAATTTGCTTACAAGTAACTTTAAACAGATGTTGTAAGTCTAATAAAATAAGCGTTTGCAAAGTCAACAATTGATGTTTCAATAGGCAGAAAAGTGTAATTTTCATGTATAAAAGTTGTAATGTTAAGATTTCCTTTTACTACAAATCGTCCCAATAAAATGAATGTTACCAGTGTTTTTTCCTTTTTTCTGTGCAAGTGAAAGGTCTCCTTCACCTACCATTTTATGCTAGTTTGCCTACACCACAGGCAAAACTATTGGCTTTACCAATGCTTGTTTTACTGTCTGTTTAGTAAATGAGTTGCAAGAGTAGAATGGTCAAGTGTGGTGAAATGTATTTTGAGAGCAAACCTTTTGATTTGAAAGTAGTGCAGAGATGTGAAGAAATCTGGTTCTCCAGCATGGGGTCTGGCATGGATTCACTGCTTATGAATATTCCCCGTCAGGCTGGGAATCCTCGCTGAAGAGAAATCAGTTTCATGTCTGAACTGTCTTTCTCCTAACAACCAATCACTGAGCACTGGGTCATAATGCCCCAACCAATGACTGCCCTCGGATGACAAGCATTCCCAGTGCCTTTACTGCCTGTACCCCGACACACGTTGATGAAGACTGTGCGTTTTGCCAGGAGATGCCGCCTCGCACGCTAAAGGATCGGCATAGGCGGCTGGAGGAGTGGCTGCAGGCCAAGGCCCCTGCTCTGGGTGTGTCCCAGCAGCATGCCTCTTGCGGTTCCAAGAAAGCTGAGCAGGCTTCCAAGACCTTTGAGGCCACCCCTCCTGCAGGGGTCCAACAGAAGGCTAAGCAATGCAAGTCCACTGCCCCCGGGAGCACTGTTGTGATGGGCTGCTACGCGGCCAGGGCGGGTCCGTCTCCAGCGACTTCAGTCACCAGTCAATGCTCAGGATCTTTGTCCAAGAGGAAGTCAGACCATCCGGGCAAACTCCCGGAGAAACCCAAGTCCGACCTGCCGGGGAAGGCCAAGGGGATTGGGGCTCTGGGGCTCTGACCCTCCCCCCCCTGGGGAAGGCCTCTGCGACAACCAAGGCCAAGCGGGACAAGGGGCTGCTTGTGACCGTAAAGGCCCAGCTACATCCGACAAAGGCCCAGCCTTCCATCGAGGGGGGGTTGTGGCGTCGCTCGCAAAACCGCTGTGGCGGATCCAACGGGCATCCCCCTCACGAAAGCAAGAGTGTCCCTCCTGGCCAGGAGGGAGGCTCTTTCCAGCCCATAGTGAAGACCCCGGAGAAGATGATGCTGGTCATCTCCCTGTAACTGTCACCTCTGGTTGCGAAGTGGGGGTGGAGGTCCTCCAGGGCACGGGTATCTCCCCGGAGGATGAGCTCATCTACCTTCAAACCATCCAGGAGGAAAACGTCAGGAGCAGGCACTATGACGAGGGTGACAATGACGATACCGTCTATACAGGCGACTGAGCTGCAGGGTGATGAGGGCCTGGGCTCCCGGCCTATACCCCAGATTCTGATTCTACCTCCGCCTAAGTTGCCGCCTAGAGACACCTTTTGTGGACATTCTCTCAGCGCTGCATACTCTGCTCTGAGATACAGACAACCCCCCCACCCCCACCGACTGGGGAGGCACCGGCCAAGAAGAGGAAGGTACACCTTCCAGCTCCTTGCCACCCTTCGCCTCCCTCTGCCCCAAGAGATGAGATGCACCCGGACAGTGACGATGGGCACACAGTGGGATGGGTGACTTCCCTTCACCACCGCCCAGATCTTCCCCACCAGACGAGATGGGCTAGTTTCACACAATCTCCAGAGCTTCGCAGCACTTCCAGCTCGCTCCAGAGGAGGAGGGGGCTTATACCAGCGCCGTGAGTCAAAGAGAAAGACCATCCTCTCGGCCCCAGTCCTGGATGACATTTGGGGCAAAGGCTAGTCTCCCATGAAGAACCCTTCTACAGCCTGACGAAGAGGGGTCGCGTTGAGAAGTACAGGGTGCCGGACTCTGCGCCCAAGTGCTTGTGTGCCCAACCGTTGTCGGACTCTGGTGTCGGCAGCGGCCAAGAAGTCTTCGGGTGCTTCTTCCTCGGCAGCTTCCACCCCTCCAGACAGCAATGGGTAGAAGTTAGATGCCATGGGACGACGGGTTAGCTACTCTGCGGCGACTCAAGGCTGCCAACGCCCTCGAAGCATGCTATGACCGACAGCTGTGGTTCAAGATCGCTCACATCCTGGACTTCCTCCCCGACGACAAGCAGTCAGAAGCACTGGAAATTCTGCAGGAAGGCAAGGTGGCATCGGACCACTCCATTGCGGTGGCCACGGATATCAACAATGAGGGTTCCACCAGATGGGCAACAGCGTTTGCCTTCGTCATGGCTGGCTCAAGGCCACCAACTTGCGTCAAGACATTCAGTTGAGGGTTTGGGACATGCCCTTTGACGGGGACAATCTCTTTGGGAAGGCTGTATGAGTCTCTACAAGCCATTAAGACTGAAACTGAAACGGCACGTGCCTTGGGCACTCTTCACCAGCGGCAGCCGTCCTTTCGGCCCTCGGGCAGCAAGTCCCAAGGATCCGCCAAAGGTTTTGGCGGGGGCTCCTCTTCTTACCACCAACACCCCTGCTCTTCGGCCCAGGAAACTAACGGGCTGCTCCAAGGCTTTCGGGGGACGTCGTCGCCAGGGTCCCCAAGGCGGCCTTTTGACGGCCAAGCAGGATTGAACCGGTCGTGGTGTCGGGTCCCCACCCGTGCACCCTGGTTGGAGGCTGGCTGGCGAACTTAGTCAGCATGTGGAAGACCATCTCCCATGACTGTTGGGTGCTGCACGCTCTTGCCCTCGGACACACCCTAGAATTTCAACAGAAGTGTCAACGAATACCACCAGTGGCCCGGCAGGAAAACCATGTCCCTCAGCTTCTTCTGGAGGTGCGGGCCATGCTAAAAGGGTCAATGGTGATCATCCCAAGAGGCTCCGGGGTGTACTCTTGTCACTTCAACCGCCGGTCTTTTTGACGAGTGAGGCCCATCCTGGACCTCTGCTGTCTGAACAAGTACATCAAGTCTCAAAAGTTTCGGATGGTAATCATGGTAGTTCGTTGTAAAACCACTGCCACCAGCCATTTCGAGAGGAAGGGTAGCATTTGACTGCTACATGAGTTTCTGGACACAGGAGATACTAGGTAACCCCTCCAGCAGTATATAGTAAGATAGGGTGTGCTGGGTCTTGGAATTTGGAAAGACTAGTAAAGTCAATTAAACCTTGCGTTCTCTGGGAAATAGTTTATCCCAGAAGCTATTTAAACCTTGGGAAAGCCTGGAAAGGTTTCCCTGTGTCACTGCACTGAGGGTGCTGTGTGACACATGAAAAGATTATGCCTATGGAGTTGTCTAAAAATAACCAAAGGAACACACGAGTAGAACACATTCAAAATACATGAGGGTGGAAAAACTCTTTCCATCCAGCAAGGTTGCTTAGGGGGTCTCTAAGGTGAAGGGAATTGGCACAGTTTATGAGAATTCTTCCTAACGGAGACCCAAATGCACTCTGTGGTGATTGGCTGGCTGTCCAGCAAGGCAGCCACCCTGCTGGGTGACAGCTAGGCTGGAATTAATGGGAGAGAACTAAATAAAAGGCGAGTCTCTTGGCTTGGAACGCAGTCGACCACTGGACTGAAATAACCAAAGACTAGCTTGAAGAGGACGTCCACTGCAACTCCTGGATTGTTGGTTTGCCCAGTGAAGCACTGCTGCAGGTCCGAATCGCTAAGTTCCTCTCGACAGAGAAGCCCTGCAAGGATGACTTCACCTTTTGAGTTGGTGGGACCAATCGACTCTGAACTAAGCCACCTGGATACCATTCTCAGAGCTGGCTGTATTTTCCTCGAAGTGCTGCAGGAAACTGAATAACCAGGTAGAGGGACTACAGCTAACGGAATTGAAGATTTGCCAGTTGGCAGCTTTTTCTGACATGTCCCAGTGCAGGAGTCCCCGATGTCCTCCCTCTTGTCCGCATGACTGAGACCCAGGACCAGCGAGATCTGCAGGAACTGCCAGGAATGGAGGTCACCAGCTGCTTCTTTTTCTTCACTTGTTAAGGTACTGTAAAACCAGACTGAGTACTTGCCTCTCGCAGTGAAAGTGCTTAAAACTTTCCCAACTCGCAGGCTTACTTGGCGCCAACTTGTAGCCGGTCGCAGAAGATCAACCCTCTAAAAATCACTGCCCATCAGATCCTTCTGTACTTGTCGTTGGCCAAGGCGGTGCTGGCGCACGCCTCCATCAAAGAGCATCTGGCGGCTATCTCCTGTGTTGGGGAGAGTTCTCAAATTTGCTAATTCCCTTGTACCTTAGCAACCCTTCTGCTGGACTTTAGGAATTTTCATTTTTATCCTGGAGAGAGCAAAACCTTTTTCCCACTCTCGTATTTTTCTTTGATTTGAACACTTACTTTTGTTTGTCAAACTCCATAGGCATCTTTTGAAGCACAACAGCTTCAGTGACACAGATTTCCCAAAGTTTTAAATACTTTCTCTTGTTTAAACTACTGTTTCCAAGAGCAGTAAAGTGAAATTGACTTTACTTACCTTACTCTTGCGTCCTGTCCCCTTTCCTCCATACTGCATGTCTGTGCCTCACTAGGGACAGGAGACGGAACCTTTTACACCAGATAAACCACCTTCCCCTTTAAATTTACAGAGCATGTGCTCCACATACTCTGCTCACCGGCGCCACTTCAGTCCCCTTTTCCGTGTTGACGGGAACAGGCCAATTTCACCAGCGCTCCTGGGTTTAGCTTCGGCCATGTAATTCCACGCGCTCTTCCCCCGGATACTTAATCTGGCACCAAGCTCCGCCCTGGTGCATGTCAACCTCAGCAGGTGTCCAGCCTGCGAGGGGCTCTTCCCTACGTCTGACCCCCACGCTCTTTGCCTCTGCTGCCTTGGCCCGACCACGGCTGGGAAGGTTGTATCGTACGCGATGCACTTACTCGGTGGAGGGAGCTCTTTGAAAGGTCACCTCAGAGGACTTGAAGGACTTCGTCAGAGATCAAGGCCCAAGGGAGGGACACTGTTTTCCATTGCACCGTGTAAGGGCAACTCCTTCCCGGGGTACAGCGAATTCTCAGAAATGTGCTAATTTGCTTCTACCTTGGAGACCCCAGCTCTTTTTCTGGACTTAAAGACTTTTAATAAAGACTTTTAATTTCTAACCTGGAGAGAGAGATCCTTTTCCCACTCTTGAATATTTCTGTGATTTGGGCTCTGTCAGACTCAATAGGGTTCATCTTTACATTGACGCAAAGCACCTTCAGTGCATTGACAGGGAAGTCTCTTAGATTTCCCAGGTTTAAATACCTTCTCTTGGTGAAGGGTTTCCAAGAGCAGTGAAGTGAAATTGACTTTACTTACATTCTGCAACTTTCTAGACCAGCACACACTATCTTACAATAGGGTGCTGGAGGGGTTACTTGGTATCCCCTCTGTCTAGTTTGTCATGTAACATTTTTTTTTACCCTTTCTACAATCAATGTCTGGAAGTGGTTGACTTTTTCCCACCATGGTGTTTCTACCGTGGGCTGCAATTGCAGCTGCAGTGAAGTGCCCATTTTGCCAAAATGGCCCTGGTCTTTTTTCGCCATTGCTTGTTGGAAAGGACCTTCTTGAGATTTACTCTGTGCCAAACCAGGTTTGATCCCTTTGTTTTGTCTTTGGCAGGATTCACTAGTAAAGCACGCCTCTGGCAGGGCAGGAAGGGAGGGGATGTGCCTGAAACTCCCTCTGCTTAGTCTCCTTGGTTACAGGAATGCACCCATGGGTGATTGGCTGGAGGGCTGTCCTTGGACGACAGCCACCCTGCTGTGATTGACAGCTAGGCTACGAATTAATGGGAGAATTCTGCATATAAGCGAGTCTTTTTGCTTGGAAGGCAGTCGACCACTGGGTGAAAGAATCCGAAAAACTACTTGGAAGAGACGCCTGCTGCAACTCCTGGACAGTTGGTTTTGCCTAGTGAAGCTCTGCTGCAGTGCTGATGCTCTGTATTCTCCTCGACAGACCTGCAAAGGAAGACTTGTCTCCTTGGGTTTGTGGGACCAATCGACCCCAAGACATCTGGAAATCCTCATGGAGCTGGCTGTACTTCCGCTGCTGCAGGAACAGATTGCCTGGGAGAGGAACACCAGAATCCAGTGAGTGTCTTTAATTGGACCAAAAGTTACAGGAAGAGCCTCCGGATTCCCATGAAGCCGGACTGACCAAGTCTGAGCCACCTCAACAGAGTGCTGGACCTCAGATGCGAGGATAATTGGAGAAATTAGAGAAACTTAAGAATAACATCGACTACAAGGTGGCAAATCTTGAAACCACCATGGACAACGGTCATTTACTAGACTGGGTTGTTACTAACAATCTCGGCTTACAAGACTACAAAACAAACATGTATATGGTCCGACCATTAGTCACTTTTTACATCTCTCCACCAATGCCGAAACAAAGACCCCTAACCATCCGATTAAAGTAATGCATCGTAATTTTAAAAACATCGGCAAAGAGCAATTCAAGCATTGTCTAGATAATATTGAAACCAATTAAAGGAACACTCGTATGATCGCTACTAGCAAACCTTCGAATGGATTGTGTCCTCCCACGTATTCCTCATTCTATGATCATTCGTATCCCAGCTTTGCTGCTTTTTGTTTTTCACCAGAGGGTGCTGTGTTCGAGGCCGCGGGGTCGTCGTCCCTTGAGGGTCAATGTCATCCGCTGTATAAAGGGCTCGAGCAGCGCCCGTTACCTCGGTTCCGTTTTTCCAACGCAACTGCTTTGTGTTACGAACGGCGCATCAGATTTTTCCTCGACTATGTCCTCATCTACTCCCACCACACACAAGACAGGGTTGAAAAAATTGTCGGACGTGTGGTAGGAAAATGTCTAACAACCCCCATCGGATTTGCCTCTGGTGCCTCTGCCCAGACCATCTGGTTAAAAGAGTGCGGTTCCTGTCAGGCCATGTCCAATAAGGCTCCTAGGGAACATGGAGGTAAGTTGGTGGTGGGGGAGGAAACTTAGAAGTTTTCTAAAAGACAAAAGGATTCGGATGAATCCAGTTAAATCTCGTCATAAGTTGAGGAGCTTGAGATCAAAGAGTTGCTCTGGGAAATCTCCTTCGACTAAAAAAATCAAAGAAGCAGCGTCACAGGTCTTCCTCTCCTCCTCTGAGAGGAGATTAACTTACCCATCAAAGCACGATTCCCCAGAAAAATCGGAGGGCTTCGATGCTTAAAATATTTGCGAAAGTGGTGTTAGGGAGAATTCTCTTAAAAGGCTAACTTCACAAACCTAGTGAGTCCCCCAGCAGCTTTGCTGGATTTTTTTTTTTTTTTCTTTCTCCTGCTACGAGTGAGACTCTTTTACTCCCACTCTTAGGCATGATTTGAGATATGTCTGACTATTTGTTTGATTTTGGGCTATGGGGTATTTTACTCCATAGGGTTTCATCTGTTTTTTGTGTATGTTACACAGCACCCTCGATGCAGTAACACAGGGGTGTCATAGTGACCCCCAAACATAGGCTCCATACCCTGGGACTGACTACTGTCTCCCAGGGCATGTAAAGTCACCGTTGACTTTACTAGTCTTAAATTGTGAACAGAACCAGTACAAACCATCATATTGTGGAAGTACTGGAAGGGGTTAATTATATTGCCCCTGGGTCTGTTTTCAAGGGGGCACTGTCCAGTCCCACCTTGTCGAGTTTCTTGCTGGTGGCAGTGGTTACCACGCAAAATATTCCACCGGAATATTTCCTATGGGTTTTTCCCATTGATTTTTAAACGCACCACTTTTTTGGTGCAATGTTAAAGATACCGCTGGTTTATTTAATATTAAATTCATGATTGGGTCTTTTTGCCAGAACTCTAATGGCGTTCGTGTCCGTCTCTGTAACTCTGACCAAGGTCGAGCCCTTTGTTCCACTTTTTGGCGGGCTTTCTCCACAGAAGCCCTCCAAATGGGTTCCACAGGATGTGTGAGGAGGGAAATTGGCACCCTGGACTGCGTTGCCTTAGCAACTCAAGTCGCACTCTATTCTGATTGGGCCCGGCTCACCACTTAGCATGTTTGAGTGACAGCTAGGCTGTTGAATGAGGCTTTTTCTTCATAAAAGCAGGGCTTTTGGGACTGGAACTTCAGAAGTCGCCACAGGACCTAGGAATCCGAAGAGGGAAGAAGCTGAGCCATCTGCAACGACGACACCACCGGTGGAGCCCTGCTGCAACAAACTCACCACTTTCCCAACGACAAGAGCAGATGTTCGCTGGACGAGTCTTCCTCTGAGCTGGTGGGACCAACCAGTTTGCCCTTTCTCCTTCAAAAGACGTCTCTTGGTCGAATCGCCCGTGCCAAGCACCCCAGTGGCCGGATAGCCATGGTACACAACTTTGACCGCGAATAAAAGGAACGCACCTTTTACCGACCAACTCCGTGGCTGGTTTCATCCCTGTGCAGTGCATCGACTCCACGTTTCCTCCTCAACGAGATCCTCTCTTCCCCTGGTCGACGAACTGCAACCGCTGCCAGGAACAACTGCCACCGCTGGAGCTTCCTTTCTTTAAGGTACTGTGTCCTGCTTGGCCTCCCTTTCTTCAGTTTTCCCAAGGTGACCCTTAAATCCTTGGCTTTCCAACTGGGTTGGCCCCAGACCTTCTTTCTTCTTGAACCACCCCAACCTTTTTGAACATTCTGCAAAGAGCTTTAGTGCATTTTCACCTGTGTGATCCTGGGCACGTTTCGCTTTGCTCCATTTAAAGTGGGCCTGGCATATGAACTTTGGCTCTACAGTGTATACTGCCTTTATTCCCTTGCTGAGAACTCCTAAAAGTGTTGGGACCTGTTTTATTTCTGTGCTCCGCCTTTTTCTCTCCCTTTAACCTAACTATTGGAGTGCCATCTAGGTTAGGCGCTCACATCTGTTTTAACAAATAGTGGTGTTTTAACTCTGACTTGTCTAATAGTTATCAAGGGAGGTGTTATACTTTATCTGACTGTGTTTGAACTTGCCTTTGATTTAGAGTGCTAGTGTGTTTTTAAAGTGTTAAATAAATAATACTTTTGATACAAAGCTCTGGTCAGTGTTTGCTTGTTCCACTGTGTTTGTAGCCCTATTGTGTATACTCTATATACTGCCTTACTCTTCTTGAGAGAAGTCTGACTGCTCAGCCACAGCTACCAGGTAAATCTGGGTGGTGCAGGCTGCTACCAATTGGGTTTACTGCTTACTCCTGTAGTCTTAAACTTTTTGCAGTGGTCCCCAAGGGAACTGCACAGGATTCTGCCTAACAAGCGGCCAGACCCCCTCAAGTTGCTGCGTGGTGATCATGCCTCTAACCACTCTAAAGGTGCCAGAGGAAAATCAAAATCTAAACACGTGAGAGTTGAAAAGGAGTACAGTGTCTTTGCGGGAAGGTTCCCCGACACCTCGCACTAAGTCAAAACCTCTGGTGCATAAATCGGGGTTAGCGGAATTGACATTGACGTCGAAGTCAAAACTTGACTCGCCTCAGTTACGCCCATAGCGTCGAAACCGCTGACGAAAATGACGTCGACACCTTTGGCTGTATCGAAGCCTCCTTCGACCGCATCTATGCCTCCTTCGACATCGTCGAAGCAACATCTTTATCGACACCTTCAAGGCCTTCTTTGATTCCAAGACGCAAGTCGACGACATTGTCCATACCTAGGTCAACTCCACCTTCACCTGAAAAGGTTTTCCATCCTCAACCTAGACAGGAATTTATTTTTTAGATCCATGTCATCCATTTTTGAGTAACACTCCTCTGAAGAGGATGTCACTTCAGCTGGAGTTAGATTTGGAGCCAGGGAGGTCCTTGAAGAGCTCGTGGCCCCAAATTCTAAAATAACAGATCTTTGACTGTCTCAAATTTCAGTGGTTTAGATACTTCACATGAGGTGGATTTTGAAAGACCAGACCCTACAGATCATGCTGATCCTAGTTATAGCAATCTTATGGGAAGGGTCATTGATTTTATGGGTTGGAAGGCAGCTTCCGACCAGGATGGCATGACGGACATCTTGAGTGAAGGTCCCTTAAAAGATCCTGTTCTTCCATTCCATAAGGCACTGCAAAAAAGGGTGATGGTAAATTGGAATACTCCTGATTCTATGTCAGCAGTAAACCAGAAACTTGTTCCAAAATATAGACTCTTTATCAGATCCAGAATATTTATCCAAACTTCCCTCCCCTGAAGTCTAGTGGTTCAAGCTGCAACCTCCACTAGGCAATCAGCTTATCAATCAGTACCACCAGACAGGGATGATAAAAATGTTGATGCTTGGGCCCGGTAAGTCTTCTTCGGGCAGCATGGCTCTTAAAACGACTGTTACTTGCACAGTAGCAAGATTTACATATACCCTGTGGGACTGCATGTCCTCGGCGCCTGAACGTATCCCGGAAGGCGAGGAACTGGATGGTTTCCTGGCTAGGGATGTAACGGTATACCGTTAAAGATACTGTGAACCACTTAATTAATAACCGTCACACTGTTTATACCGGTATACCGTTGTGTGCTTTTCAATCTGATTTGGAAAGGCTGCAGTAAGTGCTGCGCAGTCTTTGTCTTGCACTGTTGGATGTGCCGTCTGCCAAGTAGTTTCAGTTGGAGCAGTTTTTAATGCCATTCCATAAACCACACGTGCCTGACACAAAATCAATATGTTAGCAATAGGAAGAGTAAATACAGTGCCAAGAAGGAAAAGGGTTTACTTTGGGTTGGCGGCTTTGGGGTTTATATATTTATAATGGATGTTTTCTAAACATATGACAATGGGGGATTTTCCCTGGTTCGATCATGGTATTTACATAGAATAAGTCACACTGCGAAATTCACTCATCTCTCTGGGTATTCCCTGCTGCCATAACAAAGGGTAACATGTCCTTGATTACTGAACACCTTTTGGCCCGCAAGTAAACTAAAGGCCGTGACGTAAAGAGTGCATGTGTCGGTGTGTATGCGCACAAGCGTATACCACCGTCAACCTGCATGCCACAGATCAATGGAGGCTATCAAGATGGCAACATGTCATCTTCACCAGTAGCCAGTGGGGTAGCTAAATGACCACTTAAGAAAAGCTATTCAGTTTGCTTTGCCAGTCGCAGCAGGGATACCCCCCCACCCCCTCGCCACACGTTTGTGTTTGATGGAAGCAAGGGGTGGCATTTCAGTGGAAAGTATGTTGAAAAGCCCAATTCTGGCACCGGTTGCCTGGTTTTGTTTGTGATGATAAATCTGACAATTTATGACCTTTAGAAAATATTTAAGATTAATCAACTCCACCTGCTATACCGTGATAACCATGATATACCATCATTTGGCAAGAAGGTTATCGTACCATCATAAAACTAATACCGTGACACCCCTGTTCCTGGCTATAGTTAAAGATGGTAAAGAGGCTATGGAGGAATGCCTTCAGTCCAGACTGGACACTGCAGATAGTGTAAGCGGTGTCCATGGCATCTAGCACGGTCCTACACAGGTTTGTATGGCTAAGGAAATCTGGCTTTGCACCTGATGTGCAATCTAGATTACTTAATATACTTTTCTGCCCTCTGTACAGGGAAAGAATGTCCTGATAATGACGGGAACAGAGTGGCCATGTACTACCTCAACAAAAGGAGGCGTAGGCTCACTGCCACTGTGCAGAGGCAATGCAGCTCTGGTTCTGGGCATTGCAAGAAGGAATCTCTCTATAGGCAGTTCACCTAGCTTGAGAGCTGAACACAGCGGCAGACGCTCTGAGCAGGCAGAGCAGTCTCCCACGAATGGGACCTAGCTCAGGAAGTCCTTCAAGAGATGGTCAACCTTTGGGGATCCCCTCAAGTGGATATGTTCGCAACCAGTGCCATCCAGAAGTGTGAACTGTACTGCTCAAGGGAATTTCCCCCAAGGGGAGCTCTAGGGGACGTGTTCGTAGTGGCTATTTCCACTCCTTTACGTGTTTCCTCCTGTCCCTGTGATTCCTCAAGTAATCGGGAGGTTGAGAAAGTTCAGGAAAACCATGTTTCTTATTGCCCCGGATTGGGCCTGGAGGACGTGGTACCCGGACCTTCTAGACATGTCAATCTTCCCTCCAATATGTCTTCCACAAAGAGAGGATCTTCTCTCGCAAGAGGAAGGTCGGGTTCTCCATCCAGAGGTCAAGACAGCCTTCACGCATGGTTTCCGAGTGGCTAAAATATAAGGCTTGGGACTTCCTGGATAACGTAATGGAGATTTTGCTTTCAGCCGGAAAGCCAGCAACAAAATCCCTGTACCAGTGTCATTGGAACAAGTTCAGTAAATGGTGCAGGGAAAAGAATGTGGATCCATTCTCCTTTGTAATACTCCAACAGTACTTTCCTTTCTCTTACACTTGGCCAATTTGGGGCTCCAAGTTGGTACTATAAAAGGATATTTGGCAGTGCTATCTATCTTTAGGCGCTCCTTAGAGGTGTCCTATTTTAAAATGCCTTTTAGTCAGTCAATTCTTGAAAGGGCTGACACGTGTACCCTCCACCTTTTCAGGTACCCATCTGGGATTTGAATCTAGTCTTTAAAATTTCTCATGTGTGCCCCTTTCAAACCTTTACATTCTTGCCCATTAAGACGTCTCGCTCTTAAAACAATTCTGTTGGTGTCTATAACGTCAGCCCGCAAGGTAAGTGAGTTGCAGGCACTGTCTTGTAAGCCTCCTCACCATTTTCCATAAGGACAAGGTTATTCTAAAAGTCAAACCATATTTCTTGCCTAAAATAGTTTCTTTTCATCTGTCACACAAATTACCTTACCTTCTTTTTATCCTCCTCACGCTAGTAAGGAAGAGGAAAGATTGCATAGACTGGACCCAAAAAAGGGCTCTTAACATCTACATTTCCAGACTGGCAAATCTTCGACAATGTGACCATTTGTTGGGTATACTGGACACAAATTGGGACTTGGAGTGTCTAAACAAACCCTATCCAGATGGATAATTCTAGCAATCTCTGAATGCTATAAATTGGCTGGAAAAGAGTCTCAAGATGGATTAAGAGCTCATTCAACTAGAGGTATGGCAACTTCAACGGCTCTTCAAAGGGGTGTCCCAGTACAGGATATTTGTGCTGCGCCCACCTGGTTGTCAATGCACACCTTTGAAGCACTATTGCTTGGAATCCACTTCATATCAAGGACTATTTGCAAAAGCTGTCCAGTCAGTCCATGACTAAACTGTAGTACTCCCACCTGCAAATTTACCACTGCTATGGGAGTCTCATCAGATGAGGAATACGTGGGAGGATCAGCCAATCGAAAGAACGTTACAGTTGGTAAGTAACTTGTTGTTCTATGTCACCTTCAGAAATTGGCAGATCAGAAGCTGCCACCACAAACTTAGATGGTTAGATCTAACTGTAAAAAAACAATGGTTCATGGGAGAACTTTTGGAACAAAAAAGTAGAGGGGGGGGGGAAAGAAAATGAATGGCAAACCTCTCCCTGGAGAAAAAGGCACTATGGAAAGAGTTTCAAGAACTTCTACAATGAACAGATTACCACTGCAGCTAATTCCACCCGCAAACTATTCAATATCTTGAAAGTGGTTGAGAAACCCAAGGAAATCTCTTCTCACCCACTCAAGAAGAATGCAACACAACCCAGATGGCTTTCTTTAACAATTTCTAAGGCCAGGGACATTATAGCAAAGTCCCAATCCAACAAAGATGTCAACATCATTGCCCTCTGAGGAAATAATCCACCCCTTAAGTTTGTACAAATTACCACCTGCGGCATGTTAAAAGTGCTTGCTACTATGAAACCCACAACCAATGCTGAAAACCTACTTCCGCCCAAAATAATTCTGGACAATCCAGACATTTTTGCCCCAATTCTGACAAATAATCAACACTTCCTTTAGAGACCAGACAGTGCCTGAAAGCATACAAAGGGTCACAGTAACATCATTAGTTAAGAAACCGAACCTGGACCAGAGAGACCAAAATAACCTTAGACCCATTACCAATTGTAACTTTATTCTTAAAATCGTGGACAAGTTTGATACAATGCAACTCCAAGACCAGGTACAAGCATCGGAGTCCCTGCACTACCAACAATTGGGTTTTCGCCCTGCCCTTAGCACAGAGACCGCTATGCTAGATTTGCAGACTAAAATGCTCCGCATTATAGACCAGGGGAAAGCCGGCCTTCTTATCCTTCTAGATCTGAGCGAGGCATTTGACCTGCTCCATCATAACCTACTAAAAACCGCACTGAAGAAAACTGCAACTGCTCAGACTAAGCTATAGGCTGGATAATGTCCTTTCTTAAAAACAGGATGTCTAGAGTCCACTGGAGGGGAACAGGTGGGGGGGGGGGCAAGTTCTCCTCCACAGGGGGCTAGTATGTCCCTACTCTTATTCAAGCTGTATCTGAGATGCCTCTGCCTAATTCTTGACAACATCAACACAACTATGCTGACGACACTCAGCTAGTGATTGAACTAAGTGGGGACTTTCAGAAAGACAGTGAGCAGCTATCCATGGTCTACAACACTGTAGAACAATGGATGGATATGCACTGGATGTGCCTTAACAGCAAAAGTCGAACTTATGGTTTTTGGATCACATTCAGCCAGAATGAAGCTGCCTACATCTTGCAGCTAATTCGTGATAAAGGACACCCAACTACAAGTCCTGAGTAAGGTTAAAACCCTCGGTATGATGCTTGAAACATCCCTGGGGTCCGAAGCACAAGCCCAATATATAGAAAAACATGTGCATACCATCTCAGGCTTTTAAAAGCCATTAGGCCATACTTATCATCAGAAGACAACTGTGCTACCATTGCAAGAGCTACTAGATTATCACACCTTGACTATGGCAATGCACTCCTCTTAGGATCCAACAATGTCTGCATAGTTACCAAGTCATCCAAAACAACGCAGTAAGAATTATTAAACAAAAAACCAGAACCCAGCACATCAGTGAAGCTAGGAAAGAACTATGCTTGTTAAAAATTGAAGACCGGGTCCAATTCAAGGCTCTGACGTTGGTGCACAGATGCATCTTTGGAGAGGCTCCGGCCTACCTAAAATCTAAACTATTCATACATGTGCCCAACAGAAAGCCCAACAGAAAGCGAAGATCTGCTGATCAAGGCAGGATCGCAGTGACCACCCACAAGCGCAAAAATGGAGCAGGAAAATCTTTCCGTCAGTCGCTGGCCTATGGAACAATCTCCCTGCACACAAGGATGGAAACAAATTTGCATTTTCGCACATTTCTGAAAACCCATATTTTCAACTAACGTAAACTAGTGACTCCCCCTTCACTCAAGTCTATTGTATCGTGCCATTTATGGTCTCATGTTGTCTTACTGTGTACATGTCTCTGCGCCCTGGAGCTTGCGAGCTACCGGCGCAATATAAATGAATAAAATAAAGTCCATAGTTGTATTTGAGAACCATGCCGGTGCTATTTGCGAGAGTAGCAAGAAGCTGAAACCACAAAGTGCTGCTGATCTGAAGTATGCCCATTGCTGCCACCGACCTTCGATTAATAGTGCAGGAGTCCCCAGACGTCCTTGTCCCCACGACTGAGGCCCAGGAACAGGATCTGCAGCCCTACACAGGAACCGAAGCCAGCTGGAACCAATTTACTGTAAAACTAAGGGCACTTACCTCTTTTTGTGTAGCCTTGCTAGTACTCAGTTGAGACTTGTCTTGGTTGCTCTTGCAGAGTTGCTTGCAGCTTTACCCCTCACAAGCCTCCCAGCTTGTGGCCCTACAGTGATTTCATTTTTATACAAACACTTCTAAAACATTGTGCAAGACTTTTTACCTTCCTGCAAGAAGTGCCTCAGCTCACCTAGAATTTTGCTCAACTAACATTAGCTGTCCTGGCTCTCTGAAATACTCTTCTTACCTCGGACTTTGTGCTTTGCCTTCCCCCAGGAAAGGGTTAATTTACTTTGCTTTGGAGGATTCAAAAAGTACTTACCCGCTTAAGAATATTTGTTAAACCATTGTTTTATCCCCTCAATTTCATCTTTTGACACTTGCCTCAGTATTGCTCTAAATGTACCAGTGATGTATTAATGGCCACAGTGTCCTAGTTATTTAAGTCACCTCGGGGTGTAGGAAGAATCTGTGCCATTATAAATGGGTATTTGCTGATTTAAAGAAACTGAGTGATTTTGAAGGGTTTTTCTGTGTTACACGTATATTGCTCCCTTCTAAAGAAGGCGTATTCAACCGACTGTTAAATTAATAATTGTTTAATCCAGAAACCTTGAGTGCAAGTGTTTTATTTGTCACCGTGAATCTGTGTGATAACCCTACAGCTCACATTGACCGCTCTTAATGAGCCTAGCTACTTAGTCACTCTACCAACTTGTGTAGTACATGCATACTATCTTGGGTTTTACTCTGCGTGCTTGTTAGGCAAGAAAGACCTCAAAAGCAAGAAATGGTCAAACTAAGACTGGGGTTATTTTGACGACATGGGAACCCGTGGGTGCAATACTGTAGATGAGGAATCAGCCTTCGGTAAAAACACATTGTTAGGAAAATTAAATCACTGCCACCAGCCATTAAATGTAGTGAGGGTAACATAAATGTTACATAAGTAGGAAAAGGGGCTACTAAGTAACCCCCCAGCACTTCCACATAAGATGTGGTGTACTGGACCTACATAGGAAAAACAGGTAAGTAAAGAAGTCAATTTCACTATTACTCTTAGGAACAGTAGTAGTTTGCCCTAGAGAAGGCATTTAAACCTTATGAGAAATCCAAAGGACTTCTGTGTGACACTGCACTGAAGGTGCTGTCACAATACAAAAGGTAGCTTCCTATGGAGTTTGTCAGAGTTCAAAAACAACTAAACTGAGTCCAAATCAGATCAGAAATACAAATGAAAGTCCTTAAGGCCAGCAAAAGAGCTGGTGCTCACTAAGGTTGAAGGGTATTAGCACAGAATGAACATTCTCCCTAATAACTGCCACTTTACCTGCTACCAAATCTGGAGATGGCTGCCAGAGGGGCTCGGGGAGAAGGCAGTCATTGGCTCGGGGCAGTATGACCCAGAGCTCAGTGATTGGTTTATAGGAGAGAGACTTTGAAGGTGAAACTGGTTTTTCTTTAACGAGGATTCCCTGCCTGATGGGGGCGGGGGCAATAATCATGAGCATGTGAATCCATGCCAGACCCATGCTGGAGAACAGTTACAGGTAACATGTTCCTTAGTGAACCTTGCACGTGCAATACACTTGCCTAGCCGATCAGTCTGCAGGTGGCTACCGTCGAGGGATACCTGGCGGCGTTATCCATTTTTAAACGCACTCCAAAGCAAAACTCTTTAAGATGCCAATTGTCATTCAAAGGACTGACAAATACTCCTCACCTGTCCCTTTTCTTGTTCAGTCTTGGGATTTGAATCCGGTATTTACCTTAACTTGGCTGAAGGCCAGCCGCCTTCCCAGGCCCTGAAACTACAGTCCCGAAAGGGAAGAGACGATTATACCACCCAATGTACTACAGAGTAAATTGATAGGAGCTGGTAAATGATAAACCACTATCGAACTAGGGATAATGCTCACCGAACCTGGGGTACTAAGCCAATTAATCTGCTGGAACCAGCCACGGTATCACCACAGAAACTAGATAATCAGTAAGAGAGAATATACCAAACGAGTATGACAACCTGATACATAAACTAAACTACAGGGATTGAGACCTACAACCCACTAACCAAAAACTCAAATTTCTGCTTACTTCACACAACCACCTCACAGCAACCTTCACGGACTGCAGCACACCACCAACCAACACATAGATGGCAACAGCACGCGAGGACCCGCTCCAATCCTATTGCACACCCAAGCTCATCGCATAGTGAAAACCGAACTGAATCTGCCCACAGTACACCACCTCACTTTCCTACTCCCTCTTAACCCAATCCCACCTTTAGTTTACAGATCCGCCTGAGCGCCTGGAGAACAACTACGTTGGTGACAGTGCACTATATAAATACCATGAACATCAAAGGGAGCTACATTTGAACCTCTACATTCTTGTTCACTTAGGTTAACATTAAACTTTTTGGTAGCCATCACTTCTGCTCAGATTGAGCTACAAGCCCTGTCGTGTAAACCACCCATTAATATTTTCCAAAGGGAAGGTTATTTTTAGGGTTTTGGGTAATTTCTAACATGGAGAGACCCTTTCCCCACTCATTTTTCTGTGATTTGGACTGTTTCTTTTGACTTTGGAGTCTGACAAACTCCATAAGCATCATCTTTACATTGTGACACAAAGTACCTTCAGTGCAGTGACACAGGGAAGTCTTAGATTTCCCAAAGGTTTAAATACCTTCTCTTGGTGAAACTACTGTTTCCAAGAGCAGCGAAGTGAAATTGGCTCTCCTTCCTTCCCAAGGTTGTGTCTGAATTATATCTAAAACAGAAAGTAACTTTACCAGATTTTTGTTCACTGCCTAACCTTTCTAAGGATGAAGAGGTTTCGCAGGCTTGATCCAAAAGGGCTTAGTTTTTACATTTCTATGGTGGCTTATGTCAGGCAAGATTACCAACTATTTAATATACCAGCTCCATTCTAAGCAGTGTCCAAACTGTATTGCGTTGGATCATCCTAAGGTTTTCAGGGACCTTTTCCTGCAATGGAGTCGCACTGTGCAATGTACGAGCCCATTCTACCAGAGGAATGGCAACCACTTGTCTCTCCGAGGTGTACCAGTGCAGGACGTTTGCATATCTGCAACCTGGTCCTTTTCAAAGCATTACTGTTTGGGTACACCGTCAGGCCATAATGCACGCTTTGGAAGAGCGGTTCTGCACAATATTTGGAATTCCACGAGAAATCCCCTTATACCATCCCCAAAACTGCTACGGGGGAATCTCCAAGATGAAGAATCCGTGGAAGGACGCAACCCATTAGAGAACAAATTACTTAACCCTGGTAATATTCTTTCTACTGGATGTTCTGCCCATGGATTCATCCTCACTGCCTACCCCTCCAACACTGGGTGACATTTGTAATGTTTCTCTGAACGCCCATGGGTGCTATTTAATCCTGAAGTTGTCTGGGTAGAAAGAGGGAAAAACTAAGAACTGAGGCAACAGGCTCAGTTTGTGCTATTTATGTCATCGGTGTCGCGTCCAGATGGGTGAATGGTAAAGGTCGGACATCGACTGGATGCTGCACAGAACCCTCTGCTGTAGAAAAACTTTCAGAAACTGCAAAGCAGGATATGGATGTATCAAAGATCAGGAATTTGTAGTAGGAACATCCAGTAGAAAGGACATTACATGGGGTAAGTAATTTGTTCATCTGTAGCAGACGTTCTGTTGATGAGCAATCGCTTGTGTATTGTACTTCACACCCAACTCATGATCTCCTTGATCTAACTTACTGCTTCCCCAGGTTACCAAGTGAGTTGTGGTAAACCTAGGCAGATACACAAACCGTGGCTGCGCAAAATCCTAAACCAATAATGGCTCTGAAAACACAAATTTCCATATTATGGAATTTATCTGCAAAAAAAGATTTGGAAAGGCCTATCAAATGTTTACCTTCTGTAACTTAATTTCATGTCTGTAGTCGGGTGGAAAGTTTTACTTTAATATGATGGTGCAAAAATCATAAAATGCAAAGTCATTACGTTTATAGAAGTTGGTATATTAACTTTTTTTGGTTTGGTTGCAGACATGAAGCAGCAGCATGTCATTGAAACCTTGAGTGGCAAAAGGCAACAGATTTCCCTCGCTACCCAAATGGTTAAAATGATTTTGAAGATAGATGACATTCGCAGACCAGGAGAGACTGAGGAATAAAGTTCTTCAGGAAACATTTGATATTTGGAACACTCTAAAGCTCAGATCAGTAGGACTGTAACACTTAATTAACAGCTATTGTTTGCTTTTATTTCAATTCATCCGCAATATAGCACCACCGCTGCAAACAATAAATTATGTATTTAATCGGTTTCCTATGTGTTTTCTTAAACTAAAATCACAGATGTACATTTGTAATAGTTCACGTGTTAGGTTTTTCTATACCACATTTGCTGCAGGTTTTTACCAAATGTTAGACCAACTCTCACTGGTTGTTTGGCTGAGCAGTTAGGCGTGCCTCTTCGGAGTGGTGAACACTGGTATAAAAACAGATCACTACCTTTGGCGCTACCTTAGGGCCCACATCCAGGCTTGCGTCTTTGGTGCATCCATCAACACGGCTAAACACTTTAATCTGCAGGCAGCTAGCCAACCCCTTTGCAGTCTCCTCCTCACCTCTTTGCAGCGCACTGGCCACACATTTCACTACAAAAACTCATGACATCCTGAACACCCTTGCATCCCTCTCCCTTCTCCCCCGCCAGCTTGCTTCTTATGGTCTCACATCCTCCCTTTGACTTTCTCTGTTCCTTCTCCCCATCACACCTGCTGAGGTCACCAGTTTTCTGCTCCATGATGGTCTTCAAACAGGTTTCCCACTGCTCCTCCAGAACCATTAAGGATAAAATGGGCTCCCTTGCCCCTGCACTTTCTGATTTCGGCAACCACTGTTTTGCCACTGGATCTTCCCCCTGCCTCCCTCAAGCATTCTTTTGTGCAGCCCTCCTGAAAAAAACTTCTGCAGACCCTTGTCTAGCCAACTACTGCCCCATATCCATCACCCACTTCCATGGGAAACTTTGGAGAAGCTGGTCCTCCCCAACTGACCCAGCACACTAAACTTGTTGGTTGCCTCCTTGAAAGTCAGTCTGGATTCCGAGGCACAGACAGCTCTTCTGAACATCCGAGAGGAACTGCTTGCATCTCTGCATTCCCACTCCCCTGCTGTTCTCATCCTACTTGATCTCTCCCATGCATTTGATTTGTTCAACCACTCCATCCTCATAAAATTGCTCCACAAGACCCTAGATATTTCAGAGAGGGCACTGGAATGGCTGACGACCTTCCTCAGTGACCGTTTCAGGGTTATTCTGGGCTCTTTCTCACCCCCGCCCCCACCTCTATCGCCACCTGCGGCGTCACTCTGGGCTGCAACCTTTCTCCCTGGTTCTTTAACTACCTTGCTCCGCTTGCACATCATCTCTGCCTTATCCCCAAACTTCCAGTGTTATGCAGATGATGCACAACTCTTTAAACTTCCATCATTCCTGACTACCTATCTGCCAGCCAATCCTGGTGTACTTCGAATGATCTCTGCTTCAGCGCCAGCAAGACCAAGATCCTTCCTATTGGGACTCCAGCTCTCCCTTTTTCTGTCCCGCACTCTGGCCATCTTCTATGGGCTCTCCCCGTACTCCATCTGAAGTCAGAAACCTTGGAGTCATCTTAGACTCCTCTTTCCTTCATCCCTCACATTCAGGACTGTGCCAAGAGGTCACACTTAAAACTCCACCTCCTCAAAGGAATTCTTCCTTTTCTCACTTCCCCAGAGGCGCAATGTCTCTAGATCTCTCTGGGATAGACTACTGTTAGCCTTTTCTTTGATCTACCCTCCTCTCCAGCTAATCCAGAATGGGGCTGCAACACTTACCCTTGGCCTTAAGGCCAGGGACTGCAGCTCTCCAGCCCTAAAAACTCTCCCCTGGCTCCCGGTTGCTGCAAGGATCTAATTCAGATCACTCTGCATCATCCACAAGGCTGTCTGGGGCCAGGCACCAAGCCATCTGCAACTTGCTCTCCCTAAATACTCTGCCTACAAATCTTTTATGCTCCACCGGCACCAACTTTGTGTTAAGCGCTTTGTTAAACAGTAAACACTGAGCTGGTGGGCAATCTCTCTCCTCAGAAGGCTCCCTCCTATGGAACAGCCTCCCTCTTCGTCTTGAGCCGGATCTCAAATTCCAGAAGCAGCTCAAGACTCTACTTTTCACCTCCTCACTCTGCTAAATCCCACAGTTGCTGATATTGGTGACCAGGGCCCTTATGTGTCGTCCTGGGTCCTGGCCTCTCAAACCCAATGGCCTACAGCCTCCACCCCTTCCAGAACTTTGCCTTGGCACCCACTGGCTTATGTTACCACACGCCTGCACTGATTTATTGGCTGCTGGCCACTCTACCAAGGCACTTACAGCTGCTCACTCCCTAGCACTCCCCCCCCCCCCCCCCTCTCTTGCAGGCTGCACTACCTCTTTTGTTGCTTCTATTGATTTTATTGATTTTGTATTCTGTTCTTTTGCCCCACCCTTTCCACTCCTCCCCCTTGCACTTGCACGTTCTCAATGTCACTGGGCCTAGTAAGATTGTTTTTGTTCTCCCCTGTTCCCCTCCCTTGCCTGGTCGTGTTCTGAAACGCTTGTGTATGAGCGCGATAGAAATAAATTATCAATTCAGTACTCTCTGCAAGTGAACATTCTGTATGCTCACAAGGCCTAATAGGCCCGTTTGGATCGTATTGGTTCCCTTGCGACGGCGAGTCTGCTTTCTGAGCAGAGAAACGGTCGTCAAGCACAAGTTTTTTTTAATGTAAGCTGCTGAAGAGGCGATGGCATTGACTTGCCTGGATATTGACAGGGTGGAGTCTAGATATACTATTAGTTTTGACACTATTGGCTACTTAAATAGTAATGCTGTCAATAGCAAAGAAATTGTGTGCTGTCAAGTCTGTTTAGGAGGGTTAGAAAGCAGACTAGGAGCAGCTCAGTTTCATTGAGGCAAAGCATGTGTTGCCATCCATGCTTGGATAGTTTGGTGTACTTGTTTCAATGAGTGAGGTCAGTGGCGTAGTCGCTGGTGATGGGTATGAGTAAATGCATGTCTTCGGGGGTTGGAGACTTTCTGGGAGTTGAGTAGGTCAAATAGTGGCTTTGTGAAGACCTTGTACAGTGTGGGTGACACAGAGGAATCTTGTGGGTCACCACAAGTGATGGGGGAGGCTGGGGCAGTGGTAGAGAAGACTCATTTTTCTGTATGAGAAAAAGGAGATCCAAGTGGTGGCTTTGGTAGAGAAGTGGTCTGAAGAGTGGAGGTGCTGGCATAGTATTTGGTAATCCACCAAATCAAAGGCAGCTGAGAGATCGAGCTATAGGAGGGCAGGTTTGCTGGCGTCTTTGGATTTATCAAGTTGATTCTTTAAATCAAGTAGGGCTGTTTCTGTGCCATGGCCTGAAACAATATTGCTGCAGGCCTTGGATGTTGGATTCCAGGTAGGCTGCTCTGGCCAATATTTTCAGTAGGACTGGTACCATGGTGATGGGGCGTTAGTTGGTGGGGATATCTGGGTCCAGTGTGGGCTTTTTCAGGGGCATTGGAGCCCAGGCATCTTTAAGTTGCCTGACACAATGCCTGTGGCGAAGGAGACATTGATGAGGGAGGACATCAATGGCGCTAGAGCTCTGCGCAGTCTTTGATGAATGGAGCAGGGCAGATTTCGAATGGATTGTCCTCCCATGTATTCCTCACCTTTTTTTTTATCCCGCTTCAGCTTCTTCTGAGCTTTTATCGGCAGAGGGCACTGCATCGATGGGGTAGACTCTATGTCCCTCCAGGGCCTCCGTCTCGAGGATGTCATCAAAGGCATATATACCACGTGCAGCGCCCATTGGCTTCAGTTCTGTTTTGCCGCAACTGTTTAACTTCGAGAAATACGGCACGCTTCTTCACTTTCGTGACGATTTCAACAGAAATGTGAAAATGTATTCGTAGACGCAGACAACCCCAAAGACCGGGTTCAAAAAGTGTTGTGATTGTTGGTCAAAATGTCATTGACCAATCCACATTGCATAGGTTTGTGGTGCCTTAGGGTAGACCATAACACCTCAGACTGCGCCAAGTGCAAGTTGATGACAGGAAAGGCCTTGAAGGAACAAAAGGGGAAATTGAAGGTAGGTCGAATCGCTAAATCTCCTAACCTGACCAAAAAACCTTCAGCCGACGAGTCCAGAGGCGACACTCCTCAGGGGAGGAAGGTTAAGCGGTCGATCGAGGAGTGCCTCTCACCACTTGTCTAAGGTCTGAGAAGGCACCATTGGTCTCCTTCGACTTCGTAGGACGTGTCCCCTGAGAGGGTATCTTGCCCAACTAAACAAATCCACTCCGGCAGAGTGGGAGGCCTTCAGAGCAGAGCTGCTCAAAATATTTGAAAAACAGAAGCCTCCCAGCCGTGCTCCTACTGTGCCTTCAAAAGAAGCCGTGGAGGAAAGGGCTTGACCTAAATCCTGCACGCCCTCAAGCCCGGGACGAAGGACAGGTCCACATCGGGAGCTATCGAGGCCTCCATCCTATGATGTAAAATCGAAGGATCAGTTGAGCTGAAAGCATAAATCGTGGTTGTCGACTCCATCAATGCCTTTGACACCAAAGGCATTGACTCCATTTGCACCATCATTGCCAGCTTCGCCATAGACTCTAAGCACCACTAAAACCTATGGTGCCAATAAAAGTTTTCGAAGACTCCTCCAGCGTCAAGTACATTGTTTGTAAAACTCCTCATACCTTAGAGAACATATGTACCTTTGCCAAGAAAAGACTAGTCTCTTCTATTTATGAGGAACATAATCAGATGATGGGGCTCCATTTGGCCTACAATATTGTACGCCAAAGTACCAGGGTTTTTTTTTTTTTTTTTTTATAGCAGAGGTGTCGAGGTTGAGAGACCTCTTTGGCAACCTACAGACAGCAAGTGGGGTTGGCACCTCACCTGAGTTGGGTTGGGAAACCAGAGGCTGGGGGAGCATGCTGATGCATACTACAAACCACTCCTGTCCAAGGTAGTGGACTACATGGGGTGGAGTAGGCCTCCATTGCCATTCAAACAGGATTATTTAAGACTTCCTAGAGAAGGGTCCTCGTCAGATCCTATAAGCACCATTTCATATTGCCTTAATAAAAGGGTGGCGACTAATTGGGCAACACCGGAAACCAATCTGGCTGTAAATAAAAACTTGACCTAGAAATACCACCCATCCAGTAGTGACCCTGACTACCTGTCGAAACACCCCACTCCATAGTCTGGTGGTGCAGGCAACTACTGCAACATCTAAGCAAGCTGCTTACCCTACCATGCCTCCAGATACGGACAACAGAGTAGATGCATGGACAGAGATGTATTTTCTGAGGGGAGTATGTCACTCAAATCTGCCAACTCCACATGTGCCCTGGCAAACACTCTCTTTGGAACTGCATTGCCATGGCGGCAGAGCGCTTTCCGGAAGGGGAAGACTCGTTCTTAGCAATAGTTGGAGACGGCAACAAAGCCATGTGAGTCTCTTCAGTTAGGTCTGGATTCTGCTGACTGCATCAGCAGAGCCATGGCTACTAGCACTGTTATGCGCAGGTTTGTGTGGTTGAGAAAGTCTGGTTTTGCACCGGATGTGCAATCCAGACTTCTCAACATGCCCTTTGACAGGGTCTCACATTTTGGCAACAAGGCTGAAGTTGCAGACCTCGAAGGCGGTAGCCAAATCTTTAGGGAACATTCTCAATGTCTCTACTGCCTTCATGAAGATAAAACGCACGTGGAGAAGGACTGTGCGTGTTGCAAGAACATGTCCGAGTGGACGATGAGGGATCGTCATACCCGCCTCACCAACTGGCTGGAGGGGAAGAGCTCAGCAGTGGGTGAGAAAAAGAAGTCCGAGTGGTCTTCGTCCTTTTAGGGTGCTCCGGCGACCCAACAAAAGGCTAAGCACCACGAGTCCGCGGGCACCGGGAGCGCCGAACGGTCAGGCTCCTTCGGCTGCCAGTCAGGACGCTATTTCAGACGCCATCAACCACGAGCCAACGCTCTGGCTCGGAAGAGGAAGTTGGAGAACCCTGGTAAGCTTCTGGAGAAGCCCCGGTCGATCCTGGCGACAGCTGAGGGGGAGCAAGGCGGTGACCCTCCCTCCTCCCTCCAAGGTGAAGGCCTGAAGCGCCTCCAAGGTCGTGAAGGCCTTGATTCACCTGGCTAAGGCCTCTATCGAGGGAGTCGTGGCGGCCCTGGCAAAGCCTGTGGAGGCTACCCCAGTGCCTAGTTTCCCTGCCACTGCGGAGGGAATCCTCTTTTCAGCCCATCGATAAGACCCCCTGTGAAAAGGGGCCGGTGGCTATCGCGGACATGGATATAGCCTCTGAAGAGGAACTGGCCAGAAAGGAGTTCGAGGAGGTCTGGTCCCACAGGAATGATCCCGAACAGGTGGACGAGGAAAGCGGCAGCGATGGGAGGATTCCACTCCCCGCCCGTCGCAACCGGTCCCTGGGCCGCAAGACAGTCCAGGAGCGGTCTTGATGGCGATCCAGGCCTTGTGTACGGAGATGAGGACAAGGTTGCCCTTACCACCATCTGACGACCCAGCAGAGCCTGGACCATCGGGGAGCCCTACAAGTAAGCAAAGGGGAATTCATCCACCACCCTCCTTTCCAGCCCTCTCGGCCTGCACAGCCTTCTTCCCCGTCTCCGGAGCCAAGGGATGATATGGGAACAGACTGCCACGACGGGGACGGATGACGACAGTGGTGAAGATGGGGTGGACCTTCCATCACCTCCTCGGGCCCCGTGGAAGAGAAGGAAGGGTTCCTCTACCAACGACGGGATGCCAAAAGGAAGACTGTCCTCTCGGTTCCGTTGCTCAACGACATCTGGGACGAGGGGCTCTTGCTCCTGAAGAATCTGTCCACAGACCCTGCCAAGAGAGACCTGTATGAGAAGAATTACTGTGTACGGATTCCACCCCCATGTGTCTTGGGGCACAGCCTACCCTGGATTCGGTTGTCTCCGCGGGAGCCAAGAAGGTGGCGGTGGGGAGTGGCGTTAACTTTGACATCTCTGCCGGACGGCAAAGGGAAAAAAACTGGACGCCATGGGACAGGTCATCACGTCAGCGGTGACTACCATTAAAGCGGCCAAAGCCCTCGCGATTGTGGCCCGCTACGACGGGGAGCTATGGTTTAAGATCACTCCCCTGCTGTATTTCCTCCTGGACGACAAGAGGGCTGAGGCCCTAGAGATTCTACAGGCGGGAGAGGTGGCGTCGGACCACGCCATAACGGTGGCCACAGACATTGCCGACACTGGCTTCCGCCAGATGGGCAACAGGGTTTGCCTTCGCTGGCGCAGTTGGCTCAAGGCAACCGATTTCCGTCAAGATGTGCAGACCAGGGTCCTGGATATGCCTTTCGATGGGAACAACCTGTTTGGCAAGGCAGTGGACGAGTCGCTGCAAGCTATCAAGGCCGACGTGGAGACGGCTCGGCCTTGGGCGTTCTCCAGCAACAACGGCCGCCCTTTTGGGGTGCTGGAGGCAAGCAAGGGGCCTCCAAAGGATTTGTCGGCAGCTCCTCGACGTACTGCCAGGCGGCTCTCTCCTCATCGCAGGAGGCCTAGAGGACCCAGCAAGCAAGGAGGATCTCATCGTCGCCAAGGAGGCCAGGGCGGCAAGGTCGCCGCCAAGCAGGATTGCACCTGCTGTAGTGTCAGGCCCCCACCTGAGCACCCCGGTGGGAGGCCGGCTGGCAAACTTCGCCAGGGTGTGATAGTCCATCTCCACTGACCGTTGGGTGCCGGATGCGGGCACACACTGGAATTCCTGAAAGTGTCCCCGCATTCCACCTGTGGCTAGAAAGGAAAATCACATCCCACAACTGCTACTGGCGGTACGAGCGATGTTAAAGAAAGGCGCCATCGAACTCGTCCCAAAGAGGCTCCAGGGCTCCGAGTATACTCTCCTTACTTCCTCGTAAGGAAAAAGACCGGCGGTTGCGACCCATCCTTGACCTTCGTCGTCTAAACTAGTACATCAGGTCCCAGAAGTTCCGGATGGTTACCCTCCAGCACATCCTGGGACAACTGGAGGAAGGAGACTTCCCATCATCGCTGGAATTGGATGCCTACTTTCACATCCCCATGTTGAAAAACATTGGAAGTTTCTGCTATTTGTAGTCCAAGGACGGCACTACCAGTTCAAGGCCCTTCCCTTCGGACTGAAGTTGGTGCCCAGGGTGTTCAAGTGCCCAGCACCAGTGGCAGCACGGCTGTGCCTACAGGGGATCCACGTCTACCCTTACCTGGACGACTGGCTCATCTGGGCAGAGTCAAGGGAGCTCGCTGTCGAACACACAAGGAAGACCGTCCAACTGCTCACGGATCTAGGATTTTTGATCAACTTCAAGAAATCACACCTAGTACCATTGCAAGTCGCCCTGTTCCTGGGAGCCAAGCTCGACACAGTGGCACGACTAGCTTCTCCGTCGGAGGAGAGGACGAAGGCCATCCTAGGCAAGGTGCAACGGCTGTCGACAATGGACGTGGCCAAGGTGAGGTCCGTCAAGTCCCTGCTTGGCATGATGTCCTCCTGCATTTACCTTGTGCGCCTTTGCAGACTACGGATGCGACCGTTGGATGCAAGCAACTGGCAGTTTCGAAGACAGGATCTCACTCAACGAGACCTTTTGGCAAGCGATCAGTGGTGGGGCACCTGCACGCATCTGACGGCGGGTATGGACTTCCAGACACCAGCCCATCAGGAGACGGTGATGACAGACGCCGCCCTGGAGGGATGGGGGGGGCTCATTATGGAGATCTCCATGTGAGGCCTTTGGCGGCCGGAGGAGAAGTCACTTCACATCAGCTTCCTGGAGCTCCGAGCCGTGTTCTGGGCCTTCGGGTCGTTCCGTCCCTCAAGGGCAAGGTGGTGAGGACCTTCACTGATACCACAACGATGTTTTACATCCGGAAGCAGGGAGGCACCAGCTCCCCGGCCCTATCCAAGGAGGCCCAGGATCTGTGGCATTGGGCTGTAGCCCAAGGGATGTTTCTGGTACCTTTCCACCTTGCAGGAATAAAAAAACACCATCGCCTATGCACTCAGCAGGGAGCTGCGCTCGTGCCAGGAGTGGGAGCTGCGTCAGGAGCAAGTGGACCTCCTCTTCCGACGATGGGGCAATCCCCAGATTGACCTGTTCGCGACGGCGGCGAACACCAAGTGCCAGAGGTTTGCCGGCAGGTTTCCCCAGCTGGGGAGTATGGGCTATGCCTTCTCGTCCCGGTGCAGGATGATCCTCGTCGCACTGGCGTGGCCGAGACAGATCTGGTTCCCGGACCTTCTGGACATGTCAGTGTTCCTCTCCCCCCAGTCAAACTGCAGACGGACGCGGATCTCCTCCTATGAGAAGGAGGCGCAATCCGACACCCCAAGACAGTGTCGCTGAACTTGCAGGCCTGGCTCCTGCAGTGCTAGAGTTTGGGGGGTACGATATCCCGGCGGACTGCAAGGAGGTACTTTCAAAGGCCAGGGCGCCCTCGACTCTCAAATGTTATGGACACAAATGGAAAAGGTTCTGTCTGGTGCCGTGCACAGAAGATTAACCCTCTGAGGATTACGGCCCCTCGGGTGCTGCCGTACCTACTGTTGCTGGCGCACGCCTCCATCAAGATCCATCTAGCGGCGATCTCCCGCTACTCCAGGACCCCGAGGCGATCATCCCTCTGGTCCCATCGCCTGGTGAAAGAGTTTATGAAGGGACTGTTCCGGTCATTCCCGCCGGTGAAGGCTCTGGCCCCAGCGTGGGAGCTCAATGTGGTGCTGTCCAGGCTCATGGGGCCACCATTCGAGCCGCTACATTCGGCACCGTTGAAGTTCCTGTCGTGGAAAACCGCGTTTCTTGTGGCCATCTCCTTCGCACAACGAGTGGGAGAGATCCAGGCCCTCTCCTGTAAACCTCCATACTTGACTTTTCACAATACGAGGGTCATGCTGAGGACTCACCCTCCTTCATGCCCAAGGTGCCATTGGACTTCCAACTCAACGAGCCCTTGGTGTTGCCAGTTTTCTTCCTGTCGCCTTCATCGCCGGCCGAGAGGACTTTGCACTTGCTGGATGTAGCTAGAGTGCTGAAGTTCTACGTGGACCGCACAAAGAGTTTTCGGAAGACATTGCAGCTTTTTGTGAACTTTGGACCTGTGAACCAAAGGAAGGCCCTCTCGAAGGCTTCCATTTCCAGATGGCTCTCCAGCTGCATCATGCACTGTCACCGGTTGGCAAACCGACCGTTGCCTGGCCGTCCGAGAGCCCATTCAACCAGAACGATCGCTGCTACCACGGCGTTCTTGTCTGGTGTGCCCCTGTTGGACATCTGCAGGGCTGCTATGTGGAGGTCGACTCACACCTTCACGAGATTCTACTGCGTTGACCGGGATTCCAGGGAGGAGTCCAGGGTCGGCCAAGCAGTGCTGCGCAACCTGTTCGCCTGAAGGTGGGCCGGGTGAGGAGGTAAGAGTTGCTTAATGTTGAGTTTATGTAATGCTTGATGTTGAGCTTTGCCACCTCCCGTGGTTGCATGTGTACCGCTATATATTCTTATATTCATGAGCATGTGAATCCATGCCAGACCCCATGCTGGAGAAGGAACAAGTTACTTACCTGTAACTGTTCTCCAGCATGGGTCTGGCATGGATTCACATGTGAACCCTCCCACCCCTCTGTGGCTCTTCACTTGGTCATACTGCCACTTTACGTGCTACCAAATCTGAGGATGGCTGCCAGGGGAGGGGCTTAGGGAGTGGACCTTGCCGTTCAGGTTTGGGAATGGGCCATCAAGCACAGCATTTGGATACTGGCGGTACACATTCTGGGGAAATTCCATGTGACTGCAGACTCACTCAGCGGCCAGCTGCGAGTGGGAACTGAACATGGAGGTCCTACAACATCTTTCGGCAATGGGGCACTCCAGAAGTGTACCTTTTTACGAAAGCCACAAACGGGAAACTTCCTCCTTTATGCATCCAGGAACGGTCTCGGGCCTCCTATCTAGGGGATGCTTTTCAGATTTTGTGGCACATGAGGGCATATGCCTTCCCGCCTCTGATTCATTGGTCACTCTGCAAGCTCAGGAATGCATCGAATTGCACTCTCCTGTTCATAGCTCCTTGGTTGCCAGCCAGATTCTGGTTTTTGGAACTTCAGCATCTATCGATTTGTCCTCCGATCAGACTGCTGTTGATTCCCATCCTGCTTCACCAGTGCCATCAGCCCCTTCCCACAATCATTCAGCTTGGTGCCTGAATTCAAATCCCTAGCACGGTTTAACCTGTCTGAGGACAATATGCACATTATCCAAGCGGCCAGGAAACCTTCTACGAGGTCTCAGTATAGGAGCAAGTGGCTCTGGTTTTGTTACTGGTGTTTAGCTAAGCAACTAGACCCCAGACATGCTACAATTGACACTGTCCTTTCGTTCATTTCTCATCTGGCTGTTTCGGGCATTCGTCTTGTAGGCTTGTTTGTTGGCTATTGCCACTTACCTGGCCACTGACACCTGTTCCTTTTCTTTGATGAACCCAGTCATTAAAAGCCATTTTGCAGGTTTATTACATCTTTCCACCTGTACGCAATCCTCATCCAAAGTGGGATTTAAATGTGGTCCTGACTGCCTTATGCCATAAACCATTTGAACCCATGGCTACGATGGATCTAAAGTACCTTTCTTGGAAGGTTGCCTTTTTGATTGCAGTGACTTTGACAAGGCAAGTAAGCGAGCTTCAACCCTTGTCTGTGGAACACCCGTTCCTTACCTTCCATAAGGATAAGGTTGTTCTCTGCACTCATCCTTCTTTCCTTCCTAAAGTAGTGACTGATTTTCATTTGAATCATTCTATCGCATTACCTGTCTTTTTTCTGAATACTGTTAGCATCATGGATCAATGCACACAGTTCAGCAGGGCATTTTCGTAGAATCCTAACACAATTGACTTTGCAGAGGTCTGGGTGCATGGTGGTGAAACGTTATCGCAGTTGGGTGGAATTGAGTGCACATGCATGGTGTACAGCTTGGTGGGTTGTAGCATGAAGGCAGGAGTCAAGGGGTGGCTCATCTGTGTGCATGATGGTCAGTGACCGTGTAGGGTAAGTTTGGAAGAAGAGCCAGCTGTAACAAAACATACAATAGGGCTTACCTTTAGGACGGCATGGGGCGGCTTCATTGTTGCTATCTGCCTGCCCGATTGCTGTTTGCAGCTGAGAGCTGCTGCAACCTTAAAACACTGCCTTCTGATGAGGCCGGCATCACCTCCCGGCTCCAGTGCGCTGTGGCCATTTGTTAGTGTGACCCAATCATCTTATAGGAAAGTGGTATGAGCAGCCCAATGCAGGTTGCTGTGCCCTGTGGTGGCCATCTTCCTAGGTGCTGGTTGCTGCTGTTGGTTTCTTTGTGGGGTGCGGCAGTGCACCGGGGGGCCCAATTTGGATGGTGCCAGCAGCAGAGCTGCAGTGACATTAAGACACAGCCTTTTGTTTTCTTTAACCAAAGTGGTGTTATGTGGCTATACTGTATGGCATTGTTGCAGCAAGCCCGGTTACGTTTTATGCTTCTGGTATGACATTTATTACTGGGCTTCATGGTTCAAGAAAACCAGGGAGTTTTGAGAGGGAATGGGGGGGGTGGGGCAGAAGGGGGGGAGAAGTAGGCACCCCTTCCACACATTCAGAGCTGCAGTACCCCATACTGCGTCCCCAATAGGCTATGCAAGGCCGAGGACGCAAAACTCTCCAGGGCTTGCATTGCCCATTGGTGTATGCACTGTTAAAGGGAAACCACGGCCAAGCCCTGTCCGCTCCCTAAACGGTTGTAGCTTGGTGTTTACACTGGACTGGCTTCAAGTTATTTGCGATTTACCGAAGAATGTTTCAAATGGATTGTCCTCCCACGTATTCCTCATCCTATGATATTCGTATCCTGCCAGCTTTGCTGCTTTGGCGTTGATGTCCCTCAACGGGCTCTACTGTCGACGTCGCCATCAGTATAAATAGCTTGTGCTGCAGCAGTTGGCTTCAGTTTCGTTTTTCCAATTGCTTCGCGCTGTAACGGTGCACTACGAAATTTTCTTCAGAAAATGTTGTCTCCCACCCCTTCTACTCCCAAGACAGGGTTAAAAAAATGTATCGACTGCGATCGAAGATGTTGATTACAGATCCTCACCGCGTTTGTCTTTGGTGCCTAGGTTCAGACCATCAAACTGGTGACTGGCTCTTGTCAGTCGATGACGGAGAAGGCCCTTCTTGAGAGGAAAGGTAAACTGGCCGTGGGGTGGGAAGCTTCCAAGGCCTCCTCGAAGGCCTTGTCAAATAGGCATAGGAAGTCGAGCGATTCGAAGGAGAATCGGATCGTCGTAAACACAGAGATCTCAATCTCGCAGTAGATCGAGACGCTTTTCATCTTCCTCTTCAAAAAAGGTTAAGAGGAGACAGATCTCCTTCTTCCTTGGATACGTCTACCGAATTGGTACGATGCCCGACTAAGTTGGATTCCCTAAGAAAATGGAAAGAATTTAGACGGAAGATGATGGAGGTCTTTGAGAATGCGGCTTTGACCCCCTCGAGCCTCAAAAGAGCCAGAACCTGGTCCCTCTGTCGGACGACACAGGGAAGTCGGGAACTACTGTGATTCACCCAGTAGTATAGGTGAAACTCGAAAGACTTGAGTCAACGTCAAATCGTCGAAGATTCCTCGAATCGAGTGTTTCCCGACACTGTATAAAATACAGATTGTTGAAAATGTCTACGCCATCGGCGCTGACTGCTTCGACATCGAAGCCAAAAGCGTTTTTGATGCCTTTGTCGAAGACATCAGTGTCTTTGAAGACTCCTTCGATACCATCGAAGGTTCCTTCGACCCAAACTCATGAACAGGATAGGAGATTTACTCCTTTAGCTAAGTCAGACTTTAAGTCTCTTCTATTGTTGAAGAAAGTGGCTCTGTAGTTTCTCCTTTTGGAGTACAATATGTTACTAGAGAGGTCCCAGAAGAATTAATCGATCCAGAATCGAAAATGAGAGACGTGATATCCTTCACTCTGCTAGTGGCATTGATACGTCACCTGAGCTGGAGTTTGCAAAACCTGACCCTGCAGAACATGCAGATTCAGGCTACAGGCGTCTAATGAATAGTGGTTGAATACATGGGCTGGTGTAGAGCCTCACCCGTTTTTGATCAGGATATCATCACCTACTTGATCAGGGCCCCCAGAAGGATCCAGTTCTCGCCTTCCATAGGGCATTTCAAAGAAGGGTAGAAAAAAAATGGGAAGTTTCTGATTTAATTGCTGCAGTCAACCATAATTTTCCAAAGTATAGAATTTCTAGTTCTGATCCTGATTATTTAAGCAGGCATCCCACTCCAGAAAGTCTAGTTATTCAGGCTGCAACTTCCTCAAGACAAACAGCATATCCATCTATCGCCCGGATAGAGAGGATGAGAAGGTGGATGCATGGGCCCGTAACGTCTTTACATCGGGTAGCATGGCTCTCAAGTCAACTGTCACCTGTACCCTGGCCAGGTTCACCCATACCCTGTGGAACTGCATTTCGGCATCGGCTGAATATATTCCGGAAGGGAGGAAAGAGAAGGCTTCCTGAATATTGTCAGACGGAAAGGAGGCAATGGGGGAATGTCTCCAGTCTAGACTGGATACTGCTGATAGTATCAGCAGATCCATGGCTGCAAGCACAGTGCTACGCAGGTTTGTGTGGTTTCGGTCGAGGTTTGCACCAGATGTGCAGGCCAGACTTCTCAACATGCCTTTTGGTGGCTTGAGGCTGTTTGGTAGTAAAGCTGATGAAAGCTTAGAAAAACTACAGACCTCAAAAGCGGCAGCTAAATCTCTTAGCGCCTCCATGCGACAGCCTCAGAAACCTTATTCGGACTAGTCTTCCTGGGGAGGTCGTACGTTTCGGTACTACTCCCCTTTTCGTATAGGAAGGGGACAGGCCATTCAAAGAGGCAAGAGAAATGTCACTCGTGGTGGACGAGGAAAAAGTGCAAAACCAGCTTCAGGAACGGCATCTTTTCCCTCAGCTGCTCCTGCAGCCACCTCCAAATCACTGAGGCCTTATCACGCAAAACCCCAGTGGGAGGCAGAATCTCTCACCATCTGAAAGAATGGCGGGCATTACTTCAGATGCTTGGGCACTGGAGACAGTAGCTCAAGGTTACTGCCTTCCCTTCCTAAAAAGGCCTCAGGACCATCCACCAGGAACAAACTGTCAAAATTCCAGATCCACTCCTGTTTCAGGAAATGTTAATCCTGCTAGAGAAAGGTGCAATAGAACAAGTACCTACGTTCTCATTCCAAAGAAGGATAGAGGATTGTGACCCATCTTGGACTTGAACAAGTTCCTCAGGAAGGACAAGTTCAAGATGGTAACCCTTTCTCAGATCCTTCAGGCTCTCCAACTCCAAGACTGGTATCATTGGACCTTCAGGATGCTTACTTTCATGTGCCAATCCATCCTAAGCACATAAAGTACCCGAGGTTCGCAGTTGGCGATTCTCACTTTCAGTTTCGAGTTCTGCCATTCGGGCTGACCTCCGCCCGAGGGTTTTCACCAAACTGATGGCGGTTGTGGCAGCGAGTCTCAGGAGAGGGGGATTCACGTATACCCCCTACCTGGACGATTGGTTGATCATTCTCCCAAACAAGCTCAGGATCACCTGTCACTTCCTTCACTAACGGTTTATCCCTCAATTTCAAGAAGTCTCACATGATACCATCCCAAAAGCTCCAGTTTATCGGAGCAGGTTTGGATTCTTCCTCGGGCAAAGCCTCACCTCCCGAGGAGAGAGCTCTCCACATTCTGCAGATGGAAACAAAGTTTCAGAATGCCCAGCATCTGCCGGCCTTCGATTTTCTGAAGTTGCTCGGCCTCACGGCATCCTGCATTTTTCTGGTGCCACAGATTTGACCGAGGATGAGATCTCTCGAATGGGCCCTCAGAACTGAGTGGTCAAAATTCTCGGGTAGTTTGTCGGATCATCTGCAAGTCCTGAGCGCAGTTGCTCAGGATCTACTATGGTGAGCTTGCAACGACCAACATCCTCAAGGGAGAATCTTTTTGGCAACCATGGCCGGAGATCACAGTAGTAACGGACGCCTCACTCACGGGGTGGGGAGCCCACACCAACGATCTGACAATCAGCGGTCATTGGTCTCCATCTGAGTCAAACTACACATCAACCTATTGGAGCTGAGGGCAATCAGACTAGTGCTGAAGGCCTTCCTGCCCTCTGTACAGGGAAAGAATGTTCTGATATTGACAGACAACACATTGGCCATGTGCTACCTCAACAAGAGGTGGTGTAGGATCACTACCACTGTGCTGAGGGGCAATGCAGCTCTGGTTCTGGTCAATATGAGAAGGAATCTCTTAGCAGTTCACCTAGCCGGAGAGCAGAACACAGCGGCAGATTCTCTGAGCACGCAGAGCAGTCTCCCACGAGTGGGAGCGAGCTCAGGAAGTCCTTCTGGAGATCTTCACCCTTTGGGGAACCCCAAGTGGATCTGTTCGCGACCACGGTAAACCTGAAGTGTGAACAGTACTGCTCAAGGGAATTTCCTCAGAGGAGCTCTAGGAGACGTGTTTGTGATGGACTGGAAGTTTCCACTTCTGTACGCGTTTCCTCCAGTCCCCATGATTCCTCAAGTAATCGGGAGGTTGAGAAAGTTCAGGAAAACCATGATCCTAATTGCCCCGGATTAGGCCAGGAGGACGTGGTACCTGGACCTTCTGGACATGTCAATCTGCCCTCCAATAAGTCTTCTGCAAAGGGAGGATCTTCTCTTGCAAGAGCAAAGTCGGGTTCTCCATTCAGAGGTCAAGACACAACTTTCACGCATGGTTTCTGAGAGGTTAAGATGCAAGGATTGGGATCTTCCAGGTGACGTAATGGAGATTTTGCTTTCGGCCAGAAGGCCAGGAACAAAACCTTTGTACTGGGGTCATTGGAACAAGTTCAGTAACTGGTGCAAAGATAAGGATGTGGACTCTTTTCAATGTGGCACCCCAATGGTGCTCTTTCCCATTGCATCTAGCCAATCTGGGGCTCCAGATTGGGACAATTAAAGGATATCTAGCTGCGCTGTCAATTTTCAAGTGCTCCTGGGAAGAGGTTTCTTCAAAATTCCAATGGTAATTCAATTTCTGAAAGGGCTTACCAATGTATACCCTCCAGTCCCTTTTCATGTCCCAATTTGAGATTTAAATCTAGTACTTAAGTTTCTAACGTGTATACATTTTGAGCCTCTGCACTCCTGTCGCTTGAGGCTTCTAACATTGAAGACTGCCCTTCTTGTGGCCTTAACATCAGCCCGCGGGGTTAGTGAACTACAGGCTCTCATGTAAACCTCCATATACCACTTTTTACAAGGACAAAGGTTAAACCATCTTTCTGACAAAGTCGTTTCTGACTTCCACTTGTCACAAAAAAAATATCATATTACCAACATTCTATCCTCCTCATTTGGGCACAGAGGAGAGACTGCATAGACTGGACCCCAAAAGGGCTGTCTGTTTTTACATTTCAAGAATGTCAAAATTACGTCAAGATGACCAACCTTTTGTGGGTTATACAGGTCATAAATTGGGATTAGCGGTGACAAAACAAACTATATCCCGATGGATTATTCTGCCTATAATTGAGTGCTACAGATTGGCAGGAAAACACCGACCGGATGGGCTCTGAGCCAATTCCACTGGGGGATGGCTACTTCTGCAGCTCTGAAGAGGGGAGTCCCTGCGGCAGACATTTGTTCAGCTGCAACATGGGCATCAATGCATATCTTCATCAAGCCTTATTGTTTAGATGCCGCTTCCTCCAATGAGGGTTTGTTTGCCAAGGCGGTACTTCATTCAGTCCATGAGAACAATAACTAGTACTCCCACCTCCAAAATTACCACTGCTATGGGAGTCTATCGTAAGATGAGGAATATGTGGAAGGACACAATCCATTTGAAGAACAAGTTACTTAAGAACTAATGTTCTTTCGACTGGATGTTCCTCATGTATTCCTCATCGCCCCTCCCATCCTACCCCGCAGTACAGTTTACATTTTCCCCTCACGAAGAGTATCAGTCATGAGGCACGCCTGGGTGTTTCTCGAATATTTCCTCAAACAGAACTGAAGCCAACAGGCACGGCACAAGCTATTTATACTGATGATGTCGACACGGTACTGAGCCCGTCAAGGGACATAGATGCCACGACCTTGTGCACAGCGCCCTCTGCTGAGAAAAGATTTATCTGAAGCTGGCAGGATACAAATATCATAAGATGAGGAACATCCAGTGGAAAGAATGTTACAGTTGGTAAGTAACTTGTTCTTCTTTTTCAATAAGTAGCAAATTACTCACCATGATGCAAATTATCGTCGCGCTTCATAAAATCTCATTGACTGGGCGAGGAGATTTGAGCTCTGACCATGTGGTCTTAAGAACACAGCCACAATTTCCACCAAGTACATTTTCAAAATGTCATGGTAACCAACTGAGCTGTAGCATTCTCCCCCCCCCCCCATCCACTAAGCAGTGGAGCAAGCACTTCACGCTATGTGAGATCATATGTTCTACCTTAGCAAAACCAAGGACATTTGGGAGACCAGTACAGTTTTTCCGATCTTTTGCTAAAGGACAAGAAGGGGATCCAGTAGGCTCATCACTTTTTTTTTTTAACTTCTTTTTATTGGTTTTACAACATAAAAGGAATGGGAGAGAACAGACAAAACAGAAACAAGTCACCCTCCCATTTTCCTTTCCCCCTTCCCCCCCCCCCCCCCTCTCCTCAAAGGCTGCCGCAGTATGTTCGTGGTCCGTTGCCGCCTCGGGGCCGGCGCCGGCCGTTGTCAAGTTCGTAGCGGAGGGGCCGGTCTCCCGGTGGCCTCCCTCCTTTCCCTGGGAGTTTCCCTTGGTCTTGTCTTTGCATGTGTTTGCTGGTCTTTCCCAGTTGGATTTGCACTGTTCAGAGTCCGCGCTGGTCACGACCTCGTCTCTTTCTTCCCGTTAGTTCTCTTCCTCTGAATTATGTAGTGCCTCCCGACGTGGGCGGTTCAATTTCTTCGTTTCCTGAGTCGCCTGGATCGCTATTGTCAGTCGTATCATCCTCGCCTCCGCTGCCAAACAGGTCTTGCACCAGGGAGTTCCATGCTTGTAGTCTGGCTCCGCTGTCGCTCTCTCCCCTTTGTGTAGCTCTCGCCCAGACTGCCGTCTCTGCTATTGCCCATTTTTGTAGGTCGGCCCACCATCCTTCCTTCGAGGGGCCTTCGCTCTTGTTCCATGCCATCGCTATGCGGCGTTTCGCTAGTATTGTCATTAAATCCTTCATTTTTGCCACGTGTGTCATCTGCCGGTGCCCCCTTGGGAACAGGCCCAATAGGTATGTTGCTGGCGTTCTTGCTGGCATCCGTATGTCTGCTGTCAACGCCTTTTCTCTCACCGTGTTCCAGAAGTCTGCTATTTGCGGGCACGACCAGAACATGTGCACCATGTCGGCCTGTTCGTCTCCGCACCGCGGGCAGCTCCGGGTTTGTCCTTCTCCCATCTTTGACATTCTCTTGGGAGTTAGATATGCTCTATGTACTATGTATATCTGCAGTTGTCTGAACCTGGCGTTTCTGGACACCTTTTTTGTGTACATGAGGACTTTGTTCCATTCCTCGTCTTCGAAGGGTTGTTGCAGTTCCTCTTCCCACTTCATCCGTGCTGTTAGTGTCTTTTTGTTGGTGTGTCCCAGTATTTGCTCATAGTCTGGACACCGTATGACCTCCTTCGGATATATCGTACCATGCCTCTAGTTCCCCTTCGGTGTCCTCAGGCTCTGGCATAGTGCTCCACCTCTTCTTTATTGTCCGAACTAGGCTATTGTGCAGGATGAATTGGCCCCTGTGTACATCTTGTTCGTCCATCAGGGTCTGGAATTCAGCCCACTGTCCGTCACGCCACAGGTCCCCAATTTGGGCCACACCTTTGTCTTCCCATTGTGCCCTGTACGTGGTCAGGCTGGCCACTCGGGTGTCCACCAGCCCCGCCAGTGGGATATGTCTTGAGCAGGGGTCTCGTATGCCCTGTGTCTTCCAGGCTCTTTTCCATAGTGTTCGGCCTAGTTGGGCTATTTTGGGTAGGTCTTTGGCTTGGGCGGCATTGACCCATAATAATTCTCTCAGGTAATACCTCCGGAGTGTTGGCCCAATAATTATTGCATCTATTGAGGTCTCCTCGCCCAGCCATCGCACCACAAATTGGAGTTGTGCTGCCAAATAGTAATATTCAAAATCTGGGAGTTTGATGCCCCCCCACTCATAGCTTCTCTGTAGTGTGCTTAGTGCCACCCTGTTTCGCCCCCCTCCCCATAGGAAGGTTCTCGCCATAGTGTGTAGGCGCTTGAAGAAGGGCCCTGGTATGTTGTATGGGATGTTCGTGAAATAATATAAGAGTCGGGGTAGGACTGTCATTTTTAGTAGTGCCGCCCGGCCTATCATGCCCAACGGTAGCGTCTGCCAGAATTTCATAGCCTTTTCAATTTTGTCTAAAGCTACTTGTGTGTTACCTGCGTGTGTTTCCATGGTGTCGTGATAGATGTCCACTCCCAGGTATTTGAAGGTGTTCGGGGCCCATGTGATGCCCAGAGGCGGTAATTGATCTGACGGCACTGCGCGTAGGCCTGCCAGGGGAAACAGCAAGGATTTTTCTCTGTTGACCACTATTCCAGATAACCTACCAAACGCGCGCAGCGCCTCTAGTAAGTCCTGCAGGTGGGTGCGTGGGTTCTGTATGTAAAGGAGTATATCGTCTGCGTATATGGATATCTGGTGTGTTTCCCCGTCTATCTATGCCGTGTCTTTGTAATCCGTTCTTAGGAATACTGCGAACGGCTCCAGGGCCAGGATATATAACATTGGGGACAGGGGGCATCCCTGTTTTGTGCCTCGCTCTATGCCCCATTCCCTAGAAACTTGTCTACCCGTCTTGACTCTCGCTCTCGGGTCTTTGTATAGTAGTTCTATCCATCTTGTAAACCCTTGTCCAATCCCATAGTGGGTGAGCGTTCCCAGGAGCCAGTCCCATCCCACCGAATCGAATGCTTTGATTGCATCCAGTGAGGCTACAGCACACTCCCCTCCCTCCTGGTTTGTCCTTTCTATAACATAGTGGAGTCTGCGCAGGTTCCAGGACGTGTTCCGTTCTGGCACGTACCCTGTCTGGTCCGTGTGGATCAGGGTGGGTAGCACTCTTTTCAGGCGGTTGGCTAGTGCCGCCGTCAGGATCTTGGAGTCCTGGTTTATTAGGGAAATCGGTCTGTAGGAACCGCATTCAAGGGGGGGCTTGTCTGGTTTAAGGATCGGGATTGTTATAGATTCTGACATACTACTCGGGAGTCTTCCTTTCTCGTATGCTTCTTCTAGTGTTTCTAGCAGTCTCGGGACTATGTCATTTTTATATTGTTTGTAAAATTCCCCCGGGAGCCCGTCTGGCCCCGGAGATTTCCCTGTCGGGAGCTGGGCGATTACCTCCGTTAGTTCCTCTACAGTGAGAGGGGCGTCTAATATTTGGGCCTGCTCCTCCGTCAATTGTGGGAGTCTAATTTCCGCGAGGGCTTCCTTCAGGTCCCCCTCCTCTGCCTCCTGGACCCTGGAGTATAAGTCCTCGTAAAACTGCGAGAACACCTTGTTTATTCCCTCTTGGGATCTTATCACCTCTCCCTTTCTGTTCTGGATTTCATTAATTGGCTCCCGCTTAGTCTCCTGCTTGGTTAGCCAGGCCAGGAGTCTGCTAGGCTTGTCCCCCTCAGCATGTAGTTTCTGTATATATTTCCCATAGTCTAGCCGTCCCAATCTTTCCCAGGTCTCCACGCACTGTTGTCGCAGGGTGGTGAGGTTCTCTTGTTCCGCCCCCTTCTCCCCCGCTTGTCTCTCAGCCTTCTCGATTCTCCTTTCTAACTCATCTAGTTGTGCTAGGGTTTCTCGTCTGAGACCTCCCATTTTCCCCATCGCCTCCCCTCTGACTACCACCTTGAAGGCCTCCCAGACCGTTCCTGTGCTTTCCACACTACCCTCATTATGTTCAAAATAATCTTCTATTACGCTTTGGATGTGTTCCTGGAAGCCCGCGTCCAATAATGCCTCTGCCCTCAATCTCCATGTTGGTATAGGGGCTCTCCTGTGTGTGTGCGCCCATGTGATCGTCTGGGGGGCGTGGTCAGATAGGGTTCGCGCGTGTATGTGTGCCTCAGTGAATTCCCCCAGTGTCTCCTTGCCCGTAAACAGGTAGTCTATCCGTGTGAATGTCTTGTGTGGGGCACTATAATGCGTGTATCCCCTCTCTTCCCCTTGTACCTTCCTCCAGACGTCCCCGAGCCCGAGCTGGTCTAATATCTGTTGTAGTGCTCTCGCTGGCGGCGCCGCTCTCTTGTGCTTATTGTCCGACCTGTCCAGCCGGGGGTCCAGTGTGCAATTATGGTCGCCTGCCCAAATCATCGTTGCATTCCTGTACGGGGCCAGCCGGGGCGGGAGCGTCCTGAAGAAGGCTGTAGTGTCGTGGTTAGGGGCATAGGTGTTCACGAGGCATATCTCCCGATTTTCTAGCATCCCATGGACTACCAGGATTCTCCCTTCCGCGTCTTTCTCTTGGTTGATGAGCTGAAATGGGACGCCCGGGGCGACCCAGGTTATGACTCCTCTAGCGTAGTTGGAGTATGTTGCACTATACATCTGGCCTCCCCATTTTTTCTTTATTTTGGCCTGTTTTTCCGCCGTCAGGTGCGTCTCTTGCAACAGTGCAATGTGGGTCCTTGTTTTGTTCAACCAGGTATAAATCCTTAGCCTCTTGACATATGCGTTCATCCCCCTGACATTCCACGTGACAATTCTTAAGACATCTCGGTCCTTGTGGGGACTAGCGCTTGCGGCCTGTTCTTTCCCATGTGCTCGCTCAGTGTCTTATTCTCTCGGTGTATTCCTGCCGGGGATCTGTGTCCCTTCTTCTGGCTGTTGAGTTTTGAATCGTCCGTTCGTTTTCTCTCTCGGGTCGTTTCTCTCTCTGTTGGCCGCTCTTTGTTGTGGGCGGTCTTGCCTCGTGCTTTCCGCCAGCTTTTTGTTTGTGGGTACTGTCCCCTGAATTTGTTTTCCTTGCCGATTCTTTGTGTGTGACAACTGTTAGTTCCTCTTCCGCTCTCCTCCCAGTAGGCTCATCACTTTATGGTGAAGTATATCCAATGTTGCTACACATTGGCAGAGACTTCTGTTCACTCCTACAGATCACATTCCACTTTCAGCACAGGTGCAACTCGTTTCCTTTGTTAATGTTCCCTAAGAGCACATTTGCAAAGCTGCTACATGGATTTCTGTTCACCCTTTCACACATGGTATAGACACACGGGCCAGACCAGATTGTCAAGTGAGGGAAGCATTGCTTAAATATGCCACCTTCTAGTACTGTTTGTTAATCAATGCTAAGCATTTGAATCAAAGCAGATTCACAAGCCTCCGAAGGCAAACCTTGTTTACCCAAAAAATGCCTGTCTTGTATCTGCTTTGTCATTTGTACGCACCCTGCTGCCTTGCTTGGAAGATAAAGGACAGTACAATTAATCATAAGGGTTCTTGGCTTGGTTTCATATATCATGTCCATAAAAGAAACAATCTAAGAATGCCAGTGTGTGAAGGATGATTGGTTCCTTGACATGTAGTATGGAGATAGTGACTGGTTAGTGAAAGATGCAATATTCTGAGCCAACCACTGAATGGCCAATGCAAAGCATGTGACACAAGCGACAGAAAGATGATTGCGTAAGTAATGTTTGTTATACATAAAACAGTGAGGTATCCAAAAGGGACCACCACTGTTAGGCAAGAATGTATGCAGTACCCTTTAGGTGCACTACAATACCCTTGACCGCCTGGCAATAGGGACCCACCCTTTGGTATAAGTCTGAACTACACAGGTTGATGGTGGTGTATCTCAAGAGGGTTCAATGTGAGCAGTAATGTTGAAGAGTTCCACAGTAGCAGTTATCGAAATAAACACACAAGGTTTCTTGATAAAAAAATTAATTTATTTCAGTCAGTTGTATAAGCCTTCTTCAGAAGGGAGCAATATATATATATAACACACTCTGTATCATCTAAATCAGATGATACTCATTGGGGATGGCACACACTTCCTACAGCCTCAGTTGACTTAAATAGTTAGGACACTGTGGACATTTATCACTGGTACATTTAGAGCAATACTGAGTTTGGCGTAAAAGATGGTATAGAGGAATAAAACAAAGGTTAACAAATAACTCAAACAGGTAAGTACTGTAAAAAACCTTCCCATGTCAAGTTTAACCCTTTCCTGGGGGAAAGGCCAAAGCACAAGGTCTGAGGTAAAGAGGAGCCTCTCAGTGAGCCAGGACAGTCAATGTTACTTGCACAATGTCAAGGGGAGCTGAAGATCTTCTTTGCAGGTAGGTAAAAAGTCTTGCACAATGTTTTTAGAAATGTTTATAGAAAATAAAACACTTGAAGGGCCACAAGCTGCGAGGCTTGTGAGGGGCTAAGCTTTAGCAACTCTGCAAGGTAACCAAGCCAGGTCTCAACTGAGAGCAAGTAAGGCTACACAAGAGGTACGTTCTCTTAGACTTTACAGCACCTCTGGTTAGAAGAAATTGTTCAGCTGACTTCTGTTCCTGTATAGCTCTGCAGATCCTGTTGTTCCTGGGCCTCAGTTGTGGGAACACGAGGGAGAACGTCTGGGGACTCCTGCTCTGCAATGGGAAGGTCAGCAAACTTCAATTCAGCGGTTCTTCAGTGTTTCAGCGCCTTGCATCTGACGGCAAATCACAACACTGCGGTTCTCGGGTTCCACTTCAGACTTTCCTTGCTTCTGGGTTCCAGCACTCTGTTGAGGTGGCTCAGGCTGCATCAGGGATGGCCGGAGGATCTTCCTAGCGCTCGGATCCGACTTAGCAATGCACACAATCTGGTGTTCTTTTCCCTGGCACTTCGGTTCCAGCTACAATGGAAGTACAGCCAGATCCATCCGAGAGGATGTCCAGATAGCCTTACTTTGGCGTTGATTGGTCCCACCAACTCAAAAGGAGAAGTCGTCCTTGCAGGGCTTCTCTAGTTGAGGTGAATTTGGAGTTTCAGCACAGCAGCAGGGCTTCACCGGGCAAACCAACAGTCCTGGAGTTGCAGCAGGCATCTCTTCCAAGTTCTTTGAATTCCTTCGTCCAGTGGTTGTCTCTGCCTTCCAATCCAAAAAGCCTGGCCTTTTATGCAGGTTTCTCCCATCCATTCCAGCCTAGCTGTCAATCACACAGCAGGGTGGCTGTCCTTGCTGGTCAGCCAGCTGATCTATCACCTTTTGGGTGCATTCCTGTAACCAAGGGGATGAGGCACAGGGGTTTTGGGCACCGCCCTCACATCCTGCCCCTGCCAGGCAAACTGGAGCCAGAGGCGGGCTTCACTTGTGAATCCTGCCAAAGACAAAACGAACAAAGGGACTAAACCTGGTTTGGCATGCAGAGTAAATCTCAAGAAGAACCTTTCCAACAAGAAATGGTGAAAAAAGAAGACTGGGGCCATTTTGACAAAATGGGCAACTATGGGTGCTCTACTGAAGCTACGAATGCAGCCTCTGGTAAAAACTCCCAATGGTAGTTAAAAGTAAACCACTGCCACCAGCCATTAATTGTAGACCAGGTAACCTAAAAATGTTACATGAGAAACTAGACAAAGGGGATACTAAGTAACCCCTCCAGCACCCTATGGAAGATAGTGTGCTGGGTCTAAAAATTACAAAATGTAAGTAAAGTCAATTTTACTTCACTGCTCTTGGAAACAGTAGTTTCATCAAGAGAAGGTATTTAAACCTTTGGGAAAACTAAGACTTCCCTGTGCCACTGCACTGATGTCAGACTCCAAAGTTTATAAGAAGCAGAGAGTTCAAATCACATTAGAATTACGAGAGGGTGCGAAAAAGGGCTCACTCACAAGGTTAGAAATTAAGTCCTAAAGTCAAGCAAAAAAGCTGTGGTGGGGGGGATCTCTCTAAGGTATGGAATGGAATTAACACATTTCTGAGAATTCTTGCTAACAGCCACCCACACTATACAACTGCATCAAAAGAGATACTGTTGCAATAAAGACGTGCAGAGAAATGATAATGGTTACAAGGCACGGAAGGCCTGATCAATCCTAGGGCACAATAAAACTTTACTTAGATGCTGAAGGGCTTAGGCCAGATTTTCAGTCAGTCAGTCACGGATGGGGGAAGTGAGCAATTTCATTTATTTAGGTGAGGTTGAAGTAAAAAAAAAAAAAAGCTTTACTTTATGCTAACTTAGGACGAAGTCAATAGGCAAGCGTGGTTATTATACACATTAAGTATGTATTTGCATGTTCCTTGCCAAAAAGGGGCAACCACCGAATTGGGGAGTTGGAGGGACAAATGACTACACCCAGGTTCCACCAAAGGTGAGATAATGTACAGAAAGTGAAGCCGGGTGGTATCAATCTAATTCCAATGCATTTATTTGTTTAAATTCAATAGAAAATTCAATGAATAGGTTAAAGTATGAAACGGCAGCCTTTATATACACAAGACCGTGTGAATAGTATCTAGAAAGCCAATATCAGACTGTACATGTAAAGCAAATTGGCTAGAATGATTGTACTAAAAGAATATAAAAAACACCATACCATAAAATCCCTCTACGGTAGACACAAATTATGACTTAATGAAAAAACTTGCTATAAACAAATGATTGTTGCAACATCTATTGACTTTTCTATTGAATTTAGTCAATTAAATGGTTTTATTTTAGATTTATGCTACCAGACTGCCTTTTCTGTACATCATTATAGTTTTCCCTAAGGTCTGAGGGATACCTGTTCCGTTGTTCCTCCGCCAAAGATGAGGCTATGTATGGCTGTAAGGAAGGACTTTGTAACCTATGAAGATTTATGTGGTGGGAAGAAGGATGAGAAGCATATGCAAGCAAGCTCAGGAAAACCCCATGAAGGATAACTGTTGACACCACATAAGTTAGAAGGCTTGGGCAAGGCTACTTGGAGCATTTACTGCAGTGAGGGTCCAGGTGTTTGCAGGTACAGAGGGAGTTTTGAACTACTGCCATGTTGATTCACTCCAGATGAAAGTCTGTTTAAGGCCTCTGATCTTTTTACATCTGGATCCTGACTAAAGAAAGCCTGCACAAGAAATCCCATGACTGTAGAAGCACAGTGGATACCACTGGCAATGAATATTTTTCAGGTTGCACACAGAGACAGCAGCAGCGCTAAGATGTTGCTTTATTTCACGCAGGGCAAGGGAGTAACAGGTACAGCATCTGTGTCCAGAGTCAGGTTGGTTTCCCTTGCCACGATGTGGAGATAGGGTTCAGAGGGTGGAGTGCACCATACAAATGAGTAGGAGGAGCTAGTGCCTTCACTGACTTAAAGGAGGGAGACCCCTGTGGTGGGTCTCTTCTGCTCAAGAGGCAGAGTTTTGCTTTGTGTGATTTGGCTTAGCCAATGGTGGTTTTAGCAGCAGTCCTGTCATCTTGTAAGATGGTCTCTGCTTTCGATAGTTCCATTGGTTGACCGAAGACTGGGTCCAAAGCATACCCATATATTTACGAAATGCTGGTCCGTTGGTTACCTGAGCCTTCTGATCAGCAAAAATGCACTGTTCGAACGCAGAGTAGTTATCCAATTTTGGATAAACAAATCGGAGACCCTTGTCACCAGCAAAGTTGAGGCTGTGGATTAGGGTGGCTAGTCTCTAAACCAGTCCTCGCCCATTCCAAACGCACAGCTGCTCTTCAACAGCTCTGGGAAATGCCTGCAAGGAGACCTGACAATGTAGGGCTATTTACTATCTGTGAACAGGAAGAAGCTTCAACCATGGCAGTTGTCTGCAGGGACAGGGCTTAAACAAGTTTGCTATTTGTCCACTCTGGTTGGCAAAAGGCACCTTTTGATGTTAAAAGGAAAGGGCACGGTAGTGTACCAATAACATTTTTATTAAAAAGGTACACTACCACCAACCTGTCATGGCACACTATCAAGAGTGGCAAATACAATTTAGAGAGAAGTAATGGGGAAATCTTACCCCTCTGCTTATCTCTGTGAGGGTGGTAATATAGGTACACAAACAGGTGGGGGCATGGTACCCTTGTACTGATGGCATCGGGTATTGATAATTACTTGTCCATGAAGTGAGTTGCAGTGGTAAGTGGGATAGAAAAAGAACCTCCCATGCAAAAAAGAATAAGGGAAAAAGAGTGGATAACTTTATATACCACATTGACATTTTGTCTCCATTGTGCTGTCATTAATATTGATAAATTGAATTTTGAGGGGATTGGGTCCTCTGACGTATTCCATATCTATCACAGTAATCACCACAGCTGTGCTGCTTCAGAAAATCTTCGTCGTCTGCATCCTGCGTCGATACGCTGCCCTCGAGGACCTCCGCCGACGTCACTGGATGTTATAAGTAAGACGCACGATGCCTGTAGCTTCAGTTCCTTTTTTTCCGCCAACGTGTTCGCTTCGGTAATCTCAGTGCACCTCGACTCTTTGGAGTTTGTTGTTTCTCGGTTCTTCAAACCTGTTTGGTGTTTGTGAAGTTCTCCAGCATGGGGTCTGGCATGGATTCACATGCTCATGAATATTCCCCGTCGTCAGGCTGGGAATCCTCGGTAAAGAAAAAACCAGTATCAGTTTCGTTTCTGATCTGTCTTTCGTAGCAATAACCAATCACTGGTCTCTGCGTCATACTGACCACAGCCAATGACTGCCCTCTACCTAAGCACCGCCTCTGGCAGCCATCTTCAGATTTTTACCGCATGTTCATGTGTTGGGATCCTCGTGCTATTGCTCTCGAGCGTTAGTGCTATTTTTTTCGCGCTTTTCACAAAAAACTTCGATTCTTCGGTCAAAAGAGCCTCAAGCTCCACCGATCCTACATCCGATCAACGGGGACCCGTGTCGGATTCGTCTGTGCCCCTCAAGGGTGAAGATTTCGTCGAGCTACACTTCGGAGGACTCCAGAAGCTTCTCAGGCCCGGTCTCGGAGATGGCCCAGGAGAAGGGAAGCTCGACGCCCGGAAAGCTGTTCAGGGTCTGCCCTGGATGCCAGCTGCAGAACGTCTTTAAGGAGGACGAACACTCTTTCTGCCTTTACTGCCTTCATGAGGACAAAACGCACGTGGAAAAGGACTGTGCGTTTTGCGGCAACATGTCGGAACGGACCATGAAGGACCGTCATCAACGTCTCGCCAACTGGCTGGAGGGTAAGAGCCCGCCTGGCGAGAAGAAGAAGAAATCCGAGCGGTCTTCTAAGACCTTTGAGGGCGCCCCGGCGACGGGGGCCCAACATAAGGCCAAGCACCGCGAGTCCGCTGGCACCGGGAGCGCCGAACGGTCGGGCTCTACGGGCGCCAAGCAGGGCGCACCCTCCCCGGCGCCATCAACCACGAGCAAACGCTCTGGGTCGGGTAAGAGGAAGGCCGAGCACCCGGCGAAGCTCCTGGAGAGGCCCCGGTCGAGCTCTAAGGCAGAGGAGGAGCGTGGCAGTGCCCCCTCCCTCAAGGATAAGGCGGTGAGCGCACCTAAGGTGGTGAAGGCCTTGATCCATCCGACCAAGCCCTCTATCGAAACGGTCGCGGCGGCCCTGGCCCAGCCTGTGGAGGCTGCACCAGTGGTGGCGACCTCAGGGCCCAGAATCTCCCTGCCTCCTCGGAGGGAGTCTTCTTTTGTGCCCATCAATAGGACCCCCGTGAAACCCTCCGTGGGGAAGAAGGGGGGGCAGGGCGTCGTCGTAGATTCGGCCTCAACCTCAGAAGAGGAGCTGATCGAGGTCTTAAGCCACGGCCTAGGCGTGGAACAAGACCAGCCCGTCGGAATGGGCCCCGACGCAGGTGACGACGACGACGACATCGTCGAGGATACCGACGGGGCCCCTGCTCGCCTGTCGGATTCCCCTCTGCCAACGCCGCGAGACAACTCGGCGGCCATTTTGTTGGCCATACAGTCCTTATGCACTGAGATAAGGACGAGGCTACCGTTACCGACGGAGGAACCTCTCCCGTCGGGGGATCCAGAACCGGGACCTTCTGGTGTTCCCCCTACCAAGAAAAGAAGGATCCATCCTCCACCTCCTTTTCAACCGTCGCGCCCCGTCCAGCCCTCCTCCCCATCCACCCGAGGGGATGATACGGGGACTGACACGGCAGCGACGGGTACGGACGACGAGGCATACGACGAGGATTTTCCGTCGTCGCCTCCCACCAGGGCTTCTCCGCCCGACGAGATCGGATCTTTCCACTCCATGATCTCCAGGGCTTCCGAGCTTTTCCAACTCTGCCCTGAGGAGAAGAAAAAGGAAGGCTTCCTTTATCAGCGGCGCGAGGCCAAGAGGAAGACGGTCCTCGCAGTGCCTCTGTTGGACGACATTTGGGATGAGGGCCTTTCCCTCCTCAAGAACCCTTCCACGACGCCAGCTAGAAGAGACCGGTACGAGAAGAAGTACCGGGTCCCAGACACGGCCCCCCTATGCCTCTGGGCGCAGCCTACCCCGGACTCCATCGTCTCCGCGGCAGTCAGGAAGAAAGCGGGGGGGGGTGCGGCCTCCACATCGACTTCCCCGCCGGACGGCGAGGGAAAGAAATTGGATACTATGGGACGTAGAGTCATCTCGTCGGCAGCGACGACGATTAAAGCGGCCAACGCCTTGGCTATCGTGGCCCGCTACGACAGGGAGCTCTGGTACAAGATGGCTCCCCTGCTGGATTTTCTGCCGGACGACAAGAGGGCGGAGGCCCTTGAGATCCTCCAGGAAGGTGAAGTGGCTTCGGACCACGCCTTCACCGTGGCGACGGACATCGCCGACGCGGGGTTCCGCCAGCTGGGCAACGGCGTTTGCCTTCGACGTCGTGGATGGCTCAAAGCTACGGACTTTCGGCAGGACGTCCAGACCAGAGTCCTGGACATGCCCTTCGACGGGAACAACCTGTTTGGGAAGACGGTGGACGATTCCCTCCAGGCCATCAAGGCGGATACTGAGACGGCCCGGGCCCTTGGAGTCCTGCAGCAACGACGGACGCCCTTTCGGAGCGGCGGAGGCAAGGGCGCCTCCAAAGGTTCCGGCGGCGGTTTCTCTTCCTACCGTCAAGCGGCCCGCTCGTCGTCGCAAGAGGCCTACAGAGGACGAGGCAAGTCTAGCGGACCCCGCCGTCGTCGCCAAGGAGGTCAAGGCGGCAAGGCCGCGTCCAAGCAGGATTGAACCGGCCGTGGGGTCGGGCCCCCACTGAAGCACCCCGGTGGGAGGCCGGCTGGCGGGCTTCGTCAGCGTGTGGGAGTCCATCTCCACCGACCGTTGGGTGCTGGACGCCCTGGCCCGGGGCCACGCGCTCGAGTTTCAAAGAAGGTGCCCGCGCGTCCCCCCCGTGGCCAGGAAAGAACTTCACGTCCCTCAACTTCTCCTGGAGGTAAAGGCGATGCTCAGGAAGGGCGCCATCGAACTCGTCCCAAAGAGGCTTCGGGGCCCGGAGTCTACTCGCGATACTTCCTCGTGAAGAAGAAGACGGGAGGATGGCGCCCCATCCTAGACCTGCGACGGCTGAACAAGTTCATCAAGGCGCAGAAGTTCCGGATGGTCACCCTACAGCACGTCCTGGGTCAACTGGAGGAAGGAGACTTCCTATCGTCGTTGGATTTGGAGGATGCCTACTTCCACATTCCAATCCTAAAGGGGCACCGAAAATTCCTCAGGTTCGTGGTCCAAGGGCGTCATTACCAGTTCAAAGCCCTTCCCTTCGGACTACGGTCGGCACCCAGGGTATTCACCAAGTGCCTCGCACCGGTGGCGGCGCAGCTGCGCCGCGAGGGGATTCACGTCTACCCCTACCTGGACGACTGGCTCATCCGCGCCAAGACGAAGGAGCTCGCCGTGGTCCACACAGCAAGGACCGTCCAACTCCTCACGGACCTGGGATTCTCCGTGAACTACGCCAAATCCCACCTGGTGCCCGCGCAAGTCGCACTGTTTCTGGGAGCGAGGCTCGACACAGTGTCCCTTCTGGCCTCCCCGTCGGAGGAGAGGACCAGGACCATCTTGGGCAAAGTGCAACGGATGTTGGTGGCCGACGCGGCCAAAGTGAGATCCATCAAGTCCCTCCTCGGGATGATGTCTTCCTGCATCTACCTCATTCCCATGTGCAGGCTCCGGATGCGCCCGTTGCAAGAATTCCTGGATGCGCGCTGGATCCAGACGACGGGCAGCTTCGAAGAAAGGATCAAGCTCGACGAGAGTTTCCGACGAGCGATACGGTGGTGGGGCACCCGCGCGCATCTGACGGCGGGCATGGACTTCCAGACCCCAGCCCACCAGGAGACTGTGACCACGGATGCCTCCCTGGAAGGGTGGGGAGCGCACACCGAAAATCTGCACGCGAGGTGACTCTGGCTCCCGACGGAGAAGTCCCTGCATATCAACGTCCTGGAGCTCCGTGCAGTGTTTTGGGCCCTCAGGTCCTTCCTTCCGTCCCTGAGGGGCAAGGTGGTGAGGATCTTCACCGACAACACCACCACCATGTTTTACATCAGGAAACAGGGCGGAACCAGGTCCCCAGCGCTGTCCAAGGAGGCGCAGGACCTGTGGCATTGGGCCGTCGCCCAAGGGATTTTTCTGGTGCCGTTTCATCTGGCAGGGATAAAAAACACCATCGCCGACTCACTCAGCAGGGAGCTGCGCTCGTGCCACGAGTGGGAACTACGGCAGGATCTGGTGGATCGCCTCTTCCGACGGTGGGGCACACCCCAGATCGACCTGTTCGCGACGGCTACGAACACCAAGTGCCGGAGGTTCGCCAGCAGGTTTCCCCAGACGAGGAGCATGGGCGATGCTTTCTCGTTCCCCTGGGAGGGCCTGTTCCTCTACGCGTTCCCTCCCTTGCCTCTGCTAATCCGGCTCGTCAACCAGCTCAAGAGGTCACGGTGCAGGATGATCCTCGTCGCACCTGTGTGGCCGAGGCAGATATGGTTCCCGGACCTTCTGGACTTGTCAGCATCCCCGCCGATCAAACTGCCGGCGGACGCGGATCTACTCTCCAGGGAAGGAGGCGCCATCCTCCACCACGACCCGAAGTCGCTGAACTTGCAGGCCTGGCTCCTGCAGCGCTAGAGTTTGGAGGATACGACATACCGGCCGATTGCAGAGAGGTTCTTGCAAAGGCCAGGGCGTCCTCGACTCTTAAATGCTACGGACACAAATGGAAGAGGTTCTCTGTCTGGTGCCACGCACAGAAGATTAACCCTCTACGGATTACGGCTCCCCAAGTACTGCCGTACCTGCTGACGCTGGCCAAAGCTGGACTGGCACACGCGTCCATCAAGATTCATCTTGCTGCGATCTCCCGATACACCAGAACCACGGGGCGGACGTCCTTGTGGTCTCATCGTCTGGTGAAAGAGTTCATGAAGGGACTATTCAGATCGTTCCCGCCGGTGAAGGCTCCGGCCCCGGCGTGGGAGCTCAACGTGGTGCTGATCAAGCTCATGGGACCTCCGTTCGAGCCTCTGCACTCGGCCCCGTTGAAGTTTCTATCGTGGAAAACAGCTTTTCTTGTGGCCATCACCTCCGCACGACGAGTGGGAGAGATCCAGGCCCTTTCCTGCAAGGCCCCGTACTTGACTTTCCACGACACGAGGGTAGTGCTCAGGACGCACCCCTCCTTCATGCCCAAGGTACCGTCGGACTTCCATCTCAACGAACCCTTGGTGTTACCTGTGTTCTTCCCGTCGCCTTCGTCGCCGGCTGAGAGGACTTTGCACTCGCTGGATGTAGCTAGAGCGCTGAAGTTCTACGTGGACCGCACGAAGTGTTTTCGGAAGACGTCACAACTCTTTGTGAACTTTGGACCTGTCAATCAGGGGAAGGCTCTCTCGAAGGCTTCCATCTCCAGATGGCTCTCCGGCTGTATCATGTACTGTCACCGGTTGGCAAACCGACCGCTGCCTGGCCGTCCGAGAGCCCATTCCACCAGAGCGATCGCAGCTACCACGGCGTTCCTATCTGGTGTGCCCCTGCTGGACATATGCAGGGCTGCTACGTGGAGGTCGACGCACACCTTCACGAAATTCTACTGCGTCGACCGGGATTCCAGGGAGGAGTCCAGGGTCGGCCAAGCAGTGCTGCGCAACCTGTTCGCCTGAGGTGGGCCTGGTGAGGAGGTAAGATGCTTAATGTTGAGTTGATGTGATGCTTAATGTTGAGCCTTTGCCACCTCCCGTGGTTGTGCATGTGTGTACTGCTATGTATTCTTTATTCATGAGCATGTGAATCCATGCCAGACCCCATGCTGGAGAAGGAACAAGTTACTTACCTGTAACTGTTGTTCTCCAGCATGGGTCTGGCATGGATTCACATGCGAACCCTCCCGCCTACCCCTCTGCGGCTCTTCACTTGGTCATACTGCCAATTCACGTGCTTCCAAATCTGAAGATGGCTGCCAGAGGCGGTGCTTAGGTAGAGGGCAGTCATTGGCTGTGGTCAGTATGACGCAGAGACCAGTGATTGGTTATTGCTACGAAAGACAGATCAGAAACGAAACTGATACTGGTTTTTTCTTTACCGAGGATTCCCAGCCTGACGACGGGGAATATTCATGAGCATGTGAATCCATGCCAGACCCATGCTGGAGAACAACAGTTACAGGTAAGTAACTTGTTCCTATTTCTTCGTGAAGATGTCTTCCTCGTCTTCCACACCACGTCCGGGCTTCAAGAAGTGCAGGGACTGTGGGTCCAAGATGTTGGTTACGGACTCACACGACGCCTGCCTCTGGTGCCTCGGGGAGGCCCATGACACGGATGACTGTCGACTGCCAGTCGCTCACGTCTAAAACCTTGCGGGAGGGCAAGAAGAAATTATCGGTAGGTAAGGTGTCCAAGCCCCGGAAGTCGAGGTCTGCGGGGTGTTTTCAACAGATGACTCGAGGGGCGACTCTCCGCGTCATCGGAAGTCCAGTGGGTCTCGGTCCCGGAGTCGGTCTTGCCACTCCTCTGCCTCTTCGAGGCACTCCCGGAAGCGCCGTCATCGGTCGCCTTCCACGTCCTCATCCGAGGACTCCGTAGGTCGCTTACCCCACCAAGCATGCGACACCGGAGGAATGGGCTTCCTTCGAGAATCGCCAACATTTTCTTCCCGAATCGCAGGTCACTGGTCCGTCCGCGCCTCCGAGTGGGGTCAGTCGTGATCCGCCGAGAGACCCTGCTCGCACGCCTTCGGGCTCGGGTGGTCGTCACGATTCGCGGGAGAGGTCCCGCTTGGACAAGGGGAATCGTTCTCTGCATGTCCGGTCCCGGTCCTCGACGTGCTCGAGACCGTGTGAACCTGTGGTGTCTTCACAGAAGACTAAGACACCGGTGGCACTGAGGTCGTCTATGGACTCTTTCGAGGGCTTGCCTTCGAAGAAGTCCTCGATGCCATCGGTGTCCTGGTCGTCGAGGGACCCGCTCAGGGGCCACGGCCTTGAGGACTGTGTCGGCGCCGTCGACGCAGATTCACTCTATGCCCTCTATCCCTTTTGAGGCTGTGTCAACGGGGGAACCCCGTGGCTCGGTGGAACCCCGTAGAAAGGCTCTGGCCAAGGTCAAGCATGGCTTTGGTTCAAGTTCTGTGCCTTCTTACCGTCATCTGGAGTTTATTTCAGAGGTGGATGAGGGCTCTGATGATGGCATGGTGCCTGACACGGTGCCAGATGAGATTCTCTCGGGCCATAGCCAGTTTGAGGACCTGAGGCAGTCCCTGCATGATGCTAGTGGGCTGAACACGTCTCCGGAGGTGGAGTTTTGTAGGCCTGAGCATGGCACTCTTGCCAATTCTTCGTACCGGGGCCTTATGTCAAGGGTCACCGAGTACTTGGGATGGTCTGCTCCGTCGGGGGAGTTTGTTCAGGATGACCTTACGGATATCCTCGACATTGGTCCACCAACTGACCTGGTACTGCCGTTTTATATGGCTCTACAGAGGAGGGTGGCGGCGGCAGCTTGGACTGCTCCGGAGAGTCTCCCGGCAGTGGGCAAGTCTTTGCCGCGAAAATACCACCCAGCCAGTAGTGACCCCTGCTACTTGTCCAAGCACCCTACTCCGGAGAGTTTGGTGGTGCAGGCGGCTACGGCCCCGGCAAAGCAGGCGTCGTACCCTACCATCCCTCCTGATGGGGACGACAAGCATTTTGACGGCTGGGCGAAGAAGTGTTTTCTGCAGGGGGTATGGCGCTTCAGGCAGCCAACTCCATATGTGCCTTGTCACGTTTCACGCACTCTGTGGAATTGTTTCCTTGGCGGCTGAACATATTCCCAAAGGGGACGAACGAGATGGTTTCTTTGCCATGGTTCAGGATGGCAAGGATGCCATGTGTGAGGCCGTTCAGTCGGGTTTGGACATGGCAGATTGCGTCAACCGGTCCATGGAGGCGAGCACCGTGATACGCAGGTTTGCGTGGTTGCGGAAGTCGGGGTTTGCTCCTGATGTGCAGGCCCGGCTCCTCAACATGCCCTTTGACGGGCAGCATCTTTTTAGCAGCAAGGCTGACAGCCTTGAGAGGTTACAGTCCTCAAAAGCTGCAGCGAAGTCGTTGGGTGCTGCAGTTCGACAACCTCCGCCTTTTCGTCCTAGGGGATAGCAATGGAGGGGAGGTTCCTTTCGTTATTACTCCTTTGGTAAAGCGAGAGGAGCTGCCAGTCAAAGGGGCCACCGTCTGAGTGCCAGAGGTGGAAAACAAGGTACTCGAGGTGCCAACGCCGCTCGGGCTGTTGCCTCTTTGCTCTCAGGCAATGCCGCTTCAGCTCAGTCATGAGGCCATGTCCCATGGTTCGCCGTTTGGGGGAAGGCTGGCGCAGCATCTTGCAGAGTGGCGCGCCATTACTTCAGAGGTGTGGGTTCTAGAGATCATAACCCACGGCTACTGTCTTCCTTTCCGGCAGAGGCCTCAAGACAATCCACCGGGGAATCTCTTTGAAGAGTCCGGATCTGCTCCTTGTGGAGGAAATTCAAACCCTGCTGGAGAAAGGCGCCATAGAACTGGTGCCTGTAGCAGAGAGGAACAAGGGATGGTATTCCCCTTATTTTTTTGATTTCCAAGAAAGACCGGGGGGGATTGAGACCCATCATGGACTTGCGCGGTTTGAACAAACTCAGGAAGGACAAGTTCAAGATGGTTACTCTCTCTCGTCCTCCAGGCCCTTCAACTTCAGGACTGGTTGGTGTCTCTCGACCTCAAGGATGCTTATTTTCATGTGCCGATCCATCCAAAGCACCAAGAAGTACCTGAGGTTTGCGGTTGGCGACTCGCACTTTCAGTTTCGGGTCCTGCCGTTCGGATTGGCCTCCGCCCCGAGGGTCTTCACCATGCTCATGGTAGTGGTGGCAGCGCACCTCAGGAAAGGTGGGATTCACGTCTACCCCCTACCTGGATGATTGATTGATCAGGGTGCGCTCTCCAGAGCAAGTCTTGGATCATCTGTCCGTCACCTGCCACTCCCTCCACAAGCTGGGCTTCTCTAAACTTGAAGTCCCATTTGACACCAACTCAGAGGCTCCAGTACATCGGAGCAGTGCTCGACACGTCCCTGGGGCAGTGTTTTCCTCCCCAGGTGAGGGCTCCTCACATTCAGCAGATGGTGCACAAGTTTCAACTTGCCCAGACTCTCCCAGCGTTCGAGTTCTTGAGACTGCTCGGCTTCATGGCATCCTCATTCTTCTAATGCCAGAGGCCAGGTTGCGGATCAGATCTTTGCAATGGGCACTCAAGCTCCAGTGGTCTCAGTCCTCCGGCAGGACGTCGGACCCTGTTCAGGTGCCGTCTTCGGTCGCCCAGGACCTTCTGTGGTGGGCTGACGAGGGCAATCTGATGGGGTGGGGGGGGGGGCTCCATTTTGGCTGCCCTGGCCAGAGGTGACTATCGTGACGGACGCATCCCTCACGGGATGGGGAGCTCATGCCAACGAGTTGAGTCAGCAGTCGTTGGTCTCTGTCGGAGTCCAGACTCCCTATCAATCTGTTGGAGCTGAGGGCCGTCGGGCTAGCCCTGAAGGCTTTTCTGCCGACTGTGCGAGGAAAGAATGTCCTGATCCTGAAGGACAACACGGTGGCCATGCACTACCTCAACAAAAAGGGGGGTGGCAGGGTCACTTCCTCTGTGCAGCGAGGCGATGCAGCTCTGGTTCTGGGCAATGCAGCAGGAAGTTTCGATCTCGGCAGTTCATCTGACAGGAGACGAAAACAAGACGGCGGACGCTCTGAGCAGTCGGAGCGTGATCTCTCACGAGTGAGAGTTGGCTCAGGAGATTCTCCTAGAGATCTTCGCCCTTTGGGGGACCCCTCAAGTGGATCTTTTCGCCTCCAGTGTCAACCGGAAGTGCAAGAGGTTCTGCTCGCGGGAATTTCCTCCAAACGGAGCCATAGGAGACGCGTTCGTGGTGGAGTGCTCATTCCCACTGCTGTACGCGTTTCCTCCAGTCCCCCGTCATCCCACAAGTACTGCAGAGGTTATGGAGGTTCAGTTCCCGGATGATCCTCACTGCTCCGGCGTGGGCCTGGAGGATGTGGTACCCGGACCTTCTCGACTTGTCCATCTGCCTTCCACGTCGTCGATTGGGACCTCCCTGAAGACGTGGTGGAGGTGTTGCATTCGGCCAGAAGGCCCGCAATAAAGTCCCTCTACCGTTGCCGTTGGAGAAAGTTCTGCGGCTGGTGCAGGATTAAGAATGTGGATCCTTTTGCATGTTGAAATTCCCATGGTTCTGTCTTTTTTGCTTTCTTTGGCCCATAGGGTCCTTCAAGTGGGTACCATTAAAGGTTACATGGCAGCGCTGTCCATATTTAAGCGCTCGTCTGAAGAGTGTTCCTATTTTAAAATTCCTTTAATTTCGCAGTTTCTGAAAGGGCTCACTAATGTGTTCCCTCCGTCACCTTTCCAGGTGCCCGGTTGGGATTTGAACCTTGTTCTCAAGTTTCTGATGGGTGCTCCATTTGAGCCTTTGCATTCATGCCTTTTGAGGCTGTTAACTCTTAAAACTGTATTTTTAGTTGCGGTCACTTCCGCTCACAGATTGAGTGAGTTACAGGCACTTTCAGTTAAGCCACCCTTCACTGCGTTTCATAAGGACAGGGTTGTCCTTAGAGTTCGTCCTTCTTTTCTTCCGAAGGTGGTGTCAGAATTTCATTTAGGCCAGAAGGTTGTTCTTCCGGCATTTTATCCTCCTCCACATCCTGGTAAGGAAGAGGAGAGGCTCCATAGGCTTGATCCTAGGAGAGCATTAAGCTTTTATATTTCACGTATGTCCCGGGTCAGAGTGGACGATCAGCTCTTTATTGGTTACGCTGGAAAGCGTTTGGGACAGGCTGTGATGAAACAGACTTTGTCTTGCTGGATTATTTTGGCTATCTCAGAGTGTTACCGCTTGGCGGGTAAGGACCCACCGGTCGGCTTACGGGCCCATTCTACCAGGGGTATGGCTGCCTCTACTGCCCTGCGGAGGGGTGTTCCTATTCCTAGCATCTGTGATGCAGCCACCTGGGCATCGGTACATACTTTTGTACGTCACTACTCCCTGTATTCCATCCGGGGGCAGGATCTGGCCTTTGGCAAGGCGGTCCTTTACTCCGCAATTTGATTGGGCATGCTAAATTTCTGTTTTCTAAAATTCTTTTCCCACCTCCTTGCGTTGGTACTGCTTTGGGAGTCTGTCATAGATATGGAATACGTCGGAGGACCCAATCCCCTCGAAGAACAAGTTACTCTTACCTGGTAACGTTCTTTCGATGGGATTGTCCGACGACGTATTCCATATCACTCCCTCCCTACCTTCCCCGCTACAGAATTTCTTATGCGATTGCAGCTTACGTTTCCGCAAGGCTTTGTGTGTCAGACTGGCAGAAAACTGGTGGCACACGTTCTGGGGAAAATCTACAACTGGCTACGGGCGTTGTGCGTCCTACTTATAACATCCAGTGACGTTGGCCGTCGGAGGAGGTCCTCGAGGGTGCCACATCGACGCAGACGCCGAAGATTTTCCAACGCAGCACAGCTGTGATTACTGTCATAGATATGGAATATGTCGCCAGACCATCCCATCGAAAGAATGTTAGCAGGTAAGAGAGTAACTTGTTCATCTGTGAGGTAGATGAATACTGACAAAAAAAAACTGACTACTTCCCACACATTACTTATCTTCAATATTCTCCAGCGCCAGATGTCTTTGTAACGTTTTAAAGCAACCAGAGGTCACAGTGAGGCTCCATCCGGCATTGTGGCATGCCCCAACAACATACTTCACAGGGCAAATACAGGGTGGCGAAGCCTAATGACTGCAGTTCCTTTTTCCCCACACACTGTATGCTTCTGGACCACCATTGGTACTTTTGTAGCTACTGCATCCTGCCTAAGGCATGGGGCTTCAAGCCCCTCTCTGACTTTGGGTGGCAGTTGTCCTGGTTGGGCCGGACCACAACACTGAGGATTGCAGATCCTGAAATGATAGCCACTCAAAGTGCCTTAGAAGCCATCCTGCAAAATTCTTTATTTCAAACTGTAATTCCATGCCTTGTTGGGATAAGCCTCTCTTCAGAAGGGAATATTCCTTTCAAAGATGCCAGATTTTTTTTAAAGCAGGGAATGGTCTCTCTGGCGGTCTGGAACCACTTAACTAACTTGTGGCTGAGCACTGCCTGAGGAGCTGTATAATGGAGAGGATCTACTGGACTTGGCTAGAGGTCTCCAAGAGGCCAGTGGTTTGGACACATCTTGAGATCTGGCTATCCTTCCAGTGCCAATCCCTGGCAAACCTCGCTGCTCATTTCAGCGAACCACTGCTAAGGTTGTGGCAACCTTGCATAGTTTGCTCCTAAGCCAAAAGTCTAGTCTGACCTGACTGACATTTCGGCAGAGGGTCCTTCACTGTAGGCCTTTTTGCTCTTTAACGAAGAGGCTCCAGTTCCGGTAACCAAGAGGAAGCCAATGATTGAGGCTGCAGTGGACTGAACTTGCCAAAAAGCATCAAACTGCCCCCTCAGAGCCCCAGTTTCCTCGCCACTCACCCCTTGCCAGAGAACTTGGTGGTGCAAGACTCAACAACATGGTTAAAGACCACGTCTGTGTCCCTCATTTTCCTCCCCAACAGGGAAAGCAAAAGGCTAGATGTCATGGGCTAGAAAGTCTTGCCTTGTGGTCCGTCTATGCCACTTGCACTTTGGCCAAGTATATCTTTTGCACTGTGGAGTGTAATTTCTGGGGCACCAATAAACTTGCCTACTGAGGAGATGGATAGTTTCAACTTTTTTTTAAACTTTATTTTCCGCAACAAAACAGACAGCATGACATTCATAATTGGAAGTACTTACAAGTAGCAACATGACACGGGTGAGATCAGTACATTGAACCGTAACAATGTCAAGTAAAACATTATACAGCCCCATGGAATAAATCCCAAATACAGTGATCGACCCAGACACTCCCTACTACCCAATATGTTGACTCTGCACGAGCCAGGTATGTGCGGAATGGAGCCCAAATGTCCTTAGGTTGGCAGCCTGGGGTCACCATAGCAATGAAGGCCTCCACCCTCTTGCTGGTGTAAACCAAATCCTTAAGCCATTCTTCACAGGTTGGGGCCAGCGCTGATTTCAAATGCCAGAGGATACATTTTATTTTTTTTATTTTTAGAAACCATGCAGGCAAGATTAAAGAATCTTCTTGTAACTATTGACCTCTTGCCTATATCCCCCTGCAAATATTTTAATGGGGGGGGAGCCCAACAATGTCACTCAGAATTTCGACCACCTTTCGCCAAAATAAACTGATGGGTGGACGGTCCCAAAACAGGTAGGGTGAGTTAGCAGGAGAAAAACCACACTTTGCACATGCACCATTCACTCCGGGGGAGAACTTATCTATTTTTGCAGGGGAATGTAGAGTAGTTAATAAAATATTTTGAACTGTATCAGCCGGTAACCGTCCAACAAATTCTTCTTTAGTTAATACAATACTGCATATCTGTAACATCAGTGTGTAGATCTCGCTCCCATTTCTGGCAAGCCCTTTTCTTATAGCCCAGCCTGTACCAGGCAGTTAAGGCGTGTTGAGCGCCAGTCTTTGAAATGTTCTAGCCCATGCGCTCGAAGTAGTGCGTACAGGGTCAAATGAACAGGAATCTACCTACCAATCACTAAAAATCAATCACTGATTATGTTTTCAGGAGCCACCCCATATTGCTCCAGGGATTGAACAACCACCTTTAGCCATATTGGAGCCAGCAAAGTGTGCCTGTGCCACTGGTGTAGCCAGACCTCCTTGTGTATATGGCTCAACCAGTTCCAAGCTAATCCTAGCGGCTCTGTCCCCCCAGATAAACTCTAGTGCAAGTGACCTTAATCGTGCGAAAAACTCCCTCCCTGGCCAAATGGGAAAGTTACAAATATAATTGTGCATCCCAAAGTACTCTATCATTTTGGGCAAAGAAAGTCTGCTGTACAATGAAGGAGAAAGTCTGGACCATAACTTCAATTTAGCACCGAGTGTCTTCAGATATCATGTGTGATTATCCGAGTACAGGGATTTCAGTGATCTGGAGACCACTATGCCCACATTTTAATTGTGATGGTTCCTATTCAAACCCGTTAAATCTGATGGAGCAGCTGTAGCATCCGTGAGTGGGAAGAGCTCTGACTTGGATCTGTCAATTCTTTATCCAGAATACCTGGTAAACTGATGGACTGTGTCCATCAAGGGGCCCAGGTTAACCTCCAGGTCCTGGACATAAAGAAGAGTGTAATCCACAGATAACGAGATGACTTGCGGGGGGCCTAATATGTGGATACCACTATGCCTGTGAATCATTCTAATATGCGCTGCCAGCGGCTCAATGGTGAGCGCAAGGGGGATAGCGGCCCTCCCTGCTGCATACCTCTCCCTAACTGCACACCTGTGATATTATTGTTGGTGCGGACCTTGGCCACAGACCCAGAACAGAGCAACTGCACACAATTTATGAAATAATGCCCAAACTAATAGTGCTGCAGAACCTTGAATAAATGCATCCATGACACTGAATCAAACGCTTTCTCAGAATCCACGGAGGCCGCTACTGCTGCAGTGAGTTGATTAATTTGAGACATAATGCAAAACAACCACCTGAGATTCAGTGGCGTGGACTTACTGGAAATAAACCCAGACTGATCCAGGTGCACCAGGCATGCCATGTATGGGAGCAGCCGGCAGGAAGGTATCTTAGCAAAAATCTTCATGTCCACATTCATTAAGGACCATGGCCAATCTGAAGTCAGGCCAGCGGGAGGCTTATTGGGCTTTTAATATAACAGTAATGATGGCCTCCCAAAGGGAGGGCGGCAGCTCCCCAACCTTCAGTGGTGACTCCCACACCTGAAGCAATCTAGGCGCCAACATCCGCCTGAATTCCTTGTATAATTCAGGCCCATCTGACCCAGGTGCCTTATCAGACGCAGCGCCGCTATAGCCTCACACACTTCCTCAACCATTATTGGATTGTATAAAGCTAATCTGGCCTCCTGGGGAAGCTCCAGGAGATCGATATCGGATAAATGGACCACTAGAGTGTTCAAGAGGGAAGCGCCCGTCGACCCTACTCCAGCCCCTCTTGGTGTGCTGCAGGGATCCTGCCTCTCTCCCACGCTCTACAACACTTACACCAAACCCTTCTTTGACCTCCTGGTCTCCTTGGGTGTCATTTATACCATCTTTGCAGATGGCACCCAAATACTCATTCCTATCACAGGTAACTTTTCCCTAGACACCAATATTATCGACTTGGTTTACAGTAACCATGCAAAATTGGATGGCCAAACACAATCTGCTTGAATAATGAGAAAACTGACTCCTTTGTTGGCTCTCCCTGACGCCTTAAAAACCTAGACCCTTCTTTCTCCATCTGCATAGCTGGTACCACCATCCCTGTCTGAAACGGGTAACCTTGGAAGTACATCTTGAAGCAGAGTTGATCATGACGAAACACACACATGCGCATTCATGATCCACAGCTTATACCTCTCGGCTCATCTCACTGACCAGACAATTTCTGACTCCAGCCAATTGCCTCAAGCTTCCACATACGCTAATCCTTTCTAAATTGGATTTTTGCAACATGCTCCTCATGGGCACCTCTGCCACTAACCTAGCTAAACTGCAGAACAAAGCACTGCGCACAGCACTGGGGCTCAAGCGTGCTAATCATATCTCTACCATCGGACGAAGTACACGGGATGCCAGTAAAAGCACATATTGGGGCTCTTTATGAGTATGCCGGTCCGGTAACAACGTGCTGGTAAGTTACCGGCACCGTTGTTACTGTACCGTATACTCCAAGTTTTGCCAGCAGGTGCCTTTCCGCCCACCAGGCCTGACATGGCTTGTAGAAAGGCACCCGCTCGCAGAGTTTCACGGTAGCACTGGCACCATTATCATTATGAATGGTGCTGGTGCTACCGTCCTCCCCATTCCCATTGAGCCCTATGTGGCTCAAATGGAAATGGGGAGTAATTTTTCCTGGCGCCTGGCTATAGGGAATTACTGGACGGCTGGGACTGTATTGCCCCGGTAATTCCCCATTGCCAGGCATCGGGGGGAAAAAAGTCTGTTTTTACCGGCACGGCTACTGCCAGGGTCGTCATGAGGCCCATTGAGTTCAAAACTCTCTCCCTTGCGCACAAATGCATTTATAAGGTAGCATTCACTTACCTCAACAACACACTCACCCAGAAACACTCGGGTAGAGTCCTCAGATCAAATGCCAGTAACCCCCTGGTCACCCCCCGCTTTAGAAACAAAAGAGCTGGTGGCTGTAGCTTTGGGATCACCGCGCCTACCCTCTGGAACACCCTCCCGTAGAACATCAGAAATGAGCAATCAGATCATGTATTCAAATAACACATAGAAACATGGCTCTTCAATAAGTATGTAACCAAATTCTGCATATGTAATGAACGTTGTGCTACCCCAGTGTTTTATATACATGTCATAAAAAATCAAATATTCCTTCAAGGTAGTGTTAGAACATGCATCTGCATTGTCATACAACAAAGCATAGTAGTCTTGAAACACCCTATTCGTTCTTTGATCTAACTGTTTGGGCCAATGTTCTTCCAGGTCTCTCCACCTCCTCGTTTGTTCTAGCCATGCTAGGTTTGGCCATGTACTTAACTTCCTTTTGCGCAAGTCCTTGAAACAATACATAGTCCCTTTAATCACATCCAGCACACCGCTCTGTCCTTTGTTCAGCCATATTTGTTTTCCATCTGCCTCGGCTGCCGTTCAACCCGGCTCAATTCAGCCCAAACAGATTTAAGAGTCCCTGCTGGAACCAACAATTCACCCTGTATCCAAAGTTTAAATGTTTACCACACACTGAAGGGTGGCTGTCTGCCCAGGGTCTAGCAGCATGGACGGTGACGTCCTCCATATAGTATGAGGCTCTGGCTGCCAGGGCACAATTATGAACCGCACAACCAGGGAGTGATCAGACAGTGTATGTGGTAACATTTCACAACGTTGTACATTAGGGACCAGCACAGATGATGGAAACCAATGATCCATTATAGACATCAAGTAGTGCAGAGTTAAATAGTAGGTATACTCTCTCACATTAGGATGCAGGCAACACCAGACCTCGGAAAGCTGCAGGTGGTGCAAAAATTGAAGAAGTGCCTGTGCTGTGGCAGAACTTGCCCGGGCAGCTATGGGGGATCTATCAAGGATGTCATTTAGTGTGGTGTTGTGATTTATCTCTATCACAGAGTTGTAAAAAGAGGGTCCTCAATGTTAGGGTCATTGGTGTTAATTAACCCTCACCTGAGTCTCCTTTTTGGGGCTGGAGTCCCTGCGCTCCCCTTAGCGGGTCTTCCCCGACCCATGTGTTGATTCCAAGAGACCTTTCTTTTCCACCCCCCCCCCCCCCCCCCCACCTTGCTTTTGTTTTTCCCCTCCCCAGGCATAATCCTGTTACTCTTGTAGCCGCAGGGTTACCATTATGTGGCTGAGCCCCTTTCTGAAGGGTCCGGTTCTTGCAAGGGATTATCTGCTGAAGATCTTGGGCGTTCAGGCTCCTTTTTTTTTCCTAGCTTTTCTCCTTGACTCTTGAGTTGTCCATTCCCATGCCTTCCTTTTTGATTGATCCCTTACTGGGTCATGGGTTTCGCTGTAGATTGGTTCCACTTCTATGCCAAGTATGTCGGCTCCATCGTGGTGATTCTTTGCCTTTTATTAAACTCGAATAGGAGGCTGAACGAGAAAGTCCATTTTATATTTGATGCCTCGTTTCATTAGGGCCTGTACTATAGGGCGCATGTCTTCTTTTGGTGAGCCTGATCTGGGAGAGATCTTGAAATAGTTGCATCGTGGCTCCAATTTGAGGTTGTCCGTTCATCTGGCGGCAGTCAGGACTTTCTCTTTCTGGGTGTAATCATGCATGGCTGCTAGGACGTCTCTCAGTCTTGTTCCTGGTTCACTGCTCTTTGGCCCAACTCCATGGACCCTGTCCACCAGGATTTCATCAAGGTCAGATACGTCTATCAGGGTTGAGAATATTGGTTTTACTGCTTGCTGTAACTCTGCGTCTCCCACAGATTCGAGATTTGCCCTAATCCTAATGTTTGCCCTCCTTGACCTATTTTTGAGGTCCTCTGTTTGGATGTCCAAATTGTGCGTCGCCCTGGCTAGCTGTTCTATCATGTCCTCCATTTTGTGGGTGTCGTCGGCCATCTCCTGCAGGGTTTTTTAATTAGTGTCTGCTCTCGATTACAGCGTGTGCAGGTTCCTGTCCTTTATTGCTCCCATCAGGTCTTCCTTCATTTTGTCTAGTTGTGCTTGCATCATGTTGGCCATCTTGTCTTTGCACTCTTGGGCTAGAGGCCAGTTGAGCCACCTCAGTGACTGGGAAGGGGAGGGATTGGGGAAAGGGGGGGACAACCCGGTCTTAATCTAAAAAAGTATGCTCGTCTAGCAATCACCCAGAATACCTGCAGACAATGGCTAAGGAAAGGTTGCTAAAAATCCTAACCCTGAACGTAAAGGGGCTCAAATCGCCAGTTAAAAGGAAAAAGCTGGACCACTTCTTCGCTAGGGAGGGCCCAGACTTAATTGCCTTACAAGAAACTCATATACAAGAGTCAGACAAACGCAAATAAAACTACGGGAATATGACCGACTCATCAATCAAATAACCCTGGGACTAAAGGGGGTACCCTCATTGCACTGAAGATCAATTTAGACCTCAAAATAATAGGAGTGAATAGAGACATTATCAGAAGGTACATAGCTATAATCATCCAGGGGGGATGGGAGACAATGGGCCTCATTACGAGTTTGGAGGTAGCCATGTCCTTATAAGGGCATGGCTACCCCCAAACTCTGGTCCGGCTCTAGGTCCCGCAAAAGGGGACTTACTGGGCCATTCCAACCTTGGCGAGCCCGGTAATGCCCTTTCGTGGGACCCGGAGCCGGTACGTCCCCATTCCCATTTGAGTCCACATAGGGTGCAATAGTAATGGGGAGGATGGTAGCAGCGGTACCGTTCATAACGGTACCGTTGCTACCATCCTGTTCTGCTCGCGGGTGCCACTCTGAACACCTGGTCTGACCAGGCGCAGGTCCTTCTAGGTTTGGTCAGTTTGTTCCTATGCCTTTGGCGGGCTTGAGGACTGAAGACCACCTCTGACACCCGAGTGTCTGGGGTGGGCAGGAAGTGAGGGAGGTGCCCGAAACTCCCTGTGCTTAGTCTCCTGGGAGACCCAAATCCACTCGGGCGTGATTGGCTGGCTGACTGTCCGGCAAGGACAGCCACCCTGCTGGGTGAGTGGCAGGTAGGCTGGAATGAATGGGAGGAAACTGGATAAAAGGCAAGTCTCTTGGCTTGGAAGGCAGTCGACCACTGGAACGAAAGAACCGAAGATGAGCTGGAAGAGGAGGGCTGCTGCAACTCCTGGACTGTTGGTTTACCCAGTGAAGCCCTGCTGCAGGTCCGAATCGCCAAATTCATCTCGACGGAGAAGCCCATCAATGACAACTTCTCCCTTTGAGTTGGTTGGACCTATCAACTCATAATCCACCTGGACAAGAATCTCGGAGCTGGTTGTAATTTCCTCAGAGTGCTGCAGGAAACCGAATAACCAAGGAGAATGACACCAGTTTGTGTTTGACGACAGCTACCGGAACCAAAGATTTGCCAGCTTTGTGACCAGTCCCCGTGCAGTGCAGGAGTCCCCCGACGTCCTCCCTCTTGTCCCCTCGACTGAGGCTCAGGAACAGCGAGATCTGCAGGAACTGCCAGGAACAGATGTCTTTAGCTGCATCTTTTTCTTCGATATAAGGTACTGTGAAAACCCAACCGAGAGAACTTACCTCTCACTGCGAAAGTGCGTGTAACTTTAGCAACTTGCAGGCCTAGTGAGCATGTGACCCGACATAACCTTTTCTTCTATAAACTACTTCTGAGAACCGTGGCAAAGACTTCCGTTTCACTACCAGAACCGTTTTTACCTATACAAGACTCTAGCCCATTGACTTTGGCCTACCTATTGCATTGAATCAACTCCTCTGGTGAACTCAAACTATTTGCACTGTTTAAGAGTAACTGTACTATTCGTTTTATTAACGTATGCCTTTTTGCTCCTAATTCAAAGTAGTTTAAATGTCACAGAACCAGATAGTGTGAAGTGTTGTAGTATATTTTTGTGTGATATTGATTGCCTCCTTTTAGTTCACATTCCCTCTTGAGATAAGCCTGGCTGCTCAGCTCGCTACCAAAATCTGTGTTTTACAGACCTATAACAAAGGTTGGTTTTGCTTACACCTGCAGTCATAGTTGTGTGTAGTAGTCTGAGGGTACTGCATGTAAACTTTGCCTAACACTGGTGGCAGGCGATGAGGATAAATTGTATAGTTGTTACATTGAGAGTTCTGCTTTACCTTTTGTTCAGATAGTAACCTTCACAAGGCACCACTAGAACAGCAAGTTTATCATGCCTGATATGGAGAACTACAGAGAGGAGGCCCTGATTGTTTTAACAGTAGTTCAACTGAAGGAAATGTGTAAGGTCAGGAACCTCCCTGTAAAAGGAAAGAAAAATGAATTGATAGAAAGATTGTTGGAATTTCAAAGTCTGAGGAGTGGGTCTGTTACACCTACTCCTTCAGCAAATGTGGAAAATGTTGATGAGGATGATCATGATTCAGAGTAACTCTAATGTTATTGAGGAGCAAGAAGAGTTGGAGGAGCCTCAGGATGTGAGCCCCTCTGCACCTCCATTTTAGGGTGATTTCTCACACAAGTGCTAAATTCCCTCTACCTTAGAGAACTTCAGCTCTTTTGCTATATTTTGGGGCTTTGAACTTTTCATTTTCAATGTGTTTTACTTTTGTGTTCCTTGGTTATGGAGTTTTAAAACGACTCCATAGGCATCATCTTTTTCTGTGTGTCACACAGCACCTTCCTATGAGTTTGGTGGGAACAACCAACTCGCAAGCCACCTGGACACCGTCCCCATCTGGTCGAATTTACATCCGAGTGCTGTTGAAAGACAAATAGCCAGAGGGAAGGAAACCAGCTTGTGGACTTTACGGCACTCACACCTCTTAGGCAGAATTATATGCAGTATCCTTTGAGAACACCACACACAATTAAGACTACAAGTGGCAGCACAAATTCACCTTTGGTACAAGCCTGTACTACACAGTAAAAGTGGTAGCAATGGCTGAGCAGCCAGACCTATCTCAAGAGCAAGTGAGAAGTATCAAATAGTTGCACAAAGGACAGCAATTACTATGATTCAGGCAAACACTGACTCAAGTTTTCCAAGTAAAAGAATATACATTTATTTACACATCAGTTGTTTAACATTTCACTAAAGTAAAGCAGTCTAAAAATCACACTCTCAATACACCACACCACTCCCAATAGTTTCCAGACAAGTTAAGCTCACAAAATCAAGTGGGAGCAAAATGGCACTCCAGAATTTTAAAAGGGAGGGAAGGTCAAAGTTGGGCAGAAATTGAGCAGCACCAACAGGTAAGTAGGCAAGGCAATCTAGAAAGAGGAACTACAGTGAGGCAATCAAATCAAATGGGCTTGGGGCCAAAGTCAATAAGTCGAAAGTCTTTTGCTCAAGTTCACACAGTTCAGGGTAGTTCGCGGGTTTAGTCTGCCAACAGTTCCGGACGAAGTTGGTCGGCAGAAAAGTTGGGTTAAAAGATAGAGAAGGACAAGCCCTCGGATTGGAGAAAGATTTCACACACTTTTATCGCAGCTGAACGAAACGGACAACCAGATTTGAACAGTACCTTTCAATGGAGAAGAAGCTGTAGCTGAGGTGGACGTTCCTGGCGGCTCACGGTTCCTGAAGCGACTGTCGGACTGACGCGAAGTAGGAAGACTGGAGGGTCCTGCACCACCCAGGGAAGAAACCAGCAACAGAGCAAAACAATGAATAAAAGGTGCGCTCTTTAAAACCCAAGAAGGGTCCGACCTTCCTGGCTACCCGGCCCACTGTAGCTCTGTACAGCGAATTCGACCAGAGGAGGGAGTCCTGACTTGCAGTTTGGACCAACTGGTTGGTCCCACCAGCTCAGGGGAAGAAGATTCCTGGAGGATCTCTGTCGTTGGAGTTCAAGGATTCGGACCTGCAACAGGGCTTCACCGGGCAGCTCAGTGGTGGTAGGGGTCCTCATCCCTCAACTCCTCCGTGTTTCTTACGTTCCAGCGGCGCCTCTGCATTTCCAGATCCAGAGACCTGCTTTTTATGCAGTCCACCCCCCCCCATTCACACATCCTGGCTGTCAATCACACAGCAGGGTAGCTGTCCTGCCGGGACACTCACCACAGCCAATCGTGTTAGAGTGCGACATGGGTCTCCAAGGAGACCCTGTGCAGGGAGTTCTAAACCCCTCCATCACATCCTGTCCCCCCAGACATACAGGCGCCTAAGGAGGGCTTCTGCGTAGAAGCCATCGAAAAGACGGTGAACAAAGGAACCAAACCTGGTTTGACGCGCAGAGTAAAACACGAGAGACTTTTTCAAAAAGAAATGGCGAATAAACCCAGCCAGAACAATATTAAAAACAATATGGTCAAGCGGGTTAAAGTTTGAGGCTACCAAGATAGCTTAAAACAATACCAAGGTTATTTAAGATAACCGCTGTAGAAAAAAAAGGGTAGTTACCAATGCCACTAGCCAAGTCTTGATGAAAAGGGAGCGAAGAAATGCTCCAAGAAGAACAGACAAAAAGGGATAAGTATTAACCCTTTCCAGTACTCCATGTAAGATGGTTTGTACTGGGTCTGTGGTTTTAGAGAGGCTAATAAAGTTAATGGCAACTTTATAAGATCTGGGAAACAGTAGTCAGTCCCAGAAAATGGAGTCCGAGTTGGGAAGTCTAAAAGACAACCCTGTGTCACTGCACTGAAGGTGCTGTGTAACGCACAATAAAAAGATGCCTGTGGAGTAGGTGAGTGAGGCTCCACCGTCTATGAACACAAAAATGTTAAACACACACAGCAAAACACATGTAAGAGTGGGGAAAAAAGGGCTTACACTCTTACCAGGTCAAAAAATAAATCTTAGAAATCCAGCAAAGCTGCTGAGGGACTCTTTAGGTAAGGGAAATTAGCCATTCTTGAGAATTCTCCCTAACACCTTAAACCGACGTCTAGCTACAGCTTTTGGCCTCATCCCTGGGCAGTGCAGGAACCTTCCGACATCCTCCTTGTCCCCACGACTGAAGCTCGGGAACAGCGAGATCTGCTCGAACTGCCAGGTATAACTGCCTCAGCTACAGCTTTCTTCATTGACAAGGTACTGTGCAAACGCGGTCCGGAAATCTTTTCGGCCATCGAGAAAGTGTGTGAAACCTTCCTCAACTATGAAGGCTTGTCCTTCCCTTAACATTCGTCAAACTTTTTGCCTAGCCACATTGTTCTAATCTCTGTGACAAAGACTTAACCTTTATTTACCAGAACTGTGCTATCCTGTACAAAAGACCCTGAACCATTGACTTTGGTCCAGGCTTTTTGAGAAGAATTGCTAGTTGTATTTAACTGGAACTCTTTGCCCTGCCTATGAATGTATTTGGGTTGTCTATTCTTATAACCTTGTCTTTTTACTCCTTTAAGTATCTGAAGTGCCATTTTGCTCCCACTTCATTTTGGAGCTAAACTTGTTCATTTACTTACCGGTTGTATTTTCGTGGTTTATTAGTGTGTGATATTGAGCTGCTTATGCTAGTGTAATGTTTTCTAACTGACTGTAAATAAATGTATATTCTTTTACCAAGAAACCTTGAGTAAGTGTATTTTTGAAGCACTGTATTGGTTGGTCCTTTGTGTAACTTGTTCTGCTGCTCACTTAAACTCTTGAAGTCTGGCTGCTCAGCCATCGCTACCACTTTACTGTGTAGTGCAGGCTTGTACCAAAGGTAAAATTGTGCTTACACTTGTAGTCTTATTTGCCTGTAGTGTTCCCAAAGGGTACGGCAGGTGATTCTGCCTAACACTCAACAAGCTCTTAGGCCTCAATCTTTAACCACATGGACTCTACCAGGTCCAGTACTGAGTCCACAATGTGTGTCTTGAAATAATGAGACTTGAGTTAGAGTTCAAAAGGCTCCAAATGCAAACAAAGTAAACATCAACATATCAAACTCAGAGAAATAGAAATGCATCATGCTCTTGAAATGAAGAAATTGTCTCTTGAAAATGGTTCTATCCCAGTCTCTTCTAGGTCTTCCAGTCCTAAGAGACCTCGCATGCCTAAGGAAGCTGTGAGTATGTATGAGGTGAAGCTTGATATTGTGGATTGGTTGGCTGCTTTTGAGTGTAACTATGGGATTCAGGGTTTTACAGGGAATCAACTGATTCCTTGGCTTTTGTCTAGGCTCCGCCAGGTTGCAACTGATGCTGTAATGGAGGTAGGGTAACTTGAAAGATTGGAGTATGAAAATGTGAAGCTAGCTTTGATAGTTAGATTTGGGAAAACTCCTTCCCAGTACCTTAAGAGGTTTAGGACCCTCAAAAAGCATGATGGTACCCCTTGGGCTACCTGGGTGTGTGAATGTTTGAAAACCTTAGATGGTTGGGTAAAGGGTTACAGAGTTAACACTTTTGAAGGAATGAGAAATCTATTTTTGTTAGAATATATTTTTGATGCCTGCTCTCCTGAGCTGAGACAGCACTTGGCTGACTCTAAGGAAATTGATCCAAAAGTTAGCAAAGGCTGCTGACTTGTGGGTTGCCAATAGGGCTACTCACAAGGATTCTCAGGCAACTCAGAAGAAGGATGATGGGAACCAGCCAAAGAAAGGTGGCAAAGAGAATTCTAATACCTCCAATCCAAAAGAGGGCCCCAAACAGAAAAAGGGAAAGCCACAAGGGAAACAGAATCGGGCTAGTGAAACCTCTGGTGCTAAACCAGAGGGAGGTCAGCAGGAGCCCACATTTGGAAAATGTTATGCTTGTGGGTCAACTGACCATGTGAAAGGGGATCCCAGATGCAAGGGTAAACCTTCAGCGGTCCACACTGCCTCCTTAGCCTTTTCCCCAGAGGGAGAAGTACATATGGCAAGTGGAAACTTTCAACTACTGGCTGAAGACCCCATTGGAATCTCTGCTAGTGTTTCTTTAGTGTGCCTGGGTCTGAGAGAACAGCAGAATTTAGATGTAATATTCTTTTGTGTTATCTGGAATTGAATTATAGACAAGGACAGTGTACTTGTAAATGGTCAGGAGACCCCTGCCATTGGAGACACTGGGGCCAGCATTACAGTGGTGGATGAATCTTTTTCAAACCTGAGGATGTTGCTAAGGCACCCAGAGGCCTCACTCAACTTGCTAGAGGCCCTGTTCAAATGCTTCCAAGATTACCCGCTCTCATCCAGTGCAACACCATGACTGTAAAGATACCTGTTAGTGTGCAGAGTGAGGTGCCTGGGATAGTCCTGTTGGGGAATGACTTAAAAACTCTTGGAGTTGTATCAAGCACCCCCAGGCCTCCCAGTAAGAGGAAACGGGAACAGACAAGGAAGGCCAGAGAGAGTACCTTAACTGACCACCCTCCACAGGATGTTACAGAAGAAACTACAACACCCAGCCCACAGGAACTACTAACTGCTATTTCTAAGGAGAGAGACAAAGGGGAAACACAAGGTCTCAAAGAAAAAGCAAGAGAGCACTCCTGTGCTTCCAACAAGGACATCCCTGAGAGGACTGTCCAAAGTCACACCTGTGACTGCTCCACCAGCTGAGGCTGAGTGTGAGAAACAACCAGGAGAGGTTGAATCAGCTGCTGAAGATTCAGAGCTGGAAGAAGACCTTCCACCTGTTGGAGATCTGGTTCCTAAAGACCTTCCTGAGCTGCAGTCTTTTCTGGCTGAAGGTGGCCCCTGTAGGGCAGACTTCAGCAGAGGTCAAAGAGTGTCCTCCTCTTGAAGGACTTTGCCAATAGGCAGCTTTCCAGCTGGAAGGGCAAGAGCCAGGGAAGCACAGGTTGTACTGGGAAGATGGCCTCTTCTACAGTGCATCAACTGAGTCTATCCTAGGGGACTACAGAAGACTTGTAGTGCCTCTAGAGATCAGACAACTGTTCCTACAGTTAGCCCATGAGATTCCTTTGGCTGGTCACTTAAGTTTTAAGAAGACCGAGGAAAGGCTTTCTATGTATTTCTACTGGCCTAAGTTGGGGTCTGCTGTAGTTCTGCAGGAGTTGTCAGACATCTGTCAAGAGTGTAGCCAAGAATGTGGCACCTTTGGACCCTCTCCCAATGGTGGGAGTCCCTTTTGAGAGGGTAGGAATTGACATTGTTGGTCCCTTAGACCCTCCAACCTCTTCAGGCAATTTATTTATATTGGTTGTAGTAGACCATGCTACGAAGTATCCTGAAGCTATACCTATGAGGACTGTTACAGCTCAGGCAGCATCACATTTTATGTCCCACAACATGCAGGCCATTTGGAAAAACTGTGGAGTGACTTACAAGTTCTCAACTGCCTACCATCCCCAGATGAATGGGTTGGTAGAGGTTTTAATAGAACTACGAAGAGCATGATAGGTGCTTTAGAGGTAAATGGGACCTTCTACTGCCATGCCTTCTATTTGCGTATAGAGAAGTCCCTCAGGAGGGATTTGGATTTATTCCCTTTGAGCTACTCTATGGTCATCCAGTTAGAGGTCACTGGCCCTAATTAAGGAGCTGTTGGAGAGTGCTCCTTCTCCCAAGCCAGTGAGTGTCACTGACTATGTGCTAGGTCTCCGGTGGAGAATGACGCACATGATAGAAGCATCTGATAACTTGAAAGCAGGTCAGGCTCTGTGAAGCATTGGCATGACCAGAAGGCCAACATGGTTGAGTTTACTCAAGACCAGCAAGTTCTAGTTATGGTACCTACAAGGCAGAGGGCCTTACAGGACAAATGGATTGGACCCTTCAAGGTTTGGGAAAACTTGGAGAGGTCAATTATTTGGTGGACTTAAGCATTCCTAAGGAGGCCCCCAGGGTCTTTCACACCAACCGTCTAAAAGCCTATGTCTCAAGACCAGAAGTGGGAGCTTTGCTTCTAGCTTCTGCTCAGGAGGAGAAAGAGAGTGCACCTCTACCTGATCTCCTCAGGGAACAACCTTTAGATGGAAAGATGGGAGTTCATCTCTCTTCTAATCTGACACTGGAACAACAGGAGTGCAAGTTTCTGTTAAATCAGTTTGCCCCTCTGTTAGAACCATCACCAGGCTTGACCTCTTGGGGCCAGCATGATATTCTCACTGGTGACTGTTTACCTGTTAAAAGCAGAGGTTACAGGATGTCAGACCATGTAAGAACCCACATAAAGGAAGAGGTCAACAAGATGCTTAATATCGGGGTAATAGAGCCATCTACAAGTCCATGGTCTAGTCCAGTTGTGCTAGTGCCAAAGGCAGGATCCAAGGAGTTGAGATTCTGTATGGACTATAGAGCTCAAAATGCCGTCACAAAGACTGATGCCCATCCTTTACCTAGGACAGATGAGCTGGTGGACAAACTTGGTTCAGCCAAGTACCTCAGTATGTTTGACCTACTGTCAGGCTATTGGCAAATAGCCCTGACAGACCATGCCAAGGAGAAAACTGCATTTTCAACCCCAGCAGGCCTCTACCAGTTTAGGGTTATGCCTTTTGGACTAATAAATGCACCTGCTACATTCCAAAAGATGGTTCATCAAGTTCTGAATGGGATGGAGGACTTCTGCATGGCATACTTGGATGACATTGCAGTGTTCAGCCCTACTTGACAAGAACATGTTGACCACTAAGGATATGTTCTGCAGGCTCTTGAGCAGGCCCATATGACCTAAAGGCAAGTAAATAAAATTGGTCAGAGCAAAGTGGTCTACCTTGGACATGAGGTAGGAGGAGGTGAAATAAGGCCATTGCCTAGCAAAGTACAAGTTGTACAAGAATGGGCCACCCCTACTACTCAAACCCAAGTGAGAGCCTTTTTAGGCCTCACTGGTTATTATAGGAACTTCATAGAGAACGATGGGTCCATAGCTTCTCCCTTGAATATGGTCTCATCACCCAAATACCCCAAAAAGATCAGGTGGAAGGAGGAGTGCACTAAGGCATTTGAAGGACTTGAGAAAGCCCTTTGTCAAGCTCCAGTTTTAAGAGCTCCTCACTACAGCCAAACAGATGCTTCCAATACAGGTATAAGTGCCGTTCTGAGTCAGCTGGATGAGAAAGTTAGGGAACACCCCATTTGCTTCATCAACAGAAAGCTGAAGGAACCTGAGACAAGGTGGGCAACCATAGAACGTGAGTGTTTTGCCATTGTGTGGTCTCTGAAGAAGTTTAGACCATACTTGTATGGGTCTATTTTTGTGATTCAGACAGACCACCCGCCCTTGAGATAGTTAATGCATATGAAAGGGGTCCTAAATTGTTAAGATGGTCAATCGGCCTACAGGGGTATGATTTTACCATTGAGCACAGGTCAGGGTGTAATCACCAAAATGATGATGGTATCTCCAGAGTGTATGACCGACTGGAGTAAGGAGATTCATCCTGGGGTGGATTAAATCCTCCTGTCCCTTAGTCTGAGGGGGATGAGTGTTAGGTAGAATTCTCATAATTGTGCTAATTCCCTTCTCCTTAGAGACCCCCAGCAACTCTGCTGGATTTTGAGGACTTGATTTTTTAACCTGGAGAATGTGAGCCTTTTTTCCCCACTCATGTATTTTGATGTGTTTTTTACTTTTTTTCTTTGGTTATGGAGTTTTAGTTAACTCCATAGGCATCATCTTTTCATGTGTCACACAGCACCCTCAGTGCAGTGACCCGGGGAAGCCGTTTAGGCTGTCCCAAGGTTTAAATACCTTCTCTGGGATAAACTACTGTTTCCCAGAGAAAGTAAAGTTACATTGACTTTATTAGTCGTTTTAAATTCTAAGACCAGCACACACTATCTTCCCGTAGAGTGCTGGAGGGGTTACCTAGAATCCCACGTAGCAGTCAAATACTAGCCTTTCCTATCTAAATGGCTGGTGGCAGTGGTTTTACAACGAACTACCATGATTTTTCCCGACCTCGAACACCGGTAGCTAAAAATCACGGGAGCCATGTTTTTCAAGATGCCGTCTGAGCCCCCTCGGTCAAAACAGGTCCCGGTCTTCTTTGTTCGCAGTTTCTTTTTGGAAAGGCCCTTCTAGAGTTTTTCTCTGCGTGCCAAACTAGGTTTGGTCCCTTTGGTCCTACACCTTTGGCAGGCTTCAGGACTGAAGACCGCCTCTGGCGCCCAAGTGTCTGGGGTGGGCAGGAAGTGAGGGAGGTGCCCGAAACTCCCTGTGCTTGGTCTCCTAGGAGACCCAAATGCACTCTGGCGTGATTGGCTGGCTGGCTGGCTGTCTGGCAAGGGCAGCCACCCTGCTGGGTGAATGGCAGCTAGGTTAGAATTAATGGGAGGAAACTGGATAAAAGGCAAGTCTCTTGGCTTGGAAGGCAGAGTCGACCACTGGAATGAAAGAACCGAAGACGAGCTGGAAGAGGATGGCTGATGCAACTCCTGGACCATTGGTTTGTCCGGTGAAGCCCTGCTGCAGAGCCGAATCACCAAGTTCATCTCGACAGAGAAGCCCTTCAAGGACGACTTTGCCCTTTGAATTGGTGGGACCAATTAACTCATAAGCCGCATGGACACCATTCTCGGAGCAGGTTGTATTTTCCTCGGAGTGCTGCAGGAATATGAATAACCAGGAAGAAGGACGCCAGTTTGTGTGCTTGACGACAGCTACCGGAACTGAAGATTTGCCAGCTTTGTGACCAGTCCCCGTGCAGTGCAGGAGTCCCCCGATGTCCTCCCTCTTGTCCCGATGACTGAGGCTCAGGAACAGTGAGCTCTGCAGGAACTGCCAGGAACAGATGTCTTCAGCTGCATATTTTTCTTCAATATAAGGTACTGTGAAAGTGCGTGAAACTTTGGCAACTTGCTGGCCTAGTCACCTTGTGACCCGACATAAGAACTTATCTTCTATGAACTACTTCTGAGAACCGTGGCAAAGACTTTTCCGTTTAACTACCACAACCGTTTTTACCTATACAAGACTCTAGCCCATTTACTTTGGCCTACCTATTGCATTGAATCAACTCCTCTGGTGAACTCAAACTATTTACACGGTTTAAGAGTAACTGGACTATTCGTTTTATCTTTTTTGCTCCTACTTCAAATGTTCTGAATGCCATTTTGCGCCTCCTTCAAAGTAGTTTAAATGTCATAGAACCGGATAGTGTGAAGTATTGTAGTATATTTTTGTGTGATATTGATTGCCTCCTTTTAGTGAATGTTTTCTAACTGACTGTGTAATAAATTAATGTTTTACCAGGAAACCTTGAGTATAAGTGTCTGAATACTTGTGATTGTAGACCTCTGTGTAACATTCTTACAAGCTCACATTCCCTCTTGAGATAAGCCTGGCTGCTCACCTCGCTACCAAAAACTGTGTGGTACAGACATATACCGAAGGTTGGTTTAGCTTACACCTGTAGTCATAGTTGTGTGTAGTGGTCCCAGAGGGTACTGCATGTAAACTTTGCCTAACAGGGGGCGGCTGGAACAGAGAATTTTGTATCATTAACACATATGCACCTAAGCAGAAGACTGTGCCCTACTTCTGCACCTTATACCTACTAATAAGTCCACATATAGATGGCACATTGATATGGGGAGGGGACTTTAACTGTACACTCAACCTCACCCTGGACAGATCTGATGACAAGTTCACCCACCCTGCCAAAGCCCTGTACACATTGTTGCAAGCATTTAAACTCTGACATATGGTGGACTCTACACGCACTGACCCAGGGCTAGTCGCACTACACTGCTCCCCAAGACCTGCACACTAGATTGGATATATCTTCATGGGGGAAAACACCCTGGGGGAATTCGAAAGGGTGGAATGCAAAGCACGAGTGCTGTCAGATCATGCCCCACTGGTGGTTACGTGGCGAGCATCCCCTCCAAGGGCACGCATCAGGGGAGCCCACCCGGCGGGAAGATTCGCGAGGTCGTCGCCTTGCAGAAGGAGTGCTTGGAACACTGGGATAGATTAGGCAAGCTGAGTTACAGGAACTATGTGAAATGACAGCACGCTGAGGGGGATAAACCGGGACTCTTACTAGCCTGGTTATACAAAAGAAAACGGAGCATGGCATGATTTGGGCAATGGTAGCGGGAAATGGAGAGATCTGCGAGACACAGCAAGACATTAAGGATGTGTTTTTATGATTTTTATAAGAGGTTATATGAGGAGATGTCGGACACCCAAGAGTCGGAAATAGAAGAAGCCCTGGTGTTGATAATCTAGATGCAGAAGAGGTAGACAGACTGGAAGCCCCCATAACCATGGAACACACTATTAGAGGGTTGCCAACAGGTAAGGCTCCAGGTGTGAATGGACTACCCAGTGAGTTCTATAAAGAATTCATAACCGAGGTCACAACCCCTGTTATTGGCAATGCTGAATGAATCGCTGGATAAAGGCATTTTGCTGTTGTCGTTAAGGGAGTCAATTATTGCCCCATTATTGAAGCCATTCATACATATGGTACATACAGCTTGCTCAATGAGTCACTTATCTGGTGCCCATTTTCGCCACCAACAACCCCCTGTCCCTCCCCAACCCCCCTTCTCTATTCTCCCCTACCCCAACAAACTTTCACTCTGGTGGTAGTTTTCAAACCATTAATCGTCTCTTTGCACTCTAGGAATCATGCTTCGTCCAACGCCTGCCTTACTATGGTTCCCCCTTTCCTGTGTCCAGTCTGGCCTCTTTTCACTCAAAGCACCGAAATGTTCCTGAGTATTGCGTGTTTGTGGAACTGTTGGTCTCTTTCTGCTACAAACTCATGGAATGGGAGCCATGTGTTTACAAAACTTTGGTATTTGCCCCCCTGCCAATGCACATACTTTTTCCATGGCCATGACACCCCACATTCTGACCCACCACATTGCTAATATCGGACCTTGTTCCGATTTCCAGTTATGTGGCAGGTGATCTGCGCCGCTTTGAGCATATGAGTGATTAGTGTGGCTCTTGCCCCACTTGCATCGTACAGGCCCTCTGCCACCGCTTGCAACAGGATAACTTATGGACACATTGGTAGCTGCACCCACAGTATCTCCTGCATGTGACTCAGAATTTCCTTCCAAAACATTTTTGCCATTGGGCATGACCACCACGTGTGACCCATATCCCCCAGCTGGCCACACCCCCTCCAACATTCCCTTGATATGTCGGGGTTCGCCATATGCAGTCTCTGTGGGGTCATATACAATTGCATAAATAACTTTTATGCCAATTCCTTAATCGCGAAGCACTGAGAACTTTTCTGTGCCTGCCCCATTCTTCCTCTGTGATGGAAACCCCCAGTTCCTGTTCCCATTTCCCCATGTATGGCAGTATTTCCCCCACCTCCGCCCTGTCTAATAGTCGATACAGCCTTAAAATGCCTTTCCCGGGGACCCCCTCCTTCATTGTGAGTTCCAGGCCACCGGAGCCCTTGTGGCTGCCGCTCTACACTCTTTGGTTGTAATCTAATGTCTGATTTGCACTGATCGCGCTCTGAAACACTTGTGTATGAGCGCGATAGAGATAAAATATCAATAGCGAGATCTATCTTGTTCAGACAGAATTTAGTTTTGCATTCGTCAAATTGCATAGGAGCACCGCCATGGAAGTCTGTTAGGGTCAGGGTAGTTTGTCCTTCCCAGTTCTCCCAGAAGCCTGATACCCTCCCCTGGGTGAAATCATTATTATGGCTCATTGGTGTGGAGGGGCCCCACCCTGCTTTAAGTTTTTTTCGCCAGAAGCGCTTTATCCCAGTAGCAGAGTGGTTCTTGTAGAATTCAACAACTGGCCCCTGCCTACCTTAGATTGCCTTTCAGAAACCCTATGCTCCCTAGTGGAATGTCAGTAGCCTGTTCCACTTCACACCACCCCCTCTCCATGCCCTGTGAGGACCAGTGTAGCATTGGAGCCAGTTGCGCTGCCGTGAGATATCTGGACATTTTTGGGACCCCCAAACCCTCCATTCCTGGACCTCTAAACAGTATTCTCTTGGCCATTGGTGGTTTCTTACCTCCCCAGATGAACTGGGAAATTTCTTTCTGAAGGCGAGCTATACTTTTGTGGGGAATCCAAATCGGTAGAGCGTTCATGACATATAAGAATCTGGATAGTAATGTAATTTTAATAGTCGTGATTCATGCAAACCAGGAAAACTCTTACAACTCCACTCCCTCAGGTCCCCCCGAAGGCTACCCAGGAGGCCTGGGACATTGGCATCAAAAATTGCTCAGTGCGTGGAAGTCAGTTTTACCCCCAGGTATTCCAAACATTCCCACTCCCACAACAGTGGGGTAAGGCTGCCATAATTTTACTATGTCTGCCTGGTCCTCTGTAATATTAAGTGCCTTAGATTTTGCAAAGTTAATGCGAAATCCCAAAGCCCGTGCACCTTCGGGAGAGTATTCCTGATATTTCTCAGGAACAACAATATATTGTTGGCATACAGTAGTGCATCTTTGTGTTCTGTCCCCTTCACCATTACTCCCTTTATTTCTGGATCTGCCCTAATTGCTCGTACTCGGGGCTCCATGGCTACAGCAAAAAGCAGGGGTGAGAGTGGGTATCCTTGCCTGGTGCCCTTCTGGATAGATGTCGATGTGACCTTTTCCCGTTCACTTGTAGTTTCATAGTTGGGATCTTAAAGTTGGCCAGGACCATCCGCGTAAAGCTCTCCCCACAGCCTCATCGCTCTAGCGTTAGTTTAAGGTAATTCCAGTCCATGCTGTCGAAAGCCCTCGTATCATCTAATGCCACCAATGAAAATGTATGTCCCGTTCTCCTGCTCCACTGCAGCACGTTTACTGCCCTCCGGGTGTTGTCTTGTGTATGTCTGCCCATTATAAATCCCGCCTGGACATCAGTCTCATGGAAAAGATCTTTGTGTGTAGTTTAGCATCCCCATTGAATAGAGATATGGTTCTATAACTTGAGCACAGGGTTGGATCTTATCTTGGCTTTTGAAGTAATTTGGTCTGGTCATGGAAGGGCCAATATCCCCAGATATGTCCCTTATATGGTTAAATAGTCTGGTCAGAGGGTCTGTCAAGAGGGCTTGGAATATTTTGTAATATTCATTCCCGAACCGGTGAGGTCCGGGGGCTTTATTCCTAGTTAGTAAACCTATCGCCTTGTTATCTTCCTCCTCCATGAAGGGAGCTTCCAGTGTTGCTCTATCTGCCTTAGTCATCTGTGGTATATTAATACCCTCCAGAAATGCACGTTGGTCCCCTTCCCCTAGTCCTTCCCTCACTACCGCCTTGGAAATCGTGCATTATTTTCATCTTTTTGCCTCCTCCCTCTCCAGAATCCCCTCCCTATTCCTCAGTTGTCTGATGTAGTTCTTAGCTTGCTATTTTCTGAGCCTTGCTGCCAGAAACCTATTCACATTGTCCCCTTTCATATAGTATGTTTGTTTTGTTTGAATCAATAGTTGCGCTGAACTGTCTGCTAGATGTGCTTCCAATTTGGCTCTGGCCTTCATCAAAGCCCTCCAAGCTCTCTTGGACCCTGTGTCCTTATGGACCCCTTTGGCTTCTTTGACCCCTTTTTTCGAGAGCTAGCCTCACCTGCTCCTCCCACCTCATGTAAGCGGCTGTCTGAGCGCTACATTCTCCCCTCAAGACTGCTTTACTCACGTTCCATACCACTCCCCAGTTTACTCCCTCTGTAACATTCTCCCCAAAGTCATGCCGTAAGGTGTCTTCCATGTGGGACCTTACCATTGGGTCTGTTAGTACAAGGTGGTTAAGGCACCATGGTTTCTGCCCCTCCGGTGCCTCTGTCAGTGGATCCAGATGTAAAATTACCGGGGTGTGATCCAATAGGAACCTTGTCCCAATCTCTGTGTCCATCACCTGGGGTATTAATTAGTGTGCCTCAGACTAGGATCATATCTATACGGAAGAATCCCCTATGTACCTCTGAGTAATGCGTGTATGCCCTCAGTTGAGAGAAATGCCACGTCTCTGAGATGTGTTTCCCTAAGGAATTGTGCCAATACCTGCCTGTGTCTTCCATCTGCCTGTGTCGGGGGAAAGTCTTATTCATATGTGGGTCCATCACACAGTTGAAATCTCCCCCTACTAGTATTTTACCCACACACCATCCTGAGATTTTCCCCCCACACTTTGGTTAGGAAGTGCTCCTGTTTATCATTGGGGCCATAGACTGCCACCAGCGTCACCAATTGTCTCCTTAGGTATCCCCCTACCACCAGATATCTACTTTTTTTTTTTTGTCCCGCTAGTGGCAAAGAATTGTTTTGGGAATTTTTTTATTCCAAAGGTGCGCTTCGTCTTTCTGGAGCAAATGTGTTTCCTGTAGCCATGCTACTGTGGTATGTAACTCTATCAAGTGCCGTAATATGGTGCACCTTTTAACCAGGGAATTTAGGCCGTAGACATTTAGGGATACCATATGTAGGCCATTCATCATCCTATCCCGCGCCTAACCTTCTCTGTGAATCCCCACCTTGAACCCCTCCTTTGAGTGCCTGTTTGACCTTCTCTCACCACCCTTCCCTCCCTCTCCCCGAACCAAATTCATCTTCCACTGGGCATTCGTTCCTCTCCCCCTCGCGCCTCGACGGTCTCCCGGTCCGGGGCTCTGCTGCCTCTGTTTACGCATCAGCCTCTCACCTCAGACACCGCCCCCCGCTGGCCGCAGGAGCACACTCACTGCGGAAGGCTAAGGACTGCTGCTCTTTATCCACAGCTTCTTCACTGCCGATGCACTGCTGAGGGCTCTCTCTACCAGGGGATGTGCCTCCTTTCCACCTGATCGGGGCCACCCGCCATTTTGTCCTCCGCCCGCTACTGGGAGCTTCCTCTGCCTACTTCATCGCCCGATTGCTGCGAAACTCGGGCAGCCAATTCCAATACTCCTGGAGGTGCCCACGCTCAACTGTGGGGGTTCAATTTACATTTTGGAGGGATATTTTTGGTCGGGATGCGATTGGGAAACGGGAGCTCAGCAGAGCAGCATCTTCAGCTGTCTCTGGCTAGCCACGCCCCTCCCTAGACAATGTTATACATAGCACAGAGCTTGTTATGCACACAATATTGATTTCTGAAGGTACTTCCCACTACCACATGCATTGGCAAAGCAAACAATTTTGACTTTTGATTAGGCATGGGATCTGCATTTTAAGGGCACCCTCTAGCTACAAATGGCAACAGTTTTTTCTAATTTATTTTATATGGTTTGAAACAAACCTTTACTATTCATCACTTTAAAACCTACCGCAATTCGAAATTGTTAAAAGGAGGAACAATATGATGCTTCCCAAGTAAGAGGAAAAATATCCACACATACAAACACAAGACCAGTATTTATAGTAAACAGACAGTTCTACCCTATCATTAACATAAATCTAGTTCCTTTAAAACGTTCCCCACAGCAAGTGACAGAGCGACAAATCGGCCAACCAACATAGTCGGAACTAAGAAGAGACCCAAGCGACTCTGCACTATGTGTGTGGCTTAAGACATATAACTAACACATGAAGGAATACGCATTTCTATCCATGTTCATGTGTAATGCAGTAATCATAGTAGTCCTCAGGAGAGAGCTAAGTTTTATAGAAATATTTTATGAATGTACTTTATTAAAACCACATCAAATATTCCTTTATATCAGAATACGATTATCTTCTATGCTATAAAGTGACATGTGCGATATAATTTCACTAGTTCAAACAAGATTGCATAGTTAAAAGTTAAAACAAAATACACCAAGAGTAATTGCTCAAAAATATCTACTATCCAACATACATAACCAAATTAATTACACGGCTTGATGGAAAAATCGTGTCACGCCGTTGAGGTTTACAACATACTGTTAAACTACTAAAATGTAGTTCTCTCTAACAACATATGTTTAATTGCCATGTCTGTCCTACAGGTACAGTTTGGATGTTCCCAACATGTTTCGTTCTTCTGTATAAGATGCACACTATTGTTAGAGCTTCTTCAGGGGACATGTTTCTAGGTATTGGGACAGATTTCTTAAAAGGCTCTTTCAGGAGTCAGCAGTTTCTTAGTAACACACGGTTGAAATTGAGTCTTTTTGCTTCCGGTAAAAATAACCACCACTTGAGGCTTGCTTTTGAAGCAGTGGTAGTTCAAGTATCTGATTATTAGATGAATACTAGAATTAAATAGAAAGATAAATATATTATCTTCAATTAATCAATGTGAAATCCAAACGTGAAAGGAAATGATTAATTCTCTGTGTCCGGCACTCAAGGGTGAGTTTTAACGCTGTATATTCTGTGTCTTCAAGCGAAGTAGAGGCAGGAAGAATATTCCCAGTCACTTGGTATATAACTTGATTTAAACGCTGCCTCTTTACGAAAGCTATTACTAGTTCTACAGCGTATACTTTCTTCTGCATCAGAAACGATTACCCAATATAGTCAACCACACATTCTAGGAGTCTACATGTGCCAGATTGTTCACAATCTTTCCAAAGAGTGTGATGCGCTGAGGTTTCCGAGTGGGGGAGAATATTAACAAATACTCAACCCCCCCCCCCCCCCTTTCCTTCAGGTTACAAGAATACCTACAGAAGGCCAGTTCATTAGGCAGCCCATTTCAAACCCACACTATTTCTTTTGTAAATAATACATTAAAGCGGAATCTCATGACGTTATTCCTACAACTTCTATCGGGAAATCTCATCACTTAAGGCTCTGCTATACCCACTCTTTTATGATCACTTCTGAAGTGTGCATATAGAGTGATCTCGCCCAACAGTAACCTTAACTTTGTATGCATTTGAAATCAACATGTAAGTAGACATATCTAACCCCATAACTTAGTCTTGGCAGCAACCCATAAAGGGCCTCATTACAAGGTGGGCAGTATCCCGGCAGTAAATCCGCCGGAATAACACCCAAATGAATTACCATTACTGCCACTTGGTCCGGTGGAATTTCTGCCAGATTACAAGTGGTGCTGGCGGTGTAATTACCCATTTAATTTGAGTTCATTGGACTCAATGGGGCTTTTTTAGCGGACTTACCGTGGTGCAATTTCTGCTGACGTAATTCCGCAGATTCTGCTGATTTTTCAGCAGTGAGTTGATTAATCGCCAGGATTTTCCTTGAGGCAACTTTACCACTTACCGCCAAACTCGTAATGAGGCCTAAAGTCTTTTTCTGTAGAGCTGGTGTAAGTAGATGCAGCTATTCCTAAAACTTCATTCATAGTATTAGGCAGGGTGTACAACATTTTCTGATATATGGCCAGCGCTTGCACACTACTCTACTATGGAGTAATTGCAAGCCCAACTCATGACTACTGCTGGATTTGACTTTTATGGACTTCATTCATGGTGCGTCACTCTTTCTCAACTCTCAACTTATCGTGCTGTCTTGGGTGTATATCGGCAATCGATGAGAGTTGAATTCTGACGCACCTTAGTGTAGAGTTCCGCGTGGAGCCTGCCTTGTTGTCCGTTTCGTTCCTTGGCGCGCTGGTGGTAGCGTGGCTATTTTTCCTCCTTCTTAGTCACTCTCAGTTGCGAATCGCTCCTTGTTTGGAGGAATATGTGTATCTACAAAGTTCGCTGCCTCCTCAGGGATTGTAAAGAAAAAGGGCTTGTTTTTGTGTTGGATTTTCAATCTGGTGGGGTAAAGCATCGCGTACTGCACTTGCCGGTCCCGTAGCATTTTCTTGACCCCATTGAAGAGTTTCCGTTCCTGTTGGACCGCCATCGTAAAATCCGGGTAGATGCGTATTATATTTGCCTCCCATCTCAACTCCTGTTTCTCTCTGGAGGTTCTTAGGATCAGGTCTCTGTCCCTGTAATTCAATATACGTGCAATGATCGGTCTCGGATAAGCCCCTGGCTTAGGTTTCGGGGCCGCTAATCTGTGTGCCCTCTCCACTATAAACGTCGGGGACCATCCAGGATCCCCTAGTAGCAAGCGTAGGAGGTCTTCTATCGGTTTTTCCATCGGCCCTTTAATTGCGTCTTCCGTGATCCCAATAATGCGAACATTGTTCCTCCGAGATCTCGCTTCTAAGTCCTCACATTTGGTTTTCACAGTGCCCAGTTAAATAGCCATTGTGGAAACTGTGGATTTCAATGCTTCAAGGGCATCTTCCGTGCCTGATATTCTTGTTTCAGCCTCTGTCATACGTGAGGTGGTCTTGTCAAGTTGTGCTTTTATGGTGGCCACACTGGCTGTGATCCTGTCAAGTTTTTCAGTGAGCGTTGTGAAGCCCTGCTGCATGGCCGTGAAAACTTCCTGGGGGTTCATCATTGCTGTGGGAGGGGGTTGATTGTCTTGTGCTTCCATCTCCCCCTCGACCTCTGGTGCCGTGTCTTTTTGGATTGCGGTTGTATATTTGTCTATTGTGCCTCTGTTCTTTTTGGGGCCAAAGTTCTTGGGCATCGTCGCCGATCCAGTTGAATTCAACGTTAAATTAGCCGGAGGTTCCGTCTAACTTGTGGGAGTATTTGCTGCGTTTATATGTCCTGTGAATGCCCCAAGACCTCTTTTCCGGGATTTTGTGGCCTGTCCGCCGTGAGGGTTGAGTGGGTTTGCGTTAGTTTAAGATGAGGTAGCAGTTTATGCGTCTTGAATCGCGCCTTGCCAAGCGTTCGTGCTACTTTCTTAACTCCGGGGCACGTGTAAGTCGAGGGGGGGGGGAATTACGCGATACCTCTGCCGGTGCCTGTAGTGTTCAGTTTATGCCCCCTTAGTGCCGTTCTGCGTGGCTTTCGTTCGGTAGGAGAGTCGCATGTATCGGCAGGGGGGAGGGGGGTGGTCTGCCTTACCTCCCGGCTTCTGCGTTGCGGTGTGAACCGGAGTCTTCCCCTCTCTGTCGGTCAATCTGGGCGACCACAAGAGGGGGTCTGCAGGCGCTTCAGGATGTTCGGGGCGCCCGCGGTTCTCCCCCGGTGAGTGCACTCGCCTGCTTTTTTGCCTGCGTAGTTTTTTTTATCCAGGCTCCTCCCCGCCGCGCTCGGTTGCCGCTCCTCCACGTGCCGCGGGATCTTGTTGGGCTTATTACTCGGCGATCCCTTCTCCGTCTGGCCTCAAATTTTCTGTGCGTCTTCCGAGGGTGCTACCGCAGGCTCCTCTCCAGTTTCATGGGGAATCGGGACAGTTACAAGAGATTATCCCGGCTTGCGGCACCAAAGTCTGCCGGAGCTTACACAGAAGCCGCCATCTTCCTCTGTGCGCAACAGCGCCCTCCCTCCCCACTGTTCATCTAAATACCAAAATAAGCCGTCAGAATCAATCTGGAGCAGCACTGTGAAATTCCGATCGAGCTACATGCCCGGATGATGTTACAAGGGCAGCACCTGTAAGATCCTGGAAGGCGCGGGAAGCGCCATCAGCCAGAGGAGAGGAAGATGCTGCAGGGTTGTGACAGCGTGACTGGCGGCCAGGAGCTGAGAAACCCAGGGACCGGAGAAGCCCAGATCAGCTGAGCCACCGACACCTTGGAGGAGCCTCCTGCGGTAGGGAGACCTACGCGCGCAAACAACCCGGAAGTTTGCCTGGAGACGCAAGCGGTAAGGAGAACGACTGGGAACCGCGGGAGGCTCAGCCTACATTGACCACAGCAGTGCCCTTGCGCCCCCCCCGGTCACTACCCTGTATGCAGCCCAACGGCATGAGGGACGGCGCCGGCCGGCAGTCCACCACGTGGCATTGATGCTGTGGAGGCTGAAAACCTCACAACTGAAGCCATCAGGTTGCGGCATCATGCTCCCCCCAAGCCCCAGAGAGAGACATTAGCAGCTGCACAGGGAAGTGCAAAACGCCCCATTACAGGAACTTGCCCCCAGGTGAGCGACACTACACTGAGGGGTATAAACAAGGCCTGTCAAGACACTGACCTACCCAGCGGTAAGGAGAACTGGGAACCGCAGGCAGGAGAGGCCCGGCCTGCATTGACCATAGCAGGGCACTCCCCCCCCCTCCCCCCCCCCCCCCCCCATATCACTAACTCATACGCAGCCAACACAGCACAAGGGCTGGCATTCCACCACGCAGCATCGGAGCTGCAGAAGTTGGGAACCTTACCATGGAGCCATCAGGGGTGTGGCCGCCTGCCCCCTTCCCCCAACCCCCAAAGAGACATTAACAGCTGCACAAAAAAGCACAGTGTAGCGCAAATTGCAACATTGCAGGATCTCACCCCTGGGTGAGCAACACTACACCGAGCGGCATAAACAAGACATGCTAAAATACTGGCCTGGTGGGCAGTGCAAAGTCCAACTGCAACACACCTGTAGTATAACGTCTGTGGTGCTGGCTCGCACGCAACACCTAACCAATGCTGGGGCCCAGTGAGATAACGGGGATACCTCACAGCTGATGCCCTAACACACTGTGGGAGGCCCTCGGAACCCTGCACCCCACTACTGGACACACCATTACAGCAAGGCGACATACAGCCCAGACTGGAAGCACAGCCAAAACAAGGCAAAATAACCAACGCCTAGCTGGGAGCGTCATAACAATTGCCCAGTATAGCCATGTCAAAATCCCCAAAAGCCGGGAAACACCAATCGAAACTACACTTCGAACAATCAGCCACATCCAAGCAACTACCCTGCGAGGAGAACTCCCGATGGCCACTACCTCGTCCCCAACGATGGATCAAAGCAAGGAACTCACTGATATTAAGAAAATGCTTGGGTAGGTGCAGGCAAGCATACAATCCTTGGATGTGAAACTGGACACCTTAACCTGCAAGGTCGGTCACATGAAAATACAATTGGACTAACATGGGGACAGCCTGGATGAGGTAGAGGGCAGAGTGTCCATGATCGAAGGTGATTCCCCTAACACCACGAGGGGCATTGGCACACATCCAGAGGACTGTCAAGGAACTGTCGGACAAACAAGACAATCCTGAATCCCACTCCCACAGAAATAATCTGAGAATTATTGGGGTGCCCGAAGCAGGGGACCAGCGCAATATGGAAAAATTGGTGGAAGACCTGCTGACAGAGACCCTCAGCCAGACGGATTCTCAGAGGTGCTAATTTTAGAGGGGGCCCATTGCATTCCAAGTGGGAAACGGCCGGTGCCAGGTGCCCTCACAAGATCCATAATACCTTGCATACTAAACTATCAAGACAGAGACTGGACCATCAAGAGAGCTTGGGAACTGGGATCTATAACATATCAGGACACACCAATCTGATTTTTCTCCAGACTTCTCAGGTAAAGTGCAATCCTCCAGAAAAACCTTCATCGAGGTCAAGAAAAGACTCTGCACACGGGACATCAAGTATGCCATGTCATTCCCAGCTAAACTAAGAGTTGAACACAATGGCCAAGCATCGTTTTTCCAAAACCCAGAAGAGGCAAACAGGTTTCTAGAACTGCTACCAAGGGCACCACAAAGTGGGGAGAACGGACACAGTGAAGTCCCTCCTTAAATAGGAACCGCAAATAAGGGACACTACTAGGATGAGAACCCAGCCCTGGAATGGGTAGGCTGAACACAATAGTTAAAAGGGACTGTAAGGGTGGCAGTGTCCCCCAGCGTCCGCCATGCGAGAGCATTGGTTTGTTGGGAAGGGGGAAGTGAACTAACTGGCAAGTTGAGGCTGCTGGTGGGGGTGGGAGAGATGGGAACTGGTTGGGATGTTAGCTTACTGGTCATGAGAATACAGGACGGAAGCTGGTCCCATGCTGGGAGTGGCAGAAATACCCAAGCAGTGTTCGCCGGCACTATCCTCCCTTTCACTGGTCACGATAAAGGAGTGACGTTACTGTTCACGAACTGAGAAGAGTTGGAATGTCCAAGGATTTGCTAGACCACAAAAAGTGATGGGTGGAAGGTTTCGAATGAATCTAAACCACTGGCAATTGCTCTGGGCAACCTTCCACACCACCGTTTTTGAGCCCGTCTGCGCCATTGCAAAAGGGCACCAACCATGTGCAAATCAGTCAGCAACTGCCGCCACCGAAGGTAGCAGCCCAGCCCGAACTGCTAAACCAGGTCCCCTCTGCACAGAAAACCAAGCAACCCCAGGTGTGGAAGGTTGACCAGAGCAATTGCCAGTGGTTTAGATTCGTCCGAAACCTTCCACCCATCACATTTGTGGTCAGTTTGTTTCTCCTTGTGAGAGAGGGTATGCCCAGACGTGGGTCCCTTGCTCGCTGCGCCACAGGGAACCAGGCTGCACCTCACTGAGGAGGTCCAACAAGGCCGAAACATGTCTGGGGTTGCTTGGTTTTCTGTGCAGAGGGGACCTGGCCTAGCAGTTCCGGCTGGGCTGCTACCTTCGGTGGCGGCAGCTGCTGACTGATTTGCACATGGCTGGTCCCCTTTTGCAATGGCGCAGACGGGCTAAAAAACGGTGGTGTGGAAGGTTGCCCAGAGCAATTGCCAGTGGTTTAGATTCATTCGAAACCTTCCACCCATCACTTTTGTGGTCAAGGATTTGCTAGAACAGAATGGCGAACTCGCTCAATAGTATAACATGGAATGTCAGGGGCTTGAACTGTCTGTCCAAGAGTCGCAAAGTGGTGCAAAAGACTCACCTTACCCCTGGAAGAGAGGTGAAATTCGGACAAAGGTGGGGCTGCCATCAATATTTCTCCACGTACTCAAGGGAGGTATGCATAATGATATGCAACATAGTGGAGTTCTGACTAATTGCTCAGAGCAAAGATCTGGAGGGGAGAGCAGTAATGGTTAGAGGGACAATACAAGGCTGGGTGTACACCCTGATGCATTTTTCCGAATCTAACCAAGACTTGTGGAAACCTTGGGGTGGATCGCCAGAAAGCAGAAGGCAACCAACCCCCGGGGAAATCATATGGGTGGGGGATTTCAACACAGTAATGAACCCTGACCAAGACAGAACAGGAGGGACCCTTCAAAGGTGACCAACTACAACACATGTGCTGGTTGTGGGAGGTGGAAGACATCTGGAGACTAAGACACCCCGTGCGACAAGAGTACACATTTAATTCCTCAGTACATGGCACAGCCTCCCGACTGGACTACTCCATGATACCCCACAAATTAACGGGTGGGGGTAACTGATGCTACCATACTAGCACACACATTGTCAGATCACGCACTGGTACTCCTGACCCAGACATTACCTAACAGAATGGCAGGGAGACCACCATGGGTTTTTAAGAGCGAAAGCCTAGCGAATGAGGTGTTCCAGGAAGGACTGACCACAGTCATTGACGACTTCTTTGAGCTAAATACTGGGTCGGTGGGTTCATTCACGACCCTATGGGAAAGCTCCAAATGTGTAGTCAGAGGAGAGAGCATCTCTAGGGAAGCAGGGATACTGAAACATATCAGATAATGACTAGCAGAAACTGAGACCCAACTAAAACAATAACAAACAAATGCAGTGGAATCTGACACAATCCAGCACACTTAGATGAGGAGGCAATACCAGAAATTTTATGAATTAGCACAGAGGGAGGTGAAGTTTCTCTGGGGTAAGACAGCGACAATATGGAGAAGGTCAGCGCCCTAGCAGGGTACTATCGAGGGCGGTCAAGGTAGAAGCATGAAAGGGCTGAGTCCTATTCGTTAAAAACACACATGGGGAAGTTAAACACGGGGACACTGACATTGTTAGAGAATTCTGCGCTTTTTACAGTCAATTGTACTACTCACATATTTAGGTAACACAACAAGAGTAGGGGGGGGAAATACCTAGACCGAGTGGTGTTATGCTGGTGTACAGAGGAAGAGAGGGGATGGCTTGGCCGACCTCTGTCCCTAGAAGAGGCCCTCTCTGCAATTAAGTCATTACCACGTGGGAAACACCCCCCCCCCCGGCCTCGATGGCTACATGGCCGAATTCTATAAATTCAATGTTGCTAAACTTGCCCCACACCTGCTAAATGTATACCGCCAGAGCCTGAAGGATGGGCGTCTGCCAGACTCGCTGCGAGAGGCAGTGGTGGTGGTACTCTTGAAGCCAGACAAACCACCAGATGAATGCTCCTCCTACCACACAATATCTCTAATAAATATGGACAGTAAAATCTTGGCAAAAATCCTAGTGATCAGGCTGGCTCCACTGATGCACAGGTGCGTCAGGGCAGACCAATCTGGGTTTATCCCTGGAAAGTCCACCTCCTAATGGCTTCGCAGGATGTTTGGACTAATGACGGCTGTTCTGCAGGACAAACCCATATTGGCGGCACTACTGGACGCTACAAAAGCGTTCGATTTGTTGGAATGGCCCTTCTTGTTCATGGTACTTCGCAGAATGGGTCTGGGGGAGGACTACAGTGGCATGGTTCAACTACTGTACACCTCACCTAGTGCTAAAGTCTGGGTGAACGGTCTACTGACACCGGAAATACTCTTGGGGAGAGGCACATGACAGGGTTGTCTGCTCTCCCTGCTGCTATTCGCATTAGCAATTGAACCACTTGCGGAGGGGATCAGGGACCGACATATCCATAGAGGGATACAGTTATACAAACACAAGGCAGTTATTTCACTATATGCGGATGATATGGTGCTCTACATCAGGGACCCAGTGAACAACTTGGGGCCCGTCATGTCAGAAATGGCGACTTTTGGGGACTACTCTGGGCTAAAGATCAATACCACAAAATTGGTATTATTCACACTCACTGCAAACACCACACGGTGCGCTGATGAGCTGGGATACTCACACCAGATACTTGGGTGTATATATATATATATATATATCTAGATCCATGGAAGAACTGTACAAGCGGAACTACCGCAGGGCGCTATACCAGACTAAGGAGTCGGTGAATAGATGGATGGACGGATTTACCAATTGCATCATATGGTAGGATAACGCAAGTTAAAATGATGCTCCTTGTACGTATTCCTCAATGTGCCAATCTTACCCCCTAGGGAATACTTCCAGAGATCCGATCGGAAATACTGCGTTTTATATGGGCCGGGAAACCAGCACGGGTGTTTTTGGAGAAACTGGTAGCCCCCATCCAAAAGGGGGGGCCTAGCACTTCCCGACCTCAAGGTATACTATGAGGCAGCACAGAGTGGGTTCCAGCTATACTGGTTTGGGGGGCAGACAGATAGATGGCACGTCGAGGTAGAAAGGGCACTGGCAGCCCCATATCTTCTAAGGGCGACTATACTGACATCCACTAACAGGGCCCACGAGTGCCAAACATGATAGAGTTGACGTGCAAATCATGGGCCCACATCGTGTGCAAGAAAAAAGGTGAGGTCATCTACACCCCGAATCTGCCAGTAACATATATACCTGGTGTACCGCTGACTTGTGGAAAAAGGATAGGTCGACCTAATGAGCTGCCTGAACATAACCAACTTTGGGGACCTATTTCCAGATGGGCATTTCTTGTCGATGGAAGAGACGAAACGTAGGGGGGTACTAACATCGCTGGATATGTTTCTATACTTTTGGTTGAGGGACTCCCTTAAGCAGATTTTTCACAACTTCCCCACTGAACCAGTAATTGCCCCCATATTGGCTCAAATGATCTTGAGAAATGAAAGTACTAATGTAGTGTCAACACTGTATAAAATATGCATTGAAGCCAGAGCCCTGAGGGAAGACACCTCCTGAGCAAAATGGGAACAATCATTAGGGCGGGAGATAACAGAAGAGACGTGGGCTTATTGCTGTAGGGAAACCAGGAAGGTGGCCTTCAACTCCAGATATAAGCTGATCCACTTTAAGTACCTGCACCAATGCTACTACACACCACACATGTTGTACACATTCTTCCCAAAGACCTCCGATAAGTGCCCAAGATGCTCCATGTCCCCCGCAGATTTCTTAAACATGGCATGGGGCTGCCCAATGGTTAGATGGTTTTGTTCACTAGTATTTGACACACTGGAGGAAATAATAGGGGAGGAAGTAGACACCACTGATTGCACTGTTGGGACACACTAGATACATCCCCAAATATCCCAGAAAGCTAACCGGGTTGTTATTACTCCTAGCCATGCGCTGGGTGCCAATGGTGTGGGGCAGCACTCAGATTCCCAAATGGGGCCAATGGAGGGCAGATATTTTGTACTGTAACGAAATTGAGATAGAAAATGAATGAGTAGCGCACCCGCAGACGAGACCTAAAGATATTTGGGGACCATACACACAATACCTTATCACTCAAGCTCGCCAGGACGATGATAGTGACTAAGACAGCCCCACAGTTTCCTACTTTGTCGGGCCACAATACAGACCTGACGGAGACTATGACGGGCAACAGCCCACACACTACAGAAGGGGAACCAGCGAAGTGAAAAGAGGAATGTACTGTGTCACCGCATTGCAAGAGTTGCTGTGAGAGGTTTTGCGATTGGGGCTTTCTCATTTTTGAACCGTCACTGTAACACAGACGGCATGTGTTTTTCTTTTTTGTTGAAAAAATAACAATAAAAATAGTTTTAAAAAAAATAGCTGTCCAAATCATCCAGCAACCAAATGGGAAGAACCTCCAGATCATAAAGTAGTTTTGGAACCACATCTCCAATATAAAACGTCAAAACTGGCACCAGAGAACATTTTCCAAATGAAGTGCCGATCCTTGTCATATGTGAAGCAAACATAACGACTTTCTTTTTTAAGATCTCCCTATAAAAATACTTATTCGGACGAGCCAAGATCGGGAATCCCAAATACACAAGGTGGTCTGTAAACCCCAGTTTAACCTTCTTGAGGAACCAAGCATGTTTACAATTCTTATCCTTTTGGCAGAATTTCATCTTTTGCTTTGAGTGGGTTAGTTTTAGTTTATTTCCCATGTACTTGGCAAACGCTGCAATCAACCGTTGAAGGGCAATTGGTGCCTGATAATTAGGAAGTAAATCATTGGTGTATGCTAGCTAGGATAACTTTATCCCACCAATTTCTAGGGGAACAAGTCACTGTCTCCAGGACTTCCCTTATATCTGCTACGTATAAGTTAAAAGGCAAGGTGCCAGAACGCACCCTTGCCGCAGACCAGACATATCAATTATCCTCGACATGGCCCCCTAATTTTTTTTAACCTCCCCTGGATCGATGTCCCTGTGTGCAGATGCATCAACATTTTGAGAAGGCCTATAGGCATCCCCCAGTTATATTTGTATTTTGTTTGTATTTTGTCTTTTATTAAGCGCCTTAAGCCAAAGTGCTGAACATAAAAATGAGAAACAATACAATAAAAAGTGAATAAGCAATTGGGTCCAGGAAATGATCACTCAGGAATGTTGAAGTAGATGACATTTTAAAAAACCACGGAAGAGAGATTAGACAGAGATAGAATGAAGAGAAATTGGAAGAGCATTCCAGTGAAGGGGGGCAAGAAGTTGACAAGATAGAAAACAAGACTGAGCACAAGGAGGATGAGGAGGCAAAAGTCAGAACTGAGAAGAAGACTGAAGAGAGCGAGAGGGAATGCAAAAGGATATTAGTACAGCAAGGTAGCTAAGGGCAAGACCATGGAGAAACTTGAAAACAAGACAGAAAAAATGTAATTTGAGAATGAAAGGGCAGCTAGCTGACTGCTGCAATAGAGGAAGAAATAGAATCCTGATACGTGAGAAGACACAGTAGACTAATAGAAGAATGAAATACTGATCTAAGAGGATCATGATTAGAATTAGAGAGCCCAAATGGAACAGTAGAAAAGTCAAGAAAAGATTAAAGTGGAGATTAAGAGTTTAGATGCTTGAAATGTGAGAAATGGGCAAGCCTTACAGATGTTGTGAAGATGAAAACGACAAGAGCGAGAGGTTTGAGAAATGTGATGAGAGAAAGAGGGATTAGAGTCAAAGTAGGGACCAAGATTACGTGCCGTAGATGAGATTGAGAGTTTAGAAGGAGGAACAGATATGAAAGAAGGTGGAAGATGGGGAGGCCGAGTGTTAGTAGGAAAAAACAGTATTTCAGTCTTCCCAGCATTAAGAGTAAGAAGGTGGGAAGACATCCAAGATTTAATAGCAACTGCGCAAAGTGAAAGAGTGTGATGAATTTCAGGAGTAAAGGATAGAAACAGTTGAGTGTCTTCGGCGTAAAAGTGATGAGATAAGCCAAAAGAGGTAATAATAGCTGCGATGTGTACATAGAGAAAAGAAAGGGGCCTAAGACCGACCCTTGAGGTACCCCATGGGCAAGCAAGAAAGGTGAAGAGGACTAGCCCGTCCAGGAGATAGAAAATGTTCAATTAGACAAATAGGAGTGAAACCAAGACAAAACAGAACCTGTAACACCGAAAGTAGAAAGTGAAGCCAGAAGTAAAGAGTGACCCACAGTGTCGAAGGCAGCTGATAGATCTAGAAGGATAAGAAAAGATGAGTGCTAAGAATAGCGAGCCGAGAGAAGAGAATTTAGTACCGAAACAAGAGCAGTTTCTGTAGAATGAAAGAGACGAAACCAGATTGAAATCGATGGAGAAGAGAAGAATTAGAAACAAATGAAGAAATCTGGGAGTAGACAAGGCGTTCTAACAGTTTAGACGGGTATGATAAGAGAGAAGTAAGACGAAAGTTGGAAACAGTCAAAGGATCGGCAGTGGGTTTCTTTAGGATGGGGATAATAGATGCGTGTTTAAAAGATGCAGACAAAATAGAGGTAAGAAGACAGATGTTAACAAAGGAAACAAGGTAGGATACAAGAAGAGGATAGACGTTAGGGATTAATGCAGAAGGGATCAGGTGAGTAGGAGAAGCAGTAGGGTGGGCTTTAGCTAGTAAAAGAAGAATATCAGTTTTAGACACTGGTACAAAATGTGCAATGAAAGCATGAGGAATGGACATGGGAGGAGGTGACACATCGGGTGGCAGAGAAACCTTGATGTCATGATGAAGAGAGAGAACTTTGGAAGACAAGAAATTACAAAAATCAGAAGCCGATAGAGTGGAATTAACAGAATGATCTGGCGTCGGAGGAAAAAGAAATTGTGCAAGGGTTTGGAAGAGATGCCTAGGGTGGGTAGATTGAGTGTGCCAAGAGATCAGAAAAATAAAGACGCTTTGCAGAAAATAGACATGTGTCATAAAGAGCATGATAAGAAAAGTAGGAAGAATGAGCAGACATTGATTTAGACTTAAGCCGACGCCTTTCAAGATGCGAGGAAAATGACGCATGGAACGAAGATGAGGAAATAACCAAGATTGGGATGGTTTTCGCGTGGGGTGAAAAGGGGACAGAGGATAGAGTTGGTCTAGAGAGATGGAGAGAGATGAGGAATCAACAGACGCAGCCTCATCAGCATTAAGAGCAGAGATGGAAAGAGGAGAAGGGAGAGCAGAGGTTGCAAGTAGTGTTAAAAAGCGTTGGGTTGAAATTACGTAGATCATGAAGATTATTTTTTATGGGGGTAGGGGGACAACCAAGGAACTTGGAGGGGCTGGGGGAAGTAGTGATACTGAAAGCAGACCTCTTCCTCCTCCTCCTCCTCCTCCTCCTCCTCCTCCTCCTCCTCCTCCTCCTCCTCCTCCTCCTCCTCCTCCTCCTGTGGTGCTGACCTCAACATCAGCCACTGCTGCGCTAACTACCCTGGATTCACCCACAACTCTGTGGTGCTGGGCAACAGCAAATTGTCGACCTACATGGCCAGAAGCACAGAGGACAACGCACGTGGCTAGTGTATGAGTACAAACCCTGCCAGAAATGCATGTCAAATCACAGGAAATTAATGTGGGCATAGCCACAGGAAGCCTTGAATGCCATCCAGCACCAGTACCATGTATGGGCGGCACACAAGGACACCTGCACAAGACCACCACACCTGGACCCACACAAGGTGATGGCCACACACTGCTCCAAACACCATAGCCCATGGGATCAAGACAACCACAATGCACTTTGTCTGTGCTGCAGTTCTGCTTTACACCCTGACACACAAGAGCAACGCCACCCTGGGCAACATACAGAAATGCAAAGTATGTAATCTACTCCCCATCCCCTAAACCACTGTAGATGATCAATAGCAAACACAGACATGAACATCCCTGAGAGAGTGACCCATGAGTGCACAGTAACATGCAAATTAACCAAAATGAAAACGGGCCATGTTGCTAATTCTCCACCATCCACTGTGACAGCCACATCCAAATCCAAATGATCAATCCCCCTGAACAGCTAGTCATGACAATAGCCCCATCCTGAGGGTCTGAATGCACCACTGTGAAATCACACACAGGGAGCGGCGTAGGTGAAAAGTGGGCTACAAGGGTCATGGCGCCCATTGCACAGCAAACCCATGGAACACGACTGCACCCTATTCCAAATAGAAGTGGTTACATGACGGAACTTGATGAGTAGGATTGGCGCACACAAACCCATTTACATAGTGCAGCATCCACCGGCGCCACTTCAGTCATCCCATGTGCAGTCAGCTGCAACAGGACAGCCCACTCAACCACACAGGGTGCATGTATGGGTCAGATGATGCATGGCATGAAGCTGTCATGGTCATGAAGTCAGGGCCACAGGCATGCAGGGGTTGCATGCACAGGAGACCTGGGTGGACACTGTGCTGGCGCCAAAGAACAAAGTAAACAAGAACATCCATTTAACACCAAAAATCTTTTATTATGGACATAGCACTTCAGATGCATTAACCTTGAACATGCCATCCATTAACCACTTCAGATGCGTTAACCTTGAACATTCCATCCATTAAGCAGCCCCAAGTGTATTCTTGGGTGTGGCTGCTAATGGATTCACAGCTATGTAAGCTGCCCTTATTCTCAAGACAGACGCTTCGCGTTATTCTGCATTTGCAGCGTAACGCTCACCGTCGGCTGAGGTCAGACCTGCTTAGCTTTGAAGACCCTGCTTTCTGGACATCCTGCTTCCTGCCAGCATACTTACCAACTGAGGGAAGCTGTTCTTACCTGTACATCTCTTCGGCGAACCGAGCATTCATCTTTATACTTTCCGGAACGCCGATATCTTCATCTTGGCACCGCAGCTCGACACGCTCTATCGTCGACAGCAGCGCCTGCAAGGAAAAACAGAAGACAAGGTTAGACATCGAAAAAATAGTCAGTTTAAGGTCGCGCTTTGCCATACTTCGTGCTTTTCCTTAAACCATCACTTACCTGCTGCTGAACGTTGCGGTAGCAGCAATCTTCCATCCGGCCGCATCTTGAGTCTCACAGTTGCATTGAGGCCGCATTTCCATCTAAGGGAAGAAACCAGAAGCTAGACATTGCAGGCAAAAGGAGCAACATATAAAGACATTAAACAGAATTAACAGAATCGCAAGAGCTCAAGAGACACTTACAATCATAAGGAGAAGCATAGTCGCAGCTGGGCTGGACTAATCCTTATCAGGGATCAGTGAAGGAACTAGATCCCATTCAACGCGCCCCTGCCAGAAGTAGCAGGATGGAGAGTTTACCTTCCATAATTCACAGGAGCAGTATCACCACGTACCACCGCTCACAACCTTTCTACCGAGGGAGAGGCCTGAAGGGGTGACTCAAGTTCAGGGAGGGCTGCAACCATGCCCCAACACCTCCGCAGAGACCAGTGAGCATAACAGAAACATGATGGATGTACACCAATCGGCCAATCACCTTGCATGTCCCTGTTGCACACAAGAAGGACCACAGTGCGTAGTGTATTGATGCTTTGTCCTTGCACACCCATTGGATGGACTTAGGCCTCATATACTCATTTCATCCCATGCAGTTGACTCAGGATACCTGCAGCTCACATGGCTGATGACTCCTCTGCGGAATCCCAAACACCTGCAGAGCAAGCATACAACCATGCCCACAGTAGGACATGCTTCTGTATTGAACGGACATTTGGACTATTGAAGGCACGATTCAGGTGCCTGGACCGTATTGGAGGGACAAAAATGAATGCGCCAAAAAAAGTCAGGAAGATAGTCCTCACTTGTGCCATGCTGCCCAACATCTGCTGCTGATTAAATGTGCCACTACCCCCCGACGCATGCGGGCAACCCCCAGGAGATGACAGTGATGATGAGCATGTGGCCGGGGCCAGGGCTCTTTCACACAGGGATGCAGTGAGGACGCAGAGGTTGGCCAGACAGGCGCTGATTGACAATTGTTTTTAACATGGTGAATGCGCACATACCACGACCAGCACATGTAAAATAAAGAGCACTTGTACAGAATCATGATTGTCCTTGCATTATCTAAGGTTTCAAAGAGCTTTCATGAATGTGAAACTAATCCCCTACCCCCTGTAACGCTCACCTGATTCTCGCAGAGGCGCCGGTCTTGACTGGGCGACTACCGTATCTTCAAAGGTGATGTGTAGCACCCGGTTGGCTCTTTGGGCTGGACCTCTGTGCACTGTATGCCTGATGTGTAGAGTAAGATGTCTGCAGATAGAAAATATGGGGTTAATGAACTGGGGTTATTGGGGTGTCCCTATCTCTTTCCTCTTCTCCTCTCCTGTAGACCCCCAAAGGTTAACGCTCTCACCTTAGGTAAGTGAATGCCGAGCTCTCCATCTGCCTCGGGGCAGGGTGCTGTAACCAGTTTCTTCACTGGATAGGTAGCGCAGGCCTCTTGACTTCAGAGGACTGCTGTCCGTCGTTTACTGCACGAACTGTAAGTTTCGAGTCATTCAAATGTCTTTAAAGTCTTTAGTAATGATGTCTCTTGTTTTGCAGGGTTCCGGCGATGGCGGATGACGGGCTGAGGTGAGTTGAAGATGGAGCCCGTGTGATGAATAGAAGCGCCTGGAAGCACGTAAGTAAGCGCTTGTTGCCTGCTTCACTATGCGCTCTAACTGTCTTTTTATTTTGCAGGTACGAGTTCGGAGCGGCTGTAGGGTGCCGGAATACCCACTGGATTAGATGTGGAAAGGAGTAATGGCACGTGAGTATTAAAGTTCCCCAATGTCTTTAAACGCACCTTGTTTTGTCTTTCAGATGCGGGATGCAGCGCCGAAGGCCTCCGGAGCGTACGAAGAGTAGGTAAGCCTTTGCCTTTCAGATGCCGGAATGCTAACCTGTTCTTTCTTGTCTTTATAGGTGTTGCTGAAGACTGGATTCAGGATGGTAAGCCTTTGCCTTTCAGTTGCCGGAATGCTAACCTGTTCTTTCTTGTCTTTATAGGTATTGCTGAAGACTGGATTCAGGATGGTAAGCCTTTTTCCTTAGGCCCAGGACCGGATGCAGAAGACACGATGAGCGTTCTGCTGCAGAGGTTGCAGAATAACGCAAAGCAAGATTCATCCACCGGGTGTGGTTTAAATAGCCTCCTGTACTGCTTAGATGTCTCCTTCCACAGCCACGCCTAAGTAAGAAAAGAGTTCCTGGTAAGAAAAGAGTTCCTGCCTTCCAGAAGAGTTCCAGTGTTCTGAATCTAGGGAGTGGCTCCAGCCCCATCCAACAGGAAAAGTAGTTCCAAACAGAAGAGGATCAGAGGCTCAACTGGCAGGCAAGTAAGCAGCATGGTCTGCTGAAGGTAAGTCCACCCAAGCATTATGAGCCCGGCGCTTCCAGCGCTGGGACTGGGCATATTTATGAGCCTGGTGCCACTGGCGCCAGGACTGGGTCCAAAAGGTCCCAATTGGGACTGGTTGGCACTCGGAACCTGGGTTATGGATCTGCTTCCAAGGGAGTTGGGAAAACCCTGACCTTTTGGAAGCAGAGATCATGACAGTACCCCCCCCCCCCTCAAGGCCCCTCCCAAACCGGGCTTCTCCGGGGGTTTTGGCTTGTCAGGAAATGTTCGGTGAAATCTTTTGATTAGGCGAGGAGCGTGGACATATTCAGCAGGTTCCCAGGATCTCTCTTGGGGGCCGTAGCCTTTCCAGTCAATTAGGTAGAATAGTTTAGATTTGGAGATCTTGGAGTCCAGAATGCTTTTGACTTCAAACTCGAGTTCTCCATCCACTAGGATAGGTTTTGGAGATTTGGTTAGTCGGGTTTGAGGTTGCACGGGTTTTAATAGAGAGACGTGGAAGACCGGATGTATCTTCATGTGCGGGGGCAAGTCCAACTTGACCGCTACTGGGTTTACTATGGTAGTGATGGAATAGGGACCAAGGTATCTTGGGTTGAATGTGCGTGGCCCTTTTAGAGATAGATATTTGGTGGATAACCAGACTTGATCCCCTACTTGATAGTGAGGGGCTTCCTTCCGATGTTGATCTGCTCCTTTCTTGTATTGTTCTTTAGCCCTTTGAAGGTGAGAAACAGCTTCCTTAAAGGCTTGGGTGATTGTAGAATGCAGGTAGTCTACTGCTGGTGTTTCAAGATCTTGGAGGGGATCCAACTCCGAGGTTCGAGGGTGACTGCCGTACAAAAGAAAAAACGGGTTTTTCCCAGTTCCCGAATGGACAGAGTTATTGTAGGCATACTCGGCTATCCAAAGGATATCTTTCCAAGTTTTTTTCAGTTTGTTGCAGCATGCAGCGTAAATACTGTTCCAGAGTTTGATTGGTCCTCTCGGTTTGTCCGTCGGTCTGAGGGTGGTGACTGGTCGATAGTCTCACATCAATTTGAGCCGACCGACAGCAACTTCGCCAAAAATGAGAAATAAATTGACTACCTCGATCCGAAATTAGAACCGAAGGAAAACCGTGCAGTCGGACGATGTTTTCGAGAAATTCTCGGGCCAGAGTTGCTGCTGTTGGCAAGCCTTTGAGCGGAATGAAATGCGCCATCTTGGAGAATAAGTCCACGATTACTAGAATCGTATTGTATCCGGAGCATGGAGGTAGATCGGTGATGAAGTCCATAGAAAGCGTATGCCAAGGGCGAGGTGGGATGTCAATAGGGCGTAAGAGGCCTGCTGGTCTTTCCTTTTGACTCTTGTTTTGGGCGCATACTCCACAGGACATTATAAAGTCTCTGATATCTTTTTTCCAAGACGGCCACCAGAAGTAGCGCTTGATCTTTTCTGAGGTCTTGGCTATACCGGGATGACCTTCCATTAAAGAGTCGTGATAACAAGAGATTACTTTTTTCTGTAAATCTGTGCTGGGTAGGTATAATCGTTCTTGGAAATACAATAAGTTGTCCTTTACTGCAAAGTCCTTTCCCTGCAGATGCCAATTCTGTATGTCTGCTGGAGTTACAAGTTGCCTGGCTTTATCCTTAACTTCCTCTATGGATTCTGTGGCGATTACACCCAGAATTCTTTGTTCGGGAATGATTGGTACAGGTTTAGGGTTGACCAAGTGTTCTTCCACTCCCATCCGAGAAAGGGCATCGGCTTTACCGTTCTTTGTACCAGGTCGATAGGTAATTATGAAGTCAAACTCGGCAAAGAATAATGCCCAACGGAGTTGTCTAGAGGATTGGGCTTTTGCGGTCTTCAAATATTGCAGGTTTCGGTGATCCGTAATCACAGTAACGGTGTGTCGGGCCCCCAGCAGATAATGCCGCCAAGCCTTAAAGGCAGACTTGATAGCCAGAAGTTCCTTGTCAGTAATCGTGTAATTGATTTCAGGAGGCGAGAATTTGCGGGACCAAAATGCCACGGGATGCAACTGATTGGTTACCGGGTCCTTTTGTGATAGAACTGCCCCCATGGCAAGGCTTGAAGCATCAGTTTCCACGATGTAGGGGAGTTCGGGGCGAGGGTGTTTTAAGATTGGTGCAGAGATAAATTTAGTCTTCAAATCCTGGAAAGCTTGTTCCGCCTCGGTAGACCATTCAAAACGTTTGTTTTTCTTTAACAAGGCAGTGATGGGCTGGACTATTCGAGAGAATTCGGGGATAAACCTGCGGTAAAAGTTAGCGAAGCCTAACATGCTTTGCACACCTTTTACGGAGGATGGTGATGGCCATTTGAGAACTGCATCGACCTTCTTTGAATCCATACGCACTCCGCCAGGTGATAATATGAATCCCAAGAATTCAACTTCAGTCACGTTGAAAACACATTTTTCCAACTTAGCGAAAAGTTTGTGTTGACGCAATCTTTCGAGGACCATTTTCACGTGTTTCCGATGTTCAGATTCCGATGAAGAATAAACGAGGATGTCGTCAATGTAAACAACAACACATACATCTATGAGCTCTCTGAGGACATCGTTCATGAAATATTGAAAGGCGGCCGGGGCATTGCAAAGTCCGAAGGGCATGACCTGATATTCAAATAGCCCATACTTGGTGCGGAAGGCCGTCTTCCATTCATCGCCCTCTTTGACTCGTACCAAGTGGTAAGCTCCTCTAAGATCCAGCTTTGTATATATGCATGCTTTTCTGACTTGGTCCAGGAGTTCAGGGATCAAAGGTAACGGATATCTATTCTTAACGGTGATCTGGTTCAGGGAGCGATAATCGATACAAGTTCTAAGGTCTCCTTCCTTTTTTGGAACGAAGAACAAAGCTGAAGAAGCAGGGGACTTGGAAGGACGAATAAACCCATTTGCCAGGTATTGATCCAGGTATTGTCGAAGGTGAAGGTTCTCAGGCTCGGTGAGGGCATAAATTCTACTAGAAGGAGGAGTAGATCCAGGTATCGGGTCTATCTGGCAGTCATAAGACCTATGAGGAGGTAGAGAGTTAGCCTGATCCTTCCGGAAAACATCTTGGTATTCTAGGTATTCGGGAGGTAACTGGGGAGTCTCTGAAGAAATTGCGGCCAGTGCAACACCAGGTGGAGGGTGACAAGTAGAGACACATTCTGGAAACTGGACCGTTCTTGCTCGCCAATCGATCAGAGGATTGTGTTTCTCTAACCAAGGTATTCCTAGAATAATCTGAAACTGAGGGGCCTTGATCACATCGAACACGATCTTCTCATGGTGTCCATCTTGACTTACTAGCGTCACCTCTTGAGTGGTATGCGTTACTGGCCCGGAGGCTATCTCCGTACCATCCACCGTAGTAATGACGTCCTTTACAGCCTTGGGACAAAGAGTTAGATTCATCCTCAAAACCATTTCATGATCCACATAATTGCCGATGGCACCGCTGTCGACGTAAGCTTCAATTGCATGTAATCGATCCGGATTATCAGGGCTAATGAGGACCATAGGTATCACGAAATGCGAGGTCACGGAACTGGTTTTCACGCTCGGCAAGAGGACCTCTATTCTTGTCGGGCGAGGTCGTTTCCCTGCTCAGAGTTTGTAACTTTGGTAACTGCAGCTCCTACTGCCTTCTTGGCAGGTTTCACCGGACAGTCTCGAAGAAAGTACCCTAAGTTTCCGCAATATAGGCATAATTGCAACTGTTTCCTCCTTTCCCGCTCCCTTTGTGTTAGAGGACCTTTCAGACCCCCTATTTGCATGGGTTCCCCGGAGTCTACTCCTTTGGAAGGAGTTGGCGGTTTGGAAAATACATCGGCCTTCCTGTTCTGCAGCCTGTGATCTATTTGAACGACCAAGTCTATATAATCCGAACAGTCTTGTGGGGGATTCACTACTTGGGCTAAAACGTCTTTGAGCTCTCCACGTAGACCTCTATAAAACAGCGTAATCCTTTTCTCCTCAGGCCATTGAGTTTCCACTATTAGTCTATTGAAAGATGCAATATAAGCCAAAAGGTCTTGATTACCCTGTCGCAACGAAAGAAGCTCATTGTCCAAGGCCTGCCCCTGTGAATGTCTTGCGAACAGTTTTTCCATACTAAGCTGAAAGGCTTGAAAATCATGGAGAACCGGATCATCTTGATTAACTAGAGGGATTGACCAGTCTGCCGCATTGCCACTAAGGTACGAAAGTACAAAAGCTACTTTTGCTTGATCAGTTGGAAAGGCTGCTGGCCGGCATAAGAAGTGCAACCGGCACTGATTGATAAATACTGCAAACCTCTTTGGGTCACCAGAAAATCGTTCGGGCGGAGCCAGAGGTACATTCCCAGGTAGGTTGATCTGCACTGGATTCATAGAGGATGTTAAAGGAAGATTTGCCCCTGATGCGGGTAACGGGGTCTGTCCGGCTTGTGACTGTAGCACTTGTCTAGCAAGATTGTCTGTTCTCTCCTTGGAAATAATTAGTTCCCTTCTTAGAGCATTCGTTTCCTGACGAGCTGCATGCACTTCTGCTCTTAGTTCCCCAAGTAACCGGGCTAGGGGGTCAGTATCCGAGGTTTCCATAGCGCCTGGGCGAGAGTTTTGCGGTAGGCTTTGCGTTCTGTAACGCTCACCTGATTCTCGCAGAGGCGCCGGTCTTGACTAGGCGACTACCGTATCTTCAAAGGTGATGTGTAGCACCCGGTTGGCTCTTTGGGCTGGACCTCTGTGCACTGTATGCCTGACGTGTAGAGTAAGATGTCTGCAGATAGAAAATATGGGGTTAATGAACTGGGGTTATTGGGGTGTCCCTATCTCTTTCCTCTTCTCCTCTCCTGTAGACCCCCAAAGGTTAACGCTCTCACCTTAGGTAAGTGAATGCCGAGCTCTCCATCTGCCTCGGGGCAGGGTGCTGTAACCAGTTTCTTCACTGGATAGGTAGCGCAGGCCTCTTGACTTCAGAGGACTGCTGTCCGTCGTTTACTGCACGAACGGTAAGTTTCGAGTCATTCAAATGTCTTTAAAGTCTTTAGTAATGATGTCTCTTGTTTTGCAGGGTTCCGGCGATGGCGGATGACGGGCTGAAGTGAGTTGAAGATGGAGCCCGTGTGATGAATAGAAGCGCCTGGAAGCACGTAAGTAAGCGCTTGTTGCCTGCTTCACTATGCGCTCTAACTGTCTTTTTATTTTGCAGGTACGAGTTCGGAGCGGCTGTAGGGTGCCGGAATACCCACTGGATTAGATGTGGAAAGGAGTAATGGCACGTGAGTATTAAAGTTCCCCAATGTCTTTAAACGCACCTTGTTTTGTCTTTCAGATGCGGGATGCAGCGCCGAAGGCCTCCGGAGCGTACCAAGAGTAGGTAAGCCTTTGCCTTTCAGATGCCGGAATGCTAACCTGTTCTTTCTTGTCTTTATAGGTGTTGCTGAAGACTGGATTCAGGATGGTAAGCCTTTGCCTTTCAGATGCCGGAATGCTAACCTGTTCTTTCTTGTCTTTATAGGTGTTGCTGAAGACTGGATTCAGGATGGTAAGCCTTTTTCCTTAGGCCCAGGACCGGATGCAGAAGACACGATGAGCGTTCTGCTGCAGAGGTTGCAGAATAACGCAAAGCAAGATTCATCCACCGGGTGTGGTTTAAATAGCCTCCTGTAGTGCTTAGGTGTCTCCTTCCACAGCCACGCCTAAGTAAGAAAAGAGTTCCTGGTAAGAAAAGAGTTCCTGCCTTCCAGAAGAGTTCCAGTGTTCTGAATCTAGGGAGTGGCTCCAGCCCCACCCAACAGGAAAAGTAGTTCCAAACAGAAGAGGATCAGAGGCTCAACTGGCAGGCAAGTAAGCAGCATGGTCTGCTGAAGGTAAGTCCACCCAAGCATTATGAGCCCGGCGCTTCCAGCGCTGGGACTGGGCATATTTATGAGCCTGGTGCCACTGGCGCCAGGACTGGGTCCAAAAGGTCCCAATTGGGACTGGTTGGCACTCGGAACCTGGGTTATGGATCTGCTTCCAAGGGAGTTGGGAAAACCCTGACCTTTTGGAAGCAGAGATCATGACACCCCCTCCTCACACCAACTCCCCAGCACACAGACCCCCCTACCCCCACCAACTCCCGAGCACACAGACCCCCCTACCGCCACCAACACCCCAGCACACAGACCACCCCTCGACCCACACAGTGCCAATGGGTCCATGTGTCCGGCCCTCAGGCCAACCGTGCAGTGTCCATTTAACAGGGGTGTGGATGCTTCCCATGTGCACCAGCATCAGGTAAGCAGTGTTGCAAATGACGCTGGGACCTCTTCCTGGTTGACCCCTCTAGGGACCCCTCTTTGGGGGTGGTGGAGGTAGATAGTACAGATTCAGCCAACTGCAGCTGCTGGCGGAGCACATTGTTCGACTCCTGCATCTGCTCGGCATGTGCAGATTGCCCCTCGCACATTTCACAGACTCACTGTTCAAACCCTGTGAGGGCCACATTGTGCGTGCATTTCCACACGCCATCGACTTGGCCACCCCCCCTAATAGCACGTCTGATGGCCTTGATGTGGCGGTTGTGTGCGCTGGCCATGCCCTTGATCCTATTCTGGCATGCCTCCATTACATCCTGGCGTGCCATGAGGGCGACCTGTTGCTGTGTTCCGAGCAGGGCTGCGCTGTGTTCTGGGGCTGCTGTGGATGGAGGGGCTGGGCTGTCTGGTGGGGCTGCTGTGGATGGAGGGGCTGCCAGCAGGTGAGGCATATAACGGAGTGTCCTCATCCGCCACTGGTGTGGTGCACAGACCTGTGGACTTTGGCTGTGCATCTCCCCATGGTCAGGGGGTCCCTTCTGGAGTGCCCATTTCCTGCACCGGACTGTGTACAGGTGACAGGGCAGATCCAACATGCTGCTCATCGCTGGTTGACGCTCCCTCCTTGGGGTGGTTGCACTCGAGGCCACTTCCCCAACGTCATCGTGGACATCCCTGGTGGCTTGTGATGGGCTTGGTGACACTGGCCTGGTGGCTTGGGATGGGCTTGGTGATGCGGAACTGATGGCTTGGGTGCGCTGAGGTGGTGAGGCCCTGGTGGCTTGGGGCATCGAGGTAGTGACACACTGCTCCGGTGGGGTGGATCCTCCGCGCCTTGGTGTGTCCTGCCGGGCCCTTTGTGGGGTGGTGGTGCTTGTGGAGGAGCGCCTGGGCACACGTTGGGATGAGCCGGCTTCCTCGTCATCCACGTTGGCCTCGGATGATGCCTGCGTGCCTGAAGGGAACATAGGGTATGGCATAAGGACGCAGTCGCTCACATATTTTTGCATGCATTTCAGTACTTACACGGGGGGGGTTGCACAGGGCAGTTTCACTCATGCTCGGGCCTGGCCTGTTTGAATTATGCAATGGTTTGGTATTACTGGGGCCTGGTATGTGAGGGGGGACATACTTTGGAATTGTTGGCCTAGCCATTTCATGCATATGATGCACATGCACAGCTGGCATGCCGCACTCAGTGAGGGGGGGCTGGTACTACACACATCCACCTCGCAATGTGGCAATGCTGTGCACCGGCATCGCTGTGTGTTGCATGGTGCTTGCATGTGTCCATTGGCTGCCCTACACACGACTCTGGCTCATGGGGGTGGCCTAGGTGCACTGGCACATGGGTGCCGTCATGGGTGCCTGTGATCGCTCCCACGCACTGCACCCATTCACAATGCCCGGCTCTCAGGCATTCACACTGGGGGATGGAGTGGTGTCCTCTTCACAATGCAATTTGCCATGGGGGGGGGGGGGTGGCTCACCTCCAGCCTCCTGGGAGCTAGTGCCTGCTTCCCACTCCCTCGATGGGTAGGGGATGGGATAAAAAGCAAAACAGACAATTTTACCAGTGATGTAAAATAGATAAAAAATTCCTAAGGCCTAATACAATACTCCATATCAATGTGGGCCTCGTAAGATATAATATTAACATGAATGCAAATTCACACATAATTAAACAAAGGGTAGGAAACAATTTCAAGTATACGACTTTCAAGAATTATGAGAACACTAGCTGTACCCGGCCACGCGTTGCTGTGGCTCAGTTGGTTAAATGGAAATGAAAGAAAAGAGAAAGCGCGTGTTTCTAATATGTTTCATTTCACAATGCTTATGGGTATACAATATTTTTTATTGTTCCATTGTCTGTGCAGATATATAGATTGTCTAGTTTGGCGACTCTAGAACACGCAACATATAATTGTCCATGTGAGAAGCAATCCGTGTCGAGATCTAAACCGCACAATTGTAAAGATTGGCCTTGAGCTTTGTTGATGGTGATTGCAAACGCAAGTTGCCATGAATTGAGCTGTTACGATTTCTGCGCCGAACAACGTCATTTGGAAGCATGAGTTGTATTCCTTGATGTTAGATAGGAAATGCTTTGATTCGGCTGTATATCCGGCAAGCAAAGTTTTTAATGGATCTGGCGGTTCTCCAAGTTGAGGCAGTTTAATTTTTCCGGCGAGCAACACATTCCTTTTGTTTCTCCATTAAATTTCAGAGCCTTGCAATAAGGACACACTTCAGTCATAGTGCCGATGAGAACATGCCGGCTCAAACTATAATCGTCAGCTGGGTTGTACCGGAATTCAAGGTGATTGTTATCCCGTGATTGCTGAGCACGGAGTCGTGTTTGACGCTGATCTGCTGTTTCTCGTTCACGTCTTTCAGCCACTCTCAGCCTGTCGCGTTCATTCTGTTGAGAACGAAGCAGATCTGAAACTGCAGAACGCGATCACCGTGCTCGCAACCGTGCATCCTGAAGTCTGGCTGCACATCGCTCTGCTGCTTCCTCGGCACGTATTTGAGCCATTCTAAATCGGAAACATTGAAATGGAATCATAAAATATTTAGTATAGCGAGTGTTGCTTTTATGTTCATCAGATGGTGCTGTTTTCCCGAAAAAGCATGAAAATATTTAGTATAGCGTGTGTTGCTTTTACGTCCAACAGATGGTGCTGTTTTTGGGAAAAGGCATGTTTTTACCCGTCACAGGTGTGACATCTATGTATAGTATGTATATAAAAACATGCGCGTATTCGAATGCTTTGTGTCAAAATTTCAAAGCAATCAGTGAAGAACTTTTGGAGATTTAAGATTCTGAACAAACGAGCATTTACATTTTTATTTATATAGATTTGCCTAAATTATATGCAGTACCCTTTGGGAACACCACACACAATTAGGACTACAAGTGACAGTACAATTTCACCTTTGGTACAAGCCTGTACTACACAATTAAAGTGGTAGCAGTAGCAGAGCAGCCAGACTTATCTCAAAAGTAAGTGAGCAGTATCAAATAGTTACACAAAGGACAGCAATCACTATGATTCAGGCAAACACTGACTCAAGGTTTCTAAGTAAAAGAATATATATTTATTTACTCAACGGTTGTATAACATTTCACTATTCTAAGCCGGTTAAAAATCACAGTCATAAATACACCACGCCACTTCCCTTAAATTCCAGACAAGTTAAGCTCACAAAATGAAGTGGGAGCAAAATGGCACTCCAGCAATTTAAAAGGGAGAGAAAGACAAAGTTATTAGAAATTAACTCAAACCAACAGGTAAGTACTCAGGGCAATTGAACAAGAGGAACTTCAGTGAGGAGATCAGCTAGAAAAGGTTTACGGCCAAAGTCAATGGGTTAAAAGTCTTTTGCTCAAGATCATACAGTTCAGGGTAGTTTGCGGTAAAGTTCGTGGCACAGATTCCGGACAAGGTTGGTTGAGAGAAAAATTAGTTCAAAGAGAAGAGAAGGACAAGCCTTCGGATTGGAGAACGATTTTAAACACTTTCACCGTGGTTGAACGAAACAGACAACCGGATTTGCACAGTACCTTAAAACGGAGAGTGAGCTGTATCTGAGGTGGACGTTCATGGTGGTTCCTGCAGGCTCACGGTTCCTTTAACGACTGTCAGAATGACACGGAGTAGGAAGACTGGAGGGTCCTGCGCCACCAAGGGGAGAAGCCAGCAGCAGAGCAAAACAACGAATAAAAGGTGCGCTCTTTAAAACCCAAGTAGGGTCCGACCTTCCTGGCTATCCGGCCCACTGTAGCTCTGTACAGCGAATTCGACCATAGGAGGGGGTCCTGGCTTGTAGTTTGGGCGAACTGGTTGGTCCCACCAGCTCAAGGGAAGAAGTTTCCTGGAGGATCTTCTCTGTCGTCGGATTCTGAAGATTCAGACCTGCAGCAGGGCTTCAACGGGCGGTTCAGTCATTGTAGAGGTCCTCTTCTTCCAGTTCCTTGTTAGTTTTTTCGTTCCAGTGGCGACTCTGCCTTTCCAGTCCCAGAGACCTGCTTTTTATGCATTTTCCCCCATTCATGCAGCCTGGCAGTCAATCACACAGCAGAGTGGCTGTCCTGGCAAGGACAGTCCCCTCAGCCAATCAAACAGGACTGCGACTTGGGTTACCAAGGGAATCCATGGCAGGGGTCCGAAGATCCCTCCCTCACATCCATCTACCTAGACTTTCAGGTACCTTAAGGAGGGCTTCTGTGCAGAAGCCCGCGAAAAGACAGCGAACAAAGGAATCATCCCCGGTTTGGGGCGCAGAGAAAAACACGAGAAAGACTTTAACAAAAAGAAATAGCGAATAAACCCAGCCGAAGCCAAAAAAAAATGTATTTGGTCAAGCAGGTTTATGTTTGAGGCTAATATAATAGCCTAAAACCTTACCACATATATATAAGATAATCCCGGTAGAAAAGTTAGGGCAGATACCACTGCCACCAGCCAAGTCTTAATGTAAAGGGAGGGAAACAATGCTCCAAGAGGCACAGACAAAAAGGGATAAGAGTTAACCCTTTCCAATACTCCATGTAAGATGGGGTGTACTGGGTCTGTGGTTTAAAGTGACTACATAAAGTTAATGGCAACTTTACATGTTTCTGGGGGACAGTAGTCGGCCCCAGAAAAATGGAGTCAGTGGGACAACCCTGTGTCACTGCACTGAAGGTGATGTGTAACACACAAAAAAGTGGTGCTCATGGAGTAGGTGAGGCTCCAGAGCCCAAGAACACACACATGGTAAAAACATACACAGCAAAACACATGTAAGAGTGGGAAAAGGGCTCACACTCTTACCAGGTGAAAAAAATAAATCCTAGTAATCCAGCAAAGCTGCTGAGGGACTCATTAGGTAAGGGATATCAGCCATTTCTGAGAATTCTCCCGAACACATACATTTCAAGGAACAATATTTACAGTGTTGCCATGGTAAGCCACAATATTAAAAATATAGTGCCACTGGAGAAATGCATAGTATGACTTTAAAAATGAATTAAAAATCAAAGGTAAGTAACAAAATTATAATACTTTGTTTAGAGCTCACTGGACCCCTAGGAGATCCAAGAAAAATGTCCAGGGCCAGGTGCATAATCCACAGTCAAAGTTCCAGAGAAGGCTCAAAGTTCCATATGAAGTATTGTATTAGTCATTTATATAGCACCTTTTCCCTTTTGTATGGCATCAGAGCGCCTTGTGATGGGAATGCCCTCAGGGACTGAAGTCCAGGTTTGGGAATGCTCTAAGAGGAGGCTTAAGATGCGTGTGTGCATTTGGCCAAGATTAGGGTTTAGGAGGGCTGGCTAGGCTCCATTAAGCAACTCAAGAGGTCAGGCACGTGGGCGGGTGCTGAGGGAGGTCATGATGGAGTGCTAGTGTAGGAGACTCAATATGTACCCAGCTAGACCAAATTTGTCATAGGTTGTCGCTGTATTCTAATGCAGAGGTTTTGAGGCAAGTCTGGTGTTTCAGTGTAAATCGATTATGTGCCAGCTAGACTGAATTTGTCATGGTCATAGCTGCATTCTATAGTGCGTGGATGGATAGCCTTGCCTGTGGCAGATGTCCACCGAGTGGTGCGTTTATGCATACCTTAACCTCAGATGGAGCTTATCTTTGATGTCGCTGTGTCATCCGATCTTCTGTGGGGAAGAAAAAGCCTTCATAGACTTTTCTAGGCACTATGGACAGGCTACTCTTAAGTCTCCCAGGTGCAATAGACTGGTTGTCCTAGAGCATCTTCTAGGTGGGACTGATAGGATACCATAGAAACTAGGCTAATGGGATTCTCTGAGCACAATAGAGAGGTTACCTTTACAGTCTGTCCTCAAAGGGCTTTGGTCGCACTGGGCCGGCTTTGCATATGATCTTCAGAGTGCTTGGGACAGGACATCATCCTAAAGATCTGCGTGAATGGGCAGGCTAACGAAAGAGTGCAGCACCATTCCTACCACCCCCATGAAAATCTAGGTGCAACACCCTTCCCACCCCCAACAATCCATCCAAGTGCAACTAATCTCCTACCCCCAACCCAACAAACAATGTAAATCCAACACATTTCCTACCCACAAAATCCATCTAAATGCAGTACATAGATAACTCCCAACACATTTAACCGTCTTATAGACTGCATTGAAAGAACCACCCAGATTCAACTTTGGCAGAGTAGTTAAAACCAGTTACATAGATAGGCTGAATGCCAGTAGGTATGAGATTTTAGGTAATAAGAGTGGTGAGGTTTTACTGGAGTACAGTAATGGTTGTACTCCCCGCCCACACCATACTTTACTCATCATTCGCTGTAGGTTGTAATGTGTGAAGAGTCAATGGGCCATCCGCTTGAGTGAAGGTAAGTCAGATCTACCCCACAGGTGCAGATTCCACAGTGAGCAACTCCATGGAAGGTCAGCGGAGACCCAAAGAAGTGTTCCAGAGGTCGAAGACTGAACCAAGAGCCCCATAAAAAGATGCAGCAGAGCAGAAAGGCGCCCAATAGAAGTCTATGGGGAATGCAGCACATGCTTGCATTCAAAGAACCCCAACCCTGGACCAAAGGTACTGCTGGGGGTGATTACCATGAATAAGGACACATGGGTAGGTACTTAAGTCTGCGGTTTTGGAAAAAGTGGCTCCAGCAACATGAAACAACACGGGAAGTACAGTACTCCTTTCCACAGGTGTGGTTTACAGGATTTGGTTCCAGGGGCTTGCAACATGAGCCAGCGATGATCCCAGCAAGCAAGGAAAAGAATAAAGGCTCTTCCTATACCATTGAACTTCAAACCAGGAGTGGAAAACTCAGTGAGGAAGACTCCTGGAAGAGGTGGGAATCCGCAGAGATTGCACTTGGTGGCAAATGGAGGCACAACAGCAGCAAATGATCCCATGGCAGAGACCACATTTGGAGGCATCCTCAGAGATCCTAAGCTGAAGAGCTGGTGTTCTGGTGAAGCCTCTCAATCCCTCTGGACACCAGCACCAACCCATAGCCAAGCAAATTAACCTGGAAGGAAATGGAAATTTGCAGCAGCAAACAGCCCAGAAATTCCTTCCAGACTGAAGGTCTTGACCCAACAGATGTGGGGAGTCATCTGGAGACTTCAGGAAGCCAGGACTGGACCACCTGCAGAGGCAAAAAACCCAAAGCTGGATATGCCCAAGCCACTGCACTTAGCAAGTTTGACCAAGTAAGGCTTTTCAAAACAGCAAAGATAGCGGAAGCACAGAAACTCCTTTGGCAGGTCGACAGACCTGCCACCTCCAAGTTGCAGACAGTTCAGATGGTCTATTTTCTTCGCGGACTATGATTTCATGATTACTTTCAAGCCAGGAAGGTTGAACGGCAAGGCTGATGTTCTGTCTCATCAGTATTCCGGAGGTGGACAAGAAGCAGGCTAGGAAACACAATCCCTGATTCCTTCTGAATGTTTAGTTTTGGGTGGAACATCGTATGAAGAAGGTTTGCGAGAGAAAATCCAGGAAAGCATGAGCAGGTTAGAGATGGAGGAATGGGAGCGATTCGATCCGGCCCGAAAGTGAGATGGTCTGCCATTTTTGGATTCTAAACTCTTCCTTCTAAGTGAAGCTTTGCGCGACAGATTTTTGAAGGAGTGTCGCAAGTCAGTTCTTGCAGGTCACCCAGGTTTTCAGAAGACTCTTGAATTGGTTTGGAGAAATTTCTGGTGGAGTACTATGTGTGTGGATATCCTGAACTTTGTGAAAACATGTGAAGTTTGTGCACAATCTTAGAGTCAAGTGGGAAAACGTTACAGATTGCTGGAGCCACTTCAAATTCCTCCTCGATCTTGGCATACCCTACATTTAGATTGTATTGTTGACCTTCCAAAAGATCAAGACTGTTCAACCGTTTTAGTGGTAGTTCATGTTCCTACAAAGAAAGGGCGTTTCATTCACATTAAAGGGGAGGTTACAGTTCAGAGATTGGTGCACAGAAATTCTGTAAGGAGCTGGGGGTAGAGGTGAAACTGTCCTCGGGATATCATCCTGAAACTAATGGGCAGGTGGAACAGGTAAACCAAGAATTTGAAAAATACTTAAGGTACTATCTGCAGGCCAGAGAAAGCTGGGTGAATTTAATTTGGCTAGCTGAATTTGCTTACAATAATTCTGCTAAATATTCAATTTCTATGCCCCATTTTACTTTAGTCGGGGGTTTCATACACATTTTTTGAGGGAGGAGATGAGGAGTGAGTCTGAGAGTCCTGCTGTGGAGGAGAGATTATGGGCTATGAGGTCTAATCTCGAAAGAGCTGTTGAAAGTTTACTAAAGAATAAAGCAAGTTACAAGCGATTTGCTGATACGAAGCATAAGAGCTGTTCTGAATACAACATTGGATATTGGGTATGGTTATCTACCAAAGATCTGAGAATCAAAGGGAGAAATAAATGTAGTCCCCAATTTGGTGGACCTTTTTGAGGTGGAGCAGGTGGTAAATCCAGCTGCGGTTAGGCTGAAGTTGCCTTTAGTATGAAGGTGCATCCAACATTTCATGTGAGTTTGTTGAAGCCACTTCAGGAAGGCACTAGATTTAGTCCAATTTCCCCTCCTGTTCAGGTGGATAATAACTCTGAGGAATATGAGGGGAGAGCCATTTTGGTAACTGAGGAATATGAGGGGAGAGCCATTTTGGATTCTAGGAAATCGAGAAGGAGACTTCAATATTTGATTGACTGAAAGGGTTTTGGTCCAGAAGAATGTTTTTGGGAGTCAGCAGTAGATATACATGCTCTGCAATTGGTGGCTAGATTTCAGAGGAGGAATCCAAGTAAACCAAGTTCAGTTTAAAATCTCTCTTTAGTTTTAAAACTTCAAAAGCAATTTGGTGAAGACTTCTTTATGTTGAAATCTGGCTATTTCCTTATGACTTTGAAAAAAGGAAAAACAACTAAGAAGTCTTGCTAGAAACAATACCTCAGGCAGTTTTAGAGGGAAATTCAGGTACATTGAGCATATACTGGAGGATGGAGCAGGAGGAGGGTGGTAGGTTAATAAAGAATGTTTAACTGACATGTAAATATTTATCATCCCAATGCAGATATCCTCCAGAGTCAAGGCCGAGAATCTGATCCATTTGTTATTTTACCCACTTCCCCTTTCCCTTGGGAGTGTTTCAGACTCTGGTTTAGGCTCAAAAACCTTTTAGGGACTGTGGGTTTCAGCAGCTCCTGAGGACATCTGGTGAGAACACAGACCTGACAGCATGGAGTTATCACACCCAACCTTTCCAGGAACCTTTCATGTCCGAACCATGGAATGGCGGTTCCTTGTCTGACTTCAGAACAGTCACCAGGCCATGCGTTGCAAAGATTTCCTCCAGTTTGGGAATCACATCAGAAGCCACTTTAGATTCCACAATCTCCCCCTCGGGATAGTCCAAGAATTCATCCACCACCCGCACCACCATACTCTATCTTCCATCAGCAAGGAACCAAACTCTAGGCTACCAGGTCAGAGTGCTGTTCCCCCTGAAGCATAGATTAAATGGGGACCGGAAGTCTGGGCAATCCCGCCGACTGGCATGGAATGCATCTGGCTATGATGCAACAAGAAGTCAGCAGGGTTGCTGGCTCCTGGACGGTGCTCGGTGGAAAAAACGTATTCTTGCAGTTGAAGTGTTCACTACTCTATAATAGGGTGAGGAGACGAGCAATTGAATATCGGAATTAGATGCTTTTGGTGTAACAACACCTGGAACGACTGTGCAAACAGGTAGAGGTGAAAATGGTGTTAGCCCCACAGAACGGCGATCGCCTCTTAATCTGGGAATACCTGCTATCGTACTGCGTCAATGCCTTGCTAGCATATGCGATTAACACCACATCGGTCGCCGTCCGCTGTGTCAACACCGCACCTAGGACATTGGGGCTTACGTCCACCAGAAGCTGTATCTTCTAGCTGGTCAAAGTAGGACATAGTGGCATTGTCCGCCAGCACGTCCTTTGTTGCCTCAAATGCGTGAGTGTGGTGCATGCTGCTCCACACCCATGGTTTTTTAAGCTTTGCTCAAACGCTGCAGTGACTCAAAGATGGAGACCAGATAGGAAATGAAGCGGCCACAGTAGTTGACTAGGCCCAGGAAACTGCACATTTCCGACTGATGTTTCAGAGTTCACTATCTTTTATCTTCTGTGGGTCCACAGACACCCCAGATTTGTGGCACACAAAACCAAAGCATTCCAGATGATCCTTCCAGACTTCATGCTTGTTCTTATTTTATTTAAAGTGAGACCATTGCCTCAAATTCTCTCCAGCACTGCCCTCACTCGAGACATATGCTCCCCATAAATGGCTGTGAAAATCAGAATGTCATCACTGAAGTTAACCAGCATAAAATGGGTAATGAACTCCCAAAAGTCTAACCCTATAGGAGGGTGACCAGTCTCTACTGTCTGGGGTAGACAGACTATGTGTGCAAGAGAAACAGAAATGTAAAGATATATTCAACCCAAATGATCTAGGTGACTACCTCCTATTTGTTCACAATGCTTAGTCCTAAAAGAATTGACCCAATAGCATAGACATAAAAACACAGTATCAAGTGCATTCCAAATTCATATTAAATTCAATCATAACAAATCTAATACCGTTATATAAAAACTAAAATTGCTTGTGGATAGCCACAAAAAAACTATTAGAATACAAAAAAAACATATATCACATTAACCCAATAACAGAATCTTAAAAACATTATGGGCCTCAACACGAGTTGGGCGGTATCCCGACTGGGATATCGGCCAACTTTATTTGCGTTACCGCCCACCCATCCAGTGGTATTACTGCCAGTTCACTGGTTCGGCAGTAAAAGTTATTCTCCATTCCCCATTGGGTCCATTGGACCAATAGGGAATTTTCTGAGCAAGTACGACCGGCGGTATTACTGCGCGGTAATTGCACCAAAAATCTGAATTTTTCTGGCGTGTTTACCCCAGCTCTAAGCTCGGGGGAAACATGTCATACTCATGATTGGGTGGGCCCTTAAAAGCGGCAGTAACCCCATTACCGCCGCATTTAAGGGCTACCACCCAACTTGTGATGAGGCCCTATGTCTCCCACAATAGGACAGAAAAGGAATTTATGATAGTCCAGTTTGTGTATCACAAGTTATCAGTCCAACATGTTTCTGTCCCTAACACCCATTTGGTGGTACATTCATCAGGGCTATGCTCTGTAATCTTTTGTAGAACTTTGGATTCTTGTATAGTGGGTATACTTTTCTTCACTCTATTGCAGGCGGAAAGAAGGATTTCTAGCACTGCACCCCAAGAGTGAAAGGAAACAAAAAGAACATAAAGAAAGATAGTCCCTCAACTTCCATTAAGATATAAATTCATCAATAAACACCAGAAACAAACAACATTTTATCTGGAGGAGGCTAGTACAGCCCCAAAAATATTATTTGATAAAGGGTACCTGCTCTTTATGCATGGTAAGCCCCAGATTGTAGACAATACATTTCTCAGTCCTACTTCATTGGACTTATTTATTGTATCACAGCCGTCATTGGCCACTGCGGTCCACTGCGAAATACACAAACCAATGACAACCCAGTCACAACATGCAGGAAATATTCAGCTTCAACTCTACCAAAGGGATGAAGTAGTGAACTGGCATGGAGCTATAATTCCATCGCAAACACACCCAACGGCCGATGCACTTATCAAGAATGCTCCGGGGGTACAAGAAAATGTCCTCTCTGGTCTCCCAATTGAAAACCCAGGAACAAAAGTCATCCCTCCTAGAAACAGAAAAAAGACAAAGTCGAATAAATCCTTAACATCCCATCTAACACTAATTTGACCAATTCTCACTAGGTATGAACCCCTCCAATGAGGAAATTAAGACTCCTACCATATAATTCCCCAACTGAGACCTTTTTAGACACACAGATGCCCCAGAACATAACCAAAGTACCCCTCATGCACTGCTCAAATAAAACAAAACACTGTGAAAGAAATGACTGTTACAATTGCACGCACTCATTGTCAAGTTAGCACAGTGCCCTTGAACATCTACCACGTTCACACAGGGTACAAACACTCCACACCAGACCGCCACCTGGAGTGAAATAATCCCAAACCCACTACAGGACGCCACACTCATGATCCAATTGAGTGTCGGGCAAAAGGAGTAATTTACCTGAGACACAATCAGTCAAATGGTCACAGCAGCCGAAAAAGCATCGGAAACTAGTGGAAAACCACAATAATGGGGAACTCTCTATAAGTAACGAAAACCATGAGATCTAACAAGTTTGACCTGATGAGGAATGTTAAAATACTCAATAGTGAGTTGAAAACAATATACATAATTCAGATGAGACTGCCCATTTGATGAACTCCAAAATACTCATACACATACAGCTGAACTAAATGATAACAAGACCCCCATTAAGCACCTAAGCCGCAAAGCTATATCCAAAGTGGAGAGACAAGTAGTCACCCAGATCATTTCGGTTGAATGTATGTTTACCTTTCTCTTTCTCTTGCATACATATTCTGTGTACCCCAGAAAGTAGAGACTGGTCACCCTCATTAGGGTTGAACTTTGTGGAGTTCATTACCCGTTTCATACTGGTATTTTGGGGCCACTTAGGTCTTGTACGTGTTGTAATAATGAGTTAAGTTTGTCCATTACAAATACCATACCCTTTGTAGTCATATTTCATAGCATTCAATTAGTCTAGCTTTGTGAGCATTCCGTCTTTTCGTTCCCCCCCCTTAGTTTTGAGTGGGAGCTCTGAGGACTGTGGTGTATATGATGGCCTTGCTTTCTGAGAAGTGCCTAGCATATAGCGAGGACTATGTGGACTATGTGCACAAGTGATTAGATTCAGCATCAGCCTAGACAGGACTGATGTGCAGAATAATAGTGGTCAGTGGAATTGTCTCAACTACATAAACATTTGGTAAGAATAGAGCTCCAATGGGCAATTATACTTGAAGAGTCAATCGTTGCCGCAGGGTCTAATTGTTAGGAACAAACCTAGTTTGTTTCTGGACAATAAAGACTTTAAGATCAAGTGGAGTTGCATTGCAAACAAATGCGGACACGATTGGCTCCTCTTGATTATTGATACTGCTAATGAGGTCTCGAAACAAATAAAAATGGATCGAAACAAGATCCAGGAAGATATCAACAAAGAACTGGATCTAGAGGTTAAGACTAATTTAGATCTACATCTCAAGGAAATGTTAGAATTTAAGAATAATAGTACTTGAGAAAGAATAAACAGAATGAAGGACGAATCATAAATTTGTTAACAGTTTTGGTGAACCATTTTTCGAGACACCTCATATAGCTCAAGTGATGATTTATTTATTTATAACACGCTGGGACAAGGGCCCATGGGCATAGCAACATGGACAGACATACACCAAATAACATAGAAAGATTTCAGAAACAAGATTTCAGGCTGATGATCAGATCAATAGGGGAAGACAAAAATTAATTCGAACAAATGAGCTTTGAGTCTACGTTTAAACAGCCACAGGGACGCACAGGACCTTAAGTCCAAAGGTATGGCATTTCAGAGGATTGGAGATAAGGTGTCCCGGGCATTGGATCACCAGATGATTGGTAAACAAAAAGCTGCATTTTTGATGAGAGAAAAAGGGAGGGTCCCTGTATTTTATATACTTCAGAAGATCTATAAGGACCCTTATAAAACTCCATGCAGGCACATTGTATCTGGAATTTACTATTTTGGAGCCCCTGTCCAAATTTGCAGACTATTTGAGACCCTTTGTATTACAAATGACTAGTTACCTGAGGGATACCACAAATGCCATCGACAAAATTGAAGGTTTCATTTTCACACCTGATTCACATCTACTAATCTGGATATTCAGTCTCTATATACCATGATACCCCAAAGGGCCACACTTAATGTGATTGAAGAGATATTGGTAGGTAGATCGGATGGCCATCCAGTGAGCAATGGCTTTATCATGTGGTGTACAGAATTTGCCATTAAAAAAATGTATTTTCAATTACAAGGCTGTTTCTTCCTACAAGTTGAAGGTACTGCCATAGGGGAAGCCATAGCTCCAAATTTAGCGAATCTATACGTTGAAATATTTGAGAAGTCAATAGTGTATGCTGAAAATAACCCTCATAAGGTCCATCTGAAACAATGGCTAAGGTATATAGAAGATATCTTCATTATGTGGGAGGGTTTGCATGTATAGGCTGAGAGTTGTATCATCTGGCTCAAGATGCAAAACAGCTTTCTTAAATTCACTAAATAAATCAATAACGCAGAGATAAACTGACGCTGTCCTCAATGTTGGACAGGGCGTACGGCAAACAGCTCCGACGGATCCAGCGTTGGTCGACTCACGTCCTCGCCGACAACACTGGAGATGAGCAAGGAGCCCGAACAGCTGATCCGCGCACACGTGGTACAGGGTCTCGCCGAAATCCTCGTCGCCAATGACACTATCCCTCCAACACAGGTAAGTGGAATAAGGTATCTTTATTACGAGACCCCGCAAGGAGAAACGAACTGACCACAAAAAGTGATGGGTGGAAGGTTTCGAATGAATCTAAACCACTGGCAATTGCTCTGGGCAACCTTCCACACCACCGTTTTTTAGCCCGTCTGCGCCATTGCAAAAGGGCACCAGCCATGTGCAAATCAGTCAGCAACTGCTGCCACCGAAGGTAGCAGCCCAGCCCGAACTGCTAGGCCAGGTCCCCTCTGCACAGAAAACCAAGCGACCCCAGGTGTGGAAGGTTGCCCAGAGCAATTGCCAGTGGTTTAGATTCATTCGAAACCTTCCACCCATCACTTCTGTGGTCAGTTTGTTTCTCCTTGTGAGAGAGGGTATGCCCAGACGTGGGTCCCTTGCTCGCTGCGCCACAGGGAACCAGGCTGCACCTCACTGAGGAGGTCCAACAAGGCGGAAACATGTCTGGGGTTGCTTGGTTTTCTGTGCAGAGGGGACCTGGCCTAGCAGTTCGGGCTGGGCTGCTACCTTCGGTGGTGGCAGCTGCTGACTGACTTGCACATGGCTGGTCCCCTTTTGCAATGACGCAGACCGGCTAAAAAACGGTGGTGTGGAAGGTTGCCCAGAGCCATTGCCAGTGGTTTAGATTCATTCGAAACCTTCCACCCATCACTTTTGTGGTCAGTTTGTTTCTCCTTGTGAGAGACGGTATGCCCAGACGTGGGTCCCTTGCTCGCTGCGCCACAGGGAACCAGGCTGCACCTCACTGAGGAGGTCCAACAAGGCCGAAACATGTCTGGGGTTGCTTGGTTTTCTGTGCAGAGGGGACATGGCCTAGCAGTTCGGGCTGGGCTGCTACCTTCGGTGGCGGCAGCTGCTGACTGATTTGCACATGGCTGGTCCCCTTTTGCAATGGCGCAGATGGGCTAAAAAACGGTGGTGTGGAAGGTTGCCCAGAGCAATTGCCAGTGGTTTAGATTCATTCGAAACCTTCCACCCATCACTTTTGTGGTCAGTTTGTTTCTCCTTGTGAGAGAGGGTATGCCCAGACATGGGTCCCTTGCTCGCTGCGCCACAGGGAACCAGGCTGCACCTCACTGAGGAGGTCCAACAAGGCCGAAACATGTCTGGGGTTGCTTGGTTTTCTGTGCAGAGGGGACCTGGCCTAGCAGTTCCGGCTGGGCTGCTACCTTCGGTGGCGGCAGCTGCTGACTGATTTGCACATGGCTGGTCCCCTTTTGCAATGGCGCAGACGGGCTAAAAAACGGTCGTGTGGAAGGTTGCCCAGAGCAATTGCCAGTGGTTTAGATTCATTCGAAACCTTCCACCCATCACTTTTGTGGTCAAGGATTTGCTAGAACAGAATGGCGAACTCGCTCAATAGTATAACATGGAATGTCAGGGGCTTGAACTGTCTGTCCAAGAGTCGCAAAGTGGTGCAAAAGACTCACCTTACCCCTGGAAGAGAGGTGAAATTCGGACAAAGGTGGGGCTGCCATCAATATTTCTCCACGTACTCAAGGGAGGTATGCATAATGATATGCAACATAGTGGAGTTCTGACTAATTGCTCAGAGCAAAGATCTGGAGGGGAGAGCAGTAATGGTTAGAGGGACAATACAAGGCTGGGTGTACACCCTGATGCATTTTTCCGAATCTAACCAAGACTTGTGGAAACCTTGGGGTGGATCGCCAGAAAGCAGAAGGCAACCAACCCCCGGGGAAATCATATGGGTGGGGGATTTCAACACAGTAATGAACCCTGACCAAGACCGAACAGGAGGGACCCTTCAAAGGTGACCAACTACAACACATGTGCTGGTTGTGGGAGGTGGAAGACATCTGGAGACTAAGACACCCCGTGCGACAAGAGTACACATTTAATTCCTCAGTACATGGCACAGCCTCCCGACTGGACTACTCCATGATACCCCACAAATTAACGGGTGGGGTAACTGATGCTACCATACTAGCACACACATTGTCAGATCACGCACTGGTACTCCTGACCCAGACATTACCTAACAGAATGGCAGGGAGACCACCATGGGTTTTTAAGAGCGAAAGCCTAGCGAATGAGGTGTTCCAGGAAGGACTGACCACAGTCATTGACGACTTCTTTGAGCTAAATACTGGGTCGGTGGGTTCATTCACGACCCTATGGGAAAGCTCCAAATGTGTAGTCAGAGGAGAGAGCATCTCTAGGGAAGCAGGGATACTGAAACATATCAGATAACGACTAGCAGAAACTGAGACCCAACTAAAACAATAACAAACAAATGCAGTGGAATCTGACACAATCCAGCACACTTAGATGAGGAGGCAATACCAGAAATTTTATGAATTAGCACAGAGGGAGGTGAAGTTTCTCTGGGGTAAGACAGCGACAATATGGAGAAGGTCAGCCCCCTAGCAGGGTACTATAGAGGGCGGTCAAGGTAGAAGCACGAAAGGGCTGAGTCCTATTCATTAAAAACACACATGGGGAAGTTAAACACGGGGACACTGACATTGTTAGAGAATTCTGCGCCTTTTACAGTCAATTGTACTACTCACATATTCAGGTAACACAACAAGAGTTGGGGGGGAAATACCTAGACCGAGTGGTGTTATGCTGGTGTACAGAGGAAGAGAGGGGATGGCTTGGCCGACCTCTGTCCCTAGAAGAGGTCCTCTCTGCAATTAAGTCATTACCACGTGGGAAAGCCCCCTCCCCCGGGCCTGGATGGCTACATGGCTGAATTCTATAAATTCAATGTTGCTAAACTTGCCCCACACCTGCTAAATGTATACCGCCAGAGCCTGAAGGATGGGCGTCTGCCAGACTCGCTGCGAGAGGCAGTGGTGGTGGTACTCTTGAAGCCAGACAAACCACCAGATGAATGCTCCTCCTACCACACAATGGCCCTCATTACGACCCTGGCGGAAATCGTGGTGCAATATGCACCATGGAGCACGGCGGAAAGCTGCCGATACCGCCATGGGGGTTGGCGGATTTACCGCCCCATTCCGACCTTGGCGGGGCGGTAAATCCCCATTCCCCATTTTACCCTTCCCCATTCCCATTTTTGCCCCATAGGGTATAATGGGAGTGGGGAAGGCGTTAATTACGCCACCGTAGAATACGGTGGCGTAATTAACAACAAGGTCCCGTAGCGCCATGGATTTCTCCGCCCGGAAAAACCAGGGGGAAACCGCTCCATGGCGCTACGGGAACTCGTAGTAGGGCGGAAGGGTCCGCCGCGAATACCGCTGGCGTAAACCCACTCCGCCAGGGTCGTAATGAGGCCCAATATCTCTAATAAATATGGACAGCAAAATCTTGGCAAAAATCCTAGTGATCAGGCTGGCTCCACTGATGCACAGGTGCGTCAGGGCAGACCAATCTGGGTTTATCCCTGGAAGGTCCACCTCCTAATGGCTTCGCAGGATGTTTGGACTAATGACGGCTGTTCTGCAGGACAAACCCATATTGGTGGCACTACTGGACGCTACAAAAGCGTTTGATTTGTTGGAATGACCCTTCTTGTTCATGGTACTTCGCAGAATGGGTCTGGGGGAGGACTACAGTGGCATGGTTCAACTACTGTACACCTCACTTAGTGCTAAAGTCTGGGTGAACGGTCTACTGACACCGGAAATACTCTTGGGGAGAGGCACATGACAGGGTTGTCTGCTCTCCCTGCTGCTATTCGCATTAGCAATTGAACCACTTGTGGAGGGGATCAGGGACCGACATATCCATAGAGGGATACAGTTATACAGACACAAGGCAGTTATTTCACTATATGCGGATGATATGGTGCTCTACATCAGGGACCCAGTGAACAACTTGGGGTCCGTCATGTCAGAAATGGCGACTTTTGGGGACTACTCTGGGCTAAAGATCAATACCACAAAATTGGTATTATTCACACTCACTGCAAACACCACACGGTGCGCTGATGAGCTGGGATACTCACACCAGATACTTGGGTGTATATATATATATATCTAGATCCATGGAAGAACTGTACAAGCGGAACTACCGCAGGGCGCTATACCAGACTAAGGAGTCAGTGAATAGATGGATGGACGGATTTACCAATTAATTTATATGGGAGGATAACGCAAGTTAAAATGATGCTCCTTGTACGTATTCCTCAATCTGCCAATCTTACCCCCTAGGGAATACTTCCAGAGATCCGATCGGAAATACTGCGTTTTATATGGGCCGGGAAACCAGCACGGGTGTTTTTGGAGAAACTGGTAGCCCCCATCCAAAAGGGGGGGCCTAGCACTTCCCGACCTCGAGGTATACTATGAGGCAGCACAGAGTGGGTTCCAGCTATACTGGTTTGGGGGGCAGACAGATAGATGGCACGTCGAGGTAGAAAGGGCACTGGCAGCCCCATATCTTCTAAGGGCGACTATACGGACATCCACTAACAGGGCCCACGAGTGCCAAACATGATAGAGTTGACGTGCAAATCATGGGCCCACATCGTGTGCAAGAAAAAAGGTGAGGTCATCTACACCCCGAATCTGCCAGTAACATATATACCTGGTGTACCGCTGACTTGTGGAAAAAGGATAGGTCGACCTAATGAGCTGCCTGAACATAACCAACTTTGGGGACCTATTTCCAGATGGGCATTTCTTGTCGATGGAAGAGACGAAACGTAGGGGGGTACTAACATCGCTGGATATGTTTCTATACTTTTGGTTGAGGGACTCCCTTAAGCAGATTTTTCACAACTTCCCCACTGAACCAGTAATTGCCCCCATATTGGCTCAAATGATCTTGAGAAATGAAAGTACTAATGTAGTGTCAACACTGTATAAAATATGCATTGAAGCCAGAGCCCTGAGGGAAGACACCTCCCGAGCAAAATGGGAACAATCATTAGGGCGGGAGATAACAGAAGAGACGTGGGCTTATTGCTGTAGGGAAACCAGGAAGGTGGCCTTCAACTCCAGATATAAGCTGATCCACTTTAAGTACCTGCACCAATGCTACTACACACCACACATGTTGCACAAATTCTTCCCAAAGACCTCCGATAAGTGCCCAAGATGCTCCATGTCCCCCGCAGATTTCTTAAACATGGCATGGGGCTGCCCAATGGTTAGAGGGTTTTGTTCACTAGTATTCGACACACTGGAGGAAATAATAGGGGAGGAAGTAGACACCACTGATTGCACTATTGGGACACACTAGATACATCCCCAAATATCCCAGAAAGCTAACCGGGTTGTTATTACTCCTAGCCATGCGCTGGGTGCCAATGGTGTGGGGCAGCACTCAGATTCCCAAATGGGGCCAATGGAGGGCAGATATTTTGTACTGTAACGAAATTGAGATAGAAAATGAATGAGTAGCGCACCCGCAGACGAGACCTAAAGATATTTGGGGACCATACACACAATACCTTATCACTCAAGCTCGCCAGGACGATGACAGTGACTAAGACCGCCCCACAGTTTCCTACTTTGTCGGGCCACAATACAGACCTGACGGAGACTATGACGGGCAACAGCCCACACACTACAGAAGGGGAACCAGCGAAGTGAAAAGAGGAATGTACTGTGTCACTGCATTGCAAGAGTTGCTGGGAGAGGTTTTGCGATTGGGGCTTTCTCATTTTTGAACCGTCACTGTAACACAGACGGCATGTGTTTTTCTTTTTTGTTGAAAAAATAACAATAAAAATAGTTTTAAAAAAATAGTTGTCCAAATCATCCAGCAACCAAATGGGAAGAACCTCCAGATCATAAAGTAGTTTTGGAACCACATCTCCAATATAAAACGTCAAAACTGGCACCAGAGAACATTATCCAAATGAAGTGCCGATCCTTGTCATATGTGAAGCAAACAATACGACTTTCTTTTTTAAGATCTCCCTATAAAAATACTTATTCGGACGAGCCAAGATCGGGAATCCCAAATACACAAGGTGGTCTGTAAACCCCAGTTTAACCTTCTTGAGGAACCAGGCATGTTTACAATTCTTATCCTTTTGGCAGAATTTCATCTTTTGCTTTGAGTGGGTTAGTTTTAGTTTATTTCCCATGTACTTGGCAAACGCTGCAATCAACCGTTGAAGGGCAATTGGTGCCCGATAATTAGGAAGTAAATCATTGGTGTATGCTAGCTAGGATAACTTTATCCCACCAATTTTTAGGGGAACAAGTCACCGTCTCCAGGACTTCCCCTATATCTGCTACGTATAAGTTAAAAGGCAAGGTGCCAGAACGCACCCTTGCCGCAGACCAGACATCATATCAATTATCCTCGACATCGCCCCCTAATTTTTTTTAACCTCCCCTGGATCGATGTCCCTGTGTGCAGATGCATCAACATTTTGAGAAGGCCTATAGGCATCCCCCAGTTATATTTGTATTTTGTCTTTTATTAAGCGCCTTAAGCCAAAGTGCTGAACATAAAAATGAGAAACAATACATTAAAAAGTGAATAAGCAATTGGGTTCAGGAAATGATCACTCAGGAATGTTGAAGTAGATGACATTTTAAAAAACCACGGAAGAGAGATTAGACAGAGATAGAATGAAGAGAAATTGGAAGAGCATTCCAGTGAAGGGGGGCAAGAAGTTGACAAGATAGAAAACAAGACTGAGCACAAGGAGGATGAGGAGGCAAAAGTCAGAACTGAGAAGAAGACTGAAGATAGCGAGAGGGAATGCAAAAGGATATTAGTACAGCAAGGTAGCTAAGGGCAAGACCATGGAGAAACTTGAAAACAAGACAGAAAAAATGTAATTTGAGAATGAAAGGGCAGCTAGCTGACTGCTGCAATAGAGGAAGAAATAGAATCCTAATAAGTGAGAAGACACAGTAGACTAATAGAAGAATGAAATACTGATCTAAGAGGATCACAATTAGAATTAGAGAGCCCAAATGGAACAGTAGAAAAGTCAAGAAAAGATTAAAGTGGAGATTAAGAGTTTAGATGCTTGAAATGTGAGAAATGGGCAAGCCTTACAGATGTTGTGAAGATGAAAACGACAAGAGCGAGAGGTTTGAGAAATGTGATGAGAGAAAGAGGGATTAGAGTCAAAGTATTGACCAAGATTACGTGCCGTAGATGAGATTGAGAGTTTAGAAGGAGGAACAGATATGAAAGAAGGTGGAAGATGGGGAGGCCGAGTGTTAGTAGGAAAAAACAGTATTTCAGTCTTCCCAGCATTAAGAGTAAGAAGGTGGGAAGACATCCAAGATTTAATAGCAACTACGCAAGGTGAAAGAGTGTGATGAATTTCAGGAGAAAAGGATAGAAACAGTTGAGTGTCTTCGGCGTAAAAGTGATGAGATAAGCCAAAAGAGGTAATAATAGCTGCGATGTGTACATAGAGAAGAGAAAGGGGCCTAAGACCGACCCTTGAGCAAGCAAGAAAGGTGAAGAGGACTAGCCCGTCCAGGAGATAGAAAATGTTCAATTAGACAAATAGGAGTGAAACCAAGACAAAACAGAACCTGTAACACCGAAAGAAGAAAGTGAAGCCAGAAGTAAAGAGTGACCCACAGTGTCGAAGGCAGCTGATAGATCTGGAAGGATAAGAAAAGATGAGTGCTAAGAATAGCGAGCCGAGAGAAGAGAATTTAGTACCGAAACAAGAGCAGTTTCTGTAGAATGAAAGAGACGAAACCAGATTGAAATCGATGGAGAAGAGAAGAATTAGAAACAAATGAAGAAATCTGGGGGTAGACAAGGCGTTCTAACAGTTTAGACGGGTATGATAAGAGAGAAGTAGGACGAAAGTTGGAAACAGTCAAAGGATCGGCAGTGGGTTTCTTTAGGATGGGGATAATAGATGCGTGTTTAAAAGATGCAGACAAAATAGAGGTAAGAAGACAGATGTTAACAAAGGAAACAAGGTAGGATACAAGAAGAGGATAGACGTTAGGGATTAATGCAGAAGGGATCAGGTGAGTAGGAGAAGCAGTAGGGTGGGCTTTAGCTAGTAAAAGAAGAATATCAGTATTAGACACTGGTACAAAATGTGCAATGAAAGCATGAGGAATGGACATGGGAGAGGTGACACATCGGGTGGCAGAGAAACCTTGATGTCATGACGAAGAGAGAGAACTTTAGAAGACAAGAAATTACAAAAATCAGAAGCCGATAGAGTGGAATTAACAGAATGATCTGGCGTCGGAGGAAAAAGAAATTGTGCAAGGGTTTGGAAGAGATGCCTAGGGTGGGTAGATTGAGTGTGCCAAGAGATCAGAAAAATAAAGACGCTTTGCAGAAAATAGACATTTGTCATAAAGAGCATGATAAGAAAAGTAGGAAGAATGAGCAGACATTGATTTAGACTTAAGCCGACGCCTTTCAAGATGCGAGGAAAACGACGCATGGAACGAAGATGAGGAAATAACCAAGATTGGGATGGTTTTCGCGTGGGGTTAAAAGGGGACAGAGGATAGAGTTGGTCTAGAGAGATGGAGAGAGATGAGGAATCAACAGACGCAGCCTCATCAGCATTAAGAGCAGAGATGGAAAGAGGAGAAGGGAGAGCAGAGGTTGCAAGTAGTGTTAAAAAGCGTTGGGTTGAAATTACGTAGATCATGAAGATTATTTTTTATGGGGGTAGGGGGACAACCAAGGAACTTGGAGGGGCTGGGGGAAGTAGTGATACTGAAAGCAGACCTCTTCCTCCTCCTCCTCCTCCTCCTCCTCCTCCTCCTCCTCCTCCTCCTCCTCCTCCTCCTCCTCCTCCTCCTCCTCCTCTTCTTCTTCTTCCTCCTCCTGTGGTGCTGACCTCAAAATCAGCCACTGCTGCGCTAACTACCCTGGATTCACCCACAACTCTGTGGTGCTGGGCAACAGCAAATTGTCGACCTACATGGAGAAGCACAGAGGACAACGCACGTGGCTAGTGTATGAGTACAAACCCTGCCAGAAATGCATGTCTAATCACAGGAAATTAATGTGGGCATAGCCACAGGAAGCCTTGAATGCCATCAAGCACCAGTACCATGTATGGGCGGCACACAAGGACACCTGCACAAGACCACCACACCTGGACCCACACAAGGTGATGGCCACACACTGCTCCAAACACCATAGCCCATGGGATCAAGACAACCACAATGCACTTTGTCTGTGCTGCAGTTCTGCTTTACACCCTGACACACAAGAGCAACGCCACCCTGGGCAACATACAGGAATGCAAAGTATGTAATCTACTCCCTATCCCCTAAACCACTGTAGATGATCAATAGCAAACACAGACATGAACATCCCTGAGAGAGTGACCCATGAGTGCACAGTAACATGCAAATTAACCAAAATGAAAACTGGGGCCATGTTGCTAATTCTCCACCATCCACTGTGACAGCCACATCCAAATCCAAATGATCAATCCCCCTGAACAGCTAGTCATGACGATAGCCCCATCCTGAGGGTCTGAATGCACCACTGTGAAATCACACACAGGGAGCGGCGTAGGTGGAAAGTGGGCTACAAGGGTCATGGCGCCCATTGCACAGCAAACCCATGGAACACGACTGCACCCTATTCCAAATAGAAGTGGTTACATGACGGAACTTGATGAGTAGGATTGGCGCACACAAACCCATTTACATAGTGCAGCATCCACCGGCGCCACTTCAGTCATCCCATGTGCAGCCAACTGTCAGCTGCAACAGGACAGCCCACTCAACCACACAGGGTGCATGTATGGGTCAGATGATGCATGGCATGAAGCTGTCATGGTCATGAAGTCAGGGCCACAGGCATGCAGGGGTTGCATGCACAGGAGACCTGGGTGGACACTGTGCTGGTGCTAAAGAACAAAGTAAACAAGAACATCCATTTAACACCAAAAAGCTTTTATTATGGACATAGCACTTCAGATGCATTAACCTTGAACATGCCATCCATTAACCACTTCAGATGCGTTAACCTTGAACATTCCATCCATTAAGCAGCCCCAAGTGTATTCTTGGGTGTGGCTGCTAATGGATTCACAGCTATGTAAGCTGCCCTGATTCTCAAGACAGACGCTTCGCGTTATTCTGCATTTGCCAGCAGCGTAACGCTCACCGTCGGCTGAGGTAAGAACCTGCTTACCTTTGAAGACCCTGCTTTCTGGACATCCTGCTTCCTGCCAGCATACTTACCAACTGAGGGAAGCTGTTCTTACCTGTACATCTCTTCGGTGAACCGAGCATTCATCTTTACACTTTCCGGAATGCCGATATCTTCATCTTGGCACCGCAGCGCGACACGCTCTATCGTCGACAGCAGCGCCTGCAAGGAAAAACAGAAGACAAGGTTAGACATCGAAAAAACAGTCAGTTTAAGGTCGCGCTTTGCCATACTTCGTGCTTTTCCTTAAACCATCACTTACCTGCTGCCGAACGTTGCGGTAGCAGCAATCTTCCATCCGGCCGCATCTTGAGTCTCACAGTTGCATTGAGGCCGCATTTCCATCTAAGGGAAGAAACCAGAAGCTAGACATTGCAGGCAAAAGGAGCAACATATAAAGACATTAAACAGAATTAACAGAATCGCAAGAGCTCAAGAGACACTTACAATCATAAGGAGAAGCATAGTCGCAGCTGGACTGGACTAATCCTTATCAGGGTTCAGTGAAGGAACTAGATCCCATTCAACGCGCCCCTGCCAGAAGTAGCAGGACGGAGAGTTTACCTTCCATAATTCACAGGAGCAGTATCACCACGTACCACCGCTCACAACTTTTCTACCGAGGGAGAGGCCTGAAGGGGTGACTCAAGTTCAAGGAGGGCTGCAACCATGCCCCAACGCCTCCGCAGAGACCAGGTGAGCATAACAGAAACATGATGGATGTACACCAATCGGCCAATCACCTTGCATGTCCCTGTTGCACACAAGAAGGACCACAGTGCGTAGTGTATTGATGCTTTGTCCTTGCACACCCATTGGATGGACTTAGGCCTCATATACTCATTTCATCCCATGCAGTTGACTCAGGATACCTGCAGCTCACATGGCTGATGACTCCTCTGCGGAATCCCAAACACCTGCAGAGCAAGCATACAACCATGCCCACAGTAGGACATGCTTCTGTATTGAACGGACATTTGGACTATTGAAGGCACGATTCAGGTGCCTGGACCGTATTGGAGGGACAAAAATGAATGCACCAAAAAAAGTCAGGAAGATAGTCCTCACTTGTGCCATGCTGCCCAACATCTGCTGCTGATTAAATGTGCCACTACCCCCCGACGCAGGCGGGCAACCCCCAGGAGATGACAGTGATGATGAGCATGTGGCCAGGGCCAGGGCTCTTTCACACAGGGATGCAGTGAGGACGCAGAGGTTGGCCAGACAGGCGCTGATCGACAATTGTTTTTAACATGGCGAATGCGCACATACCACGACCAGCACATGTAAAATAAAGAGCACTTGTACACAATCATGATTGTCCTTGCATTATCTAAGGTTTCAAAGAGCTTTCATGAATGTGAAACTAATCCCCTACCCCCTCCTCACACCAACTCCCCAGCACACAGACCCCCCCTACCCCCACCAACTCCCGAGCACACAGACCCCCTACCGCCACCAACACCCCAGCACACAGACCACCCCTCGCTCCACACAGTGCCAATGGGTCCATGTGTCCGGCCCTCAGGCCAACCGTGCAGTGTCCATTTAACAGGGGTGTGGATGCTTCCCATGTGCACCAGCATCAGGTAAGCAGTGTTGCAAATGACGCTGGGACCTCTTCCTGGTTGACCCCTCTAGGGACCCCTCTGTGGGGGTGGTGGAGGTAGATAGTACAGATTCAGCCAACTGCAGCTGCTGGCGGAGCACATTGTTCGACTCCTGCATCTGCTCGGCATGTGCAGATTGCCCCTCGCACATTTCACAGACTCACTGTTCAAACCCTGTGAGGGCCACATTGTGCGTGCATTTCCACACGCCATCGACTTGGCCACCCCCCCTAATATCACGTCTGATGGCCTTGATGTGGCGGTTGTGTGCGCTGGCCATGCCCTTGATCCTATTCTGGCATGCCTCCATTACATCCTGGCGTGCCATGAGGGCGACCTGTTGCTGTGTTCCGGGCAGGGCTGCGCTGTGTTCTGGGGCTGCTGTGGATGGAGGGGCTGGGCTGTCTGGTGGGGCTGCTGTGGATGGAGGGGCTGCCAGCAGGTGAGGCATATAACGGAGTGTCCTCATCCGCCACTGGTGTGGTGCACAGACCTGTGGACTTTGGCTGTGCATCTCCCCATGGTCAGGGGGTCCCTTCTGGAGTGCCCATTTCCTGCACCGGACTGTGTACAGGTGTCAGGGCAGATCCAGCATGCTGCTCATCGCTGGTTGACGCTCCCTCCTCTGGGGTGGTTGCACTCGTGGCCACTTCCCCAACGTCATCGTGGACATCCCTGGTGGCTTGGGATGGGCTTGGTGACACTGGCCTGGTGGCTTGGGATGGGCTTGGTGATGCGGAACTGGTGGCTTGGGTGCGCTGAGGTGGTGAGGCCCTGGTGGCTTGGGGCATCGAGGTAGTGACACACTGCTCCGGTGGGGTGGATCCTCCGCGCCTTGGTGTGTCCTGCCGGGCCCTTCGTGGGGGGGTGGTGGTGCTTGTGGAGGAGCGGCTGGGCACACGTTGGGATGAGCCGGCTTCTTCGTCATCCACGTTGGCCTCGGATGATGCCTGCGTGCCTGAAGGGAACATAGAGTATGGCATAAGGACGCAGTCGCTCGCATATTTTTGCATGCATTTCAGTACTTACACGGGGGGGGGGGGGGTTGCACAGGGCAGTTTCACTCATGCTTGGGCCTGGCCTGTTTGAATTATGCAATGGTTTGGTATTACTGGGGCCTGGTATGTGAGGGGGGACATACTTTGGAATTGTTGGTCTAGCCATTTCATGCATATGATGCACATGCACAGCTGGCATGCCGCACTCAGTGAGGGGGGGCGGGTACTACACACGTCCACCTCGCAATGTGGCAATGCTGTGCACCGGCATTGCTGTGTGTTGCATGGTGCTTGCATGTGTCCATTGGCTGCCCTACACACGACTCTGGCTCATGGGGGTGGCCTAGGTGCACTGGCACATGGGTGCTGTCATGGGTGCCTGTGATCGCTCCCACGCACTGCACCCATTCACAATGCCCGGCTCTCAGGCATTCACACTGGGGGATAGAGTGGTGTCCTCTTCACAATGCAATTTGCCATGGGGGGGAGGGTGGCTCACCTCCAGCCTCCTGGGAGCTAGTGCCTGCATCCCACTCCCTCGATGGGTAGGGGATGGGATAAAAAGCAAAACAGACAATTTTACCAGTGATGTAAAATAGATAAAAAAATCCTAAGGCCTAATACAATACTCCATATCAATGTGGGCCTCGTAAGATATAATATTAACATGAATGCAAATTCACACATAATTAAACAAAGGGTAGGAAACAATTTCAAGTATACGACTTTCAAGAATTATGAGAACACTAGCTGTACCCGGCCACGCGTTGCTGTGGCTCAGTTGGTTAAATGGAAATGAAAGAAAAGAGAAAGCGCGTGTTTCTAATATGTTTCATTTCACAATGCTTATGGGTATACAATATTTTTTGTTGTTCCATTGTCTGTGCAGATATATAGATTGTCTAGTTTGGCAACTCTAGAACACGCAACATATAATTGTCCATGTGAGAAGCAATCCGTGTCGAGATCTAAACCGCACAATTGTAAAGATTGGCCTTGAGCTTTGTTGATGGTGATTGCAAACGCAAGTTGCCATGAATTGAGCTGTTACGATTTCTGCGCCGAACAACGTCATTTGGAAGCATGAGTTGTATTCCTTGATGTTAGATAGGAAATGCTTTGATTCGGCTGTATATCCGGCAAGCAAAGTTTTTAATGGATCTGGCAGTTCTCCAAGTTGAGGCAGTTTAATTTTTCCGGCGAGCAACACATTCCTTTTGTTTCTCCATTAAATTTCAGAGCCTTGCAATAAGGACACACTTCAGTCATAGTGCCGATGAGAACATGCCGGCTCAAACTATAATCGTCAGCTGGGTTGTACCGGAATTCAAGGTGATTGTAATCCCGTGATTGCTGAGCACGGAGTCGTGTTTGATGCTGATCTGCTGTTTCTCGTTCACGTCTTTCAGCCACTCTCAGCCTGTCGCGTTCATTCTGTTGAGAACGAAGAAGATCTGAAACTGCAGAACGCGATCACCGTGCTCGCAACCGTGCATCCTGAAGTCTGGCTGCACATCGCTCTGCTGCTTCCTCGGCACGTATTTGAGCCATTCTAAATCGGAAACATTGAAATGGAATCATAAAATATTTAGTATAGCGAGTGTTGCTTTTATGTTCATCAGATGGTGCTGTTTTCCCGAAAAAGCATGAAAATATTTAGTATAGCGTGTGTTGCTTTTACGTCCAACAGATGGTGCTGTTTTTGGGAAAAAGCATGTTTTTACCTGTCACAGGTGTGACATCTATGTATAGTATGTATATAAAAACATGCGCGTATTCGAATGCTTTGTGTCAAAATTTCAAAGCAATCAGTGAAGAACTTTTGGAGATTTAAGATTCTGAACAAACGAGCATTTACATTTTTATTTATATAGATTTGCCTAAATTATATGCAGTACCCTTTGGGAACACCACACACAATTAGGACTACAAGTGACAGTACAATTTCACCTTTGGTACAAGCCTGTACTACACAATTAAAGTGGTAGCAGTAGCAGAGCTGCCAGACTTATCTCAAGAGTAAGTGAGCAGTATCAAATAGTTACACAAAGGACAGCAATCACTATGATTCAGGCAAACACTGACTCAAGGTTTCTAAGTAAAAGAATATATATTTATTTACTTAACGGTTGTATAACATTTCACTATTCTAAGCCGGTTAAAAATCACAGTCATAAATACACCACGCCACTTCCCTTAAATTCCAGACAAGTTAAGCTCACAAAATGAAGTGGGAGCAAAATGGCACTCCAACAATTTAAAAGGGAGGGAAAGACAAAGTTATTAGAAATTAACTCAAACCAACAGGTAAGTACTCAGGGCAATTGAACAAGAGGAACTTCAGTGAGGAGATCAGCTAGAAAAGGTTTACGGCCAAAGTCAATGGGTTAAAAGTCTTTTGCTCAAGATCATACAGTTCAGGGTAGTTCGCGGTAAAGTTTGTGGCACAGATTCCGGACAAGGTTGGTTGAGAGAAAAATTAGTTCAAAGAGAAGAGAAGGACAAGCCCTCGGATTGGAGAACGATTTCAAACACTTTCACCGTGGTTGAACGAAACAGACAACCGGATTTGCACAGTACCTTAAAACGGAGAGGGAGCTGTAGCTGAGGTGGACGTTCCTGGTGGTTCCTGCAGGCTCACGGTTCCTGTAACGACTGTCAGAATGACACGGAGTAGGAAGACTGGAGGGTCCTGCGCCACCAAGGGGAGAAGCCAGCAGCAGAGCAAAACAACGAATAAAAGGTGCGCTCTTTAAAACCCAAGTAGGGTCCGACCTTCTTGGCTATCCGGCCCACTGTAGCTCTGTACAGCGAATTCGACCAGAGGAGGGGTCCTGGCTTGTAGTTTGGGCGAACTGGTTGGTCCCACCAGCTCAAGGGAAGAAGTTTCCTGGAGGATCTTCTCTGTCGTCGGATTCTGAAGATTCAGACCTGCAGCAGGGCTTCAACGGGCATTTCAGTCATTGTAGAGGTCCTCTTCTTCCAGTTCCTTGTTAGTTTTTTCGTTCCAGTGGCGACTCTGCCTTTCCAGTCCCAGAGACCTGCTTTTTATGCATTTTCCCCCATTCATGCAGCCTGGCAGTCAATCACACAGCAGAGTGGCTGTCCTGGCAAGGACAGTCCCCTCAGCCAATCAAACAGGACTGCGACTTGGGTTACCAAGGGAATCCATGGCAGGGGTCCGAAGATCCCTCCCTCACATCCACCTACCTAGACTTTCAGGTACCTTAAGGAGGGCTTCTGCACAGAAGCCCGCGAAAAGACAGCGAACAAAGGAATCATCCCCGGTTTGGTGTGCAGAGAAAAACACGAGAAAGACTTTAACAAAAAGAAATGGCGAATAAACCCAGCCGAAGCCAAAATAAAATGTATTTGGTCAAGCGGGTTTATGTTTGAGGCTAATATAATAGCCTAAAACCTTACCACATTTATATAAGATAATCCCGGTAGAAAAGTTAGGGCAGATACCACTGCCACCAGCCAAGTCTTAATGTAAAGGGAGGGAAACAATGCTCCAAGAGGCACAGACAAAAAGGGATAAGAGTTAACCCTTTCCAATACTCCATGTAAGATGGGGTGTACTGGGTCTGTGGTTTAAAGTGTCTACATAAAGTTAATGGCAACTTTACATGTTTCTGGGGGACAGTAGTCGGCCCCAGAAAAATGGAGTCAGTGGGACAACCCTGTGTCACTGCACTGAAGGTGATGTGTAACACACAAAAAAGTGGTGCTCATGGAGTAGGTGAGGCTCCAGAGCCCAAGAACACACAAATGGTAAAAACAAACACAGCAAAACACATGTAAGAGTGGGAAAAAGGCTCACACTCTTACCAGGTGAAAAAAATAAATCCTAGTAATCCAGCAAAGCTGCTGAGGGACTCATTAGGTAAGGGATATCAGCCATTTCTGAGAATTCTCCCGAACACATACATTTCAAGGAACAATATTTACAGTGTTGCCATGGTAAGCCACAATATTAAAAATATAGTGCCACTGGAGAAATGCATAGTATGACTTTAAAAATGAATTAAAAATCAAAGGTAAGTAACAAAATTATAATACTTTGTTTAGAGCTCACTGGACCCCTAGGAGATCCAAGAAAAATGTCCAGGGCCAGGTGCATAATCCACAGTCAAAGTTCCAGAGAAGGCTCAAAGTTCCATATGAAGTATTGTATTAGTCATTTATATAGCACCTTTTCCCTTTTGTATGGCATCAGAGCGCCTTGTGGTGGGAATGCCCTCAGGGACTGAAGTCCAGGTTTGGGAATGCTCTAAGAGGAGGCTTAAGATGCGTGTGTGCATTTGGCCAAGATTAGGGTTTAGGAGGGCTGGCTAGGCTCCATTAAGCAACTCAAGAGGTCAGGCACGTGGGCGGGTGCTGAGGGAGGTCATGATGGAGTGCTAGTGTAGGAGACTCAATATGTACCCAGCTACACCAAATTTGTCATAGGTTGTCGCTGTATTCTAATGCAGAGGTGTTGAGACAAGTCTGGTGTTTCAGTGTAAATCGATTATGTGCCAGCTAGACTGAATTTGTCATGGTCATAGCTGCATTCTATAGTGCGTGGATGGATAGCCTTGCCTGTGGCAGATGTCCACCGAGTGGTGCGTTTATGCATACCTTAACCTCAGATGGAGCTTACCTTTGATGTGGCTGTGTCATCCGATCTTCTGTGGGGAAGAAAAAGCCTTCATAGACTTTTCTAGGCACTATGGACAGGCTACTCTTAAGTCTCCCAGGTGCAATAGACTGGTTGTCCTAGAGCATCTTCTAGGTGGGACTGATAGGATACCATAGAAACTAGGCTAATGGGATTCTCTGAGCACAATAGAGAGGTTACCTTTACAGTCTGTCCTCAAAGGGCTTTGGTCGCACTGGGCCGGCTTTGCATATGATCTTCAGAGTGCTTGGGACAGGACATCATCCTAAAGATCTGCGTGAATGGACAGGCTAACGAAAGAGTGCAGCACCATTCCTACCACCCCCATGAAAATCTAGGTGCAACACCCTTCCCACCCCCAACAATCCATCCAAGTGCAACTAATCTCCTACCCCCAACCCAACAAACAATGTAAATCCAACACATTTCCTACCCACAAAATCCATCTAAGTGCAGTACATAGATAACTCCCAACACATTTAACCGTCTTATAGACTGCATTGAAAGAACCACCCAGATTCAACTTTGGCAGAGTAGTTAAAACCAGTTACATAGATAGGCTGAATGCCAGTAGGTATGAGATTTTAGGTAATAAGAGTGGTGAGGTTTTACTGGAGTACAGTAATGGTTGTACTCCCCGCCCACACCATACTTTCCTCATCATTCGCTGTAGGTTGTAATGTGTGAAGAGTCAATGGGCCATCCGCTTGAGTGAAGGTAAGTCAGATCTACCCCACAGGTGCAGATTCCACAGTGAGCAACTCCATGGAAGGTCAGCGGAGACCCAAAGAAGTGTTCCAGAGGTCGAAGACTGAACCAAGAGCCCCATAAAAAGATGCTGCAGAGCAGAAAGGCGCCCAATAGAAGTCTATGGGGAATGCAGCACATGCTTGCATTCAAAGAACCCCAACCCTCGACCAAAGGTACTGCTGGGGGTGATTACCATGAATAAGGACACATGGGTAGGTACTTAAGTCTGCGGTTTTGGAAAAAGTGGCTCCAGCAACATGAAACAACACGGGAAGTACAGTACTCCTTTCCACAGGTGTGGTTTACAGGATTTGGTTCCAGGGGCTTGCAACATGAGCCAGCGATGATCCCAGCAAGCAAGGAAAAGAACAAAGGCTCTTCCTATACCATTGAACTTCAAACCAGGAGTGGAAAACTCAGTGAGGAAGACTCCTGGAAGAGGTGGGAATCCGAAGAGATTGCACTTGGTGGCAAATGGAGGCACAACAGCAGCAAATGATCCCATGGCAGAGACCACATTTGGAGGCATCCTCAGAGATCCTAAGCTGAAGAGCTGGTGTTCTGGTGAAGCCTCTTAATCCCTCTGGACACCAGCACCAACCCATAGCCAAGCAAATTAACCTGGAAGGAAATGGAAATTTGCAGCAGCAAACAGCCCAGAAATTCCTTCCAGACTGAAGGTCTTGACCCAACAGATGTGGGGAGTCATCTGGAGACTTCAGGAAGCCAGGACTGGACCACCTGCAGAGGCAAAAAACCCAAAGCTGGATATGCCCAAGCCACTGCACTTAGCAAGTTTGACCAAGTAAGGCTTTTCAAAACAGCAAAGATAGCGGAAGCACAGAAACTCCTTTGGCAGGTCGACAGACCTGCCTTCTCCAAGTTGCAGACAGTTCAGATGGTCTCTTTTCTTCGCGGACTATGATTTCATGATTACTTTCAAGCCAGGAAGGTTGAACGGCAAGGCTGATGTTCTGTCTCATCAGTATTCCGGAGGTGGACAAGAAGCAGGCTAGGAAACACAATCCCTGATTCCTTCTGAATGTTTAGTTTTGGGTGGAACATCGTATGAAGAAGGTTTGCGAGAGAAAATCCAGGAAAGCATGAGCAGGTTAGAGATGGAGGAATGGGAGCGATTCGATCCGGCCCGAAAGTGAGATGGTCTGCCATTTTTGGATTCTAAACTCTTCCTTCTAAGTGAAGCTTTGCGCGAGAGATTTTTGAAGGAGTGTCGCAAGTCAGTTCTTGCAGGTCACCCAGGTTTTCAGAAGACTCTTGAATTGGTTTGGAGAAATTTCTGGTGGAGTACTATGTGTGTGGATATCCTGAACTTTGTGAAAACATGTGAAGTTTGTGCACAATCTTAGAGTCAAGTGGGAAAACGTTACGGATTGCTGGAGCCACTTCAAATTCCTCCTCGATCTTGGCATACCCTACATTTAGATTGTATTGTTGACCTTCCAAAAGATCAAGACTGTTCAACCGTTTTAGTGGTAGTTCATGTTCCTACAAAGAAAGGGCGTTTCATTCACATTAAAGGGGAGGTTACAGTTCAGAGATTGGTGCACAGAAATTCTGTAAGGAGCTGGGGGTAGAGGTGAAACTGTCCTCGGGATATCATCCTGAAACTAATGGGCAGGTGGAACAGGTAAACCAAGAATTTGAAAAATACTTAAGGTACTATCTGCAGGCCAGAGAAAGCTGGGTGAATTTAATTTGGCTAGCTGAATTTGCTTACAATAATTCTGCTAAATATTCAATTTCTATGCCCCATTTTATTTTAGTCGGGGGTTTCATACACATTTTTTGAGGGAGGAGATGAGGAGTGAGTGCGAGAGTCCTGCTGTGGAGGAGAGATTATGGGCTATGAGGTCTAATCTCGAAAGAGCTGTTGAAAGTTTACTAAAGAGTCAAGCAAGTTACAAGCGATTTGCTGATACGAAGCATAAGAGCTGTTCTGAATACAACATTGGATATTGGGTATGGTTATCTACCAAAGATCTGAGAATCAAAGGGAGAAATAAATGTAGTCCCCAATTTGGTGTACCTTTTTGAGGTGGAGCAGGTGGTAAATCCAGCTGCGGTTAGGCTGAAGTTGCCTTTAGTATGAAGGTGCATCCAACATTTCATGTGAGTTTGTTGAAGCCACTTCAGGAAGGCACTAGATTTAGTCCGATTTCCCCTCCTGTTCAGGTGGATAATAACTCTGAGGAATATGAGGGGAGAGCCATTTTGGTAACTGAGGAATATGAGGGGAGAGCCATTTCGGATTCTAGGAAATCGAGAAGGAGACTTCAATATTTGATTGACTTAAAGGGTTTTGGTCCAGAAGAATGTTTTTGGGAGTCAGCAGTAGATATACATGCTCTGCAATTGGTGGCTAGATTTCAGAGGAGGAATCCAAGTAAACCAAGTTCAGTTTGAAATCTCTCTTTAGTTTTAAAACTTCAAAAGCAATTTGGTGAAGACTTCTTTATGTTGAAATCTGGCTATTTCCTTAAGACTTTGAAAAAAGGACAAACAACTAAGAAGTCTTGCTAGAAACAATACCTCAGGCAGTTTGAGAGGGAAATTCAGGTTCATTGAGCATATACTGGAGGATGGAGCAGGAGGAGGGTGGTAGGTTAATAAAGAATGTTTAACTGACATGTAAATATTTATCATCCCAATGCAGATATCCTCCAGAGTCAAGGCCGAGAATCTGATCCATTTGTTATTTTACCCACTTCCCCTTTCCCTTGGGAGTGTTTCAGACTCTGGTTTAGGCTGAAAAACCTTTTAGGGACTGTGGGTTTCTGCAGCTCCTGAGGACATCTGGTGAGAACACAGACCTGACAGCATGGAGTTATCACACCCAACCTTTCCAGGAACCTTTCATGTCCGAACCATGGAATGGCGGTTCCTTGTCTGACTTCAGAACAGTCACCAGGCCATGCGTTGCAAAGATTTCCTCCAGTTTGGGAATCACATCAGAAGCCACTTTAGATTCCACAATCTCCCCCTCGGGATAGTGCAAGAATTCATCCACCACCCGCGCCACCATACTGTATCTTCCATCAGCAAGGAACCAAACTCTAGGCTACCAGGTCAGAGTGCTGTTCCCCCTGAAGCATAGATTAAATGGGGACCGGAAGTCTGGGCATTCCCGCCGACTGGCATGGAATGCATCTGGCTATGATGCAACAAGAAGTCAGCAGGGTTGCTGGCTCCTGGACGGTGCTCGGTGGAAAAAACGTATTCTTGCAGTTGAAGTGTTCACTACTCTATAAGAGGGTGAAGAGACGAGCAATTGAATATCGGAATTAGATGCTTTTGGTGTAACAACACCTGGAACGACTGTGCAAACAGGTAGAGGTGAAAATGGTGTTAGCCCCACAGAACGGCGATCGCCTCTTAATCTGGGAATACCTGCTATCGTACTGCGTCAATGCCTTGCTAGCATATGCGAATAACACCACATCGGTCGCCGTCCGCTGTGTCAACATCACACCTAGGACATTGGGGCTTACGTCCACCAGAAGCTGTATCTTCTAGCTGGTCAAAGTAGGACATAGTGGCATTGTCCGCCAGCACGTCCTTTGTTGCCTCAAATGCGTGAGTGTGGTGCATGCTGCTCCACACCCATGGCTTTTTAAGCTTTGCTCAAACGCTGCAGTGACTCAAAGATGGAGACCAGATAGGAAATGAAGCGGCCACAGTAGTTGACTAGGCCCAGGAAACTGCACATTTCCGACTGATGTTTCAGAGCTCACTATCTTTTATCTTCTATGGGTCCGCAGACACCCCAGATTTGTGGCACACAAAACCAAAGCATTCCAGATGATCCTTCCAGACTTCATGCTTGTTCTTATTTTATTTAAAGTGAGACCATTGCCTCAAATTCTCTCCAGCACTGCCCTCACTCGAGACATATGCTCCCCATAAATGGCTGTGAAAATCAGAATGTCATCACTGAAGTTAACCAGCATAAAATGGGTAATGAACTCCCAAAAGTCTAACCCTATAGGAGGGTGACCAGTCTCTAATGTCTGGGGTAGACAGAATATGTGTGCAAGAGAAACAGAAAGGTAAAGATATATTCAACCCAAATGATCTAGGTGACTACCTCCTATTTGTTCACAATGCTTAGTCCTAAAAGAATTGACCCAATAGCATAGACATAAAAACACAGTATCAAGTGCATTCCAAATTCATATTAAATTCAATCATAACAAATCTAATACCGTTATATAAAAACTAAAATTGCTTGTGGATAGCCACAAAAAAACTATTAGAATACAAAAAAAACATATATCACATTAACCCAATAACAGAATCTTAAAAACATTATGGGCCTCAACACGACTTGGGCTGTATCCCGACTGTGATATCGGCCAACTTTATTTGCGTTACCGCCCACCCATCCAGTGGTATTACTGCCAGTTCACTGGTTCGGCAGTAAAAGTTATTCTCCATTCCCCATTGGGTCCATTGGACCAATAGGGAATTTTCTGAGCAAGTACGACCGGCGGTATTACTGCGTGGTAATTGCACCAAAAATCTGAATTTTTCTGGCGTGTTTACCCCAGCTCTAAGCTCGGGGGAAACATGTCATACTCATGATTGGGTGGGCCCTTAAAAGCGGCAGTAACCCCATTACCGCCGCATTTAAGGGGTACCACCCAACTTGTGATGAGGCCCTATGTCTCCCACAATAGGACAGAAAAGGAATTTATGATAGTCCAGTTTGTGTATCACAAGTTGTCAGTCCAACATGTTTCTGTCCCTAACACCCATTTGGTGGTACATTCATCAGGGCTATGCTCTGTAATCTTTTGTAGAACTTTGGATTCTTGTATAGTGGGTATACTTTTCTTCACTCTATTGCAGGCGGAAAGAAGGATTTCTAGCACTGCACCCCAAGAGTGAAAGGAAACAAAAAGAACATAAAGAAAGATAGTCCCTCAACTTCCATTAAGATATAAATTCATCAATAAACACCAGAAACAAACAACATTTTATCTGGAGGAGGCTAGTACAGCCCCAAAAATATTATTTGATAAAGGGTACCTGCTCTTTATGCATGGTAAGCCCCAGATTGTAGACAATACATTTCTCAGTCCTACTTCATTGGACTTATTTATTGTATCACAGCCATCATTGGCCACTGCGGTCCACTGCGAAATACACAAACCAATGACAACCCAGTCACAACATGCAGGAAATATTCAGCTTCAACTCTACCAAAGGGATGAAGTAGTGAACTGGCATGGAGCTATAATTCCATCGCAAACATACCCAACGGCCGATGCACTTATCAAGAATGCTCCGGGGGTACAAGAAAATGTCCTCTTTGGTCTCCCAATTGAAAACCCAGGAACAAAAGTCATCCCTCCTAGAAACAGAAAAAAGACAAAGTCGAATAAATCCTTAACATCCCATCTAACACTAATTTGACCAATTCTCACTAGGTATGAACCCCTCCAATGAGGAAATTAAGACTCCTACCATATAATTCCCCAACTGAGACCTTTTTAGACACACAGATGCCCCAGAACATAACCAAAGTACCCCTCATGCACTGCTCAAATAAAACAAAACACTGTGAAAGAAATGACTGTTACAATTGCACGCACTCATTGTCAAGTTAGCACAGTGCCCTTGAACATCTACCACGTTCACACAGGGTACAAACACTCCACACCAGACCGCCACCTGGAGTGAAATAATCCCAAACCCACTACAGGACGCCACACTAATGATCCAATTGAGTGTCGGGCAAAAGGAGTAATTTACCTTAGACACAATCAGTCAAATGGTCACAGCAGCCGAAAAAGCATCGGAAACTAGTGGAAAACCACAATAATGGGGAACTCTGTATAAGTAACCGAAACCATGAGATCTAACAAGTTTGACCTGATGAGGAATGTTAAAATACTCAATAGTGAGTTGAAAACAATATACATAATTCAGATGAGACTGCCCATTTGATGAACTCCAAAATACTCATACACATATAGCTGAACTAAATGATAACAAGACCCCCATTAAGCACCTAAGCCGCAAAGCTATATCCAGAGTGGAGAGACAAGTAGTCACCCAGATCATTTCGGTTGAATGTATGTTTACCTTTCTCTTTCTCTTGCATACATATTCTGTGTACCCCAGATAGTAGAGACTGGTCACCCTCATTAGGGTTGAACTTTGTGGAGTTCATTACCCGTTTCATACTGGTATTTTGGGGCCTCTTAGGTCTTGTACGTGTTGTAATAATGAGTTAAGTTTGTCCATTACAAATACCATACCCTTTGTAGTCATATTTCATAGCATTCAATTAGTCTAGCTTTGTGAGCATTCCGTCTTTTCGTTCCCCCCCCCTTAGTTTTGAGTGGGAGCTCTGAGGACTGTGGTGTATAGGATGGCCTTGCTTTCTGAGAAGTGCCTAGCATATAGCGAGGACTATGTGGACTATGTGCACAAGTGATTAGATTCAGCATCAGCCTAGACAGGACTGATGTGCAGAATAATAGTGGTCAGTGGAATTGTCTCAACTACATAAACATTTGGTAAGAATAGAGCTCCAATGGGCAATTATACTTGAAGAGTCAATCGTTGCCGCAGGGTCTAATTGTCAGCAACAAACCTAGTTTGTTTCTGGACAATAAAGACTTTAAGATCAAGTGGAGTTGCATTGCAAACAAATGCGGACACGATTGGCTCCTCTTGATTATTGATACTGCTAATGAGGTCTCAAAACAAATAAAAATGGATCGAAACAAGATCCAGGAAGATATCAACAAAGAACTGGATTTAGAGGTTAAGACTAAATTAGATCTACATCTCAAGGAAATGTTAGAATTTAAGAATAATACTACTTGAGAAAGAATAAACAGAATGAAGGACGAATCATACATTTATTAACAGTTTTGGTGAACCATTTTCGAGACACCTCATATAGCTCAAGTGATGATTTATTTATTTATAACACGCTGGGACAAGGGCCCATGGGCATAGCAACATGGACAGACATACACCAAATAACATAGAAAGATTTCAGAAACAAGATTTCAGGCTGATGATCAGATCAATAGGGGAAGACAAAAATTAATTCGAACAAATGAGCTTTGAGTCTACGTTTAAACAGCCACAGGGACGCACAGGACCTTAAGTCCAAAGGTATGGCATTCCAGAGGATTGGAGATAAGGTGTCCCGGGCATTGGATCACCAGATGATTGGTAAACAAAAAGCTGCATTTTTGATGAGAGAAAAAGGGAGGGTCCCTGTATTTTATATACTTCAGAAGATCTATAAGGACCCTTATAAAACTCCATGCAGGCACATTGTATCTGGAATTTACTATTTTGGAGCCCCTGTCCAAATTTGCAGACTATTTGAGACCCTTTGTATTACAAATGACTAGTTACCTGAGGGATACCACAAATGCCATCGACAAAATTGAAGGTTTCATTTTCACACCTGATTCACATCTACTAATCTGGATATTCAGTCTCTATATACCATGACACCCCAAAGGGCCACACTTAATGTGATTGAAGAGATATTGGTAGGTAGATCGGATGGCCATCCAGTGAGCAATGGCTTTATCATGTGGTGTACAGAATTTGCCATTAAATAAAATTTATTTTCAATTACAAGGCTGTTTCTTCCTACAAGTTGAAGGTACTGCCATAGGGGAAGCCATGGCTCCAAATTTAGCGAATCTATACGTTGAAATATTTGAGAAGTCAATGGTGTATGCTGAAAATAACCCTCATAAGGTCCATCTGAAACAATGGCTAGGGTATATAAAAGATATCTTCATTATGTGGGAGGGTTTGCATGTATAGGCTGAGAGTTGTATCATCTGGCTCAAGATGCAAAACAGCTTTCTTAAATTCACTAAATAAATCAATAACGCAGAGATAAACTGACGCTGTCCTCAATGTTGGACAGGGCGTGCGGCAAACAGCTCCGACGGATCCAGCGTTGGTCGACTCATGTCCTCGCCGACAACACTGGAGATGAGCAAGGAGCCCGAACAGCTGATCCGCGCACACGTGGTACAGGGTCTCGCCGAAATCCTCGTCGCCAATGACACAATCCCTCCAACACAGGTAAGTGGAATAAGATATCTTTATTACGAGACCCTGCAGCCTGCTGCTACAGCTCCCTAAGCTCGACGGCCACTGTGGAATGTTGACTGCTGAACATGCATCAACATTCCACCAGTGTGCCTATGCACGAGCCTGTGCATATTACAACATATGTTGTAATCTATCTTGGTGGTAAGTCATTAAAATGGATCTTGGTGGTGAGTCATTAAAATGGAATGTGTACGGTGTGAATGCGTGCGCCTACAGAGCTACTTGGGTGACGTGCGAGAGTTCTATGGGAGTCAGTTGGTGTAGCCCGCCGGGTGGGAAGCCGGTGTCTATTCTCCGTACGAACTATCTTGTATTCAGGGAGATTAAAGACATATAAAGAACTTACCTGGTGTCCGGACCGACTTCTTCCCAAATGACCAACATGTGCCAATTCCACCATTCTTCCCCTCAGACTTACAGGGGGTATCAACCTATTACCCCTAGACACACCCCAGGGACCCTCGGCTAATTCATGAAGAACCTGAACATAAGCTTTCCCTTCCGGCCTGTCCTTAACGGTGTGCCACCCCTTCACCAGACCTTCCCTGGTCCACTTTAACTCAAGATCAGCCTCAGACTCCCGATCCCACAACGACTTCTCCACAGCAGAAGTCACCAAAGCAACCTGACACTCCTGCAAATCATCCTCTTTTACTACTCCTGCCTCAATGTCCTACTCTACAACTGGCAAACGGGACAAACAGTCCGCAACAACATTAAACTTCCCCGGAAAATATTGCAAGGAAAAATTGTAATCCTGTAACTGTACTGACCACCTTGCAATCCTCGGGGATACTGCCATGACTCCCTTGGTAGAAAATACCTGCACCAACGGTTTATGGTCCATTCTGACAACATAGGGTATGCCCCACAAAAATGTCCTGAAGTGTTTTGAAGCCCATAAGACTGCCAAAGTCTCTCTCTCAATTACAGAGTACCTGGTTTCCACATCTCTCAAGGTCCTGGAAGCAAAGGCCACTGGGACCCATTCACCATTTATCCATTGCTCTAGCACTGCCCCCATACCCAACTCACTTGCATCCACAGTCAAAGCAGTTTTATTTTTCGGGTCCCATCCTCGTCGCCAATGACACAATCCCTCCAACACAGGTAAGTGGAATAAGGTATCTTTATTACGAGAACCCGCAGCCTGCTGCTACGGCTCCCTAAACTCAACGGCCACTGTGGAATGTTGACTGCTGAACATGCATCAACATTCCAGCAGTGTGCCTGTGCACGAGCCCGTGCATATTACAACATAAACCTTATGGATATTACAATTTTTCATCAAGATGGTAGACTAATGGTTAAGTCTTACAGTAAAGCGACTGATAGAAATGTGTTGTTGCATTTCTCGAGCCACCATGCCAAACACATAAAATCTAATTTGCCCTTTGGCCATTTTCTCAGACTCAAATGCAATAGTATCTCGAAAGAATATAATGAGAATAGGGCCAATGTATTATACAACAAACTACTATCGAAGGGTTACCCTGAGAAACTGGTGAAAGATTTAGCAAAACGAGCATACAATAATAATTGGGGAGCACTATTGGAAAGAGTACCACAAACAACCCTGAAGGCGGCGGGGCCTGAGTTTGTCAATACCTTCTCTTTGTCATGTAAGATCGAAACAGTGATCACCAAGAACTGGAGAAAAGTATACACCAAGCGAAAGGCTGTTCCCTTGGTAGCCTACAAGAGAAGTCAAAACCTAAGAAACATGCCAGTGAGGAACGATATAACAAAAAAATATCAGGGGTTGGTCAAACAGACTACTCTGTGGGGTCTGGCCCAATTTATTGGACATTTTGCATGTGGACATTGTGTAATGTGGAAATATATATACAACCAGTGAAGTTAAGATTGGCTTACAGGAAGAGTGGCAGATTAGAGATTTCACTAACTGCAAAAGCGAGCATGTAGTGTATATGATTACATGTCCATGTGGTCTGCACTATATAGGGAAAACAAACAGAAAATGTAAAACAAGACTCACTGAGCACCGCAGCTGCAGCAAAGGCAAAGTAATGCAGGCTCCCTTGGTGAAACATTTTATGGAAGTGGGGTATAGCCAGGAAGACATTAGATGGATAATTCTGAGGAAAATTCGAGCGTCTAGTAAAGAGGAAATTAACCGGAGACTTTCAACCTTTCAACAGAAAATGATTTTCAAAACGAAAATGTAATCTGACTGGCCACAACGAAGGTGTTGAGTGGCATAATGTTAACATTTCTTAAATGTCTATCCACCTTGGCTATAACTTTGCGGCTTAGGTGCTTAATGGGTCTTGTTACCTCACTTTTTCTGCTGCCGTGACCGTTTGCGTGTTTTAATGATGTGAGCTTCTACAGTGGGGCCTGTTGCTTGTATTGTATGGAGAAGGTGTACAGTGTGTAAAGTTGTGGGACACCAGTTTTTGCTGTACCCCTTACAGGTGTGATTGTATTACTCCAGTATTTCAAAGATGGCCAACAGAGGAATTATGTATTGGCTGTGGTTTAAAAGCGGACAGTGGTCTCTTTTTTATCTCAGTAGTTTGCCGAGTTTATTTCAACCTCCGCGGCACAGCTGCGGGTAGCCTCTCAGTATTCCATTCATGGACGCAGTATCTGGTAGATCTCTCTGGTCCGTGACAGATTATCTCTAAGGTAACATACTCCTTGTGCCTGACACTACATTAGATCACGAGTGTGGCGTCCTGTAGTGGGTTTGGGATTATTTCACTCCTGGGGCAGTCTGGTGTGCAGTGTTTGTACGCTGTGTGAACATGGAAGGTGTTTAGGGGCCCTGTGCTAATTTGACGAGTGCATGCAACTTTAACAGCCATTTCTTTCATGGTGTTGTGTTGTATTTGAGTAGTGCATAAGGGGCACTTTGGTTATGTTCTGGGGCATTGGTGTGGCTAAAAGGTCTCTGTTGGGGAATAACATGCCATGATTATTAATTTCCTCACCGGAGGGGTTTCGATATGGTGAGAATTGGTTAAATCTGTGTTAGACGGAGTGTTAAGGATTTATTCGACTGTCTTTTTTTCTGTTTCAAGAGGGATGACTTTTGTATCCTGTGTTTTCAACTGGAAGACCAGAGAGGACAATTTCTTGTAAACCTGGAGCATTCTTGATAAGTGCAGAGACCGTTAGGTATGTTTGCGATGGAATTATGGCTCCATGCCAGTTCACTACTTCATCCCTTTCGGGGAGTTGATGCTGAATATTTCCTGCATGTTGTGACTGGGTTGCCATGTGTTTTGTGTATTTTGCAGTGGACCGCAGTGAAGTAGGGCTGAGAAATGTATTTTCCACAGTCTGGGCTTTACCATGCATAAAGAGCAGGTGCTCTTTATCAAATAACGTTTTTGGGGCTGTTTTTCCCTCCTCCAGATTAAACCTTGATTGCTTGTTTCTGGCGTTTATTGATGAATTTATATTTTAATGGAAGTTGAGAGACTACCTTCTTTTTTGTTCTTTTTGTTTCCTTTCAGACTTGGAGGGAAGCGCCAATAGAGTGGACAGAAGTATAACCACTATACAACAATCCAAAGTTCTACGAAAGATTACAGAGGATAGCCCCTTATTAATGTCCAGCCGATTGGGTGTTAGGGACAGAAACATGTTGGACTGACAACTTGTGATACACACACTGGACTATCAGAAATTAATTTTTTGTCCTATTGTGGGAGACATAATGCTTTTTTAAGATTCTGTTATTAGGTTGATGTGCTGTATGTTTTGTGATTTCTGTATTCTAATTGTTTTTTGTGGGTATCCACATGACATTTTGGTTTTTATATAACTGTTTTAGATGTATCTTATAATTGAATGAAATATGAATTTGGAATAAAATTGGTACTGTGTTTTTATGTCTATGCTATTGGGTCAATTCTTTCAGGAATAAGCATTGTGAACAAATAGGAGGTAGTCACCCAGATCATTTCGGTTGAATATATGTTTACCTTTCTCTTGCACACACAGCACTGAAGTTAACAGTCAGTCAAACTTTTATTCGGCGTTGAGCCTTCAAGTACAGACAACAGTTACAGACATAAAATAAAACCATTTTTTTTAAAACATAAACTACAAACAATTTACCGCAATAAATACATATTATACATTTTACATTTACGGCCTGAGAGGAGAGCCCGGCTCGCAACCTCTGCTAAAGCAATCACCAGACGTATCAGAGTTAGTTCTAAAAATTTCCTTATCTTTTGTTTAGTAGAACAAAAGGGGAGCCATACACACCGCCTCATGGGCTCACAGCCAAGAGGAGCCATACTCACCAGCGCAGAATCAAAGGATAATGAGTGTGGGGGCTTACTTTAGGCTTGGGTTCCAATATTATTTCCTTAGCAGCCAAGCCCTATGTATGTAGCGGGCAGACCCATACACCACCAAGGGATCAACACTCTGGCTCACAAGAATCATTGCTATTTCAGTGTCTCTGATCCTGGCGGTCACTGGGAAAATCCCTAACCTTACCCGTAGGTATAAAGACCTTTCGTATGATGGAGATATATAGTCCAGATATGCCCTGGGAGCAAGATGGCTAACCTTAAGGTATGTAGGACCCAGTTTGAGTTTCATAGCATCGCATAGCAGCTGATCCCGGGCACCTTTGACTAATGCATCTTTGATTCTTTTCTTGGTGCCCGGTGGCTGGCATTCTGGGTTAACCCAGAGGTTACCGCCCCCTTCCTTGTAAAGTGATTTCTTTATATGGCAAAGCCAAGGTATGGATCTCCCACCATCTTGTGCCATAAGGTGGGTTAGTGCACCTCTCCATCTTTCCAAACCATCCTGTTTCCAGATCCTAAGCCATTAAAGGACCGGTTTGAGCTTAAACTGAGCGACCACAGAATTAAGATTGAGTTTGGAAAGTACTAAGTAGGAAGGAGCGCTGTTAGGAAGAGAGACCAGCTTTTTTTTTTTAGAAACGTACATTCACTTTTTATGAGGGTGTCTACGTTAGCGCGTCCCCATAATTCCGCCCCATACAAAACTGCAGGTAGAGCCTGCTTTTCATATAAATTCAGAGCAGGGGAAATGGCGCCTCTCCTGTGTTTGGCATGGAAGGACTTAATTAAGGTACTGAGTTTCTCCATTGTGCAAAATGAGTGGTCCACCTGCTCAACCCACCCTCCCTTCTCTTGAAATTTCACTCCAAGATAATCAAAGAATTTTACTTGGGCGAGCTGTGCTCCTCCCACCTTAATCACCAGTGGTGTGTGTTTTGTAAACCTAGGCTTGAACACCAGTACCATAGACTTATCAATATTCAATTTTAGGTCTAGCTCTTTGCATTTAGCTAAAAAGATCGCCATGGATTTCTCCAGACCTTGAGGGGTGGTTGCCACCAACACAGCATTGTCCGCGTAGAATAATGCCGGATATTTGTTCAGGGCCATTTTAGGGCAATCCTGGCACCCCTTCAACAATACATCAATTATTTCCCGGACATACAAGTTAAAAAGAAGGGGAGCCAGGGCGCAGCCTTGCCTTACTCCCATATTAACAGGAAATTGTGTTTTCGCCACCATTCCATTGCGGAATTTGGCACTAATTCCTGAATAATATTAAACTGATATTAATCAGGTTGGCTGGGATTTTTTACGTGACTCAAGGAGGCTCCATAACGCTGCGTATACAATTTCATTTATCTTAATAGTGTATTTCTGAATTAACAGGTACAGCATAAGCATAATACATTGGTCCAGAGTGCAGTTATTTCTTCTAAAACCAGCCTGTAGATCGGAAATTACATTTTTTTTTGTCTGTCAAGTCATGTTTATTGAATCGGTTTTCTCCATTAACAAGCAATACAAACAAGTCGAGAAAACATCAAATGCAATCATAATGAGTGAATAAAACAACAGTTAAAATATCCAATAAAATCAGTCAACCATTAGCCCCAATTCTAAAATGCAACCCGCCCAACCCACATAATATCATACAGAACATCACACAACCTTTATCTCAAATTAATTCGGGTTGACCCTATAAAACCCACGTGCATGATTCTTGCACGGAACATCATAGCACACTTGACAAAATCACACAATTAACCTCATTACAATTCATGATAAGCCCCAGAGCCTCCGCACAGTGCCGAAATTTTGTTGATAATAAAATGCGGTTTTAACAACTTCTTAGGTAAGTCCATGAAACACTTATAAATCTATAGAAAATGATATAAGTCCTGCTGGGCGGCCATGTTACAGAAACAAATATTTGTCGATGCTCCCGACCCCCATTTAACACGAGCATTTAGGGGCAATATATTCAAACGTATCATTAAGACTGTCCTTCGTATTTCTGGTGATGAGAATTTACATACTTCCCCTCCTCTCAGGTTGTCGCATCTCAGTGCAGAAAACAATCTTAAATAAGTAGATATTGTTTTCCAGTCCTTCTCTCGGTCAACACTGAGGGCTATGTGTCTCAGTTTAGCTTTCTGGGCACTAAAATTCAATTGCGACAGCATATTAGCCAGTTCCCACCTCTGAAACAGCTTACAACCTTCCAAGTACCACCTATACCCCTTACAGAAGCGGGCCCTTGCAAATTCGCTAAGTGCGCAGGCTAAATTAGGGTTCACAAATTCCCCCATAAAAAAGGTGCCAAACTTTAACCTTGCCTGGGTTTCCAATGTTGGCATTCCAAGTTCAAGTCTCAGTCCACTGTTTGCTGTGCCTGGCTGGAGACCAAGTAGTTTTTTCAGAATTATATTCTATAAAGCCTTCAACCTTGCACATTGCGATTACCCCCAGATTTCACTCTCATATTACAAAATAGTCCCAACCTTGATTTTGTATACCTCTAGGCATTTTTACAACCCCAAATCTATAACAGAACCTTAAAAGTCCCCCAGCCTTATCGTAGCTTTCTTACAAAGCATATCCAGATGTTTCGACCACTTGACATTTTATTCAAACAAAACACCCAAATAACAATAGGAATCCACCACCTCAATCTTCTTACATTCTAAGGCCCCAGTGTAAGTAGTTTTCTTTCCCCCACTCCCAAAAAACATCATTTTAGTTTCTTCATATTAAATTTCAACTTATTACTGCTGAAATTATTTTCTGCTTATTTTAAACTTTGTTGCAGACCCCCAGGTGTCAGGTCAATTAAAACTGAATCATCTGCATATAATAATGATGGAAAAGGCACCTTTCTAGGACCGGGGGAAAGACTTTAGGCCCGAGTGCCATCGGGTTAAAATGGGCTAAAAGTAATATGAATAGAAGGGGGTTAGCGAACAACCCTGTTTATCCCCTGATTTGTCATGAAGTCTGTCGAGCAGCTCACTGTTTTGCTAACCCGGACCGCCGCATAAGTGTTCATATCCGTGTTGTCTTGCTACCACCGAAGACAAAATGCATTTTTTTATGCTTTTGCCCTGCCTATGCAAGTGAGAGATCCCGTTTGCTTAGGACAATTTGGCCCCGCCTAAATGTGAGATCTTCCCGCATGGCTCTTGAGTCCATGAAATGCTGTGCCACCCCTGCAGATATAATAGCGATTGGAGCTTTTTTAAATTTTGCTTTCTGGAAAAGGTTCCTTTTATTTTAAATTCTATGTTTTTCAACATATCCACCAAACAATTCAATAAACATGTTTACATAAGCACACTCATGTGTGGTGTCATGTTGCATTTTCTCCTACTTCCTTCCCTCCCAATTACATTGTTATTATCAACCCAGTCTTGGAGGTGTGTCAGGATAATCTTCCTGAAGAGTTTTCCTGCAATGTCCTGTAGGAAAGTAGGGTGGTAAATCACTGGGAGGTTCCTTCCTCCCTTCTTAATAGGGGAAACTATCATTGCCTTGCACCATGACTCTGGGATTGAGCCCTTCCTAATGACGGAGTTGAAGTCTTTGCACAGGAGCAGGGCCCAGATGTCCACCTCATCCCCAAACGGGTCTGCTGGGATCAAATCTGGGCCTGCTGTTTTGCCTCGTTTCTGCAAAATTATTGCACGTTCTACTTCCCCTTTGGTAAAACATATTGGGGCAAGGTGGACATTTGCAATGCGGCGGCAAGGAAACTCAACCACGGAGTCCCGGGTGCCGTACAGAAAGTGCTGGCACCCTTCCTCTGCATTAATGCAACACTCCAGTGCATGGCTACCTTTGAATTCTTTCTCACAGAACAGATGTCAAAATAGCACATTATTCTTAGCTTGTAATGCATCCGCCAGAGAGTGCCATTTGTCTAACACAGATTCTTTCTTTTTGGCCAGTACTATCTTTTTGTAGTCCGAGCGTGCCTGGCATAGATTAATCTTATGAACCCCATCCTTGTCTTCCACACAAGCTACTACCTTCCTTTTGGCTGCTCAGCACTCCTCATCGGACCACTCATTTTTGCAGGTGGCCTTCTCTTTTACCTTCCCTACCGGGGCAAATATGTGTGGAGGTAGCTTTTCATTAAGCTTTCTATAGGTCTCCAAAACTACCGAGTCATAAGTCTCTTTATTGCATGTAACCTCAACTTTCGTGAGGATAGATGCATACAATGCAGGTTTCGACTCATTTTCTAATAGTTTTGGCCATTTGATATATTTACGAGCATGGCCTAAAATGTTCATTGCATGGCTAAATTTAGGGCCTGGGAAGGTGTGGGCGAACCCCTTCTATCATTAAGGCCCATTAACAAAGGAGAGTGGTCACTCTCTTTTCTGACCTGGACCTCAAAGTCTGCAACCCTTGCCCAGTGGGGTGCTGAAATCAAAATATAGTCTGAGGGATGATCCGTTGTGCCCTAAACATTTCTTTGTCCGGTTGATCTTTTGTTTCTTGCCCGTTGCATGCTCTTAAATTAAAATTGTGCAATAGGCAAACTGATTCTATTGCGTGTTGATGAGTTTGTATCGGGGCTGCGGCCACTACATCCGGTATGTCCTAGGCCATATCCTGATCCTCCCACTTCCTCCAGTCTGACCAAAGGTTCTAGCTGAAGGTTTAGATCGCCTAGTACCAAGATCATCTTGTCAGTTCATTCACTCCCAACCTTCGAGTCTAAGGAATCTTTGAGACATACAAGTGTCTCCATACCGCGAGACTTGAAGGGTCTATTATATATATTGAAAAGGTCGATAGCCTCCCCCTGCCCCATTGTGATAGAAAGAAATTGGAGGTCAGAGGAGCCTGTTTTGCACTCCTCTGCCCACCAACCTAAGTTTATATCCAACCAGATTCTGAGCCCACCGCTTGGTCTACCCTTCGGATTTTTTAAGACAGGCACAAAGAATGATTGATACCCCTGAAACTAAATGGGTTTGGTGGCCCATGTCCGCTGGAGTGCAATTACGTTGAACCCTCTTACAAAGTCGCACCAGGATGGGTCGGCCATCATTCTATTCAGGCCTGCGATATTTCACGACAGTATCTTTGTTCCCCCTCTGTCTTCCTTACTGCAGTGGATTGCCATGCCCAGTCAGTCTACCTATTCCAGTTCAACGATGTAATTGTGTTTGGAAGATGTAAATTCCTTCATTGACCTGTTTGAACCTTCACCCTGGTGCCCAGCCAATCTTAGCAGCATGGTATTACTTGCTCACAGAAGTTGCAGAAATTCCAGGGATCTTAATACAATCTTGGTTTTATTAGTGGGGTATGCCCTCCAGTCGATGCTCAATAGCCCCTCAATCAGATCCCAAGAATGAAGATAAATCTGTATATAATCCCAACAAGAATTTGGGATGCCTGCCCTATGGCATTCTACTATATCACTGTGAATAACCGATAGGCAACCCTTTGAGTGGCAAATCCAATGTATGCATTTGTTTTTAAGGCTTCCATGCTCTTCATAGGTTCTTGGGTGATAATCTGGGTACATTAATTATCACAACCGAGGGTCGATTTTCCTTTGCCTGTTTTTTTTTAAAAACAGGTTTTTATTAATTTTACTTGACAGACAATAAACAGATAATATACAGCAACACAATTTAAGCAATATTCACACTGTGTTCGCGTTTTAACATTTGTCAACTGTCCTTCCCATCCCACCCTCAACTCCCTCCCCACCCGGTTGCCTAAAGTACTAGTTCCTTGTCTACTTTATGTGACCATACTAAACGTGAGTTGACTAAGGTGTCTGTTGAGTTGTGTCCCTCTGGTCAGGTTCTGTGCCCGCGGATGCAAACATAGTGTGTACCAGGGCCTCCCATGTTTTGATGTCGTCACTCGTATCAGTTGCACTTAAGTGTGCCTCCCTTTTCCAAGCAGCTGCTCAGCTTTCATCCACTTTTTCAAATCCCACCACCACCTTTCTATGTTACGGCCCTTCGGAGATTTCCATGCCATGGTGATTCGGCGTTTGGCTAATATATACGCCAGGTCTTTCCTCTTTTGCATATACTTTGTGTGTTTAGGACGTGTGAAACGACTCAGCAGGCAAGCGCCTGGGTAATGTATATCCATTTTCAGCCCTCCTCTGTCATCCTGTCTGCCACCTCCTCCCAGTATTTCCTAACCGTGCGGTAAACCCAAAACATGTGTAGTATACCTGCATCTGTGGCATTGCACCAACGGTAATGTTGTTCCGTCGCACTAGGGAACTTGGAGACTTTCAAAGGTGTCATGTATGCTCTGTGTGTTATAAACAGTTGTATCAATTGCAGCCTATGTTCCGCAACACCCTTCTGTGGTAACCCAGTATGTCCTTCCATTGTGTATCAGAAGAGGTGCCCCAAGGTCTTCCTCCCACTTGTCTCACTGCCAAACCCGTTATGGGTCGTTCAGCCAGGAGGAGGTCATATATCCTGGATATGGTGTGTCCACTGTATGTAGGCAATCTGTGTATGATCTCCCTCTTGACAGTGCAGTATAGTAAATATTGGCCCCTATGTACGCCTGTATGTTAAACTAGTTCCTGGAAGGGTATGAAGGAGGCATCTTGCAGAAGGTCTCCCACCGTGGCAACACCATTAGGTTCCCAATAGGAGCGTATCCCCAAACGCGCCTGTGTAGCAGTTGATACTATCGAGGCCAAGGGGATCTGTACTGAAAAGGGATCCTTTAACCCAATCAATGAAAGCGCTCTGTCGCAGAGCTGTACCACTAAGGATACCAGGTGTGAGCCTTGACTGCAACATGGTTCTTCTATTCCATAACAGTTTCTTCAGATAGAAACGTGGTACAGTAGGTTGGAGCATTTGAGTGTTTGGTGTAGGGTCGTCAGTCAAACAGCCTACGACAAATTGCAACTGCGCAGCAAGGTAATACAACTCGAAGTGGGGTACCCTGATCGCGCCCTTTTCATAGGTTCTACGTAGGGTGGTTAGCACTATCCTGCTTCTGCCGTTCTGCCACTGAAACCCATTGCATATCGAGTCTAGGGTTTAAAAAAGGATTTGGGTATATAGTATGGGACATTTACAAAATAATGTAGTAGCCTGGGAAGGGCTACCATTCTTAGTAGAGCTGCTTTACCCATGAGCGAGAGGGGTAGCTTGCTCCAGAACTTGATGCCTTCTAGGGCATTCAATGTGTTCGCGTGTTCTGATGTCAGGCCATGGTATATGTTGACCCCAAGGTATCTAAACGTGGTTGCGCTCCACTCTAGTGCAAGGATTGGCAGCTCCTCATGCCTCATACTGGATAGCCCTGCTAGCGGGAATAGGGATGATTTATCTATACTAATTGTGATCCCGGATAGCTTCGAAAAGAGTGCGAGGGTCTCCATAATCAGTTCCAAATTGTGCTCTGGGTTTTGGATATATAACAACGTTTCATCTGAGTACATTGAAATCAGATGCTTTGCACCGCGATGGCTATGCCTGCTGCAGCATACTCCATCCTCAAGTACTGCGCTGTAGGTTCCATGGCTAGGATGTAAAGCAGTGGGGACAGTGGGCATCCTGTCTAGTGCCCTTTTCCAACTGCAAGATTCCGAGATACATCTGCTTGTCTTGACCCTTGCGACTGGTTGAGTATATATGAGCTGTATCCATATTATGTATGCCTGCCCAAAGCCAAACCTGCGCAGCGTAACATAGAGCCACTCCCACCTGACGGAATCAAATGCTTTCACTGCATCAAGCGTGGCAACTGCGCAGGGGGTCTCCCAGGATGCAGTGCTGTCCATAATGCTTTGTAGAATTCTCCAGGCAAACCGTCCGTGCTTGGGGGTTTGCTTATCGGCAAAGATCTAATCGTATTTAGTAATTCTTCTAGTAAAATGGGTGCATCCAGCCTTTTGATCTCTTCCTGGCTTAGTGTACGGAGGTCAATATCAGCTAGCACTTCTTCTATAAGTGCCTGCGATACTTTGGACCTTTCCTGGTAGAGGGAGTGGTAAAAGTCTTGGAAGGTCACGTTAATTCCCACTTGGGTGTGACACAGTTCACCTTGTCTCGTGTGTATCGAATGAATTGGACTCCGCATGTCTTCCTTTTTATATAGTCATGCCAGCAATCTGCCCGTTTCATCCCCATACCTATGCTGCCTTTCGATGTATTTGGACTAATTATGCATGCCCAATCTCTCCCAGCATCCCAAACATTTCTGTCGTAGTGTTGTTTCCTCTGCTTACTTATCATTTCAACCCGCTTGGGTCTGCTGCACTTCTCTTAATTGCTTCTAGTTAGCTCTCTGCCTAACATTACCTGAACACTGCCAGATTTGGCAATGGCCGTACCCCTAATTACAACCTTCAGAGCCTCCCATAGAGGTCCTGCTCTGGGTACACTGCCTGTGTTATTAATGAAGTAATCTGTGATACTATCTTTCATGCAGTCCCGGAAAGGGCCATCCTGCAAGGATTTGCTTCTAAGCTTCCACGTAGGGATTGGAGTTCTTGGGGGCACGTACTGCCATAGTATTTGGAGGGGGCGTGATCTGATAGAACTCTACTCTAATATTCAGCCAGTGTGAAGTTTGTCCACCTGTTCCCGGCCAACGAAAAAATGATCTAGCCTGTTGTGGACGGCATGTGGCGCAGAGAAGTGAGAGTAGTGCCTGGAATCTGGGTGGAGTGTCCTCCATCTATCGATCAAATGAAATGAAGACAGTAGTGTCTGCAGAGACCTAGCGGGTGGAGTTGGTTTGTGAAATTTGATGTCTGATCTGTCCAATATTGGGTTCGGGGCTGAGTCTTGGCTATAGTGTTTGGAAGAATGTGGCAGTATTATGATTGGGAGCATAGTTATTAATCAGGCATGTGTCTACTTGTTCCAAGAGGCACTGTACTAGCACCATTTTGCCTTCGTCATTGGTTTTAATATGAATGAAGTTGAATGGTACCATGGGCGCTATCCATATCAAAACCCTTCAGGCGTATGCAGAGCCGATCACTCGTCCGCACCATTTACGGGCCAACAGTGTTTGTTTTACGGCCGTTAAGGGTGTTTCTTGCAGCAAGACAATGTCTATTTTGCATCTTCTCAGATATGAATAAACGCTTCCTTTGCACATAATCATTCAAACCCCTAACATTCCAGGTGAGTACATTTACGGCGCCAGCCATGAGCATGTATTAGGCGTGAAGGGAACACATACATAACTCCAGTTCAGTGCCCCCCTCCATAACCCAGTCCACCACCGAAGCGGTGTGTTCCCACTACAGTTCCAGTCAGTAACCAGTACAGGCAAAACATACCCTCCTATAACTTCCCCAATGCCCCTAACTGAAAACAATCGCCCAGCCTTATTGCACATGCTCTGGCGTATCTGCTTCTCACGTCAGCTTCCAGAGACTAAACCAGAGGTTTCTGCGCAGCGGGTGGGTGCAAAAACAAGCGCCCCTAAAAAAGAAACCTCAGGAGCATGGTAGTAGCCATCCTGAGTTGGTGTACGACACATGGATGTACTGTACAGTCCATGACTCAAGACCTGCTGCCCAGTATGAAGAAAGGAGGAAAAACAGAAAGGACCAGGTTCTATTATAACAGACGATCAAGTTAGCGACCCGCTTTCCTGGGATGTTTCAACTGGTGTCCAGTTCCTGATTAATTAAGCAGAACAGATGTGACAGACAGTGACTCCCCGACTATCCTTTGTTATCTGTCAATTCAGCGGTTCTCTTGTGCTTAGGTCGTGCTTCTTCACCTTCACCGCCAGGGCATAGCCTTTCCTTATCCATCCAAGCCTGTGCTTCCTCTGGGAGTTAAAAGAACAGGGCTCTATTTTTATATAGGACCTTTTAGGCGAGCAGGGTAGATCAACATATATTTTAGGCCAGCCGTCCTCAGCCTTGCCTCCGGTGCTGAGAATTGTGCTTTGCTCTTCTGTACCTGGAAGGTGTAGTCATGGTAGATTGCTAATTCTTTTGAAGCTTTTCGCATCATTCCCCCTTGTCTGGAGTAGGAAAGGATCTTTTCTCTATCTTTGTAGTTCAGGACCTTCGCGATTATAGGCCAGGCATCTGGTGAGGGTTCTGTGTGCCCTTTCTATTGTGAAACCTTGTGACAGGTTCCCAGGCCTGATATCCTGTAAAAACATATTTTCCATGTATGCCGTGGGATCCTCTCCTTCCTCTCGTTCCGGCAGACCTACTATGCGGACATTGTTTCTACATACCCTGCCTTTCACATCTTCCACCCTGTTTTCTAGTAGACTGACCTGTTGCAGGATATGCACATTGGCATGCATTTTGTGAAGTTCTTTAGAATTTTCTTTTGTTTGATTTTCCAAGCTCGTATCACGCTCTGCCAGGCCCCTGACATCCTCACGCAACAGACCCACATCTACTTTGACTGCTTTTATTTGGGTGCCTAATGTGGTCTTCAGATCTGCTATGGCCTGCATCACTTGATCATGCATCTCCCTAGCATCCCTTTCCTTCGCACGTGGTGATGCAATCTCCCCTGTAGAAGTCTGCTGTGGGTTTCTGGCATATTTTTCAAATGTTGTTTGGTTTGACTTCAGCTTGGCAGCTTTAGGAGGCATCCAGTCTGCCAAAACACTATTGTGGTTTGCCAAGAAAATTATCAGCCGATGTTTCCCAGGAAGTCTGCAGGCTATTGCATGAGTCTTGCTTTGGAGGTGACTTATCTGTTGTGCTAGTATCCGGTGTATTGTCCTGTTGTCGGAGCGTGGAGGCAGTTTTTAGTTTTTACACTCCTTTAACCTCAATCTTATTATATTGCACCTCAAATGCTGCAGCTCCCAGCCGAGATTCTCTCACCCTTACTAGGGTGGGTACTGTTCTCAATGGTGGCAAGCTAGCCATTCCAAGCGGATCCACTACGCGTTAGCGTAGTTTGCGTATGCTGGGTGGCTTAGCGCTCCAAATACACTGCTCGGCAGGAGTATGGAGCTTCCCCTAATCCAGACTGGGGCGTTCGCACTGAGTTGAGGTGCTGGTCATATGAGTGGGACAGCGAGATCCTTCTCACCTCCGCTCTATGGCACCGCGGCACACAGTGTTCCTGGGTGCCCGTGGGAGCCTTTCTTCCGTGCTGAGTGGGCTTCAGTAAGCACACTTCATAGCCGGTCTTGTTTGCTGCTGTGTGCCAGTGTGAGCACTGCACACTCGCCGCCACATGTACCGAGCACTTTCACAGTCCCGGGGCAGCATCTTCTGTCATCCACAGCCTCTGTGCATGTACCGGAGCCTTGCACTGGTTACCGGGCAACGTGACCGTTGCTAACGCCCTCTTCCAGTCGCGGTCCCCATCTTGGATTCGCCCTCTCAGATATCCGTTGGGGGACTGCAGTTGTGTTACTGATGTTCCGTAGGGGCATCTGCTCCGTAATCTCCTCTGTGCATTCCTGGGATATTCAGTTCAAGTTGGCAGTAATTTCGGTGCGCATGTGCAGAGTGAACCAGTCCTTTTGGGAGGATCACGTTGGATCAGGTGGGTGCTGTTATGAGAGATGACTCACTCCATGGCTGTCAGCCACTCCCCCATTTCCCTTGCCTGGCAGCGCACCCTCGCTGCATTTGGAGTAGAAGAAGGGAGTTTTCTTAATGCAATTGGGTTCATGCCAGACAAGGAAGGGAATTCCCTTGTATTGCGGGTGCCTATTAGGGATATCTAGGGTCCTGTGCACCCCTGGCTGGGTGGGTGGTTCAGGCCCCTTTATTTTAGTTGGTAGCCTATCCTGGGTAGGCAGTTTACTTGTTGACATAACTTGATGTACAAGAGGGGACACCTTCAGGGTTCCTGGGGCCCCTCCCACCCCACATCTACAACCCTTTCCAAGGACATTCATATTTTCCAGTTCCTCCAATTTAAGTTTAATGTCCCTGACTTCCCCACACAAATCCATCAACAGTTTTTCCATCTTTCCATTTGTTATCCTTCCTGGGTCTACTGTGGGCACCTCAGTTGGTTATTGTAAATTACTTAACCCCTGTGTCATATTTTGTGTTGGCGCTACGCTGAGTGACTCAGTCTCAGTACCCACTGAGCACTGCCTGTGTCCCAGTAAGAGGGGCTTTCCAGGGGGGAGCCATCTTCCGTTTCACTTTGAGGTGTATCCTTTCTTTCCCCTTGGGCGCTTGCTTAATTTCTGGGGCCCTCTTGTCACCCTCGGACTAGTTGCCTGTTGTGCATATTTCTTTGGTAAGGGCATTAGACAGGAGAGAGGTTCAAAGTGGTTTGCTAACGGGATTGTAGAGTGAATTTGCAACATCCAGAGTTCGCCAGCACCCATGTCTTGTTTCTGTCGACCTTGATGACTGTGGGGCAGTTTTTCTCTTGGAGTCATTCCGCTGTCAACCATGATGACTGTGGGGCATCCTTCCTCCTCTGATGATGCTTCTCACCTGGTCTTGTCACTCTGAATTGATGCTGTCATTTTCTTTCCTCGCCACTTGCACACTATGGCAATTTGTCCGGATCTCCTGCAGCTCGAACACTCTTTGTTTCTCGCTGGACATTCTCTGTTATTGGCCAGGTGGCGGGTGCTGCTGCACCTGTGACACTTGAGTGGTTCTCGTTTTCCTGCCTTTTCGTCTTTGGATTCGGGCTGCCACTTGTCTCGCAGCCCCTTGAATTGTATTGCATGAACATCTGGCCCTGGGAGACGTCCTGCCAACTCCTTACGTCTGCACAAAGTCTCCTCTACAGCCCTGGCTATTTGGATAGCCTTATCCAGTTGTAGCTCTTTCTCCAGTATGAACTTGTCCTGGACTTTCCGGCTATTGGTGTGTACCATCAACATGTCACATATTCTCTCTTGCGCGGACTCTCCAAAGGCACATACCGCTGCCATTTCCCTCATTTTGATAACATATTCATCCACTGGTTCTGCTGGCTCCTGCTTCCTGCTGTAAAATCTGGTCCTGTGCAAAACTATTTTCCTTGGAAGAGAATCTCTTTACCATCCTCTTCACTGTCTCTTTATACACATCGTCATCTTACGATTCCACCACTTCGGATTTAAGCCTGCAAAAAACCTTTGGCTTTCCACACCCAGCGCATTCAACAGCATGGTTCTTCCTTGTTGCAGCGTAGACTGCGCCAACCACAGCCTCCAAGTACGTCTCGATTAACGGTTCTCGCTGAAGCCATGGTATGGTGGGCCTACCTGGGGACTGTAGGAGTGGAGTGGTGGAGTGGCCCCTTGCATCATCCTGGTTGTGGGTTCGCAAATCCTCTTACTCGTAACCAATTATGTTGGGACCCCCCAATGATATGCTCAGAACCTTGGTTAGTTGTTAAGGCTTTATTCTCTTAATTATTTCAATGGGTAACACAGTTGCAGCTCTGTCTAGATGGATCCTACATTTCCCTCATACATCTCACCCACTCCCTTATATTTTCAATACATGTTTATGTACTTTTTCACAGTATAATTGAGATGTGGGTGTAGGCATGTGCATGCACTGCTTCCTTGCATAAATATACTATAGTATTTCTATCGTGTGAGGTGAAAATTAGGAAGGGGATTTCAGCTGCTAACAGTGGCTTATCGTTTGTTACTCGGCTAAGAATTACATTATTTTACACTGCATCCTGACCTCTTGTCTATTGTGTGTAGTCTCCCATTGCATATGGTGTAATGTGTTACGCTCAGATCTTCCCCATCTTTCTTGGTCTTCAGGCCAAGCCAGGGATTTCAGGGCCTGTTGGGATTTCCAGTGATTGCAATTCGCTGGTAATAGGGTCAAATGTAACATCCTACCTGATGCTGTTCTTTGGAATCTCAGAGCAAAGGCTCATTAGGTATGCTTCAGGGGTCAGCGGGTATGAGTTAGCTCACGGTTTCCTAACCAATTATGGATTTTCTCCCAATAATAGAAGATATTTGAACATGACTACAACATGTGCATCAAGTCAGTGTTCACTATCAGGCATTTAGGGCAGCAATGAGCGGTGTCAGAGAACATTCGTGTAATTTTTCCCGTGATCAAGTAAACTTTGTGGAGTACATTGAATTGTATTAGCTAAAATCGCTGATTTCTCTGCACTGTTTTTGGTTAGGTAGTCATTGACTCCCATTCTGTATCCTTGAAGGTACAGTTCAGGTGGTCCTCCCATGTCCCTCTGATTTTCAGCTTAGTCTGGGAAGCTTTATCCATTAGCACAAAATGATATCCGTGAAATGCTCTTCCCCCGGTCACCACACCCATTAAGTGTATTTAGAATGTTATCTTGGGTTGGTTATGCCAGTAAATGTTTCCAGTGTCGTTTGGCTTCATCAATTAAGGTAATATAGGTTAATAACGTCTCTACTGGGATATCGTGCGTATTACTTAACTCATCAAACAGTACGGGGAGTCACCCTGCAAATATATCACATAAGGTTGCGATACTGCGCATTTCCCATTTTGATCATATGTGTTGCAGCATCAAGAAGTGTAGTTTGGGCCCAGTACTCAATGAGATGTCTGGCATGTAGGGGACCCCCAACTCCATTTTGGTAAAAGTTTGTTTTCGTATTTGGATATGTATTCTAATCAATGAGGTGGTTTCGCTATTTGCTGCTCTCATCCACAATGCCGCGTTCATTGTATGTAGTGCCACCAAACTTCTCAGAAGCCTTGCCTCTGCGTTCTCGTCATCTGAAAGTCTCATAGCTACATATTGTAGGTTCAAGGCTACGTAGAATTTCTCAAAGTCTGGCAGTCGCAACCTGCCATTGGCAGTGGGTCTACAGAGCTTTTGCAATGTGATTCTGTGTTTTTTATGGCCCCACAATGTTTTGAGTTCAGTGTCTAAAGTAGTGAAGAATTTCCATGGGATTAAAAAGGGGATGTTGGTGAAGTAATAAAGGAATCGCTGTAGAATTATCGACTTCATTGTTGTGACCTTTCCCATTAATGAAAGCAGGAGTTTGTTCCAAAACTCAATTAAGCCATCTATTTTTTTAAGTGCTTTGGACATGTTAATGATGTGGGTGTCTTGAGTATCATCATATATGTTGATACCTAAGTAGCGGAAGGTATCTGGGCACCATCACAACTTCCTTTCAACTAAGTTTGGATGCTGGGCTTAATTATTATGGTGTAGGGTAAAAATACAAGACTTGTCCCAATTGATACACAATCCAGAAATGTTTACAAAGTTCTCAAATAATATTTAAGATGCATGGGAGAGTTGTTTCTGGGAATATTTAGGTAAATAGTGCATTGTCGGCATATAGAGAGATAAGGTGATGCTCTCATCTTATTATGCCCAGGTCCTCTTATTGTTCCCTCCGCAGACTAGCCAGCTGTCCTATCACCAAAAAAAACAATATTTGGGAGAGCTGGCATCCCTGTCTCACCGCGCGTTGAACTTTCCAAGCTTCTGAGATGGTTTTACCCGTTCAGACTTTAGCTGTTGGGCCAGTGTATAGCACTGTGATCCATGTCATTAGCGTATCCCCACCCCAAAGCGTTTCAGTGTGCCAATCATCCATTCCCACCTTTTCCTCTCATAAGCTTTAATTGCATCTAGGGATAGAATCACATGATCATAGTCAAATGTTTGTGCTTTGGCTATTACGTGATGAATTCTGCGAAGGTTTTTTTAAGTGTTTCTCTCTGGAATGAAGCCGAACTGGTCTGGGTGTATGAGACCGGGAAAAAGGGGTTTCAGCCTATTGGCAATTATTGTACTTGGTATCTTAGTATCAGTATTGAGCATAGAAAACAATCCATAAGAGTTTTTGTCGTAGGAATTTTCCCTGGATTTCAGTATAGGAGCTGTTAAGGCTTCTCGCATAGTTGCTGTAAAAACACCTTTACCGATGCTTAGAGATAGGCGTCGAACAAAGGTTGACATACCTGATCTTCATATTTTGTATACAGGTCAGCAGGTATGCAATTCGTTCCTGGTGTCTTGCCCGTTGGTAGGGTCAGCTCTGCCTCTCTTACATCACTGATATTAAGTGGTTCATCTAGGGTTTGGGTTTGTTCTTAAGTGAGGGTGGGTAGAGTAATTAGCTGTAAGGTGTCGTCAATTTCTCTATCCAAATATTCCTCCTGTTGTGTGTATAGATTTTCGTAATCATTTCTAAAGGAGTCATTTATTTCCTGTTGTGTTTTGGAATCCAATGCTTTCATCGTACTTGTTTTTTTATTCATTTAGAAGTCCTGACAAATGTTTACCAGGTTTTCCCCTGCTTTGTGTATATTTTCGGTATACACTGATCTATCATGTTTGCCCAGACTTTGCCACATTTCGGGACATTGTAGCCTTGGTGCTCTAAGTTCTTCTTCATTGTTTTTTTTGCATATATGGCAGTTCTCCATTCAGGATAGCATCTGTTCCAGTAGCGTTAAAGGTTTAGTCAGAGTTTTGCAGACCCCTACCATAGCAGAGATGCATGTGCCCCGCACTACAGTTTTGAACGTTTCCCAAAGTGTCTCTGGTATGAGAAACGAGAGGGTGTCTCGACCGCTAGTCCCCGGGGATTTCTCTCAGGTGGCCAGTGCAACGCCATCATCTTTGGATCCAGACCGTGGGGTGGACCAGTGCGGGAGGATCACCTGGGTGAGGGAGTGGGACACCTGCCAGCGAGACGCAGTATTCCCCCATAACACCATCACCCCATCTTACTAGGTAGGATACCTGGGGACCTTACAGCCCCTGACCCCTTCTCTACGTGAACACTTTCACACAGACGGCCTGCTCTGGCCGAAAACAGCCTCCTACCCGATTAAAAAAACCTGCATGTCGCACTGGTATGGTCAGGCAATTACTTTTGACAACTCACACCTGACTTCCATTAAGCTTCCCCACATGGATAAAAGGCAGAGCATGAGAGCACACTCTGAGCAAGGCAAAACACACTAAGGAGCAGTATTTTCCAGGCAGCAGCTGAACAAGGGGAGAAATGCAGCAAATTGAGAGATAGAACGAGGAGGGAGATACCCTTGAGCTTGTTGGTAAGAAACAGTTACCTTCCAGAAGCCTTCAGACAAAAAGGTGTAAGGCTAGGAAAGCAAGTTAAATATTAGGGTGCCTGGCGGGGTCCTGAAATACCCAGGTGGGTACACATATAAATATCAAATAATCAGGATGAGAGATCCTACAAGCAGCTATGTGGTTCTGAACATATACATTTATTTCAAAAACACAGGTTTCTTTGATGATGGGTCCTCAATTACTTTACACAACTTTCGATAAGCACGAAAGCAAATGACAACGGACAGGTTTAATTATAAACAGTGGAAATACAAGGTAAGTATCTACCTCTGTGATGTTGAGGTAAAAGCTCCACATCAGAGCACAGTCACACATAACAGTAGGATAAACCTATAGTTGAACAAAGTGCACCCAGGATGGAAAATGGTCCAGGGAGTGGTTAACACAGGGTGTACACAACAATATCTACAGAACATACACAAAAGGGGGTTTGTACAGTTGTGTCACGGGGGATCGACACAGGAGTGTTTTGGCCATGGAAGGCTGGATTGACGCCTGTCTGAGATTTGGCCTTCATCAGGATAGACACCGAATGTGGTGTTGTCCGTAATATCTGTGGGTGAGAGAAGGCCTGTCAGGATCTCGGGCTATAGTTTAGTAATTTAAGGATTAATCAATAATGGCTGAGTGGTGCCATGAAGATACATCACATGCTGTATCAATGTGCAGCTTACCTGCTGCTGTGATGGCAGTGGTGATGCTGTACTTGGACAATCCTTGATTAGTTGCTGGATTGTCGGTGCCAATGCATCTTGAGTAAGCCGTGGGTTCCTGATGGCTGGATTGGTCTCGAAGCGTGTGTCGACATAGTGCTGGTGGGAGATCCGCTCTATGAAGTGTTTGAGGTGGTGGAGGGTGGCAGCAACCCTATGGGCTGCTGGTGCCGGCTAGAGGTGTAACAGTGGGCACGGGTTATGAGATGGACCTTGTGGGTATTCTCATCTGCGCCTGGTATAGGCTATTTGCCCCTTTATTGAGTGAGGTGTTTTTAAAAATCAGGAGAGAAAGTGAATGGCGCGGTGCCAGTTGTGGTATGATGCGGAGTATCTCTGTGTGGTGGCTTAAACAGAGAGTGGACTAGGGGGTGGGTCAAGCCAGCCGAGCATGCCTCTGATTTCTAATATAGGCAGTAACAGAGCGGTTTCTAAAAAAGGATTTGTAATGCTGACTACACGGCGAAAATGCGTAGTGCATAAATCAATTACGGTGCAAAGTCATAAAAATCTGGGAAGCACGTGAGGGTTATGGTTCGCATGGTCACACTTACCAAGATCCGGAGGGTGCGAGCGTCACCGAGGGATCCTGAGCATACACTGGTTGCTCTTAGGTGCAGGTTGTGATGCCTGGAGATAAAACAGGACCCTGCGTGGTACGGAAGCCAATCAGGGTTCACGGACGTATCGAGAGGAGTGCGCCTAAATCAATATCCAATAGCCGCATGGGCTGTAAAGGTCATCCAATGGGACGTCCTGGAAAATGAGAAGTACACGCGGCCCGGGTAGTCATGGAACATGTGGTCCTGTATGTATACAAACAGGAATAGTGGCGGTATTGAATGTCACGGTCTGGGAAACCATGGTGGCCGCCGCCACATTTAAACAATCCGCACGGGTAAATGCGCTATATTTGGAGAGTCAATGGTCATACAACAAATGACTGCAGCAATGCAACATGTAATAATTCAGCATCTTGGTGCGCTTCCTTAATAAGGCATGTGGTTTGGTGTAGCTCAATGCAGAAGATACGACGACAAGCGTGTGAGTCACACACAGTGTATTTACATACAATTATTTTTCACAATCATATTGAAATGGTTCCAAAAAGCAGTGCGCCTGGTGCATTGAATTTTGTTGAAATATCTAAATTATTCACATACGCTGTAAAGTGCGTGTCCCAAGACATTCATATTCTGTATGTGTAGGTCCTCGTGGTGTAAACTCTGAAACAAGGGCATTTTCTCAATTGAGCTAGTGCCTGCACATGAGTATATGTGTGGTGATAATTGCTTATGGTGGTGCATGCCGGGACATGGACCAGATGTAGGGGGCATGCGTATTCCTGTGGTAGATAGTTCTAGGGCAGCACCAGATGGTGCTCATAAAGGTGGTCTACTCAGATTATGCTGGGGGAGAGGCAGGAAGACATGGTGTATCATGAGTGGATGGAGTTCACTCCCAGAAGTGTTTCCATTCCATGGTGATGTTAGGACTGTTGCGGACTGAATCGAGTTTGTGGACCCATTTTCGTTCTAGTTTGATGACGGCCAAATTGATATTGCCGCCCGCCCCGTCTCTGCGGGCCATTACAGCTGCGGCCGCTGTGTCGCATGCTGTTACACTACAAACAGCAAAACCACTCATAAGGATTTTACATGGAACATGAACAACCATACCAATTGCGAAAGCAGATATGTGATTTACACCATCAGATGCCCGCGTAACCTGGTGTATATCCGAAAAACCATCAGACCGGTGAAACAGAGGATAAATGAGCATAGATCCTGCATCAAAAATCAGGTACAAGACAAACCCTTGGTCGAACACTTCAGCAGAAAAGGCCATACACATGAACAATTTACCTGGACTGTTCTCCAACAACTACAGCCACAGAGATGGGGCGGCAATATCAATTTGGCCATCATCAAACTAGAACAAAAATGGGTCCACAAACTCGATTCAGTCCGCAGCTTTCTTACAAGTGATTCCTGAGGGGGAAGGATACGAAAAAGCGAGCCCCTTTTTCTTCATGAAACAGGGATTACTATATAGAAAGGAAACCTCCAGAGAAGGCCTGAGTAAAACTCAGTAATACCCAAAACACATTGCAATATCATGCTAGAGATTGCACATTCTCATTTGACAGGGGGACATTTAGGACAATCTAAAACCCAAGCTCACATTAGTGGGACGTTTTACTGGCCAGGTATCCATGCTCACATAAAGAACTTCATTGAGACATGTGAAATATGCCAGAAAACCAGCGTACATATTCCCTTACCTGCTCCTCTAAACCTCTTACCAATAATAGAAGTTCCTTTCTCCCGAATTGGGATGGATATCATTGGACCATTGCAAACCTCTAGACTGGGTAATAAATATGTTCTTGTACTCATTAATTATGCTACCCTGTACCCAGAGGCTTTCCCCATGCAGAGAAACACAAACCAGCAAATTTGAAAACACCTACTACCATTCTTTTCTAGGGTTGGTTTCCCCAAGGAAATTCTAACAGATCAGGGATCCAATTTTATGAGTAAACCTATGGGTGAGGTCAAGGAATTACTACACATTAGCACCTTAAGAACATCAGTTTACCACCCCAAATGGACGGATTGGTAGAGAGATTTAACAAAACCCTTAAAATGATTTTGAGAAAATTGGTAGATAAGGATGTGAAGCACTTGATATGATATGATATTATAGGTTATTTATAACGCGCTTAATACCCAGAGGTTTCTAAGCCCGGACCCAGGGATCGAACCCGTGTTGCTCCGTGTTGTCTTGTTTCCAAGTCGAGCACAATGCTGAGCTATCCTCCTGGGATCGCATGATCCCATGGGCCCTATTTGCAGTAAGAAAGACCCTGCAGACATCCAGCGCATTCTCTCCTTTTGAACTACTTTACGGTAGAGAACCAAGAGAGGTTTTAGACATTCTACGGGGGACCTGGGAAAAGAAAGAGGAGGCACCTATTCCCCTCTCACAAATAGCTACCCAATTGCGAGAACACATGAAACCCGCCCAGAATCTAGTCCACACTCACATGGAGAAAGCTCAAGCCTAACAGAAGTCCACCTATGACAAGGAGGTGAATTTATGATCTTTTTCAGTAGGACAGAAGTTATTAGTCCTCTTACCCACCTCTGAAAATAAACTTATCTCAAAGTGGCATGGGCCAAATGAGGTACTAGAGCAAACAGGAACCTGCACCTATAAAATAGCCCAACCTGATAGAAACCAAAAGACCCACCTTTACCAAATAAATATCTTAAAGGAGTGGAAAGAAAATCCTTCCACTGCCTCAATAATGTCTTGTTTGGGATCAGAGGAGATAGACAACTCTGAGCTTATTCCGTAAGAACTATCTAGAGAGAAACAAGAAGATCTGAACAACCTTATTATGGCATTCCCCAATGTATTCTGCAAGAAACCAGGGCGAGTACATGGTACTTCTCATTATATCAGAACTCCAAAGGGAAAAGTGGTCCATTTGAAACCGTATGGACTCCCAGAAGCACGAAAATAAATAGTGGTTGAGGAAGTGAAAAAATGCTGAAGGAAAACATTGTTCAGCCCTCTTCAAGTCCATTGTCCTTCCCTATTGTGTTGGCAACTAATCCCGTTCATTCTTGGAGGTTTTGCATAGACTTCAGGCCTTCTCCACCTTTGATGCCTATCCTATGCCGCACATCAATGAGTTAATAGATCCACTTGGAAATGCCACATTCCTATCAGCCCTAGGTTTAACCAAGGTTGATTGGCAGGTTCTAGTAAATGGACCTGATAAGGAAAAGACAGCTTTCTTGGCACCCCTGGGACTATTCCCTTTTGGCCTGCATTGGGCCCCAGCCACTTTCCAAGGACTTCTGGACAGGATATTACAGCCCTACTCCGATATCTGTGGGGCCTATGTTGACAACATAATCATTTACAGTAAAACTTGGGAAGACCATCTTTTTCATATTTCTACTATTATAAGAACCCTCTGAGAAGCCGGCTTAACTGCAATCCATCCAAATGTAAGCTGACTCAATCAGCTGTCAAATACCTCGGCTTCTTTGTAGGGAATGGCAGTGTCCAGCCCCAGCAAGAAAAAGTGAAAACTGTCCTAGATGCCCCCACGCCCAAGACCAAGACCAAGAGAGATCTTAGGGCATTCCTAAGATTAGTTGGTTATAAGCATAGGTTTATCCCAAATGTTTCATATAGAAAAGCCAGGTTTACAGTTTACAGACAAATTAAAGAATGCTGAACCCCAGAAGATTAATTGGACTGATGAGGACGATACATGGTACAACAACCTAAAACAAACCTTGGGCACAGAAAAGGAGGGCCAAAGAAAACTCCTTGAAAAAGAAGCAGACTAAGGTGGCATCAAACTCTCATTTAAAAGAAATGCCTGCTACATCTGAGAATGAGGTTGTTATCGACCTATCCCAACTTGATGAGGAATCTAGAGTCTTATTAGACCATAATTCGTCTGATAAAAATCAAGCCCAAAAGATACTAAACACTGTTGGCTCTAAAAAGAAAGTGCTTGTGGCCGATGTTGCAAAAAATCCAGGCCAAAAAGCGAGAGCAAAATTGTAACACCAATTGGCCCTGACACTCCAGGTCCTGAGATGGGGGGGTCTTCAGTTATCTCTTTCTCAGTTCTATCCTATGGTCCACAAGAGAACTTAATTTATTAAACAGAAAAGCGAAGAGAAAGGACCAATGGGGAATAAGATGGAGCCAATGGGAACGGGGGAAGTGTGAATTGGGGATTCTGGTGAGCCATGGATGATGGGGATTTTGGGAAGGGATGTTCAAGAATCTGTTGCCATCTTGGTTGCAGACCCAAAGATCATTCAGAAAAAAGTGTTGATGATTGAACACCCACACAATAAGGTGTTAACCCAAGACCAATGAAGGGGGAGATGCCAATAGTAATGCCTTTTGGGCCTTCTGCTGGAAGGGTCGTCCCAGCATCTGAACTGACTGGAGGTGTGAGTGTCACAGTAAAAGAGGAAATCCATGACTGATTTGATTCAAGATCTGCCATATATTTTGGGATGGGAGAGTAAATGTAAGGTTAATGGCAAATCTAACTTAAATCATTCTTCTCTGTTAAAAGTCTTCCAAACGATTACCTGTTTAAGAACTCTGTGTTCAGATTATATTGATTGGGTGAGATTAGCCACCAATCATTATCACAGGATGATATGTGGCTTTTACTCCAGGCTAATTATGAAATTAGTCTGGGAACAGAGAGAGAACGTTGAATATGTTGGTTTGACGCCCTGTATTTTGAATACTGAATTAGAGGCCAAAATCTTTTTGGATAAGCCAATTGCCCTGGTAATAACCGAAAAACAAAACACTGAGTTGGGTCAGCCACCTCACCTTAATGAAGATTTTATAAGACAACTGTTAGCCATGGCCGCTGCTTTTACTGGAACTAATAATCTGTCTACAGTGGTGGCAGGGACGGCATCTCTAGTGCCACCCTAGCCCTGACCAGTATGAGATCCCATATGCCTGTCATGGAATAGTTGTGGGCTGGCAAACTACCATCGATGGTGGGGCACCGTTGATGTTAATAGCTATCCTGCTGTTGTCCTACTACAGGAAACAATGCATGTATCCCATTTCAATGTGGAAGGGTATGAATGCTATTCTCAACCAGCCTTCAGAGGAGAAAAGTGCAGGCCTTCGGGGGGATAGCTATTCTCATAAATAATACTTGCAAATCAACATCGAAACTTATTTACAAAGATCCAACAGTGTTAGCTGTGGAATTAACCCCTTGTCATTCATGTGAAAATCCTTTATTAATAATGTGTATCTATTGGAATAAGATCGCCACTCCATTTACTGTGATAGCTGATACCCTTGATTCAATCCTGGAAGGTGCTCTAACCCATCATTCACAGGTGGGGGTTGTGGTGGGGGGTGATTTCAATTCTACCTGCTTATTCCATGGGTTCTGTGCTGGACGGAAATTATCCACATCATCTCTTACAGACAAGAATGGCAAAAAATGGCTGTATTTTTTCCTCAATTGGGATATTCAGGTAGTTGCAACGCGAGATAGGGAGTCTCCACACACATGGTCGTGAGGAGGACTGACCTCTCACATTGATCATTTCTTTTTGTCTTCTGTACTTTACAATACATCTGATCCTATTGATATCAAGGATCTGGGTTTTGGCGACCATCAGGCTATTTTCGTAAAGTTGAATTTAGATAACGGGTTATAAACCCAACCCTGTTTTGAAACTGGTAGAAAATGATAGGGCAGGTCTATCGGTCAGATGGAATCCATCAACCTGTCATCAGTTGATCTGTCGGATTAAAACCGACCCACTAATGGATAAAATTATGTCATTGGCATATTCTGATTCGGTCCGTCCGGATATAACCATATCAAAGAGGATCAATATACACTTATTGGAGATGGTAAAGCAGGTGAAGCCTGCCTGTAATAAAAAACAGCACGTACATACTTTTAATATAGAGATTTTTAGATTAAAGAAATTTAAAAATCTGAAGGTAGACAACTTCAAAGGTTGTCACTTGATATTCAAAAGCACTATTCGCTTAAAAAGGTTATCCTTCAAAATTACAAAAATGCTATGAATAACTTAAAAACCAAGCTTATTATACAAGACAATCAGAATATGATGTATCATCTCCTGAAAAGTGATACATGTAAAATCTGGTCGATCCTAAGGATGATTAATGGTCCAAATGAGGGTCAAAAGGAAAATGCAATACCAGCTGTGGAGTGGGTTAATTATATTAAGCTGAAATATGAATTACCAAATAAATTTGCTAAAAAAAAAGAAATTGAATTCAAAAATGCCCTGTTAGTCAAATCACCATGGCCTTTGGATGATATAACTAGGGCAATTACTAAATTCCTCAAAAGCGGTTGGACCGGACGGTATTCCCGCCTGTTTATTTAAAGCTGACATCCAACTGTGGGCAATGATCCTGAAATATAAATTTGATGCTGTATTCCTCACTCAATTAATACCTACCTCGTGATGTTCAGCAGTCATAATTCCCATCTACAAGATAGGACCCATTGAAGATCCCTCAAATTTTAGATCAATTGCCCTCACGGACGCATCGTGCAAGGTTTTTTGCTAGCTTATCCTTGAGGAGCTTCTGGAATTTATGAAGAGTAATGCTACTCTTTCGAAAATCCAGACGGGCTTTAGACACCACATGGAATGTCCTCTCAATGCTACCATAATATGGCATATTCAATGGAACATCAAGCACAACCATATGGGCTTGGTCTACATGGCAGCTCTTGATTTAAGTTCTGCGTTTGATACTGTGTTGAGAGAACTCAGTGTGGGAAAAGATACTGGCAAGGGTATTTCCAAAACGTCTGATGGCGCTTATTGCCCTTTTACATTCATCTACTAATTACAGAGTAAGATTGAACAAGGAAGGTGCGCTCACTGATATAATTCCATCTGCTATTGGGCTAAAACAGGGCTGCACTCTTGCAGCAGTCTTATTCAATTTATATATATATATGATATTGAGGAATGCTGGGCTAAAGAAACTATCTTCCCAATCAAAATTGGTCAGCTCAAACTTAATTATGTTGGATTTGCTGACGACCTCCTAATTTTTTATAAGACCCCTTTTGGGCTTCAGAACAAAATCAACTCATTCCTGTATTACGCTGTAGCCCATAATTTGGGGGTGAATCAGTCTAAATCCAATATATTGGTCTTGACAGATGGGAAAAAAGAGGGTGTCACTACAAGTGGTCCATAGATGGAGTCATAATTGAAACAGTCCAATCAATTAAATACTTGGGCTATCCTTTATCAGACTCTTTCTCCAAGTCATGGTGGAAGGAAAGAATACAAGAAAAATTTAGACCCCAAATGAGAATAATTTAGGGAAAATAGTGTAGTTTCTCTCTTTTACCTGTCCTCCATTTGTATCTTCTGAAAGTCGAACCCTGTATTCTCTACATCTTGGACATCTGCCTTTATGAGGTGGATGACATTCTTGATACCTTGCAGGGGGTTATCTGGAAAAGAGTGCTTGGTTTAGCTGCTTCCATTTCTAATGACATCATCCAGCACGAATTAGGTCTTCTACCATTGTCTGCTAAACGGAACTGGGTCAACTCAATAACTATGTAAAAATTCTAGATCCACCCTGTAACTCAATTTATGAAGATCTGAATGAACAGCTGACCCTGGGATGTTTGAATTCGTTATCAGCCTATGCGAAAAAAATTAATGGTTTATTAGACCTGATGGGGATCTCCAAGGAGGATTTAATACTGGGTTTGCCGAGTTGCAAATTGAAAATGCGCCTTTATTATTGGAACTGTCAGTCAGATCGAATTGGTTCATATAGATCATATTATGAGTTCGGCTTGTCTAGAAGTAAATGGCGGGACAGACCCAGCTACATCTTACAGTTTCCTTCTGCTTCAGGACGTAACCTGTATTTGTGATATAAATTGAACCAATATCAAACAAATGATAGGCTGTTTCAATGGGGGAAATGTGACATTCAATTTAAAATGGGTTCATGCCGATTTTGTCAAAGGTTTCAGTGATGGAGTCTCTCAAACATTTGGTCATGTATTGTGAACATTTTGAGCATAAGAGACTTAGTATGTTTGGGAACTTTATGTATTCGTGTTCCATCTTGTCTCGAGAGGCTTTATGGGAAAAATGTATGAGGGGAGACAGTATTAAGCTTGTTATTAGATTGACATTGATCTTGTCTATAATTGATACTAAACTGAAGGAACTGCTATATATGCTTATTTATACTTTTTATTAATGCTTATTGTTGCGATTTATGCTAAATAATTTTTAATTTTGTACTAGAATGATTCTATATGTTATCTATTAGGAATTTAAATATGTATGTTGTATTAAGTTTGAATAAGAAATTGTAAAGGTTTTTAATCAAATACAATAAAAAAATTTAAAAAATCTTGTGCCAGAACCCAATCCTAAAAGTATTAGACTTTTCAAAAGAATTTGTGTAACAAACTGATGCCTCCCTCACAGGGTTGGGAGCAGTTTTATCGCAAATTTACGATGGATTAGAACACCCCATCCTATTCACTGGTTGTAAACTCTTCCCACGTGAGAAGAACTACTCTGTGTTGGAATTAGAGACCCTTGCCATCAAAAGGTACTGTCTTCTAGGGTGGGAGTTCACACTTGTCACCGACCACTCACCTTTAGTATGGTTAAGTCAACGAAAGGACTCTAAACATCGAGTCATGCGATGGTTCTTAGACCTGCAACCCTACTGTTTCACTGTGGAACAGCGAAAAGGTAAAGAACTGGGGAACGCCGATTTCCTTTCTCGGTTTCCCTGCGAAACAGATGCGTCTACATCGCATAGGGGAAGGGTATGTGAGAAACCAGAGGGTGTCTCACTCGCTAGTCTCCAGTGATCACTCTCTCAGGTGGCCAGGGCACAGCCATCTCCTTTGGATCCAGACCCTGGGGGTGGACCAGTGCAGGAGGATCACCTGGGTGAGGGGTCTTCGGGGAGTGGGACACCTGATGGCGAGAAGCGGTATCCCCCCTGCAACACCTTCATCCCATACTATACAGGTAGGATATCTGGGAATTTTACCACCCCCTTTTCCCTACACGAACACTTTCACACAGACAGCCCGCTCTGGGAGAAACGACTCATACCTGAGCAATGCACCTGACATGTCTCACTGCTATGGTCAAGCAAAGTCAGGCAATTACTTTTAGCAACTCACATGGACTTCCATTAAGCTTCCCCACACAGATAAAAGGCGAGCACGAGAGCACACTCTGAGTGAGGCAAAACACACGAAGGAACAGCGTTTTCCAGGCAGCAGCTGAACAAGGGGAGAAAGGCAGCAAACCGAGAAGGGAGAACAAGGAGGGAGATATCTTTGACCTTGTTGGTGAGAAACCGTTACTTTCCAGAAGCCTTCAGACAAAAAGGCGTAAGGGGAAACCACACTGAAGAATCCTGCATTGTGTGTCGGAGATACCCGGAGCTCTCCTGCATGACTGGCCGAGTCAGGGGGGAGCAGCAGCCGCTGGGGTAACGTCCTTGGCTCCAGGATCAAAGCAGCACCCGAGAAATTAACACAGCCGGTGAGTTGGGGAGCCGATACAAGACCTATCGGTGTTGAAGCTAAGGTTGCAAGCGGCAACATTGTATTAAGAGCAAAGAATATTAACGCTTGTGATGAAAGACACAAGTAAAGCTCAATTGCCGATGGATGTTTGAACTTCAATATGAATCAGACAAGGTACGATACAAAATAACAGAGTCGTCCGGGACTGCAGGTGTGCTTAATCAAAGGTCTCTGTTTGAGGTATCCAGCCAAGAAGCGGCAGAAACGAAAGTAAAGTTTAAAGGTGAAACTTATGGATAAAGTGAATCAAAGTGGTCCTGCGACGGTTTAAGCAAAATCCATTGCACAGTCGAAAGTCTCTGTATTTTGATAAAGAGTGGAAAGCAAGGAAACTGAGATTACAAGGTCCGTGCCCGACTGAGGGAGACCTATTGTGAACTTGTGTTTAAGGTGGTCCAAGCCCACCTGAGGGAGACCTGTAATGAACAGTAAACCCGAGAACTTGTGAATGTGAAAAAACCTGATGAGAAAGGAACTTTGGCATTTGTTTATTAATCCAGGCACTCTGCTAATAAGAGACTTTTATTGGGAAGGAGACTTTGGTGCAGAAAGCCTGGATATCTATGTTATGAACTGCATACTCATGCTAGAGAAGCCAGAGTGTGCCACCTTGTCCCATGCTGAACACATGGGGAAGGGAAGCTAACTACACAACTATTCTGACATATTGATTCTTGAACACTTTTCTTTTGCATACATCATTTTCCCACACTATTTGTTCTTAGAGGTAAGGATTGGCAATAGGTTTTTTTTAGCAAGGCCCTTTTATTTTGACAGAGACTCCACTAGGACTGCGTTATTATTATTTGATGGTTGTAGCTTGTTCCCATCCTTAGATTTAGGGTTAGATAGGCGTTCAACCAACCCATTGAAGTTCAATAAACACCCTTGAACTGTGATCACTTGTGTCTGTCTTCACTGTTTGATACAAAGCCTTCCTTTCAGCACATACCCCACTGCTTAAATTATAGCAACAACATTTTGGTCTTCGGGAAGTCGATGGAGGAACTTGATGCCACTCTACACCGTGTCCGCATGGCATTCGAGGAGGGCCGACTAACACTAAACAAAAACAAATGCACATTTCTCAAGAGGACTTTCACATTTTCTGGCAAATTATTACTGGGCAAGGCATGCGACCAGACCACAACAAGGTAGCAGCCCTAAACGAGTACTCAGACCTGCCATCGTCTCCAATAATTCCTGGGACTAGTGAGCTACGGCTCCAGACATATACAAGTCTTTGCTACCGTCAGTGCTGAGAGAACTCACCCAAAGCAACCGTGAATTCACGTGGACATTGGAGTGTCAAACTGCATTCAAAAGAGCATCACAAAGACCGAAGACAAGGCCTACTTCGTTGCAGACAAAGATACCGATGTGACCGTCGATGCCAGTCCGGTAGGTCTGGGGGCAATACTAACCCAAACACGTTTCGCAGACCCCCACATCAAATCGGTAGTTGCATATGCCAGTCGCAGTCTATCTCGCACTGAGCAAGCCTACTAACAGGCTGAAAAAGAAAGTCTCACGGTGGTGTGTGCCTGCAAGCATTTTCATTTATTCCTATATTGCAAATACTTTACAATAGCCACAGACCACCAAGTTCTCCTAACCATCTATGGGAATCCAAAGTCAGGAATGCCACCCAGAATATGGAGGTGGGGGCTGCAACAGCAGGACTACAAATTCAGGATTAAACACAGGCCGGGTAAAGATGAAAACCCTGCTGGCTACTTTTCTCACCACACTACCATGTCGAATGTGACAGATCCTTCCATAGCGGACACGTAATACAACTACGTGATACACCAAATGAAGCCATTCACGGTCAACTGGGACACACTGCAGTAAGAGTCTGGGTAGGACTCGGTACTCACTATCATCATCAAGTGCCTTCGAAGTGAAAAATGAAGCATGCCAAGAGCTTGGCGAAAGACCTAGACAAGAGCAGTCAAGAAGAGATCCACAACCTCATTCTCGTACAAGATAAATTGAACATCACTGACAATATCGCCCTCAAAGGGTGCAAGATAGTGCTACCACCAAGTCTTAGGCAACAAGTGAGTGAGGTGGCACATGAAGGGCACCGAGGAATAGTCTCGACCAAAAGACTATGTGAGATTATGTCAGAAAATATGGTTCCCAAAGTTGGATGCAAGAGTAGAAGAAACAATACGCCAGTGCGACACGTGCTGTGTAGTGGCGCCGCCAACTCGACCCAGCACGCTGCAAATGTCACCAATTCCAGAAGGAATCTGGGAGCTGGAGCTACAGGCCCGAGACAATGATGAGGCCAACAAACAGAAAATGAAGAGAAAGGCAAAAGAATCAGACTTATAAGCGGGGGAGCGAGTAAAGGTACAGCCCCTGAGACAAAGGAAAGAAGACTCAACATTCAAGCCTGAACCGCTAATAGTGTCAAGCTGAAGCGTCACCATGATCACAGTAGATGATGGAGCCCGACGTTCAATCACAAGAAACGCATCTCACTTTAAGATTTCACATTCGAGCAGGGACGCCGAAATCTTTCGCAACTGCGGGTATATAGTGGAGCACAGATATATATTTCACATCAGTATTCGAATTGCTACCATTGTGTATTCGAATTGCTACCATTGTGGATTGCATGGTTCGCAGGACACCCAAGCCTCAGATGAAGAGCCTTGAAGCTCGAAACACGTGTTAGGCTGTTGTGATCTCTAATTAAAAATAAGCTGAACTTGGCATTTATCTTTTGTTTAAGTGCGCTGAAAGGAAGCAAGCACCCCTCTTTTTCTCGTACATTCCTGTGGGTATCTTTGGCAGGTTTCCCACAACTTGCTTCCATCTGCAGTCCACTAACTCCTTAACTTGTTGTCGGTGCGCTAATTCTCAACCAGCCCCCCTCTGCCAAACCTGTATTATCACTTTAAGAGATATCCTAAGGGAGAAGGACACTTGGATGCACCCTTGTACAGTGAAGAAAGTGAATATGACTCCAATAACTCATACCTCGGAGATGGGGAAGATTCAAGTGAAGAATGGCATGCAGAAACATTCAGCAGTGCCCCCTGTGACTGTGGAGCAACACTGTAATGGCAACCGATTAGAACTCACCTAAAATTGGAGAGACTCGTTGAAAAGAGAGGGTAACAAGTGGAACTCTTTATTGAAGAAAGGGGGAGATGTCATTTGGTGGCTCTCTGACCTTGTTGTATGTGAGGAGCCATGTTCGGGGTTAAGGGAAGGGAAATGACGAGGCAAGCCCATGCAGGGCATTTAGAAATAAAGTGTTGATTGACCAACATCACCCGTGTCTGTGTCTTTCCTTAAAGAGTGAGGCCCATCATCTTCAGGTGCGTCCCCACGCTACTGGGACGCTATGCCACCTTTGGATTCGCTGCATCCTGGGAAACAAACTGTAAGATGGTCTCACAGGATAACTGCAATGCATTAAAATGCGGGAAACCATCTACGTTTAATTGCCATTAAAAGTTGGTGCTTGGTGGCAGGCATTCTGTTTACAGCATTGGTTACACTAGTCTTTTGGCCCGCTTTAGCAAAATCTACATTTTGCATTGGTATGTGTGTCTTTTGCAATTCTAGCTGTGATGTTTGTACAAAAGGCTTGTTGTGCAAGTGGTGCCGGCTTAAAACCTTATGAAATAAGGACCGCAATGTGAACGTATGGATGTGAGGATAATTACTCGACACTTACCTAGAAATTGCCATTTTCCAAAGTCCAATACGTCCTCGACCAAGTTCCGCATCCCTGCGCAATATTCTAGAGCTTTTAGCTTCAACCAGCCGGATGTTTGACTTGGGAGATTGTCATGACAAGGGGCGCGAGTATTATGCTTCCACCTTTTTAGTATTCTTTCAGCGCCAGTAAGACATTAATTAAATATATATATATATATATATATATCTGTTGAAATTTATTTGTGGCAGGATTTGTGGCGAAGCGTTGTTCCTTATACAATTCCACACCGTTTCACCAATGTGCACCAAATTTTGCATAGTTGCCTGTAAGGACCCTCTGGACATTACTGGCTCCTTGACATTTGGACACCCCACCTCTTTCCCTGGATTTCAGCAAAAGTCAAAATGTGTTTGTGTGTTTGTGACAAAGCGTTGTTCCTTATACAATTCCGCACTGTTTCACCAACCTGCACCAATTTTTGCATAGTTATTTGTTAGGACCCTCTGGACATTACTGTCTCCATGACATTTGGACACCCCACTTCTTTCCCTGGATTTCAGCAAAAGTCAAAATGAGTTTGTGTGTTTGTGACAAAGCGTTGTTCATTATACAATTCCGCACTGTTTCACCAACCTGCACCAATTTTTGCATAGTTATTTGTTAGGACCCTCTGGACATTACTGGCTACATGACACTTGGACACACCACCCCGTTCCCCGGATTTCAGCAAAAGTCAAATTGGGTGGGTGGCTTGGCGAAGCTTTGTTCCTTTATACAATTCCACACTGTTTCACCAATTTGCACCATATTTTGTATAGTTACCTGTTAGGACCCTCTGGGCATTACTAGATACATGCCATTTGGACATCCCACTCCTTTCCCCAGATTTCAGCACCTTTACAGATGAGACGGTTGCCTGAAATCGGCGAAAACATCAAAGTGGTCGTAGAAGGACTGGTCCCGACACAACAAACAAAACTTGAGGTTCAGGCCCTAGAATGCAAGATTTCCAAGATATTTGCACTGCAATGCACTGCACCGAATTGCACCATGCCAGGGTGAGGCGGCAGGTGGGGAGAGAGCACAGGAAGTCCCAGTATGCAGCAGCACACCAAATCTCGCATCCCCCCGTCTGAGTTGTGGTATGTCAGCCACCCACACGTGCCCTTTCTCAGTACAGGTTACTGTAGGGTGCAAAGCACATGAAGCGATAAGAGAATTGGAAAAGGGACCTACAGGATCATTGTTACCATGTCTGTCTACAGAACTCGTTCAGAGAATGCGTACTTCTGCTAGTGCATTATATTTCCCAGCTACTCTTTCTCTAGTTTTCTAATGTTTTCAAACTTAAAGGTTGTGAGTCACTCAACCATCCAGTCTTTCAGTTCTTACCACCTCACTTCATGTTCTTGATCCCTCATGTTTCTTTTTGCACTATTTGAAACAGATATGTTCTACTCCTTTTGGTCGCACTGTTATTGCCCTTTTACTGCTCTATTTGGACTTTATTGTTTGCAACTCATGCCTTGCATTAATACTCTTCTATTCCAGGTTTGTTGAGGCTCCACACCTCTTTGTGTACATTAAGTTGTGCATCCAGAGCAACCACTGTGATCTTGACAGCAGCACACTCCCATTTTTTAATTGATTGAATTGATTAATTGAAGGATCCAGGGTGATTGTGGCGTTGCTGTGGCTCCTGTGCATCCAGTATTGTCTGTAGGTCACACTATTGGGTGCCAGAGCCAAAGGAGTTTCCCCCGTGTGGCCCAACACTCACCTCTTAGTGTAGAAGCTTTGCAAGCATACACACCAATACAAGCACACCATCAGTGGTCTGCACCAGAACCACGGTAAACCCTGCATTTTAAGCACATTTATTTATTTAATTGTTTTTTTATAACATGCCTAATACCATACCTGAGTTCGGTTTCTAAGCGCGGATCCAGGATTCAAACCTCTGTTGCTCTGCGTGGTCTTGCTTCCAAGACCAGCACGTTGCCACTGTGCACATGCACCGTTCCTGCCTCCCAACAGAATGCTCTTGAGAGTCTAGAACTGGTTAGTGGACTGACAACAAAGTGGAGGGTACTCTTAGCTAGGAGCATGAGTACGATATAGAACACCATCAATGCTCTCCCTGTGAGGGATATTATGAACTGGTGACCCAGGTTTAAACAGATGTGCCAGGCCATGAACTTCAAATGGCGCCTGGCATCAACATTGGTCCAGACAATGTGTCCCTCTGTCTCAGATTAGCATGAACCAATGTAGCGAATACTGGGTGCCCTTCAGACATTCTGGCATAGTGGTCCTCCAGCACTTCAATATTTGCATTGCAAGATCCCTTTGGTGAATGACATGTGCACCTCCTGTAAGACTCTGTGGGCCTCATTACGACTCAGGCGGTAAGGGGTTTACGCCGGCGTAAACAGCGCCGACCCTTACCGCCTGAGTACGAGGTCCCTTAGCGCCATGGCGGATTTAACACCTGCTTTTAGCAGGTGTTAAAATCCATGGCGCTAAGGGACCATGGAGTTAATTACGCCACCGTAATTAACGGTGGCGTAATTAACGCCTTCCCCACTCCCATTATGCCCTATGGGGCAAAAATGGGAATGGGGAAGGGTAAATGGGGATTGGGGACTTACCGCCCCGCCAACCTCGGAATGGGGCGGTAAGTCCGCCAACCACCATGGCGTAAACGTAGTTTACGCCATGGTGGTAAAGTCACGGCCCAGGCGGTAACTTACCGCCTGGGTCGTAATGAGGCCCCATGAAAGGTTTGCAGAGGAGCCTACATCCACACGGAAGAGGCTGATCTCTTCTAGCCTCCTGAGCACTGGCATTGCATGGGACCATCTCTCTTCCAGAGACCAAGCCCTGTCATAACTCAGAAGCCTTTATTGTTTGGGGTATGATTTCAAGCTCCGACTACTCATTACAGGAAGAAAAACTGACAGTGCCGACACTCTCCTCCCAGGAGAGACCTCTATAGGCATCGGCAGATGAGTTAGCCCCATACAATGACGCAGAGGAAATGAAGAATTCTAGGAGGAAGAGTGGAGGGATCTGAAGTAGGGAAAGTTGTCCAAACCACTTTGGGGACCATCTGAAATATTCATAACATCAGGATCCTGGATCAACTGATTAACAACACAGTGAGCAATAAAAATGCTACCCTGTATATAGTCTTTGTTGACTTTTGTAGTGCCTTCGACCAAGTCAAACGGGAGACGCTGTGGGCCAAGCTAAGGGGGTTAAAATGCCCTGACTGGATATTACATATGTTGCTGAGTTTACATAGTAACAACAGTGCCAGGGTTAGACTTAACAATGAGGGAGAGGCTACTGACCCTATTCCTATCAACATGGAAGTTAAACAGGGTTGTGTGGGGGCACCTATGTTCTATAATCTATATATAGCTGATTTACTACCTCGGATGGCCACTAAAGCAAACTGCCCTCCTAAGTTAGGGGATACCCCAATTATAGGCATGCTCTATGCTGATGACTTGATATTATTTGATCGAACGTTATCGGGAGTTAAGAGTATGCTAGAGGAGTTGGCCCTCTATTCGGCTCAATTGGGTCTCACCATTAACCTGGGGAAACTAAGATTCTGGCAATTGCTAGAAGTGGTCCCAATCGCTCAGGGGTTGAGACAAGTTTGGGTAGAATAACTATCGACCAATCTTACCCATATTTGGGGTTAGAATTCGATACCCAACCCAATTACAATCTGATCATTTTCCAAAAAAAGAGACGGGCAAAACTCCTCATACTGCAGGCCTGTAAATTTGCTAAAGGAACACCAGGGTATAGCATTGTGAGGATTATTAAACTTTACCAACAGTGCTTTGTCCCGGCCATATTGTATGGCCTGGAGGCATTAGCGATACAAGATTTGAACTGGCTCAATATATTAGAGATTAGAAACACAGGGACACAGGCTACCCCACCTGCCAATCAACTGCTAAATGTATTAGAGGGCCAGTACTGGCATGCAGTATTGGGTATGGGCCCAGCTTGCTCTGTACAATAATCTAAGGTTGGAATTGGGTCTAACATCACTTAAAGGCATGGCCTTGCGGGCACGAGGTGTGTTTTACCTGAAAGCTATTTCCACTCTTACATGCAAATTGCTGAGCTTGGCTGGTAACAACTTTGTTGACGAAAAGTCACCCCAGGGTAACAGTTACAAACAGTTAAATGAGTCCCTTTTTGCTGATATAGATTGGTTTTATGACAAGAAGAGAACAATGCCGTTCATGCACTTAAAAAAATCGTTTATACAAAAAATGAACAGATGGGATTGGACCCAGAATTATACCCATTTGTCTACCTTGAAGGGGCATGAGACCGTTACACATGTAATCCATAGATACAGAAAGACCCAACAATACTTGATACTATGCCCTGATCCGGAGGTACATCAATTTATGCTAAAGCTGCGGACGAATCAGCTCCAGGTACTAGCAGTTGTTGGCCCACGATGGGCATTTTAGCAAAGGATAGGTGCTGTCGCATCTGCGAGATGGGAGAAGATCTAGAAACAACGAGGTACGTTTTAACTCTGTGCCCTCGTTTGGGCCCACTGTATATGGGCATGTTGGGAAAGTTGGTAAGTAACTATGATACCATCACGGGAGAGTCTTTCTGGGATTACTGTTTGAACTCAGACTCTATTGGGACACAGTTGGCATTATACAGGGTATGGGTTAGAGTTAAAAGTTTATTACCAAATCAGCCTGCTGTAGCTGAATCTAGAGTGGAACTGGAGCAGGAGGAAATTCCATCACCACCTGAAATTGATACTAATTTGTAGGATGTACGTGTTACTGCTTGAGCTTATCCCAAAAATATTTGCTGAATGTTATTTGTGCCACATTCCTCAGGTCTTACGTTATTGGGCCCCCCAGGAACTCGGCCCCTGCGCTTGCTGGTTAGTGCTAGTGACACGTGCTTAGTATTATGTCTCATGTATTTTGTGTTTTGGGTTGTATAAGATGTTTTGTATATTTTACTTATGTATTGTATTTAGATTCACATGTTATTTATTCAAGTGGAGATTGTATATGTTGTGTGTTGTCATGTCCTCCGTTTCTCCTCCCAGGTCCACATCTTACTCCCAGCCTCCCGCTTCTACACCACAAGCGCAGGTTAACACTCGAACATCCCGCAACCCACGCCAGTCTTCGTTCAGACTGCGACCATTCTTTTACTGGCACCTACCTTGGCGTTGCTATCCCAAACAACGTTGGTATACAGGATCACGAAACAACGCAGGGCGCGCGCCGCGTTGTGTTACCATAAGGAGAAAAACAAAGCGTCTCGAGTCACGTGCTTCTACATCGACGGCTGCTTCCTTCACTACGATGGTCACCTGATCCGACTCCACGCTCCCGGAGCAGAATCACGTGATCCCTGTAGGCTGTTAAATGAACGAAGGAAACAATCAACAAACGCTTCACAGCTGCCTCATTCCTTGAGTGCTGCATAGCGTTTAGTTATCACGTTTGGAACTTTGGCTTACTCGACCACGGAACTCTCTCGGATTGAACTGCTTTGCCCTGACACTTGCTTGGAACTCTGGCTTACTCGACCACGGAACTCTCTCGGATTGAACTGCTTTGCCCTAACACTTGCTTGGAACATTGGCTTACTCGACCACGGAACTCTTTTGGATTGCATTCTTCTTTTCCCGTTGTTAAGTTGAACGGAACACCCGGTGTCCTTGGAATTTCGATTGGACTTCGTGCCTCTGCCTGTGATACTCCTGCCGGTCCCAGATATCCTTCCTCCCCTATCCCTTCAAAGTGTCCGGCCCATCAGACTGGGGTAAGCTTACACACGTTGATTCGCCTTACTGCATTGTCATTCGTTTTCTGTTAACTGACCTAACCATTATTGCCTTACAGCGGTCAGGGGGTCCTTCCGGCGTTCCCGTTTCCGGCCTTCAACACTCTCACCTGTGGCCTCAAAGATTGCACTGATAGTAATACCTTAATCTATCAGTGTGGTACTTGGGGACGGAGGTCCTAATAATCTGCACGACCATCAAGTACAATAGAACATGTGTTTTAAGTTATTGGATATTGGTATTTTGTATTGTTTGTGTAAAGTTCAAATCTGAACTAAATCACAATAAATGTATTATTATTATATCCATAAATGTTTGCCCCAGAAAGAATTTAGCACCCTCAGTCGACTGAGTGGTCACATTTGCCCTATGTGGTGGAATATATAGGCTCTGCTTGCACAAAGGCTGTGGATAAAGAAGTTAGGGAAAATCTAAAGACTGCGTTTCATAGGCTGTCTCTCGCTGGGAAGGTTATCTCTCCTCTAAAAGCTGCAAGGATCCAAAGGTATTGAGAGGCCTTGGTATGCGAGACAAGAGAGGTTTCTGTACTTAGCAGGTCCACTGCAAAAATGATGAACCCACTCTAAGAGGTTCCTGGATTTCTTTGAACCGGTCAACCCTAGGGTTCAGGCATCCTAAGTGCAAAGGGCTGTTTGTCCTTTAAGCAACTCAAACAGCACCATTTCCTCTGAATGCCACAGAGGGGCCTGAGTGACAATTGGACCCGGCACTGGTTGGGGAGTGGGCCTGGAAGATGCAAGCCTCCTCTTTAGAGATCCATTCTTGAAAGCATGGAGTAAACTGTTAAAGCCTACACTACTCTTGACAAAGCTCAGTCTTCATTTAAGATAGTTTTCACCTCAAGAGTTATAGCCAGGCAAGGCGTGGCAGGGGCCATGAACCCGGCCCCTTCCAACGTGATTTTAATAGGCCCTAAACCAGAGATGCTACAGAATACTGGGAATCAAGTCCTTATGGTACCCTTTTCTGCAACAGGGTTTGTGGTGGACGCAGTAGACAATGGAAGAGCAGTACACAATTGCCCATTACCACATTTGGATTCCCTGGTTACCGGGTCTACAGCTTTGTTCTTTTTTAAAAGTTGGGAGCCATGTCAGATGATGCATAGTTATTGCTTATGATACAAGGGCTTCCAAATAGAAAGGTACAACAGCCCTGATCAATTGCCCTCCCAACCCCGAAATCTTTTCTCAAGAGAAAATGATGCAATGCTAGTCAAGGAAAGGAGAAATTGGACAGAAAAGGTGCCATCGTGTGAACTATAGACAGCTCGGTGCGTGCATTAGCAGCATAGTCCGGATCCACAACAAAGGCACCTGTGAAACATGTGATCAATCTGCACGGTTTCAATGGTTTGGTGGTGTGCCACCACTTTAAGACAGATGATATCCATCCCATTCTGGACTTTCTGCTGAATGGGGACTGGCTGGCATGTCTAGGTCTGAAAGACACGTATCTGACAGTTTCAATACTCCCTTACAACAGGCGTTTCCTACTGTTTCATTAGCCAGCTCATACCTTGGAGTTTACAAGTCTGCCCCATCTTGTTTTCTACTGCCTAGAGATGCACAAAACTGATGAGGGCAGTGGTGGAATTCCTGAGGGAACAGGGCGTCTAATTATCTACATTGATATGATCGTCATACTTCAGGATCGGGAGAGCCTTATAATCGCTGGCACAGTCAGCAGTGCTTTTTATCCAGGGGCTGGGTTTCCTTTTCAAATAGTGAAAGTCATAACTGGTGTCTATGCAGCGGTTGGATTTCTTGGGCTTTCAAGTCGACTCAGTGGTGCTGAGTCTGCAATTGCCTGCGTGCAAAATGCACGTCATAAAGAAAGAACTTTGCGTGGCCTGACGTCTCCCTCAGGGAACTGGCCAGGATAGTGGGACTTATGGCCTCCCGCTTCAAACTATTTCTTCTGGACCCAAACATGTCTTAGCCCTAAAGGCTGAAGATCTACGCTGCCCCAATGTCCTTTCATACACTGATATGGACCCCAAGGTCTTGGAAGTCACAATGGAACTTCATTGATGGCTAGACCACACAGAATGCCAGAACGATTTTTGGGGCAAACTCAGATCTGATGATAGATTCTAAAAAAAAAGCGGATGATTTATGTTGAAAGGTTATTTGTAACGCGATTAATACCCAGAGGTTTCTAAGCGCGGACACGGCGATCGAACCTGTGGTGCGCCGTCCTCCCGAGATGAGGCTGGGGTAGTCCCTGCACTGTTCTCTTTTAGGGGGCTAGGGGTGGTAAGTAATCCTCTTTGGAACAGGCTCTTCAAATCAACTACTTGAAGTTCTGAATGGGTTCCTTCACAATCAGAGCCCTCAGTGGAGACCAGGTGGATGCCTTCAGCAAGGATGGATTATGTCAGCAGTAAAATACATGTGAGATCCGGATTTTGGTATAACTTGCAAATACCTTCTGGCCTTCCTACCTTCAGAAGCACTTTGCTGTTGCTGTAGTTACTGCAGAATATTTGTAGGGACTAACATGTATGGAGGTACAGATGACAGATCTAGTGTTAGTCTTCACCTTTTACCCTGCTCCTAGAGAAGGGTGGGGCAGAAAACATGCAACATGGTGAAGATATGTTGCACGCTATGGCCACGTGTACAAATTGAAATGGGGGAGGGGCATGTCTGCAAGCAGTTTGACATCTGTTATTGCTCCAGCTAGCAGCGTGGAATTTCAAGATTCTTCAACCAGGTACAAACTGCACAAATGACAGACAAGAAATATATTTTCACCTTGCTGATAAGATTTAATCTGGTGGGCTAATAACCTTTCTTTTCCCTCATGAACCCCCTTAGATGATGGTGTGCGTGAGAACAAGCCCTCATGAAAGTCCATGCCTCCCACACTATTGTGGCTTTAAGCTAGTTTGCTATTGGCACAGGAAGGCGTTCAACAAAATGAGTAAAAACAAACAAATGGCATTTTGGGTCATCTGCTGAACCACGCTTTCCCATCACTGCATCAAAGTCTTCCCTACATGTATCTATACACGAATGGGCTGTATCCTCCTTGCCAAACACACATGCATCTAGGCATGGTAAAGGCAGGGGCGTTGCTAGGGGGGGGGCTAAGGGGCCTATAGCCCCTGATCTTTTGGTTGTAGCCCCGGATAGAATCTCAGGATCTACAGCCAATAGACTAGCTAGCCCCCAGTCCCAACAGTTCCGACAACAGCTTAGCCCCGGGTCTTTTCCAGACCTAGCAACTCCCCTGTGTAAAGGAGATCTTTTTGGGAAACGTTCTCTCATATCTAGTATGAACATTGCAGTGCATTCATTGCCCCCTATGTCACCCTCTTTAAATGCTGCTCCATAGCCCACAACTGGCCAAAACCCATTTGCCCAACTCTTTACCCCCTCTCAAAGGCAGCTGATGACTCACTGTGATGCCACTGCAAGCGCAGGCTGACCAGCAACCCTTCCAGTTTAAACAAGCATGACAAGATGCAGCCATGTTTTTGCAAATTGTTGTGGATACCCGAAACCTGTGTATCTCTCTCAAAATATAGGGGAGGAGTATAATTGCATTAACAGACACTGGGGCAAGCGGATGTTCCCTTTGATCCATCCAGTCTTTTACATTTCAGCTATCACAAAACACAGCCCTCATTACGAGGCGGGTGTAGTACAGGCATGGCTGCCGCCTGTATTCATTTTGTTTCGGCTCCCAGAAATTACAAGGTCATTACGAAGTTGCCGGACCCGGTAATTGCCCTTTTCTGGGCACTGGAAAAAACATTCTTCCCCATTCCCATTGAGCCCCATGGGGCTCAATGGGATTGGGGAAGGTGGGGAAGGTGGTATCACCGGTACAGTTAATAACGATATCGGTGCTACAGTCCTGTTCTGCTTGCGGGTGCCGGTACAGCCACCAGGTCAGACCTGGTGGCTGCAAAGCACCCGTGAGCAGAATTCGTAGTATGGCAGTACGGTAGCAATGGTGCCGGTAGCACTACCGGCACCGTTGTTGTCTTACCGCCATACTTGTAATGAGGTGTGTACTGTGGGAGTGGAGGGTAATAGTGTATTCTTGTCCATTTACCCCTTTTTGTATCTATAGGGACATTACCTGCAGACATCAATTTTTTGGTCATCCCAACTGTCCCTGTTAACTTATTAGGTATGGACTTGTTGGCTAGGCTTTGTGTAATGTTAAAATGTACTCCAACACACTGCTTCCTAGAAACACCTGCCACCATACCATACATTGCTACAAGACACCATTCCCCCCGAACATTCTTCAGCTGATGTTACAGAGTTGCCTGTTTCTCTCTGGCCACTGTCTGACTTGGATGTGGGAAGACTCAATGGTGTACAGCCTGTTAAGATCGCACTAAAATCAGGTGCAGTGGTGCCCGTGATTCTACTGTACCCTCCTAATCCTGACAAGATAAATGCCTTGGCGTCCATTACAAAAGGTTATCTTTGAGCTGGCATTTTAAAACCGTGCTACTCATCCTACAACTCCTCAGTGTTGGGGGTGCCTAAAGCATCCCCCACTCAAGTGAGATTAGTATACGACCTACGAGCAATAAATAACATTGTGCAGCCATTAGCAGCTGTAACTGCAAATCCACACACTGTGTAACTGATTTGTCTCCAGATTGGCGGTATTTTCCTGTAATAGACTTGGCTCATGCTTTTCACACAATTCCCGTCCTCGAGGACTCACAATATTTGTTTTCGTTTTCATTCAAAGGGATACAGGTTTGTTGGTGTGTGCCTCCACAGGGTTTTGTGCATTCACTACCCTTTCACAATTGTTACACCAGGCGCTTGATGATCTTGAGTTGTCACCACAAACCACATTCCTAATATATGTTGATGATTTGTTGCTTGGTTTACTGAGAGCATGTGTCACAAAGACACTTTGATTTGTGACATGCTTGGCTTCAAAGGGGCTCAAGGTAAAGAGGTCTAGCATTCAGTTTGTGTTACTGTTAGGGAGAATTCTCTGTTAAGGCTAATTTCCCAAACCTAGTGAGTCCCCCAGCAGCTTTGCTGGATTTTTGGGGTTTATGTTTTTCTCCTGCTAAGAGTGAGACTCTTTTCCTCCCACTCTTAGACATGATTTGAGGTGTTCCTTTGACTTTGTATGTGTTCTATGGGCTATGGGGTCCACACCCTGGGACTGACTAATGTCTCCCATGGCATGTAAAGTCACCATTGGCTTTACTAGTCTTAAATTGTGAACAGAACCAGTACAAACCATCATATTGTGGACGTACTGGTCGGGGCAATTCGATTGCCCTGGGGTCTGTTGTTCGAGGGGGCACTGTCCAGTCCCCCCCGACTGAGTTTTGGCTGGTGGCAGTGGATACTACTTTTTATATTCGACCGCGAATATATTCCTATGGGATTTTCCCATTGTTCGAGGCTACCACTTTTTAATATAGCCTCGAACATACCGCCGGTTTATTAAATTAATATAAATTCACCGGTTGGTATTTTTTGCCGAAACTTGGTTCCAAAATGGCATTTGTGTTCGCTTCTGTGACGCCAACCCAAGTCGAGCCCTTTGTTCCACTTTTTGGCGGGCTTCTCCACAGAAGCCTCCAAAAGTGGTGCCTCTCTGTCTAGGTACCACAGGGGGTGTGGGAGGGGGTTTCGGCACCCTGGACTGAGTTGCCTCGGCAACTCAAGTCGCACTCTTGGGTGATTGGCCCAAGTGGTGAGCCGCCCGGCTCACCACTTAGCATGTTTGAGTGACAGCTAGGCTGAATGAATGGGGGTTTTCTGCATAAAAGCAGGGCTTTGGGGACTGGAACTTCAGAAGTCACCACAGGACCTAAAGAATCTGAGGAGGGAGAAGCTGAGCTGACCTGCAATGACGACACCACCGGTGGAGCCCTGCTGAACCGTCTCACCACTTTTCCCGATGACAGAGGAGATCCCCAGTCCGGAGAATCTTCTTCCTTTGACTGGTGGGGATAACCAGTTTGCTTGTCTTTTCGCCTTCCTGGACCATCTCGTGGCCGCCTTGCCCATGCCAAGCACCCCGGCAACCGGAATACCACGGTTTACCACTACTGCGAAGAAAAGGGTAGTACCTTGTAACCGGGAAAATCCGCGGCTTGTTACTTCCCTGGCAGTGCAACGACCTTCAGCTTTCCTCCACGTCGAGACCTCCTCTTCCTCTGGATGAAACACCGACTTGCAACCGCTGCCAGGAACAACTGCCCCGCTGGAGCATTCTTCCCATTTTCAGGTACTGTGTCCCGCCTGGCTTCCCTTGCGACAGATCTTTTGGGGTGACAGTAAATCCTCGACTTTCTAACCTGGGTTAGCCTGGGGCCTGTTAACTAACTTTTCCTGACTTGATCTCAATATTTTACGAACTATCTACAAAGACTTTTTGGGCATAACCCCACTGTGTGATCCTGGACACATTTCGCTTGCTCTCTCTAAGAGTGGGTCTGGCATTTGAACTTCCTTGCTCTCCAGTAGACTTTGCCTAACCTGTCTTACTGTGGTTCTTTGAAAAGTATTGGAATTTGTGTGCTTTCATTACTTCGCCTTTTCCCTCCCTTTTTATATAACTTATTAGAGTGCCATCTTATGTTAAGCGCTCACCTCTGTCTGAAAATAAGTGGTGTTTCTCATTAAGACTTGTCTAATAAGTAATTAGGGTTGTATATATATATAATAGTGACTGTGTGTTGAAATTACTTACCTCTTTGTGTGCTAGTGTAATTTACAAGTGTGTCTTTAAATAAAAAATTATATACTTGTACGCCAAAGCTCTGGTCAATGTTTGCTTGTGCTACTGTATCTCTGTACCTATTGTGTATACTCTATATACTGCCTAACTCATATTGAGAGAAGTCTGACTGCTCAGCCACAGCTACCAGGTAAATCTGGGTAGTACAGACTGCTACCAATTGGGTTTACTGCCAACCACCTGTAGTCCTAAATCTTTTGCAGTTGTCCCTAAGAGAACTGCACAGGTTTCTGCCTAACAGTTACCACAAGTCATATACCTGTGACAGGAAAATAAGAGTTTGCTACTGCCTTTTAGCCCCTAACATGAAGGGTACTGTTGCCTCTATCAGTTTACCAGGTGGGGTTGAGTGGGCACAGGCTAATTTGTAAAGGGTTTTTCAAGATGTTCTTGTGATTGTTGTAAATAAGTGTTCGCTAACACTGATAGATTATATTACTTTAGTATTTATTAAAAGTATAAGGTCCCCAGGAAGGTGCAACCTCAACCGGTGCTATCTCATCATTTGGATGGTTCTGGAATCCAGGGATTCCAGAACCATACTACATCATGTGTACACCATGGAAACAACAACTATACATATTATAACATCTCCCCCTCCACATAATCAAAAAACAAAACATGGTTGAAGTAAATGGATGAAACTAAAAAGAACAAGAAAACAAGGAGGAAAAATGAATATAACATGGAATTACTAAAATAAAGTAGTTTTTCAACAGATGCTGACTCTTGTGCTTATTAATATTGTCTAACACAACATTTAAAGGATATGATTATTGGTGTTCACTTCTTGCATATCATCATGAGATGTAGAATTTTGTATGCTGGTCAATAATAAACAAAATCCTTTTTAAGGTTTTGTATGATCCTTCTATTTTTTGATGACATACTGCTCTTCCCAGCATTGTCTCTGAACTCTTCCACCACATGCTCCTCCTCCAGTGGAGTTCCTGTGCTCGATGATGCAATGTCATTGCAGGGCCACTTCTTGCCATCATCAAGGATTACAGACTTACTTGAACATTTCACTACTCTTTGTGGAACCCTGTACTTGGGCACCCCTTTCAATATATTCTTTGGTTCTTTGACACAAAATCCAATCTCCTTCTTTATTAATGCTCTCCTTCACATGTCTATTCTCATCATAATATCTCTTGTATTCAGCCTGTCTCTTCTTCACTCTTCTTATAATCTCCTCCATGTTAATCTCTTTATTCCTTTTCAACATAAGCCAGGCAGGTCTTAGTCTATTAGAGGCTGTTGTTCCCCTCATTAGTGTAAACGGTTCTTCTTCCTTGACTGAATGTGGGGTAACTCTGTAAGTGTTCAGTGCCTCTTTTAAGGTTTCTTTCCACGACAGGTTGTTGGCAATTGCTAGTTGAATTATGTTCTTTATAAATCCATTGATTCTTTCAACTATTCCATTGGCCATTGGATGATACAAGGCAGTTGTTCTGTGTTCAATGGCCCTTTCTCTAATGAAATTCTGTACTTCTAGCGACATGAATTGGACTCCATTATTTGATAATATTTCTTGGGGATCTCCCTCTCGATTGAAAATCTCTTCCAAAAATGTTACTACTTTGACAGCAGAAACCGTGCCTTCTGCTACACCCCACTCTACCCACTTGGATGTATAGTCCACTAGACTATACTATACACCTTTTGAGGCCCCAACGTTTCATAGGGCCCTGTTATATCAATAGCTAATTTGGTCCATATAGCTTTGGGAACTTCTACAGGTTGTAAGGGTGTTGGTTGTACTTTCTTTCCTTTATCACTGATGGCACATGCTGTGCACTCCTTTACTAGCTGTTCCATCTGATTCCACATATTCGGCCACCAATACACTTCTCTTACTCTTCTTCTTGTGAGGCTCCTCCCCACATGACCGTCATGAGCAATGTGCATTATTTTCTCTCTTAATGACACTGGTGGAATGATATGGTCTCCTCTGTATATACATGTGTTATCACAAGAAATGTCATTCCTTATCTTGTCCCACATCCTGATGCTCTGATCAACATCTTTCCAATCACTTCCAATAGCTCTTTTCAAATGTTCCTGTTCAACATCTTCACCTACCGCTTCGGCCCATTCTTCTTTCGAAAAACTTGGGTTGATGTGTGCTATTATACACTCTGTGGTTTGTTCCTCATAAGATTCATCGTTCTTCATACTGTTATCATCGTAGTCCCAAGGTAATCTCGAAAAAACAGTCTGCCACAACATTGGACTTCCCTGGAGTGTATTTCACAATAACATGATATTGAATAATGTCCAAAATCCACCTCTCGATCCGTGGTAATGTTAATTGTGTGCTTTTAGAACTCAAAACATGAATGAATAGCTTGTTTTCAATTGGTGCACCCCAAATGAGACCTTTAAAATGTTCTAAAATCCACCTCATTCCCAATGCTTCTCTCTCAAAGGTGGTATAATTTTTTTCTGCGCCTTTCAACATTCTGGAGGCAAAAGCAATAGTTACCACAGTGCCCCGTTGTATCTGTTCGAGGACACCCCCCAACCCAATACTACTAGCATCCACAGAAATTATGCTATTGGCACTGCAATCGAACATCTTGACAGGCCGATTCATGGAATAATTAGCGCGGCGCAAGTGGCCAAAAATGTGCGAATCGCAGTGGAATAGCGAAAATCGCAGTGCAAGTGCGCGAGTGATTCATGGAAGGCCGTGCGCGAGAAAACCTTCGGATGTGCGATAAAAAAGTGCGCGGCGCACGTTGGCGCACAGGCCATCTAACTGCGTGCGCCAGGTCACAGCGAAAATCGCACAGGCCACAGCGAAAATCGCACATAGCGCGGCGCACGCAACAAAAGTAGGCGGAACACGGGGCGTAACACTCGGAATGGGGAACACCTTGCCAAAATGTGGGCGTCACGGTGGAAGTACAGAGCACAAGTGCGCGGAACGCCCACACGCTCGCCTACAACACGTATTCATGGAATAGAATATGGCAAAAAAGCGCACGCTCAAACCAGCGCACAGGCACAAACACGACCGCCACAAGAAAGCAGGCGGTAGCGTCTCTGCGCCTGTAAGAAATGTGCGCCAAAAGGTGCGCCAACAAATAGCACCTATATACTGCCATGATGAATGTCCTATACTGTGGCCCTCCAGGACAAATGACGTGCAAAGGGGTACCCACAAACACGGACACCCGCTGACAAAAAATACGTGTGCGTGTATACCGAGGTGCGCGGGAAGTCTCACACGCGATTTGGCCGTGTATGTGGATTTCAGGGGTGCGCAGGAATTTCCACACGCGATTTGGCCGGGTACGTGGATTTCAGGGGTGCGCGGGAAGTTCCACACGCGATTTGGCCGGGTACGTGGATTTCAGGGGTGCGTGGGAAGTTCCACACGCGATTTGGCCGGGTACGTGGATTTCAGGGGTGCGTGGGAAGTTCCACACGCGATTTGTCAGGGTACGTGAATTCCAGGGGTTTGCGGGAAGTTCCACACGCGATTTGGCCGGGTACGTGGATTTCAGGGGTGCGCGGGAAGTTCCACACGCGATTTGGCCGGGTACGTGGATTTCAGGGGTGCGTGGGAAGTTCCACACGCGATTTGGCCGGGTACGTGGATTTCAGGGGTGCGTGGGAAGTTCCACACGCGATTTGTCAGGGTACGTGAATTCCAGGGGTTTGCGGGAAGTTCCACACGCGATTTGTCAGGGTACGCGGATTACAGGGGTGCGCGGGAAGTTCCACACGCGATTTGGCCGTGTACGTGGAGTACAGGGGTGCGCGGGAAGTTCCCCATGCGATTTGGCCGTGTACGTGGATTACAGGGGTGCGCGGGAAGTTCCACACGCGATTTGGCCGGGTACGTGGATTTCAGGGGTGCGCGGGAAGTTCCACACGCGATTTGGCCGTGTGCGTGGATTAGAGGGGTGCGTGGGAAGTTCCACACGCGATTTGGCCGGGTACGTGGATTTCAGGGGTGCGCGGGAAGTTCCACACGCGATTTGGCTGGGCACGTGTATGACAGGGGTACGCGAGAAAATCTACACGCGATTTGGCTGTGTGCTCCCAGGTATTCCCTGTACACCCTCCACGGCCCCTGCAGGCAGCACACACCACAGGGGACTACCCTGCACACCTGCTCATGACACCCAGCACCCCCACCCCCCAGCCACCAGGGGCAGCCTCCACCAGGCCCCCACTCATGTCTCCCACCACCCCCACCCCCCAGCCACCAGGGGCAGCCTCCACCAGGCCCCCACTCATTTCTCCCACCACCCCCACCCCCCAGCCACAAGGGGCACCCACCACCAGGCCCCCACCCATGTCTCCCACCCCCTCACCCCCCAGCAGTGCAGGGGCACCCTCCACCAAGCCACCACTCATGTCTCCCACCACCCCCACCCCCCAGCCACCAGGGGTACCCACCACCAGGCCCCCACCCATGTCTCCCACCCCCCCACCCCCCAGCAGTGCAGGGGCACCCTCCACCAGGCCACCACCCATGTCTCCCACCACCCCCACCCCCCAGCAGTGCAGGGGAACCCTCCACCAGGCCCCCACCCATGTCTCCCACCACCCTCACCCCCCAGCAGTGCAGGGGCAGCCTCCACCAGGCCCCCACTCATGTCTCCCACCACCCCCACCCCCCAGCAGTGCAGGGGCACCCTCCACCAGGCCCCCACTCATGTCTCCCACCACCCCCACCCCCCAGCAGTGCAGGGGCAGCCTCCACCAGGCCTCCACCCATGTCCCCTATCACCACCACCCCCCAGCAGTGCAGGGGCACCCTCCACCAGGCCCCCACTCATGTCTCCCACCACCCCCAGCCAGCAGGGGCACCCTCCACCAGGCCCCCACTCATGTCTCCCACCACCCCAACCCCCCAGCAGTGCAGGGGCAGCCTCCACCAGGCCCCCACCCATGTCCCCTATCACCACCACCCCCCAGCAGTGCAGGGGCACCCTCCACCAGGCCCCCACTCATGTCTCCCACCACTCCCACCCCCCAGCCAGCAGGGGCAGCCTCCACCAGGCCACCACTCATGTCTCCCACCACCCCCACCCCCCAGCCACCAGGGGCAGCCTCCACCAGGCCACCACCCATGTCCCCTATCACCACCACCCCCCAGCAGTGCAGGGGCAGCCTCCACCAGGCCCCCACTCATGTCTCCCACCACCCCCACCCCCCAGCAGTGCAGGGGCACCCTCCACTAGGCCCCCACTCATGTCTCCCACCACCCCCACCCCCCAGCCACCAGGGGCAGCCTCCACCAGGCCCCCACTCATGTCTCCCACCACCCCCACCCCCCAGCAGTGCAGGGGCACCCTCCACCAGGCCCCCACTCATGTCTCCCACTACCCCCACCCCCCAGCAGTGCAGGGGCACCCTCCACCAGGCCCCCACTCATGTCTCCCACCACCCCACCCCCCAGCAGTGCAGGGGCACCCTCCACCAGGCCCCCACTCATGTCTCCCACCACCCCCACCCCCCAGCCAGCAGGGGCACTCTCCACCAGGCCCCCACTCATGTCTCCCACCACCCCCACCCCACAGCAGTGCAGGGGCAGCCTCCACCAGGCCCCCACCCATGTCCCCTATCACCACCACCCCCCAGCAGTGCAGGGGCACCCTCCACCAGGCCCCCACTCATGTCTCCCACCACCCCCACCCCCCAGCCAGCAGGGGCAGCCTCCACCAGGCCACCACTCATGTCTCTCACCACCCCCACCCCCCAGCCACCAGGGGCAGCCTCCACCAGGCCACCACCCATGTCCCCTATCACCACCACCCCCCAGCAGTGCAGGGGCACCCTCCACCAGGCCCCCACTCATGTCTCCCACCACCCCACCCCCCAGCCACCAGGGGCAGCCTCCACCAGGTCCCATCTCATGTCTCCCACCACCCCCACCCCCCAGCAGTGCAGGGGCACCCTCCACCAGGCCCCCACTCATGTCTCCCACCACCCCCACCCCCCAGCAGTGCAGGGGCACCCTCCACCAGGCCCCCACTCATGTCTCCCACCACCCCCACCCCCCAGCCACAAGGGGCAGCCTCCACCAGGCCCCCACTCATGTCTCCCACCATCCCCACCCCCCAGCAGTGCAGGGGCACCCTCCACGAGGCCCCCACTCATGTCTCCCACCACCCCCACCCCCAGCAGTGCAGGGGCAGCCTCCACCAGGCCCCCACCCATGTCCCTTTATCACCCCCACCCACCAGCAGTGCAGGGGCACCCTCCACCAGGCCCCCACTCATGTCTCCCACCACCCCCACCCCCCAGCCAGCAGGGGCAGCCTCCACCGGGCCACCACTCATGTCTCCCACCACCCCCACCCCCCAGCCACCAGGGGCAGCCTCCACCAGGCCACCACCCATGTCCCCTATCACCACCACCCCCCAGCAGTGCAGGGGCAGCCTCCACCAGGCCCCCACCCATGTCTCCCACCGCCCCCACCCCCCAGCCAGCAGGGGCAGCCTCCACCAGGCCCCCACTCATGTCTCCCACCACCCCCACCCCCCAGCCAGCAGGGGCAGCCTCCACCAGGCCCCCACTCATGACTCCCACCACCCCCACCCCCCAGCAGTGCAGGGGCACCCTCCACCAGGCCCCCACTCATGTCTCCCACCACCCCCACCCCCCAGCCAGCAGGGGCAGCCTCCACCAGGCCCCCACTCATGTCTCCCACCACCCCCACCCCCCAGCAGTGCAGGGGCACCCTCCACGAGGCCCCCACTCATGTCTCCCACCACCCCCACCCCCCAGCAGTGCAGGGGCAGCCTCCACCAGGCCCCCACCCATGTCTCCCACCACCCCCACCCCCCAGCCAGCAGGGGCAGCCTCCACCGGGCCACCACTCATGTCTCCCACCACCCCAGCCACCAGGGGCAGCCTCCACCAGGCCACCACCCATGTCCCCTATCACCACCACCCCCCAGCAGTGCAGGGGCAGCCTCCACCAGGCCCCCACCCATGTCCCCTATCACCACCACCCCCCAGCAGTGCAGGGGCACCCTCCACCAGGCCCCCACTCATGTCTCCCACCGCCCCCACTCCCCAGCCAGCAGGGGCAGCCTCCACCAGGCCCCCACTCATGTCTCCCACCACCCCCACCCCCCAGCTACCAGGGGCAGCCTCCACCAGGCCCCCACCCATGTCCCCTATCACCACCAGCCCCCAGCAGTGCAGGGGCAGCCTCCACCAGGCCACCACCCATGTCCCCTATCACCACCACCCCCCAGCAGTGCAGGGGCACCCTCCACCAGGCCCCCACTCATGTCTCCCACCACCCCCACCCCCCAGCAGTGCAGGGGCACCCTCCACCAGGCCCCCACTCATGTCTCCCACCACCCCCACCCCCAGCAGTGCAGGGGCAGCCTCCACCAGGCCCCCACCCATGTCCCTTTATCACCCCCACCCCCCAGCAGTGCAGGGGCACCCTCCACCAGGCCCCCACTCATGTCTCCCACCACCCCCACCCCCCAGCCAGCAGGGGCAGCCTCCACCGGGCCACCACTCATGTCTCCCACCACCCCCACCCCCCAGCCACCAGGGGCAGCCTCCACCAGGCCACCACCCATGTCCCCTATCACCACCACCCCCCAGCAGTGCAGGGGCAGCCTCCACCAGGCCCCCACCCATGTCCCCTATCACCACCACCCCCCAGTAGTGCAGGGGCACCCTCCACCAGGCCCCCACTCATGTCTCCCACCGACCCCACCCCCCAGCCAGCAGGGGCAGCCTCCACCAGGCCCCCACTCATGTCTCCCACCACCCCCACCCCCCAGCCAGCAGGGGCAGCCTCCACCAGGCCCCCACTCATGACTCCCACCACCCCCACCCCCCAGCAGTGCAGGGGCACCCTCCACCAGGCCCCCACTCATGTCTCCCACCACCCCCACCCCCCAGCCACCAGGGGCAGCCTCCACCAGGCCCCCACTCATGTCTCCCACCACCCCCACCCCCCAGCAGTGCAGGGGCACCCTCCACGAGGCCCCCACTCATGTCTCCCACCACCCCCACCCCCCAGCAGTGCAGGGGCAGCCTCCACCAGGCCCCCACCCATGTCTCCCACCACCCCCACGCCCCAGCCAGCAGGGGCAGCCTCCACCGGGCCACCACTCATGTCTCCCACCACCCCAGCCACCAGGGGCAGCCTCCACCAGGCCACCACCCATGTCCCCTATCACCACCACCCCCCAGCAGTGCAGGGGCAGCCTCCACCAGGCCCCCACCCATGTCCCCTATCACCACCACCCCCCAGCAGTGCAGGGGCACCCTCCACCAGGCCCCCACTCATGTCTCCCACCGCCCCCACTCCCCAGCCAGCAGGGGCAGCCTCCACCAGGCCCCCACTCATGTCTCCCACCACCCCCACCCCCCAGCTACCAGGGGCAGCCTCCACCAGGCCACCACCCATGTCCCCTATCACCACCAGCCCCCAGCAGTGCAGGGGCAGCCTCCACCAGGCCACCACCCATGTCCCCTATCACCACCACCCCCCAGCAGTGCAGGGGCACCCTCCACCAGGCCCCCACTCATGTCTCCCACCACCCCCACCCCCCAGCCACCAGGGGCAGCCTCCACCAGGCCACCACTCATGTCTCCCACCACCCCCACACCCCAGCCACCAGGGGCAGCCTCCACCAGGCCACCACCCATGTCCCCTATCACCACCACCCCCCAGCAGTGCAGGGGCACCCTCCACCAGGCCCGCACTCATGTCTCCCACCACCCCCACCCCCCCAGCCACCAGGGGCAGCCTCCACCAGGCCCCCACTCATGTCTTCCACCACCCCCACCCCCCAGCAGTGCAGGGGCACCCTCCACCAGGCCCCCACTCATGTCTCCCACCACCCCCACCCCCCAGCAGTGCAGGGGCACCAACCACCAGGCCCCCACTCATGTCTCCCACCACCCCCACCCCCAGCCACCAGGGGCAGCCTCCACCAGGCCCCCACTCATGTCTCCCACCACCCCCACCCCCCAGCAGTGCAGGGGCACCCTCCACCAGGCCCCCACTCATGTCTCCCACCCCCCCAGCCACCAGGGGCAGCCTCCACCAGGCCCCCACTCATGTCTCCCACCACCTCCACCCCCCAGCAGTGCAGGGGCACCCTCCACCAGGCCCCCACTCATGTCTCCCACCACCCCCACCCCCCAGCCACCAGGGGCAGCCTCCACCAGGCCCCCACTCATGTCTCCCACCACCCCCACCCCCCAGCAGTGCAGGGGCACCCTCCACCAGGCCCCCACTCATGTCTCCCACCACCCCCCAGCCAGCAGGGGCAGCCTCCACCGGGCCACCACTCATGTCTCCCACCACCCCCACCCCCCAGCCACCAGGGGCAGCCTCCACCAGGCCACCACCCATGTCCCCTATCACCACCACCCCCCAGCAGTGCAGGGGCAGCCTCCACCAGGCCCCCACCCATGTCCCCTATCACCACCACCCCCCAGTAGTGCAGGGGCACCCTCCACCAGGCCCCCACTCATGTCTCCCACCGCCCCCACCCCCCAGCCAGCAGGGGCAGCCTCCACCAGGCCCCCACTCATGTCTCCCACCACCCCCACCCCCCAGCCAGCAGGGGCAGCCTCCACCAGGCCCCCACTCATGACTCCCACCACCCCCACCCCCCAGCAGTGCAGGGGCACCCTCCACCAGGCCCCCACTCATGTCTCCCACCACCCCCACCCCCCAGCCACCAGGGGCAGCCTCCACCAGGCCCCCACTCATGTCTCCCACCACCCCCACCCCCCAGCAGTGCAGGGGCACCCTCCACGAGGCCCCCACTCATGTCTCCCACCACCCCCACCCCCCAGCAGTGCAGGGGCAGCCTCCACCAGGCCCCCACCCATGTCTCCCACCACCCCCACGCCCCAGCCAGCAGGGGCAGCCTCCACCGGGCCACCACTCATGTCTCCCACCACCCCAGCCACCAGGGGCAGCCTCCACCAGGCCACCACCCATGTCCCCTATCACCACCACCCCCCAGCAGTGCAGGGGCAGCCTCCACCAGGCCCCCACCCATGTCCCCTATCACCACCACCCCCCAGCAGTGCAGGGGCACCCTCCACCAGGCCCCCACTCATGTCTCCCACCGCCCCCACTCCCCAGCCAGCAGGGGCAGCCTCCACCAGGCCCCCACTCATGTCTCCCACCACCCCCACCCCCCAGCTACCAGGGGCAGCCTCCACCAGGCCACCACCCATGTCCCCTATCACCACCAGCCCCCAGCAGTGCAGGGGCAGCCTCCACCAGGCCACCACCCATGTCCCCTATCACCACCACCCCCCAGCAGTGCAGGGGCACCCTCCACCAGGCCCCCACTCATGTCTCCCACCACCCCCACCCCCCAGCCACCAGGGGCAGCCTCCACCAGGCCACCACTCATGTCTCCCACCACCCCCACCCCCCAGCCACCAGGGGCAGCCTCCACCAGGCCACCACCCATGTCCCCTATCACCACCACCCCCCAGCAGTGCAGGGGCACCCTCCACCAGGCCCGCACTCATGTCTCCCACCACCCCCACCCCCCCAGCCACCAGGGGCAGCCTCCACCAGGCCCCCACTCATGTCTTCCACCACCCCCACCCCCCAGCAGTGCAGGGGCACCCTCCACCAGGCCCCCACTCATGTCTCCCACCACCCCCACCCCCCAGCAGTGCAGGGGCACCAACCACCAGGCCCCCACTCATGTCTCCCACCACCCCCACCCCCAGCCACCAGGGGCAGCCTCCACCAGGCCCCCACTCATGTCTCCCACCACCCCCACCCCCCAGCAGTGCAGGGGCACCCTCCACCAGGCCCCCACTCATGTCTCCCACCCCCCCAGCCACCAGGGGCAGCCTCCACCAGGCCCCCACTCATGTCTCCCACCACCTCCACCCCCCAGCAGTGCAGGGGCACCCTCCACCAGGCCCCCACTCATGTCTCCCACCACCCCCACCCCCCAGCCACCAGGGGCAGCCTCCACCAGGCCCCCACTCATGTCTCCCACCACCCCCACCCCCCAGCAGTGCAGGGGCACCCTCCACCAGGCCCCCACTCATGTCTCCCACCACCCCCACCCCCCAGCCACCATGGGCAGCCTCCACCAGGTCCTCACAATCCCCAATCATGTGCGTCATGGTCAGCCTCCACAGCCAAAAAGCCCAACCAAGTAACCCATTCACCCACATGGAAAAGGAAATTACATGTTACACCCCCAATGTTCATAAAGCTAATGAACCCATGTCCGTCACACACAATGGTTGCAATTGAATGGGAAAACACCCAACATGACATGCATGAAAGCAATGAGATGATACCACACAGTGAAGTATGAAAACAAAATTGTCTTAAAAAAATAAGAATGCAAATGAAATGAAACAAACTACAATGGGAATGAAAAAAAGATAAGCTGCATGTCTGTGTAAAAAAATAAAAACACCAAATCCTAATCCAAAAAAATGTAGTCCAAAGTCAAATGAAAAATAAAATCAATCCAATGAAGAACTATGTACAAAACATCCAAGGGTCCATGAGCCCAACTGAACAAAGGAAACCTACAAAAAACCCTAACTAAAATGCAACTATATACAAAAAGTGGAGCAGTGTCCGTCGACTCCAAATCATAAGAACAAACAAAGGAAACCTAAAACTAAAGAACTATATACAAAGGCGGCGGGCAAGTCCAGCGGCTCACTCCGTGGTGTTCCGGGCCAGGGCATCATCGAACTCCTGTTCGATGTCCCGGAGGCGGTCCTGTTCCATGGCCCCGAGGGTCCGCAGGGACGACGCCGTGTCCTCCTCCAACCCCCTGCGGATTGCCTCGAGGCACTCGGCCCGCCTCAGGGCCCTCCGCATGGAGTTCTCCGCCCTGACCATTGTGAGCCGCGCCTCTTCCGCCCGCCGCCGCTCCGCACCTATCTGCTGGCCCAACTGCTGCCACACAGAAGACACACCCCGTCCTGGGTCAACCTGCCCTCCGGCCGATGCCTGCCCCTCCGATGTTGAAGGCACCGAGCCTTCATGGCTCCCACCACGTTGCTGCTGCTGCTGTGCCTCTGCCCGTGCACTGCCTCCTGCTGCCTGCACATCCTCCGCCGGGGTGCAGTTGTTGATGTGGCCACCCCTGCTGGACGTCCGACTCCCGACTGTGGCAGGGATGCCTCCTCCACCAGCCTGGCCGCACCGTCAGAGGCAGCTCCACAGGGCACCCAGGTGACTGATGGGTGGGAAGATGGCACAGAGGACGACTGGCGCGTAGGGGGTCCAGTTGAGGCGGGGGTCGGAGCAAGCCCCATCAGACGGAGGAATCCGGCCTGGGTGACCAGTCCCAGCAGGCTGACGTGGTCAACGAGCCATTCGAGATGACGTGCAGTCTCTCCATGAAAAGACTGCAGGTCACCTCGCATGGCCCGTTGACGCAACGCCACACCAGCCATGACAGGCTCAACCCGGACCTGGATAGCCACGTCCGCAGGCAGAGGAAGGCCAGTTGACGTCAGCTCATCCCCTGCCTGAAAACGGGTCTGGACGTAGGCATCCCTGCTGGTGCAAGATGATGCAGGGACAGGATCGGGAACAGGATTGCACAGAGGCACCTCCACGGCGGCCTGTGCTGCCTCCTGTCTCTGGTCCTGCACTGCACCACTAGCACCAGTGGGATCCCCACCTCCAGACCCCATCTCTGGTGCTTGCAAGGCCTCCTCCTCCACCAAACCCCCCACCAACCTGGATGACTCCGTGCCATCTTCCCCTGTTGGGCCCTGTGGGGTCCCAGCTGCCCCTTCTGCTGCCGAGGAGTCCAACTCCAACCTCCGCCTCTTGGACCTCCCCCGGCAGCTGCGGCCTGGGACGCGGCACCGGACTCCTCACTCCCCGACGAGATGACAACACGGGAGGGGAGCCGGGCCTTGCGTCTCTGGCTGGCGGTGGGATCCCCGCCGCTGTGCTCCACAGCACCTTCTCCGCCCTCTTCATCGGTTGACGCTGCAGACAGGGAGAAACAAAACACAGGCATCAGGGCACTGTACAATGGACACATACACACATGACAGTTGCACATGAGTGGCATTGGCAAACCTCAGACATGTCATCACAATCCTCAACACACATGTCATTACAACTCGCACACATGAGCCATACCACAGCCATATCGCAACTGCCACCACCATCCCTACACATACAACTGCATGAGCAGCCAAAGGGGAGCCAGACATCACATGCAACACAGGAAGTGCACCACACATGTACACACACCACCACACTTGCATGCATGTGTACACCTCTGCCAAGTGTCGCAGTGTTCAGACGGGCATCCATGTCACATCTGCCAATCAGGCTTCCACATACCGCTGTCACATGCATCCATGTTGCATCACTGTTGCACCCTTGTCAAATACACACACATGCACATGTACACAGTGCTCATACATGCAGCCGAAAAAAACATACATGCGTGACATCACGGACATGTCTACTTACATACACATTCATCCAAACATGTGTGCACACACAACTGCATTTGGCATGCAAGCCTACACACACAAGCACCATCCATGTCTCACACATTACAGCCCTCGCATGTGTCAGCCCCACGGCCCTGTACACCCCCACCCATACTCGACCCCATACAAACAGATGTGCAACCTGCACACTACCGAATAATCACCACACGCACTGCTCACAATCAGGATGCATGTACACTCACCGCTCGACTCCAGACGGGTCTGCTTCTCTAGGACGTGGACGTGGAGCGCTGGGGATATGCGTTCCAGGACCCTCATCTGTTCTTCCGACAAGTGGCCCCGGCGCCCCTTGGCATCCGCTGCCTTCAAGAGGCGCCGGGCCTTGTTCAGGGTCCTGGACCTGAAGTCCTCCCAGCGCTTCCTGACATGTTGTAAGTCGCGGACTGCCACCCCCTCCGCGTTGATGGCAGTCACGATGTCAGTCCAGATCCGAGTCCGTCCTTCCTTGTCGGCGCGGGAACTTCCAAAGAGGGCATCATACTGCCCCAGGACTTGCTCCACCAGGACACCAACTTCGGTGGCACTGAAGCTGGTGCCCCTCTGCCTCTCTGGCCGGAGGTTGTCAGTGGTCACAGATGGTGTTTGCCCCGACATGACAACCCCAGAGGCAGGAGTGGGTGGGCAACTGGGTCCTGGGGCTGGGCTGTGGAGCGATGGAATCTCAGTCGGGAGTCTTCAGTTCAAGCAGGGGTGGTGGTCACAGCAACAGCACCCCTGGCTGATGTGCAGGCAGCAAATGGCAGTGCACGTGGGCAGCAGGCAGTCAGGCAGCAGCAGATGGCAGGTGGGAGCGTGCTTGGGGCTCTGGGGGGCAGTAGTTCGGCCTTCTGGGCAGGAGCGTGGTCTTCCGTGTGCTTACGCGTGGCCAGCTTGATACGGAGTGATTTGGCACGTGAAAATCCTGCACATCAGCGTGAAAATCGAGGAAAGGCCCTTAGCGCGTAAGCGCGTCAGCACGCATACGCGATTCTATTGGACCAAAGGCACTCAGCGCGTAAACGCGTCGGCAGCGTATGCGCGTCTATGAAGTCACGTGCACGTTGAATTGGGCACACGTTTGAAAATGTTGCGTGTGAAAAAAATGAAAGACACGTCCGAGTGTCAAAGCGTGTAATTGGTGGGAATGGGCCTAGCGCGTACACGCGGCAGAGACAAAGCGTGTAATTGGTGGAAATGGCCCTACACGCAGAAGTGACAAAGCGTGTAATTGGTGGAAATGGCCCTAGCGCGTACACGCCGCGTAAGTGACGCTGGACGTGTGGGCCTGTATAAAAGGTACGTGTAGAACACCATTTCCTTGTACGTGCATTTCGTGGACAGCGAGTGGGTGAATTCTGTACTTCTTGTCGTTTCACACGCGATTTACTTCACAGCGTTTCAAGTTCGTATTCCCTGCTACCTCTGACAGCTTTTTCTCTTTTTTCTCTTTTACTGGTTTACCTGGGCCTGATCCCTCAAACAGTGTTCCCTTATACTGTTGTCCTGTCTCCTCAGACAGCGTACAAATCTTCTTTTGGCGGGGGTGTTGCCAACCAAACGCGCTCCTTTTTCACGCTCTTTTACCTGGCAGACGGTGAGTCACGCACGTATCTAACATCTGTGCTTGCCCCGTGTGTAGCCTACCCCTTCAGAGGTCATTCTAGGCTGCGTGTGACAGGCATACGTTCATTCTTGTGTTACTGGGTGCCACAGCGTAGTGCAGGTTTTTCTTTCTGCACACGTGGTCTAGGAGGGGTTGCGTGCACGTCATCTCCCTTTTTTGGGGCTCCTGTGCGTAGCGTGACCCGTCATCTTTCCCCAGGGGTTACATTCAGCCTTGCTAGAGCACTAGGGTACAATTACCATCTGGTACCCAACCCCTTTGACCCCCAATTGCCCAGGACAATAGTTTACAGCCACTCCCATACGCACATTAACATCAGTGCCATGGCTGGGAGGCGAGGATTCCGTAAGGGTGGCAAAGGTGGAAGAGCCACAAGTGGTGGCCGTGGTGGATCCGGTAGGGGACGTGGTCGTTACTTGCAGGGTGAGCCTGTCCCCCCATGTGTGGAGGACCAGTCAAGGGCACCCATAATCCCCCCCCCTCCCGTTGAGGCTGATGTGGCTGACACCATCCATTCTCAGCCCTTGTTGGACCAGCCCATTGTGGCACCAGACCTGGCTGACTCCATGGCTGACTTCCAGGTCAGCAGGCCTATGACAAGTGCGCTGGTGCACGTTGATGTCATCATGCCACGTGCATCTGGGGCAGCAAGGTCATCTGCTGCCCCAAGTAGGCAAGGCGGAGAGGCTGCAGGGGCAGCTGCGGCTCCATCCACCCCAGCTCTCACACACGCAGCCAGGACAGTGTCGGTCGTAGTCCATCCTGCTGACATTCCCCCTGACACCATTACACTTGAGCCAATGCCTGCACCAACTCCCATGCTGAGTGTGCAATCCCACACTCCTGATACAGAGTCCACCAGGGCTCCTGCCCCTAGTGTCCAGAGCGGCGCAGGACACTCAGGATCACCACCACCTTCCAAGCGGAAGAGGAAGAGTGCTCGTCCGGCACAGGCTGATGCCCCAGACACGGCTACACAGTCCGGCCCGTCCAGGAAGCCCAGCTTCACGGATGACGAACTGAATGCACTTGTCGAGTATGTGTCCGCACATGATAACGAGATGGTCATTGTTGCAGGATCCAAGACCACACCTGCACAACGCCAGGCACACTGGCAGACCGTTGCGGACATCGTAAGTGCCCTTGGAATCGTGAGGCGCACAGCCAATGATTGCTATAAGCGCTGGAATGACCTAAAGCGCAGGGCAAAGAGTAAGCTGGCGTCAAGTCATGCCGCAACTCTAGTGACTGGAGGTGGGTCTCCAGTAGTAGACATGGAACTCACTCCACATGAGTCAGTCGCTGGGACCTACGTCACGGAGGAACAGATCCAAGGCGTGGGAGATCTGCCTGATTACGAGGCATTGTCCGGTGAGTGCACATGCATGTGTGTGTCATCCATGTGCATGGTGTGTGAGGGCTTCTGTTTGTGTGCCAGGTGAGAGTGTGTGCGCCTGAGTCGTATGGGTCAGCCATGTGCTTCATGCAATACATCCTGCGCAGCTGCATTACGCCATAGCAGTATCCCTTCTGCCAACAGTAGACATCTAGCCCAACTGCACGCCAGTTGCCCTTGAAGTGTCACCTTGCCACAACATTGTTGCTTATTTTTCACTGTTCATTCAGGCAGATTGTTTGCATTCCACCACTTTTACTAGGCATTTCGCAGTCCTCTAGTCACATGTCTGACATGGCTATGGTAAAGTGGAGTGACTTTGTTACCTGGATATCATTTGTTCACACATGTCCCTGTGCAATTGGACCATTTTGGACTGGCAGCTCCAGGTGAAAAATCTGACCTGTTTGAATTAGAAAAGCTATTACATGCGGGAACTGGACTGAATGAATAGGTGCTGCCCTCCTCTCCATCTTCACTCAATAGCAATGGTACATGCCATCTGTGTGATGGCATGTGTGTTTCACCTGGCAATCACAGGCCAATGTGTGATGCCACTGCCAGGCAGCATGCAGAAAATGTGTTCATCTTCCATCTTGGTGTCATCAGTGTGTGCCATTTGCCTGCCCTTCATATGCAGTGAGGGTGCATGCATGGGAAGGTTTTAGTCATGTGGGACATGTGTCAATCAAGTACTGGTTCTCTTGCTTCTCAGCCCTCATTGTGTGCCATGGTGCTAATGCCTGTTTCCATTTCTTTGTTTTTATGTCTTTGCAGGGGAAGACGCACCTGATACTGCTGGGGTTGTGGAGATGGTGCAGACCCAGGAGGGGTCCGAGGGCCGACCAACCACCAGTGAGGGACGTGGTGTGGTGGTGGGTGAGAACCCACAAGTGCTGCAGGTCGTGCTCTCAAGGGGTGTCTCTGGCTGCACCTCCCCCGAGCTGTACTCAGGTGTTGATTCGGATGATGAGACCTACGTGCCGTCGCAGGTGAGTGTTCCAGGGAGGGATTCTGTTCTGTCCCAACCACCTGCACCAGGGTCAGAACCCTCAATGGGGATGTCAGTGTTGGCAGCTACGCCTTTGGTGGTTATGGTTGCAGGGTCACACTCCGCGACATCTGATCCTGTTCCTGGGCCAGCAGATCAGAGGGGGAATGCAGTCCTGCAGCCTCAGGCAGTGCCGGCACAGCACGGAGCACTTCGCCTTGCCCCAGACAGGTGTGGTGCCCGCCGACGTGGTGGCCGTACGCCACCTGGCAATACCGCATGGGAGCAATCCATTTACGGTATGGCAACCCAACAGGCAGCATCATCTGAGATGATGGCTCAGGCCATGGATAGGGTGGCCACTTCCATTGTCCCCCCTGAAAGGCTGATGGAGCGACTACAGCAGGTAACCGACTCCATCTGCCAGTCACACAGGGAGGACATGTTGGCGTCCAACAGGGACAGGCGAGCGGCACTGGCGACTCTGCAGGAGGCCATCTCCATAGAGTCCCAGGGCCACAGGGAAGCCCTGAGGCAGGAGCTCCTTCACCTCAGGACGACTCTTGTTGAGCTTGAGGCTTCAACACACCAAAGGACAGAACAGCAGCTGGAGCGTCTCACCCGTACGCTCTCAGCTGAGATGCAGGCAATGAGGGCGGAGGTCCGGGCATCCCGTGAGTTGTTGCATGGGGACCTCCGCACACTCATCCTCCAGAACCAGACCTACCACACCCGCATGCTTGCAGCCATGGAGGAGCAGACTAGGGCCTTGAGTGGGCTGCCTCCCATAGTGCAACCACCTCCGGATGCAGCTGCACAGGGTGATAATAGCGACAGCAGTGATACTCCCACAATAGGGTAGTCGTGTGGGCCATGAGCCCATGGAGGTGTTTTTTTTCCCAGGATCCACACAGGTGGGTTTTGGTGTGCACCCTGTCCTCGGACCTCCTGGGTGGCCTCCCAAACCCCCCCGGGCCCATCAATGGCCATTTTTGATTTTTATTTTGATTTTTATTTTTGATTTTTATTTTTATTTTTATTTTTATTTTTAAATTTATTTTTCCCAATTTTTTTGGGACAATTTGTTGCCTTCCGTGGTTCCTGTGGGCATACGCTGCATTGTGGCTGGGCACATGCAGGCTTGTCATGTATTTGGTTCAGATGCTTGGGTTTGAGTCACACACACCCCTCCTGCTTCCCGTTTCCATGGGCTTGCAAAGGGTGTGCCCAAGTGACATTGACGTACATGGTGACATTGGACTCCCACTACATGTGTGGGTAGTCTAGTCAATACTTTGTATACATTCCTAGTGCATATTGCTGTTGTGTTGTACACTGCATGTTGCATTGATGTGTAACTCATCATCTGTGTCTACCTCCCAATTTGCAGGTCCCTTCCTCATGTCTACACAAGGCCCTCTAGTTTGGAGATGGGGTCCATGTTGGCAGCAGTGCACCTACTACTCTACATGGCGCCAACACTGCACAGTTGGTAGTGGTGGGAGTGCAGGCATTTCCAGGTGGTGAGACTACTAATTTATTACATTTGTGATGTCATGTTAATGGTAGTACCTGCTCAAGTTTGTTGTTGGTCCTGCATTACTGTGAGCATTTCAGGTGTTGCAAGTTTAAATTAGGGACACTGTACATTGTGACACTAGTGTCATGTTATGGGGGTTACTTTGTTTACCTGCAAATGGCATGACATGGCACGGTGTGTCGTGTGGCGGTGCTGGGGATGGGTTGGCTGACATGGCACTGTCCTCTTGTTGCATTTTGCAAGTGGGTATTCATTTTAGCTGCTTGGATGTGTTTCTTCACAAAACTGCATTGGTGGTGTCTGTGTGGGTAGGGATGCACACATTGTAACACTTCCAGGTGAACAATCTCAGGCTGATATGGTTTTCACGGTTGATTCTCCAGACATTCAGGATCAGTGTCAGGTTGAGTCATCATTGATTGTCAGATGGAATGTGCCAGGGCAGTGTGCACTCCACAGGGGTGTGATTACTATGTGAAGTAATTAGCCACTAGCTGTGTACGGGCTGCCTCCCCCCGTGCCCTTTCCCCTCCCATGCGCAGCGGCTGTGCATGTGGTTGGGGATGTGGGGCCACCACCATGTCCACGGCCAGGCCCCGGCGTGTTGCAACGTTGTGCAGGACACATGCTGCCACTATGATCCTGCACACTACTGGGGGGAGCGTACAACAGCTGGCCGCCAGAACGGTCAAGGGAGCGAAAGCGTGACTTTAGCACTCCGAATGTGCGCTCCACTATGCCCCGGGTTGTAATGTGGGCTGTGTTATATCTTACCTGGGGTGGCGTGGTGGGGTTCCGAATTGGCGTCATCATGTGGGGGCTGAGAGGGTAGGCACTGTCCCCTGTGGAGGTGGTGATTGGTATCATTGGTGGGGTTGTGACCTTGCTCAGTATCTGACATGCATGCATGTGCAGTGGCATTCATACTCACCAAGCAGCCATGTATCGCCAGCTTCTAGGTCCCGGCTTAGGGTGGACATTCAGTAAATGAAGCTGTCGTGGGTGGACCCGGGATAGTTGGCATATACTGAGGTGATGATTCCCTTGGCATTACATACTACCTGCACGTTGATGGAATGCCAGTGCTTGCGGTTCCTATAGATGTGCTCTGATGCCCTGGGGGGACGTAGAGCCACATGGGTGCAGTCGATGGCACCTAGCACTTTGGGGAATCGTGCCACACCGTAAAAATCCAGGGCGGCAGCATGCCTTTCTGCAGGTGTTCTGGGCAGGTATATGTGCCTGCGGACTAATGGGCGTGCAGTGATGATGTTCAAGACCTGGTGTAGGCAGCGTGACTGGGTGGCCTGTGATACCCCACCCACTATGGCACTTGTCCGCTGAAATGATCCAGTGGCTAAGAAGTGCAGTAAATTGAGGACCTTCTCCAGGGGGCTGAGTGCTTGGGAGCACAGGGTGGGTGATGTGAGGTCATCCTCCCACTCACTCACCAGGTCCAGTATTATGTGTGGTGGAAACCTGTACCTCCCATACACCTGGTCATCAGGCATCCCGAAAAGGCTGGTTCTGGGTGTGAATATTCTGGCCCTGACTATCCTCCTCCTCCTCCTCCTTTGGTAGCCCACGCCCACTGCTGCTAGGAACGGTATGTTCATCCTGGGTCTGAGCTTGTTATTTTGTTAGTGCGCAAATTTATGCGTTGCGCGTGTTGTAGGCGAGCATGTGACCCGCGCACCCCTGAAATCCAGTACCCAGTCCAATAGCGTGTGGAAATTCCCGCGCACCCCGGGATACAGGTGCGCTGACGTACTTGCGTGTGTAAGTGCCCGCGCACCCCTGATATACACGTACAAATGCCAATCGCGTGTACGCGCACTTTTGTCCAATTACAGGCGATGACACTCTGACGTGCTGTCCAATTACACGCGATGACACTCTGACGTGTAGTCTTTCCACGTGTGCTCTGTCATCACGTGCTGTGTGGGAAACACCCGTGCGGGTCACGTCACAGACGCGCTTACGCGCTGAGGGCCTTTGGTCCAATAGAATCGCGTATGCGTGCTGACGCGCTTACGCGCTAAGGGCCTTTCCTCGATTTTCACGCTGACGTGCAGGATTTTCACGTGCCAAATCACTCCGTATCAAGCTGGCCAGAAGGCCAAACTACTGCCCCCCAGAGCCCCGAGCACGCTCCCACCTGCCATCTGCTGCTGCCTGACTGCCTGCTGCCCACGTGCACTGCCATTTGCTGCCTGCACATCAGCCAGGGGTGCTGTTGCTGTGACCACCCCTGCTGGAACTGAAGACTCCCGACTGGGATTCCATCGCTCCACAGCCCAGCCCCAGGACCCAGTTGCCCACCCACTCCTGCCTCTGGGGTTGTCATGTCGGGGCAAACACCATCTGTGACCACTGACAACCCCCGGCCAGAGAGGCAGAGGGGCACCAGCTTCAGTGCCACCGAAGTTGGTGTCCTGGTGGAGCAAGTCCTGGGGCAGTATGATGCCCTCTTTGGAAGTTCCCGCGCCGACAAGGAAGGACGGACTCGGATCTGGACTGACATCGTGACTGCCATCAACGCGGAGGGGGTGGCAGTCCGGGACTTACAACATGTCAGGAAGCGCTGGGAGGACTTCAGGTCCAGGACCCTGAACAAGGCCCGGCGCCTCTTGAAGGCAGCGGATGCCAAGGGGCACCGGGGCCACTTGTCGGAAGAACAGATGAGGGTCCTGGAACGCATATCCCCAGCGCTCCACGTCCACGTCCTAGAGAAGCAGACCCGTCTGGAGTCGAGCGGTGAGTGTACATGCATCCTGATTGTGAGCAGTGCGTTTGGTGATTATTCGGTAGTGTGCAGGTTGCACATCTGTTTGTATGGGGTCGAGCATGGGTGGGGGTGTACAGGGCCGTGGGGCTGACACATGCGAGGGCTGTAATGTGTGAGACATGGATGGTGCTTGTGTATGTAGGCTTGCATGCCAAATGCAGTTGTGTGTGCACACATGTTTGGATGAATGTGTATGTAAGTAGACATGTCCGTGATGTCACGCATGTATGTTGTTTTCGGCTGCATGTATGAGCACTGTGTACATGTGCATGTGTGTGTATTTGACAAGGGTGCAACAGTGATGCAACATGGATGCATGTGACAGCGGTATGTGGAAGCCTGATTGGCAGATGTGACATGGATGCCCGTCTGAACACTGCGACACTTGGCAGAGGTGTACACATGCATGCAAGTGTGGTGGTGTGTGTACATGTGTGGTGCACTTCCTGTGTTGCATGTGATGTCTGGCTCCCCTTTGGCTGCTCATGCAGTTGTATGTGTAGGGATGGTGGTGGCAGTTGCGATATGGCTGTGGTATGGCTCATGTGTGCGAGTTGTAATGACGTGTGTTGGGGATTGTGATGACATGTATGAGGTTTGCCAATGCCACTCATGTGCAACTGTCATGTGTGTATGTGTCCATTGTACAGTGCCCTGATGCCTGTGTTTTGTTTCTCCCTGTCTGCAGCGTCAACTGATGAAGAGGGCGGAGAAGGTGCTGTGGAGCACAGCGGCGGGGATCCCACCGCCAGCCGGAGATGCAAGGCCCGGCTCCCCTCCCGTGTTCTCATCTCGTCGGGGAGTGAGGAGTCCGGTGCCGCGTCCCAGGCCGCAGCTGCCGGGGGGAGGTCCAAGAGGCGGAGGTTGGAGTTGGACTCCTCGGCAGCAGAAGGGGCAGCTGGGACCCCACAGGGCCCAACAGGGGAAGATGGCACGGAGTCATCCAGGTTGGTGGGGGGTTTGGTGGAGGAAGAGGCCGTGCAAGCACCAGAGACGGGGTCTGGAGGTGGGGATCCCACTGGTGCTAGTGGTGCAGTGCAGGACCAGGGACAGGAGGCAGCACAGGCCACCGCGGAGGTGCCTGTGTGCAATCCTGTCCCCGATCCTGTCCCTGCATCATCTTGCACCAGCAGGGATGCCTACGTCCAGACCCGTTTTCAGGCAGGGGATGAGCTGACGTCAACTGGCCTTCCTCTGCCTGCGGACGTGGCCATCCAGGTCCGGGTTGAGCCTGTCCTGGCTGGTGTGGCGTTGCGTCAACGGGCCATGCGAGGTGACCTGCAGTCTTTTCATGGAGAGACTGCACGTCATCTCGAATGGCTCGTTGACCACGTCAGCCTGCTGGGACAGGTCACCCAGGCCAGATTCCTCCGTCTGATGGGGCTTGCTCCGACCCCCTCCTCAACTGGACCCCCTACGCGCCAGTCGTCCTCTGTGCCATCTTCCCACCCATCAGTCACCTGGGTGCCCTGTGGTGCTGCCTCTGACGGTGCGGCCAGGCTGGTGGAGGAGGCATCGCTGCCACAGTCGGGAGTCGGACATCCAGCAGGGGTGGCCACATCTACAACTGCACCCCAGCCGGCGGAGGATGTGCAGGCAGCAGGAGGCAGTGCACGGGCAGAGGCAGAGCAGCAGCAGCAACATGGTGGGAGCCATGAAGGCTCGGGGCCTTCGACATCGGAGGGGCAGGCATCGGCCGGAGGGCAGGAGGACCCAGGACAGAGAGTGTCTTCCGTGTGGCAGCGGTTGGGCCACGCCATAGGTGCGGAGCGGTGGCGGGCGGAAGAGGCGCGGCTCACAATGGTCAGGGCGGAGAACTCCATGCGGAGGGCCCTGAGGCGGGCCGAGTGCCTCGAGGCAATCCGCAGGGGGTTGGAGGAGGACACGGCGTCGTCCCTGCGGACCCTCGGGGCCATGGAACAGGACCGCCTCCGGGACATCGAACAGGAGTTCGATGATGCCCTGGCCCGGAACACCACGGAGTGAGCCGCTGGACTTGCCCGCCGCCTTTGTATATAGTTCTTTAGTTTTAGGTTTCCTTTGTTTGTTCTTATGATTTGGAGTCGACGGACACCGCTCCACTTTTTGTATATAGTTGCATTTTAGTTAGGGTTTTTTGTAGGTTTCCTTTGTTCAGTTGGGCTCATGGACCCTTGGATGTTTTGTACATAGTTCTTCATTGGATTGATTTTATTTTTCATTTGACTTTGGACAACATTTTTTTGGATTAGGATTTGGTGGTTTTATTATTTTAAACGGACATGCAGCTTATCTTTTTTTCATTCCCATTGTAGTTTGTTTCATTTCTTTTGCATTCTTTTTTTTTAAATTCAATTTTGTTTTCATACTTCACTGTGTGGTATCATCTCATTGGTTTCATGCATGTCATGTTGGGTGTTTTCCCATTCAATTGCAACCATTGTGTGTGACGGACATGGGTTCATTAGCTTTATGAACATTGGGGGTGTAACATGTAATTTCCATTTCCATGTGGGTGAATGGGTTACTTGGTAGGGCTTTTTGGCTGTGGAGGCTGACCATAACGCACATGATTGGGGATTGTGAGGACCTGGTGGGGGCTGCCCATGGTGGCTGGGGGGTGGGGGTGGTGGGAGACATGAGTGGGGGCCTGGTGGGGGCTGCCCATGGTGGCTGTGGGGTGGGGGCGGGTGGGACACATGAGTGGAGGCCTGGTGGAGGCTGCCCATGGTGGCTGGGGGGTGGGGGTGGGTGGGAGACATGAGTGGGGGCCTGGTGGAGGGTGCCCATGGTGGCTGGGGGGTGGGTGGGAGACATGAGTGGGGGCCTGGTGGAGGCTGCCCCTGGATGCTGGGGGGTGGGGAGGGTGGGAGACATGAGTGGGGGCCTGGTGGGGGCTGCCCATGGCGGCTGGGGGGTGGGGGTGGTGGGAGACATGAGTGGGGCCTGGTGGGGGCTGCCCATGGTTGCTGGGGGGTGGGGGTGGGTGGGAGACATGGGTGGGGGCCTGGTGGAGGGTGCCCCTGCACTGCTGGGGGGTGGGGGTGGTGGGAGACATGCATTGTTGATCAGTAGTGCAAGGTGACATGTGGGTTGGCTGGGGGGCATGCCCATGGTGGATGGGCTGCCTGCGGGACATGAGCAGGGGTGCAGGGTAGTCCCCCGTGGTGTGGGCTGCCTGCAGGGGCCGTGGAGGTTGTGGAGCGTACACCTGGGAGGACCCACACGGCCAATTCATGTGTAGTACTCCCCAGAACCCCTGAAATACACATACCCTGCTGAAATCGCGTGTGGAACTTCCCGCGCACCCCTGAAATACACGTACCCTGCTGAAATCGCGTGTGGAACTTCCCGCACACCCCTGGAATACACGTACCCTGCTGAAATCGCGTGTGGAACTTCCCGCGCACCCCTGGAATACACGTACCCTGCTGAAATCGCGTGTGAAACTTCCCGCGCACCCCTGAAATACACGTACCCTGCTTGCACGGGGCCAATCGCGTGTGGAACTTCCCGCGCACCCCTGAAATACACGTACCCTGCTTGCACGGGGCAATCGCGTGTGGAACTTCCCGCGCACCCCTGAAATACACGTACCCTGCTCGCACTGGGACAATCGCGTGTGGAAATTCCCGCGCACCCCTGAAATACACGTACCCTGATGAAATCGCGTGTGGAACTTCCCACGCACCCATGGAATACACGTACCCTGCTCGCACTGGCCCATTCGCGTGTGGAACTTCCCGCGCACCCCTGAAATACACGTACACTGCTGAAATCGCGTGTGGAACTTCCCGCGCACCCATGGAATACACGTACCCTGCTTGCACTGGGACAATCGCGTGTGGAACTTCCCGCGCACCCCTGAAATACACGTACCCTGATGAAATTGCGTGTGGAACTTCCCACGCACCCCTGAAATGCACATACCCTGCTTGCACGGGGCCAATCGCGTGTGGAAGTTCCCGTGCACCCCTGAAATACACGTTCCCCGCTTGGCGTTTGCTGTTTGCCAGCCCGGTGAACTGGTCCAGGGTTAGCGCAGCCCTTTGCGATGATTTCGCGATTTTGATGGCTTTTCCTTGGGCGGGGGCGTTACTGGCGCTGCTGCAGGGTCGCTGCGATTCTCTGCGCCACGGCTGGTTTGGGAGCCTAAAATCCATGAATACGCTGTGCGCGGAAATCGGTTTTAGCGCACGTGCCTGGCGCAGACAATCGCACGCGGACACTCTGCACCAGCCGCTTGCGACACTTTTCTGCGAAATTCTATGAATTACCTGAGTGTTGGGGCTGTATTAATAAACTTCTTTAGTTGTTCAAACTCCCCTCTACATTCCTCAGACCATATAAATCTCGTACCTTTACTCATGAATTCTCTCATATATCATGTTTTGTCAGAATAGTGATGTATGAATTTCGAATAGTATTCCATCAACCCCAGAAAACCTCGAAGTTGATTTTTGTTCGTAGGTTCAGGAATACCTAAGATTGTATCCACTAGGGCTTTTTTTGGTTTTATTCCTTCTGCATTTATGGAATGACCCAAATAAGTTACTTCATTCTTCTTTATCTTGCATTTCTCTATTTTAAGCGTGAGGCCTCTTTCTTGGATAACTTGTAAAACTCCCAACAATTTTGCGTTGTGTTCATCTTCAGTCATTGCTAAAATAAGTATATCATCTTGGAAATAATGAACTCCTTGGAGATCATCAAACAACTGGTGCATCAGTCTCTGAAACACAGCTGCTACCGATGCCAGCCCAAAAGGCATCCTCTTGTATCTAAATGCCCCTAATGGAGTGAAGAAAGACGGGAGGTTCCTTGACTCTTCATCTAGTACCACCTGGTGATAGGCTGATGATAAATCCAGTGTTGTAAAGAACTTTGCTGGCCTCGTTGTTGTTAGCATCTCACCCATGTTTGGCAACAGATGTCTATCCACCCAAATATTTGCGTTCAAGTCTCTTAAATCCACACACATCCTGATTGATCCATCTGGTTTCCGCACAATAACAATTGGTGAAAGCCATTCGGAGTTTTCTATTAGTTCTATAATGTCTTGTTCACACAATCTCACCAGTTCCTTCTGTAAAGCTTCCCTTGTACCAATTAGAATATTTCGCACTTTGTGCACTATAGGCTTGGCGCCCCTTTTTAGAACAATCCGATGTTTAAATCCTTTTAATGTACCAATGGTCTCATTGAATACTCTGGGAAAACTCTTTGTCAGGTTTTCACTAGTCTCGCAGCTGTCTTGAGTGATGCCTAAAATGGTAACATACTATCCTGGATGTAGTTTGATTTGTAAGGAAGCTTGTTCCCACCATCCTATGATGGAGAACCCATTTTCAGCTACATACAGTTTGCAGTATGTCTTCGTTTCTATAAAACTTAAAAGTACCCATCTATATACAATTATATTGATGGGGATCTTTCCATACCCAGTGGCTCTTACTCTTGTATCTCTCAAGTCTGCTCTTCTCCCATTCAGTTCTTTCTCAAATGTTTCTGTATCCACCATGGTGTATGGTGAGCCAGTGTCAACCATTACTCTTAATGACACACGATTTACTAACATAGACACCCATGAACATACACCTCCTTCAGCTGGTGATAGTGTCAGGATTTGTACTTGTTCTTCCATCTCGTTTGTGATAGACAACAAACTTCTCGGGGCACTAATGCATTCCACCACCTTTATGTTCGATATACTGTTCTTCATAAATTGATTCCCATCACTTTGCATTCTACTCATGAGATGTATTCCAGCTCTCCATCTTCCCCTGGTATTTCGTCATACTTTCCCAAAATGACCTACTTAGCCACACCTATAACATTCTGCAGAATATTCCGGGCATTCTTTCTCAATGTTGTTATGTCTGCATCTGCCACATTTGTAGCACCTGCCTTGCATTCTATTAGTTGATTCTCTCTCTTTCCTCTTATTATTGTTAGAATTGTCTTTTGCCATTCTTCTAATCATTGCAATTAAATTCTCCTCTTCCCTGTCAGAAGTTCCTTCGTGAATGTCTTGAATGCACCTTACTTCTCCACTTTCTATCTTGCTCTGAATTTCCTTCATGCATTTGTCTCCTAACTCCATTGATCTGGCTATTTCAATAGCTTTTTTCCAGGGTCGGGTCTTTCGCTTGTCACAGGCGTAACTGAATTCGAGAGTCTGCAACTTGTAAGACTAATTGGTCTCTCAAATATTAATCCGCTATCCCCGTAACGTGCATGTTGATATTAGACCTCTTAGAGCAGCCATATATGTGTCAACACTTTCTCCTTTGTTTTGCCTTTCTGAAAACATTGTACGGTTCTAATACTATGTTAGTTTTATTCCCAAAATGCTTGGTTAATTTTACTACAGCCGACCCATATTTCTTGTTATTGCCAGAGCCAGTGGCCCCCTCTTCAGAACCATCATCATCATTTTTTTTTTTAAATATATTTTTATTTTATCTCAACCAAACAACATTACAACGAAACATAAATAAAACACTTCAAACAACAAAACCAAACAAACAAAAAATAAGGCACTGCAATCCCCATCCCTCCCCCCTATGAGCCTGTAGAGTGTCCGCCATCAGTGTCCGTTCCGTGCGGTGGGGCCACATCGCTCTCAAGTCCAGCCGAGGCCGATCCCGCTCCGAACAGCTCAGCTAACAATAACTTCCATGCCGTGAGAGAGCCTATTTCTTCCTCATCCCCTGCCATACTGCCTTCTTGCCACGCTGTCGTTTCGGCATCCGCCCATTTTTGGAGATCCCGCCACCAGACCTCCACTCGCGGCTTGTGGCATTTCTTCCACTCCATGGCTATCCTACGTTTGGCAAGCACATAGGCCAGATCTTTAAGTTTCTCAACATGTCGAAGCTTACGCGCTCTGGGATACCCTCCCAGCAGACAAGCCCAAGCCGAATCCACCTTAAGTGTGATACCCCTCCCTGCCAGCCTCCGCGCCACTTCACCCCAATAAGTTGCAATCACTGGGCACGCCGAGAACATATGTATCATGTCCGCATTCTCTTCGTTACACTTGGGGCACGCCTGGCGCCCACTACCTAGAAATTTGGAAATTCTAAGGGGGGGTCATATATGCCCTGTGCGTAATATAGAGCTGTATCTGCTTGAACCTGGCGTTCCTCGATACCTTTTTGTGATACCCCAGGGCGCGCTCCCACATCCCATCCGACATTGGGGCCCCCATCTCCGCTTCCCACTCCAGTCTCAGGTGCCCCAAATGCTTCCCAACCTTTGTCATCAACATCTCATACAACCTAGAGACCTCGTGCCCACCCTCTGATGCGTCATACATTATTTCCAGTGTGGCATCCGGTTCATCGGCCAAAGTAGTTTCGGGCCACGTGCTCCGGACCTCCCGGACCACCCTATGATATGTTACATATTGACCCCTGTGTAGCCCCGACCCTGCCTCCAGTTCATCAAACTCCATCAGGGTCCCATCCTGCCAGATGTCGCCCATAGTGATCAATCCCACTGACTCCCAATACGTCCGGATAATAGTTCTCAGCTGCCCGTCCTCCTTTGCCAGGGCGATCAAAGGCAACTGCGGCATACACGGCAAGGGGTCACCCATCATCCGACAGGCACGCTGCCATATATTCCTGCCAAGGGCTAGCATCTTAGGACACTCTCTCATCCATGAGCCAGTCACCCAAATCACCTCCCGCAGATAGAAGGGGGAACAGTCTCTCCCTAGCAGCCTATGTTCGGGGGTCTCTTCATCTGAAAGCCACCTGGCCACATATTGCAGTTGCGCCGCAATATAATAGGCCTCAAAGTTCGGCAGCTTCACGCCACCTTTCTCGTAAGAGTTCTGCAATTTCCATAATGCGACCCTGTTGCGCGTGCCGTGCCACAGGAAATTCCTACACACACTATGTAACTTAGCGAAAAACTTCCTAGGTATCATATACGGGATGTTATTAAAGTAATGCAGGAGCCTGGGCAGCACCACCATTTTAAGCATAGCTCCGCGACCCATCATAGCTAAAGGCAATCTTTCCCAGAACCTCATACACCTCTCAATCTTTACCACAGCTAGTTCAGTATTATACCTGTGTTCTTCCTCGGTCGTGTGATACACGTCAATGCCCAAGTACCGGAAGGAGCTCGTTGCCCATGGAATCCGCAGCACTGGCAACCTCTCTGCCGGTATCCCCACATAACTGCCTAGCGGGAATAGTACGGATTTCTGAGGGTTAACCGCTATGCCGGACAACCAGGCGTACCTCTCCAATACCTCCAAGATATACTGCAAATTCTCTTCCGGATGTTTCAGGTATAACAGCATATCGTCTGCATACAGGGATATAAGATGGCACTCTCCTCCCACCTCTATGCCCACCGGATCATACTGCTGCCGGAGGTAAACTGCTAAGGGTTCGAGGGCCAGTATGTACAACATTGGGGACCAAGGACACCCTTGCCTGGTGCCTCTGCCTAACTGCCATCTATCTGACACCACTGCACCCGTACGGACCCTAGCCAGAGGCGCAATATATAATAGCTCGGCCCACCTCCTGTAGCATGGTCCCAGTCCGAACTGCCCCAAAGCCGCCAGCAGCCATGGCCATCGAACAGAGTCAAACGCTTTAACTGCGTCCAGCGCCACTATCGCCATTTCGCTGTCCTCACTGCCCCCCCATTCCACCACCCTGTGAAGGCGTCTGTGATTGTGAGTAATATTCCTGTTCGGGACATAGCCCGTCTGGTCAGGATGGATCAGCTTGCCTATTACCCTCCGCATTCTGGCCGCCAGGAAAGCTGTCAGGATCTTGCTGTCCTGGTTCAGCATCGACAGGGGCCGGTAGGAGCCACAATCATGCCCCGGTTTATTGGGTTTGGGGAGCGGTACTATAATCGCCTCCCTGAGTGATTCCGGCAGCCGCCCCACCTCGAACGCTTCATTAAACATCTCCAGCATGGGCGGGAGCACCTCCTCCCCATAAGCTTTATAAAACTCACTGGGGAACCCGTCCGCTCCTGGAGCCTTGCAAGTGGGTAGCTGCCGCACAATCTCCTGCAGCTCCTCCAGAGTGATCGGAGCATCCATCTCCTCTCGCTCTTCGTCACTTATCTTGGGCAGGCCTATGTCTTCAAGTACTACCTCTATCTCCTCCCGGCTTCCCCCCTCTCGATCCTCATATAATGCTTGATAATATTCCGCGAATGCTCCATTCACCCCTTCCTGGGTGTCCTCCTCCACTCCCTTTTCAGTGATAACTGATCGGATCGGGGATCTTGGGGTCTCACTCTTATACAGCCAAGCAAGAAGCCTGCCCGTCTTGTCTCCCCCGGCATGCAACCTCTCAATGTACTTCCTGTAATTCAGATTACAAAGCCTGTCCCAATGTTCTGCGCACCTCTGTTGCAGATTAATGACCTCCTCCGTGTCCGTCCCCCCTCCCCCAGCTCTCTCTCCAACTCAATCTCGGCTCTACGCAGATCTGCCAGGACTCCTCCCATTAATCCCTTGGATTTAGCAATGGCAACCCCCCTCATTACAACCTTAAAGGCCTCCCACAAAGTACCCGCCGACTTGACGCTGCCTGTGTTCGCTTCAAAGTAAGCAACTATCTCCTCCCTCACTTCCTCTCTGAAGACTGGGTCCCTGAGCGCTTCCGCCCTAAGGTGCCATGTCGGAATTCGCGCTCGTGGGGGACAAAGCTGCCAACGCATGACCAGGGGCGAGTGGTCCGAAAGGACTCTCGCCCTGTAGTCTATCTGGTCACACTCCGCGACGACGTCCGGCGTGGCGAAAAAGTAATCTAGCCTTGTGTGTAACTGGTGCGGGGCCGAGTAATGCGAATATTGCCTCACGCCAGGGTGTCTCGTCCTCCACACGTCTGCCAGGCCAAGGTCTACCAGCAGCGCCTGCAGTACCCTAGCCGCCGGGCTGGGCCTGTCCACCCTGTCATCCGACCTGTCCTCTTTGGGGTTTAGTACACAATTAAAGTCCCCTCCCCAAATCACAGGACCCCCCATCCCTTCACCCAGTCTTGTGGTCAGTGTCCTAAAGTATGTAGCCGTGTCACGGTTGGGAGCATAAGTATTTATAATGCACACTGCTTTATTTTCCACAAGCCCCCTTACCATGACCAGCCTCCCATCAGACTCCACAACCTCCCCAAGTAGCTTAAACGGGACATGTGGTGCAACCCAAATCAGCACACCTCTAGCATAGGCAGAATATGTAGATCCAACTACTGTCCCTCTCCACTTTCTCCCCACCAGTTCCAGTTTATCCCGTGTCAGATGTGTCTCCTGTAACAAGGCGATATCTATCTTTTGTCTTTTTAGGTACAACATGACCTTGTTACGCTTAAGGTAGCTGTTAAGCCCTTTAACGTTCCACGTTAGTATCCTAAGGTCCCCCATGATGTAGCAGTAGCTCCCATCCCTCTCCCAGGTCCACTCGCCTCCCCCCTACCGCAAGGGCCCCCATCCCCAGTTTCTCTCCCAGGCTCATATAAAAAACTGACCCACCCCACCCCACCCCCCTAACCCAACCAACTGCCCAGCTCCATCCCTGGATCTCAGGCATCCCTGTGTTCGGTTCTCTCTGGAACCCAAGTAGAGAACCGGACAGGGTGTCACCCCACACACCGTGACTAACCTAAACTCAAACTGGGGTACAAAGAACAGCCCCCGGAGGCTCCCCTCCCACACTTCCGTATCCGCGCACACGGACCATGTTTCAAAGTCCTAACGCATACACTACCATAACAAAGTCCCACCGACTATATTCCAGTCCCAATATTTATAGCCCAACCGGGCCCGCAGCGTCACTTATCTCTTCCCGTTCCATCCGCCATCCGCTCATCTGGCTCTTGAGGACAATTTTGTGCATCGAGCCATTCCATGGCCTCCTCCGGAGTGTCAAAAAACAGTGTCTTAGTCTTGAAGAATATCTTCAATCTGGCCGGGTAAAGCAACATATACTTGTACCCCGCTGCCCGCAATCGCCTCTTGACCGCCCCAAAGTTCATGCGACTACGCTGCACTTGCAGGGTGTAATCGGGGTAAGCAGTAATGGTCGCCTCTCCTCGCTGTATGGTGCCCCCCTTACGAAAGTGCTCAAGGATCCTTTCCCGATGCCGATAGTTAAGGATCTTGGCGATCACAGGCCTAGGTGGGTTCCCCGGCGGTGGTCTCCTGTTCAAGGCCCTATGCGCCCTCTCCACCACAAACCCCTGCGACAGGGCTCCCCCAGTGATCTCCTGCAGCAGCAAGTTCTCAATAAACTCTGTGGGATTCTGGCCTTCAGCCCCCTCCGGCAGGCCCACGATGCGAACGTTATTTCTCCGAGCGCTCCTTCCGCCTCTTCAGCCCTACTTTCCAAGTTACCCACCCGCTGCACCAGGGCATGGATATCGCGCTTATATGCAGTGCAGTCCGCCACAGTAGGGCCCATCTCCTTTTCCAGAGTTTCCGTGCGCTCAGCCAGGGCTCGTACATCCTGCCTCAGGAGGTTCACATCCTCCTGCACCGCACCGACCTGTAGTTCCAACGCAGTCTTCAATTCGACCACAGCAAGTTGGAGCTTGGTCTCCCACGTCGCCTTCAGGTCCGCGATCGCAGGGAGGACCTCCTGGTTCGCACCCCCGGCGGCCATCTCCTTGTTCTGAGTCTTATCCTTGCTCCTGGCACCTTCCAGGCCGGGCGACGTCTTGGCGTATTCGTCGAGCGTAGGCTGTTTATTCTTCGCCCTCAGAGGTTTGTTCGACATATCTCCAGTCAGGAGCGTCCTTCTGGCCGCGCTCCGGTCCAGGCCAGGGAGGCACCGTGCCCATACACCACGACTCAGTTGAGAGTCCCAGCTCGCCCGACAGCCTCAGGCACCGCTGTTGTACGGCGCTCCCCCCAGATAGGGAGGGTCGCGCTGCCCCCTTCGTTCCGCTGAGAGGGCGCACGTATGCTGTGGTCCCGATCTACCGCTCCTTTGTCCCCTCGTCAAGCGGCGGCGGCCATTTTGTCATCCGTCGAGATCTCGCCACCAGTGCTTCATTCGGCTCTTAAGTACACGTGCGCACCACGAACCTGTGTAAAAATGTGTCCTCGCGTGCAGCCGGACTTCATGTTCACAGTCTTCCCACTTTCCGCCAAATCACAGCGGTCCTTGCGCGGTATCAGTCGGATTATGTACGGATCAGCGGGAGCTCCCGTACAGGCACGTCCTTTCACATGGCTTCCAAGCCACGCCCCAACCATCATCATCATTAACTAAATATTGTAATGTTCTGAATATTCTTAGGGATTCAGCACCTACACAGTTGAGTAATGTGGCTTCTTTAAGATCATCATTGAACTTGGCTCCTCCTGTCACTGTAAGATACACTTGAAAGCTGTCCAGCCATTGTTCCAAAGTGCATATTGGATTTCCTGGTTGTGCAAGGAATTGAATTGGAGCAGCAATATTTTGCATTTTAGTTGTTATATTATTTGGATACTGTTCTGATAAAGTGTGATGATTCTTGCCTTATTGGACAATATTTCCAATAGTGTGCTTTATACTTGTGTCAAAGAAAACATTTCAATGCTGTTGCCTGCTCATCAAATGCCACTTTCAGTGTTCCCAGGGGTATGGCTGAAACTTCGGGCATTGGAGTGACACTTGCAGATTATTCAGGCGCTATTGATGCTCCTTAAGTTCCCTCTTCTGAAGCTTCTGTGGCAGAAAGCTTGTGGAAATGTGAGCTGTTCAGAGTCACTTCCTTGTCAGTTCTTCAGGCTAGGACCGTAGTTGCTTTGATATGAGAGATTATCAAAGCATAGTGGTCAAATGTAGACATGCCCTTGTGAGTAGGAAGTTGGCACGTCAATATAGCATCACCTATTTTGATATCAGCATCCCCAGCTTTGCGACAAAGGTCAGCATAATATTTTAATTTTTATTTTTGGCTGGAGTCTCTGATGTGAAGGGAACGAGCATCCCATACAATTTGGGTTTTCTTGGGTAGGTGTGCAATCTGTGTTCTAATCGTGTGTCCACAAATCTTTTCCGAGGAGCATCAGTTGGTAGTCTCAATAGGGGTGTTTGGGTAGTCTCACAGTAGCACACAGACCTTGAACTATTGCTTTATTTGTGAGTCGGAAGGCTTGTGGGACGGTACTGATGTTTCTTTTGAATCTTCCTGCAAGGCAACTATCCTGTGGCTAGAGTGGCTTAATCTTGGGATGGTAAAATCACAGATAGTTGGTGAAATCTCTGAATCAGTTCCATTGAATGGAGGACTGTTGTCAGATATAATGCCACATGGGACTCCAGTGCAGAGGTAGGTTTCAGGTTGGGATTTGGTTGTAAAAGCTGTATCATATCAGGATCTTTCAAGGAGAAATATCTCCTTTGTTGTGCTACAGTGTCTGTCTGATTTATTATAGGATCACTTGTGGTTGGATCAACTTGCTTGTTAAGGTCGGGGTTTTGTCAAATAATGGAGCAGCCTTGTCATGCAACTTGCCATGATGGTAGGATGGGGTATAAGTAAAATGAGTAAAAAATAACATCCAGTGAGTTTGATGAGAAATTAAACATCGAGCTTCCTTCAAGAAGTCTAGGTTCTTGTGGTCCATCAGAAGTTCTATGGTGTATCCTTCTAAATAATGCTGCTAATGGCTGAAAGTTTCCTTTATTACCAATAACTCCTTGTCATATAATGGTTAGCTCCATTTGGCGGGAGTTCAATGCTTTGAAAAGTATGTTACTGGATCAAAGTGACCATCTACTTCATTTTGGGAGAGAACCTCTCTGAGGGTGAGGTATTGGAGGCATATGTGTCCTGGGTGAAAGGGCCTGATAGTATCAGGTTGAAGCAGTACTAGAGCTGAACAGAATGCTTCCTTCAAGAGGTCAAAAGTGTGTTGTGTTTAGGGATCCATGAAAAATGGTTTCACTTTCTCTGTGGGTTATGTTAGATATTGGGCTATCACTGATAAATTGCAGATAAATCATCAGTAGAAGTTGGTGAACTCATGGAACCGCTGGACCTCCATTACCGTTTGTGGTTGTCACCAGTCCAACAATGCTTTAATTTTCGCATGTGCCTTCGCTAGCCGTGAGGATGTAACCCAGAAATTCTATTTTGTGGGTATGAAACTGGCATTTCTCCAGCTTGGTGTACAAGTGATTATTCCTGTGTCATTGCAATACTTTGTGTATGTGGTGCTTGTGGTCATACAGGGATAGATTAGGATGTCATCCAAATATATTTCCAAATACAAACCGGTGGTCTCATCGAACAAATCTGAAATTTGGTGTTGAAATGCAGTTGCTGCATTGCATAAACCAAATGGCATGACAAGGTATTCATAATGACCGAATTAACTTGTGAATGCTGTTTTCCACTCATCTTTCCGTACCCTGGCCAGGTTATAAGGGTCTCGTAGGTTCAGTTTTGTGAATCACCATGCAGTGTAGTCTTGGTAAATGAGATTTGGTATGAAGGGGAGGGGATACTGTTGTTTTTCTGTGATGTTATTCCATTCTCTATAGTCAATGCAAGGACGTTGATCCCTAGTCTTCATTTTGATGAAAAATATGAATGCCCCTGCTGGGAAGGCAGAATGCTGAAGGAAGTCTTATTGACAGAATTTTCAATGTATTCATTAAAGATGGCTTCTTCCTGTGTAGTGATTGAACTGACCAAGCCATGTATGAGATTGATGGAGCAATCATCTGGCCAATGTGGAGTTATTGTTGCGTCTTAATAGGAGAAAAAACATCATCAAATTCCTGGTGGTCTAAAAGTAGTGAACCAATGGCTGCTACTTGGTGAGAATGAATGGTTCCTAAAGGAGGTACTTTCTGTCTGTTCGTACGGCAGACCCCCTGTCAATACTCGAGGGGAGGTGTACCTGTTGAAAAGGATAGTATATGTTGAGGAAGCCTAGGTCTTCCCAATATCACCTTTAACTGTGATTCATGTATCAAGTTAAACTGAATGAACTCCTGATCCTATAATTGCGTTAGTGCAGCCACTGTAGTGTGGGTTACTGCTCCAGACTTTAACGGTGACCCATCCAATGCCAGAACAGGATGGGAGGCTGCCTTTAAAAGAATAGAAATGCAGCATTGTTGGGTGAAACCCAAGTCCATGTAATTGCAGGATGCTCCCAAGTCCAGTAAGGCTTTGACTTGTACAGGGTCTCAGTGCCGAGGAACTTCACTGGTAAATACGCATGCAGGGATTGGGTTTTGCAGGGTGACAGTTTTGGGAGTGCATGTGTGCGTGGTCTGTGCTGGAGAGAGGACTGCCTTTCATCTTTGAATTAAGCCGTTTTCCAACTTGATCAAGGGACAATCTCTTATAAGGTGGCTGCACGTGTCCTAATGCATACACAGATTTTAGTGCCTTTGCTGTTGTCCCTCTTCCCCTGTCAACGGTCCTTGTATGCCACAAAATGTCCTTAGGTTTCGGGATTGTTCACTTATGGAGACTTTATGGCTGTCTATGGGTTCACTCTGGTTTAAGAAGCTTTACTCTATGTTGAATTCCTTTATGTTGCTGCATCCATTGATCTACGTGGAGAGACACGTCAATCAGTTCCTCCAGAGTGTGGAGTTGAGGGCATTTTGTAAATCTTCTTTGAGTTCATATTAATATACAGCACATTGCATTTCTTCGGGGCCATTGACCCTGAGTTACTATCTTTTTAAAGTTGGTGATAAATGCAATCCTATCCTAGGATCCCTGCTTCAAAGTTAACATCTCAACTCCCTTAACCTATGTGCTTTGCAGGAGATAAAGCATTCCCTTAAATGATGCACTAAGTATAGCGTAGTTCAGTAACATGGGGTCAATGGAACTCAGTAAGGGCACTGTCCAAGCCATTTCCTTGCCACCCAGAAGAACGCTCATGTACCCTTCAGAGCAGCAAACATGAATTAGAGTGGCTCCCCTGAGAATATTGCTTTCAGTAAAATCAATGGGCGAAATACAAAAAAACAAACCAATTGCTGGACATTTCTTTGCAGTATCACTATATTTCAAAAGGGATGGTCTGCACGTTTCTTGACTTCTTTACAAGAGAAAGCCAAAATCAATTGGAGGGGTGGGTGAAGCCTCAAGCCTCAGGCCGCAAGAGAGAGCAGCAGTGGTGGCTCTTCACCTGGGAAGAACCTTCTGGCCGGTTGACGACTTTCTCCAATGAGTTGGTGCCACAAAGCATCACAGCCACAGAGCAGGCCAAGACAGGGTATGTGATCTCTCCAGTGAAGCTATTCAACCAATGCTTTATTTATGGGCCAACTCCAAGGACAACAGTGGAAGGGAGCTTTGAAGTGCAGGTGTGGAAACTGAGGAGCAGTGACGGGAGAGGAAAGATTCAAATCATGATTGAGGAGAAGGTCTGCATGGAAGTGGCTAAGAAGGTAGGAAGAGATGAGGGGATTGTTAACGTGAGGTGGGTGCTAAGGTGGAGGTTGGGAGGGACATCAGGAAGAGCTGAGAGGAGATAAAGAGGCCCAAGGAGGCTGTAAGGAGAAACATCAAGAGGAACGAGGAAGAGGTAAACGAGAGCACTAAAAGGAGCAGAAAGGCAGGGGAAGGTCATAAGGAGAAAGGGGAAAGAATGTAGTGGTACAAAAGTTAAAGAGAAGGAACAACCACAATTATAACAGACTAGGAGGATTTAAGGATACTGAGAAGAGGATTGGAGGAAGATGAACAGGCAAACTAAACCTTTATGGAGAGTAAGTTAAGGAGGAAAACAGGAATGAGCATGTGGCAGGCCATCGAGGAGGCTCTTAAAGAAGAGAAGGAAAAACAAGATGGAGAGCACAGAATAGGAGGCATGAGATGGTTGCAAACCGTCAAGGAGGTGAGTGAGGTGATTGAGAATGGGCCATCATAGAAACCAAGTGCCAGTCTCAGCTCCCTGGGATGGTGAGATGGTGAGCGTAACCAAGGCAAGCCCATAGAGAGAGTGTCAGTTTCTGCCTCTTAGTGGTTGCTCTGGGGAGTTTGCGCACCATCACCCTCTATCTGAAGAGTCATTTGCCCAGGTTTAGTGAGTGACCCCTGAGATCCAGGATGGGAAGCACAGGACCTGAATACACATAAGTAGAAACCAGAATAATAGGTTTGGGGATATTCAAACTATCATGCCTGTGAATTTCAGAGAATATATCGTGGTCAGGTATCCATGCATTGCAATTGTAAACCCCGAGATTTTTGTTAAACTCCACCCACTTTTCTTGAAGTCAGACCTATTTGAGCACAGAGACTTTATGGGTCTGAACTGCAATGTTGAGTTGCTATTTTATGAGTTTGGCCCATCCAGTAACTTTCCTGATAAATCTTGCATAGTTCTCTGTCTTCCTCATATTGATCTACTCGGCTTTCTGACAAGACTCGAGATATCAAACACTACCACAAAATACTATGGTGGCCAACAGCCAATATAGAGATATAGCAGCTCATGGGAATCTTAAAAAGGCATTGCAAAGTCTGAGGCAGCAAAGGGAAGACCTAAAACTCGAACTATATTGGTTCATCAGAGATTTCTGAGCAGCTATACTGGTTTGTCAGAGAATACTGAGTGATATACCACTCATCCACAAAGTGTGCACCTGCCACTGTCCGGCCAAGCACTGGTTGGTACTATATTGTGTACTCTAGCAGAAATTCAGATGGTACATGCAGTGTCATGTGAGCAACATGCAAATTAGTAAACACCATGGAGCATGCCATGCAGACTGACAAGTGGGTACAGCAAAATAAGGGGCTAGCCCGTGTATCAATAATATGCCCATAGATGTAATTGGAGATAAACACAATTGCATACAAAGGACATTCCCAATACCGGGGACAGATTCATGTTTATATTTTATTATTTTTAAAGCACTCGCTGTTACAGGATTTGTTTGTTTTTTAGTTGCGCAATTGTGTTTTGTTGTCTTAGTTGCGTATTTATAACGCGCTTAAATAACCAAAGGTTTCTATGCACGGATCCGGGGATCGAGCCTGTGTTGCTTCCTGTTGTCTTGCTTCCAAGGCGAGCACGTTGCCGCTGAGCTATCCTCCTGGTACAATTTTTTGTTTTGTTTTCCACACAGAATGTATCAAATCTTTTTTGATACTTGTTGAATTATAGTATTTTTTGTTGGTAGGGTTTTGAGATTCTATTTTTGCACAATTCATGGTGTTGTTTAAAATAGAAGGAGTATATATTTTCTCATTGATCTGTCATGGTTTGGGGAATTTCCTTTGTATGTTAAGACTTAACACCATGCTGTTAGCTACTGACACCCAAGAGGAAAGTTCAGAATGTCATTTGAAACAAATTCGCTGACCATCAGCAAGGAGGGAAGTCACTGTGACCGGAAATATGTTACAGTTCAAGAGAGTGAAGACCAGCATCTGGTCTTCCCCAATGAACTTTCTTAAAACTGAGAAGCGGCTTGGAAACCTATACCCTGAGAAGTGTGATCCCCTGGTGCCACAAACGTGAACAGGTCACCCAGGGGGGTGTTGGTAGGTCTGGAAAGATCCGGGGCTACACTAATGTCGGGACTGTCTGGTGTCGGGGCTAGCTAGCCTTTTGGTTGTAGCCCCTAAGCTTCTATCCAGGGCTACAACCAACAGACCCAGGACTATAGCCCCCCACCCCTATACACACTAACAATGCCTCTCAGGTCTCCTGTTTCAACAAACTCCCCACACCTGAGAGGTTCAAAGCAGCACTTGGGACCACATCTCTGCAGATCTGTAAAACTGATAGGCTTCCACACAGAAACGCTAAAGTGACAGTTTTGTCAAGAGATATTAGGTTCGCAGGTGTGACCCCGCATTAGCAGTCACGCTGTGAATGATTTAGGAACGTATGCCGTCATCTGCACGGGCATGAAGGCACAGGCTCAATAAAGATGGGTGGTCCCTGCTGCGCACATGCCCTTCTCCCAGACAGATATGGAAACAGTGTGAGACTCCTTCATGTTCACACATCAGGGGCACCCTGCAGGCCATGTGTCAGAGCAGGGATCCCCATAGCTCCTTGGCCATTAGCAATATTTGCATATCAGATGAAATGGTGAACATCATCTGTACCTAAACTAAACAGGCCGCTTTTCAAGTAGGGGGGAAATGATTCCAGCCCAAATTATAACTAGAATAAACTTAATATTACAAATAGAATATGTAACTGGGCAGCAATTAATCACAATCTAGTCCAAGCGAAGTTGCAATGACTGTTACCTTGATGCAGGTAATGTTCCTCAGCACTGTCTCATTAATTCCTGACATCGACTCTACCAACTTCGGCAACTATTGCCCATGCACAGGGATGGCAGCAGTGCCATCAGCAATTCTCCCACTCTGCCTCCCCATTCCAGATGCCACCCACCTTGATGCTCCCTGCATACTATCGCACGCATCCTGAGCATGGCACAGTTGTTCCTGGGTAATGCACTCCATGAGCTCCTGTCTCTGCTCGCTCTGGGTGAGACTATCCCATATTGTGTCCAGAGTTGATTGGGGGAATGGGGATGATGGGCTAAAGGACGGTTTCCTCCATGATGCACATGCCCAGCACCTGCAGGGGCATCATCACCCTCATCACCATGAGGGGTGGCATCAGTGTCCTGCTGTGGGTGCCTCTGCAGTGCATGGGCAGTGGATAAGGCTGAAGGAGTGAGCAAAGGGGAAAGTGGGATAAAGGTAGAGGTGTGCATTTGGGGGGGGTATGCCCACCCTTGCAGCAATAGGAGTGTGTAGTATAGAGCTGGAATATGGCACAGGCAGACTTTGGGCAGAGGTTATTTTGCCAGAGTGGTAGTGAGAGCAGCAGTGACACTCTGGGCTGCGGTCGGAGTGGTAACAGTTGCTGTAGGAGTCGCAGAGTCAGGATTGGCAGAGGTGGTGGTAGTAGCCACAGTGTCACTGGATGGTGCTCGTGGTCGGTGTGTCTATGGGTGTGTCCATGGGAACTATGAAGACAGAGCTGGTGGTCAATCCTGGTAGTGTGGGCAGAGGGTGATGCTAGGGTGGATGCAGTAGGTATAGAAGTGGCTGTGTGCTGTACCTTCTTCCTCTCCCAGTCTGGCTTGCATACCTATTGTGCGAGAAGTTACATGCAATGCCCACACGAGGATGATTGAGCATTAGTCCTACAGTTTGTTTCATTCCTACAATTTGTTAGCAGCACTATGACGTAGGGAAGGGTGCAGATGCTAGACATAGGATATCTAGGACTTGCAACCTGTGTGAGAATGCATGCTGTGGGTGATGTGAGATGATAGTGGCACTACAGTGGGTACAGTTGATGATGTGTTGGTACTGATGATGGCATGCCCCTTACTTGATTGGTAATCCTTAGTGTACAGGGTTTGTTGCAACTGGTTGGTGAATGGGTAGATATGATATGGTAGGGTAGGTTATTTATAGCGCTCTAAATACCCAGAGGTTTCTAAGCGCGGACCTGGGGGATCGAACCTGTGTTTCTCCGTGTCGTCTTGCTTCCAAGGTGAGCATGTTGCCGCTGAGCTATCCTCCCGATGACGTATGTCTGGAATATGTCTATTTAGCCCTTTAGATTTCTGATGTGTAGGTCATGATGCATCATGCTTTGAGGCTGCATGTGTGTGAAACAGACAAGTTATAGTTATTGGCATGAATTGAGAACCTTGTGGACACTCCAGGATACATGACACATCCCTTTTGTGAGAGGTTTGGAACATTGACGACATGCGAATTATCAGTTCATATCCTGTTTTCTGGGTGTGACCTGCTTTGAGGCTTCATTACTATTATGTCTTGTCATTCAATATGTGATTTTGACATTGACAAATGGACTATCATGTACTCCCCAGGGTCTGCTTGGCTGCCAGTTCTAGCCTCAGAGAGCTTCCAACACCCACCAGGCCGGCCATATGTAAGATGCTGCCGACAGTCTCCTCCCGGGAAGTCAGTTTAGGGGGATCTACACTGTTTCCGCCGATGACAGGTTTCTCCTTCAGGTGGTGTGTCAAGAGAGTGGAAACTCCGGCCGTCACGTAAATCCACCTGTTTTTAATGTCTTCAGTATCTCAGGGCATCATCTCCGCTGCCCCTATCTTATCCTGCACTTCTGTCCAGATAGCAGTATTCCTCTGGTGTGTGGTTTTGCTACTTTGGCCCTAAAATAGCTCACTCACATGTGCCACAACCTCCTTCCCCATAATGGGCAGCTCAGCTTTTGTGACGTTGAGCTTGTACACCTTCATTTCCTGCACTTTAGGTTTTTATGTATCCCACTGTCATGTGTGCAACCACTACTCCCTTGGATGGAACAAGGAAATGGTTGATTTTCAGTTGATTGCGTTTTTAAAGATGGCTGCTGCTCAATTTCCCATTTTTGGTATGACATTACTTTCATTGCACTGTAGTGTAGTGCCGCCATTTTGTGGGGGATTCACTGTGCTGTAATGCTTCTAAATACAGCAGTCAGTAATGACAAATCCCCCCAAATGTGGCAGATGTAACGCTCGTTAAGTTGCTCCGGCATGGATTCATCCACTTGGAATTACTGTTAGTGTGAGGCACATTCGTGAAAGGCCATAGACTTGAAATATAGTGGTAATTCTGCTGACCACATTGGCCGTAACATTGCCTCTGTATTGATGTTGCCTAGGGATCTAGGCCCAATGAAGGACGCACACGCGGAGGGATTGGAGGAACGTCTTTATTCTTTTACAACTATGGAGTAATAATCGCTTGCCGCACACGTGCCCCAGAACCCCCTTTCTTCCATCAGGCTCCGCCTTCCCAACGGCGGGGGCTCAAGAGTGTTAACTCCTTGAGCCCCGGGTAACACTACCCCCGAACAATATGTCCAAACATCAACTTAACACTCTGTGCTTAAACAACACCTTAACACTCTTCAACAAGTCTCATCGGTTTCCTTATGATTCGTCGCGACCTCTCACCTTGAGTTTCGGGCTCTGAAACCTCTTGAGTTACCGCTCTTTGGCTCGTCTCTCCAGGATCTCCCTCTGGGGGAATCCATAACTCATCCCGCTGCGTCTGCGGTTCTGGGGAGACGGCCCTCTGTGGTATTTCTGCACCTTCTCTTCTGACGTAGTGCCTGAACTGTTGACAGTTCCTGGTGACAGCTCTGTTCTGATCTTCAGCTGTCACCATCGTGCCTTTCACTGCGACTATCCTCATGGGACCTGGAGCAAAACGCGGATCCGTCTTCCTGGTAGTTGGCTGTTGTACCAGGACCTCATCACCTATGCGAAACTCTGGTGTTACCGCTCCGCGCCGTGCATCAGTACGGAACCTCGCATTCTCTTTTGCCTCAGCATCCCTTTGGAGTAGATCCTCGTCGACCGGCTCTGCACTTGACAGGTTTCGCGGAATGCGGGTTCGCACCTCGTAGCGAAACATGAGTTCGGCAGGCGTCTTATTTGTAGCATCATGAGGAGTGTTCCGGTAGTCTCTTAAAAGACGACACAGTGCCTGATGCGTGTTGACTGCGTCAAGTTGTGCTCTCTGTATTGTCTTTTTGATCGACGCCATAAAGCGCTCAGCCATTCCGTTCGCTTGAGGGTGTCGGGGGGTTATCTTCATATGTCTGAAACCCAGGTGCTCTGCCAATGTCGCAAACTCATGCCCACAGAACGGTGGTCCATTGTCAGATTTGACCCATTTGGGGATCCCCCATTCGCTGAAGACCTCCTCTATCGCCGCCGCCACCTGGGGAAATGCCGTGGAGTTGACCACCTTCACTATAGGGAACCTCGAATGTTCGTCTATGAAAAGTAGGAGGTAGTCGCCTGCGTCAGTGGGCCCATAGAAGTCCATGGCTATCCGTTCCCACGGGCGATCAGGTATTTGAGTGTGTTGGAGTGGGGGCGGACGTTCAGCAGGGGCTGTACACTGGCAGGCATGGCAGTTCCGTACCCACTCATCGACAGCGGCATCCAGGAAGGGGAACCACACATGGCACCTGAGCTGTTTTTTCGTGTTTTCGGCTCCTCTGTGGCCTTCATGGGCGACGCTGACCACCTCACTCCTGAGCGTGGCGGGAATGACGATCCTGCACCCTCTTAACAGAATGTTATTGTCTTTCACTGCAAGTTCCCCATGCACCCGAGCCAGCCGCTCAATCTCCTGTTTGTTCACTCCTGGATGGGCTAGTATGGATCTGTGATGATCTTTCCATTTGCTGGTCGACGTGAGGCTGATCGCCAGGGCTGTCGTTGGGTCAGCTGCGGACGCGGCGGCAACCCTTTCTAGGGACAACGCCGGCGGCAGTGAGTGGGAGGCCACGTACTGTACATAGGCAACGTCACCCTTCCGGGTGAGCGGGGCTCCAACCGGGTGTCGTGACAGGTAGTCCGCAGGGTTGAGGTCACCACCCGGTCGGTGTACAATGTCATAATCATATTCTTGGAGGCGGATGCCCCACCGCTCGATCCTCGGTGGCATCTTGGTGTGCGGGTTGCCAAATAGGGATAGAAGCGCCTGGTGGTCGGTGATCAGAGTGAACCTCTTCCCGATGATGAAGTTGTGAAAGTGTTCACATGCCCAGACCGCCGCCAAGCTCTGCTTCTCGGCCTGGGAGTAGGCCAGCTCTGGCGTCGACAGCGCTCTGCTCGCATAGGCGACCACATGCCTGGGGTTAACATCTGCGCCACTGGTTTGAGCCAAGATGGCGCCAAGGCCGACTGGGCTGGCATCCACCACCACCTCGGTGTGCCATGCTGGGTTGAAATATGCGAGGCGGTGGGCTTCCGTGATGGCCCGCTTGATGTTTGTGAAGGCTTGTTGACACGCCGGTGTCCAATCGAACGACGACTCCTTCTGCAGCAACTTTCTCAGAGGGTCTGTGAGGGAGGCGTAGTGGGGTATGTACCTCGCACAGTAGCCCGCCATGCCAAGAAACGAGCGGACGTCCGCCACCTGTAGGGGTTCGCTGAGGTTGGTAATCGTGTCGACTTTGTCAGGGTCAGGCATCATGCCTTCCCTGGAGAAAATATGTCCGAAGAATTTGAGTTTCGTTTTGGTAAAGCGGCATTTTGAGATATTCAGTGTGAGGCCTGCCTTTTGAAGGGCTTCACAGGTGTCGTGCAGTGCCATGTCGTGGGCCTCCTTGGACGATCCGAAGATGAGAATATTGTTGCTGTAATTCAGAGCCCCTTTTATGGGTCTGATTATCTGACGTATCGCTTCCTGGAAAATCTCCGCAGCGGAGGAAATTCCGAAGTTCAGTCTCCGATACCTGAAAAGGCCGTCGTGCGTTGCGAACGTCGTAATGGCCCTGGAGTCGGGATGGAGCTCCAGCTGATGGTATCCTTGGAGGAGGTCTAGTTTGGAGAACATCTGAGCGCTGTTTAGCTGCACGATCATGTCTTCGATGCATGGTCCCGAGTGTCTCTCCCGTTGTATTGTTGTGTTGGCTACCCTCATGTCCACACACAGATGGATCTTTCCCCCTTCCTTGGGTACTACCACAAGGGGGGAAACCCACAGAGTCGGCCCTGTCGCCGGTTCTATGATGCCGTCGCGGAGGAGTTGGCGGAGTGCCTCCGATACTGCCTCCTGAAGGTGGAACCCGACCCTCCTGGGGTGCTGCGGCACTGGACGCACGTTAGGGTCGATGTGTAGCTTGATGGGGGGCCCGTGGAGTTTTCCTAGCCCCGTGCACAGTTTAGGGAAACTTCTCGCGATGTCATCCTGCGAGACGAGCGACTGAGTCTGGTGGACTGCTATCGACCCCGTGGTGTTTCTCAGGTCTGGGCTGCTCGAGGTAGTGGTGATCACGTCACCCGCGTTCACGTGGATCTCGATCAGACCCAGGCGCGATGCTATGTGGTAACTGAGTAAGCATCGACTCTTGGCGAGGGACCGGATGACGTGAATGGTCGCGTTCACTTGCCGCCCATTTAGAAGGAGGCATTGGGTATATTGTCCCACTGTCTGTAGCGGGGTGGCAGCCCCCCATTGAAAAATTCTGGACCGGGATGGGTCCAGCGGCGGCGGGTGTGGTATCCGGTCATAATCCTGCTCGCCCATAATGTTCACCGTGGCACCAGAGTCAATCATAAACTGAAATTGGCAGTTCCCCATTTTGATCGGGATTTTCGGGGCCTCCCTGGCTTCTTCGTTGTCGAGTATGAGGTTGACGAACTCGTCGTGGTCGTATTGATCGTACGGTGCGTAATAGGCCATCACCTGGTCGTCCTGGCAGAGTGTCTCAGGCCTGTAGTCCGCAGGAGGGTCGTCGTATTCATCCGTGAAGTGTCTGGGCTGTTCGGCCTGGTCGTACTGTGGAGCGTATCCTGCCGGTTGGTATTCGTCGATCGCTCTGACGTAGCGCCTCTGTCCGAACCCTTGCTGGTAAGGTCTGGACTGATTATACTGCAGTGGCTGTGGCCGAAAAGGCATCCTGGTGGCCACTTGGGTTCGCATCGGGGGGAATGGTACGCCCTCCCTGCAGACGGATTGAAAATGTCCCTCTCTCCCGCAATTAGTGCATCGTTGGGACAGGGCCGGACATGACCCTGAGTGGGGGAAGGACATTCCGCAGCGGTAGCACTGTCTTTGTTGGCGTGCGGCGGGCATTGCAGGGGTCGCCGGTAGTCTGTATGGCTGCGGGCCCCTGTCCCCTTGACGGGGCGGCTGTATGGCAGCTATGAGCTCACCCGTGTCTGGATTAGGGTTGCCCGAGCGTCCCATGGATGAGGCCTGCGCATCCACCCTCTCATGGATGCGAGCGAGTTCACTCACTTCAGGTATGGTGAGAGGTTTTTTTAGCAGCTGCTTCTTGAGTGCGGGGGAGAGGCAGCCTTCGATCACCCTCAGCCGTATGGCTTCCTCCAGCGAGAACGCGTCAAATTGGCAGTTCATCCCTTTCACTCGTAGACGTGTGATGAATTCATCTACAGTCTCTTGTGGCAGTTGGGTGCACTGGTTGAACAGATATCTTTCGTAGTCCCGATTGACCTCGATGATCAACAGTTTGTCTAACGCCCTAATCAGATTGGGGAAGGTGTCTTGTTCCGCTGCCGGAATTGCTTTTACGACGGTTTTGATTTCCCCCCCTACGAGGTTGAGGAAAATGTCTCTTATGTTGGGGGAGTCCCCGTCGCCGGATCCCCTCACAAAGTGATGAAAATCATCCATCCAGTCGGTCCACCTGGGCCCTTTGGTTGCTTGGGGTGTCATGGTGAATGGTGGGGGCAACCGCAGCTGTATCGACTTCGCCGCCCGCGGTGGTTGAGGTCCCTGGCTGGAACCCGGGTCGGAGGGTGGAGTGCTCATGGTGCTTGGGAGTTAGGCCTGGGCGAGGTTGGTAGGCCTCGAGCGGGTCCGCGTGCGCCCCGGCGCCCTTCGGATGTCCGGTGGTCTGGGCGTCTTCTTCAGCGAGGTGGTTTCGGTGGCGAATTCTATGGTCCGGGAAGGAGGACATGGGCGGGATCGCCTCTGCAGGGTTCTGGAGGAGGAGGCTCAGCGGGCCGGTAGCCGCCTGAGCGTATCCGGCGGATTGCCGTGGTGCGCAGAGGAGGAGCAGGAGGAGGAGGCTCGCAGGGTCCCCTGCAGCACGAGCGCAGAAGCAGCGGACTGCTGCTGGAGGAGGGCTCCGGTGTGCGGGAGAAATACTCGTCGCCAAATGTTGCCTAGGGATCTAGGCCCAATGAAGGACGCACACGCGGAGGGATTGGAGGAACGTCTTTATTCTTTTACAACTATGGAGTAATAATCGCTTGCCGCGCACGTGCCCCAGAACCCCCTTTCTTCCATCAGGCTCCGCCTTCCCAACGGCGGGGGCTCGAGAGTGTTAACTCCTTGAGCCCCGGGTAACAATTGACAGTCAAACTTATACTGAGGGTCAATGATCACATTATTAGAGCAGATATCAGTGAAAAGTATAGCTGTGATTGTACAATCATGCAGTAAACTGTGAGACGCCCTCACTCCCAACGATTTGTGCCCATTAAGCCAGACCTCTGAAAGAATGGAGTGCCAGGGCAGGAGAAAGATTCCTATCATTTTCTGCCCCAGCCTATCTTTTGTAGTCTCGTTATGTCGCATGTCAAAGTGAAACACAATTCGGGTAATGTGTTTTCAGTGTAGAGCAGTCCCAAGACTATGCTGCATAGCCACCAGATGGAGAACTGCCATGGGACCATTGAGTAAAATAAGATCTAACCGGCATGTGAGTCGCCACGCCCGTGTTTAATTACAGTAATCTGAAAATGCAATTCAAGCAGCTATTCTCAGTAGGCTTTGATGCTAACAAGGCTGAACATGTTATTTTTTTAATTTAACAGGACCGCAAGTTTATGTATCAAAGTAAAAGCTGTTTTTCTCTCGTGCATTTAAAGGTTGACCTAAAGTGTGATTTTAGGTTATTTGAATAAGAAATATTGTTCATCCCGTTTTCTTCATAAGAACTGGAAACCATTCAGCAACTTTGCAGCAGACTGGCAGTGCCTGACAACGCGGGTTGTCAAGAAGTACCCACAGGTACTTGAGCCCATTGTTTGAAATGGCTCTCCCATCAGCATACACACAGACACATTAAAACACCAACTCTAGTATTTATGTTTTGTATTAGGTGCCCTAGTTGACACTACCATGATTGCAAACCCTACAAGTTTCTCCACAACATCTGCAGTGGTATAGGCTGGATAAACTGAACTTGTATTCAATCATGGAAAAGTGTCCAACATCTGGGGAAACAAATGTACATGGAGGAATTGTGCGAGTTCTCCTTTTACAGGACTGCCATTACTGGTGGGGGTGCTGGAAAGGCATTTTACCTGGTCACCTGCAAGAGGAGTGGCAGGGCTGCCACATTAATGGGGACCCCAGCTAGTGGTCCACTTGATGCTCTATCTAGAGAAGGGGCACCCTGGCTGGCTCCATTAAACCCTCAGTCTTCATATTCGTAAACCCCCAAGAGTGGCCAGGAATCAGAACATGCACCAGTCGGCAGGGCAGACGAAGCAGAGGAAGGCCGAATTCAAAGACCGAATTAAAAGGATTCTGCCCCATCTCTTTATTTTTAAATGCAAATGAACATTTATTAGATTTTTCATTCTTTCTTTTTATTTAAAGCAAGGTATTTGATTAAGAACAGACATGACCCGAAGGCATAGGAAGCAATGCCCAAAAAACATAAAATACAGCAATCAAAACTATTATCCATGGTAAAATGTTGAAATCACGTCAAGTCAGTAATCAATGGTGAAGCCATGAATCCTGTTGGCTGACAGCATCTCAGTGCCCATTCTTGTTCCTCCAACCTTAGCCCCGACCTCATGCACATACCTGTCCGAATCCTTTGTGTCCTACTTTCACCTTCTCTTCCTATAGTGATGTTTCCTCTCTTATGGTGCAAATTCATAAAAGAAAACGATTGCTGGGCCATCCTCAGCACACATAAAAGAAACATAACCATTAACTAATCATTCATTAGATCACAGTATATGCACAAAGAAATCTGAGCAGTTCTATTAGCCAGTCTTTGATCTGAAGCGCGATCATGTAGATTATAGATGGTTTCTGGGCGAGGACTCTTGGAGATGCACCCCTTGTTTTTTCATTTAGGTACTTGTTGGGGTTGTGAGGCCCCAATAATGCACGGACACCAGCGGAGGATTATGCAACCTTCTTTTATTAAATTCAAACTGGAAGTGCCCTTCCTCCGGCACCCTCCTACACACTCTACGTCACTTCCTCCCGTGACGTGCTCCCACCAATGTGAGCTGCCTTAAAGGGGCACTCACCCGTAACAACACCCCCGGACAAATGTCCTTTCAAGTAACTTAAACTTGGCCTGGATGCAACACTGTTAACACTCCTCCACTAACCTGGAAGGTCTCCTGATGCTCCTCTGGGGTCTTCCTCGCGGCTCTGGATGTGGGCTGCCGCCAGTGTCTCCCTCAGGGTTGACATGACATTGAACCTGTGGTCCGAGGGGAACCCACACTTCATCATGACCGTCTCTATCTTCCAGGGCAAGATCTTCGGGAGGTGGCCTCTCCTCTGCTCCTCTCATGACGTGCTTGAATCTTGAGCTGTTGCGACTCACTTCTTGTTCTCCATTCGCGGCTGTTACCATTGTTCCACTGACCGCGATTACTTGAAGCGGCTCGGGTGAGAACTGCAAGTCTGTCTTTTTTGTTACAGCCCTTTGTACCCACACTGCATCTCCTATTTGGAATTCCTTGGACCGTGCTCTCCTCCTTCTGTCAGTCTGTTCTCGAGTTTTCACTTTCATTACTTCATCTCTTCTGATGACTTTGTGGTCTGCTTCAGGCTGCCTTGCTGGATTGTTGACGATTCTGGTCCTGACTTGATATTTCATCGTGAGCTCTGCTGGGGTTCTCTTGGTGGCTTCATGGGTTGAGTTTCGATAATCTCTTAGCATTCTGCATAGCGCTTGATGGGGGTCAGTTCCCTCTAGACGTGCTCTTTGCATGGTCTTTTTGATAGACGCCATGCACCTTTCTGCCATGCCGTTCGCTTGTGGCCATCTCAGTGTTACCCTTTGGTGACGGAATCCCATGTGTTTTGCGAATACCCCAAATTCACGACCACTGAAGGGGGCACCTTTGTCTGATTTCATGAAGGGGGCACCATTGTCTGATTTCAGTGTGTCCGGTATTCCCCATTCGCTGAAAACTTCATCGAATGTCACAGCGACATGTGCAAACGCTGTCGACTTGACACGTTTCACAATGGGAAACCTAGAATGTTCGTCGATAAATAATAGTAAGTAGTCTCCTTCCTACCGTGGCCCATAAAAGTCGACGCTACTCTTTCCCATGGATGTTTCCGGGATCGTGGGTATTCTGAGCGGTACTGGCGGCTCAGGCTTTGCTATGCACTGACATGCCGTGCAGTTCTTGAGCATATTGTCTATGAAGGGGAACCAGACGTTGCATCTTAACTGTCTTTTCATGTTCTCTGCACCCCGGTGTCCATCATGTGCACTCTTGATGACCTCCGAGCGCAACGTGGTGGGGATGACTATCTTACATCCTCGTAGCAGGATGGACTTGTCCTGAACTGCTAATTCCGTCTGTACTCTCGCCAGTCTCTCCATCTCTTCCCGGCATGCCCCTGGGTGGTTTTGGACTGCTCTGCGAACGTCTTTCCATTTGTTGTTTTCTGTCAAGCTGATTGCTAGCGCCAAGGATGGATCTGCAGCTGACGCAGCAGCAATGGTTTCAATGGATATGGCGGGCGGTAGTGCATTGGCGGTGATGTAACTTATGTATTCTGAGTCACCCTGCCGTGGAGTGTGGTTGCCAGCCAGATGTCTGGAGAGATTATCCGCAGGGTTGTTCTCACCCTAGGTCGATGTATGATGTCAACGTCATACTCTTGCAGACGGATACCCCATCTCTCAATCCTGGGGGGCATTTTTGTAAGAGGATTGTCAAAGAGCGACAGTAAGGCTTGATGGTCTGTGATTAAAGTAAACTTCTTGCCAATGATGAAATTATGGACGTGTTCGCACGCCCAGACGGCTGCCAGGCTTTCCTTCTCTGCCTGAGAGTAGGCAGATTCTGGTGTAGCATACGCCACTTATGTGTCTCGGATGAGTGTCTTGACCACTGGTTTGCGCTAGAATAGCACCTAGACCCACCGGACTGGCGTCTACCATTATCTCAGTGTGCCATTCATGGTCAAAATATGCCAACTTCCACGCCTCCGTCAGGGAGTGTTTGATGGTGTCGAAAGCTACTTGGCATTCCTCAGACCATACGAAAATGACATCTTTTTGCAGTAGGCGCCTGAGGGGTTCAGTGATGGAAGCAAAGTTTGGAATTTATCGAGCGCAGTACCCGACCATCCCTAGGAATGATCTGACATTAGCGATCTGGGTAGGTTTGTCTAGCTGAAAAATGGTCGACACTTTATCAGGGTCGGGGGTCATTCCATCCGCTGAGAAGATGTGGCCAAAAAACCTAAGTTTGGCCTTGCTGAAATGACATTTGTCAATGTTGAGGGTTAGTCCAGCATCCTGCACTGCTCGGCATGCTTCTCTGAGAGCTTCATCATGTTCACTGCGTGACTTCCCAAAGACTCGAATGTCATCACTGTAATTGAGAGTCCCTTTTACCGGACATATGATTTGTCGGATTGTTTCGTGAAAAATTTCAGCCGCTGAGGAGATCCCAAAATGTAGCCGCTTGTAGCGGAATAGTCCATCATGAGACGCAAATGTGATGGGTCGTGACTCAGGGTGAAGTACCAGCTGATGGTACCCCTGATTTAGGTCTAATTTCGAAAAGAGAACTGATTTGTTTAGTTGAACTATCATGTCCTCGATTTTGGGTCCCGTGTGTCGCTCTCGTTGTATGGCAGTGTTGGCTACCCTCATGTCTACACATAGCCTCAGGCGGCCGCCCTCTTTTGGGACATTTACGAGTGGAGACACCCATGGTGTCGGTCCTGTCACGCAGTAGTTGGTCCAGCTCTTTTGACACTGCTTCCTGTAGGTGAAATCCTACCCTGCGCGGATGTTGTGGAACCGGTTGAACTGCTGAGTCTATGTGCAGCTTAATCGGTGGGCCCTTCATTTTGCCTAGGCCATGACACAGTTGTGGAAATTCTTTGATGATGTCATCCTTAGTGGTGGCTGTGTTGTCGTGAGATGTCATAGCGCGTATTTGTCTTTGCTCACTGACATGAGCCTCTGAAGATTTGACGACATCTCCCTCTTGAACTGGTATATTGATTAGCCCCAGACATGATGCTGTCTTGTAGCTCAGCAGACAATGCACTTTGGTGGGGCTTCTAATGATGTGATGACGGTCTTGGTGGTTTTGTCAGCAAACGTGAGTCTCCTTTTGAATGACCCTCTACACTGCAGCGGGGCATCCGCTCCCCATTGGTATATTTTTGAGGTTGACGAGTTTAGTGTCAGTTTGTTGCAGGGCGCTTGAAATTCTTTTTCTCCCATGACATTTACTGTCGCTCCTGAGTCGATCAGAAAACAGAATTGTTTGTTGCAAATGTCTTGTTATCCTGGGTGCCTCCTGGGCTTCCTGTTAATCCATTATCAGATTGACGAACTCATCATGGGCATATGGGTCATATGCGCTGTTATAGTCATAATCTCTCTGAAATTCGATTGACGGCTCCCAGCGTGTCAATGGTGGTCCATCATATTCATCCATTACCTGCACGGTTTGTCCTTGTGCCACATATTCTTGACCGTCTTTGTCAGAATATACTTCCTCCACCACGCGCACATATCTCCTTGGTCCTTGTTGGTAGAACCTTGACTGGTGAGTTTGACTTGGGGACATCCTTTGGGATGGCCTGACCTGCGAGCTTGTACCCCCGCGTGGAGTGGGAAATGGTTTCCCTTCCCTGCATACAGACTGAAAATGGCCTTCCCTGCCACAGTTGCCACACTTTTGGGAGAGAGCTGGGCAGGATCCTGCATGCGGAAATGCCATCCCACACCTGTAACATTGTCTTTGCATACATGGGGTCGATGTGTTACTTGGGTTGATGTTTCTGTCGTAGCTTTTGAGATTGCCAGCATGGATTGCTGCTATGATGTCACTCTTGTCGTGTTTTGCTGTGGCGTTGCTGGCCATGTGCGTGGCTTGCTTTTCCACTCTCTCTCGTATGCGTGCCATTTCACTGACTTCTTCAATAGTAACCGGTTTCTTTAGAAGTTGCTTCTGTAGTGTTGATGACACGCAGCCCTCGATTACTCTGAGTCGAAGCGCTTCATCTAGCGAAAACGCATCAAATTGGCAATGCGCACCTTTGACGCGAAGTCTCGTGAGGAATTCATCCACTGTTTCGTCACTGCGCTGTGAGCCTTCATTGAAAATGTATCTTTCGTAGTCCCTGTTGGGGACAATGACGAGGCGTTTGTTTAGGGCTGCTATGAGGGTATCAAAGTTATTAATTTCTATCGGCGAATGGTTTTGATTAATGTCTTTATCTCTGTGCCTGCGTGTTTATAAGCATACTGCATAAACGTGGGGAGTTTTCTTCCCCAGCTGCATCTATAAAGTTATTGAAGTCTTCTAACCATTCCACCCTCCTTGCTCCTTTGTCTGCTTGGGGCGTCATGGAAAACGGGGGCGGCATGCGCCATGCTGTGGCGGTAGATCTTGTGGCTGCTGGTGCTGGTGGTGGTTGCGAGCTGGACGTTGCTTGATCTGCCGCTGTACTCATGGTGAGGTGGTCAGTGCTCCTCGCAGGCAGCGTTTGCTTCCACTGATTTCACTGCTGGTCGAAATGTCTAGCGCAGGTATGGGTGCTCTTGCAGTCTCCTGCTGTGATGGTGTAGTGGGTAATCACCTTATGAGTTTCTTTGCTTGCACCTCGGATCCGGTAATGTGATGAGGAAGAAGGTCACAGCAAGATGAGGATTAGCAAAGAGAAGAAAAAAATGTTTTTTTTCTTTTTTTTTTTCCAGTAATGTCTGCCAGGCACTTGATGTAATGGAGGGGGTCCTGTGGGCCATCGCTTGGATGTGGAGGGTCGCACGGGACTCTTGTGGCTGTGGGAGCCGTACACTCTGGATTACACATGCTCAGGGCTCTGATGTGGCCGGAGTACACGGCGGGATCGCACGTGTCTTTCTGCGCTCTGGAGATGTACACACAGCGGGATCGCGTGTGTGAAAGAGGGGTCCAAAAGTGGCACTCACCCGAACGTACACTCGTAGCAGGAGCGGGGATCCGCTCACCAGTGGGATCACCGGTGTGGAAGGAGGAGCACGCACGGAGGGATCTCCGGCATGACGGTAAGGAGGACCGCTGATGGGGGGAAAGTCCTCGTCGCCAAATGTTGGGGTTGTGAGGCCCCAATAATACACGGACACCAGCGGAGGATTATGCAATCTTCTTTTATTAAATTCAAACTGGAAGTGCCCTTCCTCCGGCACCCTCCTACACACTCTACGTCACTTCCTCCCGTGACATTCTCCCACCAATGTGAGCTGTTTTAAAGGGGCACTCACCCGTAACAGTACTTATCTAAAATTATGATATCTAAGGGGGTTTGACATTCTCCAGCATTGTATCTTTCATATATTCACATGCTGTGTATATTCCCGGTAGTCAGGCTTGGAATCATCAGTAACATAGAGCAGTTTATTTTATAAACTGAAACATCACATTTTTTACCCCACGTTTCGTGTTGGGAGTCGTCATAAAAATCTCTCTGCAATATTCAACGTTCTTTCAACATTTTCAACAAAAAATGTTCAATTCCGACAACAGTTTGAGGATCCTGCGCTTCGGCAATACCTGGAGTTGTCTCTCCGGTTGGCACTGTCTTCTCAGTGAGCAGATTCTCATCTTCGACTCTTCTCTGACGATGATGCCTACATGGCTAAATCCAAGAGGAAAAGTTGGTTCAAGACTTGCGGCCGGTGCGGAATGAAGAATGTGTTTGTGACGGATCTCCACAACAATTGCCTCTACTGCCTGCATCCGATGCACTTCACACAGGAGTGTGAGATATGCCAGTTGTTTTCAAACAAGACACTGCAAAACCCCCACGTAAGGTTGGTGGCTTGACTCGATGATGCCAGGGGGGCCTTTGACTTGGCTTTGGTACCTAGTCATGCCTCACTCTGGCAAGGCAGACCAACGCAGTGCTCCACCTTTGGTAAGAGGTCTAGGTCGCATGAGGAGGCGTCAGGCAGCAGGAAGAAAGCTCATACAACGCCTCCATCTGGATCTTCCTCACAGAAGCATGCACTTTCATCTTCGATGACCATGCAGAACTCAAAATCATCGTCAAAACCATCATCTAACATCATGTTGGTGGCTCACGATAGGCCTTCCCCCTCGTCTTCAAAAGATAAAGTCCCATTGATGTCCCTGTTGATGCACACAAAGGGGGTCATTTTCGAGTTGGGCGGTAAGGGTTTACCGACACCGTTAAGGATGCCGGTGCCGGTAAAACCTTACCGCCCTATTCCGAGGTCCCTTAGCGGGTCTCTGCGGGTCCTGTTAAGGAAACTTGGAGCAAATAACGGGCCTGCAATTTGCGGGCCCGTTATTAACGCCTTCCCCATTCCCATTGAGCCCTATGGGGGCTCAAATGGGAATGGGGAATGGTTTACTGAATGGGGATTTACCGGGTCTGCATAGGTCAGAATTTCCCCGTAAGTCCCCATTCAGTCAGACCGAACCCGGACCCGGGTTTGGAGGCAGCCATGGCGCTAATAGCGCCATGGCTACCTCCAAACTCGTAATGACCCCCCAAAGTCTTTAACCACGCCTCTGTTGATGACTACAGCAAGAACTATGACCCAGTCGATGACCACAGCAAGAGCTACTACCCCATAGTCAACCTCGAAATCAATCCTGACGACAGCCACAGCAAGAGCTACGACCACGTCGTCGGCCTCACAATCACTCCCGTCGATAACTATTTGTACACACTCCACCGCTACACCATTGACAAGCTCAATCAAGTCTGTTACTGCGACACCATCATCTCAGCCATCCACATTGGCTGCGTTACCACGACCAGCCTGCCCTCTTCCTTCAGCTCTTGGGATCTCCCCAGAGAGAGCAGGGCCATCAACAGCTCCACCGGTGCAGATCTAGAAGGTACAATGACAGTCATTTTTGGTGATGACGACGAGACGGTTGTGGAGGAGGTCCCCTCGAGCCCCAGATGGGTCATGCCCCCACCTAAGGCAACCCCTGCTCATGTTCCTCTGCCTAGAGCAATCTCACCATGAGGAGTAGCTCCTCCTGCACCCCCGGCACCTCCTAGAGATATCTCCTTAGACATTCTGGACACTCTCCAATCTTTGGTATCAGAGCTGCAACTCAGGTTGTCCGACCCTTCGGCACCATAGACGGGCATGAGTGGCTTAACTCCTTCCCCCCCCTTGTCCTATGAGAGAACACCGTCCCCTGGTGCTGGCACAACTAACTGACACAGAGTTGGAAGATGATGGTACCCATGATCAAGTCTCCATCCACACAAAGTACACATGCACAGGTGACCTTGTCCCTGCGGATGGCGAACCAGACGAGGTTCACCTCCGAGATTCTCCACCAGACAAAATAGGGTATTTCCACGCATTAATGTCTAGAGCAACAAAAAAAGTTTGGACTGGCCCATGAAGGACAGAAAAGGGACAACTTGCTCTACCAGCAGCGTGAGCAGCACTGAAAATTAGTTGTGGCCCTACCACTGCTGGACGACATCTGGGAAGATGGCTTATTAACAATGACCAACCCTTCCTCTGCTCTTCCCAAAAAGGAGAGGATTGACAAAAAATATAGAATGTCAGATGCAGGGCTTCATGCCTTAGGTCACAACCTACCCCAGACTCCTTGGTGTCGGCAACAGCCGGCAAATGCTCCGCCAACCCTTCATCTTCCTGTTCAGTTCCCCCTGACAAAGAAGGAAAGCGTCTCAATGCATTTGGAAAGAGGGTGATTAGGACATCTTCCATGACCATCAAGGCAGCCAATGCCATGGCTATTCTCACAATATACGACCAGGAACTCTGATTTAAGATGGGCCCCATCCTAGAGTTTCTACCAGACGATAAGAAGCAGGAGACTTTCGCCCTTCTTCTTGAAGCTTATGCAGCTTCTGATCATGAAATATCTGTGTGTAGTGTCCTGGCAAGTACACAGTTAACAGAGCCTTGGAGCTCCGACGGATGGCCAATGAGCATGCGCGAACCATGCGCATGCGCAGTAGAAGGCCCGGGAAGTGGCAGTTCGCCGCAGGAGTTGAATAAAGAAGGTTCAACCTTCTGAAGGCTCCTGGTTTCGTTATAGGCATGGGCCTGTGTTAGGCAGAATTGAATGCAGTACCCTTTGGGACCACTACACACAATTAGGACTACAGGTGTTAGCCAAACCAACCTTTGGTATAAGTTTGTACCACACAGTTTTTGGTAGAGAGCTGAGCAGTCAGGCTTATCTCAAGAGTGAATGTGAGCAGTACAAGTAGTTAGACAGAGGACTTTCAATCACAGTAGTTCAAGTAAACTCTTATACTCAAGTTTTCTTGGTAAACACTTAGTAATTTATTACACAATCATTTAGAAAACATTTCACTAGCAGAAGGCAACTTAATATTACATACCCACACACTTCAATACAAAACTGTAAGCTTTTGAGACAGTTTGAGCTCACCTGAAATAGGAGCCAAATGGCAGTTCAGTTACTTAGCAGTGAGCAAAAAGGACAAAAGTAAGTAGAATAGATCACATATACTTTTTAGGCAGTGCAAATAGTTTCAGTTCACCAGAAGAGTTCAATTCAAGTCAAAAGGCCAAGCCAAAGTCAATGGGATAGTGTTCTGGATAAGAAAGAGCAGTTCTGGTATCAAACGGTAAAGTCTTTGCGAAAGTTCTTAGAAGAAGTTTTGGTGAAAAAGAATCATATGTCGTGTCACAAGCTGATTAGGCCTGCAAGTTGGTATGGTTTCACAAACTTTCACCGCAAGAGTGGGGCGTTCTCTCAATCGGGTTGGCACAGTACCTTTAGTATGAAGAAACAAATGCTACTGAAGTCGTGGTTCCTGGCAGGTCCTGCAGATCTCGCTGTTCCTGAGCCTCAGTCATGGGGACAAGAGGGAGGACGTCAGGGGACTCCTGCACTGCACAGGATCGTTGAAGAAAGCAAACAAGATGGAGTCACTTCAGTTCCAGTAGCTGTAGATTCAAGAACACCAACTTGGGTCCCTCTCCCTGGTTAATCCTAAACAGCCTTGAGAATTGTATCCAGGTGTCTTATGAGTTGATTGGTCCCACCAACTCAAAGGAAGAAGCCGTCCTTGAAGGAGCTTCTCTGTCGAATGGAGTTTGGCAATTCGGACTTGCAGCAGGCCTTCACCGGGCAAACCAATGGTCCAGGAGTTGCAGGAGCCGTCCTCTTCCAGCTCGCCTTCGGTTCTTTCGTTCCAGTGGTCGATTCTGCCTTCCAGTCCTGGAGACTCGCCTTTTAAACCGTTTTCTCCCTTTCATTCGAGCCTAGCTGTCACTCACCCAGCAGGGTGGCTATCCTTGCAAGACAGTCAGCCAGCCAATCACGCCAGAGTGTATTTGGGTCTCCTGGGACACTAAGCACAGGGAGTTTCGGGGACCTCCCTCACTTCCTGCCCACCCTAGACACTCCGACGCCAGAGGCGGTCTTTAGTCCTGAAGCCCACCAAAGGCACACGAACAAAGGGACCAAACCTGGTTTGGCGCACAGAGACAAACACTAGAAGGACCTTTCCAAAAATAAACGGCGAAAAAAGAAGACCGGGACCTGTTTAAACAAAGGGGCTTAAGGCGCCATCTTGAAAAACATGGCTCCTGTGATTTTTAGCTACCGGTGTTCGCGGTCGGGAACAATCATGGTAGTTTGTTGTAAAACTACTGCCACCATCCTTTTCAATAGGAAAGGGTAGCATTTGACTGCTATGTGAGTATTTAGACACAGGGGATACTATGTAACCCCTCTAGCACTCCATTGGAAGATGGTGTGTGCTGGGTCTATGAATTTGGAAAGACTGGAAAAGTCAATTTCACTTTACATTCTCTGGGAAACAGTAGTTTATCCCAGAGAAAGTATTTAAACCTTTGAGAAGTCTAAAAGACACCCCTTTGTCACTGCACTGAAGGTGCTGTGTAACACACATGTAACGATGATGCCTATGGAGTTATCTAAAAATCCATAATCAAAGAACACATATGTAAAACACACATCAAAATACAGGAAAGAGTGGGAAAAAAAGGCTCACACTTTTTCCAGGCAAAACAATCAAGTCTCAAAAACCAGCAAAGTTGCAGGGTGTCTCTAGGGTGAAGGGAATTAGCACATTTGTGAGAATTCTCCCTAACAGCCTGTTGCATGTGCATGTGTGCCTGCATGTTCTCACTGCATGCTGTCCTCCTTTGAGAACCAAAGCTAAAAGAACCTAGAGAAGCTAGACAATGGCGACGAGGATGCGATTCCTTCTTTGAAAGTAAGAAATACAGAAACCCTTATCGCAATGCGCAGTGCAGATGAGGTTGTGAATTGGTGCCATAATTTGCTGGTTATCAAAATGTCAGAAACCGAAAGAACCAGGTAGCGTTGCAGCTTCGACATGGGAAAGATGGAAAGATGGTTCCGGAGATTCGAAAATTCAAAAATTACTTACATGCCCAACAAGTTTGCTAGGCGGCTGCTGGTAAATCTGGTGGGAGATGAAGTGGAAGATCTCATTCCCACCTTCCCGCCTGAAGACATCACGACATACAAAGGCCTGAGCAACTACTTCTACCTCCATCACAACATTGACCACGAGAGACACACGTTCAATGTGGCATGACAAATGGCGGGTGAATTCATGGATGCCTTTGCCATCTGCCTTCGCAAACAAGTGGCGCACTGTGAATTGCATAAGTCCACGAATGCGGAAGCCATCAGACTGAGGATCGTGGGAGGGTGCCTGTCCTCATCATTCAGGAAGAAATTACTATGTGAACCGCTTCCTCTGGCAACTATACTACAAATGGCTAGGATGGAGTCACGAGCAGACACGCAAGCTTCACAAATTGAAACCACTAAGACTCCAAGACGAGACCAAGCATACCAGGTCTTGTCAGCAGCGCCCGCTCGATTGAGGGCTACAACCAATAGCACGCCCAGAGGATCCCCTTCATGCGAGAAGATGCTACTGCTGTGGCCTTCAATTCCCTCACCAGGAAGGTGTGAATTGCCCTGCCTTTGGGCAAGCCTGTGCCAATTGTGGTAGAGAGAACCATTTTGTGGTCATCTGCAATTTTCCACCCAGACGTTCGCAGGGATACAGCTCCTTGCCATACAGGTCGGAGTCCAGCACATGCAGCAATGTTTCAAGGAGAGACGCAGGTGCAAGGAGAGGCCTTGTGAGACACATCAGACAAGTAACCGGAAGATCTCTGTTGCCCACACCCTCTACAGATGGCACCCCGCGGGAATATGTATATATTATCAACGGAATGACCTCAGCATCAGAGGGTGACATCACTCTTCTAGTCGGTTATCACCAGGCTAAATTCCTCAATGACACTGGTGCCACCTTAAACATCATGTGCATATATCGGAATATCGTAGGATGGCATCTCCATCCCAGTTAAGGTCATCTGATATCAGAGTTTTCCAGTGGGCCGCGAGAGGTCCTGTGCAGAACCATGGGAAGTTCTTCACAACAATCCATTACATCCCTGAATCAGGCCTGTAATTATCTTAGAGCCAGTGAAGTAGAAGAGAACTGTAAATCCAATACTTTCCATGAGTTTTTATGGGCAGTTTAATGACCCCAGATCATGCCAACTAGTAGGATTACAGCACACAAACATACATTTGACGAGATTACATGGTCTAAGAAACGGGAGATGCGCAGGCTTGTGAATGCAACAAAGAGGGAAACCTCTGACAGGACCCAACTCATGATGAAACTTAAGACCATCAAACACAACTATAAAAACTGGTCACAACAACATCAAATGAGTCGGCTGCAGAAAGATGTAGAGTCCATGCTCAGAGTCTTGACTAACAACAGTCCTCGAAACTTGTGGGCATTAATTAAAACCCTGGACAAAGATCAAAACACCATCCAGTCAAATTGTGTTCCCAAACTTGTTTGGGTTACCTACTCTACTGAAAAATACCTTAAACCCCAAGGGGAAACTGCCTTCAGTATCTCCAATATACCTTGGTCTTTGGAAATTGCAGAAGAGGTTATCCTCGATTGATTAACAAGACCTCATCCTCGAGAGCTGCAGGCCCCAGTGGTCTAACCTATCAAGTGTTAAAGGGAAACATAAAAATGTGGGCCAGAATTCTGTATACACCCTTCAAGGGAATAATAGAAAAAGGAGTTATCCCTCCATCTTGGAAGTCTGCCATAACCATACCTATTTTAAAAAGGCGGGATCGTACAAATCCAATAAACTATAGGTCTATTACTTTGTTGGATGTGGAAAGTAAACTTTTTACTAGTCTGTTGCTAAGAGAGTTGGAGAGATGGGCCAGAACAATTAACATCTTACCGAAACAGCAGACCGGGTTTCGGAAGGGACATTCCACATCTCTCAAAGGCATAGTATTGGCCACTCTCTGTAACAACAAAGAGGGGAAGAAAGCATCAAGGCTGTATGGTGCTTTTATTGACTTTTGACCTGGTCAATAGAGAACGTCTATGGTCAAAGCTCATCACTAGGGGAGCCTCAAAACCACTCATTAACATCTTAGCCTCTCTTCATGAGAGCAATACGGTGAGGGTTAGATTCAACCCGGAAGGTTATCTTTACGAACATATCCCTGTGGGCAGTGGGGTGCGACAGGGGTGTATGGTTGCCCTCTTCCTTTTTAACTTCTATATTGCTGACTCTGGCCGGGAGGTCCATTCCGCAGCATTGTGAAGCGTTAAAATATGCTCCAGGGCAATTAAATGGTTTATGTATGCGGACGATATCGTTCTCTTGGACAAAACACCAGTGGGCCTCCAAAGGATATTAAATGCTCTTGACTTATACATGAAGAACAATGACTTAACGGTGAACCCAGAAAAGTCAAGAATAGTAATCTTTGGTGACAAAGGGGCTTGTGAAGGAAGGTTCCCATGGACGGTGGGGGGACACCGTATCCCGGTGGTAGAGGACATTTGGGGTCATTCCGAGTATGGTGGTAGTCATGGCGCTATTTGCGCCATGACTGCCTCCCATACCGGTACCGACTGCGGTTTGGTTCAATGGGGTCTTACCGATCCATTCTGACCTTGGAGGGACCGGTAAGTCCCCATTTACCAAACCATTCCCCATTCCCATTTGATCCCCCATAGGGCTCAATGGGAATAGGGAGGGCGCAAATAACGGACTCGCGTATGTCAAGCCCGTTATTTGCGCCCTGGTCCCTTAATGGGTCTCGTCCATAACGGCTGGTCAGACCAGCCGTTAATGGAGGGACCCGCTAAGGGACTTTGTAGTAGGGCGGTAAGGGATTACGGGCACCGGTCTCCTTACCGGTGCCCAGTATCCCTTACCACTACCTCGGAATGAGGCCCATTGTCTGCCTGGGCTACACCTTATATGCCATACCCAGAGTAAGTCAAATCCTGTTAGAGCTTTCATCAAAGGGTATCCATCTAACGTCACAACTACAAAGGATGGTTGGGCAATTTTGTAAATTCTCTCTCCTGCCAGCAGTGAGGATTTATATGGCAAAGATCATTCCAGTGCTCTTATATGGCCTAGAGGCTAAACCTTTGGCTTGGATCCTTGATTGGCAGAAAATCAAAGCCAAGATTTGGAAGCGAGCCCTGAACTTGCCAAACAGACTTCCAATTGTATGCCTGAGATTTGAATTGGGTTTAAGATCCCTTAAGTCCCAAGTGGAATGGAAATTGCTCTCACTCTATAGGCTAATATTTAATCCCTTGGGAAATTCACTATACGAGGACCTCATGGTTCATCTTAAATTGGACCACTCCTCGGAGTTGCGAGACCTGAGGAGTTTGGGTCAGGATATCCTTGTTAGTTGTGGCAGCGACGAAGAAACACTACTTTCAAACCCCATTAAAAAAAAGAAGGCCTTAGTTACAACAGACTGGATTAGGACAATTGATCAAAGGAAGTCCTCCTCAGTAGCAGCTTCCTTTTCCCTTAAAGATAAGAAACTTGGTTATATTCCAAATTACCTGCTAAAATTCCCAGAGGCCAAGGTGAGACAGAACTTTCTTAGAGTCCGACTCAACTTGGTCCAAACGGGATCAGTTCTTGTTCGATGGGGTAGTGAGGAGAGAACAAAAATTATATGCCAGAATGTAATGACCCAAAAAAATCAGACAATAGAGCATTTGTTAAGATCACTGCTGAGGGACCTGGGATGCCAGAGAGAAATACCTAGGGCGTTTTATCGCTTCAACCGATCGGTTATCTTCCGAGATATTCTGGGAGAGATTGATCGCCGGCTACGAAACAGCCCTAACGATAAACGTCATTAGAGTGTTACAGCAGACAGGGTTTATCCCATTGAAATACTGTTAAAATTGGTAATTTCTTTGGCATGCACCAGAGAGAAGGAAATTTGTGATTTGGAATTTGAGTTAACTGATACTTTAAGAATGTTTATGTATTATGTATTATGATTTGTTCGTTTCTGTTTTAATTTGTGAAAAACCAAAATTTGTTTGAAACACAAATAAATAAAAACGAAATACAATGTGAAAAATATATATATATATAAATAAATACAATCCGTTACAAGGAGAAACATGCACAAGGTGAATTTCATGTACTGCAAGGGGAGGTCCCTGGAAGCATCCTACTAGTGCACACCACTGCTCTTGAGATGGACATTGTGGCTGTGTCCTACACCATGCAACATGGACTGTCAGTCACGCAAGCTTTCCCAACATTGATCAAGGGCAACGGATGCCTCATGGGAGACCCTGTGACACTTCACAACGATAAATACATAGTGCCCGTGGCTCAGCACCCGAGGAGAATACCAGTTCATTTGCAACCTATCGTTGAAGAAGAAATACAGTGGTTGCTGAACCCCACAGTGGCCGTACCCAAGTGAGGATATGATATGGAAGTTATAACGCACCTATACATAAGTGTTTCAAGGTGCGAGAATCCTCAAACAAGATACGCATATGTGTGGACATGCGACAAGCGAACAAGGAGGCCATTGGGCGTGAGAGGCATCCCGGAATGCACCTGGATGATATGATCCGCCTGTTGAATGGGGCAAAAGTGTTCTTGAAGCTTGACTTGAACAAAGGCTATCATCAGATCATGATAGACCAACAATCCCACTACATCACCACGTTCTCCACACCAATTGGGCTTTTCAGATACAAGAGACTCCATTTTGGCATATGTTTGGCAGCTGAAATAGTTCAAGAGAGGGTGCAGAGAATGATTCGGCATATTGGCAACTGTTTCAACTACAGTGATGATATCCTGTTTTTTTGGAGCCACCATTGCTCTGCAAGATCAGGCACTCCATCAAGTATGCATGGCGCTCGGAGAGGCTAACATGACACTGAACAAGGATAAGTGTGTGTTTCATAAGTCTCACCTTAGATTCTATGGACACATCTTCTCACGCGAAGGCATGAGCCCCGATCCAGGAAAAGTGGCTGCCATCTCCAAGGTTTCAGCTCCCCAAGATGTCCGTGAAGTGAGGTCTTTCCTAGGGATGGCCAGCTACTGCAGCCGATATCTCAGAGACTTTGCGACCACCAGTGCCCCGCTTAGGGAACTCACCAAGCAGGGCAGGGCATTCCGATGGTCTCACCAAATGAGGAGGCATTTGCACAAATAAAGAAAAACATTGCCTCCACTGAACGCATGGCCTACTTCAACCCAAACATATGCATGGAAGTGACCGTAGATGCCAGTCCAGCTGGTCTGGGGGCAATGCTGGCGTAACACCAACCCGGGCGAGAATCCCCCAGACCAGTGATCGCATATGCCAGCAAGAGCCTGTCGGAGGTAGAAACAAGATATTCACAACCTGAAAAGGAGGGTCTGGCAGTTGTGTGAGCTTGCAAGCATTTTCAGATGTTTCTCCTCGGTAAGCCTTTCATGATTGTAACGGATCACCAAGCCCTAGTGACCATCTATGGCATTTCTAAATGCAAGATGCTGCCACGGATAGAGAGATAGGGGTCTCCGATTACAGGATTTTGACTTTACAATTGTTCACAAGCCGGGGAAGGAATGTAACCCAGCAGATTTCATGTTGCGGCATCCCGTCTCGGACACATCCACCAGCAACTCAATGGTAGAGGAGTATGTGAACTTACTCACCCATCATGGGCCCCCAAGGGCCATCAGGCCAGCAATGATCCTGGAGCACACAGAAAAGGATGCTACGCTGTTGCGAGTACAGGACTCGATTAGGTCTGGAAGGTGGAGAGATACCGACTTCACAATCAGACAGGTGGGCGATTATGGTGCTGTGACAGAACTTCAAGCCTTCAGGAATGTAAGAGAGGAATTGTCAGTATCTGCAGAAGGGCTTGTCATGTGAGGACACAGAATAGTGATCCCCACAGATTTGCATTAGCAAGTCATATCCCTAGCTCATGAAGGACACCAGGGGGTGGTCACCATGAAGAGACAGGTGAGAGGCACCATGTGGTACCCAGCACTAGATCAGATGGTGGAACGCACGATTGGCACCTGCACCTGTGCCAGTGCACATCCAAGCCTAATAACCCGGAATCCCTAAAGATGTCTGACATGCCAGAGCTCCCATAGACTCACCTTGTGATTGACTTCTTCAGCCTGTTCAGGGAGAGCAAGTACTGGCTAGTCATCATGGATGAGTATTCGAGATTCCCTCTAGTACACATGGTATCATCCACGGCTGCTCGTTCTGTTATACCAGTGATAGATAGCATCTTCTCATCATGGGGCATTCCTGAAGACCTCAAGTCAGACATCGGTCTGCCATTCAGCAGCCTCTCGAGAGTCCTCCAACATAACGAGCTAAGTTTTATGTCACTCAATCAAACCCTGTGCAACATGTTGCGTGACTACAGGAACTCTCCTAATGGCACGACGGGAAAGTGTCCCTTCTGAGTTGTTATTCGGCAGGAGAATCAGAACCAGACTTCCTTACTTGGCAAGTGATCCGAGAGACAATGCAGAACAGAATAGAGAGGTGGACGCATGCCAGAAGCAGGACATGAAGGCCTATACCGATAGACAGAGATGAGCCAAGAGCTACAACCTGCATATAGGAGACAATGTGCTCGTCTGTAGAAGGCAGGAAAGGAAGCAAGACTCGAGATTTGATACAGACTACCTAAAAGTATCTTGTGCCAATGGAACAAGGGTGACTGCTCGATCCCCTACCAAGGTGGTCACTCGAAATGTCTCCCAGTTCAAGCTCCGCAAGGAAGAGGGTCAAGAACATGGTGAGAGAGACAACTTAGTAACCTCAGTAGTGAGCCAGTGAGAGAAGAGACTGAAGAAGAGCCAGAAGGATGTCAAGCAAGACCGACCAGATGCATCAGAAGACCGGTGTGTCTAATTGAAGAAACGTAAAGAGAGAACTATACCAGAGGAGTTCAATAAAGAAGGTTCAACCTGCTGAACGCTCCTGGTTTCATTACAGGTCTGGGCCTGTTGCATGTGTGCCTGCGTGTTCTAGCTGCATGCTGTCCTCCCTTGAGAACCAAAGCAAAAAGAATCCACAGAAACTAGACACTTTGGACATCGCTGAGACCAGTTTCCAGCAGCTGGGGAATGGTGCAGTACTTCGCAAACAAGGATGGCTCAAGGCTACCAATTTCAGGCCGAGATTCAGGTGAAGGTGTTCAACATGCCGTTCAATGGCATTGATCTCTTTGGCAAGAAAGTGGACAAGACATTGCAGTCCATTAAGACTGACATGGACACTGCCCGCTCCCAGGGCACGTTGCAGCAGAGGCACCAGTCCTTTCGCTCTGGAAAATCCCATTTCTCAAGAACTACATGGGAGTACCAGCCTTCCTACCAGCTTTCCTACCAGTCCTCATCGTTGTACAAGCCCTGTCTTACTCAACGTCAGATGCTTGCAAGAATAAGTTGCCAGCCTACAGGGGGAATCAGTGCCAACGAGGCTCTTCACACACCAGGGGCCAACCTGCTAAACAAATCTGAGCTTCCTCGCGCCCAGCCACCCCACTTTTGCACCCCAGTGGGGGGAAGGCTGATGCAGTTCGTCCACGAGTGGCAGAATATCACTACTGACAAGTGGGTGCTATCTCTTCTCCAGCAGGGCCACACACTGGAGTTCATCAAACGGCCACCCACCATTCATCCACTGCAGAAAACTGAGAAGCACATACATCTGCTGCTGCACGAGGTCCAATATCTGTTATCCAAGGCTGCCTTCGAGAAAGTACCACGTGACCAAGAAGGACAAGGCGTCTACACAAGAGACTGCTGGGTACGGAAAAGGTCAGGGGGTTGGAGGCCCATACCGCCGAGTACTAAAGAAATTCCTGAAAGCCCAAACTTTCAGAATGGTAACACAGAGGCAAGTTCTGTCTCAGTTACAAGAAGGTGAATTTTTAGCATCCCTAGACTTAGAGCATCCCTATTTCCACACACTGATCCGCCGGAAGCAGGGTATTGTGTAGATGAGTGATCAGGATGTTGTGGTTCACTATGACAAAAGCAGAGGATAGGTCAAGGGGAATGAGGACAGAGGAGAGCTAGCGTCAAGGTTCGAGAGCAGATCTTCACAGGTGTTCAGGAGAGCAGTTTCCATGCCTCTGGCTGCTCTGAAGCCAGACTGATGGTCATTTAGACAACCAATAGCTTCAGTGTGGACGGTTAGTTGGGAGATAGCCAACTTCTCTAGGAGTTTGCCCAGGAAAGGAGTGATAGAGATTGGGTGATAGTTTGCCAGAATCGAGGGGTCAGCAGAAGGCTTTTTTAGAAGGGGGTGCACAAGGGAATGCTTGAGAGAAGAGGCAAAAGCTCTACTGGTGAAAAAGTGATTGCAGAAATCGGCCAAGGCTGGAGCGAGAGAACCAGTGTTGTCCTTAATGGTTCTGGAGGGGAGAGGGTCACCTGTTTGGATGAGACTTTCATAGACTGGACTTGTCTGGAAACATCATCAGTTGTGACAGGAGAGAGGGAGGAGAGAAGGAGAGGGGGGGCAAGTAGGGCCCGAGAGAGGTAGAGGGTGAGAGGGGAGAAGAGGAGTAAAGTGCAGACAAGATGTCCTGTGTTTTAGTGGGGAAATGATAGGCCAGGGCCGTGCAGAGGGCCTAGGTAGGTGTAGAAGAGGTGTAGAAGATGATTGGCCAACTCCTTGCAGATTTTGAATTGTTTGGCTGTGTTGTTAGAGGCCGCAGAGATGCATGCTTGAATATGGACCCTCTTTTTATAGACAATTGCGAGTCTGTATTGCCTTTGGAGTAGGCAGCAGGCCAGTTTGTCAGAGGGTGTACCCGAAGCTCCCCATTTCTGTTCATCTGCTCTGCTCTTGCGTTTCAGAGTGGCCAGATTAGATTTGTACCAAGAGTTGCACTTTTTAGCAGGCTTCACGCGGATCCTAATGCCAGGGGCAAGGATGTCCAAAGTGTTAGCGATAGAAAGGTGATGGTTGGAAATGGCTGTGTCAGGATGGCAGTCAGCCGCAGGAGTAGATGGTGGAGAGAAAGTGGAGGCAAAGGCGCTACTGACACTCACTTCATAGGTCGAATGACTGTGAAGGAAGGTGGCAGTTCTGGGTGGGCCTTTGCCTAGGGCGCAGGAAGCTTCAAGTGAGAAGAAAGAAGAGAGTGGATGTCCAGGCGAGAGAAGTAGTGAGAGGATCAAAGCGGGGGATGTCTGAAGAGATGAGAGCATCCAAAGTGTGCCCAGCAGAGTGACCCGGCAGAGTGAGTCGGACCAGAGGGTAGAATGGAAAGGGACAGATGGCCACAAAGGTTGTGGAAAAGCCCTGAGGAGTCTGGAGAGTCCAGGTGAATATTAAGATTCCAGAGGGGAATCTGGGAGGTAGCAGAAAGGAGAGAAGAAGTGCGGTCAGCCCATTCAGAGAGGAAGAGGGTAACATGGCCAGGTGGCCTATAGAAGGTGACCAAGGTTAGAGAGAAGCCAGGAGAGATATAGAGCCTGCAGACCAGGCCTTCAAAGGAGGAGTAGGTTTGAGTGGGGATGATGGAGATAGGAATCCACTCAGGAAAGATCAGGGCCACTCTGCCTCTAGGCCTGTTGGGCCTGGGCTCAAAGAGGTTCTTGTAGCCATCAGGGAGGAGTGTGTCAAAACATGTGACAGAGCTGGCCTCAAACCATGTCACAGTAAGAGCGAGTACATCTAGGTCCAGGAGTTCAAGGAGGTGGCAGATGTCAGAGGAGTGTTTGAGAGAAGAGCGAGAGTTAAGACAAGCAAAGTGGAGCAGGTTGACACTTTTGGAAGTGGCAGAGGAGCCTGAGAGGTAAAGGGATGAGGAGGCAGAGGTGCCAAAGAGGTAGTGAATGGCAAGGGAGCCAAAGAGGTGGAGGCAGAGGGTGGCAAGGGGATCAGAGAGGTGGGGGGTGGAGGTGGCAAGGGAGCCAGGAGAGAGGCTGAATGCAAGGGAACTAGAGAGGTGGTAGATGTGAGAGGAGCCGGAATGGTAATGGAAGGAGGTGGAGGAGGAGCCAGAGAAGTGGTAGCAGGAATAGCAAGAGAAGGAAGGAAGTTGATGAAGCGAGGGAGGCTTCTGTCAAATAGTAGGATGTTGGGCTGAGGGCCCTGGACCATGATGGTACCATTTAGATAGACATTAATGATGACTCTGGAGGACTGGAAGGAGGACATGAGGGCCTCCGATCGGGTGCCACCATCAATGGGTGAAGAGGAGGAAGAAGGAGAGAGAAGAGCAACCATATGAACTGTCCATAGGCCGGGTGAAGGAACAACAAAGAGGATGTTGGTGAGAGTTTCTCTGGAGGAAGCACTGACATAGGTGTCAGCGATGGGAAGGCCTTGGTTGGAGGCAAGGGTGTCCTTCTTAAGCTTCTTCCTACCAGTCTTAGTGAGAAGAGTAGGATAGAAGATAGAAAAACAGTTAGAGAAGATGGGGAAATAGAGAGCACCATAGTGGGTGAGATAGGGGGAGGAGAGGGAAAGCGAGAGTGGGAGAAGCAAAAGGAACAATGCATAGAGCTACACCTCACAGGGAGGACAGGAAGGAGATGCGGAGGGAGGAGGGGAGAAGACAAGGGGAAAACAACAGGCTACAACAAAGTGCAGTGAACAATTAAAGAAGGCAGCAGCAGGTGGTGATAAACAGTGGTGGGAGCCGACTCAGAAACCCTAGGGATAAAGAAAGGCCTGGAAGGCAACGTAATGAAACACAGAGAAGGGGGGAACCTAGAGAAGAGGAGTAAGGCCTAGTGGACAAAGCATACCACGTGAAGCACACCCAGGAACACTTGCCTAGAGGAAACAAAATGCAGGCGTATGTACACAAAAAAACAGAGACAGAGGCCAATATAATCACCTAGAGGGAAAAGAGGCATTAATTGCAGGGGAAATGTAAGACAGTGAAGGGGGCCAAAACGTTCACCTACAGAGAAAATATGGCTATCCGGGAGAAGGACAGCCTAATGAATGCGTGGAGAAAATGTTGGCTAAGAATCGCATTAAAAAAGGAAACATGCGCGAGGTAGGGCAGTTTAGTAGAACACATTAATGGCTGCGCCCCACGTCCGCACCTTTCTGACCTTGCGGTAGCTGCTGGTCGATGGCTGCGCTGCATGCTTGCACTCTTGATTGCGACACCTTAGTCGCCAAACACATGCGTTGCTCAACACCGCAGCCTTGTCCTGCAAGGGCTTTGCCGCACAGGGTTGCTACTACTAATTCAAGGCCCTACCCTTCGGATTCCGGTTGGCCCCAAAAGTTTTCACCAAGTGCCTGGCTCCAGTAGTTTCCGATATGCGCCGAGCAGGTTCACACATCTATCCCTATCTGGACGACTGGCTAGTATGGGTGGTGTAGACCATTCAGTGCCTGCAGTCTCTCAGGTTTCTTTTTTTTTTACTTTATTTAGTTTGATTGCAATTGGGTTACAGTTAGAGTTACAGAACATTACAATTATTTAGTGCATTTAGACTGTTTGTTACATCTTACAACCGTTTCAAATTTGGCCGTTTGTATTTCCACAGTACCTTCATCACATTTCAACCCATATCTTCAAATGAAGCAATACATTGAATTCAACTTTGCTCTATTCTTTTTCATGTTTGTTCGGAATGGCCCCCAAACATCCTTGGGTCTGCACGTTGTTGTTGAAATAGAGCATACATATCCCGGTATACACGCATTTCGCCGAATGAAATGTCATCGTGGGACATTTCATCCCCGGAATTCTCATCGCCAGAAACCCTTTTTTAAAAAAAATATTTTTTGGGGGGTGTTTTGTGCGGGTTGGGGTATGATTATTAAAGTAGGGGGGAGGTCTGGCAGGGGAACCCCCCCCCAGAAATAAAAATAAATAAAATACAGGGTCTCTGGCTATGAGATTTCGGCGATGAAATGTCCCACGATGACATTTCATTCAGCGAAATCACGTAGAACCACATATCCCTCCTCTCTTTCGTTTGCAAAGGTTAACTCTTTAAACCACTCCTGTATTGATGGTGCCAGGTTTGATTTCCACTTTAATAGAATACATGTTTTCACTATGATGTATCCCATATTAAAGAATCGTCTGGTCATGGGCTTGGTCTTCCCAGTGTCTCCAAATAGTACCTGAGAGGGAGCATGAATATCAGTTATTTGATGTAATGCTTCAGCCACTTTGTGCCAGAATTCCAAAATTCGTGGGCATCCCCAAAACATGTGTATGGTGTTTGCCCCTTCCCTCCCGCATTTCATGCATTTATTCTCAGTGTTGGGGAGAGCCTGGCAATTTTCTCCTGAGTGTAGTGTAGCTTATTCTACATCTTGAATTGTGTAGGCGATACCGTGCATTCATGGAGACTTCCTTTGTGAGGAGGAGCTATTGCCAGGGTGTGAAAGGATACGCAAGGATCAGTGATTCCAGGAATTATGCTGCAGCCCGTAATCCGCTGGGCAGAACCAGCCAGGCGACAACTCTCCGCTCACGGGTGCAGGTGGTGTGGATGAGGGCTATTGCCGTTCTATGTAGAGCGGGCACCTCCGCAGGCAGTGCACACGCCCGGTGCCCTGAGCACAGCGTCAGCGGGTGAATGCTCCTGCGCCCATCATGGTGTTGCCAGGTCCTCTGAGTTAGGCTGCCGCTTCCGGAGCAGAAGAAAGTGTTTACTGGTGGATTCTGCTGTAAAATAATGGATCCTCCGGGCTCCCCAGCTGTAAAAGCGGCCCGATCTCGTGAAGAGACATTCCTGCAGCGTGGCCAGAAAACGTTTTTTTACCTGAGTTGCCGGGGGCTCACTGAAACGCGACCATCTCAGCCCCCATTCTTTCAAAATGTTACCTTCATATTTAACACCAGACACCTATAGGCAATGCATTTATTCTGCTTTGTCGTAGTATGGGTATTCCCAAAAACTCACCACAGCTGTTTGATGCAGTTGGTGAAAGGCTATTTCACTGTGTATTACTGCTGCGTTTTTTGGGGGCATGCAGTGGGATGGGGGTGGTAAAATAGGGAGAACAAGGGGTGGCGATTTAAGTGGGCAGGGCTAGAAGAGCAGGTGGTATGGAGGACTGGCGCCCAATGAAAACACTGCAATAAAATGCGGTATAGTGTCCTGCACGATGACGTTTCACAGATCCGCACTACGGTGCACTGAGCCATGGCAACGCATATCCTACTGGGAGAGGGCCTCTGCGGTGTGTAGTTTAGATGATGCACGTTTGCCAGATTCGTATATTATAGAAAGGTAAGTAGGTAGCTTGTTCTCACGACTGACCCTTTTACATTGCTTCTAAAAGCAGCCTCACATTTGCAGTGCAAAGTTGGTCCATATTTTCCTATCCATTAATTGCCCAGTGGCCTCTGTAATTCAAGTGTGTCGAGAAGCCATTCCAGCATAACCATTGCGAAAAGGCCGCCTTGGTGTCAATTATATATGTGCTTCTGTATCTGGATTACCCATGGATGAATGGAAGGGATATCATATGTTGCTCATTCATTGACTTCAATACAAGAAAGTGAATAGAATGGGAATAATGTGTGCGCATCTATTCTATGAATGGTTATTCTAACTACATTGTCAGGCACTGTAGTTAAAGGATGGGAGACATCCTTGGGCCATTCTCTACTTATCATGATGCAGATTTGTCACACCACATTAAGGTGCAGAGTGAGTAAAGTGGACAGCAGCATCTTGGCAGCTCTTATTTTAGATGGATAAATGAATCAACATTTCAAAACATTTATGAATAATATAATTTCTGACATTTTACTTAAAGGCAACTCTTTCATACGGGGTAACCCAATCATCTCTGCTTGTCCTTCATTAGCATCCTGCTGGTTAGAGAGATTTTTGTATTCAGATCCGGTCTCAGCAGGATGATATAAACCTTGTGGAAAAATATACAAGACAACAGCCCGAACCCAGAAGCCAGGATGGCAAAGACCTCCACAGCCACCATGTATTTCCCTTGCGTGCTGAGGTAGGCTGGGATGAAGGACAGCCACACGTTCAGAAACAGGAGCAGGCTGAAGGTGATATGCTTTGCTTCATTGAAGGCATCGGGTAATCCCCTGGACAGGAAGGCCACAATGAAACTGATGCCTGCCAGGAAGCCCAGATAACCCAGCATGCAGTAGAACAGCACCATGGACCCTTCCGAGCATTGGACGATGATTTTCTTGGCGGTAGCTCTACTTGTGCCTGAAGAGGGGGGATCAGTGGTTAGCCACGCCGTGCATATAGCAAGCTGGACTGATGAACAGGAAAGAATAAGGTAGCTGGGTGTCCGAGATCCGACCCACTTCTTCAACCTGCTGTTAGGTCTTGTCGCATTAAAAGCAACAATAACCATGACAGTTTTACCCAATATACATGAGATGCTAAATGAGAAAATGAGTCCAAAGGCCACTTGACGAAACATGCAGGTCCATTTTACTGGGCATCCAATAAATAAAAAGGAGCAGATGAAACAGAACATTATAGACACCAAGAGAAGATAACTGAGGCCTTGGTTGTTGGCTTTGACTATGGGCGTGTCGTGGTGCTTGACAAAGATGCATAAGACAGACATTGTCAGTAAAGCCAGGAGCACTGAGAGAGTAGAAAGCACAGCACCCAGGGGCTCTTCAATGGACAGGAACTCAATGACACTGGGGATGCAGGTATCTCTATCTTCATTGGACCACTCATCTTCTCTGCATTTCATGCAGACTGCAGCATCTAGTGAACAACAACAAAATGCAGTGTAACATATCCGGTAGTCAATAAAACAGTGTGTGATTTCTTGGGTTTCAAACATGATTAGTTATTTTCAAATTGCTTGTCATGTTGGAAAATCATTTACAATGATTGTATGTTCTACAAAGAGAGTCTGCAGGTCTAATTGAAATGTCATAAAAGAACTCAATACCAAACCCAATGAAAATTCATCAGACAGTCAACTTCAACAAAAAATACATTTGAATTATAATACCAATAAGACTCTGTGGTGTTATATTAGTGATAACATTATACCAGACATTTCATTGAAATATTATTCACGGTTTGTGAGGTGGCCTTGGTCTTGCACGTTTGTCCGGTCCTTGAACCACAATTCTCCTGCTTCAGTTTGTTTGGGAACTTGGGTGACAGCGCCAGTGACTGGTTGTTGACTTCAGTCTTTGTCTCCCATTGTTTTGGTGAGTGGTACTGGCCACACCATGGGGGTTCAATCAGAGGCTGGGAGGTTTATTATGAAACCCAAGTGTCCGGATTCCATTGAAGGTCAAAAGCATATTGGATACTTCTCCTTAACAGAAGTGAGGGTAAGGAGAACCAAACAAGTGCAGGGTGGGTGGTAAATACAAGTAAGTCCTTTACAGGCCCTGGTTGTTCTCTTCTATCACTTCTGCCAGTCGGCTAGCTTATCCCACTGCTTGTTGCCACTGCTCAGGGTCTATAGACGTGAGCCCTCGCAGGTCTTAGTTCCAAAAAGCTCCTAATCATTTGATTGCTGGTATCTGGAAGTTTTCCAAATGTGAGCCACACTGGGCATGCCTTTCACCACTTTGTACCCCCACTGCTCTGTGACTATTTTGGGTTAGCCAGTGCTAAGCCGTGTTCTCAAACTTCACTGTCCATCACCTCTTATACTCCATCTTCCTGTGACTCTGATGGTGTTCTCTCTCTTGTCCACCTTTAACTCCTCTCCTTCCTCCTTCCTGCCTTTCCCTGGTTGGTTTTTCTCTTATTCCCCTCCCTTTGCCTGGTCTTTCCCCTTAATAATAGTTTTCTCTGGGTTTCCCTCCTTCTGGCTTCCCCTTCTCTCCTCTTTCTTTTTATGATTTTCTGCTGCCTTTCACCTTCTGGTTGCTCCTCCCGGCTCATATCTCCAGATCTTTCCCTCCTGGCACACGTTCCCTGCTCTTTCCACCCCCCTCTTCTGATATGTTGCTTTCCGCTCTGCACTGTCTGAAATTTTCCAACTCCCCACACCCTCCTCAAATGCCAGTCCTCTTATATCCTCTGAGCCAGTGGGAAATGGAAATAATAAGGGGTTGAGCAGGTGCATCTGTGTGGGCTGATTTGTATGGTTTTAGGGATTGGTTTAGCGTGTTTGGCACAACCGTTCCGAATGCTGCAACTTGATTAACTGGTCCATGGAGTAATGTCATAAAGGGGTGGTCTGCCATTTTGGAACAAGGACCATCTGTCATTGCGGTTGCCTGATTCTGCCATTGTCCCCTTATTTATGTGCCTTCATTCATTTCCCTCTTATGCCAATGTGATCAAAGTTGGAGCTGCTTCTGCTATACCGGCATGTAAGTAGTTGTGAGCAGGCCGCAATCAGCGCTGCAGCAAACTGTGAGCTTGCACTCATTAGCTTCACTGGCTTCTGCCTAATGCTCATGAGCTTGCACACTCACTGAGCCTACACAACTCTGCTAAATTCTTCCCCCAGGATCAAAGTTTGGGTTCTAGCGTAGAGACCTGGAGTGAGAAAAGAGCCCCTGGAAGACCTGCTGTTGCTGCATATCACTTTTGGGTCAACATCATATGACGGGTGGCCTCCCCTGTCCCCGGGCTCCCTCTCACCCAACATCCTGACCTCTATCATGGCATGTTATCGCATACCCTCCTTTTAATTTTTACCAACCCTAAGAAGCCGAATCGCTAAGGGTGGTTTCTCGGAACATGGCTTTTCCTGAATATAAATGGTTTGACGGGTTTGCAATCCTTTTGGATCTTCTTCCCTCCATGACTTCATCCAAGAGATGATAGGATCTTCTTTGGAATCAAAAACAGAACCCACTTAATATCTCAGGACTTGGTCTCATGTCTGGTTTAAACAATACATTAAACATACAGATCCCTGCCCATTGGACAAAGGGTTTTGATAGTCCTGGATTAACTGATGCCTTCAGAGAACTGCTGTACCTGCACCTGAAGGGTAAGCTGGGCCCTGCGGTAAGCTTACTGTCTTCGGTAATGCAGATCATGATCTCCTCAGGGCACACCGGATTACACCGGACAATCATCTGGTGACCTCCTCAGCCCAGAGGAGCTCGGACTGTAGGTCTCTCATGGGCAGGGATACTTGCATGTATTTATTAGGAGGGAAAAATGTAAATGTTGGTCTTTGTATGGGGGGCTGCATTCATCACTGGCCACTGTGACAAACTCCAGGTCCACCACACATTAATACCTCCACTGTAATCACAGTGGGGGTTCCACCACTCGCCAAAAAATTTGTTTTTCTTAAAATTACATTCAGCAAGTAATATTGCAAAAACATTAAATGGCTAAAATACCACTTCATGAGGGATTTGGTTGCTACTTGTGCCAAATGGACCATTTTATAGCACACGGGAAAGTAACATTAGTAAAATATGAAAGGGTACACATTTCAATTAGTAGGACGGTGTGGGAGTGCTCGCACAAGGAATAATTGTGAAAAAACAGTGGCAAACTATAACTTCCAGCCAACAATATAAACCAAAAATATGATGGAATTTCAAAATATTTTTGTCACGCGGTTATACAGGGTCATAAAGAAATGTGGATAAAAGCATTGTAATGCCATGCATTTTAAGGCACATGAAGAATTAACTGCTACTCAGTGGAATTACTAGTGGCATTTGATGCTCCGCTTGGCATATGATGCTAGCACTTGCATGTGTGAAGCTGTACAGTACCTGTCAAATGTTAGCTATCTGAGCAGTCTGAATGGATAGCTTAGAAGTAAAGTGTGTGCCACTCACGTGAGTCTAGCCTTTACAAGTTTGAATCCTGCAGCAGGGCCAACTTATCCTTTAATTTTTTCGAGGTCTGTACATTCAGCAGCATAAACAGGGTAACAATAACGCATGTTATTACAGTGCTTAGAAGCATGAGGAATATGGCATGAAGTTCTATTTAAGAGCATACATTATTATACCATGCATATGATGCATTATCTGGAATATAATGGTAGCACGGAAGCATTTTATGCTGCACTCAGTACTTGATTGCAGCAACTGGACATGCGAGGACTGTGTGGTGTCATGGACACGGTTAACCCGGTGTGATGAGGGCTGCTCATCACGCCAAATACGTCCAATGAGGCTCGTGCAAGCTCCATACTTGCCAACCCTACCGATTTAGGCGGTAGGATACCGCTTTTTAAGCAGTCCTACCGCCTACCGATTTTTTGACACCAAATACCGATTTTTTTAGTAAAAAAAAATGTTTTTTTTTTTACATTTTATTTTTTTGCCCCCGCCAGCTCGGGGGAGTCTTTCAAGGGCTCCCCCGAGATGGCGTACCGGGAGAATACGTGGCATGCAGGCTTTTAATGTCAAAGGCACCCACGGCAGTGGGCTAAAGCGCCCCTCCGCCGCGGGTGCCTTTGGCAAAAGGCACCATTAGCCCCCACCACGCCAGCTCGGGGGAGTCTTTCAAGGACTTCCCCGAGCTGGCGTAGCGGGAGAAGGCATGGCATGCAGGCTGTTGATGTCAAAGGCACCCACAGCGGTGGGCTAAAAGCGCCCCTCCGCCACGGTCGTCTTTGGCAAAAGGTGCCATTAGCCCCCCCATCACGCCAACTCGGGGGAGTCTTTCAAGGACTTCCCCGAGCTGGCGTAGCGGGAGAAGGCGCGGCATGCAGGCTGTTAATGTCAAAGGCACCCACAGCGGTGGGCTAAAAGCGCCCCTCCGCCACGGGTGCCTTTCGCAAAAGGCACCATTAGCCCCCCACCACGCCAGCTCGGGGGAGTCTTTCAAGGACTTCCCCGAGCTTGCGTAGCGGGAGAAGGCGTGGCATGCAGGCTGTTAATGTCAAAGGCACCCACAGCGGTGGGCTAAAAGCGCCCCTCGGCCGCGGGTGCCTTTGGCAAAAGGCGCCATTAGCCCCCCATCACGCCAACTCGGGGGAGTCTTTCAAGGACTTCCCCGAGCTGGCGTAGCGGGAGAAGGTGCAGCATGCAGGCCTTTGATGTAAAAGGCGCCCACGGCGGTGGGCTAAGGGCGCCCCTCCGCCGCGAGTGCCTTTCACAAAAGGCGCCATTAGCCCCCCACCACGTCAACTCCGGCGAGTCTTTCAAGGGCTCCCCCAAGCTGGCGTGATGGCAGAAGGCATGGCAGGCGCCTCATTGTCATTGAATGCACCCGCAGCGGCGGGCTCATTCAATGACAATGGGCTGCTGACGTGCCCTATTCCTATCATTACCTCCTCGACTGACTATTTTTGAAACTTTAAGATTCCTACAGATTTTTGGTCACAGAATGTTGGCATGTATGAAGCTCGCGCATGCGCGAAGAGGTTCTGCCATTTCGGGCAGAAAGTGAAAGTAAAATGAAGAGGTTATATGTATGTTTCCTGGTTCAGTGTCCCTCATTTTGGCACTGCTGCACGTTGTGGGCATAAAGGGAGATATTCAAGTTGTCTTGTGCTTCAAGACAGGAAAGCTTGCGACAAGGATGGGATATTAACACTCACATACATAGAGAAAAGAAAGAAGGGAGAAAATACAGTGGCCAGTGAAGATCTGTGAGTCCTTAACAACGTGCACAACTGAGGGTGCCTGATTGCAGCAGAATGTTGGCGAGTGAGGAAAGAGACAGGCAGAGGCGAACAAGTGATGCATCTGATGAGGTAGGGCCCAGTGCAGCCGCATTTCGTCGACCAGGCCTTGTGACATGGGTGATGAAGAAACCCTGGGACAGAGAAGTCAGTGATGGCTATGAAGATTCGAGAATTACTTGGCCACCTATGATGAAAAGGCTCCAGACAAGTTTGCTAGGAGATTACTTATCAATTTGGTTGGCGACGACATTGAAGACCTCATCCCCACATTCCCGCCTGAAGAAGTCAAAACGTATGAGGGGCACAAGGAGGTGCTAAGCACATACTTTCATCCTCAGCGCAACATAGACCACAAATGGCACACCTTCAACACAACTTGTCAAATGCCTGGTGGATCCATGGATGCCTTTGTGACTCGATTGCGCAAGTTGCTGGCTTATTCTGACTTTCATAAATTCTCAAATGACAAGGCCATCACATTAAGGATTATTGGAGGATGTTTATTGAACACTTTCAGAAAAAAATGACTCTGGAAACTATTTCTCCTCGCCACAATTCTACAAATGGCATGGATGGAAGCGAGAGCAGACTCACAAGCCACACAGATGGACACCAGCAAGGAACCAGTAAAAGAGCAAGCATATTTCATCAGTCACGGTGGCAGAAGCAACAGCAGTGGAAATGCCCCACAAGAAGGTCTGGCACTGCCGTAATGTGTTACTGGTGTGGCCTGCCTTTTCCTCAGGATGAAGGCGTTTGGACCGAAATGCGCTAACTGCGGGTGGGAAAATCATATGGCGAGAGTGTGTAATGCACTGCCGAACAGGCCACAAGGAAACGGTCCTAGCGGCACTCGACCAAAGCACATCCACGTGCCCCAGGACTCAGGTGAGACACCTCCCGAGAAGAGACGTAGTCAGCCATCTTCGGCAGATCACCGGACGGTCACTGTCACCCCTGATAGAGCAAGAGAGAAGTCATCATGAGTATGCATATATGATGACTGACTTGGTGACTGCCCCAGAAGGAGATATCGACATCAAAGTAGGGCAACAACCCACCAGATTTGTCATTGACACAGTAGCCGCACTGAATATTTTGTGCATCTCAGAGTTTCGCAAGATGGAACATCCGCCTGCATTGGAACCATCGGACCTGAAGGTATTTCAGTGGGCTGTCCGGGGGCCAGTTCAGAACCATTGATAGTTCTTGATACAATTTAACTACAAAGGGAGACTGGCAATGGCAGAGCTGCATGTTCTTCAAGGAGAGGTGCCAGGAAACAACTTGCTAGGCTGACCCACAGCCCTCGAAATGAAGATTGCTGTGGTAATGTACACTTTTCAGCATGCCATCCCACTGATGCAACGATTTCCAGAACTTTTCAAAGGAATCGGGTGTTTGAAGGGAGAACCTGTAACCCTTGACATTGATAGCTCAATACCTCCAGTGGCACAACATTCCTCTGTGAATACCCATTTACCTGCAACTGCAAGTAGAGAAAGATATTAAGTGCCTGTTAAAGGAGGACATCCTAGAACCTGCCTGTGGCCCCACCCCGTGGGTCTCACATGTGGGTGCAGTACCCAAACAAGGGTCTTTCGAAAAGGATTTGCCTGTACGTGGATATGCGCCAAGCCAACAAAGCAATCCAACGAGAGAGACACCCTGGCATGCATCTGGATGACATGATTAGCATGCTTAACAGAGCTAAGGTATTCAAGATCCAGATCCATATAAAAGGATAGCACCAGATACAGCTAGATGAACAATCACGCTACATAACCACTTTTGCAACACACAAAGGTTTATTTCGGTACAAGTGGCTAAGCTTTGGGATATCGTCAACTGCTACAACTTTTCAGGAGAGCATAAGGAAGGTAATTCATCACATAAAGAATTGCTTCAACTACATCGACAACATTTTGGTATTCGGAGTTAATCGTGAACAACATGATCGGGCGCTACATCAGGAGTGCACAGCTCGCTCTCAAGCGGGGCTAATGTTAAATGTTGACACGGGTGCATTTCACAAAAAGAACCTTAAGTTCTTCTGACACATGTTCTCGGAAGAGGGGATGAGTCCTGATCGAGGGAAAGTAACAGCAATTGAAAAAATCTCACCTTTGGAAGATGCAAGTGATGTACATTCATTTCTGGGAGTAGCGAGAAATCGCAGCAGATACCTGAAGGACTGTGTTACCATTAGTGCACCATTGAGAGAACTCTCCAAGCAAGGGAACTGGTTTCAGTGCGACCAAGCATGCAAAAAGGTATTCGCACAGATTAAGAGAGACATTGGGTCTGCTGACTGTATGGCCTATTTCTACCCGGCTAAATGTACTAAATTGATGGTGGACGCAAGCCCATTTGGTCTGGGAGCCATCATGATACAACACAAGCCTGCCAGGGACAGTTCCAGGGCCATCGTCACACATGTCTCAAAAAGTCTGATAGAGGTTGAAAGAAAATACTCCCACCCGGAAAAAGAGGGGTTGGCCGTCGTCTGGGCGTGCAAACACTTTCAGATGTTCTTACTGGAAAAATAATTTACAGTAGTGACAGATCACCAGGCATTGGTCACAATCAACGGAAACCCTCAGTGCAAGATGCCCCCAGGAATGAAAGATGGGGGGGTTAAGATTGCAGGACTTCAATTTCACCATCCTTCATAAACCGGTGAAAGAGTACAATCCGGCAGATTTCATGTCCCGGCACCCGCTTGTGAAACAAGGCCATGACCCATCCATAGCGGAGGAATACGTACATTTCCTCACTCTGCACAGACCCCCAAAGACGCTTATGACGGTTGTGGTGAGAGATCACACCGTGAGGGACAAGATATTGCAGAAGTTAAAGGAGCATATAACGTTGCGAAGATGGATAGACAGTGAGTTAGGATACGAACAGGGAAGCCAAGAAACATGGAAACAAGAAATGCAAGCCTTCAGACAGGTGAAAGATGAACTGTCAGTCATGACTAAAGGTCCGGTGGTGCGCGGGAGTTGAAACATCATACCCACGGATCTGAGACAGCAAGTAGTGGACCTGGCACATGAGGGGCATTGAGGCATGGTCGCCACTAAACGTCAAATAAGAGGCACCATGTGGTTCCCATGGATCGACGTGATGGAAGAGGACATTGTAAAGAAATACCACCTGTGCCAGTGCACATCGAAGCCCAGTAATCCGGATCCACTCAGAGTGTCGTAACTGCCAAAAGCCTCATGGACCCATTTTGCGGTTGACTTTTGTGGACCATTTGGTGGGGGAAAATACTGGATGGTACTGATGGACGAATTCTCCCAGTTCCCCCTCATACAGATGATCTCGTCCACGTCAGCCAGCACTGTAATCCCAGAACTAGACATTATATTCTCTGTGTGGGGCATTCCTGAAATGCTGAAGTTGGACAATGGGCCTCTATTCGACAGTGTGGAGTTTGCTCGATTCATGAGCCCCATGGGCATACCCCACTGGGAAATCACATTGTTGTGGCTGCAGGCTAATGGAATGATCGCGAAATTCATGGGGAGCTTGAAGAAAGTACTGCAACAAAACGAGCTGAGCCCGGTGTCACTAAATCAAGCAGTGTGCAGCATGCTCCGGGGACACCGTAATTCGCCACATGGGACAATGGGAAAATGCCCCTCAGAGTTGGTGCTCCAAAGAAAGGTGAAGATGAGGTTGGCCAACCCAGAAGAGCTCTGAAAGATGGAGCTTGCAAAGCTGCAAGTGGAGTATGCAACCAGGAAACTTGAGATTAAAAGATATGACGACGAGAAGAGGGGAGCACAATCGTTCACGCTGCAACCAGGGGACAAGGTCCTCATGTGTCGAAAACAAGAACGGAAATCAGAGTCAAGATTTGATCCTGGTCATCTAGTCATAAAGCAGGTCAAGGGACCTATGGTGACAGCCCGATCCCTAGGCAGGCTGATCACACAAAATGTGTCACAGTTTAGGCTCTACCGTGAGGAAGAGAAGATGGGAGAGGATGCTCGTTGAAAAAGATCTGAGCGTGACGAGATGGCAGCGACTGAGAGTGGCCCGTCTGTGGAGAGATCTACGAGACTGAGGCGATGTATTACGAGGCCTATGAGACTGATCAAAGAAATGTGAGGCCAACTGTGAGTAACAGGATTTTGTTTCACCCGAGAGGGGGAGATTTCGTGTCCGGCATGGACACGGTTAACCCGGCGTGAAGAGGGCTGCTCATCACATTGAATATGTCCAATGAGTCTCGGGCATGCACAGGAGGTTCTGCCGTGTAGGGCAGAAAGTGAAAGTAAAATAAAGAGGTTAGCCTTATGTTCCCTGGCACGGTGGCCCTCATTTTGGCACCGCTGCACATCTGGGGCATAAAAGGAGATATTCAAGTTGTCTTGTGCTTCAAGACAGGAAAGACTGCACCTTATATTTGTATTTTGTATTTGTATTTTATTGAATTTATATAGTGTTTTAATCCAAAACGCTTTACAAGAGGAACCAACAATATACAGCAAGCATTACATAACAATTGAATGAAATCAGAAAGCAGTACAAAAAGTATTTACATTATGGAAGGGGAAGAAGAGAAGGGAGGGGTCAGGAAGAGAGAAGCGATAGTGGGTGGGAGGAAAGGTGAGGGTAGAAGTAAGAGAGGAGGCAGAGGGAGTAGACAGAAGGAAGAAAGAGGGGAGGATTAGAAATGTACAGGACCTAAGGAAGGAGAGAATGGAGAGAAAGGATAGAGATAGGGGGAAAGGAAGTAGGAAGAGGGAAAAGGAGGGGTAGGAGAGAATACTAAAAGAAGTAAGAGGAAGCAAATGATTTTAAGGGGGTGAATGAAAGAGATAGGATTTTAGGGAGGTACGAAAGTAAGTGAAGCAAGAAGTAGAGCAGATGAAAAGAGGAAGGCGGTTCCAGTGGTAAGGGGCAAGGAGTTGTAAAGAGCGGAAGCGAGAAGGGGCATAGGGTGGAGGTGGAGAGGAGAGGAGGTAGAGATTGGAAGAGTGCAGAGAACGAGAAGGAGTGTAGAAAGTGAGGAAGGAGGAAAGATAGGGGGGGGGGCAAGACCATGGAGCGGTTTGAATACGAGACAGAGGAAATTGAATTTGAGCTGGGAATGAAATGGGAGCCAACCTAGAGAGGAGAGAGAAGAGGACATGGAGTCATGGGGAGAGAGAAGGCAAGGGAGCGGATGGCAGAGTGGTAGATAGACTTAAGTGGGGAGAGGTGAGAGGAGGGGAGTCCAAAGAAAAGAGTAGAGCAGTAGAAGAGTCTAGAGAAGATGAGTGAGGAGATTAAAGGTTTGGTAGCATGAAAGGTTAGGAAGGATCGAATTTTACAGATGTAGTAGAGGTGAAAGCTCTATTTAGTTACTTTAAATAGTTTATATTTATATTATATTATATTATATTTATCATATTATTATATTTAGTTACTATGCATGCTTAAAGCATTAACTGGTATTACTGTGGCATTTAAAGGTGTGCATGACATATGATGGCAGCAACTCAATTATATATGTGAAACATTAACTATCATGGGATGGCATTACTGGGGCACTTGAGGCAGGGTTTGCATATAATGGCAGCTTCTGAACATGTAATGCTGCAACTTAAAAAAAGTGGCCAAAATGTTGTGCATGCATAATGCAAGCCACTGTCAAACCGCAGTTACGCCCACCTCCCACCCCACCTTACGTCATGAAGGCGGGTTTAGCTGCCTATTTAAATATGTTAATTGGAAGATCGTCTCAAGGAGGTGGTTTATGTCATGTAGGTAGGCCGAGCAGAGTTATACCGAGCTCGGATGATTTTGTAAAACCATGCTCTAATGACATACCATTAGGAATTGCATTTTTAGTGTAACAGACAAAATGCATCATGTTAGACAAAGTGTGCATGCGGTACCCTTTGGGAACACTAAACACAACTATGACTACAGGTGTAAGCAAACCAACCTTTGGTATAAGTCTGTACTACACAGTTTTGGAAGCAGAGCTGAGCAGCCAGGCTTATCTGAAGAGGGGAATGTGAGCAGTAATGATGTTACACAGAGGTCTACAATCACAGGTATTTAAATAAACTCTTACACTCAAGGTTTCTTTGATAAATACTTATTAATTTATTTATCTGTCAGTTATAAAACATTCATAAGAAGGAGGCAATTATATAACACACACAAATATACTTCAATACTATTTCAGAATACTTTTCAAGAGGAGTAAAAGGCCAAGGTTATTAGAACATAAAAGGATAACATTATTCTTAGACAGTGTAGATATTTTGAGTTCACCAGAAGAGTCAATTCAATTCAATAGGCTAGGCCAAAATCAATGGGCAAAAGTCTTGGATAGGATAAAGCGGTTCTGGTAGGTCCACGAAAAGATCTCTGCACAAGTTCTCAGAAGTAGTTTGTAAAAATAAGAATCATATGTTGGGTCACAAGCTGATTAGGCCTGCGAGTTGCAAAAGTTTCAAGCACTTTCACCGCAAGAGGTAAGTACTCTCAGTCTGATTTTACAGTACCATACAATGAAGAAAAAGATGCAGCTGATGACTTCTGTTCCTGGCAGTTTCTGCAGATCTCGATGTTCCTGTGCCTCAGTTATGGGGACAAGAGGGAGGACGTCAGGGGACTCCTGCACTGCACTAGGACTGGTCAAAAAGCTGGCAACTTGCAAACTTCAACTCCGGTGGCTGTAAGTAACGCACACAAGCTGGTGTCCCTCTCCCTGGTTATACGGTTTCCTGCAGCACGCTGAGGAAAATGCAACCAGCTCTGAGATAAGTGTCCAGGTGGCTTACAGGGCTTCTCTGTCGAGGTGAACTTGGCGATTCAGACCTGCAGCAGGGCTTCACCGGGCAAACCAACAGTCCAGGAGTTGCAGCAGCCATCCTCTTCAAGCTTGTCTTCAGTTATTTTGTTCCAGCGGTCGACTCCGCCTTCCAAGCCAAGGGGCACACCTTTTATTCAGTTCTCTCCCATTCATTCCAGCCTAGCTGTCACTCACCCAGCAGGGTGGCTATCTTTGCTGGACAGTCAGCCAGCCAATCACCACAGAGCGCATTTGGGTCTCCTAGTAGACTAAGCACAGGGAGTTTTGGGCACCTCCCTCACTTCCTGCCCACCCCAGACACTCGGGCGCCAGAGGCGGTCTTCAATCCTGAAGCCCGCCAAAGGTGAATGAACAAAGAGACCAAACTAGGTTTGGCGCGCAGAGACAAACTCTAGAAGAACCTATCCACAAAGAAATGGTGAAAAAAGAAGACCAGGACCTGTTTTTACAGAGGGGGCTCAGACGCCATCTTAAAAAACATGGCTTCCGCGATTTAACATTACCGGAGCTACGAATAGTTTGCGGTCAGGAAAAATCATGGTAGTTTGTTGTAAAACCACTGCCGCCAGCCATTCTGAGAGGAAAGGGTAGCATTTGACTGCTACATGAATATCTAGACACAGGGGATACTAAGTAACCCCTCCAGCGCTCTATTGTAAGATAGGGGCCCTCATTACAAGTCAGGCGGTGGACCATGATGCTATTAGCACCATGGTCCATGCCGGATTCCGCCATGGTGGATGGCGGAATTACCGCCCCATTCCAAGGTGAATGGGGCGGTAATTCCCCATTAACCATTTTCCCTTCCCCATTCCCATTTACGCCCCATAGGGCGTAATGGGGATGGGGAAGGCGCTAATTACGGCACCGTAAATTACGGTGCCGTAATTAGCACCAAGGTCGCTTAGCGCCTTGGACTTTAATGCCTGCAAAAAGCAGGCGTTAAAGTGTGAATCAGGCGTTAAGGGTTAACGGCGCCGTTAAACCCTTAACGCCTGACTTGTAATGAAGGCCAGGGTGTGCTGGGTCTAGGAATTTAAAAAACTAGTAAAGTCAATTTCACTTTACTTACTCTGGCAAACAGTAGTTTATCTCAGAGAAGGTATTTAAACCTTGGGAAAGTCTGAAAGGCTTCTCTGTGCCACTGCACTGAGGTTGCTGTGTGACACAAATGAAAAGATGGTGCCTTTGGAGGTGTTTAGACTCCATAACCAAAGAAAACACACGAGTAAAACACACATCAAAATACATGAGAGAGTGGGAAAAAGGTTCACACTCTCTCCAGGTAAAATAATCAAGTTCTCAAAATCCAGCAAAGCTGGTGGGGGTCTCTAAGGTGAAGGGAATTAGCACATTTTTGAGAATTCTCCCTAACACATCATACTGACTTTCTTCTATGAAGCCCATTGTGTAAAATAAATATCCTGAGGTTTGTCCGCTCAAGGGCAAATATTTTGGGACGGGGGTACTATGGTGGTTCCTCAACCAATTTCTGCACAGCTCTATGATAATACATTTTTTCTCTGCCTTTGCTGCTTGTTTAATTATTGATTTATTTGGTGCTGTGGGTTCCAACATTTGGTGCCATCATGACTCAGATTCACTGTGCCCAGCTGAGACTGGAATGGGAGTAGGGGACTGCTACCCTTCAAACACCTGTATGCACACAAAGAATGTTCAAGAGGCCTTACTTAAACCTCTAAAAAGGGGTTTTGGAGGAGAGCTACCCATGTAGGTTATTATTTTACCACTATTATTTAATTATAGGGCACCATTGGTAAATACAGAATAAATCCCAAAGTAGAGGAAGCAATAACAAATAATAGGTAATAATAAAGCAATATGCCCTGAGTGGCGGGGGCATTACCGACTCAGGTAATGCCCCCGCCGCGAGGGGCATCTAGCTATTAGTACCCCGGCCCGCAAAAACTGCGTGACCGGGGCACTAAAAGCTTTTTTTTGGCCCAAAACGCTGTAGCGTTTTGGGAAAAAAAAAGAAGACAACAAGGAAAATGGCCACCGGGAAAGGGAAAATGGAGTCCGTTTTCCCTTTCCATGGCGGCCATCGGGAGCGGACGCGCTGGAAACAGTTGCATTTCCAGTGTGTCCGCTCCCGAAAAAAAAGAAGGTGAGTGCGTTTGGGAGGGCCAAAGGGAGGCGAAGGGGAAAAAAAATGAAAGAAAAAAAAAACTTACCTGCTTCCTCGGCGGGGGACGATGGAAGGCTCCAGCCGTGTGGAGGCACGGAGCGGGGATGGCCCAGCTCCAAGTCTCCACACTGCTGGAGGCTGCCATCGTCCCCCACCGGGGACGCAGGAGCAAGAAGGTAAGTGGGGTGGGGAGGTAAGGGAGGAGGGAGGGAAGGGAAAGAAAAAAGAAAAACAAAAGCTTACTTGAGTCCCCGGCGGGGGCGAAGGCAGCCTCTCAGCCGGGGGGAGGCTCGGAGCAGGGATGGCCATGCATCGAGCCTCCTCATTGGCTGAGGGGCTGCCACGCCCCCTGCCGAGGACAAGGCGGCTGCAATCCCGGCCGAGAATCGAAGGATTCTCGGCCGGGTAAGGACCCGGCGAGAGCCAATCATAATGCGTGTTGCATTCTGCTTGACTCTCGCCGGGTACTAATAAATAATAGTAATACACAGAAAACTGGGAACAATTAGTAGAACATATACAAATACAACTGAGTAGGTAAGAGAAATAATGGGGGTATGTTAGGAGGAATTCTAATAAATGTGCTAATTCCCTTCACCTTAGAGACCTCCAGTAGCTTTGCTGGATTTTGAGGACTTGATTTTTTTACCTGGAGACAGTGTGAGCCTTTTTCCCCACTCTCTCATGTATTTTGATGTGTGTTTTACTCTTGTGTTCTTTGATTATGGGGTTTTAGATAACTCCATAGGCATCATCTTTTCATGTGTGTCACACAGCACCCTCAGTGCAGTGACACAGAGAAGCCTTTTAGGCTGTCCCAAGGTTAAAATACCTTCTCTGGGATAAACTACTATTTTCCAGAGTATGTAAAGTGAAATTGACTTTACTAGTCTTTTTAAATCCCTAGAACCAGCACACACTATCTTACAATAGAGTGCTGGAGGGGTTACCTAGTATCCTCTATGTCTAGAAACTCATGTAGCAGTCAAATGCTGCCCTTTCCTATCGAAATGGCTGGTGGCAGTGGTTTAACAACAAACTACCATGATTTTTCCCGAACGCGAACACCAGTAGCTAAAAATCACGGGAGCCATGTTTCTCAAGATGGCGTCTGAGCCCCCCTTTGTTTAAACAGGTCCTGGTCTTCTTTTTTTGGCATTTCTTTTTCGAAAGGTCCTTCTAGTGTTTGTCTCTATGTGCCAAACTAGGTTTGGTCCCTTTGTTCCTATGCCTTTTGGCGGGCTTCAGGACTGAAGACTGCCTCTGTTGCCCGAGTGTCTGGGGTGAGGGAGATGCCTGCAACTCCCTGTGCTTAGTCTCCTAGGAGACCCAAATTCACTCTGGCTTGATTGACTGGATGACTGTCCGACAAGGACAGCCATCCTGCTGGATGAGTGGCAGCTAGGCTGGAGTGAATGGGAGAAAACGGTTTAAAAGGCATGACTCTTGGACTGGAAAGCAGAGTCGACCACTGGAACGAAAGAGCCGAAGACGAGCTGGAAGAGGACGGCTGCTGCAACTACTGGACCGTTGGTTGGCCCAGTGGAGCCCTGTTGCAGGTCCGAATCGCCAAGTTCACCTCGACAGAGAAGCCCTTCAAGGACGACTTCTTCCTTTGAGTTGGTAGGACCAATCAACTCGTAAGCCACCTGGATACCATTCTCAGAGCTGGTTAGGATAAACCAGGGGGAAGGACACCAGCTTGTGTGCTCGAAGAACAGCAACCAGAATTAAAGATTTGCCAATTTATCAGCTTTACGACCAGTCCCCGTGCAATGCAGGAGTCCCCCGACGTCCTCTCTCTTGTCCCCATGACTGAGGCTCAGGAACAGCGAGATCTGTAGTAACTGCCAGGAACAGAAGGCTTCACCTGCATCTTTTTCTTCAATATAAGGTAGTGTGAAAACCCGATCGAGAGAACTTACCTCTCACTGTGAAAGTACGTACAACTTTGGTAACTTGCAGGCCTAGTTAGCTTGGGACCCGACATACGAACCTTTCTTCGTGAACTACTTCTAAGAACTGTGGCAAAGACATTTCTGTTTTAAATACCAGAACCATTTCTATTTATACAAGACACTACCACATTGACTTTGGCCTACCTATTGCATTGAATCAACTCCTCAGGTGAACTCAAACTATTTGTACTGTTTTAGAGTAACTGTAATATTTGTTTTATTAACTTATGCCTTTTTGCTCCTACTTCCATGCTATTTTGATACTTCTTCAAGGAAGCTCAACTGCTTAGTAATCAGTACTGTGGTATAACGTTTGTGTGATATTGGTTGCCTCATTTAGTGAATGCTTTATTAATGATTGTGTAATAAATTAATAAGTGTTTACCAAGAAACCTTGAGTATAAGTGTCTATCTGAATACTTGTAATTATAGATCTCTGTGTAACACCCTTACAAGCTCACATTCCCTCTTGAGATAAACCTGGCTGCTCAGCTAGCTACCAAAAACTGTGTGGTACAGACTTATACCAAAGGTTGGTTTTGCTTACACCTGTAGTCCTAGTTGTGTGTAGTGGTCCCAGAGGGTACTGCATACAAACTTTGCCTAACAGGGTATTCTACACTGAGTCAATGGCAACTAAGGGTGGGGTCAAGGCAGAAAATGCCCAGAGGACAGGGGCCAAGAATACCTCTGAAAAATGCAGAAAATAATGTGTAATAAGTGAAAGGGGAAACTAAAGTTAGTAGGCAAATGTCATGCCAATAAGTTCAGGATGTAATAAGATAACAAAAATGAGAAGATATTAATCTCATATGATGTATTTTAGAAGCCAGGGTCTAATTGATTAAACCAGCAGAATGGGATTATTTTTAAATGGGTTTGGTGAGGAATTAAAATGATTGGGATTCAGGGATTATAACTTTAGAAGAATCAAGTATGAAATTATGTAATCATTTGAAAAAGTAAAACTAAAAAAGTAATTTAGTGCCCTGATTTAACTGTGTCCACAATTAACAGAGGCTAACAAAATTGAAAAAATAGAAGAAATATGGACAGGGGGTATTATCAAGACCTTCGGGAGTATAGGGACCAACCTTACAGCGCAACAACAAGCAGCATGAATGAAGCAAGCAACACAAGCTCTGTTCAGACAAATATCCTCACAAAGCCCCGCGAGCACTCCTCCCCAGCACCAAGCTCTGGTCAGCCAATGTTAATGTCTAAATATATTTATACTGCCCTCTATCACCACTGGAGCGGTACCCTGGCGCTCATGCGGCTCTGAAAGGCAAGAGGGTATGGAAAGTTAGTAGGGCAGAGTGGGCGAAAGAGCAAGAGAGCTTTGATCTGCTGTTGGCAGCTTCAGTTCGGTTTTCACTGTTCTCTGAGCTTGTGTGTATTTTTCAGTTGGTAGCCTTAGTGTGCTGTTGTGCGTGGATATTTGTGGGTTGTTTCATTGCTGCGGTGTAGTGAAATGTGTGTAGTTTGTTGTGCTTTGGATGTGTGGTTGTGTTTAATTCAGCGCTTGAGAGGCGTAGGTAAAATAATTTGTTTTTATTAGTGGATTTGGTTACAAACACTGCTATCTAGAACTGAAGCAAGTCCACATTCACAATTCTGTCTAGATTTAACACATGCCAATAACTAAAAATCTGTCTGGACTGGCTAGCGTAGTTGAAGTGGAGTCCACCTAGATGTGAGATATTGCTAATTAACAGTACTCCTAGATGTGATACATGGCTAGGCAACACAATACACAACTCTCTGAGTCTGTATGGGAAACAGTTGCTAACTAAACAATAGGTATATGTGGCTACCAGCTATTGGGTGGGAGGAAGATAAGATATGAGGTAGGTGGGCCAGTTTAGTGGATCTCTCTTACTTTGTCAATGCTTTGTCAATGCTGGCTGACGGCTGCTTGCTTCCTGCTTCTCTGGGAAAGACACCATCTGGAGCTGCTTCTGTGGGAGCTGCCCTTTGCCTTGGGGCCTGTAGTCACAGGGGCTGCAACGGACAGAGGGCTGTGATGGGGGTTGGGACTAAGTAGGGCTGAAGGCCCAATCACGGTGCTCGAGGCAGCAACATGGATGGGGGAAAGGGGAGGGGGTGAGAGTGAGTGGAGTAGCGCAGGCAATGGAGGTAGAGGGAATGCATTTTTAAACATAAATGGCACACAGCGAAGCCCCCAATTTACCTCTTCCTCGAGCCACAAGTCATGAGTTATGAATGCATGCTTCCTTGGTACGCCATGTACAAATCTCAAAATCACAAAAACATCTGTGCTCAAGTGAATCTGAAAAGGAGAATGGTGAGTGGGCTAGGAGGTTGTCTAGAGTTATGGCATTCTACGAGGGAAAAACTGCGGTCCGCGGTCTAGTAATGGCCTGTAACTGAACTGTTATTTGTTGAAAGTTGGATGGAAGGCCCGAGATGACAAGTGTAAAAGGACAGACATCAAGAAGGGGATTAGTGCCCAAGAGTGAGGAAAGCTTGATGGGACATAGGTTGAAACTTCAATACATGGTTTGAGTCAGATGAAGTGTCAACAGGGTCCGAGGAATGGAACTGAACATGTATGTCATGTGCACGCAGATGTCACTCACCTGGTCAGTGGACTCTTGCTCCTGGAACGACTGTAATGGGACTGTAACAGGACTGGAAGGGCCGCCCCGTACAGGCTGCTGGTAGTAGGGCTCCCCCTGAATTAAGTAGTGGGGCGCTGGAGTGTGTGCCAGGCCTGGGAGGGCGAACAGGCTGCCCCATGCCACCACTGCGGGCAACGCTATGCAGTGGCTACCAGTCAAGAAGGGAGGCCAAAGCCCCACGCCGACGGCTAGGGAGGATACCAGGGATGGACTCTGAGTGTCACACAGTCCCTCTTCCTCTTCGGGCTGCAAGCTCACGTCATCATACTGGGGAAGTGGTGGACGGGGGGGGGCGGCTGTTGAGGGGCAGCAAGGATGTAGTCTGGTTGCAGCAGGGAGGGCCAGTTCCTCGGGCTCCCATAGGCATTTGGGGGTAAACGCAGCAGCATGGGGGCAGCAAGAAATCATGGTGACCTAGTAGCCATTGCTGCTATTCAGGCCACCACTTCTTTGACTTCTTTCTGCGCTCCTCACCGATGCGCCAGTGCCGCCCGGGCATCAGTAAGCCCTTGGAGCTGCCTGGAATGTGGAGCGCAGCCTCACCAAGATCGGCGAGTCAGTGCCTGCTCCATCTCCGGAGAGCCAGGCGGCTGCCTCACATCGTCTTCGTCCGCAACCCCCAAAGTTTCCTGGGGAGGCGGCCTGGTCCCTCGCACGGGCAGAATCCAGACCTGTGTCTCCTCCCCTTTGGGTGACCTTTCCTAGCTGCTCTGGAGGAGATGTCAGACTGTGTGGGGACTCGCTGCATGGAGATTAGTGCGATGTTTTCCTCAATTTCCAAAAAACACTTTCTGTTGGGGGTGTTCATATCACACTTTGATGGAATGTGGGGGTTGTTGGGACAAACTCCCAGGTATGCCAGAGGGCCCATAGGAGTTTGCGGACTGTCGGAAGGCCCAACACCTTCCACAGGACAAATGGAGGACTCAGTCAATGGCAAGTTCATACTGCGGTTTATTACAAATAAAACCAACACAGATCAGCAGAAGGACAGAAAAAATCAGTGGATTGAAGCACACGTCGCAAGCGGCCGTTGCTGAGCTCTTGTTTTCGGTCCTTGCTCCTGTGAGCTCTCACGGTGCGGCTTGACGTGCCTCTTTGGGAAGTGAAGGTGCTTTACTCTAACTCGCTCCGTCTGTTGTTACGGAGGCGAGTCCTGCTGCTCTCACTGCTGCTGCAGAGGAGACAGGAGAGCAGGAGAGCGGAGGGGGTGCTCACCCTTGACTGCAATCTTGACTGCAGAGGATACATCAAAGGCCGCTGCCGACCGTGTCTGTGTGGAGAAAAGGGTTGTGCGGTCTCTGGTGAGCAGCTGCAGTGAGACTTGATTTCCTCACATTGGGAGAGAGAGTACTGTGAGTACTGTGAAAGTTTTGTGCACGTGGCGGATGGTTTTAGAGAACGCCCGTTTGACGTTTCTCTCGAGGTTGGCCCTTGTGGTGCTCTTTGGGGGTCCATTGGCACAGGTTTTTGCACAGGTCGCTCCACTACTGTAGTGTCTCGATCATTGGATTAGACATAGACACCAGTGAGTGGCTACAGCCGGGAGACTGCAGGTCTAATCCTTTGGTCCAGGCTGTACATATTTCAGCTGCAGCACTATGCCACTGTTTTGATATATTCAATTAAGGCATTGTGATCAGACTTTGCGCTATTTCTGCAACTTGTGCATTTTACCCTAAGTCTCTAATCTTGCAGTCCATATCATACCGTTCTGAGTCGAATATTTTATCAACAGACTCAGTTGGGGTGACGACTGTGGGCAAGTGTCTTTGACTTACCCGTACTCTGTCTCTAGGAATAGCTATTTGGACATTGCATTGGGCTTCCAATTAACACCTTTTATCTTACCTACTCTGTTCTCTCCATACAACAAGGAGAGTTTAAACAAGGAATAACAAATACAAGTAAAGCAGAAGCATGTCAAAGGCCTACAATCTAAGAAGCACTGTGTCTTCCGAGCCCACAAGTATGAAGAATCAATTGGCAAATGTGTCACTCAATACTTTAACTACAAAGGAAGGAGGGTCTTCTTTTAGGCCCTACAAAAATGGGGAGGGGGGTGCTTTTATCCACCTCAGAGATTTTTTGCAATTGATTTGCAAGAACCCACAACCTCGGGGATTGCTCAAAATGTAAGACTTGCTGTGACTACAACCAATGCTTCAACACCAATAAATCCATTGGTGAGAAGTGTTCTTTCCTCAAATTTGAACCACACTTTAATGGCCACAACAATGAAGACTGCCATTGGAAACTATTTTCCACCTACCTTAGAAGGAACAATACCACGCTCTGTATCACTTCCTCAAGAGACGAAACAAGGTAGCCCTCACCCACCACCTCAGTCGATGGATCTGATGACCAACAAACAGCTATCCGCACCAGAGATAATAAGATATGGGGCTCCAGCAACACACACTGATGGATGCCTCTTATGAATTGAATGGCATATCAGCAATCTGGGAGGAGGTTGAAGATGCTTGCAGTCCCTCTCCCTTCAGCGATTCACAGGGATGCCTCTTAGAGCTCCCGCCGGTCGAAGAGAGGACCAGGGTATAGGGGCTACCTCTATAGTGCCCTTAAACATTGTGCTGACATCCTTGGTTAGGGTTTTTGAAAATCTGAAACAAGATGTTCAGCAACACACTGGAATTCTATTGGAGGTCACAAAAGAATTAGACTTGAATGACGCGTCTATCGTAGCCTTAAAAACGGCAATCAACGAATACAAGGGGGAAACGGCTAATGTTTTAACTACGGTACTGGACTCACAAGCCGGGAATATGGAACTGCTAACCAACCAATATGCTGATTTAAACGATGAGATGATTAATCTGAATAAGAAAATGGATGAATTTGCAAAAGGGGGGGATAATACTTGTTGTATTAATTGCAGGCAGTTTCCCCGTCCAAACATCTCAAACACTGAAACAAATGATTCTCCTCTGTCCAGTTCAATAATGAATGAATTTATACGTTTAGCCCAACTGGCAGAGTCTGAGGAGGCCCCCACTGTCATGGAGGATGGTCCTAACATCCAAATATGGAAAGTATCCCGGAGGTGAACCAGGAGAAGAGAAAAGCGGGGAAGAAACCAAATGGAAAAACAAGGAAACGGAGGAAGAGACAAATGAAGGGATCTAAAAGCCCCTCAAAGAAGGTTGTCCAGGACCAAATGAAGTTAAGGAAGAAAAAGATGAATCACGGGAATGGTGGTTTATATAATCAGAACGAAGCAATTTTAGAGGCCCCAAAAAAGCGAGTTCAAATGGTTCGGATGAAAAAGTTGGCAACAACCCACAAAAGCTGGCTGGTGAAAACCCAATGAACGCTGCCCCTAAAGGTAATAGTTTACAACTACCCAAGGCAACAGTCGGCAGTCAAACAGAACCTGTATTGCCTCCTAGGAAGATGGCTCTGATCTTTCTGAAACCCAAAAAGCTACTGAAAACTGCCCCATCAGATAAGAAAGTCGCACCCATATTCCTGAAGTCTTTTCAACCGGGAAAGATCCCAGAGAAACCTGATGATGTTTTGATGAACCAAAAGACTACCCCTTTACCGCCTACTGGCTCATCAATCAAGCAACAGCAATCTGCTCTCCAAATTGAAGAGCTGTCAGCAAGGGTCATTCCAACCCAAAAGAATATGACCACTGGGGCCAACAAATATGAGCCTCCTAAACAAGTCTCGGCAAGAATGATGAGTCAGGATCCTCTAAGTAGGAACCATCTTTGCAAAATGCACACGCAGGTCTCACAGTCTTTTTGTCCACTAATGACTCAGGGAAGGGCTCCCCCCTGAATCGCTCATGGGTGTTAAAGGAAATGAATACCATACGAGCTCTTAAATTCCTCTCAACTACTGACATTCAACACCGGAGCTTTCCTCTCCAGTCTGAGACAAATATGGCAGAGCATCACATGACCTCAAAGTTGGCATTTGAAACTATCCTAGGAGCGAAGGAAGATAGGTCATTAAGAGGCTTCCATATTTCAACTGTTCCCCCTTCAAGTAAAGGCAAAGGAAGCACCTGAAGCAGCGAATAGTATAAATCCATCTACATCACTTCCAGCCATGTGGGAATGTGTCCCTGAAATTATATCTCAAGTTCTTCTGAAGCTCCGATTACTGGAACCGAAGCTCTAGTTGAGGAGGTAGTAAAGTGTCTATCTTGGAATACAAGAGGCTTTAACTCTTTCTGTGAACAATCGAAGAAGTGTTATATCTTACAAAACTTTCACGTAGTCCTATTTCAAGAAACTTTGGCTTCAGATGTCTTAAATGTTGATGGCTTTTCCTCCTTCCAGCAGATGGCATCAAGAGGACTAAAAGGACGTCCTAGTGGTGGCCTTCTTATTCTGTGTAGCAATTTGATGTTTGGGGCTTCTAATTTGTTATCTGGGGATGTCAAGGGAATGTTGGCAATCAGGGTGGCAAGAAGAGGAGCTAATCCTGGACCCAATTGGATTATAATGAATCTGTATTGGAACCTCGTGTCTACCCCTCTAATTGAATTCCTGGGCTGCCTATCTGACCTGCTGGTGGATTTCTCAGTCCGTTTTCCGGACGACCAGTTGATCATTATGGGTGATCTCAACTCCCAGTGCCTAAAGACAACTAGGAACAACATCTCAGAAAAAGAGATGAATGATAGAGGCTATGCTTGGTGTAGTTTTATGTCAGATCGGGAACTAAGAATGCTCAATGGTAATATCCATGGTGATATCCCTAGCAGACATACTTGGCAGAGGGATCGGGTGGTCTCAACGATTGACTATGCTTTTACCTCTATTCAAGTGTTTGAAAATTGTAGAGAATTCAAAACAACAGAGGGAAATGTAGATGACCATCGAATGTTAGAAGCCACTTTTTCCCTTAACCATAGGACACAATCTCAGTATTACTTGGAGAAATTATCTGTGAATTCCGCGGGTAACTGCTTGAAGAGATTTGAGAGAGGGGGACGTACTCTCAATAGCAAATTAGATTTAGTAGCTAACGAGCACACAGATCAGCAACTGGGGGACTACTGTGAGCCTTCCCATTTCAGTCTATTTCTATGGAATTTAACCCCCCCCCCCCACTCCCTCTGGCCCTACTATCTCTTTCTGACAGAATAAATATCACTTTGACTCAGTAATTTATGAAAGAAAAAAACAAAAGAGGAGCCAAAGTGCAATACTAAGGAGAATAGTATATGACTCTAAAACCCTTGAACTTGAAGTGAGATCTTTAAATAACAATTATAGAAATTGGCTGAGATCATATGGATACCTGAGGAGACAGAAAGAAGGGGAAGAAATGTTGAAAGCCGTTTGAGTGAGACATTCCTGCAATTTTTGGTCAATTGTGAGCTCTACGAAAGCATCAGTTGGCCAATCCCAGGATACTATGATTCAGGAATCTACCTGGATAAACCATTTCTCTCTAGTATACAGCTTTGTCGATCCTCGGGAACACAATCTTGAAATATCTTTAACATGGTCCTTGAGTTATACAAAGGAGGATATTGAGAAACTAATAAAAAAATCCTCTGCCTCTAGGGCACCTGGCCCTAATATTTTGAGTAATGCAGTCCTCAAACTAAACCCAGAATTGTGGTCCAGAGTCCTGAATAACTTGTTTGATAAGATCATTCTCCCAAAAACTATTCCAGAATCATGGTGGCAATCAATCATAATCTCCATCTATAAAAAAGGCGATCGACAATCCCGCTGAATTATCGACCCATATTCCTTGATGCAGATGGGAAGATCTTCTCGGGCATTATACTAGGCGAATTAGAAAAATGGCAGAGGCAACTAGGATTATTCCTAAACAACAGCTGGTTTTAGAAGAGGACTTTCTACCTCCCTCAGCACTTTAATCCTCAATTGTCTAAGTTCAGAGACATACACAAAAGGAGCCACCCCCCTATACGGAGCCTGGGTTGATCTTACCCAGGCCTTCGATACTATTAATCGGAATAAACTCTGGCGCAAGCTAAAATCTTGGAGTCTACCAGATAATTTGTTATCTATCTTGATAGAACTACATGAAAGATCATCACTAAAAGTCTGCCTGTCCCAATCAGGTCTCCTTTCTCAGTCTACTAAAATAGAAAGGGCCTGTTGGCACCTTTTCTCTTTATTTTATACTTGTCTGACTTGTGGCAATGGCTGGAGAAAAGTGGCCTGGTGGCTCCTAAATTGGGCAGCATGAAAATTAATTGGTTAGCATATGCTGACGATATTGTGAATTTAGATCATTCACAAATCGGCCTGCAACGATTATTGTCTACATTATCAGACTATGCCAATGAAAATGATCTCAAAATTAATCAAAAATCATGGTATTTAAACATCCACTAAAGAATTGGACTCTTTTTCTATTCCTATGTCCAAACAGGTTAATGATTTGGGTTCTAAATTAAAAGCCTGCCCCACTAAGGTCGACCTGCTCCAGACCATAGAATTAAAGGTTGTAACTTTGACTGCCCAAATGAAAAAAATGTGTTTGCAATATTGTACATTTTCCATGCTCCCACTTCTTAAGTTCTATATTGGTAAGGTGATCCCAGTAATCACATTTGGGATGGAATGCAATCTGTTGGCCATACATGTGAATGGAGTAAAATAGAAAGTAAAGTCTGGAAAAAAACACTGACACTGCCGAACAGTGTCCCCATTTCATGTCTAAGATTCGAACTTGGCCTTATCTCTCTCGGTGCATGGATGGAGTGGAAATGGGTAACGCTGTACAGACTGATATTGGTCCCCCCTAAATCCTCACTGTATCAGAAAGTTGCAATTGCTTTGGATAACTCCACATCTATTTTCCTCAATAAATTAAAACTCAGATGTAATGAAACGTTGGCTGCGGCTGATACTGACATCAACACTCTTATCTCTAATCCGATGAAAGTGAAGGAGGCTTTCCATCGCATGAATTGGATCAGGACTATAGATAAAATGAGGCTATGCAAACTGTCGTCTTCACCATCTTTAATCGATAAACCTAGGTCAACGGTCCCGAAATACCTAAGGGAATTTGCTGATTCAGTTGTACAGATTAATTCTTTTAGATTAAGGCTTAATCTGCTCCCAACGAGGGAGATTCTGCATGTCCAACATAGGGATGTTTATACGACACATTTCTGTGATATTTGTGATGCAAATGTTACACAATCTATCGCCATTTGCTGATGGAATGTTCGGGAACTTGGCCCCTGAGAGTATTGAAATTTCAAAGGTTTGTTCATGACTCTCATTCACTCCTCTCAAATGCATTCTGGAACAGGTTGATTTCGGGAATGGACATCTTTCTTACCTTGGAGGTGGGAGCTCTGTTAAAAGAGCTTAATCTGATAACTAATAAGGGAGATATGAACCTGAATGTTAGATGACATGTTCCATTGAAGCAATATGAAGCCAGTTGAATTTCCTTTTCCATTTCCTTGTTTATCTATTTCTTCTATGACGCCTTTTTTATATTTTTGTATGAATTAGTTAACTTTAATGTTATGATCTAGAAATAGCATTTTATTTTTCGAGTTGGGTAAAAAGTAATGTTTTTCTTTTTTGACTAATGCACAATAAATAAGAAAAAAAATAGAAAATAAAATCCGTGGACATCTCAACATCTCCTAGCTCGCAGGCAAGTTTTAACCTAGAATTAAGTACGAGTGATGTCACAACCTGGGCCCTTCTCCAGAAAATGTATCAAAATCTGGGATTGGCCATCAGGAGCGTATATGTTATTCTACTGGCTCTCCCATGTCAAGGTGGCTGGCCTGGTCCATCCCCAAGTCACTATCTATAACAATGTTGCAGTTTCAGGGTCTTGCCATTCGTTCTTGCCCCTTGCTACCCACCCCTAGGATACCAAACTGTGATTGGCTAGAGCTGATGTCCTCAGGCCTGGGATCCACAAAGTTTCTCAGCTCTTGGTGTACCTTTTCAAGGTAACAAGAATGACTATGTGTCTGTGTTGTAGCTTGTGTGTACCACCTTAGTCAATGAGAGTGCTCTTTTGCTCTGTATAACACTTTTCTCACATGGTAGCATATTTGTTGCGAGCTTCTGTGTGGTAGCGTGAGATTGTCTCCCTTTCTCATGACTAGTTGCTGTTGCTTGTGTGTGTCGGTCGGGTCAAGTGTTCCGAGCTGCAGCTCTGAATTATGAGGAATTCTTCGCATTTACTGAAGCTGGGGCTACTGTCGTTCAGGGAATGGAATGCCATCCGTATCTGTTGGCCTTGGCAGCGAGTCCTGTCTCACAGATTTGCTCTTGCCTAGCCTCAATTCAGCAAGCTTGATCCTTGCTGAGAGGCATGTGGCCTGATGTAATTTTACTAAACCATAATGCAACTTCTAAAATGTTTATGCTGTTCTATATTCCCCATAGGTTAGTCACACTTGGTTCGGTCAGGTCCCATACGTGCTCCTGCAGTTCCATAATTTTATTTGCATACAAGCTTCTGCAAGCTCTGTTCAGGATCTCTTGCTCTTGCGGTTTCTGCATTGCTACATTCAGCTAATGGCAAAATAATAAAAGCAGTGACAGTATGTATATGTATCTATCCTCTAACTATAGAACTGTATGCTCGTGTTCTTCGTGTATTCGAGTGCGTGTTTGTGTCTCAAAGTGCGGATGGCATGTGGGCTTCATGTCTAACGCTGCTAAATCGTGGTGTCTCGATCGATGTCAGCAACATGGCTTCTTGACGCTTTTGTCAATACTGTCAATTGAAGTGTCTTTGGTTGCAGCCAGGGGCTCCTCTTCCACTCTGGGTTGATTTGTACTGGACCTGGCCTGTAGGGCTGGCTGAGGGGATACCTCTTGACATACTTGTCAATCATTGGAGCAATGGGAATTCGTTCAAAATAGAATGGGTGATCGCAGTGTCTCCTGGCCTTCTTCTGTGTCATGGATTTTATCGGAGGGGGAGGAGGGGGCACATTTCCCCATCCCTCTTCAAATCCCCTCTGGTCGACCTGTCAACCACATCCTTATATGACAGTCCTTTTGCTCTTGGCTGCCATATCTTTGTTATTCCTCCAAGCTGCCCATAATAGTTTGTGTGGTCATCGAATGACCAGTGCATGTAGCAGCACACTCTTTCGGGGTTACACCAAACCCACTTCCCTTCATAGAACTTTGGGTCATGCAGATTATCCAGCTTCAGGGATCCTGCTGGAAATAGTTCACACTGCGCAATCTTCGATATGAGCTTGTCTCATTCTGCAACAATTTCGTCCTTTGTCCCTCCTATGTTCACATCCATTAGGATCTGCATTCCGATAGCCTCTTCTGCTGTTTTCTTTCACCTTGCCATGCAGATCTTGATCCCACACACTGATTCTACTCCCAGCACGAGGGCTCCTGCTATCATCTTCAGTCCGTCTGACAGCAATGATGGCATCCAGGACCATATATACACCAGCCTGCTCTTATCCTTCCCTGTTCCTCATGCTTCAGCTTCCATTTTCACATGCATCTGTGCCAGCTGTGCTGCTGCATCTGAGAGAGTGCCATTATCTTTGTCGTTAGCTCATATAAATGTGCAACAGGAACTCCCTATCTTTATGCAAACTCCTCCTTCCATAGCCGTGAGGAGATCTAGAACATATCTATTCTGGTGCGCCACCAACCTTATTGCTCTGAGCTCTTCCTTTATGGCGTTTAACCCATTCACCGTAGAGTTTATGATTACCATCAGCTGCCAACAAGTGATCTGTAACCACTTGGCGCTCGTATATGTCAGTTTCCCTGATTTTATTGATGCAAAAAACATTTGTGTCCTGCTGCACAGCCTGTGATCTGCTGGGATCTCATCTAGTGCTGTTTAAGGTGCTTCTGAGAAGTAATTCCCTCCTCTCTTCACTCTGCACAGTCCTTCCCTGCTCTCTGTCTTCTCTGCCTTGGCTGTTGGTGTCACCTCGATCGATCTGTTCCTTCTCTTATTGTTGTCCATTTTCAGGAATTCATTGAGCTTCACATCTTTCTTGGGTATGACCAATGAGGGCATATTGATGTGTACCAATGAGCAAACTCCTCCCCATTTGGGTGGCAGCACTCATGCGCTTTCGATCCACGAGCCCAGTAATGATCCATCAGTGCTGCCGTTCCTGCCCTCATAGCTGTGAGTTGTTCAACTGTCTTTCACCCAACGTTCTTGCCAACTTCAACCTCGCTATTGTTCTCATAGCACAGAGCCTGGTGTCTTCAGTGGAATTATCAGCATCGGTCCAGCTTAATTCTGCACCGATGTCAGCAATTTCGCGTTCACATCCCATTCCTTCAGGCTCTTGTTGTTCTTTTCCTGCACCATGTCCACTCTTAACTGGGCTAGTGTCAGTGCCTTGCTTCACACCACTCCATCCTGCCATCCATTGTTAGTGTACACTCGTCCATCCACTAATATCTGTGGTCTTTCCCAGCAGCCAGACTCTCCTATCTCCTTCACTCTTGTCCAGGGACATGGCAGTTCCTTCAATGTGATAGTCTTTGTTTCTCCCTTCTCTGCTCCGTCAGTTATGTACTGTATGGCTTCATCTAGCTGGCAGTAATTATTCATCATGTCCAATGTCTTTATGTAATTATCTTCATATGGGAATGTCCCTTTGGACATCCACCTCAACGTTGCTGTCTTCCTGAGAATCATCCTTGTGTTTGCACCATTGCAAGATACATCAGACACTGTGCTATTGCTGCTGGTATTTCAGTTGCTATGAACTTCCCAGAGGCACTCCTGGCATAGGGGATTAAAGAGCAGACATAACAGCTCTCCCCAATGGTTTCCTTGCCTACTTTTGTCATATGTTTTTACAACATGTTGTTAGACACTCAAGCAGTGTCTGTGAGACACATGTCTACTCCCTTCATGTCTGTGTCAATGCTGCGCTTACCTCTCCTTACCTTATCAGCAGTGTCCTTTCGTCCACCTGACATGGTCGTCCGACCTGCTTGGGTCGGGGGGATGTTAGTAGAGGAAACAGCGGTAGCAGTAACAATAACATATAATTTCCAGAATATGAATTCCATCAAGCCACTGGGAAGTAATAGACACAACATAACGATAATATTCGTTATTGCCCCCTACATATCCACTTACGCTGCTTGATGCTTGCAGCCTGGTGATACAGTTGCCTTGCTGAAATGCACAGAAAAAGCATTATTGTGTTTGTATTTATCAGTGCCCTTCACGGATAGTTCCGGGACTTTTTTTTTATTGTCCCTACGGTTCGGCCATGTGTTTTTAAGCATAACTCGGTAGATCGTAGAAAACTTTCCTATGGACCTTACCCGACTTTTCGTCCATTAGCGCACTCAAAATCAGCCGCCATTTTCTGATAATCCTATCATTTCCACCCAAACGCCCTTGATCACCTGCTTTTGCGGCACTAAATCAAATCCCCCGCCCCTGAAACAGACTTTATCAAAACATTCATATTCCCCGCCTCTATCCGTGACGTGACTGAGCTGCATAGGCAAACGCGCCCAGGCGTCTTCTACACGACTCCACACAGAACCAGGAAATCAACACAGATGAGCTCACACAACACAGCGCGCCACAATTGGGAATATGAAACTGTACTTTTAAATTAAACCGCAAGATTGTAAATTTGGTAAAGTACATTTATTTGACATCAAATGTTTTGAGAATATTCAGCGATTTGCATTTTTATTTGCTCACGTTCCAAAAAGTTCGTTTTGAGGCACGCGATGTTCCTTTGCTGTACACAGGGTCTTAGATCATCTCACAATACAGCGCCACAATTCGGAATATGAAACTGCGTTTTAAAAGCAAACGGCAAGATTGTACATTTGGCAAAGTACATTTATTTGACATCAAATGTTTTGAGAATATTCAGCGATTTGCATTTTTATTTGCTCTCGATCCAAAATAGTTCGTCTTGAGGCAAGCGATGTTCGTGTGCAGTACACAGGGTGTTGGTTTACGATAAAATAAGCTCTTCGGTCGCACTGATAATCGCATGGCTGTTCCAACAACGAGGCACTAGGCCACCACAACGGTCTGTATGTTGCATCTAGCCGTTAGTACCGCTTAAGGGCATACTTGTACTTGGCGATCGTCCCATAAAATGGTCAGGGTGGTAACGTTGTTCACGCGGAGAAGCAACTGGCGGTTAAAAAACCCATCCGCCGGTGTCTGGTACTCGTGACACATGCAATAATGGATGATGTACCTGTTTGAAAAACATAAAAAATGAAATTAGTCTTACCATCAGATCTTTATTAAAATTATTCATTTTATATATTAGGTCGGGAAATTATTTCATAGCTAGGACAGTGCAACTGGGTATTATACGTCAAGGGGGGGCTGTAGGATACTGAGACAGTCCCCCAGTGCAGGGGTTGACAGGGAGGCAGTGCAGGTGGAGAGTGGAAGGGCCAGGACCGAGGTCGCAGACAGTGGACCAGTTGTAGCAGGGGAGAGGAAGAGAGAAAGCAGAAGCAAAGAGGAAGGTTTTGAGGTGCTTCCGTAAAAGGAGATGGTTCTCCTCAAGATAGTGTGCGGTACAAAACAATATGCCACATAGAACGAACAAGTACAACTTAACCCGTCTTTAAAGCTACTGTATAGTAATTAAATTGCGGTATAAACTCATCTAAAGAGTTACTTACATTATATTTGCATTTTCCATTGTGTCTGTGCGTAGGGCAGCCCCGAAATACCACTCCTTCTATGCCGACGTTATTTCTTCTAATGAACGAACATGAAATGGCTTTCGTTTCTGAAATTATATTCATTATCGTTTCTTACGTTATTGCCCCACACCCCCAAAAAGAAGTCTTTCGGGATGGTCCCGGCCTGTCAAGGTCAAATAACAATAGAACCTTATACTGAGTCGTGGGCCATTCCGGCACCCGAGCAAAAAATCAAAGCAGCTGACCTTCACTTTGAACGAGCACACATTCCTAGTTAGCTACATTCAGTGTAAGGCCATCTCACAGGACTTGAAATTTACACTCCATCTTTGCATTTTGTCTGCGTGCTTTGCAGCCCCAGAGAACCATAAATACGGAGACATTCTATATTTTTAGAAAAATTATTTATATTACTGTTTGGTTTAATTTAATGCGCAAATGAACAAGGTTGGATAGACACATTGCATGTACACTGAGCAATCACTTTTATTTACACATTACATAGATACACATATTCAATGGGCCTGCGACATGAGGAGACTCGAGAGAACAGACAATCAAATTACAATCATTTAAACCGTGATGTGTATTTCTCAATGAGCTCTTCTTTAGGTGGACATGGAACAGAGGCAATGTTGGGTGGCAATGCAGTTGTCCCCTGCACAGGTTCGTTCACAACTCCATTTATGTGCCTATCTAGGACGTCAACAATAAGTCTCTCAATAAACTCATATTGCATATCCTCAAACACTGGTTTGATCACCCATTGTTTACTTCTTTTAGTGAAGGCCTTATTGTAGCGAAGCGTCCCTAAAGTTCCGGTCGTCCTACTTTGTTGACGGCCAACATTATGGTTATGTGCCAAGACCGCTAGAAGAGTCCGATTTATCATGCCCTCCATGCCAAAATGCAATCGTTTTGGCCTGTACTTTAGGCACATATTGTGGAACACCTCCAAATCTCCTGTGTGGCAGAATTCCGTGAGTCCCCTCAAATCTCTTGTTATAGTTTTATCAAATACAATCTTTTCAATGGCTTTGTGAGTGGGTGATGAAGGAATCAACCACTTCTTCTTCCGTGCCTCCTCTGTGGACAAATGGCCATGTTCACAATTGTGGAAATGTTGGTTTGTGTTCCAACGGTGAACGTTGGTACAGTGTAGCATTACTGACCGCCATTTTTCAAGTAGAATTTCCAACGACCCTCCACATGTTTTTGAGCTCCACCAAAGATGGTTGCTGATTGACTTGGACCACTGTGAAATACCTTGCATATCTTTTTTTTTACCTGCAGCCGACATTTTTTTATTGATTGTTTTTGCAAGATGCCAAACGTCAAATTGGTGATTTATATTTTTGTACTCTTCTCTCATTGTCTTGGCAATTGAAATGTGTCTGTCCGTGGCTATCAGGTCGATCACCATTCCCCGCGATTGTAGTTCTTGCAATGATGCTACAAAGCCAACTTTCTCCATGGCCACTGAGGATGTACTTTGTGACACCTGCACGACCACCGAACTGACAATTTTCGTACTTTCCATGTCCTGAAAGTGGTAGGTGCAGTACTTGGCTGAAAATCCTGGGCTGTCGCACTGTCCATCACCGGCTAGCCTGAACCGTTTGCCCGCGAATGTACTATCAATAGACATTTTTTCCATTCTCCAAGCTTCGCTAATGGCTGGAAATAGATAATCGGTTTGGTATTTGTAGAACTGAGTTTTCGCAATGAAATGGATTCCCACAAACTGAAAGAAAGACTCTAACTTTTTAAAACTTGAACCACTCAAAAGTGCAGCCGCTGCACAAAGTAGATTGCCTGCTGGCAGTTGCCCCAGCATGGGTTGTGCAGACCATGAGAAAGGATGATATTTTGTACAGGTGGCATGTATTTTAAGGTTAGTGCCTCGAATTGCACGAGTCACATTAATCAATGGCTCCCCACATACTTCCCCACCAACCGAATGCCCACATTTCATCCGAATAATAATATCAATCAAACAACTATCGAATACAATGAATTTGGCCTCTTTCCTTATACTGTCACGCTGCATCCCAGCTGGTTCGGCCTGTAACGTTGAGGACATGTCACTCACATGAAAGGTAGAATCTCTGATATCGTCTTCCGCTATGTTCAGTGATATTGATGGTGTTTCATTGTCGTCCACTTCATTCTCTTCCATTGCAACATCTGTTCCTTCTCCGGCGATGGGTGAATAAGACAATTTCTTCAACTTTCTCGCGGTCTTAGTTTTTGCGGGTGTGGATTCTGTGAACTGATCTCCGACTGCATCCGAACTACCAGGAGGACATTCACTATCAATGGCTGGATGTGGTATAGCTCCGTTGTCAATCACTTCATATTCTTCCCATTGGCACGATGCATCTCCAGTCTCAAGTCCCTGCCAAAAGGTTTGACAAGCAACATCTCTCGTTCGCTTCACTGTCTGTGTAGATCTAGTTCGTACACCCACTCGCAACTAGAGAACAGATTGGAAAAGGGATGTTCAGTTTAAACACAACTTACAGTATTGAACTATTAACAGTGAAAAACAACATAATATAGTGACCAGGACACTAACCTTCTTTTGCTTTCTTTTCTTTGAAACTTTCTTGCCTCGAACTTCAACATCAGGACGCTGTTGCTCCGACTCGTGTGTGCATGTCTCCACTTCCTCTTGCGCTGCAATGACTATATTTTCATGATAAGCACATCCATCACGCACTGACGCTCCATCGACTCCCTGAAACATAGAACTTTCATTAGTATGTATAATAATATCGAAAACACAAAATGTACTTGGGGACCAATACCCACGTACATCTCAATAGCAAAACACGAATGAACGCTTTGTGTAGAACATTCAAACGACAATTATTCACGCATAGTTGATCTAGTTAGATGGAACTGTCAAGATCCATATCTCGAGCTCCTCATAGACTTCCATTGATGATATTATTGAAGATGATGCTTCAGTAACTCCCTGAAACCCAGTAATTGCATTAGTATGGTTTTCTATTTTGATAAAAAGAACAGAAACTTTGTGCAGGCGTCAACGGCTCATCTAAATAGACCTGCACAAATGATCAGTTGTCTAAAATAAATAATGGATATCTAAATATGATTCGATTTGCTCGATCGTTGGAAGTGTCACCACCCAGAGATCTGCATCAACTACTAGGGGTGATGTTCTTGTAGAAGAAGCTCCGTCATCTCCCTGAAACATAGTACTTGCGTTAATAAAGAAGGAAGTATAGCGGATGTAATCACGTCATATGATTTCGCTTGATCGAACTGTCAGGATCCATACCTCGAAATGCATAAGAACATCAAGGGACGATGTAACTGCGGTGCACACTTCTGCAAGCTGTTGCGCCGACCCGTAACTGCATGCTCCCCCTACTTCTTGGACTAATGCTCCATCGACTCGCTGAAACATAGGACTTTCATTAGTAATGAACACAATATTGAAAAAAGAAGACACATAGGAGGGCGACGACAGAAGGACATATCAATGGCTAAAAACGAAAGAAACATTGTGTGTAACAATCACGCTACAAGAATGCAAGATCTGATGATCTCCATCGATGGAACTGTCCGGAAGCGTACCTCGAGCATCTGAGTGACATCAACGGTAGTCGTCAATACGTTGGACTCCTCAGCATCTCCCTGAAAGACAGTACTTGCATTATTTTGGATAACAATAATTATAACTGAAAAGAAAGACTAGAGGACGAGTACAAGGGTGTACCATTAGGTAAAATAATTACACGATAAATTAAAACTATTGATTTACATGCCTAAAACAAGTCAGTGGCAGAATAGCCAAGTAAGATTACCCGATAGGCGCTTGAAGTGGCTGATGACTGCAATAACGACACGGATGGAGAATCTTCCGCCTTCATATTGAGTGGATACATAAATGGGGAAATTATTGTTAGCTAATGCTACACACTACCGCAAGGCCGAGAGATAAATACGTAAACTTGACTCACCAGTGGAGGGATGTGGACGAATAGAGTGGGAATAGCGGTTGAGAGCAATTTTCGCCTCGCTCGCGGTGTGTTCTTCTTTATTAGCAATGATGTGGAGTACATGTCAGAGGTAAAGTGCCTGCTGCAGATGCGGTATCGATCACCCCTCTTGTCCGCAAAGACTTCTAGGACTCTACTTTCAAGCTCAGACGGTGGATATCCGCAATATCGGACCCATTCTCTTATCTGATCTATTGTCTTAGGGAAAACATGCATTATAGTACCTTCAGATTTATTATAGGTCTTCGAAGGGCAACCGCCAATGGAACAGGCAGGCATTGTGGAAAGTTCTGAAAAGTAAAGATCAACAATTCTCTATGAATACCAATGTAAACTCAGAACATGTGACTAGTTCCTTGCATGTACTGTCTTGAACGAAAAGAAATTGGACGCAAAATGATTATGGTACATGGCCTTACCTTGACGAACAAACAGTTAGATGCAGGGATCAGAGTAGTTTCTTGTCGTAGAACAGGGAGCAGTTCACAGGTTGCAAACTGAGGAGTTTCCTCGAAGTGGTCACGGAAGTTCACAGAGACGAATATCAGATAACCAGCACCTTCACGGGTTGACTAGTAAAGCGCAAAGAAGTGCTCATTAGAAATATGAAGTGGGTTATAAAGAATTCGAAACAGGGGTGTGTTTGTGAATGAATGACGTGTATATGTCGTGGCATTATGCGGTTTGCAGGGGGCCGTCCAGCGTGAGGGGGGATGCTTGGCAGGAGACACGGGGTCTGGAGGTAGACATGGGAACAACAACCCATGCTCTATAGACCACTTTGAAGTGTACATGGTCTTTGGCACCTCTTGGCCTTTATCGCTCCCTGACAGCTCCACTTGGCAGCGCAAGTACCCCGGTGCGAACTGCCTTTGATAGGGCGGGGGGTGGATTGGGGCGGTGGTCGTGCAGACAAGACACAGGAAGACTCGTGAATGGAGACACACTTATGTGGATTGCAGGGGGCCGTCCAGCGTGAGGGGGGATGCTTGGCAGGAGACACGGGGTCTGGAGGTAGACATGGGAACAACAACCCATGCTCTATAGACCACTTTGAAGTGTACATGGTCTTTGGCACCTCTTGGCCTTTATCGCTCCCTGACAGCTCCACTTGGCAGCGCAAGTACCCCGGTGCAAACTGCCTTTGATAGGGCGGGGGGGGTGTGGATTAGGGCGCTGGTCGTGCAGACAAGACTCGTTTGCCGCAGGGCTTCACCAAGGAGAGGCCATCTAACTGCATGTAAGAGGCAGGCTGAAGGATCTAGTACATGGAAGGCAGGGGGGTAAGTTTATAAATACCTCAGCCTCCCAGGAGAATATATGGGTGCAGTTCACCCTGGAGACCCTGGATGCCTAGGCAGTTAGTCAGCAGCAGGCTGGCCTGTGGTGGCAAGGCGGCACGGGCCAGAGGGGGTCATCTCTGTACCCGGTGCCCAAAAGGATGATTTATTATGATCAACCATATTGATTATTTACCTATAACCATGTTTTGTATCAATAAAATCCAACGGCCTTCCTTTTATTGCCAACGCTTGAACAAAGTGGTGTGGTAAGTATTTTTGGGGGAGGAGGCAAGGCCGGGAGGCTTGATGCCAACCCGCAAAATAACATATGTATGTCTGCTGCATATGGGTTCAACGGTTATGTGGATTGAAGGTGGGCGGCCAGCGTGAGGGAGGATGCTGGCCGGAGACATGTGGTGTGACAAGACAAGGCACAGGAAGACTATTCAATGGAGACACACTAGATTCATTTAAAAAATCAAAACAACCATTGTTAAAATATATGTTGGGTTTTATTTTAGATCTTAATTTCAATTGAACATAAATAATAAACATTACACATTGTAAAGTTCCGGTTGCAGCACATCCAGGGAAAATCCGCGGTATTGTCCACTGTCGCTGGGGAAATGTTGTCTAATGGCAAGTACCGCACAGGCAGGTATTACTCTCCGAACGCGGTGTTCGAGCCTCCCGTGAAGCCACCAAGTGAAGCAACGATAGGCCACCAGCCTGTACCACCTGTGAAAATGAAAGATGCAAACTGTATTAAAATGACAAAACTTTCTTATCACTGTCGATTCAGGTAAAAAATGTCATTCTGCTTTGAAAAAAATTCTATCTAGAAAATGCACAATATGTAACCAATTTACATGCATTCGAATGATATGTAGATGTAATTTTATATGTGGGAGACGACCATGACATAGTAGTGGCATCACTGACATCAAAACCAGAGTATACTTACTCGTTACTCGGATTACGCGGACGAACAGTGCCGCGAAGTTCGTGCATAAGCACCATCATCATCCTCAACACGGTCCGTGAGAGGCAGGCTTCCCTGAACTCTGGCAGCTCGGTGATGCATTGCGGACTTGGCTCGCCTTCCGAAATGTAGGCCAAGCACCCGGAATTTTCACGGCAGCAGCAGTTCTCCTCCTCAGTTGGCATAAGCTCGCACCGATTGCACGTGCACCAGGTGGAGACGCCGTCCATGCGACATGGTCCAGGCTCTTCATCCGTTGACTGGTCCTCCCAACTGCCGTCCGAATCCCCATCGTTTTCGCGTGCTTGCCTTTCCAGTAGTTCTTGCTCGGTGTACTCGGGCTCGTACATATACGGCATTATTGTAGCCATTGTGTGGTAAAGAAAGTAAAATAATTTACAGAGATGGTACAGGTGTTCACAAGGCCTAGAAGCGGCGAAGGTAGCTGACCAGAGCACAGAAACGAGTCACAGAATACTCAAAGTAACACCGAGAGAGTAATGGAATCGAAAATCTGCTGCTGTGTGTTGTGAAACGGTGTGTTTATACTTATTGAGGAAAGAGGCGTCCTGCCATTTCCATGGCGACATGTCATTAGGTGAGGCGCAGCGATTGTTGACACGAAACGTGCTTTGGCGTTGGGAAATGGGCGGTACGTGTCTGCTGATGTCAGGCTCAAGGGCGGGGGATTTGATTTAGTGCCGCAAAAGCAGGTGAGCCAGGGCGATGGGGGGAAATGATAGGATTATCAGAAAATGGCGGCTGATTTCGAGTGCGTTAATGGACGAAAAGTCGGGTAAGGTCCATAGGAAAGTTTTCTACGATCTACCGAGTTATGCTTAAAAACACATGGCCGAACCGTAGGGACAATAAAAAAAAAGTCCCGGAACTATCCTTTAAGCCCCGCAGACCAAATAATCACTAATTGCAAAGGCAAATACCTCCTTCAGACCTTCCTTATTGATGGGTCTCTTGACGCGGCCAACACTGGGAGTTCACCATGCTCAAGTTGTGGGCATGTTTGGGCCAAGTACTATACAAAGACAAGATAATATACTGCAGGGGACCATGCTCTAAATTGTCTGGGCCTTCTCACATAATGGACAAACTGGTCAGAGAAGGTTTCTGGGTGATGGGTGGAAGGTAACATCAGTCAAGCCAACAATACAGTCCCCACGACCTTCACGTAGATCCTGAGTGTGCAGAAAGGAAAATAACAAACAGACAGTGTATCCTTAGTCGATTTGGACAAGTATTTCAGTTGCTGCCTCTGCTGCCTGGGATCATGTGACCATGGGGTGTCCGGGTATCCCTAATTGGGTAAGGTCCGCACGCACTTGTAGTTCATTTAGGTCCTCAACGTTGGCCTTGTCGGTCACAGAGACTCTGTTGCCAGGTGAGGCCACTGCTTTGTAGGGCTTTCGGTCCTGCAGGTGATTCTAGACCGATTTGCCGACTAGTTTGACAGCACGTTCTGCCACCTCCTCAACCACGTGCGGGCCGGTAAACTGGGGTGTGTTCCAGCGCCTAATAAAATTGTGCAATATAATGATATCACCCACTTTCACCGAATGTTTCAGTTCACAGTCTTGTGGTGCAGCGTCGCAGTCGATCTCTTCGCCATCTTCTGTGCCCCCCCGGGCTCGCTGTATCTGGCAAGAGATAAAAGAAGCGCTAGCAACCAAAGAAGTAATGTAATCATACATCTCCTGTCCTAACACATCTGCACTATTCTCACAGTCTTGCAGTGCTCTTGTGGGAGGAACCAGGGGAAGGTGCATGCCCTGTCCTGTCACCACTTCATTGGGCGTTAAATGGTGGTCGGATCCTGGCTTATTGCACAATGCAAACAAAGCAAAAGGTAAACAGTGCAAGTAATTTTTCTTGGTGCTTTGCTGAGTCTTGGCTATGCACTCTTTTAGGAGTCCATTCATGTGTTCACACACTCCATTTGCCTGCGGGTGGTACGCACATGCAAATGTATGCTTAGCAGGGTTGTGATTTGTGATGTGTTGGAATAGTTTGTTGGAGAAGTGAGGGCTGTTGTCAGACCGCAGGACCTCACACAAGCCCCATCTCAGGAAACCTCCCTGACCAAGAATTTGGCCACTCTGAGGATGTCAGCTTATGAACAGGGACCAGCCTCGGTCCACCTAGAGAATGGGCTGACAACTACTATCATGTAGCCGTATCCTTGGCACACTTGGATCATATCGACGTAATCTACGTGAAGGTGCAGAAATGGGCCTACAGGTTTTGGTATGGCTCCTATCACTACTCTCAAAGTATGCCCTGCTGTAAACTGTTGGCATGCCAAGCGGTTACTCACAAAATCAGCCACATGTTCATTCAAATTTAGACAAAACCACATTTCTCCAATGCATGTAGCAATGACCTCCTTCCCTGTGTGCGTTGGATAGTGCAATTGTGCTAATGCTGTCTTCAATAATGCTAGACGCATGACCACTTTCCCTGTGTTGTCCTGTCGCCATAAGGCATCTGTCGGAGATATGGAGCACCCTCTCTTTACCCATAGCTTCTTCTCCTCCTGGGGCACAGCTCCCTGCAGCTCCATAATCTGTGTTTTCCTTCATCACCATGTTCCTCATTCCTCCCTGAGTGTTTTGTCTCTCTTTCAGTTCCCACAATTGCCCAAAGTATGCTGCACATTTTTCGTCATAATCTGCTGCTTCATTCCCTCTTGAGATAGGGTCTTCTCCTTTTGTGTGGGCCTGGCACTTCAATTGTGCTACCTTTTTCAGATATGCAACCACCTTGATCAATCTGTCCAATAATAGAGCATTCTGCACTGCGGTCCCGCTCTCCTGAACCCTCACCTGAATCCTCTCCTGAGAAATTGCGCCAGTCCCGAGTGTACTGTTGACGTCATGTAGGCAGACAGAATAAATTGTCACCTCTTTATCTACGCTGTTTTCTAGTGCTTATATGAGAGCCACTAGTTCTGCTGCTTGTGCTGAATAATGGGATGGAAGCCGCGCACTGGCAACCACCTCGCTTGTCCTTCAGCCTTACAACTGCAGTCCCAGTACGTCTGATCCCATCAGTTTGATCAGTTGTCAATGAACCGTCAATGTACAGCATGTCCCCCCACTCAAGTGCATCATCCTCCACTTTGCTTGTCTCACTGAACATCTCGATGTTCTTTGTGCAGTCGTGTGCATAGTCTCCTGCCTGTAAAACAGCTGCCAAAAATATTGCTGGGTTTACAGTCTTGCATCCTGCTATCTTTAGTTCTACATTGGATAGTATCACCTTGTACCCTGATGCTCTCTGTGTGGTTAGTGTGCTCTTTGGCTTATGCAGTATCGCAAAGAGGATGTGCTCTACGTACAAAGTAGTAGTGTACCCAATTGTCACTGCTGATGATGATTTCTCCACTGCGAAGGCCACAGCTGCCAAAGATTATTTGCATGAATAACGTCCTCGAATCACTGGGTCAAGATGTCCACTGTAGTAAGCAATTGGCTTATGGCCCATGCTTGTCGTCTGTGTCACTACCACTTTTATCACTACACCGTCAGTGTGCAAGATAAGAAGAATTCCTTTTTCTAGTCTGGGGTCCCTAACACTGGGGCAGTGGTTATGGCCGCTTTCAGTTCCTCAAAGGCCTCAGTCATCTCTGTGGTCCATGCCAGTGGGCCTCATTAGGAGTATGGCGGTAAGGCAACAACGGCACCGGTATCGCTACCGGCACGTTGCTACCGTACCACCATACTAAGACTTCTGCTCGTGGGTGCTCTTGCAGCCACCTGGTTTGACCAGGTGGCTGTACCGGCACCCGTGAGCAGAACATGATGGTAGCAACGGTACCGTTATAAACGGTACAGCTGCTACCATCCTCCCCATTCCCATTGAGCCCTATGGGGGCTCAAATGGGAAGGGGGACGTACCAGCTCCGGCACCTGCGCAAGGGGAATTACCCGGTCCGCTGAGGTTGGAATGACCCGGTGATTCCACCTTTGGCGGGTGCCGGATCCGGATGCGAGTTTGGGGGTAGACTTGCCGGTAAAACCGGCAAGGCTACCTCCAACCTCGTAATGAGGCCCAGTGTCTTTGCTCCCCCTCTGTACCTCTATCGGAGCACCCAGTAGTGGCTTTGTGTATGTGCTCTAGTAAAAGACCCCTGCTCTGCAGTAATTACACAACCCCAAGAACGTTTGCATCTCCCTTACTGTTGTAGGCTGGGCTGTCTTGCGTATGGTCTCTGCTCTCCATGGGGCAATCTGTTGGCCGCTCTTGGATATCACCTGTCCAATGTACAGCACCTCCTCTGGCAATACTGTAATTTGGCCTTGCCCACTTTGTACGCTTTGTCAGCTAGCACTGTCAGCATGTGCACCAAGTCCCTCCAGCACTGATCTTCTGTGTCACTGCAGATCAAAATGTCGTCTACTTACTGTAAAACTGTGCTTTCTGTCTGTATGTTACTTAGATCCATCTGTATCACTATGTTAAAGATAGATGGTGACTCACAGTACCCTTGTGGCAAACAAGTATGTTTCTACTTCTGGTTTCTGTAAATAAAGCTGGTCAACTCTTGTGAGTCTGGGTGTAGTGGCACTGAGAAAAATGCGTTCTTCAAATCAATGACCGGGACACAGGCAGCTTGTGCTGGAATGCTGCACAAAATTGTCGCTGGGTTAGCTGCTAGAGGATACTCTGCTTCTACAGTATGGTTAAGAGGTCTTAAATCCTGTATAAAAATGCCATGATCTCCCATTTCCCTTGAGCACGGGGTACACCACTGTGTTACATGGGGACTATGATGGTACCAGAATGCCTGTCTCAATCAGGGCTGTATTGTCTCATAAATGCCCTCATCTGCCTCCTTGGTTAGGGGGTATTGTTTTACTCTTGGCAAAATCACTCCTGGTTTCAGTTTAATCTTCACCCCTTCTATGTTCTTTATGCAACCCATGTCATTAGGTCTTGTGGTCCATAAACTGCTGGGTACCTTGGCCATGTCCTCCTCCCAAAATGAGGGCGGCGCATCCAGTGTCATTGCCATTCCCTGTGGCACTTCTCTGTAGTATATCTGTAACCAGTAGGTTACACTCATTTCACACACCATCTCCAGTTCCTGTCTCTCTTCTTTGAATAGATTATCATCTGTCACTGTGGTCAACCTGCACCCCTCTGCAACTGCAATTGTTGCTCTCCATGCCCTTCCTGTGTCATCCATCCCATGTACTACAATCCAATCCTCTCTTGCCAACACTGCCCCTATTTCTATGGACACTATTGTTCCTTCTGGCTCATCCAATGGTGTTTCTAGCCTGAACAGGTATTTTTTTGGAACTCGCCACACCTTCCCTGTAATGTCTGGCATCCATGCAGAGGCAATGTCAGTCCCATATTGAAACATCTCTGGGTCCACTGGCACGCCCCTCAGTACCTTACGTCCACAATAGGCTTGAACAATCTGCCTTACATTTAACATGTGTATGCCTGATGTTGAGCACATGCCTTTGTCTGTGAATGAGATGGTCATGTTTAGTCTGCTCATGATGTCTCATCCCTATATGTTTTCAGGTGTCTGTCGAGAGTAAAGTAGAGCTAGTGATAAGTCGTGATCTCCTATAGATAGTGAGATATTATCAGTAAAAGGAAGCACTTCTCAAGCCCCAGAGAACCCTTCAGTGTTCCTAGCATTGCCTGACCATGTAAATGTTCCTTCCCTAATTCATGACCTAGTCGCCCCAATGCCAACAAGAAAGGAAAAGGTTTTGTCACCTATTGCCACCCCCATGCGAGATTCCTCTGCAGGGTTGGGTGTGATCGATAGGATGGGACACATCACGTTTGTCTGTGGGCTGTCCTATTGAGGGCACAGGGATAACTCATTTCCTGTAAAGGGGTTGTTCCCCACCATGGTAACTCCTCCCAGTTGTCGGACGGGTACTGTTGCCACTGTGTCCGCGTGTGCTGGTGCATCATCATTCTGTATTTGTGCTAGCTGTTGTGTGCTACCTCTAATCTGTGGTGCTTGTAAATACTGTGGTAGTGGTGCTGGCATCTGTGGTACCTGCATCTGTGCTTGTGGTACTTGTGCTTGTTGCATCTTTTGATATGTACCCTGCGTCTGTCCTTGGGGCTGTTGGTCCTGTGCATAATAATCTTCTTGTCCCCCTTGATATGGCTGCTGGCCCTGTTCTCCCCAAATCTGTTGTGTGCCTCTGAATTTACATACCCTTGTGATGTCCCTACCTGCCCGCAGGTCCAGCACCGCAGTGGCTCCTTCCCTTGTCCTTGAATCCCCATGAAAGGTCTCCTGGGTTCTGCTGCACCTTTTGTCCATATCTCTGAAAACCTCCTGGAAACCCCTCTTAATTGTGATGCATCTGTGGGCCGAAGCCCTGCCCCCTTTGTAGGCCCCCCTTCCTCTGAACCCCTGCTCTAGGCTCCCCCGCCCCATGTATCCTCCTCCCATGGGCGGTGCAAACTGTTTTGGCTGCTGATGCTGCAGCTTCTGCTGTGTCTGCGGGGTGGGGCTAGTTATAACTACCCCTTCCATTCCATACTTTGATAGATTTCTCTGTACTCATTTCGCCTCATCTGCCTTCCTGTCTTCCGCTTTTTGCTTAACATTTTCCTGCCATAGTCTACAATGATGCATACCAATTTCCTCAAGCTCTTCTGAACTTGCTCTGGTAGTCCCTACACTAAAATATGATAGAATAGTGCTACTGTTTTGTCCCAAGACTCTCGAGTTTTGAGGCGCCAAAGCTCTTGAATCTCAGCTCCTTTATGTCACCCACTGCTAACATATGGCCAGCCGTCAACTTCTCCATAACATAAATCCATTTCCCAGCTCCCGCGCTTAACGATGGTAACCTACACTTCCCATTTTCCATGTCAGTGTGCTTCCATGGCACATACTGAGGTCTCACCCCTCCTCTCTCCAATAGAGGCATCTGCGTGTATGCTGTCACCTCCTCAGGTGACCTACTGGTCAGCCTAAATTGTCCAGGTCCCCTCTCGTCTTCAATGTCTGCACATAAATCTACTTGTTCCAATATAGGCACCCGCCTGTTATTGTCATAAATACTAGACAAACGTCCTCTCGAGCAAGCTAAAGCTGTCTCCACTCTCCTTCATCCTGTGAGATCCCTTAGTCTATTAGTATAGGTGCTGTGTAAGGAGCAAAAGTTGCCCGTCTGTTGTGTCTGCTCATCTGGGGCACCTCCCGCCTCCCACTTCTCCCTGTGTATGCGTCCTGAGCTCCCATGACACTTGTTTGTCTGTCCCTGTTTCCGTGGACTGTGATCGGTGCTGCTCCCCCACTCATCCCCACTGTATTTGTCCTCGTTTTCAGACTCTGTGTCCATGCTGGTATAAAAATCCTCTGTGAAACTCAGTCTTCTCTATGTCAAGCCTGTGTTGGGCTTCAAGCTAAGATTGATGTCTCTTAAATCACCCCTGCTTCTTCCTGCCTAGGCCCATAGGCCTGCTCCACCTCCCTCATTTGTGCTCCTGCTCCGACAGTTTGTGCTGTCTGGTTCTGCCTGTCTGTCCTCCTCAAATCTATTCCTTTCCCTATTCAGTGCTACCTGTGTTTTTACTGCCCTTATTGCTCGTTCGTCCTCCTATCTGCACGTCGTTCCCTTGCCAGTCTGTCCAACTGCAACTTCATCTGTTCCCTCTCTGCTAACCTGCGTTTTTTTTTGCTCTGCTATCTCTCTCCGTCTCTCTGCCTTCTCCAGTTCCCTTTCCCTCTTCTCCCTCAGCTCCCTTTCTGCCCTCTTCGTTTCCTTGGGATCTCTCTCAATTCTTTCTTCACGCTCCCTTTCCAAGTGTTTCTTCTATTCTTCTCGTACTTGTTCCCTGTCTTCCCGCTCCAGTTTCTCCTCTCTCCTTTTCTCTGTGTCCTCGTGCTCTAATCTAACCTCCCTGTTCTTCTCCCTTCTATCCTCCTCATCCATCAGTTCTGCCCAGTCTGGTGTGTCGCTGTCCCTTTTCAGGATTTCTATTTCCTCAGTCGCCCCTTCTGCCTCTCCATTTGTTTTCCCTTGATGCTTCAAATGCACCTGGGCTGCTATCCATTTGTTCGTGCTTATTCCCTTGAGCTCCTCCTTTGCACACTGTTGCGCCTCACTGCTCGCTTCTGAATCTCTAGTTGGCTGCCCTGCCCCTCCCGGCTTCTCCTCCTTCGTATATGGTGGTGGCTTATATGTCAGATGTAACTACCCCTCTGCTGCTCTTACTTCCCTCATTGGATACATTCCGTGTTCATCGTCTGTATAATCAGATACTGCACTCAGAGGGGCAGGAAGGGGTGCGGAGGGATGGTCCCTTGGTCCTTCACCTCCTTCTGGTTTAGCAGCCACTGACACCTTGCGGCATCCCCCTCTCCCTCCTGAAACATGCGCCACAACTTGCATATGGCCATGCATTTGGTCAATTTCTTCCCCTTATAGGTACCCTGTATGTGTGTCAATAGTGATTGCTGCATGTCGTTAGAGAAACATCCGCACCGCCACTCGTTCACCTCGTCCACCAATCCCAAGTTTCCAATACTAGCTCCTCATCTTCTCAAGCTCTCTGTGTCCTACATGCAAACCTAAGGGTGATGTCACCAAGCTACTAGAATGGCATAGGATGATCAAATATTGCACGCACACAATAATATCCTGTATATTCCCAAACCACACAAAAATCCCACAGCTGTCTTCCTGCACTCCAGGCAGAGTATACCAATATTCTCTTGTGATCGAACTGCACCCACTGCGTCGCATAGTGTGCAAAATGCCTCACTCCTGGAGACTTAACCAGTCGAATCACCTCTGCAATCTAAGTCAGCTTCCTTGCTAACCCTTACATGGATACGTCACCCAAGACCTGAGTTAAAAGTCCCAACCCACAGGAATACATTATTTACATAACTTTTGTCATCCAAGCCCTTGAGTCAATAGTCTAGGTTATTCACCAGAACCTTTTACGGCTAAGACCAAATGTGCCCTAAACATAGGAAAGGGACTTCTACCTCTGCTCCCGTCCCTACTCACTATAATACTACTAACCAATACTTGACAATACTTGACGATACCAAACAATACTTCACAATACTCAATACCCTCCCTCAAACCCACATTTGCCTCTTAGACTGGGTCAATACTTATACTCTGCGGTTTGCTGGTGCTGCTCGGGTGCCAGTTCCCAGTCAAGGCGCTCGCCTCCCCGCCCTGGTCTTCCTGGACAACTCGCTGACTTCTGGCAGGATTATTCACAAGGGGCTCCTGACAACCTGTAAATGGGCATGCGTTTTCCCGTCTTCTCGAAATATGCGAGGGTCCCACAGCCTCTCAAGTTCGGAACCGAAAGAGACAACCTGGTGCTGGGCTGGCTCAGCCAACCATCCTCTGCTACCAACTTGTTCGGACGAACTCCCAGGTATGCCACAGGGCCACTAGGACTTTGCGGACTCTAGGAAGGCCCAACACCTTCCACAGGACAAATGGCGGACTCAGTCAATGGCAAGTTCAAACTGTGGTTTATTACAAATAAAACCACCAGGGATCACCACAAGGGCAGAAGAAATCTGTGGACATCTCAACATCTCCTGGCTTGCAGGCCAGTTTTGACCTAGAATTACTTCAGAGTGACATCACAACCTGGGCCCTTCTCCAGAAAACCTATCAACATCTGGGATTGGCTGTCAGGAACATAATAACCTATATGGTTGTCGATTTGTGTCATTCTACTGGCTCTCCCATGTCATGTTGCTGGCCTGATACATCCCCAAGTCACTATCTATAACAATGTTGCAGTGTCAGGGTCTTGCCATTGGTTCTTGCCCATTGCTACCCCCTCCTAGGATACTAATCTGTGATTGGCTAGAGCTGACGTCCCCAGGCCTGGGATGCGCAAAGGTTCTCAGCTCCTGGTGTGCCTTTTCAAGGTAACAAGAATTACTATGTGTCTGCGTTGTAACTTGTGTGTACCACCTGAGAGTGTACTAATAATTTCCGAAATAATAGCAACATCTTCAACTGAACTAACGAGGACAGTGAATTAAGTCCCAATTCAAAGCAGAGGATAAAGAGAGGTACACACGCTTTGATCAGTAGAAACGTCTTCCATATCATTCCTTCAACTTTGTTTAATTCCTTCCATTTTTACCCAGTGACTAAATATTTCCAGTCCGTATTTTAATGAAGGTACAATTTTGCCTGTATAGAATGATACCATCTTGTACTCCTTTGATATTAATAAGGTAAATCCCAAGTATTTTTAACGTGGGTTTACAGTTATTTGTATGGAGTCAAGATTCCATCTAAATTGTGTTTGCTTAAATTTGCTTACATTTCCTTCTGTTAAAGCATAGAATGCTAGACTTGGTTTGATTTATTGTGAGGCTATTTGTTTTTACGTACTCCGAGAAACAATTAAGTAGCCTTTGCAGGCCTTTCAGTGTCCTGTCTATGAGCAACAGGTCATCAACCCAAAAGCATTGCTCACCATCTACCCTTGGAGCAATAACTGAGGCTTCCTCAAGAGACTTCCCCACGTAAAACAGATACAAGTTGAAGAGCAAGGAGGACAAAATACACCCCTGTCTCACCTCATTGGGTTTCTGTCGGCCTGGACACCTCTCCATTTTCTCCAAGTCACACTCTCACCACTGTATTGCTATGTAATTGTATCAAGATGTCTAGCAGATGTGTCAGAATACCCCAGTCCAATATCTTCGACCATAGCCTCGTCCTGTCAACTTTGTCGAAGGCAAGACTTAGATTGATGCAAGTCAGGTACAGTGGATCATTTCCTTCTATGCAAGCTTGGTCTATCATAGTCTGGACAAAAAGACCACCGGCGTCTGTTTTCATTCCCTTCCTAAAACCTGTTTGGAATCTCGATAATCTATTACTGGATTAATGTGATCGCCTTTCTTAAATATCGGCACAATAACCAAGGATTGCAAAAGGGGGGGCGAGCTTTGCCAACCAAAACGTCCTGAAACAGCTTATGTAGAACTCTGGCCCACATTTCTGGAGGTTTCTTCAGCACAAGGTTACATAGCCCATTTGAACCAGGGGCACGAGAATTCGAGCCAGACTTTAGGATTTCCACTAGATGTTCAAAAGAAATATCTATGATCCAGGGCTCATTGAGTTTTGGATTTGTTGTTTTTTCCCCACATTTTTATAAAAATCCTCAAAGTGCTTACACCATGTTTCCTCTGGAATGGGATTCATGTTTTCAAAGGATTCAGGCCCAGATTGCAAATTTACAATATTCCAAATGTTTCTATTATGTTTCTGCAAAACCACAGTCAACATCCTTTCTTCGTCTCTTTGCTAGAGGAGGATCCTATGGTTTTTAATCCAATTTTGATAGGACTGCCTTGCTTTACAAATCTGTTTGTTTTTCTCCTCTTTATTTTGGGAACTTAATCTTAAATCTGATTTTTTTTTACGCATTAGGGATTTTCTTACATGTACTTCCTTTGTGTAAACATTTAGGTGACTAGAGCCCTGTCTAATAGCATTGTTACCTATGAGGGTTATGGCCGTATCTCTTATGAATGGACAGAAATGTTCAGCTGACAGGGCTCTTACTTTTGGGGGATAGGTTTTAATGTGCCAAAAATCCTCAATGATTCTATTAAAAATTCCCAAAGCGCTTCTAATTCCATCTAATTCATTTTTAAAATTATTAGCAATAATGTTTTTACAGCATGTTATTTTAGGTGCCCTGAGCATTCATTTTAAGTGCATTGCAACAAGGTCATGATCGCTGTATGAGTTATGTATAATTTCAAATGATGTTGAGATGGAAAATAGATTCTTTGAAATGATAACATAATCAAACCAAGAGCTTTGACTATATCTATGCCACGTCGGATGGGGTGGGATATTTCCAGCTATTTGTCTGTTAGCCACTAACAGTCCCCAGCTCTCCAAGAAGTCTCTCCCTTGGGTACCATGTTCAATGAAAAGTGTGGTGTGCGGTTGTGAAAGTCTACCCTTTTCCCCAAATCTGTGCCCTCAGGGAGGCAATGTGCGTTCAAGTCTACTACCATAATTATGTCGGAGACTGAAAAAGTATCTTTACCGAGAGTTCACAATGGGCAGGGTGCCAGTAAACATTCACCAGGAGAATATGTAATTCAGCTTTCCCTAGATGTAATTTTAATTTTGCTGCCAACACACCTCTGCATTTGTCTAAAAACACACTTGAAATTATTCCATGGCCATTCTTGATCACAGTGCACAGACCCCCGGCGAGCCGCCCGCCATTATCTCTAGTTGCTGCCTGCTAGAGGATCACATGCCCATCCCATACAAGACTGTCCAGGTCACAGGTCTTTTGAAAACACAATGTGGGGTAATCCTTTAGCATTGCTAATACCAAGTTGTTCTTAATCAGTTTGCCAAAGCCCCTGATATTCCAGGAACCCACAACACATTTAGGATTCACAATTGATTTCGTTGTATACCCAGGAGTAGTATGACAAATCATTCTCTAAGTACTGCAATTACCAACATCAGTGTTTGTTTCCCGATTATTAGAATTACCAACACACTTTTCACCACAAAGTGGAGATGACGGCCATACTGGAACCTTATTAGGGACAGACTTTTCTTGCCAGTGGCGATCATTCATGTGCATAGGTACATCTTTGACCATTGTTCTTCTATTCTCCACTTCTCTTACCTCTAATTTGTCTATGGGGGCAATAATAAAACCAAGATTGCACAAATTCCTTCCCTCCAACAAGACAAGATCAAACACAATTCTTGAGTTGAAGTGTAGCATACAACAATTTTGTGTCACCTTTCTCTGGAAAATCCAATCTATCAATGTCGGCAGACACTAATGCTTTCAGGTTTGGAATTTCATTAAGAATTAAGATGACATTCGTTCTATTGAGACAAAGTGTGCAATCATGGCCGGGGAATGTGTTAACATAATTTTTCGCCCATAACCTTGTTTGTATTGTCCCTGGAGTAACTTTTTTTCCTGGTTCCAACTGACCCATCCATTGCGTCTGGGGTTACTTGTACCATGAGATATAGGTGTACCTTTGATGTTGGCATTCCTCAAAGATGGATCTTCCTCCCAGGGCATGTGCTTCCCCACGTGCTCCTCTGTTTGTGGTTTATACATATTTTTGAGCAAGTCACCCACGTAAATATTCCCGGTAGTTGCCCTCGCTACTTCGTGAGATACCAGCAGCAGGAGGAAGGCTCCCGGTAGTTTCTCACAGCCATTCAAAAACTGACCACCTCCCACAATCAGCAAGCTAGGCAGTATTTTGTTTGTATATGTTACCATGCGGGCACTGCACTTATTTAACCATTCCGACTGAGACATGCTCCATATTTTTGGGCACTCGCCTTCGTTGGAATCCTTAGCTTGATGAGTGTGATCATGTGCATTCTGGATGGTCAATTGTTCTATTAACGCTTTTCTTTCTGTTTGGGTCTCTATGGTAACAGAGCATTCTCCTTTGTGGTTCACCCCTCCCTTTAGCACTGAACCTCTTGCAACCTTGGGGGATTCTACAGGTGTGTTTTGTAAATCAACCATCAAGAAGACACTACGTCTCTTGTAATCATTAGGGGGTAGTGTGATCCCAAACCTTTGGCAACAACAACCGGGGAATCCCATAGTGGGAGGAAGATGGTGCTCTGTGTTCCCGGTTAGTGGCATTCCTTGTTTCTGCCCCTATTTTTATGCCCTCATTGATGGTTCACAATCTGATAACTTCAGAGGAGACCGCAGGGCATCATTCACCAAGGTTACGGCTATGGAGAGAGGATCCCTTAACCTCCAGAGATCCAAACCAGTTTGGGTGGTAGAGGAGACAGTGGTCCTACCTCTCACCTCATTTCCCTCCATCCGATGGCCAAGTTGATTTGACACAAGTACCCACAGATTTTTGTCACACTGGTGGGTCACCACGTTCTGCAAGCAACAACTCTCTTTCATGGGCTTGTCACTTTTACTATCATTCATATTTTTACATTTACACAAGCAAGGTTCGCTTTCAAGGTCATTTCTTTCACTCACTGGGGACTGATATGCATTTTTAGCTTTCTCATGGATCTTATTTTTCCTGTGCTATATCTCGTGCCCAGTGAACACTTTTTTTTACAAATATTCGAATAGCCACATTTTTCCTTTTTACGGTTCTCTGGTTCTAAGATTTCTGTGTTTGACTAGGTGAACCGTCCCCTTCTTTTCTTATAGTTGGTTTCTTGTTCTCTTTCACTATCAAAGTACATGGCAGATCAGCAGAACTGGTGGTTGTGATCACTGTATTTAATGAGTTAGGTATTGGGATTTTCCTTATATCTTGAGTTTCAGGGTCTCATATTTCTACCTCTGAATCAGACAAGATAACAATAGGCGGCTGAAGAATTGCTATGCCCGTCTCTCCTTCAGCAAAGGCTCTTGTGAGACCACCACCATTGCCCAAACACTTTGTAGATGCCAAGTCCTCTATTTTTATATTTAAGTCCGTTAACATATTTGTATGGGCCCTCACCTCATCCCAAATGTTGTCATATAGGGTAAAAAACAAGCTCAGGAGCATATTTAGGGTGGATAGAGTTGGTGATGTCAGGTGGATGCGCTCGTCTACTTCTCCCAGGGTATGGTGAATGGTATTTTCTTTAGAGCAAATGCCCGCAAATAATGTGCCTGGGTCAAGATTCTGCAACCTCTCCTTGTCAATAAGATTTGTGAGAGCGTGTATTGAGGGATCGCAGGTCGGTTGCATCACACTGTCCCCCTGATGATGTCCTACTTCGAGGGCAATAGAGTCAGTGTGTTTTATTAGGCTAAGATCATTCATGCCATTTCCATCATTAAAGTGATACCTATGAGAGCCGTCCAGGGCAGCCAAAGAATTGACCCCCCCTAGGTTTGATTGTGGTGTTTGGGTTTGGAACTTTGAAGTAGTCCGTAATGGCTTGTCCCGCAATAGGGCGAGTTTGTGGATGCGGGGAAGAGCTGTGGGCCAGAAACTTCATAGATAGCTTGTGCATAGATTTTAATTGTTTGGGACGAACTCCCAAGGGCAGGAACTTGTCTGTTTCTAGGGCACAATTGTTTTCAAACTCTTCAGAACCTTGCACGTTCTGACATGTGACTGCAAGGGTTTTCATCAGTATAGCTACCATTTGGTCCTTCCTCAAATTTCCAGGCTGACTCTCCTCCATGGGACCCTGAATAACCATATATTCAGCTGGCTGACTTTGCAGCCCTCATCATGCTACCAGAATCAAGTTGAGATTGTGGGCACAGGTTACATCCCCCAACAGCATGACTCTGGGTCACATCGGGAGCGATACACTTACAATGCCCTTAATTCTCGACTTGATTTCTTGCCAGTAGGTTTGGATTAGTGGGCATTGCCACCACATGTGAAAGAAATTCCCCAATTGACCACACCTGTGCCAACAGCGATCTGAATAGTCCTTAGATATCGCATGCAGGCGCTGTGTAGTCATGTACAACCTAAGGCAGAGTTTGAATGTGCATTCTTTGTGTCCTGTGCACCTCGATCACTTGTTGGTACGAGCCCAAATTCGTTGCCAGGAGTCTTCTGGGATCTCACCCCCCCCCCCACCTCCACATCTGCCTCCCAATGCTTCATGTTAGAGAGTTTGTCCCCCAATTTAGCCTTGTTCAGCAACCGATAGCACCGGGAAATCCTATGGGAAGTTTGCCCTTCCAACAGTTGCAGTTCAATTCCCCTTTGTTGGCGTGTACTCACCTGTTTTACCTTATGGTTGGATACCCAATGACTAATCTGGCAATATCGGAACCGCTCCGATTCTGGGAGTGTGAATTTGGTTTTGCATTCTAAGTTAGAGGGTTCCCCTCCCTGTACAGATCTCAAAGTCGCAGGGGTCCCAATGTTTCCCAGCAGTTGAACAGTCCCCTGCTATGCACGAAGAGAATTCCGGGTTTTTCAGCACCGGTGTAAGTGGGCCTATCTCAGTTTTAATTTACAGCCCTGCCCGGGCCCTATCCCTTGATCTATCCCCTTACATTTCTGTTCAGGTTCCGCCGCCCCCCCAAGCGAACATTGGGGCAATCTGGGCTGCCTGATAGTATCTCTGCAGAGAGGGGACCCCCAAGATCCCCAGCTCTTTCGATCTAAGGAGTGTTTGCCGCAGAATTCTTGGGCACTTCCCCTGACAGATGTATTGTCCCACGGCTCTTTGCAGGTCCACCAGCTCTTTGTCTGAGATGCGGATCGGCAAGGCATGGAACGTGTATAGAAGCCTAGGCAAGATTGTCATTTTCACTGATGTTACCCTGCCAAGCCATGATATTTCTTGGGCCTCCCAATCTTTCAAAGTTGTCTTTGCCTCCCTCATGAGTTGTGGGATATTGGCCACGTGGAGGATAGGACAGCTCCTTATCGACCCATTTAAACGGAAAAGCCGACTGAAGCTCCGACTGAATATTCCGTGGAATGCCTATGGACTTACCCACTGACTTGGTGTGGTTAATGTCCCCGGTACTCCTCTAGGAGTTCCATTAACCGAGGTAGCGATTGTTGGGGGTTTGTTATAAAACAGAAGACATTGTCCGCGGAAAGTGCTACCTTGTGTGTGTTCCCTGACATTCTAAGTCTTGTATACAGGGGTGGTCCTGAATTCTCTGTGCCAACGGTTTCATGGCCATAGCAAAAAGTAGCGGCGACAGTGAGCACCCCTGCTTTGCTCCCCTACGCAGAGGGATCGGTGGAGAGTGAACCCCATTCACCCCAAACATGGTAGAGGGGATTTAGAAATTTACTAAAATTAACATGCTGATGTTTGGCCCAAACCCATATTGTGGCAAGAGAGGTTGCAAGAAGTCCCAAGCCATGCTGTCGAAAGCTTGGTGCGCATCTAGGTGGATGAGCAAGAACCCTCTTGGGCCAAAGCTTCTAGATCAATTACCCTCCTAATCTTGTCGTGAGCCCCTCTATCCTTAATGAATCTCGTCTGATCTGCATCTACTATAAGTGAGAGCACTTCCTTCAGCCTCGCCGCAAGAATTTTGCTGTACAGTTTAGCATCCGTGTTCAAGATGGCTAATGGATGGTAGGAGGAGCAGTCCTCCGGGTCTTTCCCTGGCTTTAGTGACAGCGTGGTTGTGGATTCTGCCACAGAGTCTGTCACCCGTCCTGAGGTGCAGAATGAGTTAAAGAGAGTTGTGAGATGGGGGGCCAGCTGTCACGCAAATGTTTTATAAAATATGTTGGTGAATCTGTCTTTCCCCCCAGGAAGTGTATGAATGGCCTGCATCACTTCTTGGGCCGAGATAGGACTGTCCAGCGCCTCCCGCAACTCCTCTGGGATCTTTGGGAGCTGGGCTTGTCTAAGAAATTCCATAATCCGATCAGGGTCCCCCCTGTGTGGGGCAGAGGCCTTCCTAAAAAATTCTTCCATAACCTGCCTCTTTCCCATTTCCATAGTCACCCTCTTCCCATCCCCTGCTCTCAAGGTGCTAATGTAATTATGGGTGGCCTTCTTCTGTAGCTTAGCTTCCAGTAGCTTATTTGCTTTATTCCCTTTAGAATAGCAGAATTGCTTCGTCATGAATAATTACTGTGCTGCTTTCCCCATTAAATGAGGTTCTAATGCCTGCTTGGCTATTCTAAGGTCTCTGAGCGCCCTTCTACCACCTGTATTGTCATGTGCCTTTTCTTTCTCCCATACCGTCTCTTCCAGGTCATTGCGGATCAATCGCTGGGATCTATTCCAAGCTATTGTTTGCCCTATTATGACCCCCCCTGATTACTACCTTCCCAGCGTCCCACACAGTGCGAATGTTTAGCTCCCCTGCCATGTCTTCTTGGAAGTAATGTGATATACCGTTCTCTATTGCTGCTCTGGCCCCCCGTCCCCAAGGATGCGCTCATTCAGCCTCCACTGAGGTTTTGGCTGCAGGATCCCAAGAACCAGGTCCAGCTCCATTACCACTGGGGAGTGGTCCGTAAGTCCTCTCGGACATATTTCTATAGCAGAGACTAATTGTATGAGAGTGGGAGAAAGCAGGAACATATCCAACCTAGAGTGACCCCCATGAACTGCTGAGAAGAAAGTGTACCCCCTGGTTACGGCACAGAAGTTGGTTCTGTCATTATTTGTTGGGTTCAGGGTCTTGTCTATTGTTGGATCCACCACACAATTAAAATCACTTCCCAATATTACCTCCCCCTCCATGATGCTCCCAACCGTCCCCTTAAACCTTCCCTGGAACTCCCCCTGTTTCTCATTCGGACCCTAAATTACCCAGAGCGTGACCTTCCGATTTCCCGGGTCCCTTTTGATCAGCAGGTACGTCCCTTACCACTTCCTTTGTATGGAGCAGTAACCCCTTGCGTACTAAGATTGCCACCCCACGTTTCTTCTGTCCTTTTCGTAAGTGGGTTTCCTGAATGAATGCTATATCTATCCCCAAGCAAGTGAGCCTCTGCAGGATTGCTTTAGGCTTTATAGGTGAGTTTAGGCCCTCAGATTCAAGGTCAAGCATTTTATATAGGGATTAGCCATTACCTGTTATAACCTTAATAATGCCCATTCCCCTTTGTGGAGGGGTACCTGTGCACCCGCCAGGGGTGGTGGATTGAGAACCATTTGCTCATAAATTGGCATTGTGAGAAAGGATGTAAACCAGTAACCAGAAACAGTAACCCATGGTAACCTTAACCCAAAAAGGACAATGTCTCCAATCAAACCCCAACTACATTTGCACAGATCTTTCCCTCTGTGCACCAGCAACCCTGTCATTCCTCAATTTAGTTGACAGTTGGAGACCCCAATTTACTAGGAGTTAACCCCCCATGCCCCATGTACCTCTTTAATTGGAGTATGCACTCCCTCAATCCTCCAATATCTGAATGTCTTATCCAGTTGAGAGGCTTAATGTAGGCCCTAGGTTCTTCCCCTCCCCTGAACAACCCAGGTATACCGCCCTTTCAAGCCTTTCAGCTTTTGTCCACATTGAGTTCTGCCTCCACAAGCTTTCTTCTCTTTGGCCTCCTTGTTTTATCCCTGTCAGGCCCCTCCTGGCTCTGAGACACCTCTCCTTGTGGCTGGCCCCCACATGGGCACGGCATCAATGCAGCAGCCTCCTCTTCAGATCAAATGGCATATTTTTGACTCTTGAGCTCAAATAGTAGCCTGCAAGGAAACACCTCATCGATATTGAATCTTCTGCACCTGAAGCCAGGCCGTCACGACGTGCAGCTTATGCCTATTTGCCAGGGTGCCTGGTGCCAAGTCCTGGAAAAGCGAAATTTGGCTCCCTCGAAATTGCACTGGCTTTGCTCTCCTTGCTGCTGCCATGATTTGCTCCTTTTGTTGAAAAAAGTGGACACAGGAGAGCTCATCCGGGGGATTGCGACATTGCTGTTGTGTAGAGTACACTCTGTGTGTTCTGTATAGCTCCAGTGCTGCAGACTCTGGGAGGTCCAAGAGAGTCTGGAAGAGGTCCTCCACATAACTCCCCAGGTCCTGGTCCAAAACATCCCCCGTTACCCCACAAATCCTGATGTTATTACGATGAGAGCAATTCTTGAGATCCTCCTACCTAGCCCACATCATCTCAATTTGCTCTTCAAGGCCAAGAACTCTGTTAGTGAGCTCTGCTTGATCGTGAGATTTTTAGCACAGTGTTTCCTCAACCTCATTTACCCTCGTTTCCAGTTCTATCATGTGGGAATTTAGGTCCGCCACGATCTTCAGCATGATGTCCTTTGTGTCCTTGATCTCTTTAGTGAGATCTTGTTTCAGCAGGAAAAGCATTTCCAATAGGTCCTCCTTCGCAAAGAATATTGGCATCGCCATCGCCAATGGGTGTGAGTGGATCTCCACTAGTGTTTTGTTGGTCTTTCCCTCCTTCGCCTATTCCTGAATTTCCAACAACGCCTTGATGTCCCCCGACCTAGCCTTGGGCCTCGCTGCTCCCTTTGACGTCCCCTTTGCCGCTGGACTGACTGACAGTGTTGGTGTCCCATTCATCTCCAGGTGGGGACAATGTGCAAATTAATTGATCAGGCTTGGGGCCCCCTTGAATGGATCCTGTGTGTCAGGCTGTGCGATGGCACAGAGAGAATTCATGATGTCCATCTGGCTCAGAGCACGCCCTCACTGGTGCCTTCCTGCTCATAGGTCAGACCAGATGGGCTGCTGTTTCAGAGGCCCCCTTTATGTCGTACCCACACTCACTCCTGCTTCACCTCTGTGGTAGGATGATGTGATCCGCTGCAAATGTATATGTTCCAAAAGCTCACTGCCCCAGGGTTGTCCTCCACACCCTATGTTCTTGTGTCCTTGGCCATCACAGATTTGCTCCAGGCTATTGCCATCACCATCTTGCACCTCACAACTCTTTCACCCAGCCGACCCTCTTCAAGAGTGGGGTGCTTCTCCACTTGGGCTCTCCCAGCTAGCTCCACAGGTGGCCCGCCTCTCTGCTGGGAAGACATCCCACTCCTCCTCCAGGGCTTTCATCCAGGCTGCCCAGGCCATGTACTCTGCAGCTGTCTCCCCGCTCACCTCCCCCCAGGCGTCCAATGTGCCTCCGGGGTTCTCTGAATTAAGCCTTCTAGGCTTGTGCACTGTCTGCCCCCTGCAATCCGGGGTCCACCCGTAGTGCGGCCATGCAGCATTCTCCCTCAGCCCTACCCTGCTCCTCCGGCTACTGTCCGCCTGTGCAGGTGCCTGTGTGGTGCACAGCCACCCCTGATTCACTGCGCCTCCGCCCCTCGTCACTTCAAACCTCCAGCGGATCGGGTCCGCAGGCCTACAGCCTGCTCCTTACTTGCAGGTACCTATCTTCTTCGCCCTCGAGGCTGCTCCTCCTCTCCCGCTAAAGATTCTCGCCACTACACACAAATGCATCAACCTTACAGCACCCCCTTACTTATCAGACACCCTAGTCAGAACACAATCCACCAGACCCACCAGACAAGAGTACACCAACCAACTCACTGTGCCACGAATTTCAAGGGCCAAAGCAGGAGGAATAGGATTCCCCTATCTGGCACCTAAACTCTGGAACACGCTACCCACAGCCCTCAGAGCTGAAACCTCTCTCCATGCCTTCCGCAAAAATCTAAAAACGACACTCTTCAATTAGCTGTTAGCTCACCGTATGTACTTGCTCACAGCCATGCCCTCTGCACCTATTGAACAAGCGCCACAATGCCACCTATACTGTATGTGTTCACGTGACTACTGTAACTAAGATATGAACTTCTTCTGTAACCAGCGCCTCAATGCCCACGGGCTGCTGCGCGCTTAACAAATGCGAATAAATAAATAAAGAAATAAAATAGCCCCGGTAAAGGATCTTCAGCGTTCGGCCGTTAGCCCTAGTAGTTTCTGGAGCCTTGTTGCCCGGCACGGCCCCGCATGGTTTACCGCACTCGTGCCCCTCAGTCATGTCTCAATCCGGTGCGGGGCAACGCCATATTCCACCGTTATAGCATGGGGGAGAGCAGAGCTCTCAGTCTAAGCAGCCATTTCTCTGCGCCCTCTTGTGAATCCCAACATCACATATTTTACAATCAGTACATAGAGGGCATCTTTGGATTTGGACATCACTATTGATGATTTGCTTGCGTTTTTTACGAACATTAATAACGTACATGAGAGAGTTAAGTTCACTACTGACCATAATGAGCCATCAAAATGTTTTTTGAACGCTCAGATAAATTAAGTGGATTATAAATTGACTATGACACTATTTGTTAAACCTACTTATATAAACAATGTAATATATGCCTGAGGTTTTCATCTTAAATTCACCCTCACAGGTTTACCTTATACTTATTAAGAGTTAAACGTATGGGGCCATATTCTCAAAACCTTTTTGCGAATGCACTCTCAGCATCCACGTGGTTGCTGGGAGCCTATCGTACATTACTTTGTATGCAAGGCGGTGGACAGTGCATTTTTGTGCCACTCCCCATCCCCTTCTAAAATGCCCAAATCACCTTTGAGAATAACTGTAAACACTTGACCACTTGCACCACACACCACTTCTACTCTCAATGGAAATATCACCAGTCGTATTGACTAAATAATTAAATGAACCAGTCAGTGTAGTATCAACTATATTGGCTTTACTGGACAAACAACACATGTTACGATCCACTGCAAAAGGTTTTCCTCACGGCTGCAATAGCAGACAATGTTTGTGCTTACTGATCTAAATCACAATAAGTTGATACGTAAACACATATTTTGTAGAAATAAAATTGATTCATATAGTTCAGATATAAAATACGAAAACCCAAAATAAAAGACCACGAACAACACAAAAAATGGGAGAGTGGTATGGCAGGGAGAAAAAAAGAAGACATCTATTACCATCTTTTTTCATAAGACTCTTGTACATATTGATATTTTTGGTAAAAAGGTGTTTCACCCATTGATCCAAGTGAGACACCCAGTACCCTTTGCATCGTGACCACCACCAAAACACTACCAATGACCCCACAACAACTTTTCAGGAAATGTTTCCTTGATGTAAACCTTTTAATGTTAATTCCATCCATACACTATTACAGTGCTGAATATTTCCAGCCATTTCATCCCAAACCATTAATGTGAAATCACTTGTTTTCTCTTGCTTTAGAGATCAGTTGAGCATTGGACCAGGTACCACAGGATGATGTGGATGTTGCTAATATTGGATATATGAAATATTTTGTAATTATAAAAAATCTTACACCTTGATGAGAGGTCATCTTTACCATTCGGTGTAATGAAGTAGTCCACAGCACTAAGATTTGGGCCAGTTGTTGTGGGGTCATTGGTAGTGTTTTGGTGGGAAAAAGGGTGGGATATCATAATACATAAATGTAAGCAACTGTTTGACACCTGAAAGGCAAAGAAAACAAGGAAAGACTGGGGGCCAAAGCCCCAAATGGAACATGGCAGTGATGTCCAAATCCAACAACCCACCTTGTGAACTCACTTAACCTTAATCGCCTATTCTTGTTTATCTAAAAATAAAACCCCTGAACTTCAATTGATTTCAAGTGATCTCTTGATCATTTGACATTGGCAGTACCCAATACTGCCCTCTTCTATATTTATTAGAATACAGGCACTGTCTCAGAGTGTCTGCCTACTGATGGGTACCCACTATTGACCTATACATATGATGTACAGTACTTGCACAGTCTCAGGGTCTGCTTCCTACTGACCAGCTCCTGATAATGCCCCTCCATTACAGCATGCAATACTGCCACTGTCTCAGACAGCATGCTTCCTGTTTTTCTTACCAGTACCCAATAATGACCTCATATATACTTTTTGCAGTACTCACGCTATCTCAGAGAGCTTTCTTCTTGCTGACAAGCATTCATATACACAATGAAGTGTGGTGATGTTGCAATCACTCATTTTCCTCTCCTCGTGGTCGTCAGGAGGCTGTGTTCGATCCTGCTGCATCTTTTCTTCATTCAAGCAGTTGAGCGCCCCCAGAACACACAAGCCAGCTATTGTGCAAACAGGGCCTCTTTCTCCTGAGACATGGGTGCCATCATCTCCAGGCACTGGAATAACTGTGAGCCCTACCAGAGCCTGCCCTACTGCAGTGTGATTGGTGCACATTTACACTAGAAACCAATCATGGAGATGGCAGGCAAGCCGGGCCCCTGAGCCAAGGCCCTCGACTAAGGCTTCTGTATGGCCCTGGCCGGCTCGGGCCGCCGGGCCCATTCGCCTTGCCAGAGCTCACTGCAGGCGACCTTACAGCAGCCTTTGAGGTAAGAGGTCCGCGCCTGTTTCCCTTGACTGCCTCACTCCTGTTTTCTTCACTGAGGCTGGTTTGGGCCCCAAGCTCTTCTTTCTTCACCGCCCACACAGCCCACATTCTATCGCCATCCTGCAATAGTCTCACAGTGTGCTGACAGTCCTTTCAATGCTCCCTGGTCCTCCTACAACATGTATCCTGCCATCCTCCAAATTCAAGCTGCACCTGTAACTTTTAACTCCCCACAATCCTTCTGGCACCCAATGGACACACCTCTGCGTTATGTCTCTCTTCTCTGTAATCTATATCTCGTAATCCTATGCCCTGTATGCTCCTTCCTTACTTGTGCTGTTTCTTCACCTGAAACTTGAATCTTGTTTAAACCTGACTCTTTTTGCAGCATTTTTAGTGCTTTCCTGACAAGTCGAATTTAGATGTTCCTTTGAACCTGCACATTGACTGTTTTTGCTGCATTTTAGTCGCTGGTTGCCTCCATGAACATCAATCTGGATTATGGCCATCCAAAGGCATGGAAACTGCTCTCCTGAGCACCCATGAAGACATGCTCCTAATCTTGACTCTAACTCTCCTGCTGTTCTCATTCTCCTCGGTCTCTCCTCAGCCTTTGACATGGTCAACCATTCTGATACCCTCAACATCACAGATTGGGCACTGGACCCACTGACCTCTTTCCTCACTAACTGCCCCTCCCAGTTGCAGCTGGGACAATGCTCCTCCATCACTTCACTCTCTACCTGCGGCATCCCCCAGGCCTCTATCCTATTGACATTATTTATCAATATCTATCTTGCCTCTCTTGCTCACCTGTTCTCCTTCTCCTCTCCTCATTTCCAGCATTACACTGATGACACATAGCTTTCCTTTAAACTTCCCTCTATCACCTCCTCTATCTCCTCCCTCATTCCAGATTGTGTGACCGCTATCCAGGCATGGTGTGTGACTAACGACCTCTGTCTCAATGCCAGTGAAATGGAGTTCCTTCTTATTGGGACACCTGCGCCCTGTTTCCCTTCTACCCTCTGGCCGCCCTCCATGGGCCCTCTACCTTCACCTTCCCTTGAGGCCCAAAACCTTTGGGTCATCTTTGACTCCTCCCTCTCCTTCACCCCTCACATCTTGGACCTAGTCAAGAAGACTGATTTCCAGCTTCACCTCCTTAAAGGCATTCTCCCTTTCCTCACCTTTCCCAAGAAGCTCAATGTTTCCAGAGCTCTGGTCCTCTCTAGGCTGGCCTTCTGCAACAGCCTCTTCCCCAGTCTCCCCCTCTCCTCCCTACACCCCCTGCTGCTAATCCAGAATAGGGGTGCAAGCCTTATCCTTTGTCTCAAGACCAGGGACCGCATCTATCCAGTCCAAAAAATCTCCACTGGCTCCCGGTGGCCGCGAGGATCGCATTCAAGACACTCTGCAGCATTCACAAGGCTTTCTGGGGCCTGGGACGTTTGTATACTAATTGACCTTTTCACAATTGACCTTGGGAGAATTGACCTCGCGAGAATTGACCTAATTTAGAAGGTCAATTAGGACATATATGCGGGGGGAGACCTCCCGTAATACCCCACCCAATCCAAAAACCCCTGCAACCCCCCACCCAATCCCCTTATATTGTTTATAATACAAAACCAATAAGAACGGTGTATAGAACCTGGAGGCACACCTACGTAAGATGTTTTACAGTTAGGTAAACAATAAAAGTCAAGGTTTTGAAAATAAATTTGAGGTGCGGGGGGAGAAAGGCTCAACCTTGACATCTAGGTTGGATATGTATATGGAAAAGAGTGGTTGTTCCCAAAAGGTTTGGGAACTCCCGTCCCCTGCACACTGTCGAATATCTGTAAATACAGATCAATAACTAAAGGGAGTTATAGATACTCGTTTTGTACATTTTTTCAGGAAACATTTAGCATAAAGTGATTTGTAGTAAGCAATTTAAGTGGTACATAAACCATATTCATTGAACAAATGAATTTTTTGAAGAAACGAAGATTGTAGAAAATATTGGTTGCTTTATTGTACATAGTACATGATGGTGCCCAATGCGTTTCGAGTTATCAACTCTTCTTCAGGGGCAATGGCACAAGAAAACATAAATCATATTTTAACCAATTCTATAGGTTCATATAGCCTATAAAGTTTTAAACTCGGAAAAATGACAACACAGCTGTCATTTCAGCAGATTATAGCAATTTGAAAAGTAATGTTAGTATACAGATATCAGATTACAAGCAAATCCCTGCACTAGACATTGTGATTTGTTGGACAAAAGAACAAAAGGTAACTCTAATTTTTCTATTTAAACTTTTTAAACAGATCCTGTATCTCTCGGAGAGTTAGGTAATACTACCGTACATACTCCAAATGGCATATTAGTTGTTAGTCAAATATATAAAAAATGCGCTTACCCTACAGGGTAGAAAGTTTGGCAAGTGTACGTTTTTAAAGAAGTGCTTCAGATCAGAGTGTTCAAATTTCTTTCTTTGAGTCTCTCTATATTATGTAAAAAAGAATGTTACGAAAAAATAGTCTAAGTACCGATAAAAAAGGAGAAGATGAGGATAGGTGAATGGCAACTTACATGTAGCTCGTGAATCAAAATGCTAGTTAGCATATTCCATCAGGTGGTTATCTCCAAAAGGGAATGGTAACAGGTAATGTCCAGGAGGCGGCAGTCGGCTGAGTATTAGAAAAAGGACAGGTAAAGAAGAGAAGGTGAGTATATATAGTGGCCTATAGATTGGAGGTCAAGTATTCGATGCCGAAGAGGCCAAAGTACTTACTTAAACCTAGAGAAAAGGAGCAGAGTCTTCACGGTGGGTCGCGTCTACCAGGCTGGAGATGCGACTACCCGTGAGGTGTCTCCTTTTATACTGTCATCAAATGGGTTGTCGCAAGAGTCATGCGCGGCAGATACACTGATGTGCGCATGTGTAGATTTCTACCGTTATGTTTGTTGATACGAGGTGTGCGTCAGACGAGTGACGTCACAATCATGTTTTGCGTAAGTAAATAGAAACCATCGAGCGTGAGATGCTCAAAAGAAAACTGGCGTGTTGCATAATATTTTTAATGTGAAGAAATTCAAGTAGTGAAGTTGTGAAAGTGATATGGCAATCCGATACTGTGGTCAAAAATAACCGTACAATATTATGTATCAAGTAGTCAACCGAAGTGTGTCGTTAAATGTATTACTGCGAAAAGAAGAAGTGAGCTGAGTTGCCTAAATATAAACGCAAATAGACATAAATGTGAACATACACATGAGAAATACATATTGATATAAATCAGACAATGCTCCATCAGCACTTGCACAACTTTCTACCCTGTAGGGTAAGCGCTTTTTTCATATATTTGACTAACAACTAATATGTCATTTAGCGTATGTACGGAAATATTACCTACCTCTCCTAGAGATCCAGGATCTGTTTAAAAAGTTTAAATAGAAAAATGAGAGTTACCTTTTGTTCTTTTGTCCAACAAATCACAATGTCTAGTTCAGGGATTTGCTTGTAATCTGATATCTGTATCCTAATATTACTTTTCAAATTGTTATCATCTGTTGAAATGATGGCTGTGTTTTCATTTTTCCGAGTTTAAAACGTTTATATGCTATATGAACCTATAGAATTGGTTAAAATATTATTTGTTTTCTTCATTTTGTTAGAAAAATTGAAAAATTGTGCCATTGCCCCTGAAGAAGAGTTGATAACTCGAAACGCGTTGGGCACCATCATGTACTATGTACAATAAAGCAACCAATATTTTTTACAATCTTCGTTTCTTCAAAAAATTAATTTGCTCAATGAATATGGTTTATGTACCACTTAAATTGCTTACTACAAATCACTTTATGCTAAATGTTTCCTGAAACAATGTACAAAACGAGTATCTATAACTCCCTTTAGTTATTGATCTGTATTTACACATATTCTTCCATGTGCAGGGGACGGGAGTTCCCAAACCTTTTGGGAACAACCAAACTTTTCCATATAATCCAAAACCAACCCAATACATATATAAAATAACTCAAATAATATAAAGGTCAATTGTCCAGAAGGTCATTCAGGACCACTATAATTAGGTCAATTGTGCAAAAGGTCAATTGTAAAAGGTCAATTTGGGTAATACCCCTGAGGCAGCGCTATCTCCAACTTTCTCTCTCTAAATTCTTCCCTGCTAGAGCTCTCCGCTCGCTGATTGTCAAATGCTTCTCCAAGCAGAGAGTGGGGGGCAGGTCTCTCTCTTTGGCTGGTGCCTCTCTTTGGAACAGCCTCCCTGCCCCACTCCTGCTTATGCCGGACCTCCTTAAATTTTGGAAACTTCTCAAAACTCTGCTTTACTCTACCTCTTTCCCTCTTTCCGTTCCCTTCTAATCACCCCACTGCTGCATAGACTGGCGGCCTGGACATTCTTGAATCTCACAGGTACCAGCCCCCTGTCCAGTCGATTCCAGCATGCCCCACCCCAGCACTGCCCTTGTGGGCCCACTAGCAAACAGCTGTGCTTCTCATCCATGGGATTCCCCGGCCCTGGCACTTAGACAGCAGTTCCTCCCCTGGCACCCTTGGCACTACCCTCATGGCTCTCACCAGCACTTACCCATACCTCCCTCCCTATCCCCCTCTCCTGCACTTCTCTTCACAGCACTTGCACGTCTGAATGTCACAAAGCCTAGTAGGAACACAATTGTATATTTTCTGTTTTTTGCCATTATGTATTTTTCCTCCCTTTGTTTCATACCCACTTGCCTTTGCGCATTGAAATACTACTTTATTGTACAGGCGCCTAACACTTGCTCAATAAATAAAATAAATAAATAAAACAATGTTTTTACTCAACACATGGCAGGCAATGCCCATTCTAGGGACTGAATGTAAACCTTAAATGACATCAGAAGTGTATGTGTTTTGAAGCCATGGTTTAAAACTGGGCTGCTTTCTCTCAACGTCAGAGAAGACTTCTGTAATGGGGATTCATTCCCGGGCCACCCTGTTAGGAATCTAGCTTCCCCAAGCTATAGAATTGGTGCCTGGTCGGACACAGTGCTGGTGGGAATACATAGCATGCAATGGTGCAAAGCTGGTAAGCATTGCAGTGGGTGCGGGTCAACGTATGTGGCTAGCTCAGCCATGTATGAGTCCCCTTACCCGGGTGTGGAGCACCCTTTCATCGCATAGTAACGCAGTGACTTGCTGAACTCAATGCGATCTGCTCCTCACTGGTAATTTTAGGCTGAAAAGCGAAAGACAGTGTGTCATAGAATGATGCATCCTGTTCTTGAATGCTGTAATAGAAATTGATTAAAAGCAGAATCCCCATCAGGAATTCAAATCACACTATGTGAAAGTGTACCAATTAGTGTTGTGCTTTCCAAAGCTCAGCAAGAGTATTGCACTCACACGTTCTTTTTTTCTCATTCTTAAAGCTGTCTTCATGCTTCCCTGATTCTCACCTCTCTAAAAACCAACTCATTCATTTGAAATAGATTCTAACAGGGCATTAGTGAAAGGGCAGCAGAATTGTTCTGACGTTGTGTATGCTTGTTCGTCCAGCTCTCCTAAATGAGCGAGCATCCTTTCTGGATAATAGGCTAAAGTATTTCAGGAAGCATCAGGAGTGGTAGCGTTGGAGATAAGAGACAAAAGGGCACCAAATGTAGCTTTCGGTTACTTACATCAGGAATTCTGATATAAACAACTGTTGGGGCTTTACTGATCACAAGGGGCCAGCAATAATGCCCCCAAAAACGAGCAAGCAGCAGGGAGTAAATGGAAAAATGACACTTCACAGTGAAGGTTTTACTAGGTCAAATGTCATCCAAGGATCATCATTGTGCTACCAGGAGTCAGTGTGATGCAGAGCCTCTGTGAGTGATTGGGGGAATGGGCTAGTAGAAACGGCAGGCCCAGTGTTTTCCTGTGCATGGCATGAGTAGCCAACTAGCTGAGAAAGTTGGCTACAGGGAGCAACTTACCTCAACCTAACTCATGATTACTGACATCTAGTATAACAACCACTGGGTGATTCTTGCAGCAGAAAACACTGAAACAGAACAAAATGTACTTTGGCTGAGGCATGCCACAAGCATTACCAGTTCCCCTGCCAACCAAATATACTGCTTCTCAACATCCCATTTTTCTGTCTTTTCTGTTGGCATCGTTTTGGGCACAACCACTAACATATCCAACAAAGTCAAAAGATCATGTGGAAAAACCATATCAGGTTTGAGGAACTTGCAATTTAGTTAGAGTGGAGTAATTCATGACAAATCCATTACAGTTAATAAAAAGATCCATGTCTCACCCGTTTCATTGGTGAACTCGCCATTATCACATGCAACACAGTCATAGCAGCAGCTGGGCTGCCCTTGAAGTTCGGCTTTTCGGAACCCAGGAGTGCAGCTCTTACTGCAGGATGACTCGGGGATCTGGAATAAAATCCACAGCCTCAGAGACACTGACAGAAATTGCCTCATTAATTGCTGTGCAAAACAGAAGTGATCCAATGGATGATATAACGTGGACTATGTGAATTTGTAGAACTTTGTTTTGATGAACACAGGACATGTAAAAATGAACTCAAAGAAACAACTCTTCCATTGCTCTTGTGTATGAGAGTGCGTTTCATAGCTTACTAAAGTAGGGTTAACTGTTTCTACCAAAGATGACTGGGGTAAAATACTTGTGCAAAAGAAAGAGAATTCCACCGTTGTGCATAATGAATTTACTTTTTCATCATTTTAATTCCATAAGTTCGGGTACCTATACCTGATATCCCGATCCGTGTAAGTGGCATGACTGGTCTCCAAAGCACAAATGCAGTATGAACAATAACCAGTTCAAAACATCCATAAAAATTCAAAACTATATTTATTTTTATGATCAATCAAACAAACAAATATTGTGTGTAGCAACACACACCATTGAATTACCACAATTGGTAAGCATTCACCCCATGGACAGTGCCCTGGATGACATTCTACTGTTGCATAAATATAGATAGAATGTCCATAGAGAGTTTATGGTCTTGGCCTTGGTGAATGTTCCTTTGGAACCAAGATAGGTTTAGAGATAGAAGGTAAGTGGAACAAAATAGTAAAAGATAAATGAATGAATAAATAAATAGAGAGACCGATGCACCACTTATTCTGTGGTTCACAAATATGCAAATGAGTTTGTTTCTTTCTTTCTCAGTAATCGCTTTTCAACTGATGTGTCCAAATAATTTTTTTCTTTTCTTCAAATTCTAAAGTTCATTTTTACTAAATAGGAGTCTGCCACTGCCCCCCTTCTGAAGGTAATCTCCGTACTGCATTTCCTCGCCACCAGAACCTATCAACACACTGTTGGGGAGCTACACGGGCTGTCACAATCCTGTTTGTCCAGGATACTGCTGCAGGTACTGGATGCACTGCTGCGTCATGCGTCAGAACGCAATTCCCTACCCCGTACCCCTGCCCAGGTCATTGCCACCAAAGTGGCCTTCCATGCCATTGCCGGCATGTCCAATTGCATAGGCGCGTTAGATTGCACGCACGTGGAATTGACAGTCAGACTTGCAATTGAGGCGGTGTGCCGCAATCGGAAGCAATTCCACTCACTGAATGTCCAGATGGTCTGCGATGCCCAACAAGTCATCAGGTATTGCTGTGCACGTTTCCCGGTGTCCACACACGACTCAATGGTCTTGCAGAATTCAACATTGCCACGCTACATGGAACTTAATGCGGTACAAAGAACATGGCTGTTGGGTGAGTAAAACTGCCAGTGCATGACCCCTGTGTATTGGGGGGGAATAGACAAGCACCAATAGACAAGCACCAGAATCCACACAGTTTACCGCTGCGACTTGCATATTGCACCATGCCATGTCATGCACGCATTAACATGCCCTGCCTATCTTCATGTACAGCCTAGCTATGGGGTGGGCGCATCTCGTGCTCTGCGCAGTGGTCCCATCTTCGCAGTGATCTGTGTCTGCCGGATGCAGATCTGCCCCTCACTTCACAATGTCGGAGTCACCCTCCACATCTCAACACATGTACATTACAATGATTGGAACACAAAAGTGATGGGTGGAAGGTTTTGAATGAATCTGTCCCACTGGTATTGCACTAGGCAACCTTCTACACCACTGTTTTTTAGCCCGTCTGCGCCATTGCGAAAGTGGTCCAGCCATATGCAAATCAGTCAGGTACTGCCACCAATGGTAGCAGCCCAGCCCGAACTGATAGGCCAGGTTGGAACATGTTCTTTCCTAACATCACTCCACAAATCTAAGCATCACAGAACCCAGCATGGAAATGTGATTCAAGTGTGCACAATAGATGAGTCAAACATCGGATTACCACAAGGGGCATCTGTGGACTCCATCTGATACAGACAGTAATACCACAAACAGTAACATGTGCCCTTACTTTCACTCCCATGCAGGTGATGCCGGATATGCACTCACGCCATGGCTGATGACGCCCATACGACGGCCACGGAACAGGCATGAGGAGGCCTACAACCGGGCACACATACGCACACGTGGCGTGACAGTGCAGACCTTTGGACTGAGCAGATCAGGTGGCGCATTGCAGTACAGCCCGGTGAAGACAGGGAAAATAGTACTTGCATGTGCTATGCTGCACAATCTGTGCATATGCAGGAACATTCCACTGCCCCCAAACATCGAGCCAGCAGATGAGGATGAAGATGATGATGATGATGATGGCGGTGATGGGATGGGTGCACTACCAGGCCAGGGTGCCATTGATGGACTACATGCATGTGGAGCACTCGTACACAATTTCTTCTGATGTACTTCATATGCACAATCAGCACTTCATGTTGTAATACTACAGTAAATGATTTCTATACACACGAAATGAGATTGTCCACTCGTCATTTGCATTTGCACACCAGTGTATTATTGAATTAACAGGGGAAACAGGTTTGGGATTGCGATAAAGACCACACGTTCCCCCCGCCACCTCCCCAACATACCCACCCACCAACCAGGCCCAAACTGACAAACCGCACTAAGGACCACCCCACCTCCCCAACGTACCCGCCCACCAACCAGGCCCAAACTGACAAACCCCACTAAGGACCACCCCCACCACCTCAACCTACCCACCCATCAACCAGGCCCACACGGACAAACTCCACTAAGGACCACCCCCACCTCCCCAACTTACCCACCCACCAACCCGGACCCCATCACAACTTGTGGGACTACAGTTCCGCAATGTACAGCCTATTTTCTTTTGTGCTTGTGCCCATGGGTGTTCTTCCCAGAGGCTCCTGCCAGCCGTGATGACCTCCTACGGGGGCTGCTGGTCACAGAACTCGTGGGTGTCCTGCTAACAGAGGCCCAAGCAAGGTTTGGTGCTGGCACACAGCCCATGAAAGCCTGCTGGGCAACCAACATTATCTCAGCAATGTTAGACATAATGTTGTTGCCCTCCCTGACCCGCGTGACAACACCACGTTGGTTGTGGCAAAACACCCTATCGCACGTGAGAGGCGCCGCACGGAGGTGGCACTGCTCTCTCACTGCAGACGGGCCTCCTGCCGTTGCAGCCTTGCCTCCTGGAGCTGTTGTTCGACAAGTTGTGTCACACTGGCCTGGCTCTCTTCGATGCTCTGTAGGCGGGCGCTGAGTTCCTGGCAGGAAGGTGTGGGGGTGTGCATCCGACTGTGCAGTCCCGTGTGGCTAAATGTGGCCAGCTGCTCTGGTGTTGTGTTGTCCCCTCATTTGCATTCTTGGGTGCGTCAGCGCCCTGATCTACATGCGCACTTACGACGCTTGCAGCATCATTGTCGCTTGTTGGGCCACAGGGACTAGTGGGTGCAATGGAAGTGGCTGCAGGGGATTTGGCATTGGCACATTCTGGTCTGCAGGCACAGTGGGATGGTGGTGTCTGTGGTGTCGTGCACCGTCACCGTAGCGGATGCTAGGCTGCCGGAGGTGCTGGTAGTGGCTTGCTGGCATTGCCTTGTCTGACAGCCTCATGTAGTCCCCCTTGCCGTTGGCTGTTGTGCTGTGTCACTGATGGCTGATGTACCTATGGGGGATTGTAGGGCATGCTGTTAGTGGTGTGACAGGATGTACATGGGGGAGTCACATGCAACACACGCCTCATGCTTCGTCCACTAGCAAGTACACTCATTGATGGGCGATGCACTCAGGTGTGTGGATCAGGGCTTGCACACAGTTGCCGGGTGGTGTTGTCACATGGGGGTGTTGGGTGTGGTGGGGTTAATGGTGGATGCGTTGTGTGCCTCTAGGCCTTTGCTGGGGGCAGAGGGTTGATGGTAGATGTGTTGTGTGCCTGTAGTCCCTGGCTGGGGGGGTAATGGTGGATGTGGTGGGTGCCTCTAGGCCCTGGCTGGGTGGGGGGCTTAATGGTGGATGTGGTGTGTGCCTCTAGGCCCAGGCTGGGAGGGGGGCAGAATGGTGGATGTGTTGTGTGCCTCTAGGCCCTGGCTGGGAGTGGGGGGTTAATGGTGGATGTGTTTTGTGCCTCTAGGCCCTGGCTGGAGGGGGGGTGCTGGCCTTCCTTCATTCACACTCATGACTTAGCACTCTGTGTACTTACCAGCCACGCCAGGTGTGCCTGCTCCGACCTCTGAATCACCAACACCCTCAATCCCCTCAAGGTGCATGATGCTGCTGCACCTCTCCTTCTATGTTTGGAGCTTCAGTGGGGAATGTGGTCCCCCTCCTGTGCCACTGCTCTGCTTCCTGTGTGCTGCCAGCAGGTTCCGGACCCGCAGCTGCAGATCGTCCCACCGCTTGTGGCAGTCCTTCACCGTCCGCACTGTCACGCCCACAGCTGTGAATTTCTGTGAAGCCTCCGTCTATATCCCTTTTCTCTTCTGCTGCTTGCTACACCTCTGGCTGCACTGAACAGTGCTGGTGCATTCTCCACAATGTGCACCACAAGCACGGTCAGCTGCGCCTCGTTGAAGCAGGGTTTCCGCTGCCGGATGGCTTGGGTCCTTGATGTCATCGCAAATAATGGATTTCAGCAGGCACAGGAGCTGTGAGCCTTGTGGTTGCAGAAGATTGCAGTCGATTGAGCTTTTTGTAATGGCCGCCGCTGCCTTTTGGGTTTTCGCAATAGCGGTATTTCCGCATCCGCTGATACCGGCACGCCCGTGGCAGAAACGGATGTACCGCTGCAATATGGCCCAGTGAATCCATCTCTGTGGGTGTTACCGTGATGGTGGTGGGGCCAGTTCTGCACTGTTCTGGGGCATGCGACCGACTACCCATAATTGTACCTTACTTCCGCATACTTGCGGTCACGGAATCAGTGTCACCGGCATCACGGTAAGACCGGATTCCAGACAGGCTAAGTTGTAATGAGGCCCCATGTCTTCCTGCAAGGACCAGTGTTGTGTTTGGGCAACATGTGCGAATTACAGGCAATTGGTGTAGTTGTGGGGGAGCCCAGGTCTGGCATTCAAACTACAGTGCAGAAAAACCATGCTTCGTTTGTGTATCCTGTAATGGGGATTAATTCCCAGGCCGCCATTTTAGGAAACTAGCGTGCCCCAAGCTACAGAATTGGTGCCTGACCGAACACAGTGCTGGTGGGAATATATAGCATGCAATGGTGCAAAAGAGGAAGCTGGTAAGCAGTGCAGTGGGTGTGGGTCACTGTATGTGGCTAGCTCAGCCATATTTGAGTCCCCCTACCTGGGTGTGAAGCACCCTGTCATCACATAGTAACGCAGTGACTTGCTGCACTCAATGCGGTTCTCTCCTCACTGGTAATTTTCAGCTGAAAAGCGAACCACCGTTATCCTCATTCCAAGTGTGGCAGTCTGGAAACAAGGAGGACTGCCAGACTACGAGTCTGCCTGCAGAGTCCGTAGCGCCGGGCAGATCTGACCCTGCTGGGCGCATCGGCCCTGGTAGGCAGAGTTGTCACAGAAGCACCGGCACCGTTCCGTCTCCCCACTCCCATGGAGTCCTATGGGACTCCACTGGAATGGGGAGTTACCGAATCTGCTGCCTGACTTCCTGCTCTGCCGGGACTTGTAATGTCCTGGTGGCACCGGGAAGTCAGGCGTCAGATTCAGTGCTTCGAGCTCAGCGGCAACCTGCCGGTAGCACTGCCAGGGTACCGCCAACCTCGTAATGATGCCCAGTGTGTCATAGAATAATGCATCCTATTCTTCAATGCTGTAATATAAATCTATTGTGGGATGGGGAAAGCTGTCTGGCTTGTGCCCTTCCCGTACCTTAAGACCTTGTTGTGTTCGACGTCTCCAAGCCAAGTGCATTTCATAACACATTTTAGTGCCACAAACCAAACTTTTCAAATTGCCTTAGAAATCCTGTTAATTTGCCTTTAGCTGTCACTGAGATGTCAAATATTCTTCTTAACTGTTCTTAATGTATTTGTTTTCTACATTTTAATTGGTGTTTTTTCAATACATATTTTCCTGCTCTATTAACATTTTTCTTGTTTCACCTTTTCATGTTGTCTTTTGGGTGTGTTGTATCTTAAAACATTGGGGATTTAACCCCTCTTATAATGTTAATACATTTTCCTTTTTAGCCATTTTTCCTGTATTGATTTTTTATGTTTATGGTTTATGTGTATAGTCATGTAGCCTTTGCCAATATAGAGCATTTCCTTGGAACTTGGTATGCACTACTATTCTCATCAAGTTTGACTTTTGCTATTTCTAATTTCTAGTTTGTTTCTTCTAGTTTTTATGTCGAGTCTAGTTTGTTTGATTTATTTGTTCAGATTTACGTAATCCCACCCTAATGCTCTCCCATCTGCCTAGTAGCTATAACTGCTACAGTGATGAGATTTCCCCTGTATGTGCACTTCTATTAATGTGGATGCAGACAAGAGCTTCCGGAAACATTAAGGTGGCCTGGGCAATCTGATGTTTGGGTGCCTTACATATGTAAGTGACATACTAAAACAGATGCAATTACCAGGTGCAGCAGCAAGCTATTAAGACAGAAGGAGGGGTCAGCGCTGACATGTCATGATAATGTCATGATAATAGGCACACGTATGACACATTGCAGATCCCTGAGTCATCTGCAGTAAGAGCTGTACTCCTGTGTTCCGAAAAGCCGAACTTCAAGGACAGCCCAGTTGCTGCTAGATTTGTTGAATGTGACATTTAGAGTAGTTACAGGTGCTGCAAGATTATCATTTGCAGTATTTACATCTATGTAAACAGATGGTAGGGCAGGTTATGCGATCATAGGTGTGTGGATACATAGGATAGTTTGGGTGTTCCTTTCAGCGAAAGCGGATTCATCTTCAGGGCTACTTTGAAGTTAGATACAGTAAGAGTGAACTTAAAAACAGGCTAGGGAGTTCTAGTGGTGGGGAGAGAGTAGGATGAAGGAGTGAAAGCGTGAAGTAGCACACAAAGATGGCAAACAAAGAGGTTGTGAAGCCTGAGATCTCAGACAGTTAGGGGGTGAGTAACGCTAGATGAAGTTAGCCAGTTAAGGGAAGGAAGGCTAGACAATTGATGCATTTGTAGAAAAAGCTATTTAAACATGGTACAACTGGAAATAGACAGGCACCCCATATGGAGGTGCAGTGCATTTGTGGGTGAGGATCTGGGGAAGTTGAAGAGTGTGTGAATAGCAATGTTATGTACCTTTTCATGTGTTATAAAGGGGTAGGGAGGGAGTCCCAGGAGGAGCAGCAGTCCCGTTGTTCAGGACGAGAGTGGAGAAGAGTGGCTTGGCTGAGTGAAAGGTGAGATGGGGCAGATTTTACAGTGTTTTGGAGGCTGCTTCTGGCAATAAACATGTGGTACTGGATGTAATGCTAAATTTCAGATTCAGATAGCTGTCAAAGTGAACCCCCAGGTTGTGAGCCGGCAGTGGCCTGTTTTTCTGAGATGGCATGCTATTCCCTATCTATTTTATCTATTTTCTGTGGAAGTCAAAACATTGTTTTTTAGTCTATTACTAGTTTTCATTGACTCACATTTCAAAACATTTAATACATTTTTAGAGTCCTTGTGCTACTAACACAAGCAGTTTAGAACAACAAAATGAATTAACTATTGTACAATGTGACGCCACTTCAAGAACTGCAAAGAATGAAACAATTATACCAAAAATGGCAGACAAATGAGATAAGATTGTCTTAATGAACAGAACAGACTACGTGCATGAAGGAAAGGCTCACCTGTGCAATAGGAGTGGTATCAAAAACTAACAGAAACCCCACTGCCAAACCTAGCAAAGGAATGCAACGAGAATAGTAATAAACGGTATTAATGTTATGTTATGTTAATTGGCATTTATATAGCGCCTTATGTATCATTGGTATGACCTCAAAGCGCTGTTAGGTTGAATGCCCTCGGGAACCGCAGCTCAAGTCAGTAGAGAGAGAGAGTGTCGTAAGGCGCGTGGGCGCACTGGATATGTGTCCAGCTGGTGTAGTTGTTGCAAGATAGCTGCTTCTTAGCGGTAGGTGTGGTTCTGAGGAAATCAGTTGGTTGTGTTCAGTCTGGAGGGTGGACACCCAGACTGAGTGTGGCTGCCGTAGGCCTGAGGCGATGCCTAAGCTAGCCATATGTGCTCAGCTAGCTGTTTTAATTAGGATGATGAGGTGTTCATGGGGTTTTGTTAGTATGGGAACAGCTACACCGAATGTGTCACAGCATAGCTGTGTTCTAGTTGAATGATGATGTATAGGAGAAAGTAAGCGTAGTAGTGAGATATGTTGGTGTGATAAGTGATATGGTGGACTTCATCTGTCCCGTGCAATTCATCCGTCCCGTCCACTTCATCCGTCCCGTCCACTTCATCTGTTCCGTCCACTTCATCTGTTCCGTCCACTTCATCCGATCCGTCCACTCTGTCCGATCCGTCCACTCTGTCCGATCCGTCCACTCTACCCGCTCCATCCACTCTGTCTGTTCCATCCACTCTGTCTGTTCCATCCACTCTGTCCATTCCATCCACCCTGTCCGTTCCATCCACTCTGTCCATTCCATCTACTCGGTCCGGTCCATCAACTCTGTCCGTTGAATCCACTATATCCGTTCTGTCCATTTCATCCATTCCATCCGCTTCATCCGTTCCATCCGCTTCATCCGTTCCATCCGCTTCATCCATCCCATCCACTCCATGCACTCAATCCGCTCTGTCCACTTTACCCACTCCATCCTCTCTATCCACTCAGTCTGTTCTATCCACTCAGTCTGTTCTATCCACTTGGTCCTTTCTATCCACTCGGTCCTTTCTATCCACTTCATCCGTTCCATCCACTTCATCAGTCCCATCCACTTCGTCAGTTACATCAACTTCGTCCGTTCCATCCATTTCGTCAGTTATATCCACTTTGTCTGTTCCACCCATTTCGTCCATTCCATCCACTTCAACCGTTCTATTCTCTTCAGCTATTCCATCCACTCCATCCGTTCAATTCACTTCATCCGTCCGTCCATTCTGTCCGTTCCATCTGCTCCATCCTTTCCATCTACCCCATCCGTTCCGTTCATTTCATCCATTCGGTCCAGTCTATCTGTTCGATCCACTTCATCTGTTCGATCCACTTCATCCGTTCTATCCATTTCATCCGTTCTATCCATTTCATCTGTTCCATCCACTTCATCCGTTCCACCCACTCCGTCCGTTCCATCCACTCCGTCCGTTCCATCCACTCCGTCCGTTCCATCCACTCCGTCCGTTCCATCCACTCCGTCCGTTCCATCCACTCAGTCCGTTCCATCCACTCAGTCCGTTCCATCCACTTCGCCCGTTGCATCCACTTCGTCTGTTCCATCCACTTCATCTATTCTATCCACTCCATCCATTCAATTCATTTAATCCGTTCTGTCCATGCAATCCGTTCCATCTACTCTATCCTTTCCGTCCACTTCATCTGACTCATCCGCTTCATTTGTTACATTCTCTTCATCAACTCCATCTACTCCATCTGTTTCATCCACTCCATCCATTTCATCCACTCCATCAGTTTCGTCCACTCCATCCGTTTCATTCATTCCATCTGTTTCATCCACTCCATACGCTTCATCCATTCCATCCGCTTCAACCAGTTCATCCGTTCATCCACTCCATCCGTTTCATCCACTCCATCCGCTTTATCCACTCCATCCATCTCATCCACTCCATCCGTTTCATCACTCCATCCGTTTCATCCACTCCATTCGTTTCATCCTTCACCTGTTACGTCCACTCCGTCTGTTTCATCCATTTCATCCACTCATCCGTTTCATCCATTCTATCCGTTTCATCCTCTCGATCCGTTCCACCCACTCTATTCGTTCCATCCTCTCCGCTATCCGCTATTCTATCCGCTCCTTCCACTCCATCTCCTCCATCCACTCCATCCGCTCCATACACTCTATACGTGCCATCTACTCTATCCGTTCCATCTGCTCTATCCTTTCCATCTAATCTATTTGTTCAATCTACTCGATCTGTTCCATCTAATCGATCTGTTCCATCTACTCAATCTGTTCGATCTATTAATCTATTTTACTTACTCTATCTGTTTCACGCAGTCTATCAGTTTTAGTTACACTATCCGTTTTAGCCTTTCTATCTGTTCGACCGACTCTCTTTGCTCTTTATTTTCTTTGTTCAAACAACCTTGGATTTCTGTTTGTTGTGGCTATTCATTCCATTTGCTCTAAGCGTTGATTCTTTACGGGAAGAGCCATGTTTTCAGTAATTTGCGGAATGACAGGTAATCTTCGGTGTGTCAAATGTGGGGTGTGAGCGAGTTCCATAGAGTGGGGTCCAAGGTTGAGAATGATGTTCCTCCCAACCTGACTGAGTTGGTGTTTGGTATCACTAAAAGGAGGGCGGAGCTTGATCTTAGAGTGTGCGGTGGGTCATAGGGTTTTAGCTTATCCTGCAGATATAGAGGGCCAGTTTTTGTCACTGCTCAATGGGTGATGCATAAGGTTTTGAAGGTCACCCTTCGTCCAACCGGGAGCCAGTGGAGAGTTTGCAGAGCTGGAGAAGTGTGGTCTCTTGGGCCAAGTGCTAGAAGCAATTTGGCTGCAGCGTTTTGTGCTCTTTGTAGTTTAATGAGGTGGTATGCTTGGACACCGAGGAAGAGGGAGTTGGCATAGTCCAGTCTCGACATTATAATAGATTGGACAGCGGCGAGTCTGTTGGGAAAGGAGAGGTACAGAAAAATGCATCTAAGAATTTTGAGGTGGTAATGGCAGGACTTAGAGACGTTGTTGATTTGGCGAGAGAGGGTTAGGTCAGGGTCGAGAGTGCATCCAAGGTTTTTTTACTGTGGTTGAGGTGGTGGGTGGATTGCCCATGGATGATGGCCATGGTAGAGGTTGGGGGAGAAGCTCGGTGCTGCCGCACACCATGATTTCGGTTTTAGTGGGATTTAGGAGGAGGTGTTTTGTGGTCATCCAGCGATCAATGTCAAGGAGAGAGGCTGCGAGGTCGGGCTGAGAGTCGGGGTTCGAGTTGAGGATTTTTAGGATTAATTGGGTGTCATTGGCGTAGTTATAGCACAAGATATTGTGCGGGCGGATTATTCCTGGGACGGTGGACAAATAGAGGTTGAACAGGAGGGCTGATAAGCATGCTCCTTGTGGAACTCCGGTATTGACTGTTCGGGCGGCGGAAGCAAAGTTTGCGAGGAGGGTTATCTGTTTCCTATTGTGCAGGAAGGATGCAATCCACTTGAGAGCGTTTCCACGGATTACTGGGGATGGGAGGTGGTCGAGGAGGATTGAGTAGTTGTTTGTGTCAAAGGCGGCAGAGAGGTCTAGAAAGGTTAGTGCAGTGCATCCTGCAGAGTCTGCAGTGTTCTTAAGGTCATTCCAGATTGAGGTCAGAGTGGTTTCGGTTCCATGTCGCGGTCTGAAGCCTGATTGTGCAGGGTATATCAGTTTGTTGGATTCGACAAAGGCATTTAGTTGGGAGTATGCAGTTTGATCGATGAGTTTAGCAAGGAACCTGGTGTTTGAGATGGGGCGGTAGTTATTGGGGTCGAGAGGGTCGAGGGAAGTTTTCTCAGAAGAGGCTTGACATGAGCAGTTTTGAAGGCGTCGGGAAAGATTCCAGAGGAGAGGGAGTCATTTATGATGGTTCTTGCGTACTCTCCTGTGCATGTGGATGAGAATATTTCTTTGAGGATTGAGGAGGGGCAGGGGTCTAGGGGGCAGCCAGATGGTTTCTGGGCAGAGGGAAGTTTGATATGATATGATATGATATGGCATTTATAACGCGCCTATACACAAGTGCTTCAAGGCTCGACGAGGCAAGGGGGGGAACAAAGGGAGGACAGACAACGATCCTACTAGGCCAGGTGTCATTCAGATCGCGCAAGTGCATGGGAAGGGGGGAAAGGAAAGTGTGCAGGGGGAAGGGAGAGAGGAAGTGCAGTACATGGGAAAGTAGAATAAATAAGATAAATAAAACATCCAGCTAGTGGCAAGTGGAAGGAAGTGCAGACATAAGTGCTGGTAGGGGGACTGTAGGGATACAGAAAAACAGGTCCCCAGTTGCAGGGGTAGCCAGGGAGGCAGTGCAGGTGGGCAATTGATGGGGCCTGGGCCAGAGATCAGAAAAGGTGGCCAGGTAACCGGTACAGTTTCAGCCAGGAGGTCAGCAGGGGAGAGGAGGAGAGAAAGCAGAAGCAAAAGAGGAAGGTTTTGAGGTGCTTCCGTAACCGGAGATGGTTCTCCTCGAGTTTCAAGGAGGCAGGAAGGCTATTCCAGAGAGAGGCCCCTGCTGAAGAGAGTGATCTGCCACCAATTCATTGCTTGGAGAAGCGGCTTACCCTGAGGGAGTTGGAGGCAGATGAGCGAAGAGCTCGAGAGGGAAGATATTTAGGAAAAGAGAGTTGCAGGTATTTCGGCCCCAGACCCCAGAAGGCCTTGTGTACAATGCAGAGGGTTTTGAACTTAATCCTCGCAGCCACTGGGAGCCAGTGCAGAGATTTCAGTCCTGGAGGGATACGATCCCTGGGCTTGAGGCCAAGGACAAGTCTCACAGTCCTATTCTGGATAAATTGCAGAGAGCGAAGAGTGGAGGCAGGCAGATTTAGATAGAGGCTGTTACAATAGTCCATCTTAGAGAGGACCAGGCCTCTGGAGACAGTGAGCTTCTGTGGGAAGGAGCGGAAAGGAAGAATACCTCTAAGGAGATGCAGCTGGTAGTGTGACTTCTTAGAGACGTCAGCGATGTAAGGGGAGAAGGAGAGTGCAGAGTCGAAGATGACCCCGAGGTTTTTTGCCTTGCAGGTGGCAGTAGGAGGAGGGCCAAGAGAGGCCAGCCAGAGAGCTGCAGGGAAGGAGGGAGTGGGTGTGCCCTTGAGTAGAATCTCGGTCTTACTGACATTAAGGCAGAGGTCGTTGGCGGCACACCATTCCTGGACGGCAGACAGACAATAAGAGATGAGGGAAGGAGCGGAAGAGGAGGCCGAGGGTAGCCTGGAAATGAGCTGGGTATCATCCGCATAGCACTGGAAGTTGGGACAGAGAGTGGCGATGCGGTGGCCAAGGAGTGCCAGGTATTGGTTGAACAGCCAGGGAGAGAGGTTAGATCCCTGGGGGACACCACAGGTAGAGAAAAAGATGTCATAGAGGAAGGATCCAAGTTGGACCTGTAAGATCAGTTGGAGAGGAAAGAAGTCAGCCATGCAAGAGCCTGACCAGTGATACCCAGGTTATCGCGGAGACGGTTGAGCAGGATGGCATGGTTGACAGTGTCAAAGGCAGAAGAGAGATCCATCAAGACAAGAACGCACAGGGTGTTGGAGTCAAGGTTGGTGAGCAGGTCTTCACAGATTTTCAGGAGAGCAGTTTCCGTGCTTCTGGCAGCTCTGAAGTCAGACTGATGGTCATGAAGACAACCAACAGATTCAGTGTAGATATTGAGCTGAGATGGCCAGTTTCTCCAGGAGCTTGCTCATGAAGGGAGTGATGGAGATTGGGTGATAGTTAGCTGGACAGGAGGGGTCGGCAGAGGGTTTCCTAAGAAGAGGGTGCACAAGGGAGTGCTTCAGGGCGGAGGGGAACACTCCAGTGGCCAAGGAGTGATTGCAGAAATCAGCCAGGGCAGGAGTCAGGGAGTCGATGTGGTCCTTGATAGTTTTGGAGGAACAGGGGTGGACCTGTTTCGACGAGACTTTCATAGATCTGACTTGTCTAGAAACCTTGTCTGCAGAGAAAAGGGGAAAGTCAGAAAAGGAGGGAGGAGGGGTGGCTGCAGAAGGGCCAAAGGAAGAGCAGGGAATAGCGGAAGGGAGGCGAGAGGGGGAGAGTGAGGACAGGATGTCCTGAGTTTTAGAAATTAAGTGAGAAGCCAGTGCCATGCAGAGGGCCTGGGAAGGGACAGGAGAGGTAGAGACTGCGGCAGGATTGGCCAGTCCCTTGCAGATTTTAAAGAGTTCGGCCGAGTTGTTAGATGCCGCAGAGACGCGGGCTTGGATGTGAGCTCTCTTCTTGGTGAGGACAGAGAGCCGGTATTGCCTTTGCAGCAGGCGGCAGGCCAGTTTGTCAGAGGATGAACTTGAAGCACGCCATTTCCTCTCGGCCACCCTACACTTGCGTTTAAGGGTGATGAGGTCTGTGTCATACCAGGAGTTACACTTGACTTTGGGCTTCAGGTGGATTCTCATGACAGGGGCAAGGATATCAAGAGTATCAGATATAGAAGATTGGAGCGTGGAGAGGGCTGTGTCAGGGTGAGAGTCAGCCGGGGGAGGAGGAGGTGAGAAGGTGGCGGCGAAAGCCTCAACTGACACGCGATTCATGGGTCGGATGACAGAGAAGGTAGGTGGCAGTGACGGAGGTGGCTTGGCCTGTGGGGTAGGGAGGGTGAGGTGGGAGGATAGGAGAAAGTGGTCACTCCAGGAGAGAGGAGTGGAGAGAGGGACATAGAGGGGAAGGTCTGAAGAGATCAGAACATCGAGAGTGTGCCCTGCAGAATGAGTCGGGCCAGAGGGGAGAATAGTGAGTGAGAGAGATTCGCAGCAATTTGAGAAATTGGTCTCTTGATATTGGAGTGAATGAGTCGAAGGTGGGTTGGGTTGCAGTTGCTGTGGAAGGCGGGGGGTGACTGGTAGGGCGGGTGGATTACGCGGCGGGACATGAGGGCTAGTTTGTTGTTGAGGGAATTAGTTCTTTTGAGAGCAGTGGTGTAGAAGTGGAGAGAGAGTGAGTCGCAGAGTGATTGAGATGGGGTCGATTGGGTGGAGGTACAGGTTGGTTTGGTGAATTCAGAAATGATTTTGTGGAGTTCTTTGCTGGGGTTTTCACAGTTGAGAATTCGGGAGTTGTAGTGGACTTTTTTTGCTTTTCGGATTTCGGTTTTGTAGTGGCGATGGTGCTGGGCCAGGTTGGATCTACTCAGGTTGGTTTTATCTTTCTGCCATTTGCGTTTGAGGGATTTATACAGTTGTTTTGCAGTCTTCAGTTCTGGTGTAAACCATCTGGGATAAGGGCCACGGCGAGCGGAAGATTGGTAAGTGGAGGTGAGCGGGATTAATGAGATATTAAGCCACAAGTCAAAGGAGTCGGTGGTGAAGGGTTCATTATGTGGTGTGGTTGAGGGAGGAGTTTGAAGTAGTGCATCGGCTAGGTCAGGGAGGATTTTCAGTTTCTTCCAGCATTTGTGTTGATATGGGGGATCTGGTTCAGGTATGGGCAGGGGGGTGGGCAAGCAAATGGTGAAAGGCACAATGAAGTGATCGGACCAGATGATAGGTGTAGGAGGGGCTTAGAAGTAACTGGTTGTGGGAGCTAAAGATGTCATCAAGGGTGTGTCCTTTAGAGTGAGTGGGGCCATTCATGTGAAGGCGAAGGTTAAGCGCATTTAGGGAGTCGACCAGTGAGTGGGTCATGGGGTTGGTGGGAATGTCCAGCCAAATATTGAAGTTCCATAGTAGAGTGAGGTTGGGGTGGTTTATTTGAATGGTGACTATCGAATCACAGAGTTTTCTTGAGAATTGTCTGTCATAGCCAGGGGGTCGGTAGATGATTAGGAAGCTGTGGGAGAACGTTCGGGGGAGGGATAGTTTGACGAGAAGCGATTCGCAGGTAGGGATGATTGTCTGGGAGTCGATGATTGAGGTAGAGAAGTGTGACTTGAAAATGATTGCTAGTCCTCCTCCTCTAGAAGGTCGGTTGAGTGGGATGAGGGAGTAGTCTGGGGGAAGGCTTCATGGGCGATGGGGGCAAAGTTGTCGAAGAACCAGGTTTCCGTGATAAAGACTAGGGCCCTCATTAGGACCCTGGCGGAGAGGGTTTTACGCCGGCGTAGTGCATGGCGTACCTCTCCGCCAGACTACGAGTTCCCGTAGCGCCATGGATGATTTTTACGCCTGCTTTTTGCAGGCGGAAAAATCCATGGCGCTACGGGACTTGTTGTTAATTACGCCACCGTAATTTACGGTGGCGTAATTAACGCCTTCCCCACTCCCATTATACCCTATGGGGCAAGAATGGGAATGGGGAAGGGTAAAATGGGGATTGGGGACTTACCGCCCCGCCAAGGTCGGCATGGGGCGGTAAGTCCGCCAACCACCTTGGCGGAGTTGGCAGCTTAGCGCCATGGACCATGGTGCAAATTGCACCATGGTCCTCCGCCAGGGTCCTAATGAGGGCCTAGGTCTGTTTTTTTGCTACAGATCGGGCATTAAAGAGGATGCATCTTACTTCGGCATGGGGGGATGTTGTGGAGGTTGAAAGGAGTGGTGGGGAGGAGTGGGTGAGTGGCTGCGAGGGGTGGCGGGGGTGGGTGGTGGTGTGGAGTGTGCGGAATCTGTGAGGTTAGAGAGGCGGGATTGTCGATGGTGGTTGGGAAGAGTCGGCGGGCAGAGGAGGAGGCGGGTGTGGGGAGGATGGGGTTGGACGGGTGTGTGAGAGAGATCGGTTGGGAAGACAAATTTGAAGCTTGTGATTTGAGGGTGAAGTGTAAGGGGTTAGGAGATCTAGGTGTGGGTGGTGAAAATTCAAGGGAGATGGTTTTGAAGCAGGATGTGAAAGGGGAGGAGGGTGGTGATGGTGGAGATTGAGAGAATGAGGTGGTCGGTCAGGACAGGAGGGGCGAGGAGTAGAGGAAGCATGAAGGAGACCAGGGCCGTTTCCTTTTGTGCAGGGGTTTTAGTGCAGTTGATGTGTGTGAGAGGGTAGGGGAGGTCGGAGGGCGATGGGGATGCGGCCACTGTTCTTGCCAGGGCGAGATGTGCAGTTTTTAGGGAGGGGAAGGGATGGGTTATTGGATGATGTTAGAGGGAGTTGTCGCTAGGAAAGGGCAGGGGGTGGTGCGGGACGAGGTGGGCCTGGGAGGGTGGGTCATTTGGTTCATTGGTGGGGCAGGGGGTGCGGGAGTGCTGGGGGGTGGGTGGGTTCAAGGGATTGGAAGAACAGGGGTTTTAGGATGTTTGGCGCGCCATCGGGCTCCTCTGGCTTGATGGTTCGACAGGCTGTGGGGTGAGTTCATGGTGGAGGGTAGGGTTCTACTCTTTTGAAAGTTGGATAGGGGGTGGGCTGGGAGTGTGGTGGAGGGTGGGAAGGTTTGGGATGGGAGGGGGTGGAATTAGGGGGAGGAGGGCGGGAGGTGCGCCAGAGTGAGGCTTTTTCTCTGGGCCTAGCTGGGTGGGATGGACTCATGGTGCGGCGAGGGCGGAATTAGGGCTTGGTTATAATTTCAAGATTCAGCTATACCACAGTGACGCTAGTAGGGCACACTATCCTAGAGTGACGTTATTAGGCACATTTTCGAGATTCAACTTTTGCACAGTGATGATATTATGCACACGTTCTAAAATCAACTATACTACAGTGGCGCAATTAGGCACACTTTTTAGATTCAACTATACCACAGTGGCGCTATTAGGTACACTTTCTAAATTCAACAGTATCACAGTGATGCTATTAGGCACACCTTCTAGATTAGGGCTTGGTTATAATATCAAGATTCAGCTATAGCACAGTGACGGTAGTTGGGCACACTTTCTAAAACCAACTATACTACAGTGGCGCTATTAGGCACACTTTCTAGATTCAACTTTTGCATAGTGATGATAACATGCACATTTTCTAAAATCACCTATACTACAGTTGCGCAATTAGGCAGACTTTTTAGATTCAACTATATCACAGTGGCGCTATTAGGTACACTTTCTAAGTTCAACAATATCAAAGTGATGCTATTAGGCACACTTTCTAGATTCAACTATACCACAGAGAGGCTATTAGGCACACTTTCTAGATTCAACTATACCGCAGTGACGTTATTAGGCACACTTTCCAGATTCAACTATTCCGCAGTGAGGCTATTAGGCACACATTCTAAGTTCAAACTTTGGTGCAGTGACGCTATAAGGCACACTTTTTAGATTCAACTTTGCACAGTGAGGATATTAGGCACACTTTCTGAGTTCAACTATACCACAGTGATTCTATTAGGCACACTGTTTAGATTCAACTATACCACAGTGAGGCTATTTGGCACACTTTCTAGATTCAACTTTGGGCACTGAAGATATTAGGCACACTTTCTAAATTCAACAATACCACAGTGATGCTATTAGGCACACTCTCTAGATTCAACTCTACCACAGTGAGGCTATATGGCACACTTTCTAGATTCAACTTTGGACGCTTAAGATATTAGGCACACTTTCTAAATTCAACAATTCCACAGTGATGCTATTAGGCACACTTTCTAGATTCAGCTGTAGCACAGTGAGGCTAGTTAAGCACAGTTTCTAAATTCAACAATACCACAGTGTTGCTATTAGGCACACTGTCTAGATTCAACTCTACCACAGTGAGGCTATATGGCACACTTTCTAGATTCAACTTTGGACGCTGAAGATATTAGGTACCCTTTCTAAATTCAGAATTTGGCATAGTGACGCTATTAGGCACACTTTCTAGATTTAACTTTGCACCGTGAAGATATTAGACACACTTTCTAGATTCAACTTTGCACAGTGAAGATATTGGGCACACTTTCTAGATTCAACTATACCACATTGAGGCTATTAGGCACACTTTCTTATTTCAGCTATACCACAGTGAAGCTATTAGGCACACTTTCTAGATTCAACTATACCAGAGTGAGGCTATTAGGCAATCTTTCTAGATTCAACTTTGCACAGTAAAGATATTAGGCACACTTTCTAGATTCAACTTTGCACAGTGAAGATATTGGGTACACTTTCTAGATTCAACTATACCACATTGAGGCTATTAGGCACACTTTCTTAGTTCAGCTATACCACAGTGAGGCTAATAGGCACACTCTCTAGATTCAACTATACCACAGTGAGGCTATTAGGCACACTTTCTAGATTCAACTGTGTACAGTGAAGATATAAGGCAAACTTTCTAGATTCAACTTTGCACACTGAAGATATTAGGTACACTTTTTAAATTCAACTATAGCACAGTGATGCTACTATGCATACTTTCTAAATTCAACTATACCACAGTGAGGCTATTAGGGGTCTAATAGGATGCATTTTCAAAATCAGCTGTGATATACTGACGTTGATTCTAGTACAGTATAGAAGCAGGGTTCAATATAGTGAGATTTTTAGACTTTACGTAAGAGTGGTAGGGCTTTCTGATGTGAAGTAATTGCTTCAGTCACCACCCTTGCCACACTTACTATTTGGTCGGAGCTCATTGACGGCAGGTTACTGGTTTCTTGCTTCTCCTGCGGAACCTGCAGGTATGATCTGGTGCCGCCTCTGTCCAAGTCGCCCTTTGTCTTGGGCCCTGTATTGCTCTTCCAGAGTGCACGGAAAATCATAAATCACCAATGCAATTACGGAGCCAATACTTTCAACGCAGTAAGATGCAATAACTTGCAACCACACACTCTTAGAAAATAATGAGCACTTATACGGCTATTTATTCAAAGCTTAGAAGCAACCAGTGATAACATAGAAATAAATCACAGAAGAAACATAGAAATAAATCACAGAAGAAGCAAAGAATTCAAAGGGAAATACATCACCGTGAGCGTAACTGGATTCCTCATATCGCCAGAAGCAGCTGGAAGACCCCGATAACAGCCAGGCCGAGAGCACAACAACCCACAGGAATGCCGGACGCAAGCGTCCCCCTTCGGCTGAAGTCTCACCTGACCACCCCCGGGGTTCCGCATATATGCACACTCCGAAAAGGGTTGGTGATTTCTCGAACCTTCTGGCAACGCACTTGCGCATTGATGAGCAGCCATTGGTTGCCATCTGGGTCAACCGACAGTACCCTCAAGGAGCATAGTGCCTCCCTCCTCTAAAAACAAGCACCACGAAAAACAGTCCCATAGCTCATAACAAGACATAACAAAGTTAGCTTTCCCAGCAGAAATGTCCTTGACTGCATACCAGGTTTGGAAAGCATGTTTACTTCAGCACTGTGAATCTAACTCTCAGCAAAATGCGTGCAGCTTTTCACTGCGGCATGAAGTAAATATCCATCATGGCTCCGAGCGCTCCCAGAATGCACTGCGCACCAGCGCCATTTTAGTTCAAACATAACAGGCCCTTCGTCAGAGGGCTGCACAGGCAGAGGGCTGCCCTGGGAAGGTCAGTAATGGCCTGGGTAGCGTGGTCTTCAGGGCCAATCAGGGCACGGTGGGCGGGTCCTGGGAGTATGCAAGAGAACCAGGAAGCAGGAAGAAGCGAGGGCTGCGGGAGGGAAGATGGGAACTGGGACGCGGATTAACAGGCGTTTCAGGGGCTCGGACACCAATTCAGCACATACAATTTACAGAAATATGGGGATTGCTTACCTGATGGATTCACAAGCAAAGTGGGGCCTCGGGAGCACTGCTGGTCAGTAGATTCAGCACACCATAGCAAAAGGGACAATCAGGGCACAGTAGGCGGGTCAGGGGGAGGATGCAAGAGAACCAGGAAGCGGGAAGAAGCGAGGGCTGTGGGAGGGAAGATGGGAGCTGGGACACGGATTAACAGTCATTTCAGGGGCTCGGACACCAATTCAGCACATAAAATTTACAGAAATATGAGGATTGCCCACCGGATGGGTTCACAGGCAAAGAAGAGCTCTTACTGGAAGAAGAGTATCTATATATGACAAGTAAAGATCCAATAATGACAATGATTTACTTTTTACCAAAAATTCATGAAGAATACAACAAGTTCCCATCATGCCGCCCTATCATAAATGGAATAGGATCTCTTACTAAGAGAATATCACAGTATATAGACATCTACCTTCAACCACTAGCCTCAGGACTGGCTTCTTATATCCGGGACACAAAACATGTCATACAGCAGCTGGATTCAATACCTTGGGAAAGCAATTACAGATGTGTCACGCTGGATGTTGTATCATTGTACACGAGCATTCAGCATGACAAAGGCATCAAGAGCGTTGAATTTTTCTTGAAAACCACATCAATGTCATACAAGCAGCAAAATGAGATGATAATCTCGATGCTTCAATTTGCTGTAAACAATAATGTTTTGTGCTTTGATAAACAGATCTATTTACAAAAACAAGGTACTGCAATGGAGTCAAAGTTTGCACCAGTGTATGCAAATCTTTTCATGGGTTATTTTGAAATTAACTATGCGTGGAGACATGAAGCCTTTAACCAACTAAATAACATACAATTTGGGGGACGTTATATTGATGATATCCTCATAATATGGGATGGGGATACATCAAAGTTTGAAGAGTATTTGTAATACATAAATGCTAATGACTATAACCTTAGCTTTACGAAGAATGAAAGCCATAATAAAATCCAATTTTTGGATTTAGAACTATACATAGAAGACAACAAAATACAAACCAATATGTTCATGAAACCGACTGCAGGAAAAAGTATTCTGCATGCATTGAGTAACCACCCCAGGCATGTGATTAATAACATCCCTTATGGGGAAATATTATGGCTAACGAGAAACTGCAGTACAGAAGCGGCCTTATGAATATTGAAAAAACAATAAGCACATTTTGTCAAAGAGGATACAATCCTAAAAAACTACGAGAAGCAGTGGCAAAAGCAGACAAGATCTCATAGTATTTCCTGCTAAAGGATAAACCGAAGACGGCCTCGCAGATGACCAAAACAAAATGTGTGACTACATATAATTCGGAAGCTCAAACGTTTAATAACATTTTTATAAATATTGGAACATCCTAAAAATGTATGAAAATGTGAGCAAACACTTATATGATTCCTCTATGATCTGTTATCATAGGGCTCCAACCATTAAAAACATGGTAAGTACGTGTTTTCTAAAATCAATAACATCTAAGAATCTAAGCAGTATGCTTAATCAAAAACCTGTTTTAGGGAACCACAGATGTGGGGGTTGCAAACTCGGTCAACAGATGATAAATGGTATCAAAAGCCTGAACATATTCAGCAATTTATTAACTGCAATACTAAATTTGTAGTATATGAAGTAAAATGCATCTGTGAAAAGCTTTACATTCAAAGTACAATTAGGGCCCTAAAAATTTGGATTTTTGAGCACATGAGAGCTATTCAGAATGGAGATCTAAGATATCCACGGGCCATGCACTTCAGCACAGAACATCCTGAAACAAAAGTGGAATTATTGAAAGTCATGGGTCTTGAAAGTGTCAAGGAACCACCAAGAGAAGGAAATAGAGAATTGCTTTTACGACGGAAAGAAGCCAAATGCATCTTTATCATGGATACTTGTGAGACTGGCGTGAATTGTGACACTGAAATGTATCATTAGCTATGAAAATCCAGAGTTTGATGATTACACTGTTAGAATGAAACAACTAGGAAACTGTATAAGAGTAAGTGGAGAAAGCAGGGATATAGCTACTCATTGAAAATGCACCAAATACATATGAGAGTGATGAGAAATGAGGTATGGTCATAGGTGAGAGAAAGTTTAGGGATTGGATTGAGGCATCATATTTAGTGTCCCTATCCAGTGGATCTCCGAATTCATACTAACAAATAAACATAATAATTCTCAGATTCAGGATTTGAAAAACAGAATCTCAATGATGAATGAACAAGGGAATTGATGTCCTTACTGAGTGGGTCTCTAAAAGCAACTTAAAAACTAAAAACTCTAAATTAACAAATTATTAGACCAGAATGAGAGAGGAAGCCTTATAAAAAGTATTGGAAAAATGGAACCTTGAAGATAAATGAGTAAGCAATTAAAAGAGAATTTCAGACAAATACCAATGTGTAAAAAAACTAAATAAAATGTATAGTGATGATAATGCCCTTTTGTTATGTTGTTATAAGATGATGGTGTAGCCAACGCAATGGGGCAAAAAACGGTCAATTAAACAACAAATAAAAAGCCAGATTGTAGACAATACTCAATAGCAAAAAAGAATAATATAAAATATAATGTATAAACATGGCTGCTGTCTAAAGATTGTGGTTACATTTGAGTGGTGTATATCCAACATTTAAAGTAAGGTAATACTAAGCTTGAAAATATTTGATTGATGCCAACTCATGACATGACCTACCATTAATGTCTCTGAAAACATAGACATAGAAGGATTCATTCTTAAAAACAATTGTGATCGGCAAGTTGAGAACGAAGCAAAACAAATAATCAAAATGGCTGTCTCACGCTGTAACGTGCTGACGCGGTGACCTCAGAACGTGTGACGTCACCGCGCATCACGCTAATTAGTATAAAAAAGGCCGCCAAAGCTAGCTGAGTTCCATGACTAGGGTCAGAGATACCAGGCGGAAGGAAAGTCTACCATGACCTTATAATTGGTAAGACCCAGTGAATTGGGAGCTGACAAAGACAGGCGCAGTTGAGCTTTATAGCATAATGTTTCTATTTTCTTGTCCCTATTTGAGTAAATACGAGTAACAGATCAAGGTGAAAAATGTTGTTTCCACTTTGCTGCATCCTGATTAAGTCCCTTTGTTTTTTGCATATATTGTGAAGATATGAGAGATAGATTAAGTGTGAAATGTTAACCTATCTCCTTTTATTTTATTCTTTACTTTTGGTACATTACAGCAATCATTTGCATAAATTATGAATGCAAAATGTCAGAAAGGAGCACATTTTTTAAGTGCACTTTTGGGAAAAACAAACACACTTCCATTAAACAATACTTATAATTGGATTAAGGGTGAGTGGTTAACCCTTAAGTTTCATGAAAAATGTAAAGCTTTTTAAGACCCTATGAGAGGGCCTATTGTTAGCATAATGTTGCTGAATTGTGTTGTGATTATTGTTTTAGCTATCTATCCTGAAGAGTCACTGTATGAAGGTGGTGAAACACGTCTAGAAAGATAAAATGAGATCAACCAAGATGAAAAATGTTATTACAATGTAAAGTAACTGAGTGTGAAAATTGGACACTATTATAAATTGGGAAACTGGACCCAATAAAGAGACTGAGAGAAGAAATTGCAAAATAATTTAATTTTCTTTGAATTACTAAGAGTCTGATCTATTGCCAGTTGGCGCATGAGGATAATACCTACGGTAACAAAATATATTTCAGCTATTAGGCAGTCTGAGCAGCTGCATGCACCAATGCTGACAACTGATGATTATAAATAATTGGTATACTCGCCCTCTGGTTAGTTTTCAATAACTGCAACTCTAGAAAACTGACACCAGAGATAGAGGAGTTTATTTTCTTTGTGCTTAAAAACTGAGAACAAATATTTTTAAGAAACAGCTAATGCCAGCTGCGAGCAGTCTTACAATCCAGACACACTCAGTGTATTATTTGAAATGCATCTGAAAAAGCCAAACACATTTTTATTTATTTTTGTACTATTATACAAGCAAATTTAGAAAAGCAAGTTGGGGGGGGCGTGGTTTGTCAGCTGGTGGAGGTGCACTCAACTGCAGCTTCCCCAAGCGCCTGTGAGGCCTGGTGGTGCTGGCCACTGAAATCATTATGGAAGAACAGTAAGTTTACCCCAGATTTGGGGACCATTCAGGTCTCCCATGAGGGAGATTCTGGAGGCGGTGAGAAACTTTGCATGGAGTGAGTATGTTATTGACACCGACCAGTCACCGTCGCCTCAAAGATGCCAAATTCCAAATTAGCTGAATCTGCAAGTGGTATGAGGCCTCCCGGCTTCTGCTGTGGCGTTGCATGGGTTGAAGAGGTGGCATAGTGAGGCAGATGAACATTCAAATGAGAGGTGTACCAATGGCAGTCAAGGATGCTGAATTTGAATCTTACATGCAAGACCTCGTCAATCAATTCTTAAAATAACAAAAGGATGGAGAACTGATCTTGGATACAGCACACAGGGTATACGTTGCTTATCAAAGGGAAGAAGGCTTGGTTTCCGATGTCCTCACTCAAATATACTTTTACATGTGCAGCATGGTATGGATCTAATACACTTGGTGGGATAAAGGTGTAGGCAGGAAGAGCAATGCACTTTTTCTTACTTCTAAATATTTACCTGTCCCCTCTTATCTGAGTGTTTGGGTCACCACTGTAGGAGAAGGACGTTGTCACGAAAGGCAATGGCTAGAAGAATTCCCCAACCCCAACAGGAAAGGAAAGGCAGCCAAACTAATGCTGGCGTATGGTTCTTTTAGTTATTGCTTTGAATATTGATGTCTTGATTCGGCCTCAGTACACCTGCAGTCTTTAGTTTTGGTATAAAAAGGGAGAATCACAATAAACACTGTACAACACTAACACTATTTATAAGTAGTTGCAGTAACCTAACGAACGAGTCCTTTAAAACTAATAAAAGAGACCTTTAAAACTAATAAGGCCTGTTCAAAAATATAAAATACATTCCTATAAAGTACACTTTATATTCTCAAATTATGCAAAGAAGAATCCTTCCTTGGGAGACAGCCTGACTAGGGACGTCTCAAAGTCCTTTATTCTGCAGCAGGTTCTGTGCTCGTGGGTCTTATTACTAGCAGGCAGGGCAGCAGCAGTGTGTAGGGGGGACCAAAGTTATGCTAAACTGGGGTGCGTATTCCAGGGGCAGCCTGAGGCATTAGCAGTAGCGTGGGGGTCTCTTTAATAAGTCCTGGCAGGGCAGCGTATACCAGAGACAGCCCGGCGTTGGAGTATAGGGCCCACGTTGGCAAGGCGTGGGCTCCGCAATATCCACATGGCCGTCCCCTTCCAGCCCAGAAAGGTGGTGGTGTGGCAGGCGCTGGAAGGTGGCATGACGGTGGGTGCTCCCCGTTCCCACGGAGAGCGCCAATCAGTGTGCCTGGGCTTTGAGTGGTGATAGAGAGGCACAGCGCACCTCCTGGCAATGAGGTGCCACAAAAACAAAGTCCCTGATCGTGGCACTGTAGCCCTACGCAACGCCCCTGGCCACAGTGTGGCACAGATAACTGACAGCAGGATCAACCAGGTATTGTTTTTTCCGAAGGCACGGGGCACTGGCTGGATGCTTGTGGGTTTCGGTCATTCATCAATTGTTTCAAACAGCGCTCTGCTCGTGTCATGCTTAACGTTCTTGGTTTTTGTTTGAAGCTTCCCCACGGTGGCTCACCTGCCAGAGGATCTTTTACTTTTTTTCTTTCCATTTCTTTTCTTCCCTTGGTAAGAGTTTGTACATACATAAGGAAAGGATAATGGAGAAATTCTGCATGAGGTCATAGTCAGAGGGTCATTCCTCTGTTTTTACGAAGACCTATCGAGAAGGAACCTGCACAAAAGGAAAGGACTTGCTCAGAAGCAACATGGTTGAAGCACAAACAAGCAATGTGTGAATATAAGGATCGTTTGTGGCTTGTGTGTTTCAGTGAACAAAGCAGCTAAGATTCTGGGCATTAGTAACTACCAATCCTTGGATGGTGTGACAGACTTACACTGAGGAGAAGATCTGCAGTCGTTCTAGTCACGTAAGCTGAAAAGAAAGAAGCAAATGCTACAGAAAGGCCAGACGGTGCCAACTGGAGCATTAATGGAGACTGGTGAGGTGTAATTGTAGGTGGAACTCGATTTTTGTGATTTGTTAATAGTTAAAACAGTCATCCTTTGTCCAAAAATACTTGATAGCAAAATAATGAAGTGTAGTACTGCTGGGCACTTTGATTGTCTTATTTGTGAGGGTGTTGCTCTGTTGTTGGGTTCTGATGGGGGTTAAAGATGAAAGAATTGTTATACTTTCAACCGCTGCTTGTGGGTGCTAGTGATACCTTTTAATTAATGTTGGGTTTTGTTTATTCAGAGTATGCCATTTAATATTTAATAGGAAATGGTGGGGTAGATAATCTTCCCTCCAGCCACTCTTTCACAGATGTAGCGTGGTCTTAGAAATGTAATCTACAAAAGGTTTATCAGTGTACAGTTACTTTGGCTACGGTTGGTTTCTGGTGCGAGGCGGGAGATATGCTGTGTTCAATAAAGGGTATCTCTTTTGTCCTCCAATGAGGCGTTCTAAGAGTCCCAGTAGCATATGCCATGGAAATCTAACTGTACCATGAAAGAGTATACGTTTGTCAGCATAAACATGCAAATCCTCAACTCTTCCCTACACGGAAAGGCTAGTCTTCATAGATTGCAGGACATGGCAGTGTATTTCATATTACTACAGACCAGGCACCTTTATGACTTTCATACCAAGAGCCTTAATAGTAAAATATACAGGATTAGAGACTTTGCCTCCATGAATGCTTAGAGATGGCAGGGGCAATTCTGATTCATTAGAAGACCTGTAAACAATCCTTCTCTTGTCATGCACCCACCCTCTGAAACTCGATCCCGGTGTCAGCTCAGAATGCCCCCACAATTGTGCAATTTCGCAAATCCCTCAAAACAAAGCTTTTTAAACAACATCCGACCAAGGACTAATTCCAATGGATGCACATACCGACACACAGACCTCAACTCACAGTACTGCGCTACTCTTAAAACATGCCAGCCCAAATGCTGGCTACACACACTCAGCGCTCTTCTGTCCTCGAGCTAGGTCCATGCTTTAACAATAAAACAAAAAAATCTAATACATTTAAAAAATAATATTGAGCACCTCAGGTTCTGCTTTAAACAAAAACAAAAAACTATCCCTAGAGTAGCAAAAGTCTTATGCATAAGAGAGCAAGGACTGTGTTTGGTAACTCCGATTTTTTCCCAGGTTTATCAGCTGGCTCAGTCAGTGATTGGCATAAATGAGGCCCTGCTAAATTATGCAGCTGTACTCAGTACTCATGATAAGATTTTGAGGTGGGAGTATTTTACTCCCTGTTTTTAAACTTTGATAGTAAATATGATTTTAAGAGAGTAAAAATGACTTTTCTCCTTTGCAAGAGAGTAAAATGTTTGTGACATCTAGCCGACATGTGCAAAAACTGTATGGCAATCATTACTATGCGGCAGCTTTCCGCATTGTGACAAAATACACATATCATTATTTCTCTAAAGGCTGACCATTTGATATCTCCTTTATATATTTAAATGTTGAAAACACAAAAACCTAGCCAATTAGATAGTCAAGCGAACATGAATTGTATTGTGGGTTTTGAGGTTCAATAGCAGAATTGTCTTTTGATGTTTAATGAAAATCCTCATTTCCTGGAGCTATTCCTGCCTAATGGTATGCCAATATTATGATACAACAGTGCCGAGAGGCAAGGACTCCATGCTAAATTCTATATCTAATCTCACAGTCAAAAGATTATTTATATAGCCCTTTTGGCAAAGCGCTGTACATAGAACATATTTATCACAATTATCACAATACCAAAGTTGGTTCTCCTTTATCGACCCCGAAATGATGAAAGGCTGAGATGGCCTTGGTGGCATTCAAACCTGCAACCTACAGATCATGCACAGATCGCAGCGAGTGCTCAACTGGCTGAGCTATATCATTGGGTAACTTCCTTCAGAGTATAGTGTACTGAGTATCGACTGAGGTATAATAATCACCCTGCCTAGATGTTGGACGAACCATGTATGAAGCGCTACGTAAAGTTAAAAACCTATCTGGATTATCACTGGGACAGGTTTTGCTGAGTTTCTATTTCAATAACAAATGTCACTTTCATTTGTTTGTTTTTGACCAGTGCTTGCACTTCCTGGAAAGTCAGGTTTTGGGTGTTTCAATTGTAGTCTTGAACATTTGAAAGGCTAGGACACCTGTGATTGGTGTAATGAAAATCACTTACCCTTGAGCAAAGGCTCTGCTGCCACTGACCATTTGTAGTAATGTACCCCATTGACTGCAAGGTTGAATGGATGTAAAGTAGACCGTGCATAGTCATCATTTTACACACTGTTTTTATAATTAGAGTGTAAATTAAATTATAAGTGTAAACATGATCTGCCTCTGCATGATTATGCACACAGCACAGTAACTCTGAAAAACACAATTGTGCAATACTGGTTGAAAAAAAGCATAATTTGTTACAAATGATGAATTCTCAATTGCAACTTAGTTTTCCATCTTATTAATTATACAATTCTAAAATGCTAGGAAAATAAATATGCACTATGCTTCCGTTTGCTCCATGAGCATCAACAAAGTAGAAGCTGAATGGAAATAAACCATTCCTTTTAACACAGTGTGCAGTTTCTTTTTTTGAAATGCTTCAGAGAAATACATTCTGTTTCAGATGCTTTTATCTATGGGTTGCAATTAAATCCATGTAGATGAAAATCAAAAGAAGCGTTCTGGTTTGTGTCAAGTAACCTAACCTTTGCACCCTCTGCTCTTAACTTGTGTGTAAATGTACACAGGAAATTAATAAAGCTGTCATATTTACAAGATTTTCATGCGTAAAAAGGCCTTGTACGCACCTTATCTGGAGGTCTGGCTGCACTGTCAGGGACTCCCATTTGATTTTGAGCAATGTAATGCAACATTTCACTTTCCTGAGAGCTAGCGTCACAGACATTTACAACTGACACGCTGGATAATTAATCCAGCTGTTAAACTCCTGGCCCAGTGTAAATTGTCCCCATTGGAATAATACATCTTTAGAAAAATCATACACTAAATGTGTGCCAAGACTTTATGGAATATTGGATAAGGAGGATCCTCTTGAGAAGTTACCCTTTATCTTGCAAAGGGGAACGGGACCTGTGGGGCGGAGGTCTCAGAAGAAACTTGGCAGCAGATGTGGGGAAGGGCAAACAAAACTTCACAATACACTGCCATTGGAAAGGGAGTCTTTATAATATATCTTAGAGGGTACCTGACCCCTCAGAGGCTGAAAAGGATAATCCATAATAGGTCTAATTTATGTTGGAGAGGTTGCAGAGAGTTGAGCATTCTCCCGCATATCTGGTGGACCTAGCCCTTTGCTCGCACATACTGGGTACAGTTGCAGTGAGAATACAGGATGTAGCAGGGATGACTCTCTCAATGGACCCCCTTGTTCTTCTGGGTGACATGGGCACAAATGGTATGTGGGCAATGGTTGGATCAATGACCACCCTGCTGACTCACCTTTTGTATGCATCCAGGCTTACACTGATGCAAAATTGGAAGGCCAAGGAAAGTCCTACCCTCTCATAAAAGTGTGGGAAATTTGAAAGGTAGCAGTGATGTAAAGGGTTACCTTTTCAAAGAATAACAAACTGGATACGTTCCTGAAAGTATGTTCCCCCTTTTTTGAGTATGTCCACGAAGGAGATGTTGGTGACTTCACTCTGCACGTTTTTAGGAATCCCAAAGTTGAAATATGCACTGGATTGTATGTTTGTCATTTACAGAGTTTTCATCTTGAGCCTTGTTGATAATGGAAACATTGCATTAATGGGAAGTTGTTAAAAGGGATATGTATCAGATGATTTATGCTATGTACTAATATTTTGATGCATTTTGGATTGGTGGAGGTGATCCCCTGGACCTATCAATAAACTACTGTCTTCTTCAACAGTGATGATTATAAATAACGTTTTGGAGAAAAAAAGAAAAGCTGGTTGGTACTCCAGGCAATAGAAAACACGCAATGGCAAAGCCAACAGTTTTAGCATGGGGGAACTCCTTCAAACATTCATGCCAACTTCTTTGTACCAGGCAGAGCGGGGAGGTGGACAGTGTGACCACAGAAATAAAGCCATAGGAGAGAAGAAGAGCGTTTATGTAGTCTGGTAGTCAGGCCTGTCTCCTCCATCCCACTGCTTTCGATAGAAGTACTGGGGAAGCAAGGGTACAGTTATGCTAAATTGTGCTTTCCTGTGCCTTGTCAGTAATCCTTGGCGTTGCAAGTGCATACTGAAGTGTACCTGCGGTCTGGCAGCGTGCTTTCGTGAGCAAGGAGCTCTCTCCCTCTCTCTGTGGCGACTAGTCTGGGCTGGAGGATTGGCCATCAACAATCTGCCTGTTTGGGATGGATCTGTGTGAAATTACAGAGTTAAAAACTCCGACCACCAAAAGTTCAGGGTTTTTTTCCTCTTCATTTTTTCACATATGTATATGTGGGGGGAGACCCCCCACAGCCCCTCCACCTTACACCTATACATTTTTATTAATTTTACCCCCCCACATATACATATGCGAATAAATGGGGGTCGGACTTTTGGTGGTAGAACTTTTCTAATTAGGTAATTTCGTCCTAACCCGTTTGGGATAACTACTGAGAGGCCGCACATAGCGTGGAATCTCAAGTGCATCTCAAGTGTACCTGCTTTTTGGCAGTCTGCAGTGCAGTGGCAGTGGTGGCACTACGTGCACGCTGCATCTGAGTTTGTTCTTAGGCGTCTATACTTGTACATGGTTCTCCTTTAAAAATGCCCAGTAAACACAAAACAAGCATACTGCCTTCGCTCTAAAAGAGCGTTAGTAAACAGTGCAGCTACCTGGTCACCGGGTGCCATGGCTAATGAACCATTGCGCCCAGTTAAAGATAAGATGCGTGGCCCACAGCATGTGGAGGGGAAAAGGAAACACTAACGGAAAAGCTGTGAGCATAATGATTCAAAATCTACAGCAGTCATAGATAATAATTCCCTACTTAACGTATGCTACTCTCTCCAGACTGAAATTGTGAACAATTTGTGACAGGGAAATGCCGAGGCAGGCACTAATTATGTTGGCCAGAGACAGAGGTTTTAGCATCTGCGACGCCACCTTTAAACCATAGCTTGACCGTGACTCCTGTGTTATTTCCGGAGAAATATAGTGATGATTATTCGTGCTCCATTACCTCAAACTCCCTGTAAACAACCACTACAATGTCGACCTTGCAGTTTGCAATTACAATCTTACTGAAATTATGAAACAAGAATCATGAGGACATTCATGCTCAAGGCCTTATATTACAACGGATCGAAAATTCTCGTGAAAAACCAACTGCTTCTAATGCACAGGGGGTGGATAACGCCACAATAAATCAGGACACAGGTGGGAATGCTGTCAATCCTCATCTAGAGGAAAATATACATGGCGTGAGGAACTCACCTATTATAGAAAATATGACGAATGCCAATTGCAATGGGGTCCCAAATGAAGTGGATGACTCACCATGTTTCTAAAATTATTGTTTATTGGTTAAATCAGTTAATTCAACCTTAACAATAACACACAAACAAAATAAAATAAAAAATCACAGCAATAAATTAAGAAAAACAGTCAAGTACTCCATAAAACAAATACAAAATTACTTCAATTATATAAAAACGTTAAAGAAATATGCAACCCAGAAGAAGAGACCAAGACTGAAAAAACTGAATTTACAGAAAACTAAACAGCAAAAGTATCGATCACGGTGGAACGTCCTGATATTGTTGTAGATGGCCCACATACTAAAAGGGTGAGAAAAAAGAGCTAACCGCCAATTAAAAAGAGCAAGTAAGAAAGCATGACCCTAATAAGTTGGGTGAAAAAAAGCCATGATACTAATGAAAATAAGGCGGTGGATATCGGCATGATAGACTCTGAACCTACTGGTTTATCCATCAATGAAAGCCAGCTGGTATCAGCAGTTAAATGTTCCACACCCGAGATGGCGGACAATTGTTCTGCCACAATGTGCCCCAGATTAAGAACTTTCCCCAAGCTTCAGCATGCAGATGGTGCTCAAGCTAAGACAGAATGCGCCCGATTCATGGAATTGGGTGTAGAAATGGCGCAAGGGCTGCGCGCCAGGGCAGACCCTGCATGAGCCGTTGTGCAGAAAAAAATACTGCGTGCCCGCGTATTCATAGATTCAAAGATGCGCAATTAAAAAGAAGCTGCGCGAGGAATGCCCACAACATGCCCCCACGCATGCCAAAAGCAAGCTAAAGGCCAAACCAGGAGCAAGCCTACATGTCCACCTCTGACCCACCATCCAGTACCCCTGTGAGAAGGCGCACCCTCCCCCGCAAGCCCAGGCCGCATCCCAGCTAAATCAGCCCAGGCTGCACCCCAGCTAAATCGCACGCCTCACCTCGCAAGCCCAGGCTGCAACCCTATGAAAACACAGGCCGTCCCTCGCAAAGCCAGGCTGTACCCCTGCAAAATCACGTGCCTCACCCCGCAAGCCCAGGTGGCAACCGAGTGAAATCGCACGCCTCACCGCGCAAGCCCAGGCTGTACCCCTGTGAAAACGTGGGCCCTCCCTCGCAAGGCCAGGCTGCTGCACCCCTGTGAAAATGTGTGACTTACCTAGCAAGCCCAGGCTGCACCCCTGCGAAAATGCAGGCCCTCCCTCTCAAGGCCAGACTGCACCCAGCAAAATCACATGCCTCACCTCGTAAGCCCAGGCTGCACCCCTGCAAAAACGCTGGCCCTCCCTCCCAAGGCCAGACTGCACCCCAACGAAATTGCACACCTCACCTTGCAAGCACAGGCTGCACCCGTGCGAAAAAGCAGGCCCTCCCTTGTAAGCCCAGGCTGAACCCCCTACGAAAACGCAAGCCCTCCCTCGCAATCCCAGGCTCCACCCCTGCAAAAATACAGGCCCTCCCTCCCAAAGCCAGGCGGCACCCCTGCAAATTCACGCACCTCACCTCGCAAGCCCAGGCGGAAACCCAGCGAAATCACGCACCTCACCACGCAAGCCCAGGCTGCATCCCTGTGAAAACATGGGACCTCCCCTGCAAGGCCAGGCTGCACCCCTACAAAAACACATGACTCACCTCGCAAGCCCAGGCTGCACCCGTGCAAAAACGCGGACCCTCCCTCACAAGGCCAGACTGCACCCCAGCGAAATCGCATGCCTCACCTCGCAAGCCCAGGCTGCACCCCTACAAAAATGCAAGCCCTCCCTCGCAAGCGCAGGCTGCACCCCTGCGACAACGTGGGCCTACCCTTGCAAGCCCAGGCTGCACCCCTGCGAAAACATGAGTCTACTCCCCTACACCCTTGGCACCCATTATGGCTGCATACCCCCTACTGCACATCAACCACACTAGACCAGACATCACCCACCAGCCCCCTCCAGTCTGGACACCACCCACCAGCCCCTCCAGTCTGGACACCACCCACCAGCACCCTCCAGACTGGACACCATCCCCCAGCCCCCCTCACCTGTGACACCCCTAGGCAGCACCCTCCAGTCTGGAAATCACCCACCAGCCCCCCTCATGTGTGATATCCCCCGCACGGGCAGCCCCCTCCAGTCTGGACACCACCCACCAGTCCCCCCTCACCCATGACACCCCCGGCAGCTCCCTCCAGTCTGGACACCACCCACAGCTCCCCTCTCCTGTGACCCCCCCCAGGCAGCCACCTCCAGTCTGGACACCACCCACCAGCCCCCTCCAGTCTGAACACCACCCACCAGCCCCCTCCAGTCTGGACACCACCCACCAGCCCCCTCCAGTCGGGACACCCCCCACCAGCCCCCTCCAGACTGGACACAATTCACCAGCCCTCCTCACCTGTGACACCCCCCAGGCAGCCCCCTCCAGTCTGTATACCAACCAACAGCCCCCTCCAGTCTGGATACCACCCACCAGCCCCCTCCAGACTGGACACCACCCACTAGCTCCCCTCACCTGCGACACCCCCGCAGGCAGCCCCCTCCAGTCTGGACCCCACCCACCATCTCCTCTCACCTGTGACAGCCCCCCCCGGCAACCCCCTCCAGTCTGGACATCACCCACCAGACCCCCTCACCTGTGACACCCCGCCAGGCAGCCCCCTCCAGTCTTGACACCACCCACTAGCCCCCTCACCTGTGAAACCCCCCCAGACAGCCCCCTCCAGTCTGGGCACCACCCACCAACCAACCAGCCCACTCCAGTCTGGACACTACTCACCAGCCCCCCTCATCTGTGAAACCTCCCCAGACAGCCCCCTCCAGTCTAGACACCACCCACCAACCACCAGCCCCCTCCAGTCTGGACACCACCCACCAGCCCCCTCCAGACTGGACACAACCCACCAGCTCTCCTCACCTGTGACACCCCCAGGCAGCCCCCTCCAGTCAGGACACCAACCAACAGCCCCCGTCAGTCTGGACACCACCCACCAGCCCCCTCCAGACTGGACACAACCCACCAGCCCTCCTCACCTGTGACACCCCCCAGGCAGCCCCCTCCAGTCTATATACCAACCAACAGCCCCCTCCAGTCTGGATACCACCCATCAGCCCCCTCCAGACTGGACACCACCCACCAGCCCCCCTCACCTGCGACACCCCTGCAGGCAGCCCCCTCCAGTCTGGACACCACCCACCATCTCCTCTCACCTGTGACAACCCCCAGCCAGCCCCCTCAAGTCTAGGCACCACCCACAAGCCCCCCTCACCTGTGACCCCCCCAGGCAGCCCCTCCAGTCTGGACACCACCCACCAGCCCCCTAACCTGTGATTCCCCCCGAGGAAGCCCCTTCCAGTATGGACACCACCCACCAGCTCCCCTCACCTGCGACAACCCCCCAGGGATCCCACTGACAGTATCCCACAATACCAATGCAATGCATGTCTGCAGATCACCTGAACCTCTGTGGTCTGCCAGCACCATGAAGTGGAACACCAACATGTCCACCGTAAACATGATCAACAGGAAGCACTGTAGATCCATTCAGGACTGGAGCATCTGCTGACACACCCTTCCAGACCTTAATCAGCCCACCCCATACAAATGTGACAAGTGAATGCAATGCCAAGTGGCAAGTTCATGTTGGCCATGGCACATTGCCAAGGCATCAACGCACACTAACTGAATGTGTGCCCATGGCAGAAGTAAACCTACTAAAAATGTGCAATATCCACAAACAATGGCCAGGCGCATCCTATCCTGAGCATCAGTGACCTGGGTTGAAGGGGTGGCAAAATACCTGTCACGGAACAATAATAATACAGGGCCATGTATGGATGGTGGGAGAGCAGTCAGAGAGTGCATGAGTCACAGAGACGGGAGAATTGTGCTGTCACTCTGAAAGAGCAAACATGGCTCACTACTGCATTCCAGTGTCTGAGGTGGAGCAACACATGAGAGAAGTCAGTGTGTGACTGCACATGCTGGTGGGTGTGTTTGCATGACATGGTTTTAACACAGCAATGACAAACAAATGTGCCATTAACGTGACCATGGAACACCTCCACAGTGAGCACACCTCCCTCCACCATAACAGCTTTCATTGATTATATTCCTTCCTATAGTGTGCATATCTGAGCACCAGCTATTGGAGGATTATGGGTACTCGATATCAGAAATGGCCCAAAGCCCAACCCCTTATATAAATCACACTTCATTCGTACTTCCCATTTCATTCGTCTAAAAAAACTTGTAGGGGTAGCCGGAAAAAAGTGAGCCATTTTAAATTTCCTTTTTTATAGACATTATTCACATTAGCATTATTTTCCAACTGTCCACTCCCACCCATTATATGGCCAGCCCATATAACAGACAAACCTTCATCCACACCACGCCCAGTGGCATACAAAACAATATAATACTTAAAAGCATAATATATAATTACTAGAACAAATTACATTTATCATTATCCCTACCTAACACAGAGGTGTGAACACGTCGGTCAGATATCCTTGCTTATTCCTGGAGAGGAGAAAAAAAGTTATCAAGAAAGAGAGAAAGAAAGAGAGGGTAAGAGAGAGAGCGAGAGAGAGAAAGAAAGAAAGAGAGAGAAAGAGAGATGGAAAGAGAAAGCAAGAGAGAAAGAGAGAGAGAGAACAAGAGTGAGAGGGAAAGAGAGAGGGAGAAGGAGAAAGAGGGAGAGGGAAAAGGAGACCCTTTTCCCACCAGGGCCCACCTTCATAAATTGAAAAATCTAAACATTTAAAAAAGATAAAAAAATAAAAGAACAATAAAAAATGAAAAAATAAAAGAAAGAAAAAAGAAAAAATTATGAGTGTGCCACTGCACATCAGCTTGGCATGGACCATTTTTAACAACAACAAAAAATCTTCTTTGGCTATGTCCTCACTTTGTTGATTGAGCTTTGCCTTGTCTCAGGTGTACTTCGGACGCCTGAGAGATGTACCCAATATTATAACTCCTTCACACAGACGGCGATAGGAGTACAGAACACTACATCATAAGGACATTGAAACCTGGGATTGATTAGTTTCCCAGGTAATAGTGGTCCAGTTGTTATATGGCCAATGCTGTGTATGGAAACGTGGTCTCGTTTTCTCCCCCCTTTACTGTGCCCCACTATCGCCCCTGTGTGCCTCCGTCCCGTCACCTGGTAAATTATTGATGACCCATCAACATAAAGTATGTCTCCTTCCATCAATGCATGAGCTGTTCATCAGAGTGGAAAAATAAATTAAACTCCTGTGTATAATCTGCAGTTGCTAAAACAGGGGCCGTGCAAATAGCTTCTTTTAAGTCCTCAAATTGTCTAGCCATTTTTTCAGTCCATTCCAATTTACTTTTAAGTCCTCTGTCCTTCCGTGAGAATATGTAACAGTGGCATTGTGTAGAATGCGTAGTCTAGGATCCATGCCCTACAATAATTACATAAGTCCAAAAACTGATGCATTATTATTTTTTTTTACAGTACTGGGGCTAGGAGTGGCGCGTACTGCCGCCGCCCTTTCTGGTAATATTTTCTTTCAATTGTTTGGGGAAATTAGTTGTCCCAAGTATAGTACCTCCTGTTGGCAGTATTGTAGCTTCTTTTTATATGCCTTGTACCCTTTGTGAGCCAGCAATAGCAATAATGCAACAGAATCCCTCCTGCACTGATGTTCATTTTCACTACATACTAACCGATCATCCGGCAACAGGATGATTGTGCTAGGCACCTGACTTCAATGTAATCTGTACTGGGGTCACATCTCTCAGTAACCCAACATTATGTGGATTAACAGTCCAAAATTGTGCTGGCACATAACGCATGTCCTCCTCAAAAAATAAAGACAGTGTCACCACTGCCATCAGGGGGCACTGTACTTTCCTATACAGCACCATGATATCACAGGGGATGCAGATTTCCAAAATAATCTCCCCATTGTGCTTACTGTCCTCAAATAACTCCTCATCAGTAATTTCCTTTAATTGTACTGCCGGGTCTACAAATAATACTGTAACCAATTTCATCCGACCTGGTCTGTTCCAATCATGACTACTCTCTTGTCTGACACTACTAGTCCTTGTAAATCTAATGACAATATTGTCCCTGCCACCATCTCGGGTGGCACCATGGGTCAGAAAATAAAATCGGTGGGCGCTCGCCAACATTTTGTCACAATTTGAGGCACTGCTTTTACTAATACCTTGATACCATAGAAAAATATGGCCGAGACCACAGGAACCCCTCACACTACTGAATCCCTTGCCATTGCATTGATTATTACCATTGCTCGAGCTACACAAATCCCTGGAGTGGAACACACTACCCCTTGATCTGTGAATGATATAGTTACATTTAGTTTACTGAGCAGATCACTACACAACAAGTTCACAGGGGAGCTCTCTGAATATAACAAGGGGGCTCATACTACCCTCTCTCCCACTTGTATATCCAGCTCCTCAGTGTATGGAATCGTAGAAATAGCCCTGCAGAGTCCCAGCGTGTCAAATGTTTTACCTGATAATGGAAAGTTCCCCTCTATAATGCATGATTTAATTGCACCTGAGTCTACCATAAATATAAATTGCTTGTTTCCTATTTATACCTCCACCAAGGGCTCCTCTTCAGGGTGTGCGGTTGTCAATAGGATTGGACACGCAAGTGCTCTCTGTGGGCTGTCCTAATCAGAATATGTATTTGTCCCGGGGAATGAAAAAGGGCCACCCCCCACATTGTAACTCCTTGGAATGGGACACCTGTTCCCCCGCCAAATCCTGTTAAACTGTGTTCCCTCACCCTGCTGTAGTTGTTTCCCACATTACCCTTGCCTGTCAGTCCCATAAGGCAACTGATTTTGACCCCCTTGCCCAAATTGCTGTTGTCCCATTCCTTGAGGCCCTTGGAATCCCTGCCCCGGAGGTGATGGCCCATAATTAAATCCCATCCCAGGCCTGTTCCTGCATTCCCTTATGAAATGCCCCCATCTCCCGCAGTAGCAGCACTGTGATATTCCCAATCCTCTTCAGCAGGGCCCATCCCCCCAAACCCTCCTGCTTGCTCCTCAAAATCCTCCACTTCCCCTTGGTGCTCCTTCATACTGCCACTGTGGGTTGGAGACTGTTCCCCCCAACTCATTGTCCCTGTGCTCCTTCGCCCCATAGTGCTGCAATTGTGGTATTCACAATTTCTTGAGTGTGTCCTGTCTTTTACCCCTGAGCCGGTGCTGTCACTTGTGCTTGGACGACAACCTTATTTAGTTTCTTTTCCACTAGTTTTGCCTCGTCCGTTTGCCGCTTCTGGGCTGTCTCACTGTCCTGCTTCTTGATTCTCTTACAATGGTGGACTATTGTTCTTTGTATCTCTGCCCACCCTTTGGCTTCAATTCCCACAATTGTATCTAGTGCCTTCTGGACCTCTTTTGGTAATCCCCTCTTTATGATAAAATAGAAAAATGGTACCAAATGGTCCCATTGCCCTCCTGTCTCAACTCTCGACAATTCTTGTAACATAAGAATAAACTTATCTGGGTCCTCATCATCACCCGTTGTGCACTACATTAAAGAATGTAAATCAGGGGTATCTGGGTACATTCTTCATAGGGCATCCCATACCCTTGCCCTTACCTCATTAAAGGCTGCTCCATCATGTTCATTATCTGCAAGACGTATCTCAGAGTAAGCAGCCCCTGCCCATATGTCCCCAGCCTGGTCCCCAACTATGGCGACCAGTAAACTCTTAAGGTCTCCTAGTGCTAAGGCTACCCCTGCTGTTTGTTTTTCAAATTCATAGATTCATTTACTAGCTCTGTCCATGGCATATACTGCGTAAAAGGCATCTGCATGTCTATGTTGTCTTCGACTAATTTTTTCTTCTGATCTTGTACTACCACCATTAAATTTAGTCTATTTCTTGGTCTGTCCCTCCTCACTGCGTCTTGTGGCGGGGACGGGTTTCTCACCGTCTCTTCTCCTTGATCTTTTTCTTGCCCTGCCTCTTCATTATTTCTACCACCTTGATCTTCCCCCTCCATTTTCCCTTGCTTGTTCTACTTGTTGTCCCAGGTCTGTCCATGCCCTCTGCCCATCATCTTTTTCAACACAAACATTTCTTATTGCCCCAAGGTTGAATCTAACCAAAAAATCTCCTGACTTCCAATCCCCTATTTTCTGCACCGGTACCCTTATTTCTGCTGATACTTCTCCAGGTTCTTGTAACCTGACTTACCTTTCCGGCAATGCTCTGAACTCGTCTATGTCTACTTGCGGACCCTCTGGGTACACTGATGCTACGGGCATGTCAGCGCTTGTAGATGGGTTATATGCAGGGGGTGGTACAAAAGCTCTTGAGTCTACCCCCCTAGATGCTAATCCTGACAATCCTGTTGTTGACACTCTCTCTACCACTGGAGGCTCATAGACTGGGTTTGTATACCCTACTGACGGTTTAAGCATTATGGGGTATATCCCCTTACATTGGATCTCTTTTTCATCTTCCTGATCTTCCATATCCTTGAATAATTGGCAGAGATCTAAAATCTCTTTTCTTTTTTGGAAAATGTTTTTCATTTATATTTTGCTGATAAAAAGATGGACATTTTTTCTAGCATGTTTTTGTTCTGGGAGCCCTGCTCTGGCCAGGAGCAGGACATCCCCCTTCCTTTGTTTCTACTATCCATTGTTTATTTATTATATCACATTAGTACCCGGCGAGGGCGCAATCAGAATAAAAGAGCCTTTCTGATTGGCCCTCGCCAAGTCGTTACCAGGCTGGGAATTCCTCCATCGGGATTCCACGGCCTTTGTCCCCGGCGGGGGGCGTGGCATCCCCTCAGCCAATGAGGAGGCTCGAAGCAGGGCCATCCCCACTCCGTGCCTCCCCAAGGCTGAGAGGCTACCTTCGCCCCCCGCGGGGGACAGAGGTAAGGCTTTTTTTTTCCTGAACCTCCCTCCCCCCACCTCTCTGCCCTCCCCACTCCACTTACCTTCTATGCCTTGGTCCCCGGCGGGGGACGATGAAAGCCTCCAGCCGTGTGAAGACTCGGAGCGGGGCCACTCCCGCTCCGAGCCTCCACACGGCTGGAGACTTCCATCGTCCCCCGGCGGGGACCCAGGTATGTTTTTTTTTTTCCTTTCCCCTCCCTTCCGCCCTCCCAACCCAACTTACCTTCTTACCTTTTTTTGGGAGTGGACGCGCTGGAAACACTTCTGTTTCCAGCACGTCCGCTCCCGATGGCCACCATGGAAAGGGAAAACGGACTCCGTTTTCCCTTTCCATGACGGCCCTTTTCCTTCACGTCTTTTTTTTTCCTGAAACGCTGCAGCGTTTTGGGAAAAAAATAAAGCTTTTAGTGCCCCAGTCACGCAGTTTTTGCGGGCCAGGGTACTAATACCTATATTCCCCTCACAGTGGGGGCATTACCGACTCTGGTAATGCCCCGGGGCCTTCGTTAAGGCCCTCGCTTTGCTCGGGGCCTATGACTATGGGCCCCGGGGCATTACCTGAGTCGGTAATGCCCCCGCCACGAGGGGCATATTGCTTAATTACAATTGGGGTTGCTTCCTCCATAATGTTGAGTGCATTGTTGTGATGGCTGTGTCAGGGTATGAAAGGGAGATGTTGTAATGTAGTTTTGTCTTATGTCACTGGCCTGGAGTGCTTGAGGTTAGAATGTTGATGCATGAATGCAGCTCAGGAGAATGTTGGGTGCATCTGTGAGTGAATGTTCTGAGTGTGTCAGTTGGGGGCCTGAGCTGGAGTGTGAAGGATGGCCGGTGTGTCTGCTCCATAACTATGGGCCTCATTCCGACCATGGCGTTAACCAAGGCGCTACTAGCGCCTTGGTTGACGCCGTTATCTTTCCCACTCCGCCATGGTGAATGGCGGAATTACCGCCCCATTCCAAGGTTGGCGGGGGTGGTAATTCCCCATTCACCATTGGCCCTTCCCCATTCCCATTTTTGGCCCATAGGGCTCAATGGGAGTGGGGAAGGCGCTAATTACGGCACCGTAAATTACGCCTTGGTTGACGCCGTTATTTTTCCGACTCCGCCATGGTGAATGGCGGAATTACCGCCCCATTCCAAGGTTGGCGGGGGCGGTAATTCCCCATTCACCATTGGCCCTTCCCCATTCCCATTTTTGGCCCATAGGGCTCAATGGGAGTGGGGAAGGCGCTAATTACGGCACCGTAAATTACGGTGCCGTAATTAGCTCCTAGGTCCCTTTGCGGGTTGGTTTTTTAATGCCTGCAAAAAGCAGGCGTTAAGTACCAACCCGCAAAGGGAACTCAGAATAGGGAGGTAAGGGTTTAACGGCACCGGTCTCGTTACCGGTGACCGTTAACCCTTACCGCCCTACTCGGAATGACCCCCTATGTCTTGTCTTCTGTCTGCTGTGCCACTGTAAATACCCTCAAGAGAAACTGGATGATATGCCTTTGTATATATGTAACAAAAGCTGCCTAGATCAAACAGAATGACTTCACAGAAGGTCTGTGTCTCAAGTCCCAGCTTTACTACATCCAAATATACTTTATAACAATGGCGACGAGGTTAAAAGAACCCTGCATCTGAAGGAATAGTAATTAAAGTAAAAGGACAGAAAGAGAGCAGGAGGAGCAGCAGCAACGCTAATGAAAGTAAGGAGAGCTGTGGGTGGGGGAGCAGCAGTCGAAATGAGAGATCCACCATTCCCCCATGCCTCATATATATCCATCCTGCCCAGCAAGTAAAATGATTAAGAAGTTCATTGTGATTTCCTGGGAGGGAGGCCCTCATGTAACACAAAAATTATCCCAGGAATCTTTGTGTAAGGGAACTTAAAAGGAAAAGGCATTAAATACCCGGTTTAGACTATGGAAAAGTGAGAAATGAATGAGTGTTCCTTTTTTTTTTGTTGAAAAGCAATGAAATTGGTGTGCACGTTCAAAGTACAAATGGACATGTAAGATTTTATGAGCACAGTCTGAAAAAAACAAAAACAAATCCTGCAGGTGACACCAGTGCTCCATATGTGCGGTCAGGAAATGTGCAAAAGACTCATAGAAAATGCTGTTTTATCATACCGGGTTTGGAAGGAGTAGAAGCAATGGATTTGCATATATGCGTGTGAAATCACGGTTGGAAACAGAGGCCCATTGTGGTCCACCCTCCTGCAGTAAAATAGACAATGATGACGCTGTAGAATGTCCAGAGAGTATTGGTGGAGCATGGAACATAGTGTTTGTCAAGTCCTTGGAGCGTGTTGAATTACGTGATGATACTTTAAGACGAATATTCAAAGTAAAGAACCTGCTTGGATCTACGATGTGACATGCACTGTAATACAGAAGGAACGTGATGCAGAATCAGGGCATGCCTGCCGAAGTTCCACAGCGTGAGAAGAAGCTGTGGGAGTATATTGGGCAAATTAGGTACATTCGGAAGCGTTTGGGACACGGAATAGTTCACATCAAGACAGGTCAATGAGCAGGATATCGGCAGATAAAGAAGTTTTGGAAGTTATGGTGGCAATGGAAGCAATGATTGTTTCTCAATGGGGAAGATGATAAATATAATGACTGCTTTCAATGGTGAGCTGTTAGAAAATTTTTATTTTACTCACCGGATAACTGCTGTAAGGGAGCTGCACTAATGCCTTAGTCAACAGTAGTGAATTGTGTCCTCGATTTGGAAAATGACATTTTGAATGTTTTTTTTTAATGCGTTTTCGTTTTTTGGAAGTCCGTAAGTTAAACATAATGATGAAGGCCTGATGCTAAATATAATGATGAATGTTAATGGTGAACACGTATTTTAAATTATGGACCGTAGTAGGAGTGTTTGTTTTGGCAATATAAATGGAAAATGAACATTTTATAAATGACTTGGTGTAAAGTTAGTAAGTAACTGAACAGAGTTTGTGGATTTCAGTACTAATGAATATAGGTTTGGGGAGACATAAGGTTTTCCAATTACAATTGTTTTTTTTTTCTTCTTTTCGAGCAAATTGTGCGTGGCCCTGATCAAGCCACCACTTATGTTGGGCTATTACCGGATTTTTACAATTATGATGATGCAGCTTTTGGGGATTTTAAAAGATGCAGTTTTTGGGGAATTTAAAGGACAATAGTTTTTTTAAAAGGTCAGTTCCGAAGTGGATTTTGCAAAAATATTTATGTTGTTTTTCAAAGATAACGTAGATTCTTTTGCTGAAAAATGCAAATTTAGGATGCAATTGAGAATTATTGAGGAGAACACGTTTTAAGGTTATGTTTGAGTTAAATAATTGATGTCCAATGGAAAATTGTGGGCATTTTCAGTATTGAGGTAAAGTGTCATGATCTCTGCTTCCAAAAGGTCAGGGTTTTCCCAACTCCCTTGGAAGCAGATCCATAACCCAGGTTCCGAGTGCCAACCACTCCCAATTGGGACCTTTTGGACCCAGTCCTGGCGCCAGTGGCACCAGGCTCATAAATATGCCCAGTTCCAGAGCTGGAAGCGCCGGGCTCATAATGCTTGGGTGGACTTACCTGCAGCAGACCATGCTGCTTACTTGCCTGCCAGTTGAGCCTCTGATCCTCTTCTGTTTGGAACTACTTTTCCTGTTGGGTGGGGCAGGAGCCACTCCCTAGATTCAGAACACTGGAACTCTTCTGGAAAGCAGGAACTCTTTTCTTACCTAGGCGTGGCTGTGGAAGGAGGGACCTAAGCACTACAGGAGGCTATTTAAACCACACCCGATGGCTGAATCTTGCTTTGCGTTATTCTGCATCCTCTGCAGCAGAATGTTCATCGTGTCTTCTGCATCTGATCCTGGGCCTAAGGAAAATGGCTTACCATCCTGAATCCAGTCTTCAGCAACACCTATAAAGACAAGAAAGAACAGGTTAGCATTACGGTCTTCAGTGACAGCTCTTCACTTACCTGGTCCATCGGCTGTCACCAACGCCTCGCGCTGCATTCCGGCATCTGAAAGACAAAGGCTTACCTACTCTTCGTGCGCTCCGGAGGTCTTCACACAGCATTCCGGCATCTGAAAGACAAAAGCTTACCAACTCTTCGCACACTCCGGAGGCCTTCGGCGCTGCATCCCGCATCTGAAAGACAAAACAAGGTGCGTTAAAAGACATTGGGGAACTTTAATACTCACGTGCCATTACTCCTTTCCACATCTAACCCAGTGGGTATTCCGGCACCCTGCAGCCGCTCCGAACTTATACCTGCAAAATAAAAAGACAGTTAGAGCGCATCGTGAAGCAGGCAACAAGCGCTTACTTACGTGCTTCCAGGCGCTTCTATTCATCACACGGACTCCATCTTCAACTCACTTCAGCCCGTCATCCGCCATCGCCGGAACCCTGCAAAACAAGAAACATCATTACTAAAGACTTTAAAGACATTAGAATTACTCGAAACTTACCGTTCGTGCAGTAAACGACGGACAGCAGTCCTCTGAAGTCAAGAGGCCTGCTCCTCTTATCCAATGAAGAAACTGGTTACAGCACCCTGCCCCGAGGCAGATGGAGAGCACGGCGTTCACTTACCTAAGGTGAGAGCGTTAACCTTTGGGGTTCTACAGGAGAAGAGAAAGGGAAGAAGAGAGAGACATTCAATAACCCAGTTCCTTAATCCCATATTTTCTATCTGCAGACATCTTACCCTTCAAGTCAGACATACAGTGCACAGAGGTCCAGCCCAAAGAGCCAGCCGTGTGTTACACATCACCTTTGCAGATACGGTATACGCCCAGTCAAGACCGGCGCCTCTACGGGAATCAGGTGAGCGTTACAGAACGCAAAGCCTACCACAAAACTCCCGTCCAGGCGCTATGGAAACCTCGGATACCGACCAGCTAGCCCAGTTACTTGGGGAACTAAGGGCAGAAGTGCATGCAGCCCGTCAGGAAACGAACGCTCTAAGAAGGGAACTGATTATTTCCAAGGAGCGAACAGATGATCTCGCTAGACAATTGCTACAGTCACAAGCCGGACAGACCCCGTTACCCGCATCTGGGGGAAATCTTCCTTCTACATCCTCTATGAATCCAGTGCAGATCAACCTACCTGGGAATGTACCTCTGGCTCCGCCCGAACGATTTTCTGGTGACCCAAAGAGGTTTGCAGTATTTATCAATCAGTGCCGGTTGCATTTCTTATGCCGGCCAGCAGCCTTTCCAACTGATCAAGCTAAAGTAGCTTTCGTGCTTTCGTACCTTAGTGGCAATGCGGCAGACTGGTCGATCCCTCTAGTAAATCAAGATGATCTGGTCCTCCATGATTTTCAAGCTTTTCAGCTCAGTATGGAAAAACTGTTCGCAAGACATTCACAGGGGCAGGCCTTGGACAATGAGCTTCTTTCGTTGCGACAAGGTAATCAAGACCTTTTGGCTTATATTGCGTCTTTCAACAGACTGATAGTGGAAACTCAATGGCCTGAGGACAAAAGGATTACGCTGTTTTATAGAGGTCTACGTGGAGAGCTCAAAGATGTGTTAGCCCAAGTAGTGAATCCCCCACAAGATTGTTCGGACTATATAGACTTAGTCGTTCAAATAGATCACAGACTGCAGAACAGGAAGGCCGATCGTTCCAAGTTTGATGCTCGAGTATTTTCCAAACCGCCAACTCCTTCCAAAGGAGTAGACCCCGGGGAACCCATGCAAATAGGGGGTCTGAAAGGTCCTCTAACACAAAAGGAGCAGGAAAGGAGAAAACAGTTGCAATTATGCCTCTATTGCGGAAACTCAGAGCACTTTCTTCGAGACTGTCCGGTGAAACCTGCCAAGAAGGCAGTAGGAGCTGCAGTTACCAAAGTTACAAACTCTGAGCAGGGAAACGACCTCGCCCGACAAGAATAGAGGTCCTCTTGCCGAGCGTGAAAACCAGTTCCGTGACCTCGCATTTCGTGATACCTATGGTCCTCATTAGCCCTGATAATCCGGATCGATTACATGCAATTGAAGCTTACGTCGACAGCGGTGCCATCGGCAATTATGTGGATCATGAAATGGTTTTGAGGATGAATCTAACTCTTTGTCCCAAGGCTGTAAAGGACGTCATTACTACGGTGGATGGTACGGAGATAGCCTCCGGGCCAGTAACGCATACCACTCAAGAGGTGACGCTAGTAAGTCAAGATGGACACCATGAGAAGATCGTGTTCGATGTGATCAAGGCCCCTCAGTTTCAGATTATTCTAGGAATACCTTGGTTAGAGAAACACAATCCTCTGATCGATTGGCGAGCAAAAACGGTCCAGTTTCCAGAATGTGTCTCTACTTGTCACCCTGCACCTGGTGTTGCACTGGCAGCAATTTCTTCAGAGACTCCCCAGTTACCTCCCGAATACCTAGAATACCAAGATGTTTTCCGGAAGGATCAGGCTAACTCTCTACCTCCTCATAGGTCTTATGACTGCCAGATAGACCTGATACCTGGATCTACTCCTCCTTGTAGTAGAAATTATGCCCTCACCGAGCCTGAGAACCTTCACCTTCGACAATACCTGGATCAATACCTGGCAAATGGGTTTATTCGTCCTTCCAAGTCCCCTGCTTCTTCAGCTTTGTTCTTCGTTCCAAAAAAGGAAGGAGACCTTAGAACGTGTATAGATTATCGCTCCCTGAACCAGATCACCGTTAAGAATAGATATCCGTTACCTTTGATCCCTGAACTCCTGGACCAAGTCAGAAAAGCATGCATATATACAAAGCTGGATCTTAGAGGAGCTTACCACTTGGTACGAGTAAAAGAGGGCGATGAATGGAAGACGGCCTTCCGCACCAAGTATGGACTATTTGAATATCAGGTCATGCCCTTCGGACTTTGCAATGCCCTGGCCGCCTTTCAATATTTTATGAACGATGTCCTCAGAGAGCTCATAGATGTGTGTGTTGTTGTTTACATTGACGACATCCTTGTTTATTCTTCATCGGAATCTGAACATCGGAAACACGTGAAAATGGTCCTCGAAAGATTGCGTCAACACAAACTTTTCGCTAAGTTGGAAAAATGTGTTTTCAACGTGACTGAAGTTGAATTCTTGGGATTCATATTATCACCTGGCGGAGTGCGTATGGATTCAAAGAAGGTCGATGCAGTTCTCAAATGGCCATCACCATCCTCCGTAAAAGGTGAGCAAAGCATGTTAGGCTTCGCTAACTTTTACCGCAGGTTTATCCCCGAATTCTCTCGAATAGTCCAGCCCATCACTGCCTTGTTAAAGAAAAACAAACGTTTTGAATGGTCTACCGAGGCGGAACAAGCTTTCCAGGATTTGAAGACTAAATTTATCTCTGCACCAATCTTAAAACACCCTCGCCCCGAACTCCCCTACATCGTGGAAACTGATGCTTCAAGCCTTGCCATGGGGGCAGTTCTATCACAAAAGGACCCGGTAACCAATCAGTTGCATCCCGTGGCATTTTGGTCCCGCAAATTCTCGCCTCCTGAAATCAATTACACGATTACTGACAAGGAACTTCTGGCTATCAAGTCTGCCTTTAAGGCTTGGCGGCATTATCTGCTGGGGGCCCGACACACCGTTACTGTGATTACGGATCACCGAAACCTGCAATATTTGAAAACCGCAAAAGCCCAATCCTCTAGACAACTCCGTTGGGCATTATTCTTTGCCGAGTTTGACTTCATAATTACCTATCGACCTGGTACAAAGAACGGTAAAGCTGATGCCCTTTCTCGGATGGGAGTGGAAGAACACTTGATCAACCCTAAACCTGTACCAATCATTCCCGAACAAAGAATTCTGGGTGTAATCGCCACAGAATCCATAGAGGAAGTTAAGGATAAGGCCAGGCAACTTGTAACTCCAGCAGACATACAGAATTGGCATCTGCAGGGAAAGGACTTTGCAGTAAAGGACAACTTATTGTATTTCCGAGAACGATTATACCTACCCAGCACAGATTTACAGAAAAAAGTAATCTCTTGTTATCACGATTCTTTAATGGAAGGACATCCCGGTATGGCCAAGACCTCAGAAAAGATCAAGCGCTACTTCTGGTGGCCGTCTTGGAAAAAAGATATCAGAGACTTTATAATGTCCTGTGGAGTATGCGCCCAAAACAAGAGTCAAAAGGAAAGACCAGCAGGCCTCTTACGCCCTATTGACATCCCACCTCGCCCTTGGCATACGCTTTCTATGGACTTCATCACCGATCTACCTCCATGCTCCGGATACAATACGATTCTAGTAATCGTGGACTTATTCTCCAAGATGGCGCATTTCATTCCGCTCAAAGGCTTGTCAACAGCAGCAACTCTGGCCCGAGAATTTCTCGAAAACATCGTCCGACTGCACGGTTTTCCTTCGGTTCTAATTTCGGATCGAGGTAGTCAATTTATTTCTCATTTTTGGCGAAGTTGCTGTCGGTCGGCTCAAATTGATGTGAGACTATCGACCAGTCACCACCCTCAGACCGACGGACAAACCGAGAGGACCAATCAAACTCTAGAACAGTATTTACGCTGCATGCTGCAACAAACGGAAACAACTTGGAAAGACATCCTTTGGATAGCCGAATATGCCTACAATAACTCTGTCCATTCGGGAACTGGGAAAACCCCGTTTTTTCTTTTGTACGGCAGTCACCCTCGAACCTCGGAGTTGGATCCCCTCCAAGATCTTGAAACACCAGCAGTAGACTACCTGCATTCTACAATCACCCAAGCCTTTAAGGAAGCTGTTTCTCACCTTCAAAGGGCTAAAGAACAATACAAGAAAGGAGCAGATCAACATCGGAAGGAAGCCCCTCAATATCAAGTAGGGGATCAAGTCTGGTTATCCACCAAATATCTACCTCTAAAAGGGCCACGCACATTCAACCCAAGATACCTTGGTCCCTATTCCATCATTACTATAGTAAACCCAGTAGCGATCAAGTTGGACTTGCCCCCGCACATGAAGATACATCCGGTCTTCCACGTCTCTCTATTAAAACCCGTGCAACCTCAAACCCGACTAACTAAATCTCCAAAACCTATCCTAGTTGATGGAGAACTCGAGTTTGAAGTCAAAAGCATTCTGGACTCCAAGATCTCCAAATCTAAACTATTGACTGGAAAGGCTACGGCCCCCAAGAGAGATCCTGGGAACCTGCTGAATATGTCCACACTCCTCGCCTGATCAAAAGATTTCACCGAACATTTCCTGACAAGCCAAAACCCCCGGAGAAGCCCGGTTTGGGAGGGGCCTTGAGGGGGGGTACTGTCATGATCTCTGCTTCCAAAAGGTCAGGGTTTTCCCAACTCCCTTGGAAGCAGATCCATAACCCAGGTTCCGAGTGCCAACCACTCCCAATTGGGACCTTTTGGACCCAGTCCTGGCGCCAGTGGCACCAGGCTCATAAATATGCCCAGTCCCAGCGCTGGAAGCGCAGGGCTCATAATGCTTGGGTGGACTTACCTGCAGCAGACCATGCAGCCACTCCCTAGATTCAGAACACTGGAACTCTTCTGGAACTCTTCTGGAAAGCAGGAACTCTTTTCTTACCTAGGCGTGGCTGTGGAAGGAGACACCTAAGCACTACAGGAGGCTATTTAAACCACACCCGATGGATGAATCTTGCTTTGCGTTATTCTGCATCCTCTGCAGCAGAACGTTCATCGTGTCTTCTGCATCTGATCCTGGGCCTAAGGAAAAAGGCTTACCATCCTGAATCCAGTCTTCAGCAACACCTATAAAGACAAGAAAGAACAGGTTAGCATTACGGTCTTCAGTGACAGCTCTTCACTTACCTGGTCCATCGGCTGTCACCAACGCCTCGCGCTGCATTCCGGCATCTGAAAGACAAAGGCTTACCTACTCTTCGTGCGCTCCGGAGGTCTTCACACAGCATTCCGGCATCTGAAAGACAAAAGCTTACCAACTCTTTGCACGCTCCGGAGGCCTTCGGCGCTGCATCCCGCATCTGAAAGACAAAACAAGGTGCGTTAAAAGACATTGGGGAACTTTAATACTCACGTGCCATTACTCCTTTCCACATCTAACCCAGTGGGTATTCCGGCACCCTGCAGCCGCTCCGAACTTATACCTGCAAAATAAAAAGACAGTTAGAGCGCATCGTGAAGCAGGCAACAAGCGCTTACTTACGTGCTTCCAGGCGCTTCTATTCATCACACGGGCTCCATTTTCAACTCACTTCAGCCCGTCATCCGCCATCGCCGGAACCCTGCAAAACAAGAAACATCATTACTAAAGACTTTAAAGACATTAGAATTACTCGAAACTTACAGTTCGTGCAGTAAACGACGGACAGCAGTCCTCTGAAGTCAAGAGGCCTGCTCCCCTTATCCAGTGAAGAAACTGGTTACAGCACCCTGCCCCGAGGCAGATGGAGAGCACGGCGTTCACTTACCTAAGGTGAGAGCGTTAACCTTTGGGGTTCTACAGGAGAAGAGAAAGGGAAGAAGAGAGAGACATTCAATAACCCAGTTCCTTAATCCCATATTTTCTATCTGCAGACATCTTACCCTTCAAGTCAGACATACAGTGCACAGAGGTCCAGCCCAAAGAGCCAGCCCTGTGTTACACATCACCTTTGCAGATACGGTATACGCCCAGTCAAGACCGGCGCCTCTACGGGAATCAGGTGAGCGTTACATAAAGTGAAGAACCTGAGAATTTGTTGGTCCGTTGTCTCGTTATGGTGCATGATGTGTTGTGGCCCAATGCGGAGCAAATATTTGTCATCCCAAGTATAACTTGTGCACCAATGTTTATGCTTGAAGTCAGGTTTTCTGGTATAATGGGTAATTGGTACTTATAGGAGGTACATTTTGATTAAGTGAACTTGTACGCTCAGAATTGAGGTACTACATACAGTAAAAGTACGGCAAGTGGAATTTATTAAAAAATTAGTAAGTTACCAAACAAAAAGGTTTGGGGTTTCAAGGTTTAAAGAAAAAGATTACCAAACAAAAAGGTTTGGGGTTTCATGGCAAACAGGAAAAAAAGCTTATTGTATGGCTAGTGGGTATATTGAAGTGCAAAAGAAAATGTACACATGTGTCAATTCCTGCAGGTTGTATTTAGTTAGGTTTTCAAAGTTTAGCAGTGCTAACAGGGGCACAATATATGTTTAAATGTTGTTTCATTGTGAGCGTGTCTCGTAGTGTTGTGGTTTGGTTGACGCATGCATGAGTATACTGGTAAGTATGTACGTGGCACGGGTGAGATGTATGTGCTCACCTGTTGTTGAGAGGTTGCACTGTATGTGTGTGCTTCGTTCTATCATCTCCGTATACGAATGTCTGCACTGAGCGAATGAGGCAGTGTGCATGTGTCTGATGCTGGAATGGTTGGAGGTCCCACTCAGTCTTGACACCACCCACCAGCCCCCCTCACCGGTGAAACCCCCCCAGAGGAGAGCCCCCTCCAGTTTAGACACCACCCACCAACCACTAGCCCTTTCCAGTCTGGACACCACCCACCAGCCCCCACCCACCAGCCCCCTCCAGACTGGACACAACCCACCAGCCCTCCTCACCTGTGACACCCCCCAGGCAGCCCCCTCCAGTCTGGACACCAACCAACAGCCCCCTCCAGACTGGACACCACCCACCAGCCCCCCTCACCTGTGACACCCCCCAGGCAGCCCCCTCAAGTCTAGGCACCACCCACAGGCCCCCCTCACCTGTGACCTCCCCAGGCAGCCCCTCCAGTCTGGATTCCACCCACCAGCCCCCCTCACCTGTGACACCCCCCCCAGGCAGCCCCCTTAAGTCTACGCACCACCCACAAGCCCCCCTCACCTGTGACCTCCCCAGGCAGCCCCTCCAGTCTGGATTCCACCCACCAGCCCCCCTCACCTGTGACCCCCCCCCCAGGCAGCCCCCTCCAGTCTGGACACCACCCACCTGCCCCCTAACCTGTGATTCCCCCCGAGGAAGCCCCTTCCAGTCTGGACACCACCCGCCAGCTCCCCTCACCTGCGACAACCCCCCAGGGATCCCACTGACAGTATCCCACAATACCAGTGCAATGCATGTCTGCAGATCACCTGAACCTCTGTGGTCTGCCAGCACCATCAAGTGGAACACCAACATGTCCACCGCAAGCATGATCAACAGGAAGCACTGTAGATCCATTCAGGACTGGAGCATCTGCTGACACACCCTTCCAGACCTTAATCAGCCCACCCCATACAAATGTGACAAGTGAATGCAATGCCAAGTGGCATGTTCATGTTGGCCATGGCACATTGCCAAGGCATCAACGCACACTAACTGAATGTGTGCCCACGGCAGAAGTAAACCTACTAAAAATGTGCAATATCCACAAACAATGGCCAGGCGCATCCTATCCTGAGCATCAGTGACCTGGGTTGAAGGGGTGGCAAAATACCTGTCACGGAACAACAATAATACAGGGCCATGTATGGGTGATGGGAGAGCAGTCAGAGAGTGCATGAGTCACAGAGATGGGGGAATTGTGCTGCCACTCTGAAAGAGCAAACATGGCTCACTATTGCATTCCAGTGTCTGAGAGACACACATGAGAGAAGTCAGTGTTTGACTGCACATGCTGGTGGGTGTGTTTGCATGACATGGTTTTAACACAGCAATGACACACAAATGTGCCATCAACGTGACCATGGAACACCTCCACAGTGAGCACACCTCCCGCCACCATAACAGCTTTCATTGATTATATTCCTTCCTGTAGTGCGCATATCAGAGCACCAGCTATTGGAGGATTCTGGTTACTCGATATCAGAAGTGGCGCCAAAGCCCAACCCCTTATATAAATCACACTTCATTCGTACTTCCCGTTTCATTTGTCTAAGAAAACTTGTAGGGGTAGCCGGCAAAAAGTGAGCCATTTTGTATTTCCTTTTTTATAGACTTTACTCATATTAGCATTATTTACCAACTGTCCACCCCCACCCATTATATGGCCAGCCCATATAACAGATAAACCTTTATCCACTCGAACAACCACGACCAGTGGCATACAAAACAATATAATACTTAAAAAGCATAATATATAATTCCTAGACCAAATTACATTTATCATTATCCCTACATAACACAGAGGTGTGAACATGTCGGTCAGATATCCTTGCTTATTCCTGGAGAGGAGAAAAAAAGTTATCAAGAAAGAGAGAAAGAAAGAGAGAGCAAGAGAGAGAGCGAGAGAGAGAAAGAAAGAGAGAGAAAGAAAGAAAGAAAGAGAGAGAGAGAAAGAAAGAAAGAGAGATGGAAAGAGAAAGCGAGAGAGAAAGAGAGAGAGAGAACAAGAGGGAGAGGGAAAGAGAGAGGGAGAGGGGAAAAGGAGACCCTTTTCCCACCATGGCTGACCTTCATGAATTGAAAAATCTAAACATTTAAAAAAGATAAAAAAATAAAAGAACAATGAAAAATGAAAAAAGAAAAGAAATAAAAAATAAAAAATCAGGAGTGTGCCACTGCACATCAGCTTGGCATGGACCATTTTTAACAATAAAAAAAAATCTTCTTTGGCTATGTCCTCACTTTGTTGATTGAGCTTTGCCTTGTCTCAGGTGTACTCCGGACGCCTGAGAGATGTACCCAATATTATAACTCCTTCACACAGACGGCGAGAGGAGTACAGAACACCACATCATAAGGACATTGAAACCTGGGGTTGATTAGTTCCCCAGGTAATAATGGTCCAGTTGTAATATGGCCAATGCTGTGTATGGAAACGTGGTCTCATTTTCTACAGGGGTGGTCACGATTTCTCCCCCCTTTACTGTGCCCCACTATTGCCCCTCTGTGCCTCCGTCCCGTCACCTGGTAAATTATTGATGACCCATCAACACAAAGTATGTCTCCTTCCGTCAATGCATGAGCTGTTCATCAGAGTGGGAAAATAAATTAAACTCCTGTGTATAATCTGGAGTTGCTAAAACAGGGGCTGTGCAAATAGCTTCTTTTAAGTCCTCTAATTGTCTAGCCATTTTTTCAGTCCATTCCAATTTACTTTTAAGTCCTCTGTCCTTCCCTGAGACTATGAGCCTCATCACGAGTTGGGCGGTAACCCTTAAAATCGGCGCTAACGCTATCAGCGCCAATTTTAAGGGTCCGTCGGATCACGAGTCCAAATACCGCCGGCGCCATTACAGCCGGCGCAAGTACAGCCAGCAGTACAGGCGTCGGCTGTAAAAGTGCCAGTATCCATTCGCGCTAAAACATAGCAATCACAAGTCTGGCATAGGCGCAATTAGCGCCAGAAAAGCGGCGGACAATCTGCTGAAAATACCCCCAGCAAAATGCTGGAGGTAAAAGAACACAGGCCACAGCAATAAGGGCCCAGGTGAAACCAATGCAAATCAGCGGCCTACAAAGGACCCACCCATGCACAACACACCCTCCCCAACACCATTCCACCAGCAGGAGCAGGGAGGAGACAGCAATAAGGGCCCAGGTGAAACCAATGCAAATCAGAGGCCTACAAAGGACCCACCCATGCACAACACACCCTCCCCAACACCATTCCACCAGCAGGAGCAGTGAGGAGACAGCAATAAGGGCCCAGGTGAAACCAATGCAAATCAGAGGCCTACAAAGGACCCACCCATGCACAACACACACTTCCAAACACTATGCTGCCATTTGGAGCCGGGAGCCTTGATGTGGACTTTTACCTGCTACAATCCAGGCTGACATCGGCAGCCGTATAGCCATCAGCACAGCAGTACCCCCGCTTGTGAAGCTCGTGTCCGTGCTAAAATTCCTCGGGACTGGCAGCTACCAACACACCGTCGCCATGATGCATGGCATGGCCCAGTCCACATTCAGTGCCATGCTGGGACAGGTGCTGGATGCACTGTTGAATCATGTGAATGAGCACATCACATTGCCAGCCACACAGGCACAGGTGAACCAGCTGAAGGGTCAATTCCATGCCATTGCCCAAGTCCCGAATGTAATAGCAGCCCTGGACTGCACACATGTAGCACTCGTACTACCCCAGGCACGTGAGGCAGCCTACAGAAACCGGAAAAATTACCATTCCCTGAATGTGCAGATGACATGTTGCCCTGCCCTCACCTTCAGCCACTGCTGTGCCCGCTAACCAGGATCCACCCACGACTCCATGGTCCTGCGCAACAGTACCCTGCCAGCGTACATGGAAAGGCACTGAGGGCAAAACACATGGCTGCTGGGTGAGTACAAATGTATACCGTAATGCATGTTAATCCACATCTGATGGGGCTGGTCACACACAATGAAATCCCTGAATGTTAATAGGCAGCACCATCAGTGCAGCATTTCCATTCAAGCACCTTGCACGAGAAACCTTGGACATGTCCAACACAGCAGAAAGGCACTGAGGGCAAAACACATGGCTGCTGGGTGAGTACAAATGTATACCGTAATGCATGTTAATCCACATCTGATGGGGCTGGTCACACACAATGAAATCCCTGAATGTTAATAGGCAGCACCATCAGTGCAGCATTTCCATTCAAGCACCTTGCACGAGAAACCTTGGACATGTCCAACACAGCAGAAGACACCCATTCAGGATGTAAAAGACATGTGGCAGCACAGTGACATATGGAAGGCCTACCACCACAAAGCCTCCTGTGTGAGTAGCACTATGGCTTCCCACACTGACACAGTACAGACATCCCACCCTGCCCACCCGACAGTCATGCAAATGTAACACAAAAGTCGGCACATCCACAAAAGCACCACACATAAGTAGTCTGATTAATGCCAATGTACATCCCCCAAACACTGTCCCCTGATTGGCCAATGAAATGCCTGGAGAACAGTACACAATAGTGACAACCAGCAAATGCAGCAACAGCCAAAGGGAATGGCAATGACACATGAGGTAGCCACTTCTCGCATGCACAAGCAGATGGAAGGGTCCCCTTCCCCAGTGACAAGGGAATGAGTACTGTTACATTCTGAAACAGAGGCGTACCAAGTTGTGAGTACTTCATTGAATCAATGCTGCTCGTAGCACAGCACACTCCACAATGTTAGTGAACAAATGACAAGTATGCCAAAATGACACTGATGACTGAGCCCTGTACACCCACTGAACTTACCTTCTCCCCAAACCTGCTTTCTCTCACCTGCAGGTGATTCTGGATATCCGGAGTACACATGGCTCATGACCCCTGTGCGTCATCCACACACTGCAGCAGAGCGGGCATACAACATTGCCCATGGTCGTACACGGATCTGCGTGGAGAGAGCATTTGGACTGCTGAAGGCACGCTTCCCGTGCCTAGACCGTATGGGAGGGGCATTGATGTATGCACCTGAAAAAGTTGGAAAAATTGTACTGACATGTGCCATGCTGCACAACATCTGCTGTCGCAGGAATGTGCCACTGCCCCCTGATGCTCATGTGCAGCCACCTAAGGATGGGAGTGAAGGTGACGACGTGCCTGCAGGTGTTGCACGTGCACAAAGGGTTGGGCTGAGAGAGGGGAGGTTGGCCAGACAGGGCTTGATTGATGTTTTTTTTTAATACGGGTGACGGCTACATTTTGCACATGTCACTTCAACATTAAAGAGCACTTAATCACAATCACTACTGTCCATGCTTTGTGAATTTTGAAACAAGATTTATTTTCAGTTTAACAATCCCCCCTCGCCCCAGTGAACACCCAGCACAAAAAAACCCTACCCCCCAATGAACACCCAGCACACAATTCCCCCCCAGTGAACACCCAGCACAAAATCCCCCTCCCCCCAGTGAACTCCCTACAACAGTGCAGGTAGGTGCATGTTTGTTTTTAGGGCACCCACAACAATGCCATGTCCAACTACGATGGTCGTGGGCGCTTTCCATGTCCAGGCCCCTTTGGTGTGTGTGACCTCAGGTGGCGCATTGAACGACGCCTAGGAGAAGGCTCAAGGGATCCCTCTGTGGGTGTAGTGGAGGTTGATGAGACTGACCCGGTTGCTTGCATATGCTGATGGAGAAGGTTGTTCCCCTCCCTTGTCTGCTCAGCAAGTGCTGATACTGCCTCGCACAATTCCCTCACCCTTTGACCAAACCCTGTCAGGGCTGAGGGGCATTGCTCCACCACTCTGTGTGTGCACGCATTGTCTCGCGTAATGTACTTGCAGCCATGGCGTATGGATGCACTGATGGCCTTGATGTGCCGGTGCACTTTGGCCATGGATTAAACTTTGGCCTGTTTGGCCTCAATGACGTCCAGTCGTTCATCACTGCTGCTCCCATGACAAAGGGTACCCCTGGTGTGCCAGGTACTGGCCTGCCACTTGTGCGCTGTTTGGGGGGGGGGCTGCATCCGACATGTTGCCGGCTGGGATTGGGCTGCCCGGCTCTGAGTGCCGGTCTTCAGGGCTGCCATATGACCATATGATGGCGTGTCTTCATCTGGCTGTAGTGTGCGTACACGACGCACATGCACACGTGGGGTTTGTGCTCCCTGTGTGCCTGGCCCTGGGGTCCCCTGTGGTGTGCCCATCCCTTCAGTGTCACTGCTTCTGGGGGAATGCAGACGTCCTGCCTGATGCGCACGTGGAGGTGTCACTCCCATGTCGGGCTCCGACCCACAGGGGAGTCCCTCTGGATCTGGAGTATGCATGGTGGCTTGGGGCGAGCTGGCCGCGGTGCTGCTGCGGTCTGGTTGGGCTGTTTTGTGGTGATGTGGCCTGCGTCGGTTCCCTTCCGCGTGGCCCCTTTGTGGGGTGGTGGTGCTGGTCGAGGCACGCTGCCTCAGGCGCTGTGATGGTGTGGCCTCCTCCCCGTCATCTTCATCCCGTGAGGTTTGCTGTGTGCCTGTGGGGTACATAGGGTGTGGATTGCGTTCAAGGCAACCTACATAAGTATCAAGCAGTTCATGCCATCAAGTGGGATTGTAGAGAGTATCAATTATGCATGCAACTTGCATTTTGTTCAGTCACCATGTGGTGATTGGTGTGATGTGTGAGTGTGGAGGTACACTGCATGGGAATGTTTGTGTGACAAGATCACACGCAGGGTGGGGATGCACTGTGCTCAGGGACCTGGGGGTGTATTCTTGCACACTCACACTCTACATAGCTGTCCCATGGCTATGGATGTCTGTCCCCTGCCCCTTCTATTGATGCACTGCATGTGCAGGGTAGTCTAGGCGGCACTACGGTTCAATGGTTCAAGGGGTCACTTATGGGTTCTGCAGTGCCTCACACGCATTTCTTCACATTCATTCACTCAGGGTCTGCATGTGTGGTACTTTCAGTTACATGCATTTGGGGTGGGACTCACCTGCAGTCGGATTAATGCCAGTGCCTGCCTCCGCTCCACCAATTCCCTTGATGGTGCCAATGTCAATCAGGGCAGTCATCTTCTCCTCCCAGGGTGTGAGTTCGGGTGGGGTGGTGGTGGCCCTCCTCCAGTGCACCTGCTTGCACTCCTGTGCTGGGAGAGGATGCAGCGGACTCTCACTGCAGATACCCTTTGGCTGATGATCTGTGCTTGGCGCTGGCCACTGGTCTTGCACTGCTGCAGCTCTTCATGGTGGATCTCTGCCTCCTCAACCAGTACGGCCAGCTCCTGGTCAATAAAATTGGCTTCCTCACCCTGTCCAGGGCAGACTTGCCCCTAGTGCGCTTCTGTGACATGATTCAGTCTTCCCAGGGGTGGATGGCTTGCAGGGGCTGTGATATCCGACGGATTGTGATTTCCAAGATGGCCGCCGCTTTGTTTCCCATTCCGGCAGTATGGCGGTAGCGCACAGTGCGCCGGATTTGCAGGTTCTTGGCCCGTTTTCCCATCGAGCGCTATTTGCGCTACCGCCAAGTCCCTGTGCGCGTGCACGAAAACTCGTGATCTGGTGGACTATCCGCCGGGGGGCTTGGCGTTACCGTATTTACGCTCAACGGGAAAACCGCTGTATTACCGCCGAACTCGTGGTGAGGCCCTATGTAACAGTGGCCTTGTGTAGACTGCGTAGTCTAGGATCCATGCCCTACAATAATTACATAAATCCAAAAACTGATGCATTCTATTTTTTTTTACAGTACTGGGGCTAGGAGTGGTGTGTACTGCCGCCGCCCTTTCTGGTAATACTTTCTTTCAATTTTTGGGGAAATTAGTTGTCCCAAGTATAGTACCTCCTGTTGGTAGTATTGTAGCTTCTTTTTATCTTCCTTGTACCCTTTGTGAGCCAGCAATTGCAATAATGCAAAAGAATCCCTCCAGCACTGATGTTCATTTTCACTACGTACTAACCGATCATCCGGCAACAGGATGATTGTGCTAGGCACCTGACTTCAATGTAATCTGTACTGGGGTCACATCTCTCAGTAACCCAACATTATGTGGATTAACAGTCCATAATTGTGCTGGCACATAACGCATGTCCTCCTCAAAAAATAAAGACAGTGTCACCACTGCCATCAGGGGGCACTGTACTTTCCTATACAGCACCATGATATCACAGGGGATGCAGATTTCCAAAATAATCTCCCCATTTTGCTTACTGTCCTCAAATAACTCCTCATCAGTAATTTCCTTTAATTGTACTGCCGGGTCTACAAATAATACTGTAACCAATTGCATCCAACCTGGTCTGTTCCAATCAGGACTACTCTCTTGTCTGACACTACTAGTCCTTGTAAATCTAATGACAATATTGTCCCTGCCACCATCTCGGGTGGCACCATGGGTCAGAAAATAAAATCGGTGGGCGCTCGCCAACATTTTGTCACAATTTGAGGCACTGCTTTTACTAATAACTTGATACCATAGAAAAATATGGCCGAGACCACAGGAACCCCACACACAGGAACCCCACACTACTGACTCCCTTGCCATTGCATTGATTATTACCATTGCTCGAGCTGCACACATCCCTGGAGTGGAACACACTACCCCTTGATCTGTGAATAATATAGTTACATTTAGTTTACTGAGAAGATCACTACCCAACAAGTTCACAGGGGAACTCTCTGAATATAACAAGGGGGCTCATACTACCCTCTCTCCCACTTGTATATCCAGCTCCTCAGTGTATGGAACCCTAGAAATACCCCCGGAGAGTCCCAGCATGTCAAGAGTTTTACCTGATAATGGAAAGTTCCCCTCTATAATGCATGATTTAATTGCACCTGAGCCTACCATAAATATAAATTGCTTGTTTCCTATTTATGCCTCCACCAAGGGCTCCTCTTCAGGGTGTGCGGTTGTCAATAGGATTGGACACGCAAGTGCTCTCTGTGGGCTGTCCTAATCAGAATATGTATTTGTCCCGGGGAATGAAAAAGGGCCACCCCCGCCATTGTAACTCCTTGGAATGGGACACCTGTTCCCCCTGCAATCCTGTTAAACTGTGTTCCCTCACCCTGCTGTAGTTGTTTCCCACATTACTCTTGCCTGTCAGTCCCATAAAGCAACTGATTTTGACCCCGTCGCCCAAATTGCTGTAGTCCCATTCCTTGAGGCCCTTGGAATCCCTGCCCCGGAGGTGATGGTCCATAATTAAATCCCATCCCAGGCCTGTTCCTGCATTCCCTTGTGAAATGCCCCCATCTCCCGCAGTAGCAGCACTGTGATATTCCCAATCCTCCTCCGCAGGGCCCATCCCGTCAAAACCTCCTACTCTTGCTCCTCGAAATCCTCCTCTTCCCCTTGGTGCTCCTTCATACTGCCACTGTGGGTTGGGGACTGTTCCCCCCAACCCATTGTCCCTGTGCTCCTTCGCCCCATAGTGCTGCAATTGTGGTATTCACAATTTCTTGAGTGTCTCCTGTCTTTTACCCCTGAGCCGGTGCTGTCACTGGTGCTTGGACGACAACCTTATTTAGTTTCTTTTCCACTAGTTTTGCCTCGTCCGTTTGCCGCTTCTGGGCTGTCTCACTGTCCCGCTTCTTGATTCTCTTACAATGGTGGACTATTGTACTTTGTATCTCTGCCCACCCTTTGGCTTCAATTCCCACAATTGTATCTAGTGCCTTCTAGACCTCTTTGGTAATCCCCTCTTTATGATAAAATAGAACAATTGTACCAAATGGTCCCATTGCCCTCCTGTCTCAATGCTACGGGCATGTCAGCGCTTGTAGATGGGTTATATGCAGGTGGTGGTACAAAAGCTCTTGAGTTTCCCCCCGTAGTTGCTAATCCTGATAATCCTGTTGTTGACACTCTCTCTACCATTGGAGGCTCATAGACTGTGTTTGTATACCCCACTGACGGTTTAAGCATTACGGGGTATATCCCCTTACATTGGATCTCTTTTTCATCTTCCTGATCTTCCATATCCTTGAATAGTTGGCAGAGATCTAAAATCTCTTTTCTTTTTTGGAAAATGTTTTCCATTTATATTTTGCTGCTAAAAAGATGAACATTTTTTCTAGCATGTTTTTGTTCTGGGAGCCCTGCTTTGGCCAGGAGCAGGACATCCCCCCTTCCTTTGTTTCTACTATCCATTGTTTATTTATTATATCACATTAGTACCCGGCGAGGGCGCAATCAGAATGAAAGAGCCATTCTGATTGGCCCTAGCCGAGTCGTTACCAGGCCGGGAATCCCTCCGCTGGGATTCCACGGCCTTTGTCCCTGGCGGGGGGCATGGCAGCCCCTCTGCCAATGAGGAGGCTCGAAGCAGGGCCATCCCCGTTCCGAGCCTCCCCAAGGCTAAGAGGCTACCTTCGCCCCCCCCGCCGGGGACAGAGGTAAGGCTTTTTTTTTCCTTCCCTCCCTCCCTCCTCCCACCTCCCTGCTCTCCCCACCCCACTTACCTTCTATGCCTTGGTCCCCGGCAGGGGACGATGAAAGCCTCCAGCCGTGTGAAGACTCGGAGCGGGGCCATCACGCAGTTTTTGCGGGCCGGGGTACTAACAGCTATATGCCCCTCGCGGCGGGTGCATTACTGACTCTGGTAATTCCCCTGGGCCTTCCTTAAGGCCCTCGCTTCGCTCGGGGCCTATAACTATGGGCCCCGGGGCATTACCTGAGTCGGTAATGCCCCAGCCGCGAGAGGCATATTGCTTAAATACAGTTGGGGTTTCTTCCTCCATAATGTTGAGTGCATTGTTGTGATGGTTGTGTCAGGGTATGAAAGGGAGATGTTTAATGTAGTTTTGTCTTATGTCACTGGCCTGGAGTGCTTGATGTTAGAATGTTGATGCATGAATGCAGCTCAGGCGAATGTTGGGTGCATCTGTGAGTGAATATTCTGAGTGTATCAGTTGGGGGCCTGAGCTGGAGTGTGAAGGATGGCCGGTCGGTCTGCTCCATAACTATGTCTTGTCTTCTGTCTGCTGTGCCACTGTAAATACCCTCAAGAGAAAATGGATGATATACATTTGTATATATGTAAATAAAGCTGCCTGGATCAAACACAATGACTCCACAGCAGGTCTATGTCTCGAGTCCCAGCTTTACTACATCCAAATATGTACCCATGTGTAACCTATAATGTTGATAGGTGTCTTGCCGTAACCAGTTGCTCTTACTTTTGTGAGTTGCAAATCCTCCATTCTCCCTTTCAAATCCTTGACAAACGTTTCCACATCCACCATCGTATATGGGGATCCAGTATCTACCGTTACCTGCAACGTTATACCATTTATACACATGGATACCCATGGACCCCTAATGCTTCACTTAGACCCTACTGCTATGCTGTGTACACTGCTACTTATTACACAAAAATGCAGATCAACCCTCTTTTTCCCCCACCCCCTTATACTTTTTCCACTTTGATTTCACCCACACACACACCGCAACTCATCCACCTTCCTTCCATTTTTACCACAAAAGACAGCAAGAGAAAATATACAAAAATAATTTACTAAAATCCAGGCCCATTCCTTATACCGAGCCACTACTTTTTTTTCTTATATCCTTTGTAATTCCACCTTCCCAACATTTTTTTATATGCTGAGCATCCCATTGCTTTTATCGTCATAAAAGAATAATGCATAGTACTACCTTCTCAAACTATTGTGGCCGAGGGTCCCTTACTTCCCAGTCCGTATATGCTGGGGCTCCCTTTCCTCTCAGTCTTTATGTGCTGAGATTCCCTTTTTCCATTATAAAAAGTGAAAAACAAAAATATGCGACAATTTCAATACATAACCCACCTCCTAGCCACTCTACTCCTTAACACATCACTTGAAATCCTATCCAATCTATTCCTTAACACATCACCAAAAGTCCTATTCAATAATACATCACCAAAAGTCCTATTCCATAATCCATCACCAAAAGTCCTATTCCATCTATTCTATTGACCTTGTACATCATCCACATCGCCATACTATCATACATTCATACATACATGTTCCCATGTTGTTATCACTTGCAAGAGTATACTCACATGTGCGTGTTTCACTTGAGTTTCCTCCGTTACGAAGCTGGCCTCTCTTTCTGCAGGCACGCCCGCTTAAATGAGCAGAGAGGATTTATTTTAAAATAGCCCCTACTAAAGTCGCTCAGGACACATGCGTTTTTTTTTTAGGGGGTCGATCACTATAGATGGGCGTGGCACTTTTCCTGGTGACTGGCCTAGGGCGTTGCAAAGTACGGGGGCAAAAAACTAAGATCACGTTGAAGGTCACCACTGTAAGGTAGGCCCTAATTACAGGGATACCCCTCAACTATATGAGTACCTCTAATCACGCTCACACCAGATTAAAGTACGCCCCTCTAGGGAATTAAGGCCAAGAGTCTATCTTGCAAGGATAACAAATGTATCCTTTACAGAAATTAGGATAGAAGCAAAGAACTCTGCTGCTTGAATGGTGTCCCTCAACCATCCCATTCTCCTGCAGAATGGAGCCAGACAGGAGCTTATATATTCTTGACTTGGTCACTGGATACAGGCATTGCTCCATCCAAAACTGTCCTTCTTCCATGCAAGGGGTGCTCCAGTCTTCCTTTCTTCATGGTCGGATTTCTGTTTAACATATTGCTAGCCTATGCAAGAATACACTGTAGCTCATGTTTTCCATAATTTTGCTACATTATGAACTTTTATATATTAAAAATGTGTTATCTATAAAACATTTTTCCGTCATGCTTTCCATATTTCATCCATTCGACTGATTTTTTTATCTGGTCTTATAATCTCCTCAAAACCTTGTTTTCCATAATTCTGCATTGTGTGCATGAGCCTTAGCCTGCCTGGGTCCTTTGACGGACAGCAAACAGCTACTGAGTTATGTGCTGCTCTGCCAGAGATAGTGAACACCAAAGCAATGCCTGTAGTCTATTTTTAGCACAGACTACATTGCTTTTGGCAGAGAACCTGATTCTACCGTGCTTTTTAACATTTACCAATTTATTCAGTTAAAAGTTATTTGCACATTATATTTAAATACTAACTGCCTTCATTTAGTGCCCATCCATGTCTGTGTGTGATTATATTTGCATGACAAAAATATTTTCTCAGTGCTCCTGCTCCCCCCTGGTCTCTTTCTAGTTCCTAGAAACAATCAACAGAAGTCTTTCCTAATTCTAAAGCGCTTGGGAAGGAATGAAGGCGCTAGCTCCTTCCCAACACCCTCCATTACAAGACAATGGGCCTCATTCCGAGTATGGCGGTAAGGGATAGCGGCCACCGGTAACGAGACCGGTGGCGGTGATCCCTTACCGCTATACTCCGAGTTCCCTTTGCGCCCTCGCCCTTAACGCCTGCTTTGAGCAGGTGTTAAAGTCGAGGGCGCAAAGGGGCCTCCAAGCCAATAACGGTGACCGTAATGAACGGTCACCGTTATTTGCATCTTTCCCATTCCCATTGAGCCCTATGGGGGCTCATTTGGGAATGGGGAAGAGCCTTGGTGAATGGGGAATTACCGCCCCGCCAACCTTGGAATGGGGCGGTAATTCCGCCATCCACCAAGGCGCTGCCGTTCCGGGTACGGCGTCAACCAAGGCGTTAATAGCGCCATTGGTTAGCGCCGTACTCGAAATGAGGCCCAATGACCATCAATGTCACCGGGCAGTATCTGCCTGCAGATTCGCATCCCCTTGTCAAGGATATGATATGATATGGTATTTATAATGCGCCTATACACAAGTGTTTCAAGGCGCGACGAGGCAATGGAGGGGGAACAGAGGGAAGACAGACAATGATCCTACTAGGCCAGGTGTCAGTCAGATTGTGCAAGTGCATGGGAAGGGGGAAGGGGGAGAAGTGCAGGGAGTAAGGGGGAGGGTACAGTGCAGTACATGGGATAATAGAATAAATAACAGTAGTAAAGTACAGCCAGCAGGTGGAAAGTGCAAGGTTAAAGGGTAAGTGCAGGCATCAGGTGTCAAGTGTTGGTGGTGGGACTGTAGGGATGTTTATACCACCCGTTAACCATACCTCATCAGACACCTGAACGTGAAACCAAAACTTCAACAATATTGCGTGCCTGGGTGAATGAGAATGGCCTTCTGTTTTTTAACCTGGAGTGGGTTGTTTGGGACATTACATAGATACTGTGCTTTGTACTTTTGACATAGAGGCGCTTTCTACTGTCGTGAGCATCTCTTCTTCCTGAATTCATCCGGTTTGTTCTGATTAATTCTATGGAGCAACTAGTAGATACGCAATTTGTTGGCTCGAATGCAGACCTTACAAGGCATTGAGTGATGGCACGTCATAATGTACTTTTGTTTTTCTTGAAAATAGTTGTTCTGAAATGAGTTTAGGCATATTTACCTATCACCCATGTTTTGTGATCTTCCTTAGCTGCCATATCTGTGAGGCTCCTATGGGTTTGTGTCTTAAGGAGTTACAACTGGTATGCATTTCTGTATTTTGTACTGTTTTCATGGATTGTTTTGTATGCATACTCATTAATGATCTGTGCTCGCAGATACTTTTCAGCTGCTATTTATGTGAGGTTTTATGAGCATGTGTTTTATTGTATTACAATTGGCATGTCATTTTTGTACCTTGTATTGTTTTTATGAATTCCTTTTCATGCATATCCGAAATAAACATGATGATGAGGAAAAGGGTTGTTAATCATTCGATGCATATTAAGGGGACAATGTGTATTACTTGTATTGTTATACATTTGTTTTTTAACTGCTATACTCTCTCTATATCTTATCCTATGTTCTTGGGCTGCACACTAAGTTGTGGTGCAAGCACTTTACTACCTTACTGATAATCCTTCTGTTCATTTATTTATTTATTTATTTACTTACTTATTTCTTTCATTTCATTTCTCTTAGTCATAGTAGATAATATTTTCATTGTAATTGTATTTCTTGTGTATATAACGGTACATTGTTCAGCCCTGTGTATTAGGGTTGTTATTTTTGTATTAATTTGCATGTTTTTGTCGTTGTTTTCTTTTGTTTGTTTCCTATTTGTAGTTTGATTTCAGAGCTTTCCTACATGTTGCATTGATTTATCTGTTGCTTTACCCTTTGTTCCTCTCTTTTGTCTACTCTCTTCTCCCTGTAAAAAGGCAGAGCTTTGTTGTCTTTTTCATCCCTTTTCTATGTTGCTTTTAGTGTATGTCTGCATCCTTACATTTTTTGACTTCGAAACACCATTGGCACCTGTAGACACCATTTGCTGTATAGGCGCCTTACTTCAGGAAACTCATGTGCTGGAGACTGACCACACAACTGTACTCAACTTCAGATACACACTAGCATTATTAAGCTGCTTTGTAACCAAATCTAGGGGTGTATGCATTTTATTTCGGGAAGGGGTTTAATGCTAGTTTTGGAACTGTGGTGAAGGACACCAAAGGGAGGTTTATACTGGCAAATATAGTCATGGACAGAATCAATATCACAATTGGTTCGGTTTATGGTCCATGCTCGGCTCCTGGTTCATTCTTCAAGGAACTGACGTTGCAACTACAGAAATTGGGTGATAGTTATATAATCCTGCTAGGGGACATGAATTGTGTTCTGGATGCCGCATTAGATCGATCTGCTTCATGTAGATACTCAAGTGGTAAATGCAACAAGAGAGATTCAAAGTCTGATTGAAACCCTTAATTTAGCAGATTTCAGGAGAAGATAATACCCAAGGGTGATAGAATACACGTTCTATTCGCCAGTACATGATTCACATACACAATTTGATATTTTTCTCCTCTCAAGCTCACTGCTTGATGGTGTTCTTGCAGTAGATATTCAAGAGAGGAGTACCTCAGATCATGCAAGCATTGTACAGAGGCTAACCATCAAAGCACTTAATTGCTTATACAGGAGATGGCACCTGAATGCCAATGCCTTGAAAGATGAACTGTCTCTAAAGAGCTTGGGGAATTCATAGGAGGTTTTTTCTTGATAATGCTGGTACTGCTGATACCTATATGGTTTGGGGCACTTTTAAAGCCACCATGAGGGTTAGACTTAGTAGTCAGATCTCACACCTTAAGAAACTAGGCTCAACAGAGATGTTGTCCTTGGAAACAATGTTGTTGATGGCATAAAAACAATGTGCTACTTCAAAGATTGTGAGTGATAGACTGTACTCTCTGTGAGACTGAAGGGGTCTCTTGAGTGTAAGTTAGAACAACAGGCCGAGAAATGCTTGTTCTTTGTTAAGCAAGCTTTCTGGCAGAGTGGTGAAATGGAGGAAAGTTACTTGCTAGAACTCTTAAGGGTTATGCAACCCAATTCTATGGGCACAAATACTGTTAAAGATGATGGGTTATCAGTTATAGCTAATAAGGAAACGGGATTGCTTTGAGGTTCATTATGTGTCTTTATGTACTGAAGATTTGAATCCAACTAATAATGACGTGGATAGGTTCTTTAGTAACATTGAGTTAACAGCATTGTCAGACAACAATAGTTTTTTGTTGGAGGAAGAGATTTCAGTTAATGAGGTTGCAAGTGGGCAAGTCTGTGGGTTTAGATGGTTGCCTGTTGAGTTCTATCAGACATTTTCAGAGCGTCTATCACCAATCCTGTGGGATTTGTATAATTCCCTATTGAACAGAGGGGAATTGTGTCCTACGATGAAGGAAACTATAATTACTCTTATCCCCAAGCCTGATAGAGATCACTCAAAGTGTGAACATGATCATCCAATATCACTACTGAATGTGGACATTAAAATGTTTGCAAAGGTTTATGCAAATAAAATGCGTTTGTGCGTTAGAGAAGTGATAAATGCATCGTAGGCAGGGTTTATTAGTCAGAGATATGGGTATGACAACCTTAGGGCGATTGTTAATACTTGTACCTAAATCTGATGGTGACCCCAAAGCAGCTTTGATTTTTTGGGAATGCTGAGAAAGCATTTGATCAGGTTAACTTGACCTTTTTGGAATTTACATTACGCAAGATGGATGTGTTGTTAACAGGAGAAATCATTGCAAGTCGTGCCAAATCTTTGGCCCTTATAATTTTATGTAGACACTATAAGGAGACTGGGGTTAAAGAAACCTTGTGACATCTATTGATTGACTGCCCAGATTTAGCCTTAGTTAGACCACTTTATTTTGCCTGCTTTGTTTTGGATCCAAATAATGTGGATCTTGACCTTCTATGGAAACGCATGTTATATGACAAATAAATACCTCGGCAATTAGCGGTTGTAAGATTTCTAAAGATGGAGTGTGATCTTGTCTAATTTAGATACATTCTTAATTAGTTAAGAGAAATGCTCAGCTCCATATGAAATTTGCTGAAATTCTGTTTTTCTTTTTTCCTTCCAATCAGCTGTATTTTAGATGGAATGTTAAATATGTTTTGAATTATTATAGGAAGTTTACTTTTTCTCTCTTCATATGAAATTTATTGAAATCTGTATACTTTTAGAATTATTGGCTTTTTAATTTTCTTTCTTATGATGTTTTAGTTTCAGTTGCATTTTAGATAGAATGGTAAAAGTATAATGATGTAGAATTGTATCTTTTGTATTGTTGATTCTTTCTCTTACAATTTTGTAAAGGTTTTTTTAAAACCATATACAAATACATAAAATAAAAATAAAAATTACACAAGATGGGCTTTAGAGATACTTTTGTGAGAATGGTACGTTGTTTGCATAATGTCCTCCTCCTTTCTCCTCTTTCTCTCTGACCACAACTGACAATGTTTCTAGACAAGTCCGATCTATGAAAGTGTGGTCCTAGCAGGTGCTCCCCTGCTCCTCCAAAACCATTAATGACCACATTGACACATTCTCTCCAGCCTCAGCCTATCTCTGCAATCACTCTTTTGCCACTGGAACTTCCCCTCCCCCCAAGCACTTGTGCACCCCTCCTGAAAAAGCCTTATGCCGATCCTTCCACTCTGGCAAACTACCACCCGATCTCTATCACTACTTTCCTGGGCAAACTACTGGAAAAGCTGGCCATCTCCCAGCTTACTCTCCACACTGAATCTGTTGGGTGTCACCATGACCATCAGTCTGGCTTCAGCCAGAGGGACGGTAACTGCTCTCCAGAACACCCATGAAGATCTGCTCACTAATCTCAACTCTAGCCTTCCTTCTGTCCTCATCCTCTTCGATCTCTCCTCTGCTTTTGAAATGGTCAATCGTGCCATCCTGATCAACCGTCTCCATGAGAAGCTGGGCATCACAGATCAGGCCCTGGCTTGGCCTGACCTCCTTCCTCTTGCTCTACAATGTCTACTTTGCCCATTTGGCCCACCTTATCTTTACCTTCTCCTCTAACTTTCAGTGTTAATCTGATGACACTCAGCTCTCCTTCAGGCTCCCCTCAGCCTCCTCTCCTCTCTCTCTCTCATTCCTGATTGTCTATCCGCGATTCAGGAGTTGGGCATCTCCAATGAGCTCTGCCTTAATGCCAGTAAGACTGAGCTCCTTCTCATTGGGACACCTGCTCCTGCTTCTGCTTTCCCTCTCTCACTCTGGCCGCTCCTCCTTGGGCCCTCTTCCTTCATCTTTCTGTGAGGCAAAAAACATTGGTGTCATCTTCGACTCCACTCTCTCTTTCTCTCCTCACATCACAGACCTTTCCAAGAAGTCCCACTACCAGCTGCACCTACTCAGAGGTATTCTTCCTTTTATCACTTTCCCCCAGAAGCTTACTGTCTCCAGAGCCCGGATTCTCTCAACAGCCTCTTTCTCAATCTGCATTCCTCTACTCTCCACACTCTGCAACGAATTCAGAACAGGACTGCAAGACTTGTCCTTGTCTCAAGCCCAGGAACTATATCTCTCCAGCCTTGAAATCTCTCCACTGGCTCCCGGTGGCTGCAAGAATCAAATTCAAGACCCTCTGCATCATCCACAAGGCTTTCTGGGTCGAGGGCCCCGCACTACATCCAACTCTGCCTTCCTGAGCACCTTCCTTCTCGAGCCCTTCGCTCAGCCATCTCCAACTCTCTGAGGGTCTGACACTTCTCCAGGCAGAGTGTGGGGCATAGATGTCTCTCCTCTGCAGGTGCCTCCCTCTGGAATGGCCTCCCTGCCCCTCCCAAACTTGAGCCGGACCACCTGAAGTTCTGGAAGCAGCTTAAGACCTTCCTTTTTGCTTCTGCTTTCTCTCTCTTTCTCTCTCTCTCTGTGCTGAGCTACCTGCCTGCTGCGCTGACAGGTTGCCTGACTACCCTCAGGGCCTCACTGGGTACCAGACTCCTCCATGGCCAGTAGCCCTTGAACTGCCTCCGGGCCCACCACACACTTAGGGGCTGTATCTTGCACCCTACAGTCCCCTGCCTCTTTGCACTTACTCAGAGCGTGCTCACTGGCTGCACTTACACAGAGCAATGCTGCACTGATAGCTCTTCCCCTTCCATCCCCCTTGCACTTCCCCTCCCCCTGCACTTTGCGTATCCCACTTGCACAATCTGAATGACACAAGGCATAGTAACAGCATTTGTTTTGTCCTCCCTCTGTCTTACCTCCCTTGTCCTGCCGCACCTAAAAATTCTAAAGAAGGTTCTTCCGTTTATTCCCTTTCACCTTCGCCCCCTGATAGTTGCAGCCCTAGTACTAAGTCATCTGGACTATTGTAATTCCTTGTATCTGGCTCAACCTAAGGGTTTAGTCCAGTGGCTTCAGCGACTTCAGAATATGGCCGCCCAGGTGGCGACTGGCAACTGGCTCCCCTTATGGAGCTCACATTTTTCCAGTCCCGTGCTTGCATCATTGTTTTGAAGGCCTATGCTTGGTGCATCGTGCCCTGCATAATCAAGGGCAGAGTATCTGCATGACAAGTTCAACCGCTATTTTCCTATACGGCCTCTAAGATCAGCGGCTGCGGGTCTGCTTGTAGTCCCCTCCTTCCGACGCTCTCACATCGGAGGTCAGGCTTTTTCAGTCGTCTCGACTCAATTGTGGAACAGTCTCCCCTTGGCTATGAAAAATCTTCCAAATCATTGGGCTTTTAGAAAAGCGTTGAAAACATATCTGTTTGATTAACTATCACTCCTCTTTGGATATCTGCTTCTCCTCTCCTCCAGCGCCATGATACCCTCGGGTGAACATGCGCTAAATAAGTTCACATGACATAACAGCAACTAGAAACACTTGAGTAGAGGTGCGCCACAATGGACTTATCATATCACATCATATCATAATGGAGCAGTAGCAAACATGTGTGTTAATGGCGCACTGTCCAATGAGTTTCAATTATATAGAGGTGCAAGCCAGGGTTGCCCATTGTCCTCATTTTACTTTAACATTGCTCTAGAACCCTTGATAGCGCTCAAACAATAGGATGCAAGTCTCCATTGACTGAGAATTAGATCTTTCGACATAAGAGTGTAGGCCTATGAGGATGACTTAGTTGCTCTTCCAAACCTGCGAGAATGTGGGCCTGTTTTAAGAGTTATTTTTGATGAAGTGAGGAAGTTGTCGGGACATAAAATAAATTGGTCTTTAACTGAGATTTTTCCGCTGTTTGAAAGATGTCTGTTAGGGAGAATTCTCATTTATGGCTAATTTCCCTCACCTTGTGAGTCCCCCAGCAGCTTTGCTGGACTTCTGGAGTTTATTTTTTTCCACTTGGTAAGAGTGAGAGCTCTTCCCCCACTCTTATCTGTGTTTTGCTATGTGTTTCTACCTGTTTTTGTGATTGTGGACTCTGAAGTACACCACTTCAGTAGCCCCCTTCTTTTTGTGTGTCACACAGCACCTTCAGTGCCGTGGCACAGGGTTGTCTCTGAGACTTCCCTCGACTCCATTTCTGAGGCGACTACCGTCCCCCAGAAAAGGGGTAAAGTTACCATTAACTTTACTTAGTCAATCTACGACATATCCAGTACACCCCATCTTCCATGGAGTACTGGAAAGGATTAATTTGTATCCCTTTGTATCTGTACCTCCTCGAGCATTGTTTCGCTCTTTTAACATTTAGTCTTGGCTGGTGGCAGTGGTATCTACCCTAACTTTTCTACCGCGATTATATTAGATAAACGTGGTACTGTTCTTGACTATTATATTAGCCTCGAACATAAACCCGCTTGACAAAATCGTCTTTCTTTTGGCTCCGGTTGGGTTTATTCGTCATTTCCTTTTGTTAAAGTCCTTCTTGTGTTTTACTTTGCGCGGCGAACTAGGTTCCCCTTCTTTGTTCACTGTCTTTTGGCGGGGTTTTTCTCAGAAGACCTCCTCAATGCGCCTGGGTATCTAGGTGGGCTGAATGTGAGGGAGGGGTGTAGTCACCCCCTGCACAGGGTATCCTAGGAAACCCAAGTCGCACTTTGTCATGATTGGCCAGGGTAGTTGTCCGGGCTGGACAACCCCCCGCTGGGGGATTGACAGCCAGGCTGTGTGAATGGGGGGTTTTCGCATAAAAGGCAGGTCTCTTGGGCTAGAAGTCAGAGAGTCGCCAGTGGAACTACAAGGAACCGAAGAGAAGCAGAGAGAACTACGGCTGCTGCAACTACCACGTCCCGGTGAAGCCCTGCTGCAGTCCTGAGCTATCTTCCCTTCAACGACTTAGAGAAGATCCAGTCCGGAGTCTTCTTCCCTTGAGCTTGGTGGAGACAACCAGCTCATCTTCTACAGCCAGAGGAACCTCTTCCTTTGTTGAAACCGCTGCACACTACTGTAGTGGTCCGGATAGCCATCTGAAGAGCCTCTCCTGTTTTTAAGGAGCACACCTTTTATTCTTCGTCGCTGCTGCCGGCTTCATCCCTGTGAGGTGCAGACCCCCTTCAGACGTCCTCCTTCACAACGAAGCTCCAGGAATCGTGGGTCTGCGGGAAACCAACAAGAACAACTGCCAGGGCACCAGCTGCACCATTGGAACAAGGTACTGTGTTCTACTTGAGGAAACTGGGTGAACCCCTTTTCTTCATTTCCAAGGCTTGCCCTTGTCTTCCCTCCTTCTTATAACTTTTGCTTCCGAACATTGACAATATTGAAGTACTTATTGGCTAAGTTGAATCGTGAACTGTCTGACTGTGTGATCTTCGGCAACAGGCCCCGGTGTCTTTCGACCCTGGCTCCGGCCCTTTGACTTTTGAACTCCTGTCTCTGAGTGTTTCTTGATTCTGCCTGCCTAACCAAAATATTGCCTGTGATTTTTGCCTCCAACTCCCTATGGGTATCTCAGGTGCTAAGTGTGTTTTGCCCCGGTAGTATTTCATGTTACGATACGCGTTTATTTAGTAGACGGAACTGTCAAAAAGTGATCGCAATCGTATTTGCGGTAACGTGTTTTGTTCGTAACACCGGTTCATTCAAACACAGGGTACTTACCTTGAGACTTACTGTACAACGTGAATTGGTCAGTTGTAGTGTATTTAACGTGTGGTTTTCATTTAAGTTTAATAGAAGTGTTGTATTTATAACGAATGGTTTAAAAATAAATGTACTTATATTTTTCTACCTGAAACCTTGAGTCAGTGTTTGCTTGAGTCACAGTAATTGTGGTCCCTTTGTGTAATCTCTGCTACTGCTCATATACTCTTCAGATAAGCATGGCTGCTCCGCCACTGCTACCACTCTGACATAGTAGTACAGGCTTGTACCAAAGGTAAAACTTGTATTGCCACCTGTAGTCTTAATTGTGTGTAGTGGTCCCTAAGAGCACTGCACAGGATTCTGCCTAACACTGGTGTCCAGAGGTGAGGATTTGGAAGTAGAGAGATTACACTTAGAGTGCTGCTGTTGCTTGGGTTCAACTAACCACAAGGCTAACACCACTAATTCTATTTAACTAAGAAATCATGTCAAATATGGAAAGCTACACTGAAGAGAGTCTTTTAATCTATAATGTTGAGGTTCTGAGAACCATGTGTAGGGATAAGAATATCTCTGGTAAAGGAAAGAAATCTGAACTGGTTGCAAAGTTAATGGGAAAAAGCCTGGAGAGTGGGTCAGAAGGACCTACCACTCCAGCAAATGTGGATTTTGATGTTTCTGATTCTGGGAGTGTTAATTGTGAAGAAGTAGATGAGTCCTTGCTAGGAAAACCTGTTACTCCCTTGCCTGCTCAGAATGTGCAACCTCTGTCCAAAGAGACCCCCACAGGTCCTACACTTACTCCTGAGTTTATTGCACTTTAGAAAATGAGACTTGAATTGGAAGTGAAACGTATTGATGCACACACTGCCATGAAACATCAAGAGTTAAGGCTCAGAGAAATGGAGCTGAACCATGAACTAGAAATGAAGAAATTGTCTCTAGAAAATGCTTCTCTCCCAGAATCCTCTAGGTCTTCCAGCCCTAAGAGACTCTGTATGCCAAAGGAAATGATTGGTATGTATGAGACTAAACTTGATATTTTGGATTGGTTAGCAATGTTTGAGTACAATCATGGGATTCAAGGTATCTCAGGGAATCAGTTGATTCCTTGGCTTTTCTCTAGGCTCCCCCCTGTTGCAAGTGATGCTGTAATGGAGTCGGGGGAGGAGGATAAACAGGATTATGAATGTGTGAAGCTAGCATTAATAGCTAGGTTTGGGAATTGGTTGGTTGTAGTGTATTTAACGTGTGGTTTTTATTTAAGTTTAATAGAAGTGTTGTGTTTATAACGAATGGTTTAAAAATAAATGTACTCATATTTTTCTACCTGAAACCTTGAGTCAGTGTTTGCTTGAGTCACAGTAATTGTGGTCCCTTTGTGTAATCTCTGCTACTGTTCATATACTCTTCAGATAAGCCTGGCTGCTCCGCCACTGCTACCACTCTGACATAGTAGTACAGGCTTGTACCAAAGGTAAAACTTGCATTGCCACCTGTAGTCTTAATTGTGTGTAGTGATCCCTAAGGGCACTGCACAGGATTCTGCCTAACAATATCTCGGAACTGACTTTCTTCTTCCATTCCAAGGTGAGTGGGGTGGTAAATCCCCATTTCCCATTTTCCCTTCCCCATTCCCATTTTTTCCCCATAGGGCATAATGGGAGTGGGGAAGGCGCTAATTACGCCACCGTAAATTACGGTGGCGTAATTAGCATCATGGCAGGTTAGCGCCATGGATTTTAACGGCTGCTAAAAGCAGCCGTTAAAATCAGAATAGGCGTTAAGGGTTAACGACGGCGTTAACCCTTAACGCCTGGGTCATAATGAGGCCCGTTATGTTGGACACGGTGGATCAGTAAGGGTATTGTAGAAGTGAAGGACCTGTTAGAATATGATTGTTTGATTCGTTTGTATGTTTAATGTGATACATACAATTTGCAAGCAAGGAATAGGAAGTGTTTTTTAGACATATACAGGTTTTTGTCTGAGAGAATTGCTTTAACATAGGCTCCCTTGGTGGGCGGGCCAGGGTTTGTGTGATGTTTGATACTCCGCCCCAAATGTTGTCTATGTTTTTGATGCTTATGCCAACTGGTATTGAAATAACCAATGGTTGGTACAGACTGTGACACAAGTTATCCATTGCATTGGGTTATGATTTATCCCAGGACAAATGGGTAAAGCCGACTAAAATTGCAATGTTGGCAAAACTGGATCTTAATCTATGCCTTGTATGGCAACACATTCTGGGTCGGTTGCACTAGACGCCTGGAAAGATGCATTCTTTTGGCCTCCTAAACAATGATCACTGTTGGGGATGCAGGAAGCTGAGGGGGACACTGTCATCTATGCTATGCGACTGTTTGAAGGTTAGAGATTTCTGGATGTGCTTGACAGGGTAGACCTAGAGGTTAATATTACTATTCCAAGGTATCCTGGATGTTCTATAGTAAGCTTAGAGGAACATGACTTTGGGGTTTACATTTGGTACTAATCTTTGGATTGTAAGAACGGTTGTTTTAGCTCACAGGTAACTCTTCCGACTTTTGAAAACCAGGAAATAAACTCTGTTAGATACTTGGCTTAATGGTTCGCTTATGCTTTTTAATTATGAGAAAGGCATGTACAGGAAGAGGGAGAATGCTCACTTATATGATGAAATGTTGTCAGCGTTCAATGAACTGTATGGTTAACCTCGGTTTGTTCCAAAGTCATGTGATATTTTCTTTTGAGTATGAAGTGGTAAATCTTTTTTTTCTATTCAGCTGTAACATGGGAATGTTAAATCTTCATTTTATTATGTTCTAAGACATAACTGGGTTCGCTATGTTGGTGTATGTCATAGTATTGAGCTGTTTTATGGCACTTTAAAAGATTGTGGTCCTCATTGTGGGGTTTGCCGGTGCAGGATTATTGCCAGTAAAATTGCTGGTAATTCCAGCACTGGCACATTTTCCACACTGACAAAACACAGGTTTGTCAGTGGGGGTCACTGATTTACCTCCAGCCAAGACCTGGAGGTAAATCAGGCCCCCACTGGCAAATAAATGCCGGAATTTCAGCACCAGTTTCATCAGTGCTGGTATGGAGTGGGGATTTACTACCGTTGCTGGCACCTGGAATATCCCAGTAATATCAGGAGCCGGTAACGGTAAGGTCAGTTTCCCAGTATCCAGCCAGAATTACAGGTGGGATACCAGGAAACTCCGAATGACCCTTTATTCGTTGTGTACAACGTTATTGAACTGGTTAAAGCACTGGCTGTACATGAAAGTTATAATTACATTTCAAAGTAATAATAATAATCGTGAGCATCTGAGTGTGGTGGGTAACTAGCCGTGATGGCTGCATGGCACAGAACAATCACAATGGCCTGGCCATGGGCCTGGGCATGCACAAGTCAGGAGGAGGACAGCCTGACATGGGATAACCTGTTACATACATACTCTATAGCTTTAGACACATGGGACAGATAGATTTCTTTCATACCTTAGAGTACCTGGAATTCCATAAAATGGCATCAGTGTTGATTGTGATTTCATGACCTTGTGGCGCTCTATAATCGAAGGTTCCCACAGTTATCAATTTGTATGTTCCGTTCGGAAAGATTTGCCAGTTCAGAATATCATACACAGCAATAGAATCTCCATTCTCGTCGAAGAAGACCTTTTCTCCAGAGCTGCTAACAAAATTGACATTTCTGACATGGCGGAGGACCTGTGAATTTTTGGTAATTTTTAGTCTGTGGTATCACTAACTCTTTGGTCACTCACACAAAAAATACGTTTTCTATAAGGACACGTTGGAGACTGTGCACAATGGTATTGTGTTTCAGTAAAATAACTCACAACAAGTCACACAAAGTAACATTAATCAAGGTAAATGCTGATCTATATAACTTTTTCAGCTAGCCATGCCCTTACCATGGAACCCTTAAAATAATTATCATTGAAATATCAAACATGAATATCACTAAAAACATACACAAATAAAGCAGGCAGTAAATGGCAAGACAGAATGGGCCTTCAACCTCTCACCATCAATTTACAGACACCCCAGGTCAGTAGACAATATATTGTGTACAATAAAACCAACTTCACAACAGTAAGGGATACTTTAAATAAAGAATTAAAAACAAGAATATGCATTCAAATGAACTCAGCTGCAAATGAAAAAGGAAAATGTAACCAAATTATAATATTCAATAAAATAATTCAATACATCAGAAGATACAGAAAAAACATCTCTGGCCAGCACCAATATAGATTATAGTAGTTGAAGCAGGCATAAAAGAAAAAAGGTGATTGGGATGCATGTGGTGTTGATGACCTAGGGTTACCCTTGTTTTGAAAGTGTGCCGGGATGGCTGGAATTAGAGAAGTGCGAAAGTAGATGTGCTGATTTGTGCTACGGGGTTAATGACGAATCCCACAATCTCCTTAAATAAGAAACCAAAATCTAATTCAGTTGAAAGGAATTTCTATTATTTTATTTAGAAAAAACAAGGGAAATTAAAGATTTGCTTGTTTAAATGTGTTCAATTACAATTTCTTAATTTTTACTGTTACTGTTTCCATTTACTACTATGTATATTTCCCTCTTCATTGTTGCCTCTTCTTTTTCAATGTTGTGTTGTTACTGTTCTTGACAGTGACATTTGGGCATATTGCTATTTTTCAATGGAAATCCTTGTCTGTGAGAAGAAGAGTCAGGTAAAAACTCTAAACAAATGGTGAACTTATCGGAAAAAAAAACAATGGCTACTCCATTTGTGAATCACAATCATGCATCCCTGTCTTCATTGACAACATTTTTGTATGAATGTGAACAGATTGCAGTCAGATTTTAACTAGAAAGGCATTCACCTCAGCGCTTCCAAAAATTCTTCATGCAATACAGATTCTTGAAAACCAGGAGCTGGTTTTTTAAAAAAAAAAAGTTCAAGACCACAAAAACACAATATAGAAAATAGTTATAAATGCAAACAGATTCAGAGAATAAATTAATAGCTATAGTAAACACTTTGGAATACGCTGTACAGAACACTGGTTAAAACCGCCATTCCAGAATCTCCACCACAGTTTTTCCTTCTTTTTTTGGATGAGCAGTCTCAGAGACAACCAAGAAAATTATTATGTTGCAAGCAATTTGAAGTTGATTGAAGCTGATTGTATCATGGCAAAGGACACATTGGGCCACATGACAAGGTCGGTGGTAACCTGCCGCCAACCCCGTAACACCAGATCCACTGCCTGACTTCCCGGTGCCACCTGGACATTACAAGTCCCGGCGAAGCGGGAAGTCAGGCGGCAGGTTTTGTAAGTCCCTATTCCCATGGAGTTCCATAGGACTCCATGGGAGTGGGGACTTGAAAGCACTGGCACCGTTGCTAATGGTGCCGGTGCTTCCATGGCAACTCTGCCTGCCAGGGCCACTGTGCCCAGCAGGGCCAGACCTGTTGGGCACAGCGGCCCCGGCAGGCAGACTCGTAGTGTGCCTGTGCCAGTAAGCTTACCGGCACCTTGTTTCCCGACCGCCACACTCCTAATGAGACCCATACTACTACTTTAAGATCTGAAAGATATACTACTACTACAAGGGATCAACCGGCATCAATTAATTTTGTTTGGTACAGGGAGGGCTATAAAATACTGGATAGTTGGGGAATACCATATACGGATCCTTCGCAGGAATCCTCTCTGTCTTATTTAAAAAACACTTAGAAATATAGTCCATCAAGAAATGACCAGGAGATGAGTCTATGCTATGAGCAGTGGGCACTCTCTCTTCGCTTGCTCTATATGCTGTTCTATGCATCATTGTGCTACATGGTGGCAAAGTATGCTTTATCAGATCAGCTGACTGTAGAAGACTGGTGCAAATGACCAGTCTGAATGTGCTCCCTTTAAAAGATCAAAGAGTTTGGGACAAGTCTGTGTCAGATAGAAAATTCCACTGTAATTCAGGAGCGGTCGAGAACTGCAGCCATTTACTACTGTTTTGCACATGTTATTTTGATCTATGTATGGAGGTTTTTAATCCTTTATTTTTAAAATTATATATATGTTTTTTGTATCAAGAGCTCTTTTAAGGTGGGCCATTGCTCAGCATACGCTGTCATTTGTGTGACTTTGTTGAGTGTTTTTTTCTATATTATGCATGTTTTATGGTTTTAATTGTTAATGGAAAAATCAGAATAAAATAAAGATTATTTTAGTAGCATTTTGAAAGTAAAAGAACATCATAAAAGAATAACCAGTACAATACAAAAAAGCATGAACAATTGAAACACATTGTGTATAGGTGCATTATACAAACCTAATAAATAAATAAACCTGTAATAGGCACAATAATAAACTCCATAAATAAATGTTAATAGCCGTACATTTGTCACGTGTCAGTAATGGTCTTCAATAAAAGAATATACAGCATATGTAACTTGTTTATCAGGTACAGAACAGACTTTTTTGCATCAATAATTGTACAGGCACCCCTGAACAAGGCCTACCAGCTAGGCCCCATCTGCATTTTCCTCTGCCTCTCCTCACCAGCATGGCAACGGCAGCGGCTCACCACCATCTCCCGAAAGCCTTTTGTGCTACGCCTTACTTCTACAACATGAGGTAAACTCCCCAGAGGTTTAATCTGGCCTTTGCTGTGCTCCTCATCATACCGCAGCAGCAAGCAGGACTTTTCATCAAGCAGTGACCTGTCTGCTGCGGATGCTGTGTGGTGTGCCCCACACCTCCATTCTCTTTGGGAGCACATTTTATTTACTGCATCTGCCTTGTAAGACCTTTTATTTTAAAATGTTTTTATTGGCATTTGTAAATAGACATATACACACTTGTTAATTTTTGCGTTATCTGTTGCCAAGTTCACATGTATAGCAATTTAGATAATTTTTCCATAACAAAATAACATAACAACAAACATAAACCTTCTTCGCTTTTCAGGTCACTTATGCGATCTTTACATTACATCTTTCTGCGCGGGTGGCTTGAGTGTCTAGTGTTCCATATTTCAAGATCATTCTATTGGCATTTATATAAGGGCATTTGTTCAATAGATCACATGTTGTTGCTTTTATAGATACATATATGCAATGATTGGATATAAACAAAAAGGTAACCTATTCCCAAACAGTGGACCGTTTTCACTTATAAGTCAGTGAGCTGTTTCCATTACGTGGGGGTTCGATTTACAACAAACACTGCTTTTGGCTGGGGGGTAAGTTCCAGAGCAACACCCCTTCCTAGGGTTTTCAATAGTGTCATGGTAGTTCTTTCAAGTGAGTCTTATGTTCATTCAAGGGGGTTTATCATCAGACAGATGGAACATGTCCCAAACCAACGTTTTCCAGGCTTCGTAAGTAACACTCACATTCTCCACTGACCTGGATACCCCTTCACTCCAGTCCCTGGTCTCTGCCTCTGCCCAGTGTTCAAATTCCCTGTGCCATCTTACATAGTGCGCGCCCGCCACTGATTTCATTGCCATTGCTATATCTCTCTTTGCCAGTATTCATACCATATCCATAAACTTAACGACATGCTTAAATTTGCTTATTCTGGGGTGTGCTCCTAGCAGGCACTCCTTCGGAGTCCAGTCGTATCATACTATTCCTGCTTTCCTGCAGGCCTGTTCTATTCGAGCCCAGAACCTCTGCACCCGCAAACATCCCCAGAACATGTGTATCATCTCTGCCTCCCCCATGCCGCACCAAGGGCACAATGCCCATGTGCTATTGATGATGTGGCTATCCTGTGCAGTGTCATGTAGGTACGATACAAGACATTTAGCTGGATCAGCCGAAATCTGGCGTTCTTGGACACCTCCTGGGGGTACATTAATACCCTCGCCCATTCTTTCTCTGTTATGGCTACTCACAGATCTGTTTCCCACCTCGTTTTTAGTATTGTGCTTTTGGGATTGGGTCTATCCGTCAATCTGCCATATAATCTGGACACCGGTTTCCAGCCGTTGCTCAAGTTATACATTAGCCTCAGCATGGGGTCTGCTGCCGGTTCCTCTGGCAATTTCTCCCATTTCCCCTTTGCCGCCCATCGAGCCCTTTGATACCATAGGAACTGCTCTTTAGGCAACCCCTCCTTCTCCTGTAGGGATTCAAACTCTCTGAAAAAGTCATCTTCATGCATGTCTCCCCAAGTGTAAATGCCCCACCTTTCCCAGTACCTTAGCACTGCTAGATATGTTCCGTCTTTACAAACACCTGCAGCGATCGGGGTCTCAGGTGAGTAAGGATGATTGAGTTTCAGCAGCGTCTTGACCCTGTTCCACACCTGTCTCCCCAGCTGTACAATCATGGGGGCCTTCCTCAAGCAGCCCAGAGGTACCTACAGTATTTCTTTTAGGCGTGTCAGAGCTACCAGTTGCTGTAATAGCTCAGTTTCTGATGTGGCTTCATCGGAGAGCCATGTAGCCACAAAACTAAGTTGCGCTGCCAGATAATACTTCTCCAAATCTGGGAGTTGGATCCCTCCCTCCCTGTAAAGCAGACTCAGCGAATCTAGGGACAGTTTGTGTCGGGTGGTATCCCATAGGAACTCTCGCAGCAATGCTTCTAGTAAGCGAAAGAATGAGGCCTTGACATAACAGTGTACATTGTGAAAGTAGTATACAAATCTCGACATGATAATCATTTTAGCGATGGCCGCCCTTCCCATCATTGATAGCGGTAGTCTGGATCAGAACTTCATAGATTTCCTTAAGCCCTTCACCACAGCTGCAGTGTTACTCTCATGCATCTGCTCTGGAGTGTGCCTTATGTTCACTCCTAAGTACCTGAACGATTACAGCTGCCACCGGAGTCCCACCTCTGGCAGATCTACCGCATCCTACCCCCTCAGGCCTGCCAGCGGGAATATACAAGACTTTTCTCTGCTAAAACAGATCCCAGACACCCTTGCATAGTTATCCAGCACATCCAGTATTACTGGTACATTGAGATGCGGATCTCGCAAGTATAGCAGTCCATCATCCGTGTATAGTGATATCAAGTGGATTGTTCCTCCCACCCAAATTTCTGCATCAAAGTATTGCTTCCTAAGGTAAATTGCTATTGGTTGAAGCCCCAGTACGTATAGCATGGGCGAGAGCACGCATCCATGCCTGGTGCCCCTTTGGATATCCAAGATCGGGAACACCACCCTCCCAGACTTAACCCTTGCCACTGGTGAAGTATACAGTATTTTTATCCACCTAATAAATTGTTCGCCAAACACAAACTCCCTCATCACTGCAAGCAGCCACTCCCAGTATATCGAGTCAAGCGCCTTTATGGCGTCTAGTGAGATTACAGGTTTTTTTAGCCCCTAGGAAGTTTTGTAGATTTGTTATACCATAGAAATGGTTGTCGTGATGTAAAACATATAGGGTGTTTTTGCTGTTTTAGACGTTATGATATGATATGATATGATATGGCATTTATAACGTGCCTATACACAACTGTTTCAAGGCGCGACGAGGCAACGGGGGAACAAAGGGAGGATAGACAACAGTCCTACTAGGCCAGGTGTCATTCAGATCGCGCAAGTGCAAGGGAAGGGGGAGAGAGGAAAAGTGCATGGGAAGGGGGGAAAGGAAAAGTGCGCAGGGGGAGGGGGGAAGGGAAAGTGCAGTACATGGGAAGTGGAATAATAAGACACATAAAACAGCCAGCTAGTGGCCAGTGCAAGGAAGTGCAGACGTAAGTGCTGGTAGGGGGACTGACGGGATACAGAAAACAGTCCCCAAGTGCAGGGGTTGCCAGGGAGGCAGTGCAGGAGTATATTTGACAGGGCCTGGGCCAGAGAACAGAAGGGTGGCCAGGTAAACCAGTGCAATTTCAGTCAGGAATTCAGCAAGGGAGGGGAGGGGAGAAAACAGAAGCAAAGAGGAAGGTTTTGAGGTGTTTCCGGAACCGGAGATGGTCCTCCTCGAGTTTCAGGGAGGCAGGAAGGCTGTTCCAGAGAGAGACCCCTGCCGAAGAGAGTGATCTGCCACCAACTCGTTGCTTTGAGAAGCGACTGACCCTAGGGGAGTTGGCCGCAGATGAGCGAAGAGCTTGAGAGGGAAGATATTTAGGAAGAGAGAGTTGAAGGTAGTGCGGCCCCAGACCCCAGAAGGCCTTGTGTACAATGCAAAGGGTTTCAAACTTAATCCTCGCAGCCACTGGGAGCCAGTGCAGAGATTTCAGTCCTGGAGAGATACGATCCCTGGGCTTGAGGCCAAGGACAAGTCTCGCAGTCCTGTTCTGGATAAGTCCCAGGCAGATTTAGATAGAGGCTTTTACAGTAGTCCAGCTTGGAGAGGAGCAGGGCTCTGGAGACGGTGAGCTTCTGGGGGAAGGAGAGGAAAGCAAGAATACCTCTAAGGAGGTGCAGCTAGTAGTGTGACTTCTTAGAGACGTCAGAGATGTGAGGGGAGAAGGAGAGTGCAGAGTCGTAGATGACCCTGAGGTTTTTAGCCTTGCAGGTGGGAGTGGGAGCAGGGCCAAGAGAGGCCGGCCAAAGAGCTGCAGGGAAGGAGGGAGTGGGTGTGCCGATGAGTAGAATCTCAGTCTTAATGGCATTAAGGCAGAGGTTGTTGACGGCACACCATTCCTGGATGGCAGACAGACAGTCAGAGATGAGGGAAGGAGAGGAGGAGGCCAAGGGTAGCCTGAAAATGTGCTGGGTATCATCCGCATAGCACTGAAAGTTGGGACAGAGAGCGGCGATGCGATGGGCAAGGAGTGCCAGGTATTGGTTGAACAGCCAGGGAGAGAGGTTAGACCCCTGGGGGACACCACAGGTAGAGAAAAGATGTCGGAAAGGAAGGACCCTAGTTGGACCTGGGAGGGTCGGTCAGAGAGGAAAGAAGTCAGCCACGCCAGAGCCTGACCAGTGATACCCAGGTTATCACGGAGACGGTTGAGCAGGATGGCATGGTTGACAATGTCAAAGGCAGAAGAGAGATCAAGCAAGATAAGAACGCAAGGGGTCTTAGAGTCGAGGTTGGTGAGAAGGTCTTCACAGATGTTGAGAAGAGCAGTTTCCGTACTTCTGGCAGCTCTGAAGCCAGACTGATGGTCATGAAGACAACCAACAGATTCACTGTGGAGATTGAGCTGGGAGATGGCCAGTTTCACCAAGAGCTTTCCCAGGAAGGGAGTGATGGAAATTGGGCGATAGTTAGCTGGGCAGGAGGGATCAGCGGAGGGTTTCTTAAGAAGAGGGTGCACAAGGGAGTGCTTCAAGGGGGAAGGGAAGACTCCAGTGGCGAAGGAGGGATTGCAGAAATCCGGCAGAGCAGGAACGAGGGAGTCGATGTGATCCTTGATAGTTTTGGAGGAACAGGGTGAACCTGTTTCGACGAGACTTTCATAGATCGGACTTGTCTAGAAACCTCATCTGGAGAGAAAAGGGGAAAGGCCGAGAAGGAGGGAGGAGGGGTGGCTGCAGAAGGGCCAGAGGAAGAACAGGGAATAGACGGAGTGGGAGAGAGGAGGAGAGTGAGGACAGGATCTCCTGAGTTTTTGAAATGAAGTGAGAAGCCAGTGCCGTGCAGAGGGCCTGGGAAGGGACAGGAGAGGTAGAGACTGCGGCAGTATTGGCCAGTTCCCTGCAGATTTTAAAGAGTTCAGCCGAGTTGTTAGATGCTGTAGAGACGCGGGCTTGGATATGAGCTCTCTTCTTGGTGAGGACGGAGAGCCGTTATTGCCTTTGCAGCAGGCAGCAGGCCAGTTTGTCAGTGGATGAACTTGAAGCACAGCATTTCCTCTCGGCAACCCTACACTTGTGTTTTAGGGTGACGAGGTCAGAGTCATACCAGGAGTTACACTTGGCTTTGGGCTTCAGGTGGATTCTCATGACAGGGGCAAGGTTATCGAGAGTATCAGATATAGAAGAGTGGAGCATGGAGAGGGCTGTGTCAGGGTGAGAGTCAGCCGGGGGGGAGGTGGGGGTGAGAAGGTGGCGGCGAAAGCCTCAGCTGACACGCTCTTCATGGGTCGGGTGACCGAGAAGGTGGGTGGCAGTGATGGAGGTGGCTTGGCCTGCGGGGTAGGGAGGGGGAGGTGGGAGGATAGGAGAAAGTGATCACTCCAGGAGAGAGGAGTGGAGAGAGGGACAGAGAGGGGAAGGTCTGAGGAGATCAGAACATCGAGAGTGTGCCCTGCAGAATGAGTCGGGCCAGAGGGTAGAATGGTGAGTGAGAGAGAGTCGCAGAGGTCGCGAAAGAGTTCAGAGAGGGGACATGAGGCATCCAGGTGGATGTTGAAGTCTCCAAGCAGGTGGAGTTGAGTGGTTGAGGCCAGGAGTGAGGAGGAGAGGTCCGCCCACTCAGAGAGGAAGGAGGAAATCTGACCAGGTGGCCGTTAGATAGTAGCCACAGTAAGGGAATGGCTAGGCGAGAGAGAGAGCCTGCAGATGAGGCATTCAAAAGAGGAGTAGGCCTGCGTAGGAATGACAGAGGCAGGAATCCACTCAGGGAAGATAAGGGCTACGCCACCACCATAGCGGTTGGGCCTGGGCTCAGAGAGGATCTTGTAGCAATCAGGTAGGAGTGTGTCAAAGCTGGTGACAGAGCTGGCCGTGAACCATGTCTCAGTGAGACCGAGTACATCGAGGTCAAGTTCTTCAAGAAGGCGGCAGATATCAGAGGAGTGTTTGACAGCAGAGCGGGAGTTAAGAGTGGCAATGTGGAGAAGGTTGCCCTCCTTGAAGGACTTCCGGGGAGGGGTACAGATCAGAGGTACGCCCTGCGGAAGTGTAGAGAGCGCCCGAGAGGGGGCAGAGTGGGAGGGGGAAGGCAAGGTAGCCAGGGAAAGGGGGGAGGGGACAGCAGGAGAAGAAAGGAAGTTGATGAGGCACGGAAAGCGTCTATAAAAGAGATGAAGGTTGGCCTGAGGGCCTTGGACCAAGACGGTCCTATTAGAGTAGACATTAATGATGACCTTAGAGGATAGGAAGGAGGCCAGGAGTGCGTCCCAACGGGTACCACCATTAATGGGAGAAGAGGAGAAAGGAGAGAGAACAGAGACCATGTGAGGGGTCCATAGATCAGGTGAAGGAACGACAAAGAGGATGTCGGTGAGAGTTTCCTTGGAGGAGGCACTGATGTAGGTATCGGCGATAGGGAGGCCTGGGTTGGAGACCAGGATGTCTTTTTTAAACTTTTTCCTACCAGACTTAGTGAGGAGAGCAGAATATTCAATAGAGAAACAGTTTGAAAAGATAGGGGAGACAGAGAGCACCATAGAGTAGGTGGGAGAGGAGGGGGGTCAAAGGGGTAGACAGACAAGACAGAGAGAGGCAAGTGCGCAGCAGAGTCAGACAAGGCAACGACACTTAGGAGGTGAGCATAAGAAAGGCACTGGAGATTCTAAGACAGGAAAGAGGACATACCTAAAATAGAGAATCCTAAGAGGGAGAAAAGGCCTAGGTTTCACAATGCGGTACCGAAGGCTGGTGGATTTCTGCAGGTAGAGCAGCAGCAGAGGTTAACAGTTAGTGAGCAGAAGGAGGGTAAAGCAGGAGGTCGAAGGGAGAGGGGCGCCTGCGGGCAGTATCGCCATACACGTTAGTGGGCAGTATCGCCATACACCTTTGTTGAAGTACAATATTTTGATGGCTCTAGCGAAATACCACTCAAAGAGAGCCAGCTGTCTAAAACATACAGGTGTGTCCAATGGAATACCCAGTTCTCTATGGACTTTCAAAGCTTTGTCACATATAACTGCATCTGTATAACTCTGCGATTTGATTAAACCTATGTGACTAGATGCCAGACACAGATTTAATGCCACGTGATTGTAATTTAATATCCCTCTACTTTTAGATGTTATAAAATGACTGCACATTAGTTTGTTTAAAGGTTTGTAAATACCTCTGGAGCAGGGCCTAACAATGACTGCAACGATTCTTAATGGTGCAAAACACTTCATTTCTGTGTTGCTCTGCATGAGCCACCTCATATTTCCCAGAAATTGTAAAACACAGAATACATTATGCATGAATCACCTTGTAAATAAGGGCCTGGTTAAATCATCAGCACCCATGTGTATCTGCATGAAATCCTGACCAATGTTTCTACGGCTTCAGTTATAACTGGGTTTCCAACCCCCCTCTGTAGAGATTTACCGAATGTAACAGTGCTTGTGTTTTCAACTTCACTTGTTGGATCACTCCTGTTATAATGGGTGCTGGTTAAATGCGATCGTGCTCTAGCGGTTCGCTGGCTGCTTAAAAGACGGGCCTGTTTTGTAACATGCCATTTAGTTTTCAAGTGTAAGCTATTTACTAGTCTCAAGCGTTTGCAGTCGTTAGACCCTGTTTCAGCTGATGATTGTGATCCCCTTGAACGGGTATTGGTGGGGTAGCAACTATACTAGTGCTAGGTATAACTATACCATCATTTTAAGTGGGTATCAGTGGCATAGAAGATGTGTTATTGTTTTCAAACCGGTGGGGCCCCACAGCCCCTGGTGTGCTTTGTTGCACATTTTGAGCATTGCATGTTTGCCCCGCCGTTAAAGCTGTAGAGCTATCACCCATCCGTTTTTTTCATGTTGAAACTACCTGTTCCCACATATTGAAAAGAACCCCTGATATCAGGCCCCCTAATGTACTTTTACAATAGGGCTTGAGAGTTTTCACGACAGCCAGCATTTTTTTTATAGCTGTTTTAAGGTGGGGGTGTCTACAGGTTTTTTTCTGTATTTATGTTCTGAAGTTGTGTTTCGCACCATACTGGTACTTGGGTCATCAACAAATGTTTCAGTGGTGATTTGGAAGAGATGTCATTTCACAAACCAGAGTGGACATATTAGCACAGGGTTCTAACTCATCAGCCCTCAGAGCACCCAAGGCTGCATCTATAAAATCAAACTGCACACCCTCATTAACAGGCCTATCACATGCCCCCACAAACACATCCTCATTCTCCCATGGGCTGATATTTTCATAGTTTATTTATGTATTTAGTTATTTATACATTTATAGCAGTGCGCAAAGCCTGTGGGCAACTAGGTACTAGTTACATACAGTGGTTTTGGAGAAGGGAGAAAAGACAGAGTAGTGGTTAGTTGAAGAGGCGTGTTTTAAGTTTCTTTCTGAATTGCAGGTAGGATGGCTCAACCCGCAAGGGAAGCAGAGCTTTGTTTCAGAGGCTTTAGTCGGACACTTGGAAACTGGACCCTCCTGCTCTTTTGCAGTTGTATCTTGATATAGTCAGGCAGTGGGAGAGGTAAGTTGGTACGTGGTTGAATAAGCAGTAATGGGTGATGCAGAGAGTCTTGAATTTGATTCTCTCTCTGATCGGAGCCAGTACACTGATCTCCTAGCTTCAGAGATCTGTGTGTGTTTACTTAGGTTAATCGCTGCCCAAAGGGCTAACACACAGCAGGGAATTACAATAGTCCAGCTTCGAGTGAAAGTGAGGCAATTTTCTGTGGAAAGGAACAGTTTACACACATAGATGAGCTTTGTGGTGTAGGCTGCGGTTGAGGCAATGAGGTTGATCTGCCGTGTCATGTTAAGGCTGGTATCCAAGTAGAAACAGAGTTTTTACTGCCATGCCGACCAGAAATGTATGGCCATCAATGATGAATATTTCGAATGTGCTGTCTAGTTTGGCGAGGCGTGCTGAGGAGCCGATGAGCAGTAGCTGTCATTTTTAATTGTTTAAACAGAGGCTATGGGAGGATAGTCTTGGGAGGAACGCTCAGGGGCAACGTGCTCGCCTTGGAAGCAAGACGACACGGAGCACCACAGGTTCGATCCCCTGGCCTGCGCTTAGAAGCCTATGGGTATTAAGCACGTTATAAATAACCTATCACATCATATGCAGGTCCATCCATGTTTGAATGTTTTCATAAATCGTGTTTACCTTGATTGAATCTTGAGCCTAGTCGCTGGACAGGGGTATGAAAATGTGTGTGCCATCAGCATAGTTTGTGTTTGACGTGCTAAGAAAGTCGAGGAGGTCAAATAGAGACTTTGAACATATGTTATAGAGGGTGGGTGAGACGCAGGAGTCTTGGGGAACACCACAGGAGTCAGGTGTAGGGGCAGCTATTGCGTTGCCTGCGTAGACCATGGACGTTTTGTCGGATAAGAAGGAGGCGATCCATTTGGCGGCATCAGCAGGGAAGTGCGCAGAGGTCGCGAGGTGATGGCACAGTATCTGGAAGGCCGCCGAGAGGTCAAGGTAGAGGGGGAGGTTTCCAGCATTGATTGCGTTGTACAGTTATTTTTTTAGATAGATCCAGAAGGGTCGTCTCAGTGCCATGTCTGGAATGGAAGCTTGATTGCCTAGTGCCTAGGATGTGGTGGGATTCAAGGAAATTTGGAGATAGGGCAGTCTGTCAATAATTTTTAAGAGGAAGGGGACAGTAGTAACTGACTGGTAATTGGTAGGGATCGTCGGGTCTAAGGAAGGTTTTTGGAGCAACAGGGAGATCCAAGATTCCTTGAGAAAGATCAGGATCAGACCCTTATTTTTTTGGGATCTTTTTATTTGTATTTCTTCAACAAGGAAACAAAAAGGAAGACAATACAATAAGAAACCACAATAAGCAAGCAGCTGTATGCCTTCGGAACATAGGCTGAGGTGGAGAACGATCAAGTCTTATGCACTGTACCTTCTCAGGGATCAGCTATTCCCACATTTCTATCAATGACTCTGCGTATAGTGCGCTTGCCATTCCATGATACTAGTGCTTGTCGCTCACCCCCAAGTCCTTCACAACCCATGCTTGCCTGCAGCACTCAGCCGAACTGGGCTTAACAGCCTCAACTTGTAACTTTAAGTAACAGAATTTATGCATGCCATACCTGTCCCTTCAGCCCCTACCCGGCATACAGGTTTCACCCTGCCCCACTGCGACTCCTACTTCTGTGCTCGATGCCCGCAACTTTGTACCCCAGGCCTCACAGCAGCAAGTCGTCAGAGGGCGCAAACATCATCTGAAACAAGGCATTCCAGGCTGTAATGTCATTGCTAACCTCCCTTTGTCCCCTGTACACCACCCAGTGCCACGCCACTGTTTCTGCCTCAACCCACTTCAGAAGGTCTAACCACCATGCCTCTATGCGGGGGCCATCTGCATACTTCCAAGCCAGTGCTGTCCAGCGCTTAGCCAAAATGCATATGAGATCTATCATCTTTGTTTTATATGCCTCTGTGCTCTGTCTCGGGTACAGTGCCAGCATGTACGGCTCCAGTGCCCACTCTTGCATTCTTATCCCTCCCTTAGAAGCCCTGTCTGTGATATCCTGCCAGAAGCCCCTATTTATCGGGCATGACCAAAGCATGTGCTGCATATCTGCTGATCTGCTCATACATCTTGGACAGCTCTGCTCCCCTGCTCCTGGGAATCGTGAAATGGCATGTGGGGTCATGTAGGCCTTTTGTGTAACTAAAAACTGTAACTGCTTAAATCTTGCATTCCTAGATACCCTTCGCACGTACAATATTACCCTGGCCCATTCTCCATCCGTGAAAGCCCGGCTTACCTCTTCCTCCCACTTGGCTCGAACTTTGAGATCTTGTTTACTGAGCAACTCCAGTATCACCTCAGAGAGCCTGGAGATCACATGGGCTCCCTCTGTCAGGTCATATAGGGGGTCCAATGTGACATCCCCCAAAAATCCCTTCCTTATTTCTGGACATCTAGTGATACGTCAATAACTGCCCTTTCGGTCTATTGTAAATCTCAAATAGTTCTGGGAAGCTCAGCATTGCCCCATCCCGGCACAGGTCTCCCAGAGTGATGACGCCCTTTGGTTCCCAGTGGTGTCTGATCTTGCGAACTTACTCCCGATTCCTCCCCTGATTGCCGCCAGAGATATATTGGCAGAGTACGTGTCTTGCATGGCAATCATCCTCCATAATCTATTACACAATTTCTATCCCAGTGTGACCAGGGCAGACATTCCTGTCTGACCAGCTCCCTCCACCCAGAGCACCTCTCTAAAATGAATCCTGTGTAACTTCGTCTCGCAGCAGTACAGTATCCAAAGGGACCTCGTAAGCCAGCCAGGTCATAATGAACTGCAATTGACCGGCGAGAGAGTGTGCTTCAAAATGCGACAGCCTGATTCCCCGACCCTTGTAGTCCCTTCTCAGTGTTCCCAGCAAGATTTGACGCCCCCCGCAGATAAACCTTCTTACCACTGAGTCAAGTTTGCAAACAAATAATCCCGGGATCTCATATGGTATATTCACAAAGTGATGCAACAGGTGCGTCAGCACAACCATTTTGAGTAGGGCAGTGCAGCCAATCATTGATAGCGGCAGCCTCTGCTAGAACTCCATTGATTTCTCGACACTGCAAAGTGCTCTCTGTGTGCTCGCCTCATGCTCCATCCTGTGGTCATGATAATTATCCACCCCCAAATACCAGAAGGCATCTGCCACCCACTGTATCCCCGGATATGGTAGGTGCTGCTGCCCCAGTGCCACCAAGCCTACTAGAAGAAACAACCTCGACTTCGTCTTGCTTATGGTTATGTCAGACCACCTTGCAAAGCCTTCCAGTACTTCTTATATGTAAGGTAGATTGGATTCTGGATCTTGTACGTATAGCAACATATCATCCGTGTACAGCCACACCACGTGCGTGTTCCCCCTATTGGTATGCCCGCATCCCTGAAATCAGTTCTGAGGAAGGCTACCAGCAGCTCCAGCGCCAGAATGAACAACATGGGGGAGAGCGGGCACCCTTGTCTTGTCCCCTTGCCCAATTCCGACACTTCTAAGATATGTCTATCAGTTTCCATTCGGGCCAACAGCTTCTCATACAGTAAATGTACCCATCGCGTGAAGCACAGTCCCACTCCAAAGCGATGCAGCGCCGCATGCAGCCAGTCCCCCCTCACATAGTCAAATGCCTTATCGCATCAAGCGATGCCACAGCATATTCCGCCTCCTCCCCCTTGGTCCTATCTATGACTTGGTACAGCCTGCGTAGGTTCCAGGATGTGTTCCTCCCAGGGAGATAACCTGTTTGGTCAAAATGTACCAGAGTGCCAATGACGCCCCCTCAGTCTGTTTGCCAACATTGCAGCAAGAATTTTGCAATCTTGGTTGATCATTGAGAGCGGTCTGTATGACCCACACTGAAGCGGCGGCTACCCGATTTTAGTATCTGCATTATAATAGACTCTCGGAGGCTTGCTGGCAGTAGCCCTTCCTCATATGCCTCTTCCAGCATCTGCAGTAGGGGAGGCGCGAGTTCTCGAATGAACTCCCTATAGAATTCTGCCGGGAGCCCGTCTGCCCCGGCATCTTGCCAGAGGGCAGCGTGAGTATAGTTGTCTGCAACTCCTATACCGTGAACAGAGCATCAAGCATCTCTGCCTGCTCCAGCTCCACATGAAGATCTATGGCCCAGCCCTTCTCACCAGCATTGTATAGGTGGCAGTAAAATCGGCTAAAGACTACATTGATCTCGCTCTGGGCTGTACATTCCACCCCACACTCGTCTTTGATGGAATTTATCATGCCCCTTCTCTCTTCTGTGCGGCATAACCAGGCCAGCAATCTTCTGGGTTCATCCCCCATTTCTCGAAGTCTCTGTATGTATTTGCCATGGTCATGCTTGCCCAGTCACTCCCAGGCTGCCATGCAGACCTGCCTGAGTTCTATTAGCTACTTCTCACACGCTAGAGACTGTTTCTCTTCTCCTACCAATGCTTCCATTTTTGCTTCTGTGCTAGAGATGTTGTGCAACAGTTCTTTCTGTATTCCTCCAATCCTCCCAATAGCCACCCCTCTCGTTAACATCTTGAAGGATTCCGCGCTGTCTACACTTCCTACATTAAAATTGAAAAATTCCTCTATCTTTTCCCCCATGTAGGTTCTAAACTGCTCATCAAGCAGTGCCTTCGCCCTCAGTCTCCATTTCGGGATTGGGGTTGTACCGGCTGCTCTCTGCCATGTCACTGTGAGTGGTGCATGGTCTGAAAGGACTCTCGGTTTGTAATCAGTCGCAATGAATTCAACCAGGGCTTCAGTGCCCATGAACATATAAGCTATGTATGTGTGTACCCCGTGCGGAATCGAGAAGTATGAGCAGGCTCTCTCATCATCATGTAGCTGCCTCCAGATGTCCCCCATTTCCAGCTCCCGCAATAATGTCCCCAGCGCCTGAGCTGTGGTGCCTGTTTTCTGCACTTGTCATCCGACCTATCTAGCACCGGGTCCAAGGTGCAATTAAAGTCCCCCACCCAAAGCCACAGGGCTCCCCCTATATGGCCCCAGCCAGAGGCCTGATGACCTGAAATAGCTAGTGACCTCATGGTTAGGGGCAAATGTGCTGATTGTACAGATCTCCCTCTATTCCAGAAACCTGTATATAATAGCCAACCTACCTTCGTTGTCACATTTGCATTCCATTGGCCTAAAAGGCACCAAAGGGGGGGACATCCATACTAGGGTACCCCGGGCATACACCGAGTACGGTGATCTATGCACCAAACCCCCCCACTTTCTGGCAATCGTGGCCTGTTTGGCCTCCGTAAGGTGCATTTCCTGCAGGAGGGCCACATGCACTCCCTTACTAAACAGATATGAATGTACCCTGTTTCGCTTAACATAGCTGTTGAGTCCCCTCACATTCCAGGAAATTACTTTGATGCTGCTCATTTCAATCATGCAGTTCCCCCTCCTTCCGGGCATCCCACTCGCCCCCTCTCGTTCAGCTCACCCTTCTGCATTCCCGCTACGAGTCGAGACCAACAGTGCACCCCTGCCCAGAGGTTGCCTCAGTTCCTCGCCCCAACCCCATCATGGTCCCAGTCTACTAGTTTTCTCCCACACATATACGCCTATTGCACCTGCATTAGGGTGTGGGTTGCAGGACTGGCCGGCATGCTATTCAGCTCAACATAGAATTTCCCCCAAGCCCCAGACATCCCCCACCAGTACCCAACGGTGCATGGGCCGTTCAGGCTCAGCTGCTTCTCACACTAAGCCGGTGTCTCTCCCCCTCCTGCCAGTGTCACATGCAGCAGCAGGGTGCCACTACTTGGCACCCCTAAAACACAATGACAGGGCAACATGCGTCTGTCCATGAACCACTTGCCAGCGATCCCAAAATCAGCGTGTCTCAGTCCCACTCCTCCAGTGAGGCACGCTGTCTCCAGCTCCCACCATTTATCAGTAGTATGATGCTCTACTGCGTGTTCCAGAGGGCCAGCATACCTGCTTTTTTGCGACCTATCATGGAGCCGCATCCAGCCTTCCCTTGGGGGGGGGCACCCTGATCGCGTCCATCCCATCCATGTCTGCGCTTCCTCTGTGTTGTCAAAGAAATGTGAGGTGCTGTAATGCAGTAATTTTAGCTCGGCAGGATATATTAACATGTACATCAAGCCCGCCTGTCGTAGTCTCTCTTTCTTGGGTCCAAAATCTGCCCTTTGTCCCTGCACCTTCAGCGTGTAGTCTGGGTACAGAGTGATCGTGGCGGACTGCCCTTGTCTGGAGAATGCCAGGATTTCTTCCCTGTCTCTATAGTTTAAGAACTTTGCAATCATCGGTCTCGAAGGTGCCCATGGTGGGGGTCTCCTGGCCAGGGACCTATGGGCCTGCTCCACTGTGAAACCTTGCGATAGGATACCTGCCCCAACCTCCTGCAGTGACATATTTTTGTCACACTCACCTGTGTCTCTGCAGGAGCGATGGACAAGCCTCCCTTGACTCCGAGTCTTCACTTCCCCTGTTTCACCCGGAGGAATACCTGTCAAATACAAGGTGTACACTCCAACCTGAATTCACCCGATTCCCCTGGGCCCTTCCCTTCTCTTTACTGTGTGCTGTGATGTCCCCCTATGGGCTTACCTTGACCTTTAGTAGGGTGTGCACTCCATCCTGCATTTGCAGGGGCGCAATTCACTCATGTGATTGGTGCCAATGTCTGTAGGCTGAGTTCAGATGCCAAACGCTGTTTTATGCCTTCACAGCAAGGCCAAGAGTTCAAGGCACCAGTTTCTTCACTGGCTAAAAAGTCCTTCCCACAAGTGAACGTTGCAGGGAGAATGTTGAGTGTCCAAAATTGTCCGTATTGTCTTTGGTTGCCGGTATTTTGGTGGGTGAGTAGCGCTGCGTGTAGAAACTAGCTGCTGGTAGGTTTGCGCAGCACCTTCAATTTGAGCATCCTTGGTAATGTCTCTCCCTTTCCCTTGCAGGAGAAATTATGTGGTATTAGCGCCTCGAGTCCGGGTTCAGCGCTACTGGAGACTTGGTGGTTAGGTAAGTTTACACAGAGGTTTTTGGTAAGTATGCACCGCGTAGAGAGAGAGAACACAGTGAAAAAAGTGTCCGCGTTATTGGAGCAAGCGCAATGAATAATGTCTCTTCTTTCTTACAGGGGTCTGTGCGCTCCTGCAACTAACCTGGATTCCAGTGTCGCGGGAAGATTAGGTGAATATGCGCAGCGTTACTGATGTGCGCGTGTTAACGCTGTTTTTCGTTGTTCTTACATGTGGCGGTGTAGAAGTCCCCTCTTGACTGGAGATAAGAGCCAGGTAAGCTGAAGCTGAATGATCCAGAGCGGGTAAGCAGAAGTAGGATGATCCGGAGCAGGTAAGCAGAAGCAGGATAATCCAGAGCAGGTAAGCAGAAGCAGGATGATCCGGAGCAGATAAGCAGAAACAGGATGATCCGGAGCAGGTAAGCAGATGCTGGCTGATCCAGAGCACGGCAAGTGTGTTGCTGATACAGCTCACATTAAGCAACACAAAGCATTGGAAGAATCTTGGGTGTGGCTTATATACACTAGAGAGCTCATGAGTTATCATGTACTTCCTGTTTGGCAACAGGAGGTGGTAACCAGGAAGTTACTACAAAAACTAGGAAGGAATGAAAGGATGGATTTGTTATGGGTTCTTTGTGTGCCAATGCCAGGCCTGCCAAGCCTCCACCCAGCTTGCCCCAAGTACCTTACTGATACCCATGACAATTTTCAACATAAGACATGGGGTCTCTTCCCTCCGTCCCCTCTGGCAGGCCCAGTATTCTTATGTTGTTCCACTGTGCCCTTCCCTCTGTGTCCTCCGCTCTACTCTCCAGTGCAGCCACCTTTAGTTTTAACTCCTGCACTTCAGACAGAGCTGGGCTATATTTTAGTTGTTTTTGTCAGCTGCATTTCCACTGGTTGTAGTCTATCTGCAAGTGCACTGACAACCTGCTGCAGCAACCCCACATCTATCCTGACCTCATCTATGCCCCTTTCCAGGGTGGTTTGCAGCATTGCAATGGCTTTCAGGATTTGGTTCTCCTCTGCTCTAACTTCCTGCTGCGCATCGCAGCATTCCGCCAGGGCCTTACTGCCACCTTTCTCTTTACGTGCCAATGCTTCTCTCTTAGCCTGTCTGGATTTACTCTTGGGCTGCCTGTCTGGCATTTATTCACACTTACCCCCTGGTGGTGCTATACCAGCTGGCAGTCTCACACCCAATTCTGCCCTCAAGGTGAGGCTTGTGCTTTCCTGGTCCGGGCCTGTTCTGTGCCTTGATCGAACCGCACGCTCCGGGGAGGTGTAAGTGCCTACCACATCTTTAAGTCTGGTGTCAGGAGGTTGCTGGTAGCCTGCCGCCCCTTCTTAGCCCCAGCCGTGCCTCCTCGAGTAGCTGCAGAGGCTTCCCGTTCTGTTGCCTACAGACCTGCTCCTTGTCAGTCTCTCCTCAACTGTGGGTTGTCTTTGCCACTGCTTGCTGCCCAATCTCACCCGCACACTGCAATCTCCGATGCAGCGTCATTCTCTGCATTCAGTGTGGCTGTTCTGTGCTTGCAGTTCAGTGTGTCAGGCGCAGGTGCTGTTGTGCGTTCTCCCCCTGGGGGTCCTTTCTCCCTCATGATGTGGCCCTTATTGTCTTGCTTCCCTCTGAGGTGCAGGTCCTGCTGTCTCCACTTGGGGGTCGAGCCTGCCAGTGGATTCAGTCCCTTATGAGAATGTAATGCCACACGATGCCCATCGACAAGTCAGGACCTCACGTTAGGCTGATTTGCATGGAGAGAGAGGCAATTTCAATGCTTAAGCGGGTAAGTGGTACAGTAGTAGTGTAGAAACACAGGGATCGTCTGGATCCACTCCTGAGCTCCTCCATTGAGAAGATCAAAATTTTAGTGTCTGTGGAAGAGTCTCTAAAGCTATGATATCTTCCTTCGATAAGATTACTAACTCCATAACCCCTCTCAAGATGAAATTTAAAAGAAAATGCTCCCAGAAACCCTTGGTTCTTGGAAGAGTTTAGGAAGCTTAAAACCTACGTGCTTAAATGCTTTTACGCTTGGAAAAAGGACCGCTCTCACTCTTACCTAATCACTTATAAAACGGCTGTCAAAGATTATAAACAGGCTATCACCAATGCAAAAAAAAAAAAACAGTCTTAATACCAGTATCATTAACGCACAATGTTAAACCAAGGAACTTTTAAAATTTTTAAAAGAACAAGCAACTCCCTTTAGGTAGGAGATTCCTACTGCTGTTAAGGATTCCTCTTGGTGCTCTCTGATTCAGGAAGCAATGCAGGGTAAACTTAATAAAATCAGATCAGATATCGACAGAAAAAAAGAAATGTATTCTGAAATTCCTAGAGTCACCGACCATGTTCTCCTGATCATTAATTCACAGGCCCCGAGTTCAATTTTACCCGATAACCATTGATAAACTAGCAATTATTATCAAGCAACTTAAAACAACCTCTTGCAAAGGTGACCCTTTTTCAGTATTAATTATTAAATATTGTACTGTCATGCTATAAGACGCCATTTGCAAGTTTATTAATGAGTCCTTTGCTGAGAATCTGGTGCCTTTGGACATAAAAAAGGGATGGATCACACCAATTCTCAAAAACCAGGCTTGCCCAAGGATAACCCACTGAATTTTAGACCAATCACCAAGACCCCTTTTTTATTGAAGATCCTTGATCGTGTGGCCTATGTTTAGATATCTGCCCACCTTAATTCCCCTCCTATTCTTCATCCGCTCCAATCAGGTTTCAGGCAGGGATTCAGAACCGAGACCGCTCTCTTGGAACTGAAATCTAGATTAGTAGATCGTCTGGACAGAGGCTTGCCATCCCTCCTTATGTTGTTAGACCTATTGGCCACCTTCGACCTGGTGGATCATGCCATACTGATCCCCAGGTTGAGGGAGTTGGCAAACATCCAGGTCTCAATAGTATAGAATTTACCAATTACACTGACGATGTGCAGTGTCTTATACCATTGTCTGGTAATCATGAGAAGGACGAATGCTATCTTAATAAGATCTATTCCATTATAGAAAATTGGATGGTTCAGAACAACCGTGCTCTAAATAAGGACATATAAGTGATTTCAGCATTAGGAACTCATGGTTGTGGTCGCTGAGAACCTGATAAACAAATTGGGCCCAGTGTATGATAGTTTTAGTCTAGAGGAAGTTAAGATCACAGCACAAAAAAAAGTCAAAACATTGGGTGTAGTTCTGGACCAACACCTTAACAGGAAAGATCATGTTAACTCCTTAGTGTCCTCGTCCGCTTATTACATAACACTCTCTGTTCCCAAATCTAATACTGTTAAGGCTGGTAAAACCACTTTCATGCATGTAGGTCCTAGAGCTTAGAATGGATTACTGCCTGATCTCAGAGGTATTAAAGAAATTGAAGACTTGGCTTTTCAATGAACTTCCCCTGTTTATCTGCTTTCCAGTGTGCCCCGCCATGTGTTTGGTCTACATGTTTCTTGGGTGGTGTGTGTCTGTTTTGGCGCCCTTAAGCCTTCGGGTCCATGGACTGCACGGTACAAATAAAAAAAAGTAAAAAGTAAAGTAATAAGTGTTTGGGGACTACCCTATTTATTGGGGTTCAATTATGCTTATAGGTGTTAAATGAATATCACATGTTATATGCACTACAGTAGGGTTCTAATCAAGTTTATATAAAATGCATTTAAAATGTATATACATTTTTTGGGGGGCCATTACATTTATATGGGTTCAATCACATGTATAGGGGTTCAGTGTGTGATAAAGGTTCATGGTCACGTGTCATTAGTAACACTTGATGAAAGGTATCCCACTCTACTACTACTTTCCACTCCATAGCTGTTTGTGAGAGCTATGACAATGTCCCCAACCTAAGTCTTGGTATTTGTGTTGAGGCACAACTCATGGGGCAGGGCACTATGACACGCTTTGTGATGTGGGGCCTCGGCGGTATGGTAGATTATTTCCTTCTCTTCCCCACATTGCAATAGACAAGGGGCAAGTATTCAAAACATGCACTCCTTAGCAAATGATGGCCCCTTAAAAGGGGAGCAAAGTCATGTCAGGAGATCGGAGGTCACAGACTCCGTTTAGGGATAGGGATCCATTAATTAATATGGTTTCACATGGCAGTTCGACCTGTGATTCAAGGAATTAGGTAATTGATATGATATGATAGGTTATTTATAACACGCTTAATATCCAGAGGTTTTCTAAGGGCAGACCCGTGTTGCTCATTGTAAGGGAACGCTTCCAAGGCGAGCACGTTGCCACTGAGCTATCCTCCCGAGACGCTTGTTGACATTCGCATTCAGTTAAAGGTGGTTTGTCGTCAGTAAATAGAAATGAGCTCTAATGCTGGGTTTCAGCTTTTTTTGTTTTTCATTGCATGCAGATGATTGGGTTTGTGCTGTTAATGTCTGTTGGAAATATGGTAGCTGTAGAAAAAAAACAATTAGAAAATAACAAAGTAGAAATTACCACTTTTTTTGTTAGAATGTTTTCGAAATGTTTACACATTAAAAAAAATAATAGATGGGGTGGGTTAAGGGTCTAACTTGCGGTAGAGGGAAGTGGTGGGGGTGAAGGGGTCTCCCCCATGCATTATTTTAAAAAAGTGTAAAAAACCAAAAGTAATTTTATTTTTTCAACCAAAAAAAACTCTGTGTCATTTGTACTTCATTATTGTTTTTCTGGTTCCTTCACAGACATCCATTAATATTGCTATTTCAGTATGTGTTCATATGAATCTTTTCAGCCACCTGAGGTTAATCCAGATGCATTGAAAAATGTACATGCAAAGGCATGTCATTTTCATCAGTTCACCTTCTCGAGAAGGTTTTAATTTCATAGAAAAATTGCTTTGCAAGCATAGAAACCCATTAAATACAATGAATTAAAATGTGGACTTCATTTCTGAAAATGAAGTCGTCTTCTGTTGGCAATTACTGTTTCATATATCAGAGAGGGATTCCACTGACAATGCATCTCTTTTTCAGTTGACTTGTACCCAAACAATGCTTTCCCTCACAATTGAATTTCTTGCATATAATGAAGTATGTGTTCTGAACTCTGCATTCTTCATGGAATATGTTTCCACAGACCATGTGGCACTGCATACTATTAAACAAAACAATATACGCAAGATATTACATATTGCCAAAAAGTGCAATGCGCTATACTAACATCATACTTAAATGCCAAAATGCAATCAAAACTAGATAAAAAAGATCTCAAATATCGTCATTTCTTTCAAGAATTTGATTAAATGTAAACCAATGGAGGAAAGGCCATGGGTTTATTGCAGTTAGCCACATGGCTTCCTTGGACACACATTATATATGTCCCAGGCTCAAGGTTTTACCAGACCTAATGCTGAAACCACTTATATGTGCATATCTCCCAACCATGATGAAGATGAGACTGCCTGATATTATCTCAACTGCAGGGCTATCTTAAACTCAGATAAAACCTGGGTCCTGTTTTTTTATGCTGCTAATAAAAAAGGAGGTCACCATTCTGGTTACGCCAATGTCAACATCTCCTAGAAGGAACACTACTGCTTCATTAACATTATGAATTCCTTCAGCCTTTCCTGATGTCTTGCTAAATGTTTGTCATAAAGTGGCTGGCAAGCGTCCTGCCATGAAGATAAAGAAGCTTTCTCAAATCCGTAGCACAGTTCACTTTAACCTTGCCTACTTGTTTTGGCTGCTACGGTTGCACACAGGAGGTCCATTTCCTGCTGTCCCCCATTCCTAGGGTTTGTAGGTCAGGTTTCAGATTGTTTGGGAAGTTTGATAAATGTGCTAATTTCAAGTGCTCCCTCCAGACCTTATAATCTAGGTTTTTGCTTTTACTGAGGGCTGGTTCCACTGTTTATCTGGCTGGACTATTTATAACTCTACACAAGAAAAGCTAATATCAGCATTTAATGCAGCATCGTGGAAACAATTTGACAATATCATCGATTTATTCTAAACGTTCCTTTAGCATTTACCTTTCAACTCTGTGCTCTTATTCAAGCCCCACAGTTCTGCTCCATAGGCCATTGCACTCCCAAATATGGTATGAAAAACTGCATTTACTTGTGGTGTTATAATATTACTTTGCCTATGTACTTTAAGCTGAGTTAGTGCCTTCCCTGAGAAGACGGAACACAAAAAGGACCGATTTTTTTCATCCTTTTTGTGTTGGGTTTAAAATGCTGAAATATCACATACTCCCCACCCCCCTCGCAAGGTGATCCCTTCAACACCCTCTCCTGCAGGTTGCCTTGTTATTCTGGGGGGGGTTTAACCCCCCAAACTCCCAATTTCTACACCCACCACTCCTTTCCCAGCCCAACACACACGTACTCCCCACACATACGTCCACACACACACACACACACACACACACACACACACACACACACACACACACACACACACACACACAAACAAATCAAACATACTTACCTCTCGGGATGCACATTTCCTCTGCCGCCCACCCTTGTCAGCGCCTGCGCGCACCCATGTGCGACAGGGGCATAACAGTTCAATTTAGAAAGATACTCTGTGCAGTCACAGAGAGGTCTTTCTAATTCAAACTTTTTCTTTGAGAAAAAAACCCTGATTTTTTAACTTAACACCCCTTTTTGATGTGGATGAAATAGTCTCTTCTACCAAGTATGGATATTCACCCACCGGTTCCAGAGGTACTCTAAATAAAAAAATGATCTTGCCATTCTGCCTTTCAAACAGCTGCCAAAGAACATTATTTTAGTTTTAGTTGTATTTGCCAAGTGCTTATTCTGGTAGAAGGAGTGACACAACAGCTGATAGTTTCCCTTGTAAGGCAAACATTGTCCTAACCAAGAGTACAGAATCACCTGCGTAAATGCCAGCCCCTCCAGACCTGGGAGCAGTTCTGCTGATAGGAGGAGCAACGTATTCAGCCCTGAGAAACAAGATTCCTCACAGACCACACTCATGGGGCCATTTGACCCCTTCACCACAGGGGCTGCTCTTAGGTGGGGCATATGGCTACAACAATTAGAACTGCATCTACAAGCAAGGGGCATCACCGAAGGGAAAAAGCAACGTACACTCCGTTTACTGAACATTGGCGCGGCCGTGCTGCGCCTCTTTAATACGCTCCCCAACAACAGAGCTGCTGACGATTACAACGCGGCCAAGTGAGCATTGACTAGCAAATTCAAATGGCCCGCCAAAGGGAGAAAGAGACTATAGATGATTTCCATACCAGACTGAGGGAACTAGCCGTAGGGTGCGAGTTCCCCAACGAAGAATTTGCAATCCACCTACAAGTCATAAATGGACTATCGTCAGAGAAACTGCGAGGGGCCATTTTATCAAAGGACAAGATTCCACTAGCTCGCATACTGGAGATGGGATGGCTCAGAGAATGAACAGACGACCAAGTATCAGTGATGAAAACTGCAATCCAACGCCTACCACTGGACTGCCACCAAAAAGGTGAAGATATCGCAGCCTCAAGAGGCGGCAAGTCAATCGACCACAGGAGGAGGAATGCCCTAATTACTCTAAACCCAGTCGCACACAAGGGCAAAACGACACGTGCAAATGGAGCGGTGGCCCGTGGCACTGTGGCGAACAGTGCCCAGCATGGGGTGTGACATGCTACAAATGCAAACGCCTGAATCATTTTGCGGCTGTGTGCCTAAACCCCTCTGGCCCAAGAGAGGTGAACCAACAACAACAAGAACACTGAAGGGACTCCACTCAACACGGGCCATCTCGCCAACAAAGAGGGAGGGGAAGAGCAAGAGCGGTTGACAGCACACAGAGATCGCCCAGCAGCAGTGAAAGCGAAGAGTCATCAGGTGACAGCGTATCCCCAGATAGATACGGAAAATAAAGACGGAAAATATCAAGTAAGAAAGAACATCGTGTACACATGATCTCCGCTGTAAAACCAGGTAGAACGAAACATGGGAAGGCGAGGAAGCAGAGAAAACAACTGTCCTGCATATCCTATCAGATGGAAGCCCCACTACAGTGGTCATCGACACGGGAGCAACTGTCAATGTCATGCCTACGCACACATTCAATAAACTCAACCCGAAACCAACACTTCAAGACAAACAAGTGCAACTGTTCGCGTATGGCAGCAGGAAACCACTACCGGTACTGGGGTCGTTCTGTTCTAACCTAATTTATGACGGCATCTCATGCCGGACGAGAATATACATGGTAGATGCTGGCCTAGAAATGCTACTGAGCTGCCGAACAGCAAAGAAACTGCACCTGATCCAGTTTGCTTTCAGCATCCAGCCAACAGAGGTCGACAACCTTCTCAAAAAAGCATCACCGAGTATTCGAAGACATTGGGTGCCTCCGTGGCAGAACCATCAGGCTGCATATCGATCCGACAATACAGCCAAAAGCAGTACGGCATCGCCGTGTCCCTTTTCAAATGAGAGAGGCAGTTGAAAAGGAGCTAGAGAAATTGGAGAAATCAGGAATAATCGAAAAGACATTGGGGCCAACCCCATTGGTGTCATCAATGGTTGTCACACAGAAACCAAGGCTGCCCAATGCCGTAAGGATTTGCAAAGACATAAGGCTACCCAATGTGTCCATCAGACGGGAGCGACATGTCACACCGACCATCGACAAACTAATCGTCGACCTGACAGGGGCCAACATTTTCAGCAAGTTGGACCTCAGGTCAGGTTATCATCAGCTGCGCCGTGCTAAGGAATCAAGATGCATAACAACATTCTCATCCCATTTCGGCCTACGAAGGTACAAAAGATTGAACTTCGGAATATCCTCAGCAGCAGAGGTATTCCAAAACGAGATCAGGAGAGTCCTGAACAGCCTCAAGGGAACCACGAACATAAGTGACGATATCATAGTCTATGGTGCCACCATCCAGCGAACACTATGAGCGGCTCGCAGCAGTCCTACAATGGATGAAAGAGGCTGGGCTCACCATAAACGCTGAAAGGAGGAGCTCAGTTTCTTTGGGAATGTTTTCAACTCAGACAGAGTATCACCAGACCCGGCCAAAGTAAGCGACATAAAAAGCACCAAAGCCCCGACCTCAGCAACCGAGGTGAGAAGCTTCATGGGCATGGCACCCTACTCTGCAAGATTAATTCCTGATCTTGCCACCCTCGCAAGCCCCCTACGAGAGCTAACAAAGAAAGGCAAATAGTGGGAATGGGCAGCACAACATCAACAGGCATTCCAGCAAATAAAGGACTCGATGTCCAGCACCACAACGTTGTTGATCTTCAATGCAGAATGAGAAACCAAACTCTTAGTAGACGCGAGCCCAGTAGGGTTAGGAGCTGTTCTCACGCGGGTGGATAAGGATGGCAGCATACATCCGATAGCATTCGCCAGCCGAGCACTGACGAAAACAGAGCTGAACTATGCGCACATCGAGAAAGAGGCACTGGCAATCCTCTGGGGCTGCTGCCACTTCAGAGTATACCTACTAGTAAACAAGCGGCCAAGGTATTCACAGACCATAAGCCACTAATCCCAATCTTTAAAGGGTCGGCACCACATCCCCCTGCAAGGCTAGAAAAAGGGATGCTACAACTACAGCCATTCAACATCGAGGTGGAATACAGGACCAGATCAGACAATCCAGCAGACTACCTCTCCTACCATCCGCACCACACCACGAAGCTTGAAGAACAGCACGCAACAGAAACAGAGGAGCACGGGTGCCATGTCATTGCATGCGTGCGGCCACGATCACTCATGCTGCAAGATATAGCAGACGAAACAAGGACGGATGCCTGCCTGCTACAAACCATCCAAGCAGTTAAAACGGGAGACTGGAAAAAATACCTGACAGAGGTAACGCAGCGCACACCAGCAGCCCAAGAAAAACTACAGGCTTTGTTTGGGATCCACCATGAACTCATAATATCTGGTGAATGCGTTCTGCTAAAGGGGCACAGAATTATCCTACCAAGTACGCTGGAAGAGATAGCATTGAGACTAGCGCATGGGGGCCACCAAGGCATAGTAAAAACAAAATCGTACCTAAAATCCAGAATGTGGATGCCGTGAATGCATGAACGTGTAATAAGACGTCAATAATCAGTGCACCACGAAGCAACACAATGTTTAGTCAGTCAGCATGGATTTCTGCACCATTGCTGGAGAGGGGTATCTCCTTGTCCTGGTCGACAAATTTAGCCGATACCCAGAAGTCGAGCATGTAAAATCCACAAATGCAGAATCAGTGATCACTGCGGACGAAGAAATATCTGCAGTGCAAGGGATACCCGCCAAACTGAAGAGTGACAATGGTCCACCGTTGTACACGTGACAGGATCGGCATCTTGGCTACACCACACCCACCATGTGGGGAACATTGTCGGTTGCTGCCAAAACTTGGGAGCATCAAGGAACCTAGTGGAGGAGATGGGTGTGGAGAAGACTAGCAGAGCAAGTCGGCACATAGGGTGAAGAAGGGTGGAGGTTGGGGAGCTCATGAGGAGGATATGAAGACAGAGGGGGAAACATTAGATAGAAGAGGTAGGAAGCAATGCTTGAGACATAAGGAGGGTCAGGTGGTGGGACATCAGGAGGGAGTGATGAAGACAGAAGAGGTGTAGCAGGTGGTGTATCAAGACGTGGAGCTGGTGAAGACACAGGAGGGGGAAGCGGTGCCAAGATATAATGTCACAACAGACAACCGGAGCTGGGCAGGATAGGCAGGGAGAAGGCCTAGACAGTGAGAGAACCAGCTCCAGGTGTGTTACACACCTGGTAGACCAGAAGGGAGAATGGGAAAAAGAACCAGCATGCTTCAAAGCTTCAAGGAGGTGTCAAGATAGTCAGGCAATGGATAGAGCAGCATTAGGGAAAGCTAAGGAGATTGTGGAACTGTGAAGAGGAGGCAGAGATAGGAGGGGCATTGGAAGGAGTAGAAATGTCTCCTGATCAGTGAGTCCAGTACCACTTGCAGGCCTGCCAACCAGCACCATTGACACAAGTCTTGGTGGTAACTCTTAGGCCATGCCTAGCAACACACGCGCTCTCAAACACTTGTGTATGAGCGCGATACAAATAAAATATCAATATCAAAACATCCCAACCTCCTATCACTGCTTTGGGTAAGGGGATGCAGAAAGTCCCAGAGACTCAGACCGATGGCTCTCTCAAGGAAGCCAAGAAGAGATCCAAGAAGAAAGCCAGAGGTAGCTAATACCATCATGCAAGGAAAGAAGCTCAGAGGACACTTAAACAGCCCAGAATGTCAGTGACTGAAGCTGGCATGGTTTACACAGAGGGTCTGGAAAGCTGTTTAATCGAGATAATTGTTTTTGAAACTCCAGAGACAGCATCCTGCTATTTTTGTTTCCCATCTTCCGCTGTTGGACTGAGGGGCTGGGAAAGCATGCCTATTCACTCTTTCCAACAACCCCTCCATCCAGAAGGAATCCCAGCAAAACCAGTGTGTCCTTTTTAAGAGACATAGGACCTCATTACGCATAAGACAGTCATTTTTTTGTGATTACTTTTGGCATTACCACTGAACTCATTTACCAATTTCACCACTCATTTTGTCGGATTTAATGCTGGTTTACGAGTGCTGGTTAGGCAGTGTTATGCTCCATGTTTTATGTCCATAGAACTCAATGGGGATTTTTCTAGACTTACCACGAGGGATAATTGTGCTGCAGGAAATCAATGGATTACTTTAGGCTATATGCACATACATTCACTTTCAAAATCAAATATTGGTGGTGCAGTAAACTTGGCAGTAATTCCAAGGATTTTAGTTTAGACAGACGACCCTTATGGAACCACCGTAGGATAAGGTAGTAAAGATACAGTAGGGGTCAACAATCGGTAGCACTAACCCAGGGTTACAGATGCTTGGGTTAGGAAGGAGGGTCATAAGTCAAGAGAGAGAGGGACGGCCCTAGGTTCCAAAAAGAGAAAATAAAAACCTGTGAATTGTATCTAAGATTCTGAGTGTTTTCTGTGCCATAAGTGATATGCCGTGTCAGAAGTAACAATGGGTGGACACAGAAATTCACTGAGGCCAAGGGAACAGGGATTAATGCTCAGAGCCAGAGTAACCTCAAAACCTGATCACACTGGGATAGGGAGATATGGGACATCCGAGTCAGGTTATACTCCCTAAACTTATACCCAACATTAGTGTTAGTCAAGGACCACACCAAAAGAAACAGCAGATAACTAACCAGAGCAGACCACCTGGCCTGAGGGTTAGACCAACCTGGCTGAGGGGTCCCACTGGAACCTGTTGGAGTGGATACAAGAGGCCCAGGAAAGGTCCAGCCAGTGGGAAACAGCTCAAACCAGTAGAAGCGGACTAAACAATTATTTTCCCAACCACAGCACCTTCAGACAGCGGAGAGACCCTACAAGCTTGGGTCGAGGAAGATGAAATGCCCTTTCCCCGTCCTTTGGTTATGGGCTAACCAGCCCTCCGAGACCGTGGGGAGTCGAAGATGGAAGACTTACTTAGGGCCCTGGTAGAAAGTCTGCTACACATCTGCCATCAACATCGGGAGTCTTTAGCTGCTTTACGAGGTATGATGGCAGAAAGGCGAGAGAAGCCGGCAGTGCCCCCAATGATCCTACAAAAGCTTGGCAAAGGGGAAGACCCATTTCCTTTTTCATCAACTTTGAAAGGGTTGCCGAAACTGCATGGTGGAACCATAGCTGATGGGACAAATCTATTGCACCATTACTGGCGCGAGAAGCCCAAAAGGCTTTTCAGGCCCTTAATCCAGACAGAAGAAAATCCTATGAAGAATTGAAGTAGGTAATATTGGAATCGTTGGGACATGACTCTGAACATTATCAAATACAGCTAAGGCATATATGATTACGACAAGAAGAAACATTGAAACAGGTGTCATACCAATTTCGATACCTTCTAAACAAGTGATTAGCTAATAAGACTTCTGATGTAGTGAAGGTGATGCTGTTCCTGGAAGAATATGTTGATTGGTTACCCACGTACTTGCAGAAGGTGGTGTGGCAATTACAAGAACCCACTGTGGAGGAGCCCATCCAAACCACTAATCCCCACCAAAGAGCCAGATTTGCCTGAGAATCCAGCAGGGGCCCAAAAAAAGATTAGTTGACAACCGATCTTATGGGCGAGGAAGAGATGCGAATCTGCTCCTTGGAAGACCACTCCCTGCAACACTGACAAAATACAGTCCAGACCAGCCACTCCTGTGGACTCACAGAAGTCAGAAGCTACATCTTGTCCCTAGCCCATTAAATACTATGCTTGTGGGAAACCTGGACACCTAGCCAGGTTCTGGCCAGAAAAACCCATGGAAATTGGTCTCCTACAGACCAGGGCAAATCCACACTAAGAAACCAAAGACGTGACTGTTACTCACCACCGTACAGGCAGGCCGGGGCGTTATTCAGAAGAAGCTGCTCAGGACTCAAGATATTCAGTCACTGCTGAGACAACCCAGTTTAAGGAGGGTGTCTCAGACCCCACTCCCTCTAATTGAGGTAACTCTTTTTGCCAATAGACCACCCTGCTGTGCATACAAGACAGGCAGGGTGGTAGATTACCCAAAAGAGCGGGGACACCCACACCGCCACACCAATCTGAAGGAAAATACAAGGAGTTAGCACCAGTATACACCAAGCAGCATATATAGATCTATAGGTACAGTAACTACCTGAAGGGTAATGGCGACTGGACTAAGGAACGATCCTAGATAGAGAGGACAGAGTAGTTATCTAGCTATTAGGACTGATAAGTACTGCAAGGGGTACAAGTAAAGTATGTCTTACCCCTAGGTTAGAGCAGGAATAATAATAATAATAATAATAATAATAATAATAATAATAATAATAATAATAATAATAATAATTTTGGGAACTCCCAAAAGATGAAACAACGACAGGAGAAAACAATAAAGAGGAAGGTTAGTATAAGGTAACTCCCTGGGCGTGGTCCGGGGTGGTGCAAATGGCCAGCAAAGCGTTCAGAATTGCACAGGTAATAATCCAAGTAAGTTCCAAGGTAAACTGTATGGCTCACAGTTCAGATTAATAGGATAGTCAGGAGGTTGAGTATCAATATGCAGAGAAACACAAGACAATCTTCTGTGCTTACTGGAGGAAAGAAAGGACGTAAAAGAATATGTGGTTTCAATAGAAAGGAGCAAGCAAACTGCGTACCAGCGTTAGTGAATGGCACCGTAGCCTCTGGCCGGTCCTGGATGTTAAGGGGAGACAGAGTGTCAGACAGCTATTGGCTGCGCCTTTACTAAAGCTAATTAGAAGCGCCTTTACCTGAGTCCACAGAGTCTTTTATCAGGGATAAGGTGTCGCTTGTGATGCCGTGCTGGTTTGTCGGAGCGCGTTATAATCAGCTGTTGTGTCACGTGATGTGCCGTCAACGTCTTCGTCTCTCCAGCAACCGCCAATGCTGCCAGAACGGGGAAGCCCGATGCAAATAGCGTTCTTTATGGGATAAACGCTTCAAGCTCGGAAGAACGGACCGGACCCTATGTGTAACACTGACCCAGTGGACAAAAGAGGAACCAGAGCCTGAGTATCTTGCAGACCTGTTCCCATAAGAGGAAAAGGGTCTGGTACTGGGAGTTTAGGAGGTTTACACAATGTGAGAAGCAGATACAAAATTCTGCCTTCCCGTTGAGATCATAGGTCTCCCAGCGAAAGCCCTTTTGGATTCTGGGAATAAGAAAAACAGCCACCCGGGCAGATATGATCACACTAGAAAAACTCAGCTACGGAAGCTCCCTCCAAATGGTTTGTGTCCAAAGAGACATCAATTTATACCCCAGGCCAATCTCAGTATATGGGTACTGAACCACAAGATCACAATGCCGATGATAGTCATGCCAGGACTTCCCTTTCTTGGATCAGTAAAAGTTTTGCAGAGCCACTGGAGTGAGCCGGCAATGCTGCACCTCAACTCAGAGGCCCTGTAGGCCAGTAGGGAACAGCAGGGTAGCAGGAACTGCGCTCCCAAACAGGCTTACCCAAATCTTCCCCGGAACATGGCACCAAAAGGCAAAACCAACATTAACTGTCCCACGCCACAAGCAGTCATAACAGGCAAACCAACATAGAAGAGGTGCGTGGGGTTTAACTCCCTTTATATTAATATGGGGTTAATCCCCTGTTCAGCAGCCCAAGTTATCGGCCTGTGTGAAGTACGGGCGGTTAACGCAGGCACCATGCCGTTACACCTCTGTTCCAGCCATTGGAACGAGGGATTAAGACTATTAGCACCCCGGGTTGTCAAAGTGGTAATCCGGGTGCTATAAAAAAGTATTTTCCTTCGTACAACGGGACGCGCTTAGCCACAAATGGCAAAAGGAATGGTATTAGAAAGCAGAGGAAAAGAAGAAGAACCCCCCAGGCTGTGGCGTAAGGAAGGCAAACAGCAAGAGTATTGCAAAAGGTACTGATTCTAATGGGGACTTTAGTTGTCAAACTGCTCACACCCCAAGCCCCCAAAGTTTGTGTGATGATAGGCCTGGAGAAACATTTTCCATCAATGCAATGGTCAAAGTGGCACTTTTTTAAATTAAGTCCCTTATCACGAGAAAAATAGAGAGCTGCTTGAGAGAATTAGTGAGTGAAATAAAGCCACTCGAGGATAAGGGGGCTTTAGTTGCAACAGGTATCCTTGAACCAAGGAAATCATCGAATACCGATGGCCAACCCCAGCAGATCTCACAGGGCCTTCAAAAGAAAATTACAAGTTCAAAGGAAAATCAGATCCCCTTTAAAGATCAAGAGAGGACACCTGCCTCCAGATCCATTAAGAGGATTTTCACACTAGTCGGGGGCCCATCAGCAAGATTGCCAGCGCCACTCTCAGGCTGGAACCTCATTCCATTAAAACCCGAGGAGCACATTGAAAGGGGCTTTGGGCCCAAAAGATTATTTCACCCAGGTGATCACGGGCAGGCCTGGCCCTCTGTGATAATGGCCAATGTCCCCCGATTTCAGGACAATTTGAGGACCCAGAAGCTTTAGTCAATAAATGCACGTATTGGCTTAGGCATTTCAAGGGATGTCTTTCAATCATTAGGGAAGATATTGTCGGGTGTACCAGACTACCGATCACCAACCCTAGGCTAGGCTGGACTATATTCAGGTGTTTCTTAAATCCTGGGATTTTCTGGAAGGGCTTCTGGGTATTGACTTGACGACATACCCCCCATTGAACCTCTTGTCAACATCACGGCTTACAACTGGAGTTTTGTACCCTCCCGTGCCATTGCCAGGTGGCCATGGCACAGGTACTATGGGAGCCAGCAGGTGGAGTCCTGAGATATCTAAAGTAGGTTTGGTGCAGGCCCGGCTGCAAAGTGACCTTGAAGTGGATTGACTGGCCGCAGTCCCAGGCTAACCAGCTGAGCCCCAGGGATATAGCCTTGTATCATGGAACGTAGAAGGGGTGGCAAGGGTCATTGATGACCCATAATGGAAAACCTTTCGTCAGAGGACACCAGGATGTTGCACTCCACGAAACACAGGCTATCGACAAAACTCAGTACTAGGGGAACCAAACGTTTGTGATTGCATCTGTTAAAAAGGGCCCAAGTGTAGACCAAGTGGGGGGCTTTTGATCTGGATTGATCTTAATTTAGATTGGGATGTGAAAAAGAATCAGACCCACTCGCCCAACCTACAGTACATATCTATCGGAATGAGTAATGGCGAAGTTGCTTCACTGTTCAATATTCACAACAGACCCTCTGGGCAACAGGGGATGGTAACACTACAACAATGGTATGAATTGGCCTCTCTACAGGATAATCAAACCAAACTGTACACACACATTACACAATAGTGACGGGTGACATACATCTCCGGTTCGAGCCAATCGAGGAGCTGGAAGGGTTATGAGAAGACCAAGACCTGTCTTGGGATATACCCACATTGTCAGCAATCGACCCCAAAAAAGATACACTGATTAGCCACTGACAAACCACAAATATTTACTAATCTCACGTTAAGGGCTTGTAATGGTCGGCCAGGGGAAGGACCAGGGGCGAAATACACATTCATAGTTAACAACGGTAATTCCAATATTGATTTTATACTAATCTCTGGTAAAGATTGGGCAAGGGTGGGATGTTTATAGGTCCTGGAAAGGGCGGAAAGTGACCACAACCCATTGAGATTAAGAATTGTGAAAACAAGGGCTGTATTGGAGGGGTCACCATTAGTATCACACCCACATATAATCTTGATGACAGGGCATTCCCATAAGGCACTCAAGAGGGCCAAAATCAACGACAATATTGTCAAATCAGCCATATATGAATCAATCTGGGCAAATCTGGGTATTATATGTGGTCAGGGGGGCGCCTGCCATGAAGACTGTTCAAGAATTCAAACGCCTGAAACAAAATCTGATTCCCTATATCTCATCTAAAACCGGTACTATAAAGAAAGGGTAAAACCAATAAAATTTGGTTCGTTGGAAATTGTAGAGTAGCCAAACAGAAAATAGAGGCCTGTGCTGAAGAGAGGTTTACGGTGAACTAAAATCAATCTTAGATTAGGTAAAACTGAGTATAAAAAGATTATAGCTTCTAAAAAGAGAGATTATGCTGCAAAACATTGTCGAATGCTCTCAAAAGCACTTGAAGAAAGGGATTCTGCCCTTTTCTGGAAACTGATCACTGATTCCGAATTAAATGGGGACCAGACTTTGCATTGCTGTGTCCCAAGTGAGTCTTGGTGAAATCACCTTTCTGAGTTACATTCCAGTTTTGAGAAAGATACTGCAGGTGTGAGAGCCACGAGGGAGATGCCAGCACTGGGCAGCATGAGTTTAGTGTTCACCTCAAAGGAGGTGGGAATGGCCCTGAGGTAACAAAAGGGTGGGAAGGCTGCACGGCCAGATCTTGTCCCAATTGATTTATATAAGGAAGAGGAGGACATCTGGGTCCTTGTCTTGTGCAGAATTTGTAATGCTATGGCATTATTTGGGAAAATGCCAGACTCCTGACGAAAAGCAATAATCATTCCCGGATATAAAAAGGGTGAAAGGGACTCCTCAACCAATTATCGCATCATTTCATTGCTGGACAATGCTGGAAAAATCTTTGGTAATGTGATCTTGAGTCACCTGCAAGAGTGGTGTGAGAAACCTGAAGGTGTCTCTCTTTCTAGTCCCCAGGGATCTGTCATCCAGGTGGCCAGGACAAGGCCATTGCTTTTGGATCCAGTTCCTGGGGGTGGACCAGTGCAGGAGGATCACCTGGATGGGGGGTCCTTAGGGAGTGGGAGTGGGACACTGACAGGTGAGACGCGGTATCCCCCTTCTTTGAACACCTTTTCCCCATCCTACTACGTAGGACATTTTAAAACCACTACCCCCCCTTTTCCGACACAAAGTTAGGCAATTGATCAGAACCACACACCTGACAGCCCTTTCCCTTCCCCACAGGGATAAAAGATAGAGCGAGAGGGCACAGTACGAGCACGGCAGACAGCACAACGGCACAGCTAACCAGGCACAGCAGTTCAAGAGTAGGAGAAAGGTGGCCGAAATCGAGAGGGTGGCGAAGAGAGAAGCGACCTTGCCCTTTTCGTCCCAGGCCTGTGAAACCTTCATCGAAGAGGACATAAGACTGCGAACAATCGCACAAGTATCTTGCAGCAGATGTCAACAGTACACGGGGCAGCCCTATACCGATAAGCAGGAATGAGGGAGATTCCTGCATCTGTGGTACTGGCCTTGACTCCGAAAGAAGGAAAGCCAAGCGGTTCATCACAGCCGGTGAGTAGAAGGGAAAGCCGATAAGAACCAAACTGTGTTGAATGAAAGATGCAAAGTGGCCATTTAAAGAAAGTTCAAAGAACTGTAAGTTGTAAAAGGGAAAATCCAGCTGCAGAAGGAACTGGCACCACTTGGGTGCTAACTCGAGACTCTAGTCAATCCCATGTTGAGGAAAACTACAGATACCAGAAGGTCGTAGGAGAGCCACCAAGATAGGTCAAAGTGGTCATACAGGAGGTCAAGGAAAATCCATGTACAGTCGAAAGCCTTTGCCCTAAGAACTGTAGAGAAAACAAGGAAAGATAATCCCACATTGATAGAAAGCACGGGAAGTGAATACCCGCAGTGAGAGAAAGGAAGGGGAGTGAATCCCGCACTGTAAGAAAGCAAGGGAGTGAATCCCGATTGTCATTTGGGAGTCAGCGCACAGAAGAGGGGGAACAAGGGGGTGAATCCATCACCCAAAGTAGTGTCTGAAGAATCAATGCCCAGAAGAGGGTGACCCAGGTGTGAAGCCATCACCCAAAGCATTTTGTAGAACAGAACTGTGTGTTTGTTGGCACTATCAGACCCTCAAGGGCAAGAGACCTTTTAGTGGAAAGAGACTTGTTACTGATCAGAGAACCTGATAGCTGGAGCAGAACTGTCGGCTCGTGCTGGGGAAAGCTCGAGTGAGTGCCGTGCCCAGGAGACCCATCTTGCCCCATGCTGAAAATGTGGGGAATGGAGACCCCTGGCAATCACATCCTGGCTTATGATTTGAGAACAATTCTTGCTTTTCCTGAAAGCTATCCCACACCCTTTTTGTATTAGTTGTAAGGTTTGGCAATAGGTTTCTTAGTATAGACCTTTTTTATTTGACACAACGCTACTAGGACTGCCTTATTTTTATTTGATGGTTGATGCTTGCTCCTATCTTAGATTTCAGTTTAGATTATGTTTTTCCAACCTGCATACAGTTTAATAAGCCCCCTTGAACTGTGATCACGTGTGTCTGTTTTTACTGTTGTCACCATAAGATCCTCACATATGGTGTCAGAAGTGGGATGTGACTAAATTGAAATAAATTGGGGAACCCTACAATTTCAAAATCTTAGTCAGAGAGCCCCTAGCCCTTCCATTCCTACCAAGGAAACAATAGGGTTTGATATCTACAGTAGTAGGGACGCTACTATTCCCCCTGAGAAAAGAGGAATGATTCCCACGGATTTAGTTTTGATACCCCCTCCAGGATGTTATATCTGATTATCCCCAAAATCTGGCTTAGCATGGAAGTTCGGGATAGATGTCTTGGCAGGTGTTTCTGATCCTGACTTCCGGGGAGACATGAAGGTCCTCTTGCAGAATCATGGGGATGTCCCTTTTGAGGACCGTCAAGGAGATCAGATTGCTCATGGAACTTTGGAAAGAGCTCTGTTCCCCCAGTTTAAAGAAAGTGAACCAGATGAAAAAGGGAGAGGTAACTTAGGCTTTGGGGAGGCTGACAAATCTCTTGACAGGAAGAAAAGTAAGGGAGATGAGCCTACCATCTATCCCGACCTGGCCTTTGCCCAGCGAAATGACCCAGCCCTTGCTGAGGCTTTCTTACAAGCAACTCCGGAAGAAGAAGGTAAAGAGACGGGTAGCCCTTTTTTCTTTTTAAAACAAGGGCTACTCTACAGGAAGGAAACCTCCACTGAGGGCTTGGTTAAAACCCAGTTAGTAATACCTAAGAGTCAACAAAAAGTTGTTCTGGAGATTGTGCATTCCCATCTTACTGGAGGGCACTTGGGCCAAGCTAAGACACAGGCATGTATTAGTGGGAAATTGTATTGGCCGGGTATCCATGTAGATATAAAAACTTTCATCCGGACATGCAAAATATGCCAGAAGGCTAGCCCCCACGTCCCATTCCCTGCACCACTGAACCCATTGCCGATCATAGAAGTCCCTTTTTGAGAATTAGCATGGACATAATAGGACCTCTAGACACATCTAAATTGGGCAATAAATGTGTCCTAGTAATCGTAGACTATGCAACCTGATATCCTGAGGCATCCTCAATGCAAAATAACACCACTCAGTAGATCCTTAAGCATCTTCTACAGTATTTCTCCAGGGTTAGTTTTCCCAAAGAAATACTCACAGACCAAGGGTCAAATTTTATGAGTAAGCTTATGGCTGAAGTCAAAGAGCTACTTCACATTAGTACCCTGCAAACTACTGTATACCACCTACACACCAATGGTCTGGTAGAAAGATTCATTAAGACGCTAAAACATTTTTTTTACAGAAATTAGTAGATAAGGACGGGAAGGACTGGGACCGGATGATCCCATGGACATTGTTTGCTGTAAGGAAAACCCCTCATGCTTCCACATGCTTTTCTCCCTTTGAGTTGCCCTATGCAAAAGAGCCCAAAGATGTCTTAGACATGCTCCGAGAAACTTGGGAAGAACGAGGGGAGGCCCCTATCCCAATCTCACAAACCACCACTCCAATGCGAGAACACATGAAAATGGTACTAGACTTGGTTTGTACTCAGCTGGGAAAGGTTCAGAGTCAGCAAAAGGCTGCTTATGATTGAAAGGTAGATTTATGATAATTCTCCATGAACAGAAAGTTCTAGTCCTTTTGCCCACATCAGCAAACAAACTTGTCTCCAAGTGGCATGGACCTTATGAGATAATAGAACGGATGGGAACCTGTACGTAAAAAATAGCCAACCAGACAGAAAGCAGAAAGTCTACTTATAGCATATAACCCTTTTGAAAGAGTGGAGGGAGAACCTGTCAGCCACCCATGCCAAAGTATTAGCCTGTCTAGTTCCAGAAGACATAGACAACTTTGATTTCATTCCTTCCGAGTTGTCCACCAGCAAGAAGATCTAAAAGATGTAGTCATCTCCTTTCCTGACGTTTTCTCATAGAAACCAGAGACAGTACAGGGTACATACCATTATATCAGAACACCAAAAAGTAAAGTAGTTAATCTAAAGCCATATCATCTACCAGAAGCCAGGAAACAGATAGTGATTGAGGAAGTCAACAAAATGTTGAAAGCTAATATTGCACCTTCCTCAAGTCTGTGGTCATCTCCAATAATGTTAGTCACTAAGCCTGAATATTCATGTAGATTCTGTATAGACTTCTGTCAAGTCAATTCCATCTCAGACTTCGATGCCTATCCCATGCCATGCATCGATGACCTAATTGATAAACTCGGAACAGCCACCTATTTATCCACTTTGGATTTGACAAAAGGATTCTTGCAAGTACCAGTGTACCTGTCCGATAAGGAAAAAAAATGTGTTCTCAACGCCCTTAGGACTATTTCAGTTTAATGTCCTCCCATTTGGCCTACATGGTGCACCAGCCACTTTCCAACGCCTCATGGATAGAATTCTGCAGCCCTAATCTGTGGTGCTAATATTGACGATATCGTCAATTATAGTAAAACTTAGGATGACCATCTCTTCCACCTTTATACCATCATGAAAGTCCTCAGAAATGTGGGCCTAACTGCTAATACAGCTAAGTGCAAACTGGCCCAATCAGCCGTAAAATATCTTGGCTTCTTCGTAGGGAATGGAAACGTGCAGCCCCAACATGAGAAGGTAAAAGCTGTTTTAGATACACCAACCCCTAAAACCAAAAGAGCCTTAGAGCTTTCCTCAGATTAATAGGGTATTACCGTAGGTTCATCCAAAACTATTTGGATAAAACAGCCCAGCTGACTGATAAACTTAAGAATGCCGAACCTCAAAAACTTTATTTGAATGACGAAGACGAGATATGCTATAACATTCGGAAGCAAGCCCTGTGTCAGAATGCGATACTGAAGGTAGTCGACTTTTTAAAGGAGTTTGCGTTACAAACAGAAGCCTCCCTTACAGGGTTAGGAGCCATTTTATCCCAAATCTGCGACAGTCTAGAACATCCCATACTATACACCAGTCGCAAGTTATTCCCAGGTGAAGATAACTACTCAGTGGTAGAACTAGAGGCCCTAGCCATCAAGTGGGCTATTATCCATCTCAGATACTACCTATTGGAACGGAAGTTCACACTCCTAGTTTGGATTAGCCAAAGGATCAGGGAAATGTAGATTTTCTTTCCCAGTTCCCCTGCGAAACAAATGTTGCTACATCGTATGGAGGAAGGGTATGTGAGAAACCTGAAGGTGTCTCACCCGCTAGTCCCTGGCTATCTGTCATCCAGGTGGCCAGGACACAGCCATCGCTATTGGATCCAGTTCCTGGGGGTGAACCAGTCAGGAGGATCACCTGGATGAGGGGTCCTCGGGGAGTGGAAGTGGGACACCGACGGGTGAGAGCGGTACCCCCTTCCCTATAACACCTTTTCCCCATACTACCCTCTAGGATATTCAGAAGTTCTACCCCCCCCTTTTCCAACACAAACCATTTCCTCCACCCTGACAGACAATGGACTAACACCCAAGCCGTTTACCTGAAATGTCCCAACACAAGGGTCAGGCAAAGTCAGGCAATTGACAAATACTATGCACACCTGACGGCCCTTTCCCTTCCCCACGGGATAAAAGGCAGAACACCAAAGTACACTTAGAGCAAGGCCAAATGCACGAGGAAGCAGCTAATCCAGACCGGCAGTTCCAATGGAGGAGAAAGGCAGAGAGACCTGAAGGGACGACGAGGAGGGAATCGCCCTTGTCCTTTTCACCCCAAAACCTGCAAAGCCTCTGAAAAGACTGGGGTGTTCAGCTAGCATGAGGTGTGACAGGTGTCAACAGCACACAGGGCCCTCCCACGCTGATAATCAAAGCCGGGAGAAGTGCTTGCCACTGTGGTGCCATCCTTGACTCCTGAGAAAAGAGACTCTAAGAGTTCAGCACAGCTAGTGAGTCGGAGAAGACAGATAGTGAAACAGAACTGTGCTGGGTCCAAGGTTGCAGGCGGCAACCTTGTTGAACAAAGAACTTGTGTAATTGAACTTTAAAGAAACCCTAGTGAAAGGTCAGGAGCAGAGTGGTCAGGCGTCACGGGCACTCATTCAGAGGACTCTAACTGAAGCCTTTTGTGGGGTTGTGTTTTGTTTGGGTAAAACTACGAGGACCAAGAGGCCTTAGGAGAGGCTAGTGTAAAGTGTCAAAGTGGTCCTACAAGGGTTGAGCAAAGCCCCTCGTACACTCGAAAGTCTTTGACACATGGGAGAAAATTGATTGTACTGTGAAACTGGCAAAAGTGAAACCAACAGAGCGATGCCTACGAATCAAGGGTAAATAGTAAAATACCCGTGAACATTGTGATGACAAATTTGAACTCGGCTGAGGGATGTCCACAATGGATAGTTGGTGAAAAGAACATTGAGACTGTTAAGTGATACGTTTTTGAGTGAAAGGCCGATGGGAACCCAATTGAGGGAGGCTAACATTGCAAGAAGGATCAGAGCCAGGCTGAGGGGGATCTAAAGTCGAAGAACAGTGGTCCAACGTACAAAAGATTGCCAAAGGAACTTTTGTTTGTTTATTATTTTGCTAATGCCGGTCTTTTAAGGCATGAGACTTTTGCAGGAGAGACTTGGCCCCGGAAAGGTCCTGGCAATGTTGAAAGGAACTGTAACCTTGTGCTGGCGAGGCCCAGGAGTGTGCTGTGCTCATAGGTCCTGCCTTGTTCCATGCTAAAAACATGGGGGAGGGAGACCCCGCCATACCATCCTGACTTCTCTTTTTGTGAACACTTCTTTCTTTTCTTGAGAACATTATCCCATACTATTTTGGAACTTAGCTGTACGGTTTGGCAATACGATTTTTAGTATAGGCCCTTTTTATTTGACAAGACGCCCCTAGGACTGCTTGATTATTATTTGATGGTAGTAGCTTGCTCGCATCTTAGATTTAGGTTTAGATTAGGCATTTTTCTCACCCATTATACAGTTTATTAAACACCCATGGACTGTGATCAGTTGTGTCTGTCTTTACTGTTGCCACCATAAATTCCTTTATAGCTCATATAACCTTCTGTTTGGATCCATACAGGAAAGTGTTTTCAATACTCTATAAAACAAACACTCTCGTGCATGTGACATCTGAAGTTGTTCAAGTCTGCAATGACTAATGTAGTCACGTGGATGGGTGTGTACCCTCAAAAAAGGTCATGCCTGCATGCCCTAAACCTAAACATCAGCGACCTCATGCTCACACTGCACACAGAACAGCCAGACCATTCTACACCCACTGGAGTCTCTTCAGCAAACTCCCGGGGAAGCATCCTTTTTAACAAAAGCACGCACGGTATACTTATTCTTTCTTTAGTTTATTGTCAGAGATGCTTCTGTTCCTTTAAAACGGAACATGTCACGTGGTCTTTGGAAGACGTATGCGTTACGTGAGTCTTCACGTGACTTGTACATAAACCCGGAAGAGTTTTGGGTTCCTTGCTTCTGATCGTTTTTCCATTCGAAGCTTGGAGTTGTGTCCCGCAGCTTCGCTCTATTTTTTCCTGATGGCGTTATAGCGCCTCGTTGGCAGTATTCTCCTCCCATTCTCTGGGAGGACTCGGCTGTCCGTACTGCCAACCTTCCACCGCAGTTCTCAGCCGTGCATCGCTAGACAGCTTCCTACTCACCTTCCATCCGGAGCAGTCGGCTCCTCTACTCCGCCGACATTTCCACCGCGTTTTTCAGCGGTGCAACGGACTCAACAGCATTCACTCCAATTCCGCCTGAAGTCGTCGGCCCATCTCCTCACCTACAATTACATCGCATTCCTCTGCGGTGCAACACACAACAACATCAACGCTCCTTCCCATTTGGAGCCAACTGCTGACCATTCCACCACTTCACGTATCTTCAACGTGCATAATCAGTCTTCTCAGCATGCCCACTCTACCAAAGCAAGCTAACCCCCTCCAGTTCCCATTACTCTAATACTCGGGGAACAGGTGAACACTAGGCTAGATATTCCAGTCAGTAGCCTTTCTCTCAGCCTGTCATTTTACTCCATTCTCATTAAGGGCTTACCTGTCATTTGATTAAGGGACCTTGACTTTCCTTCCTCCAAATTCACTGAGGTTTTCCATTCCGGACCAGTGCACTAAACTTAAGGACGCTACCCTGAGTGCACCAACCCATCTCTAGTGCGGCCCTCGTTCCGTTCGGGGTAGTTCCCGTACTAACAATCTTCCCTATTTCGTTGTTTCCTCGGAGGACCATGGATTTTGCATTCTGCTGGGGACTATTCCTATCACAGGTTAGTGTTGTTTAGTAAGGTTGTAACATTCAGATTGGGTTTGGTATATACTAAAGTCACTCTCATTTCTTTTTACAGTCCTGTGATCTTTTCCACTAATTACTCTCTTTAGCTGTCATTTTCACCCAGCTAGAGAGTGACATTAGTTGGAAGGTCTGATTCTCAACGGACATTGTCCTACTCCCCTTTGCTATGGGGCAAGTCCGACTGTATCCTTTTCCATCAGTGCCCTTTCATTGGTGTATTAGTGTTGATGTAACAGAATCCGAAGTCTTAAATGGAGGGCTCTGACCCCTTAACTGTCCTCACTCAGCTGGTGGCGGATTTAAGGCAGTAAATGATTACAGCTCAGGATACTTTGCAGCATCGCATGGACATTTTACAAGACACCATGCATGCATCCCCTCAAGGGATGGTTAGTCCGGAACCGGTTGCCTCTGGTTCAGGTCTCCCAGTTTCCCCAAGAAAATCACTCCAGGTGTTCATGCCGACTCAATTCCCTTTGGCTCCACCAGAGAGGTTCACAGGAGACCCCAAGACATATCGTACTTTTGTGAATCAGTGTCGTCTCCACTTCTTGTGTAGACCCAGTTCCTTTCCGGATTTGACTACAAAAGCAGCTTTTGTGTTATCGCATTTAGGGGGTACTGCAGCAGCATGGGCAAACCAGTTACTTGAATCCAACAGCCCGCTCTTGAACGATTGCGATGCGTTGTTATCTGCAACGAGTAGAGTCTTTGATTTGCATTACTCAACGCAGCCAACTGACTTGGAACTGTTTAATTTACAACAAGGCATTCAATCCTTGTTGGCTTATCTTGCTCGATTCAATCAGTTGACGGCAGAAACACAATGGCCAGAAGATAAGCGGACTGCTGTCTTTTATAAGGGTTTATCAGATGAACTCAAAGACGCCTTTTCAACAATTCCTGTAGTCCCTACAGGGTTCGCAGAGCTAGTGGATCTCATCCTTCAGATAGATGTGCGAAGGTCTGCTAGAAAGGGGGAAAAGAAGCCCTTCTTGATCGCCCATGGGCGTTCTGAAGTACCCCAGTCTACTTCCAGTGATCCCGAACCTATGCAAATCGGAGCAATTCGTGGCCGCCTCTCGGCCGCTGAGCGTGAAAACCGTTGCAGAAACAATCTGTGTATGTATTGCGGTTCTGCCGAACACTTGCTGGTTGCATGTCCTAAAAAAACAGTTAAAAAGACGGGAAACGCCAAAGCTCGACAACAGTGGTGGTCCCTGTGTCGAGTGCCAAGTCGGACTCCATTTCACATCCATCCTCTTCCATCATTACGGAGGTGTTACTGGCCTTCCATGGCATCACTGTTCAAACTTAGGCAATGATAGACTCAGGCGCCTCTAATAGCTACATTGATGTTACCTTTGCCAGACAGTCTGCCGTTCCCATGGTTGTCAAACCAGTACCTGAATCAGTCAACACGGTGGATGGTTCCGCCTTATCTTCCGGTATGGTAACTGAAGAAACCATACCCCTTAAGGTATCCTTACCTGATGGGCATACTGAAAACCTGGTCTTTGATGTGATCGCTGCACCTCAATACCCATTGATCCTGGGTCTGTCTTGGCTCAGACTACACAATCCCATCATAGATTGGGTCACTGGTCACATTCAATATCCCTCTAAACATTGTAACAAAAGTTGTTTCCAGGAAACTGAGGTCGTACACACTCCTGTCTTGGCCTTTCTTGCAGGAGTACCGCACACAGGGGCACTAGTTCTACACAAGGACTCATTCCCTGGTGAATACATCACCTATGCAGATGTGTTTGATAAAGGCAAGGCAGAGCTGCTACCACCTCATCGACAATATGATTGTCCCATCGAGCTGGTTGCTGGGTCTGAGATACCAACAGGACAAGTGTATTCACTCACTCAGCAGGAGGATGCTGTTCTAAAGGAATACCTAGATAAAGCCTTACAAATCGGCTTTATACGTCCCTCACAATCTCCTGCTGCCTCTCCATTATTTTTCGTCCCAAAAAAGGAAGGGGACTTGAGACCCTGCATTGATTATAGAGCCCTCAATGCCATAACCATAAAAAACCAGTATCTGTTGCCCTTAATCAATGTCCTTTTGGACCAATTTGGTTCTTCAGTCATCTTCAGAAAACTGGACTTACGGGGAGCGTACAATCTTGTTCGTATCCGAAGGGGTGACGAGTAGAAGACCGCATTCAAGACCCGTTACGGTCTTTTTGAATACCTCGTCATGCCCTTCGGCTTGTGCAATGCACCAACAACATTCCAGTATTTTATTAACGACATTTTCAGAGACTACATTGATCAATTTGTAGTCATCTATCTAGACAACATCCTTATTTATTGTGCTTCTCCTGAAGAACATGTTATTCATGTCTCTAAAGTCCTTCAGAGACTGAGAGACAACCATCTGTTTGTTAAGGCAGAAAAGTGTGATTTTCACACCCAAGAAGTATAATTTTTGGGGTATGATATCACCAGCCAAGGTGTCAGAATGAGTCAATCATAAGTCAAGGCCGTACTTGATTGGCCGGTACCTGTTTCCATCAAGACCCTGCAATCTTTTCTTGGTTTTTCGAACTTTTTACCGAAGATTCATACACTCTTCTTCTAAGGTTGTGGCACCCCTTACAGCCTTCACCAGTTCAAAAAAAATGTTTTCTCTGGATGCCAGATGCACAGAAGGCATTTGATCAGCTCAAGGAAGCTTTTACCACGGGACCGGTCTTGCAGCACCCCAATCCGGATATGCCATTCATAGTAGAAGCGGATGCTTCCAATTTGGCCATTGGTGCTATATTATCCCAGACGTGTACTGACACTGGGGCAGAACATCCAGTGGCATTTTTCTCTCGTAAACTGGCTCCCTATGAATGCAATTACACCGTAACAGAGAAAGAGTTGTTGGCTATTAAAGACACTCTCCTCACATGGCAGCATCACCTACTTGGGGCAAAACATCCTGTGTCTGTATGTTCCAATCATCGCAATCTTCTGGCCATCAAGACTATGAAGTGCCTTACTGCACGCCAGGCACGATGGCATTTGTTTCTTGCTCAATTTGACTTCCGTATCTCGCACAGGCCTTCCAGAGACCATATTAAAGCTGATGCACTATCGCGTCTTCATACGGGGATGAACGGGATTGACACAAAAAATCCTCCTTTATTGGCAGACAATGTCATATGCAGTTGTTCTGTCCAGCCCTACTTGAAACAGGAGATAACAAATTGGGTTTCACAGAACCCTCAGGATGTGTGAAATCTCCATTTAGAAATCAGAGGGGGTTTTCCTTATATCAATGGTGTTTTGTATCTACCCACAGAAGGAACCCGCAATAAAGCATTAATGTGGGGTCATGATTCCTTAGTTGCAGCTCATCCAGGCCAGAAGAAGACACTGGATTTACTGCAGAGATGGTGTTGGTGGCCAAAAATGGCAAGAGATGTGGTAGACTATGTCTCTTCATGTGCCACATGTTTTCAATGCAAATCTTCACCAAGCAAACCTGTGGGTCTGTTGCGTCCCTTACCTGTGCCACACAAACCTTGGTACATGGTATCCATGGACTTTGTAGTCGAATTACCTCCCAGTTACGGATATGATACAGTGTGGGTACTAGTAGACTACTTCACCAAGATGGCCTTATTCATACCCTGTCAAGATATTCCCACTGCAAGCATGTTGGCCGATCTATTCCTGAAACATGTCTTTTGGTTTTTTGGATTACCCTCTGTGGTGATCACAGATGGGGGTCGCAGTTCGCATCCCGTTTCTGGAGAGCACTAATTTCCACCCTTCTTATGGATGAGCGCATGTCCAGTTCCTACCATCCACAAACAGATGGTCAAACGGAACGGGTTAATGGTACTATGGAGCAATACCTAGGATGTTTATGTCTGCAGTATCAAACTACCCGGCATTCAGTGCTGCCTGTGGCAGAGTTCGCTTACAACAACTCGAGGCATACCTCAACTGGTGTTACCCCATTCTATGCACTGTATGGTCAACACCCCAGGTCTATACCCCTGGATGTGGAGTCTCCTAGGAACGTTCCAGGAGCAGCTGACAAATTGGCGGCTTTAACCATGTTGCATACCAGGGTAAGAAATCAACTGGAAAAAGCACAGAAACCCTCAAAATATTACGCAGACAAACATAGAAACGCTGCTCCATCCTATAAACCGGGCATGTCTGTTTGGTTGTCAACAAAAAACCTCAAAATTCCAGGGAAACGAAAGCTCTTACCACGTTACGTTGGGCCGTACACAATCAACAAGGTTCTTAATCCCGCAGTCGTTCGCTTGGACCTACCCTCGCGTTGGCGGGTGTATCCAGTATTTCACGTCTCCTTGGTGAAACCATACATCCCAGGAACTTGTTTACATGTACGGCCATTGGCAATTTCAGTTAAAGGTTCAGACGAGTGTGAGGTGCGTGCCATATTGGATATGAAATTGAGGGCAGGAGTTCCACATTATCTCATTGATTGGAAGGGGTACAGCCCTGAAGATCGCTCCGGGGAACCACCATCCAACATCCATGCACCATTGCTGCTATGCCGTTTCCATGCCTCCAGGGGGGTGGGGCACTCTTTGGGGGATGGCTCTGTCATGCCTGCATGCCCTAAACCAAAACATCAGAGACCTCATGCTCACACCGCACACAGAACAGCCAGGCCGTTCTACACCCACTGGAGTCTCTTCAGCAAACTCCCAGGGAAGCGTCCTTTTTAACAAAAGCATGCACGGTATACATATTCTTTCTTTAGTTTATCGTCAGAGACGCTTCTGTTCCTTTAAATTGGAACATGTCACATGGTTTTTGGAAGACGTACGCCTTACGCGAGTCTTCACGTGACATGTACATAAACCCGGAAGAGTTTTGGGTTCCTTGCTTCTGATCGTTTTTTCATTCGAAGCTTGGAGTTGTGTCCCGCAGCTTCGCTCTATTTTTTCCTGACGGCGTTATAGCGCCTCCGTTGGCAGTATTCTCCTCCCATTCTCCCGGAGGACTCAGCTGTCCGTACTGCCAACCTTCCACCGGAGTTCTCAGCGGTGCATCGCTAGACAGCTTCCTACGCTCCTTCCATCCAGAGCAGTCAGCTCCTCTACTCCGCCGACATTTCCACCGCGTTCTTCAGCAATGCAACGGACTCAACAGCATTCACTCCAATTCTGCCTGGTGTCGTCGGCCCATCCCCTCGCCGACAATTACATCGCATTCCTCTGCGGTGCAAGACACAACATCAACGCTCCTTCCCATTTGGAGCCAACTGCTGACCATTCCACCACTTCACGTATCTTCAAGGTGCATAATCAGTCTTCTCAGCACACCCACTCTACCAAAGCAAGCTAACCCCCTCCAGTTCCCATTACTCTAATACTTGGGGAACAGGGGAACACTAGGCAGATATTCCAGTCAGTAGCCTTTCTCTCAGCCTGTCATTTTACTCAATTCTTATTAAGGGCTTACCTGTCATTTGATTAAGGGACCTTGACTTTCCTTCCTCCAAATCCACTGAGGTTTTCCATTCCGGACCAGTGCACTGAATTTAAGGACGCTACCCTGAGTGCACCAACCCGTCTCTAGTGCGGCCCTCGTTCCGTTCGGAGTAGTTCCCGTACTAACAACCTTTCCTATTTCGTTGTTTCCTCGGAGGACCATGGATTTTGCATTCTGCTGGGGACTGTTCCTATCACAGGTTAGTGTTGTTTAGTAAGGTTGTAACATTCAGATTGGGTTTGGTATATACTAAAGTCACTCTCATTTCTTTTTACAGTCCTGTGATCTTGGTCTCTTACACGCCCTTTCCACTAATTACTCTCTTTAGCTGTCATTTTCACCCAGCTAGAGAGTGACATTAGTTGGAAGGTCTGATTCTCAACGCACATCGTCCTACTCCCCTTCGCTACGGGGCAAGTCCGACTGTATCCTTTTCCATCAGTATCCTTTCATTGGTGTACCAGTGTTGATGTAACAATAGCAGCCATTGCAGAACCTAGCCACAGAACCATGCAGGAGGCCATAGCCTTTGGTTCTATGAGAGGGGGAGCTGTATCATTGCTTCCACTGGTCCCCCCATTACCCCATGTTGTCACTCTGTAAGCAGAGACCCCTGAGGGAGAGGAGACAATAAAGATGTATTGCAGAAGATAGAAAGAGGTGCACCACTGGTCAGAAGCAACATCATCACTCAAGATGGAACCAGCATGAAAAAAGGAAACATCCAACCCACATCTTTACAACTCTTCAAACAATCACTACCCCTATTTTCGGAGGAGATCTACAAATTCAAGCATGTACAGAAAATCAGAAACAAACTCAGTATATCTGCTGATTTCCAATCTTTTAAATCTAGGACTTTGTTACAACACTTCTTAACCTTTGCAGCCCCAACCCTTCTTTACAGAGCTATTCCCAGCACTCTTCCATCAATTGTATATCCTCCAAATATCCACAGGTATAAAACATTGGGCAAGAATTAAGGAGCATATTAGAATGGTGGGACTAGTAAGAACCATTATAACACTCTCTCTTTCTTAGTAACCCTAGAGGACCTCACTTCTCGCTTGAGCCCTTTGCGCCCTGCACCGGGTGGGGCGCTCACCCACTGTCAGTCAGCCCTCCATGCGGACAAGGCAGGGCATCCAGGATGTGGGTGACATTTTGCCCCTGTGGTCAGCTGCAAGACCTCGACCTGCACGAAGTTCAAAAGGTGTCATACTCAAGAACCTGACACGAGCATTTAATCTACTACGTCATCTGAACAAATTCATCTTCAAAAATGTTTAGCCATTTCCTAAGTTCAATGAGCTTTTGGGAAAAATTTTGTTCAGTTTATGGAATGTCTAAAACTATGAATTTCTAATAACCTCTAGGTCTTCACAACCTGTGACCATAGAGGTATTTCCACAATGTTCCTCACCCATGCCACTGTACAAACAATACGAGGATGAGCCATAGCTGGAAAATGGAAGTTATTAACAGAAATGAGTAAAACAAATTGACTTATCTTTGGAAGTTCAGAGCCTGAAGCCCAATGCATCAAAGTCGTATCCTAAAACTGCTCAAGATGATGAAGTTCTAACAAACAGAGAAGGCGCTCTGAAATCACATAAGGATAATACACAATTTTTGCATATGAAGAATAATCTCAATTTCCTCTAGAAATCCTGAAAAGAAATCTTACATTATAAGTAAAGAGATCCAATTCTTAGAAAAATATGTTAAAATGAATTTGTATTGGAGATGCAGGAAGAATCTTGTTACATGGAATATGACTGCACAGTCAGATCTGTGTCATGAAAACTGTGGGACATTTACATTTCTGAAGTGAATGAAAATTGTATAAACAGATTCATGGGTAATTGGTGAGGTGCTCACTACTCCTAGCAGTAGGAGAGACAGAGGCACTTTTTAAAATTAAATTTAAAGGGTTCATTCAATTACCTTTTTTCCAAACATGACTGTCATCATACTATTAGAACTGTGATGAGAAAGTCTTACACTCGGGCCCTGCTTTTGATAGGGGCGCTATTGCTTTAATGATCAATTCTGACGAGGATTGTACCAAACAGCATATTTAGTAATCAGCCAAATGTTGAATAGTTTGTAACATATTTAGCCAAAGTCGAATGTGCAGCCGAATACTTGTTTTATTTAATAAATCATGTTTCAAACTTTTAAAAAACTATTTTAAAAAAATAATACACTATTTTAAATACATTTCCATGTTTAATGTACTTTCTTCAATGTAATCAACATACCATACTTATTTAAGACATACTAGTCAAAGAAGTAAAAATGTACAAAAAACAGAGAACCAAATGTTGCATATGCAAAAACAGTGATACTGAAAATAGCAGACTTCGCGAATGCAAAGTGCTAGGTTGTACTGGATAATGCAATTTGCATTTGTCATTACAAATCAGACACATTACAATCTCTTGCAAGTTAGCTTGGGTGGGTAGTGAGTTCTGAACTTTCTTGGCAGCTCAAATAGGAACGCATACATCCTGTCTGCCCATTCATTCTGGACATGGTCAGTGGTATATGCAAGCAAGGTGAGTGGACTGTCTTCCTACTACATTTATTCATTTATTTGTATATATTTAGTTTCATATTTTATTTATAATGATTTTTCATCAATTACATACGATACACGAGTATAGTATTATTCCATCACAACAATGTTAAAAAAATCAAGTGAACAATTTGCAATAACAGAAACCTATCAAAAAGTAACATTATATATATATATATATATATATATATATATATATATATATATATATATATATATGTATACCTATCATTTCCCAAGTACAATATATGGTAAAATTCCTCTGATGCGTGTTTATTTAAAAGTAAGTAATCATGAGAAATGGTTGATCCAGAGGGGAGACAAGACAAACACAATACAGACTAGAAGCTATAGGAAAGTAACAAGACAACAGGATTGAGCAAAATCAATAAATCCTGAGCCACACACTGTGATGAATCCTACAGGGTCCTCAAAGTAACCCTGCCTAAAGTCTCCTCCCAGGTGACCAGGGAAAGGCAGACACTTCCTGATCCTAACCTTGGGGGTGGTATATGCCGGGAGGATCACAAGGGAGGAGAAAGGCCCCTAGGAAACGGGAGGACTATGTTGAATGAGATGCAGTATTTGTCTTCCTCTAGGGAGGAAATATACGTGATACCAAAATATATAATGGCTTGCTGTCAGAGAGAATTTTTTACTTCACAAGATGAATATTTTAATGGGGTGGAAACAGCCATAATCACTTCTATATCAGAAGGAATGAAAACCCTCTTAAAATCATAGACCTACATAAAGGTGAATGTTCTCATGACTTTCAGAGGAAGAGTAAAGATGAGTCTTTAAATAGATCCAAGTTAAATCTAGAAAATCCTTATTCCTCTGTAAAGGCAATTTCTCCATTGAAACCTTATGATATCCCTTTGTAAAATATAAAGGAAAGAGAGGAAAGTGATACACTTAGTCCTGTTAGAAAAACAGACTTTCATGTTGTGCACTGCAAATCTCACAATTCCCAAAGTACTGGGATGAAGAAGAGGGCTGCAGAGGCCCAAGAATGTGAAGTGCTGCCCATTAGAGATAATGACCCACACCTGAGGGAGACTGAGAGGCATAGAAGGCCCCCTCAGGTGCAGGCCATTGATAGAGAGGAGAGCAGTAGTAGATGGTGGAGTAGCTGTATTACCTCCACGTAGCAGCAAGAACACAGACGCCGAGACCATTGTGGTGCACTGAGTGGATGTCGGTCCTGAGAGGGTCTTTTCTGTTCCAGACCTTGACTGCAAAGGTAGCACAGTGGGAAGCGTTAGAGTTGGAGACTTACCCCCTAAGGACCGTTTCTGCAGAGGTCACGCAGCACAAAGTGCACCATTTGAGAAGTTTTTCCCATGTCAGTTGGGCGCTGGTGGCAGAAGAGTACCAGTGAGCCATGGGAGCAAGGAGAGCTCTTCGACAGACAGTCGCAGTAAGCCGGGAAGTGAAGGATTCCAGGCCGCAAGGGAAAGCAGCAGCAGAGGACCTGGAGGCAGCAAGGCGAACAGACATGCATGCCTGACCCAGTGAGAACCAGTGAGTTCACTAAGGGATTGTGGCCCTTTAGCGCTCCGTAACCACTTGCATGCCAAGTCCGAGTACCTAAACCTTAGAAGTAACTGAAGCAGAGTGAAATTCAAGCAGAAGTAAAAAATGTAATGCCAAACTGAACTAAAGCATAATAACCGTTATTTTGTAAAGCAAGCTGACTGTAAAAAAGTGCAAGTGGAATAATAAGAACATAATCACCAGACCTGAATGGTGTGATTGGATTCATGTGGGTTTGATTAGAGGCTAACAACAGGCAGGGGGAATAAGGAGAGAAACTAATTTCAACAACTCGTGCCAACGTTAAAAGACAAATATAACAAGGCAAGGGGAAGAGAACAACCATTACCAAAGCCAAAATGGAACTATAACCAGGTAAGTGAGAGAGATCAACCATTTCCAAAGTCAAGAAGAGGCAAATGAGAGTCTTAATGTTTATGAAACCTAATGCCCACATATAATGAAGCTCAGAAGAGTCATTGGCTTAAACCCCCATTATCATAGCCAAAGAGGTGAAAGAAAGAGGGAAAATCACAGTCAGCATTTGATCAAATCAAAAGTGGGGAATCAAGAGTGGCAGGAAGACTGCCCTTCTGATAGCAGGCATTCAGAGGGAGTGGAGCATAACCTGCATTGTGTGTGGCAATCACAAGAGTGCAACAAACAGCACCAAGGTGGTTCTTGGTTTCCCTGAAGATAACTTTGGACTTGATGTTGTGAAGCAGGAGGTATTTCTAAATTGTATTTCTAAATTTGTTGGAGATTGACCTTTACCACGAAAATGCTTGCAGCTAGTTGTTTATTCTGGGCTGGTAGGGGAGTACACCAGGTCAAAATACTTTGTAGTAGTTTTCTCTGTTCTGGCAGGATAGTAAACCAGAGCAGAGGACTTTGTGGTAGTAGGCCAGGTGGAAGTCACTGAAGTACTGTGGGGTGGCTAAAGGTCCAAAGAAGTAGTGGAACTACAACAATGCTTTATGAGTTGTTGATAAATCATCCTGACATTACTGAAGCAAGTATTGTGTGAACTGGTGCAGAATCATATACAATTTCTGCAATAAGTTTTTATGAACTGCTGCTAAAATATTCTCACATTACGAGGAGAAATTATTCAAAAGTCCTTTGTTACAAGTGAAAGGAGGAAAAACCACTGTGTTGGAACTTTTGCTGTAAAGTTGAAACCAACAGAACTGTGTTGGAACGTTTGTTATCAAGTTGAAACAAACATAACTGTGCTGGAACTTTTGCTGTAAAGTTGGAACCAAAGGAACTGAGTTGGAACTTTATTACAAGAAAGGATTTCCTTATTCTTTCGGAACTGTTGAATACAATCCTGCTTGAATCTGGGGAATGGGAATTCACCCAGATTGTAATGAGAGACTAATCTCTGATTTTGAATGTAACTGTTATATTTTGCTTTGCCATATATTAACTTATTGAGTTGTTGTATGTACAAGTGTGAGAGACAGCAACCTTTTGTTATAGAGTGTTTCCCTTGGTTGATTTTAGACAGGGAAATCCTGGTTACGGTAAGGATAGTGAGGCATTTATCAACCTAATGAGATCTTTTGAAAAATCTTCTCAAAGTTTTCCGCCTCACATTTCTGACCCCTCACAAAACCGAGTACAAGGTGACCAACATATGCAGCAACTAAGCATATAAGACATTGAAGGGGTCCTAACTTAATTGATTGTCATACAGGCTGGCCTCTCATGTTGTTTGAAGGATTTACCAAGGAACAAGGTCATCTGAGAGGCCAAATTGAGTTGGCAAATGCTGGTCAACTCCTGTACTGCCCGATATCTAACTCACTCCTACCCGGTCATACTGAGCTAGAAAAGGCAACCCACCTTTTGGGAAGTCTTGCTATGTCAAAACATCCTCCCCTCCCACCCTTTTCACTAGCAATGACTGTGTCCAATCCAGAGTCCTCATGCCCATCTCTCTGCACAGCACACTGGCCCATGGAGAAACTGAAGCGATTTCCCAAAAGGAAGATCCTCTGAGAGGCTTCTTTGGCGGGGCATGTCATTCTGCCTGACATGCAACTAACTAGCTCAGCCCTACTGGTCTCCTCTACCTGTTATGAATTCTTGTTTTTGTTCCCAAAAACTTTTATTTAACAAACTGTGGGAACAGCAAAGAAATATGAATAACAGGCACAGTTCAAAGACTCCTCGTGACAAAGTTCTATGTGATACAAATATGGTACATTGCAAAAACAGTTACCAATTTCCACCGCAACCCACTCTATGAGCAGCATCTATCCATTCAACACTCCAAAAATCAAATAATATTACAATAATGAGAAGTGACACATCACAGGAGGCTTAGCAACTACCACAGAATTACTCTCCTTAAAATCAATAAACTGCTTCCAAAAAGAGATATATTTGGCCTATTGCCCTTCACACAACACTGTAATTTTGTCAGCAACCAGGATCTCCCATATTTTTACCCACCACATCTGGACCACCGGCCCATCCTCAGACTTCCAGTTTCGAGCAATAGTCTGTTCGCTACCAGGAGGAATGCCCAATTAGAGCTGTCATCAGACCCGTCAGAGGGAATAGCCCAGCACTCGTATCACCCTTAAACTCATTAAACATCATTGGGCGGTTATCTTTGTATAGCTGATGCAGGCTTGGCAAACCACCCCCTACCCACTTCCCAAAACTCCCCCAGTCATGTCCAGGCTGGAAACACAGGTTATCCCAGGCAAGTGTAAGAGGCCCCAGCCCTGTAGCCGCACGCCATCTATGGATCCCCCCCCATACAGTAAAGTGTGCATTTAGTTGTAGCTAGCAGGGAGAATCCCCACTCCTGCACCTGATACCTCTTTTCCATATAAGGCAGCTGGGTCAGGTTGACTGTCGACTGGGCCTGTTCAATTGTTTTCCACTTCAGTTGCAAACTGGTGTCGCCCCAATAACTACGTGGGAGAGCTGTGCAGCTAGATTATAGTGAAAGATATCAGGGGACTCCCAGGCCACCCACACCCATTGGTCTGAGCAGCACCTTTCTAGTCATCCGTGCTCGCTTATTCCTCCAGATAAATTTGAAAATATTTCCCTGAAGTGTGCAGAGATCAAAATTAGGGATCCCCACCAGCTATGCTGCACAAAGGTAAAGCAGACACGGGATGAGGTTCATTTTGACCACCGCAATACGGCCGAATCAGCATATCTCCTGGCGTCCACACCTAATTAAGTCTTCAGATAGCTCCTGGAATAGCAGCAGGAAGTTAGAAAGATTTCTGAGGTACTGCTAGGAATGCGCACCCCCAAATAGAGGATAGCCACCTGAGTCCATTGTATCGGGGCAAGAGCGCAAATCACGCTCTTATCATGGGTCCTCAAGGAAACATCCAGCCCATGCGATTTGTCATAATTTGGCTTGAACCCAGAGACCCGGCCAAACCCGTCCAACTGAGCAGCACCTCAGCTAGGAAAGAACAGGAATTACTCAGGGTGAGCAACACATCATATGCATGCAAATAAACCTTATTATCCATCCCCCTAACCTTGATCCATTCTATAGTTCTGTTAGCTCTGATTCCACTAGCAAGTGGCTCCATACTCAAGGCAAAAATCAACGGGGACAGCGGGCATCCCTTTCTCATGTCCCTGGTGATTGGCAAGCTGGACGATAATGCCCCGTTACCCCAGAGGGATGTAGATTGGTTCTGGTTGATTGGCATCCCCCGCCTGACGAACCCCTGACCAACCCTGAACCGCTCCAGGACTTCACAGTGGTACCCCAGTCCACTCTGTTAAAAGCCTTGTGGGCATCTAGTGCAATAATCCCCAAGTCTATCCCTGAACACTACCCCACTTCCAGGAGGCTCAAAACCTGCCTCACATTATCATGGGTGCTGCGACCCACAATAAATCCCGTCTGATCACTGCCTATGAGTCCGGAGAGAATCTCCATCATGCGACGGGACAGGATCTTAGAGGAAAGCTTTGAGTCCATATTAGTGAGGGTAATGGGGCGGTAGGAATCACAAAGTATGGGATCCTTGCCTGGCTTGGGAATCAGAACAGTTGTGAAGACACCCTTAGAGGGGGCAACCCTACCAGAGACCATAAAGGAATTAAAGCGATCCACCAAGTGGGTAACCAAGAGAACGCAAAACTAAAAGGGAGTTGTAAATGCATTGGGACCCGGAGCCTTATTCTATAATGTCTTGACAGCCCATTCCACTTCCCTGGTAAGATCAGCACCTCCAGTGATTCCCAGTCCTTAACAGAGAGACTAGCTATTAGCTTTGCCCCGTTGCACCATCCCTGTCCATCGCGTAAGGCTAACACAGTGTTTCGTTTTTGGAGTTTACGCAGCAAGGCTACCAGAAGGTGGTGGGTTCGGTTCCCATTAGCATAATAATACTGTTTTGTCTTCATCATTGCCTGAGCCTTCCTGTCAGCAAGGTGTGCCTCCAGCTTTTTACATGTCCTTCTAAGTTTTCTCAATGCCCTACGGGACCCCAACCTCTGGTGATCCTGTTCTGCCCGACTAACCCCCCCCCCCTTCAAGCCTTAATCTAACTAATTGCTGTTCTCTGGTATAATCTGCAGACCTGTTGATGAGTTCACCCCTAACAACATATTTCATAGCATCCCCCACAATTTCCTGTGAAGGATCTGAGTAATTGGAGATAAGCTCCCCCAACTCTCTAGTTACCACAGGGTCTCTAAGCACCGGATCATATAGTTTCCATGGGCGTCTGGGTCTCTTTGGCCTATCCAAAATTGCCAGGGACAGTGACACCGGGGCATGGTCAGACAGGGTGCACATAGCTATATCCACCCCTTGGATACACAGGTACAATTCACTAGGTATAAGTATGTGGTCTGATCTAGAGAAGCCCCTGTGAACGTGTGAGTGAAAAGAGAAATCCATATCCTCCCCATGAGCCAAGCTCCAAGTGTCAACCAGCCCCAGCTCACAGAGAACCATCCCAAAAGTATTTGCCTGCTTAAAATCTAGCTTAGTAGGAGGCAGAGTCTTGTCCACCAGAGGGCTGCTTACCAGACTGAAATTACCTCCAATCATGACTTGTCCCTCAGCAAAAGGGAGCACCTGATGGAGGAAACTTTCCAGAAATACGTCTTGGCTAACAGTAGGGACACACAGGGAAACCACCGTGAACATACGATCCCACAACAGACCTTAGAGATCGGGATCTGCTCACCCACCAAGATAGCCATTCCCCGCTTTTTCTCCCCCAAGAGGCAACACATTGGTGTGGGAATGCCTTGGCTTTCATTCGCTTCTCATCCTGCGCAAACAGATGGGATTCTTGTAAAAACACCCTGGAGAAAGACATATCCCTTAGTTTGCTTAACACAGACCTCATTTTCATTGGGTAATTCAATCCCTGTGCATTCCAGGTGCCCATCAACACAAGGTCCTCCCCTCCACCTCAACTGCTACATTACCCAACATTTCGCCCCAAATCAGACTGCCCTCCTGTCACCCCAACTCAAACTGCCCTCACGCCAATTTCATCGGTCGAATGTCCGTCCCACAGCAAACATTTGTAAACAAATGCTACCCCACCTCCCGCTGCCTAAACCAACCACGAACCATGCTCAAACATAAGCAAATTCCAGTCATCTGGAATTCCCTCACAGAGCCCGAATTGGAAGGTGGAAAAGACCCACAACCCAAAGAACCCCTCTTCCAGCTCAACCACAAAAATCAAAAACCAAGCACCAGGACCTTATCATCCCAGCCCTCAAGGACAACCCAGCAGGGCCAACTCTGGAGGAGACATCACCTCAGCCCACAAGCCACCACACAGAGCCCCATATTATTGAAACCTTTCTGACCGGCCCCTTTACCCTCCTCCCCTGCCCACTTTCTCCATGTTTGCGAGGGTGCTGGCTCGAGACCCAGGCTCGGTCCGCACTCCCCTTCTGGGCTTTCCCCGCCCCATCTGAATTCAGCAGGCTCTCTGCGTCCTTTAGCGTTCGGACCACACAGCGCTTCCCTTGTAGCACAGAAGGAAAATCCCATCTGTAAGGTACTTCCTTGGTGCGCAAATACTCAGTCAGCAGGCGTAGCACCTTTCGCTTCATCAAAGTCGTTGATGCTAGTTCCTGGTGCACGGAGAGTGACGTGACGTGCGAAAAGAGATGGTCCAGCTGCAGAGATGGTCCAGCTAGACAAGGGTCTATCTGCAGCCATTATATGTTGCTTTAGTTTTAAGAAGTGAACCCGGGACAGCACATCAGCAGGTCTGTCCTGGGCCACGGTGGCACAGGTTCTAACACAGTGATCCTGTCAAGTTCAATCTCTGAATCTTCAGGCACATCAAGAATGGATCGGAAGAGGTCTGCCACAAAGTTAGGTAGGTCTTCATCTCCCACCGCTGAAGAAATTCCCTGGATCTGAATATTATTTCTGGAGGAGCGATTCTCCCCACACTCCTGTTTGTCCTCCACGGCATCACAGCAGGCCTCCAAGGCCTCATGTCAGCTGGAGCGCTCACCCACCTCATAGGACTGCACGCAGAATGTATCCTCCACCTCCGACACCCTGTGCTTGTTTTGTTTCTGTTTGTAACATCTGCGAGGTAGTTCAATAAGGTAAGTGTCCGTCTGTTAAAATGGATTTCTGAACTCTGGCCTAGTGGGCAGAGGTTCAGAAGGCCGGCCTAGTTTCTTGGAACAGGGTAACCTTCTGGACAAGCCAGACCAATCCAAGGTAAAAATGGTGGTGGTAAAGACTAGGTCTCAGGAGGGGTGAGGAGGACTGAAAGACCTCAATGAGCACACAGAGTAAAGGACACTACAAATCACTCCCAGTCAGATGACGATATATATTAAAAATACAAATACATTTATTCAAGGCCTTTCAGTTTCAACACACAGTAATTATCAACCGTAATACTTTTAAATCAATACAATCCTACTAAAATACATATATACAAGACCAACTGGCCTAAAGGATAAAAAGGACAGAATGGGTCCACAACCTGAAAGGAAAGGGAGAAAATAGTGCAAATATACTTTATGCAGTTCTGCAACGTTCAAATCCTAACTGAGAGGCAGACCATTCCCTACGAAGAGAGGAAACTAGCGCTCAATGTACTTTCAAATGCTGGTGCACGCGATAGTGCAGAAGGGTGAAAACGGGGTCTCTTGTAGTGTCTCTAGCAGCTCAGGGGGGTGGGTGAGGTGATGCAGATTAAGTTCCCACTATTCGTGGAGGGTTTCCCCAAGAGGGCAGAACAGGTTCCAGGAGTTGGGAATGGTTCGATAGCTCAGGCTATCTGTGGAAAGGAGAGTGTCCCTCAGGGGACACTCGTGCGTAAAAGTAGATGGAGGCACTAGGGGCCACCAGTAAGGGTTGTAAGTACTCACAACCCCCGGTGTACTCTGGACCAAACTTCGGCAATCGAGTCCACTTCGGTTGCAGGTTCAAATGCAGCAGTTGTGCGGCTCTGTGGCTTTCAGCTGCGAAGTTACAGCATTGATTCCCAAATGGGACAGTGGAGATTTCTCCGCTCCTGGTGGATGGATCAGGCCAGTTTCACTGTAGCAGGCTTCAAAGCACAGAGGGGCACAGCAGCAAGGCACCTGCGAAGTTCATCACCACAGCTGGGTCAGCTGGTCAGCCCACTGGTTGGCCCAGGGACACTTCCGAGAAGGCTTACTTGCAGGGTTTGATGAAGGTGCAGAGAATAGTTGATCCCACTATTCTAATCAGTCGAAGCATCTATGCAGACCTTCTAGTTCGATCAGATGCAGAGAGGTCCAGCAGGATGACAGCGAGCTCAAGGTGTCAAACCTTGCAACGGGTCCCCCAGCAGTTCCTCGACCCGGCTTCTTAGTTTCAGGATACTTGGATCCGATCTTACGTTCAGGTAGAACTCAGGAGATTGACCTAATGTGGGTATTTGGGGCCTTCGCTTATCCAGAATCTCCTTCGTACCAAAACGAAGAGGACCCAATGGGAGATCTGCTCACATACAGGCACACCAGAAGTGGACCAATCACAGACCACGGTGGTCCCAGTCATTCACAGCACACCAAACTCTCTAGCACACAGGATGTGTATTGGAACCAGACAGTCCAGCCCACATCCTGGAAGCACACACACAAGGCATGCAGAAGCCCGCGATAGCTTGGTGTTTCGTGGAAGAATGCATGCCCAAATAAGGACTGCTCTGGGTCGGCTCGACCTGGGGAAGGGAAAGGGTCAAGATGGCCAAAGGACTGGACAAAGAACCTCGTGGCAGGGCCATTGTGGAGCCAGGCCACCTTCCTGTGCCAACCATGGTAAACCTAGTTTGCCTGGCAAGAAAGGGTTAAAATAATGCGAAGAGATAAGCTGCCACCAGCCCTGTCCAAAGCACCTGAAAAGTCCTTTGAGGGAGTCTAGGACTTTTGAAAACGAAAGGAAGACCCAAGTGCACTGTACTGTATCGTACATTGTGCGCTTGGAACATGTTGCAGAAAAGTTGCAACACTGGAAAAGACTAAGGGAAACAAAGTCTCCCAGTACTGACTGTCTTTAAGGTCATGTCAGTTTCCCCATAATAAAGTGAGACAAAGCCCAATGGAGTACCACTGAACGCTGTGCTTCACTGGAAAAGTCAGACTATGGTGTTTAAACAGCAGCTAAAAGTTGGGGGGTACACAACTGCAGGGAAAACTTCACATTAATGGGAATGTTTTTTCCTAACACCGTCCCCCCAAAGTCCCGTTCATCTACCCCTGAACATATTTTTGTTCAACCTACACCAGGGCCACGTGCCAGGCTGGAGGTGTAACAGGTACTCTGACAAAAAAGGGCCAGAATGCATTTTTTCCCATTCACAGCTCTATGCTCTGGGGTCTGTCATGGCAGGATCAGAATCTCCTGTTACAGAAGCCCATGGTGTAGACAGCACATAGCTTTTCCCAATCCCCTCCCCCCACCCTGAGCACAACAGCCCAATCAAAATCTGTTGCTCAGTCTAACAAAAATATTACCTTCGGTAATCAAAGAACTCAGTCATCTCCCTTCTTCATCCAAGACACTGTGCTCTTTCTCTATCTCTTTTGGTTCAGTTAGCAGGCAAGGAATTATGTGGGGTATACACTCTGCCAGGCATGATTCCGCCAAAACAAAATCAAATTTTCTTTGCCAAAATAAAATCTAAAAAATATCTTTCAAGTTTGTAAGAGAAGGTGGACCAAGAGTTCTAGGACTTCTGCTTTCAGACTGTATCTCCTTCAAGTGTCAGTTCCAAAAACCGAATAATTCCACAACTGTGACTGCTACTGTGTCGGCATCACCACAATGTTATTATAATTATGACTAAGGGTTCCGGTTTCATGTTATTTATTTTTATGCCATTTCCATCTGTATTTATCCATATTTATTTTGTGCCCTTTTCTGTATTCATCCACATTTATTGTGTCATATAAACAGATAATTCGCAACCATTATTTTGCTGCATTTATTCATTTATTCTAATAAAAAAATGCATTTAATAAAGCACCAAAGCAGCCAAATAGGAAAGAAATGCTAGCTCAATTTCTTCCATAAGGACAAACGGTTAATCCTGTGACTGCTGCTGCTGCCTTAAGATATATGCTGTCAGCAATTTAAAGAACTTTAATACTATTTTTTATACAACTTTTACACTCTCCATGTTGCCAATTTGCAATGCGATTGGCCCGCGATGTATGAGTGACATCATAGAGAACCAGACAGAAAGACCTGTTTTTCCATTTTTATAAATAAATACAGTCAGAAAGCAGTTTGATTTCCGTCTGTATTTATCTGTAAAAATCAGTAAAAACGGAAATGTGTAAGCCTTAATTATAACCCTCATGGATACAATACTTAACGTTACAACAATACTGCCCTAAAGCCGTATATATTGTAAAAAAAAAATAAAAAGGGGGGATTTCATACCTGTCGTGGTTGAAGGTTTTCAATGCTAGCACATGGTCTGTCAGCACTCTCATTGTTCTGAGATGTGCATACCATCATATTATGTAAGCCATGTGCGAAGGCATAAACAGCCAAATATGTATGGTAGGTGTACCTGAGATTATTGAAGTCAAAGAGAAATGGGTCCAAGTTAGCTACTTGTTCTGTTCCAGTGCAGAAAATGGCCTTGCTATCTATTTGACCTCCTTGACTCCAACTGCTGTTTGTGTCTTTCCAATTGCAGCCAAAGACTTTCTCCCAAAAAGGTTTAATAAAGATGTCATTTGGAGATGAGGTGGGGCGAATATTGTGCACAAACTCTTGAAATCCATGAATCTCAGCAACATGAAAAACAAGTGCTATGGTGCCATTCAACCACTCCCAAGCCTGTTTTGTGAAGAGGTCTGGAGTGATACGAAAGTTGGTGGCTCCCACCCAGAGCTTTCCAGGTAGTTTCTCTTCTGCAGCCTTCTCAAGAATCGGTACCATAAAACTCACATGACTGTAGATCACAATAACGTTTGCTGTTGATCTTCGTAATAGATCCACAAGGTTCTGGACTCTGCCTTTGGAATAATGTAAGGACACCTTTTCTGAGAAGGCAATGCATTGCCCCCTCTTCTGTATCTCCTCCTTGAGCAGTTCACTCCCCAAAGTGCTTGTGTATTCATCTGAAGCTAAGATTCCAACCCAATTCCAGCCAAAATGGCTCAGAAGACTTGCTGTGGCGTAAACTCCCATCACATCACTGGGAACAGTCCTTAAAAAGGAAGGAAAGAGATGTTTGTTGCTGAGAGTTGACAGGGTGGTGCCGTAGCTGATCTAGAAAGAAGGACACAACTTTTAGATAATTTGTCAGTATTTGTGTCCCATCAGTTTAGCATAACGCATTGCAAGACTCCATTTTTGGAAATATCCCACAACATCTTCATCCAAGTGAGTTAAGAGTTCCACTATTTATATTCTGTTTGTATTTATGCTGTTCTGAAACACATACAATGATAAACACTGGGGCCAGGGCAAACATACAAGTGGAGAGCTTTCCAGCATGGAAGTGATTGGGAAGGTGGGTGATCCACAGAGGAGGTTGTAGACAGTGCCACTGGCATAGACATTAATTTTATCACACGAGGCAAAAGAGGAACGGGGAGGGCCCAAGAGGAGGCTTGTGAAGTAGTCAAGGCAAATGGGTACCAGAGTGCAGGTGGCTGTTTTAGCGGAGTGCTAGTTGAGGAGAGGACATTGTTTTCTTATGTTTAGTAGGCTGATCTTTGAATCAGTACCTGTAGAGGTGATGAAATGTTAAAGCTGTGGATCTCTGTTGAAGGTTGCAAGCCTTTTTAAGGTGGTAAGTGATTGGGGGAAAGGATTTTGGTGTGAGTAGGAGAGGTGAGGCATTAAGGGAAAGGCGATAGATGACTTTGGTGTTGGAGGAGTTGAGCATTAGACAGTAAAATGCCATCCAGTGACTGGTGGCTGAGAGGAAGTTGCAGATCCTCAGGGAAAGGTTCACGGTAAAGGTAGAAAAACAGGAGAAGATTTGAGTGTCGTCAACAAATAGGTGGAGGAGATGAGTTTGCAGACATGGGACATGTAAAGGGTAAAGAGTAGAGGGGTAAGGGCATAGACTTGGGGCACTCCCATTGGGAGGAGGGTGGTATGAGAACTTTCCTTAATCCAGGAGATAGTAAAGAGTCAGTCAAATAGGTAGTAGAAGACACTCAATGAAAGTGCATTTTCTTGGATGCCAAGGTTGTGGATGATCAGAAAGAGAGAGGGGTCGCTGACCGTTTCAAAGGCAGCAAGAACAAGAAACATCAGGATGGTGGAGAGTTTGAGGTGGTTAGGAGAGGTAAGAACATTTCAGACATGGGTCATAGCTGTTTCAGTGGAGTATTTATGCTGCAAAATCATGACTGAAGAGGGTTGGAAAGTTATTTGGTTTCCACACTCTTGGTATTCTGAGTAGTTGGGTATAAGTGAGACAGGCCCATAGTTGTCAGGACTGTTTGAGTCCACATAGGGCTTACTGAGGATATGGAGAGCAGTGACTGTCTGGAAGCAGTGTGGGAGGTTTCCATTAGAGAGGGATAGGTCAAAGAGGGTTGGGAGCTGCCGTTTGGACAGGAGTTTGATACTCCCCTAGGCCGACTCATGCCTTCATCCTTCCTAGGTCAATAATTGAGTACCATAAATAATTATGGTAATTAGTAACACTTGTTTTTAACTCTCTGAACTGGAATTTCTGGTATGTTTTGTGCCATAGATTGAGCCAGGTAGGGAACACACAACAAGAGTTGGCTGGTGTCAAGTTTAATGGGCTTTACGTAGTGTAGGGGATAACTCAGGAATCGAAAAAACAGGTAACAAATTAACCTAAGTTAAGCTTGCTTCAGTGGGCATTCCTCTCTCTATGCCCTCTTTGCTGTTCATGACCGACTCTCAGGGGGAGCATCTAAATATAATACTGAGTTGCTTACAAAGTCCCACTGGGCTGCCTCTTTTTGGTCCTGATTCAATGTGCAATCAACGACCATACTGTTGTCTTTTGGTTGTTGGTTTCACAGGGCTCCTGAACCCTTGTTGATTGAGTACAATACTCAGGCCTCTATGGCCATCCTGTCCTGGGCTTGGGGAAACATCAGAAGAACTCCTGTAGAAGCTCAAGATGTGGCTGTACCTCTGCAGCTCCAGGCTTGTGGTCAACAGTTTCAGAGGTGGGATTAGGGGGTTCCCTAGCTGCTGAATGGCTCTCTGCTCTAAAGTCTTGGTCCCAGGGTGGCCCCTCACAGGCTCCTCCTAATATACACACTTTGACTCCTGTGATATTGCACCTTCTCGCACCACCTCCAGTTGGCTCTTGTTTCCATCCTGCTAGAACCTCCTCATTCTCTCTCTCCATAAGAGGTACCTGTCTTGCTCCAGTCTCCTAAATTAAAGTGATTGTATCTCTTCCTCTAGTTGCTCTTATTCCACCACTGATGTTAAAGGCCTTCATGTTCTCACTCCCTATGTTATGTTGCTTCTTTGATAGTTCTCTACCTTCATACTGTGCACCCTTTCTCCATTTAGATGACACCAGTCATCCCACCTCTACATAACTCTTTTCTTCCTGATAATAATACCCGTCCTCCCTGTTGGAAGCTCCAACCTCCTTGATAAACTTCCTTAACCCTTTCTCAACTCTTTTTCTTTCTCTGATTGTCTGCCTTCTCCACGCCCCAACATCGCTCTTTCTTCTAATGGTAAGCATCTTGTGTTACAACCTCCTCCAAAAATATTTCTCCCTCTGATAGTCCATCTCCTCCACTCCCCAACAATTCCAAGTAAGTGTCTAACTCTAGCGACACTCCCGTCCCCTGCACACCATCAAAGCTGAACAAATCAGTCAGAAAGAATTCATAAACAGAATCAAAGTATATATTTGTATATTTGTGAACAGTTGCAAATTAACAAAAGACATTAGTGTATATCATACATAACATTCTTATAGTAAATAAATCAAGAAAAATTGAGAAAAATGTGCAAGGACGGTTGTTGCCCTGTGAATGACAGGGGAACATTTCAGGGTAATGACCCCTTCATCCGGAGCAAAAAGTCTGTAAGGTATATGCAGAGAAAACATTTCCTAATTCCCAGGTTTCCAAGCAAGTTCAATCACTTAATGAAGAAACTTGGGTAAAACACTTTACTAAATCATTTGCAAGTTTAGAGGATGTGGTTTTCATATTAAATACAAGGCCAAACTGGAGTGATGTCATAGAGATTGAGGCAGATCTGATTTTGACCTTATTGCTAGAAGCAAACGTTCAAATGCCCCAGGTCCCGATGGGCTATCAAATTTGACATTAAAATCCAACCCTTATTTATGGTCTAAAATATTGCTGACTTTATTTGAGCATATTTTAAAAATCCAGGTTATTCCTCACACATGAAAATGTGCTATGTTCATCTTGATTTTTTAAGGGGAGGGTGGTAGATTTCAACCAGTTAATTACCGTTCTATTTCATTATCGGACTCATCCAATAAAATCTTTGCCAGCATAATTTGTAAAGAGTTACATCGCTGGACAAGTAATTCTGGCTGCAAGCACTTGTTTCAATCTGGTTTTAAGAAAGGGGTTGGGATATCCCTAAATAGTTTTATATTGATGCTATTTGCAAAGCAATCAAGAGTTCGTAGTAGATCCACTTATTTAACGTCCCTGGATATCTCTAAGACATTTGACTGTGTGATCCGGACTAGACTTTGGCAAAGAATTTTGTGATGTCATCTTTGATGTCCTGGGGGTTAGCTTTAGCAGTGCATGGTGGTGGCGCGAGTTATGGTTGCTTAGCTTACCATAACCAGCGAATTTCAGGAGTTTTTCGGATTTACTTGGAACCATAACGTCCCTTTAACAATGTTTTTTTACTGAATTTCATAGGTTTTTAGTAGCGCAACTTAACCATAACGTCCCTTTAACAAAGTTTCTTTTACTGAATTTCATAGGTTTTTAGTATAGCAACTTAACCATAATGTCCCTTTAAATGGATGAAAGCCATTAGCACCCTAGGTCCCCAAAGCGGGCACCTGGGATGCTAAAAAAAGATTTTTCTTCCCACACCGGGATGCCTCTGGCGTCCCGGTGTAGGAGGAAAATCCTTTACCAAGATGGCCACCATGGAAAGGGAAGGCAGGGTTGCATACAGGGCCCCTCTTCGCTTTCCATGGCAGCCTACAGAAGGCAAAAAGAGAACTCTATGACCATATTACCAGAAGCACATTTTTCTTTCTTTTGAAATCTATACCAATTTCGAATAACTTTACCACAAAGACATTCCCAGGAGGGCATGGTCACTTTAACCCCATGTTTTGTCCCTCATGGTCATGGCCAGTAGCCAAATTGTCCAGATCATTACCTTATTATATGACCCGGACAATGTGGCCACTGCCCATGGCCACAGGCTACACCTCAGTCACCAAAAGTATATCACTATTTTTTTGTACCTACATTATGACACTGGTCAACAAATAAAACACAGGCACATTTGCAAAACCATGCTTTCAGGTCCTTCTCAATGCTCCTTACACAAGTTTGCTGAAAATCCACCCATGTTTTATTTTTTCAAAAGTGTCAAATATATGCACAAACTATCGTCATATAACCTAGCCCCCACTTGACAAAATCCATTCAGACTTTACGAAAACATTTATATATAGATCTACAATCTTTTTGCAAACCTTTGTGTAGATTTGTCAAATGGCACCACATTAATAAGCCTTTACAATATTTTGGGATCCCCGCTCTAATTTTGCCCCTCTTGACAAAATCCCACCAAACTTCCAAAATCATTTATATCTATAGGCGTTATCAGTTTCCCAAATTAAGTGTAGATTCGTCAAATGGCACATCATTTATAATCTTTTACATCATTTTGGGACCCCCCTCTAGTTTTGCCCCTCTTGACAGAATCCCACCAAACTTTGCCAAGAGCGGGTGAAGTAGTTGCACGTGTGCGCGGTTTTCGTTTGCTCGTGTCACTAACTCTGCTGCGGTCTTCACTGATACGTGTTTCTTGCAACGCGTGTGCACAGACTTCTCTGCTGCGTGAAATCTCCTATGCGCGTGCGCTTTGCAACGTGAACTCTTCTACGTGTGAGCGTAGTCTACACCGCTATGTGCTTCCTTCAGCACGTGGACGGGGTCTTCGCAGCTACGAGTTTACCACAACGCATGTGTGTGGTCTTCGCAGCTACGTGTTATCTACAGCACGTGCGCGCGGTCTTCACAGCTATGTGTTTTCCACAGTGCGTGCGCGCGGTCTTCACAGCTATGTGTTTTCTACAGTGCATGTGCGCGGTCTTTGCAGCTATGTGTTTTTCACAGCGCGTGTGTGCAGTTTTCACTGCTACGCGTTTTCCATTAATGCCTATGCCCGGTCATCATTTCTACATGTTTTTCTTCAACAGCGTGGGTGAGCTCGGATTCATCTGTTAAGAGCGCGCGTACGGGTTTGAAAAAGATACACCGATAGGCGCTTCATTCAATGAGTGTGCACGGTCTTCTCAGCTACGTGTTATCTACAGTGCATGTGTGCGGTCTTTGCAGCTACGTGTTATCTACAGTGCATGTGTGCGGTCTTCGCAGCTACGTGTTTTCTACAACGCATGTGCGTGGTCTTCGCAGCTATGTGTTATCCACAGCGCGTGTGCACAGTTTTCACTTCTACTTGTTTTCCGTTAATGCCTGTGCATGGTCATCATTTCTGAGGGTTTTTCTTCAACGCGAGTGCGTGTTCGGATGAGGTGCGTGTGAGTTCGGATTCATCTGTTAAGAGAGCACGTATGAGTTTGAAAAAGATACACCGATACATGCTTCATTCAACCTGTGTGTGCGGTCTTCTCAGCTACGTGTTTCTACAGCACGTGTGCGTGTTCTTCACAGTAACGTGTTATCTACAGCACGTGTGAGCGGTCTTCGCAGCTCTGTGTTTTCGACAGCGCCTGTGCGTGTTCGGATGAGGCACGTATGAGCTCGAATTCATCTAATTTCTGCGTGTTTTTCTTCAACGCGTGTGCGTGTTCGGATAAGGCGCGTGTGAGCTCAGATTCATCTGTTAAGAGCGTGCGTGCGAGTTTGAAAAAGATACACTGCTACGTGCTTCCTTCAACTCGTGTGCGCGGTCTTCTCAGCTACGTGTTCTCTACAGCGCATGTGCGTGGTCTTCGCAGCTACGTGTTATCTACATCGCGTGTGTGCGGTCTTCGCAGCTACGTGTTTTCTACAACGCGTGTGCATGGTCTTTACAGCTGCATGTTATCTACAGCGCGTGTGTGCGTCTTCGCAGCTATGTGTTTTCTACAGCGCATGTGTACGGTCTTCACTGCTACGTGTTTTCCGTTAACTCCTGTGCACGGTCATCATTTCTGTGTGTTTTCTTCAACGCGTGTCTGTGTTTGGATGAGGCGCGTGTGCGAGTTTGAAAAAGAAAGTGCCTGTGCGTTTTGACTGGCGCTGTATATTTCAGTAGCGGGTGAAGTAGTTGTGCGCGTGCGCTTTACCACATGAACTCTTCTATGCGTGAGCGTGGTCTACACCGCTACTTGCTTTCTTCGTGTTCGGATGTTTTTTAGTTAACACGTTTTTTTGCTTCTTGCAGCCATATTCCATCCCATCCTCCTCACCCTTCACCTCTCCAAAGATTATTTGATAAGTTTGACGAGTGCAATGTTGTGTTTTTTTAATATGTTTTACCGCGATGTCCGCGGACACTGGGCACAAATCCAAGATGGTGGGCGTCTCCAAAAATCTGACGCACTTCACGCTTCACCCCAGCCAATCAGAGAGCACGTCACATGTCCGCGGACATGACGCAAGCCGCTTGGCCAATCCGTGTCCTGTCCGCGGAACGAACAGGGAAGTGTCTCTGCGGAGCGGACATAGATATCACTCATTTTTTTTGCCTTATGTTTTGGTCATTTAAAAAAAACAACTGGATGGCTTTACACCAAATTAACAAAAGCAATCTTACGGGACCAAGCCGCTGCTCCTGCTGCAAATTTGGTGAATATCCGTCCAGCGGTTTGGGCTGTACGCATGAGCAAAGTTTTTTCCTATTATGTCTATGGGAAAAAAAGATGATTTGGGACCCCCCTATAACTTTGCCCCCCCTGGACCAAACGTCACCATACTTTGCAAATCAATTCAGAGTGGGCCATATACCTTTTTTGCAAAGCCTGGTGAGGATTCGTCCAGGGGGAGCGAAGTTATAAGTCGCCAAAAAAGTGCTCTTCCTATGGGATTAGCAACTTAACCATAACTACACAGCCACTACTGTGGCTGTGTATATATATATATATATATATTCACTGAAAAAACTTTGTTAAAGGGACATTATGGTAAACCTGCACTAATAAAAACCTATGAAATTCACAGAAAAAACTCTGTTAAAGGGACGTTATGGTTACAAGTAAAACCGAAAAAAACCTCTGAAATTCACCAGTTATGGTAAACTAAGCAACCATAACTCACGCCACCACGTGCACTGCTAAAACTAACACCCAGGACATAAAAGATGACATCACAAATGTCATTGATGACATCACTGATGACATTACATATCTGGGCCACTTGTTTTTGTTCACTGACATATCTAGGCCAGGTGGTTTTGTTCACTGACAGTCAGAAGATTAAAATGCAAAAGGTGCTTTATGTCTAGACGTTAACTTTGTCATATGTTCTTAAAGTACTTTCCTTAGGGTTTGTTCTCAGCTCATGGTGCACATACATGGGACAATAAGCAGGCCTCAACACACAATTCATTTGTGCACATGAAGATGAACTTTAATGTTATTAAAATGTTCTGGTGATGCTGTTTCTTTCTTCCTTACTTTAGTTTCCCTGTATGTGCCTCTGATGTGTATGCATTGTGGGTCTTCATATATATTGTTTGTACTAGCACAAGTGTGTTGTATGTCTTGAATTGTTAGTTGTTATTACATGTTTAACATTACTCAAAACTCTGATAAGGTAGCATTCTTTATTTTACTATCCAAAATTACAAGATTAGAAAGGTTGTACTTCTATGGTGCAGCCATTGCCTATGTTTATGTATGATTAGGTTCCTGTATTAACAAAAACACTACAAAATAATGTTTTGTTTAGATGTGTACATTCTTTAATAGATTAAGTAGTTCATGATAGGTCTCCCGATCACCCCTGACATCTTGTTACCAACGTTATAAACACAAACCCTTTTAGGGACTTTTCATCAAAATTAATTTCATATGTGATGTCATCAATGGTATTTGTGATGTAATCTTTAATGTCCTGGGTGTTAGTCTTAGCAGTGCACGGTGGTGGTGCGAGTTATGGTTGCTTAGTTTACCATAACTGCTAGATTTCTAAGGTTTTTCAGTTTTACTTGTAACCATAATGTCCCTTTAACAAAGTTTTCCAATGAATTTCATGGGTTTTTACCAGTGCATGCTAATTTCCGACAACTTACTGATATCATGCAAACCCCAATATAGCAACATTTCTGTCCAATTTACAAAGTTTCACTTTAAAACTCTGCTATTTCCCACCTTTTAGCATCATTTTTAACACTTCTATACACTTTTTGCAACTTTTCCCACTGTTTTTGTGCCTGTCGATGTTCACAAACGCCTGACGTCATCGCAGACTTTTAAGACAGTGTCATGTAACCGCACGCGCGCGGCATGATGATGTCTCCGCGAACACGTCTGCACTTTGCGATCGGGTCTGTGCTTCACCGATGTACCAATCTAGGTGCTTTCAAGCTCTAACCTTTCCCCTTGCACAGCTCCTACACCTATTCTTACTCATTATCCATTCACAATCTAGTACAGAGCACATACTTGGAAGAATATTAGCAGAACTGCTATTTATCTTATAAATTGCATCAGCTATTGCCATTCCTCCTCCCCAAGAGCCACCACCATTACCAGCTGGAGGAACTACACAACAAAAAAAGCACAGTACTTCCAAAGACAATGAAGAGGACCAAGAAGAGGAATTACCTACCTCTGCCTACCTTTGCCACTGTTGGGAATGCACCAAAGTCTAAAGCTACCAAAGTGAAATGCACTGAGTACAATTGTACTCAGTCGCAAACTACCTGGACAGTACTCCTACGGGACCACCTCCATGCGCCGCCACACCCAATCCAACCACTGCAATGCTCTCAGAAAGGCTGTACCTTTCTTAGCAAGTAGTGGGCTGTCTTCCTCCACCTAATCTTCCTCAACCAGTACTGTAACCACACACCCTTCTTCTGTGGGACACAAAATCCCACCAACTACCTTGCAAGTAATACAAGAGACTATTGATCCATATCTTCCGAAGACAACAGTCCTTTGTATAAACAGCAACACACCACTCTGCAGAGGGGGAACAATTTCGAAGGGCTTTTGAAGCTGTACAAGCATGAGAAACACTGCCCCTATCTTAGATGTAACACACATGCTACATCTTTCCCTGTCCACCTCCCCGTCCATATTAGTGCTTCGGTATCTTTCCCTCCCCACCTTACATTCTAACCTCTCCTGCAAAAAATGAAATAATTTGAAAACAACAAAAAAAGGTTCCTTTAGGAATTTAGGAACCGCCATTCAGTTAAAAAATAGAACTAAAAAAAAATCTTATAGACTCCATCTACTTTACATTTCTCAGTAAAGTACACAGACTCAATAAGATTTTCAAACATTTCCATTAGCATTGTGTTTCATGCTAATGAGAGTAATGTGGCGTTCATCCCCTGTTCCAGGGACTGTAACGGGGATAACGGCCCATCAGCCCAAGTTATCGGCCCAAGCGAAGTGAGGGCGGGAAACGAGGGCTCTGGACCGTCATCCCCTGTTCCAGCCCCTGCAATGAGGGATGAAGGCTATTAGCACCCGAGGTTGCTAAAGCGGTAACCTTGGGTGCTAAAAAAAAGGATTTTCTTCCTACACGGGATGCGCACAACGTCACACTGTAGGAAGGGAAATCCTTTTCTGAGAAGGCCACCATAGAAAGGGAAGGTGGGGCTCCATACAGAGCCCCTCTTCCTTTCACATGGCGGCCTGCAGAAGGCGAAGAGAGAACCCTATGACCATATTACCACAATTACATTTTCTTTCCCTTTTTCGAGCCTATCCCAATTTTGAAAAACGATACCACATAGCCAGTCCCTGGTGGACATAGCCACTTTATCCACATTGGTCGTCCCTCGTGGTCATGGCCAGTAGCCAGATTGTCCGGGTTATGACCTTATGCCATGAGCCGGACAATTTTGCCACTGCCCATGGCCACAGGCTATACCTCAGTCACCAAAGGTATATCACTATTTTTTGTACCTACATTATGACACTTGTCAAAAAAGAAAATAGTGACACATTTGCAAAACCATGCTTTCAGGTCCTTACTAATGCTCCTTACACAAGTTTGCAGGAAATCCGCCCAGGTTTTATTTTTTCAAAAGTGTCAAAATGGACATACATACAATAGTCATATAACTTAGCCCCCACTTGACAAAATCTATTCAGACTTTGCACAAACATTCAAGGTTGGGTCTCTAATCTTTCTGAAAACGTTTGTCTACATTCATCAAATGGCAACAAAGTTATAAGCCATCTAAAAATGTAGCCCCCTCTCGACAAAATCACACCAAACTTTGCAAAAACATGTATATCCAGATCTAAACTCTTTTTGCAAACATTTGTGCAGATTCGTCAAATGGCACTATACATTTATAAGCCTTTACAATATTATGGGACCCCCCCCCTCTAATTTTGGTCGCTCATGGCTAGTTGAGTGTAGGCTGAAGAAAGGGCAATTTAAAAATTGGGATTCAAATATATGCTTACCAGTATGTTGTCAGTACTGTTCTTTGATCCGTTCTCATCCGTGATCTGTGACCGCCATCTTTAAATGGTACATGTCGCAATGTTGTAACTTGTGATGGCATTTACAAAAAAATAGCCTACATGATGGTGCTGGACTGATCTAGATTCATGTGCCCTAATATGTTGTACCTCTTCCTATAGGTTTTAAAAAATAATTGTGCTCACACGCACGGATGCTCGAACAGTTTCGAGTTGGCCCGCCATCTTGGAGGTCCTAAATGAAGTCGTGCTGTATGCAACGAAAAAGATAACATGATGACAAGTGATGAGGTGAAAGAAACCCCCAAAGCTGTTAGGTGAATGATGTTTTCGATGTTGCATTGTGCCACCATGTAGTGCCGTGGTGTGCAACAATGAAGGTGACATGGCAGCAATTAGACGATCAAGTTTGAAAGAATATCATTAGATGGATGATATTGTGAGTACTGCGAGGTGCCGCACTATGTTGTATTTAAGCTAGTGAGCTGGTACGATTCTTGGTAAATGCAATATTGGTATATTTGTTTTAGGTGAGCTGATTCCTACATCACTACAAGTGATTCAAGACATATGCTTATTTGGCTATAATATATTTTTGCTGATGAGCTTGATACGATACTGAGTAGGTTAGTGGACTATCATAGAAAAGTGGGGAAGAGGTGCTAAGGATACTACAAGGTGCCACAATCAAATAGATTGGGTATGTTTTGCTTGAGTGAGCTGACTCCTTAGTTACTGTGAATGGTGCAAGGTATTTGCTTATATATCTGTGTTGTAATTTGGCTGGTTTGCCCATATGGTGCTGAAGAGGTAGGTGTGGATTCGTGGAGGAGATGAGGAAGAAGCGCTACATGGAGTATTGAGTATAAGTGTGAGTTAACCGCAAAAAAGAATGCGTTAACAGCAGGAGATGTAGTTAATTATGTTGTTTATAGGAAATTAAATAGCTCTTGATCTGAGTTTAGACTGGTATTGCAGGTGTCCATAAGGCAAATCCAACGTGCTTCTTGTTGTTTTAGTAGGAGTTCAATGTTACCTCCTCTAGGTGGTGGTTTGAGTTTAGTTATGCCAAAGAATTTGAGATCTTTGATTTGTGCTGTTTGGTGAGTTTCGAGAAAATGCGTTGCTATGGGTGATTTCGTGTCTTGGTTTTTGATAGCTCTAATGTGTTCACTGATCCTTGTTTTAAGTTGTCTTATTGTGCTTCCTATGTACATTTTGTTGCACAGGCAAATGATGGCATAAATAACAAATTTGCTGTTACAGTTGATGAGTTGCTGGATAGTATATATGGTTCCATTCGGTTTGGTAATGGTGGTTCTTGCGTTGTCTGAATATTGGCAAACTGAGAATTGACCACATGTGTAGCTCCCTTGAAGTGGTTTCTGTAGCCACATAGCATGAGTATCTGTGTTTCCTGTAGTTGATTTGTTGAGAAAGTGGGAGGGACTTAGTTCGTCTTTCAGATTCCTTGCTTTCTTGAATGTCAAGGTGGGTGTGTTTCAAGTATTTTTTGTAGATCCAGGTCAGATCTTAGAATATTCCAATTTTTCTTAAGAATCTTTCGAATGATTTTGTTGTTTGAACTGTGGGTCGAGATGAAGGTGGATTTGCGTTCCTTGTTGTCAGATATTTCATCTTTTTTGGATCTGACTTGTAACAGTGATTGTCGAGTTCCTGTGAGTGATTTGTGGTAACTTTTGTTGACAAGTGTTGGGGAATGTCCTCTTTGTTTGAAGTTGTCCATTGTTCGAGCTGCATGTTTGGAAAACTCATCTTCCTTGGTACAGTTCCTTTTGACTCTCAAAATTTCGCCAAGTGGTATATTGCGAATCACGTGTTGTGGATGGTTGCTGGATGCGTGAAGCACGCTATTGACTGAGGTTGGCTTGATGTAGAGTGTGGTATTGATCATATCATTGTCAATGTAGAGTGTGATGTCCACAAAACTGATGATGGTTTGGCTATATTCTGTTGTAAGTTTAAGATTATAGGTGTTCTTATTGAGATATTGAAAGTATGCCTAAAATGATTGTATTGTTCTGTTCTATATTAGAAAAATGTCATCAATATAGCGGGCCCAAAATATAATGTTATTGAGATGGGTGAATGATGGATGTTGCCACACAAATTCAAGTTCATAGTGGCCCATGTACAGATTGGTGTATGGAGGGGCATATTTTGCGCCCATTGCTTTTCCTTGGGTTTGCCTGTACAAAAATGTGTTGAATGTGAATATATTGTTCTGCAGCGTGAATTTCAGCATCTCAAGAATCATATTGTTGTGATCATGGAATGAAACAGGGCAGGATTTCAAGAAATATTCGGTATTGGTAAGTCCCTTATCATGTAGTATACTGGTGTACAGTGCTGTATCGTTCATTGTAATTAACCAGTAGTTTTTGTCCCATGGTATGGTTTCAGTTAACTGTATGATGTGGGTGGTGTCTCTGATATATGAAGAGAGTGAAGTTGCCAAGGGTTGTAACTGGTGGTCTATGTATTCTGAGATGTGATCTGTGATGGATCCAATTCCATTAATAATGGGCCTGCTCGATGGTAGGTTGGTACATTTTTTATGGATTTTAGGCAAAAAATATATGGTCGGAATGACTGGGTGTGGTACTTTCATGTATTGGTATTCATCTTCTGTGAGGAGTGACTGGTCTTTCCAATAGCTGCTCATTGATTTCCATTTTTCTCCTAGCTTGATGAATGGATTGGCATTGAGTTATTCATAGCATTTTTTGTCTTTCAGATGTTTTGATGCCATTTGTATGTAGTCACTTGTTTTCAATAGCACAATGTTACCTCCCTTGTCGGATGATTTAGTAGTGATATCATTGTTGTTTTTGAGTTCTTTAAGCGCTTTCATTTGTGCAGTTGTTAGATTGAACCGATGTCTATACTTTCTGTTGCTGGCGTTTGTGTTGAGATAGATATCCCTATCTATAGATGTCTCTATTGGAACATCCTCCCAATGCCACTCAAATCTACCTCTAACCATCTGGCTTTTAGGAAAGCTCTGAAGACTACTTTATTCTAGTTGTCCTGGCTCTTTATTGTCTTTCTTGGCCAAGCAGCCCCCTCACTAGCGCCATGATGCCTTTGGACGACCATGCGCTCTACAAATTCAGGTAACATAACATAACATATCCTTTAATTCTTTTTGGAACACTTTGAAAAAGTGTGTTGATTACATTCTCTGGTGGTAATGTTGGCATGAAGGTTGATTTGTCTTTTAGTTTAGTGTTCATTGCTAGACCTGTTTCAATGTTCTGCTCTTCTAGAAATCTTTCCATTGTAAACTGGTCGTTTTCTTCTGTGATGTTGATCAGGTCTAGTGTTTTCTCTACATGATCTACAGACAATTCTGATGGTACAGGTGGAATTTCTGGGATTTTTTCATGACTTCTAGGTTAGCAAAAAAAGTTTCAGTTTTAATTTCCTGCAGAATGTGTAAAGGTCAACGGTTGTCATAAAGTAGTCATAATTTTGTTTGGGACAAAAGTTGAGTCCCATATTCAGTGCTTGAATGAATGGCGTAGAGAGAGTTCTTCTCCTGTTAGGTTGATGACTAGGTTTTGCGTTGGGGTAGTCGGTTTTGAGAGAGAGTTTGTACTCCTGTTTTTTCTTGATTGTTTGTATTTCCCTCCTCTCTTGCCACGTTTTGTTCTGGTTGTGGAATCAAAGTAGGATTTCTGATGTTGGATGTTCTTTGATCATTTCTCATTAATTTTTGTTGTTGGAATTCCTCTAAAAAAGAGGAGCCTTGTTTGGTGGTTTGTATTTCTTTGCTGGTGGTGGGAGTTTCTTTAGTTGGCTGTGTAGGTTGTGCTGAACTTCTGTCTTCGAGTTCACTGTCACTAACGGTATCGGTGTCAGATGATGCAGGAGTGGCTGATGGTTTGCTCGGTGTGGTAAAATTAGGTGTTTGTCCTCTGGTTTGAGCTGTTGGTCTTTTGTTGAATGTGTAAACTCTTTTGAATTTATAGTCTAACTCGTCACGTAGGAACTGTGTCTGTTTTTTAATTTTGATTTCTGTGGAATATTTGTCGATTATTTCATCCAGAATCTCGTAATTTTTGAAAGTGTCTCCGGAATGTTGAATTTTTCTATTTTTTCTTTGGTCTGAGTTATTTCCTGTATAAGTCGTATATGTTTGACTTTTGCATAATTGATCAGTCTATGCATCATTTCATTTGAAGTGGTGGTGAGAAGCTGTTCCCAATCCAAAATTTCTTCAATATCGTTGTCTTCAAATGGGGGAAAAATGCAGACTCTAGGTCCGCGTGGTATGTGTCCAATTTGGAGATATTTGTCTAGTGATTTAATTTCCCAACAGCAGGCTAATTCCTGTTTCAGAAGTTTTTCTTGTGTCTGAAATAATTTCCTCAATGAAAGATTGTTTTCTCCTGGAGCTGCTACTGGATTTTCTGATAGTCCTGAAAAAATGTATTCTGCTTCTTCCTGTCTCTGTTCGAAATTTCTAAGCATAGTTCATTTTTTTTCCAAATTAACTTGTGGTTTATTTTCAATGTGGGGGCTGCCCACTGTTTGAGAAACTTTTGTTGTAAAGGGACTATCAGCCTTTTAGAACAGCGCTGACGCCCCGAGGTTGATAAGTAGAGAAAAACCCTAATCTAGGTGAACAGAGATGCTGCAACTGAGGGTTGCCACAGAGGCTGACCTGTGCTCGAACAGAACTGAAACTAGAAGTCCCAAGGTTGTGCTTCTCTGATATGTAAATGATAGATTCAAACTTGTACTTTTTAGAGATCTGTTGAATTTTATTATTCTGTAGTGTTTAGCACACAAAAAAATTAAAAACAAATAATACAAAGATATAGTTAATTCACTATTTCATTTAACAAACAAGAAAAAGAACCCAAAAGTTGTGCAAACTGGTCAGTTTGTATCTTAATGTTCAATTAGTCACAACTCTTTTTTGTTAATGAAATTCTTTTCAGTCTCTTATTTGAGTCGACTTTGTTCCAAACACTTGGTTGGTCTCCTTGATGTTTGAAAAGTTCCTTGAATTTAGAGCAAAGTGGGATGCGTATTGAATAGAGGCTTGATTTCCTTATTGCTTTTGCACAAAGACAGTGAAAACAAGCCAGCAGAAAGAACAAATGAAAGAAAAAAAGGGGGCCACCCTCATACAACCCAAAAAAAGCTGAAGATGTGATTAAGGAGCTGGCGTGTGCAAAGGGTAGATGCCAGAAACGTTGAGATCAGTTAACCATGTGCCGCATCAAACAAGAACGTTCTCAAACGCTTCTTGAAAATAACTGTTGAGTCACTGTCAACAAGATGTTTAGGCAGATAATTCATAGGGAGGGAGCCCAGAGGTTAAAACTGGCACCACCAATTTTCTTCAAAGGAGAGCATGGTTGTACCAAGCAGATGGTGTCATTGGAACGCAATGAACGTCCAATTGATTTCTTTTTAAGCCTGGAGATAAGATAGGATGGAGCTTCACCATGAAGGCATTTAAACACAGTTGCTAAGCCCTTGTGCTGTAGCCTTTGTTGAATAGGGAGCCAGTGTAAGCTCCTCCTGGCTTCTGAGACATGCGCATTGCATTTAAGTCCACTCACAACACGTACAGCACCATTCTGAATAACTTATATTTTTATATTTGCCTGTGAAGTGCCAATTAAAAGACTATTACAGTAATCTAACTTGCAGTTTATAATGGCTGCTGCAATCATGGCAAGATTTTCTCTAGACAGAAAAGGCTGTATCTGCCAGAGTAGCTGTGTGAAATAATAGCAAGATGATTTTAGATCACTGACCTGCCGATTAAAGGACAGATGAGGATCAAAGAAAGCTCCCAAGGTCCTCACAGTCTTGGAGACGGGGATAATAAGTTGGGCGATCATACATTCGTCATAACTGGCATGGAGCTTTTTGAGTCTTTGTTGAGTGCCCAACTCTGTTTTGGCATTGTTGAGGGCCAGTGAATTCAGAGCCATTCAATTCTGGATTTGAGTGAAGATGTGTTTAATAAGCTCCAAATCATCAGTGTACACTCCAGATAGCCTAATAACAATCTTTGTGTCGCCGGCACAATTTGCAAAATATATGCCCATGATCGAGAGGAGGTCACAAAGGAGTCTTGAATAGACATCAAAAAGTAGTGGCGAAAGACAGGACCCCTGGGCCACACTCCAAGTAATAGTTGAACTATTGGAGCAAGCATTATCCTTAGTGACATTCATGCTTCTAGGGCCCAGAAATGATCTAAACCAGGCAATTGCCTCTGTGGCACATCTGCCTAATGTAGACCATCTATCCGCCAGATGTAGATGATCGGCAAGATCGAAAGCGGCAGATAGATCTAATAACAGCAGTAGTGCTGTATTGCCCTCGTCTATAACACCTGCAATATGTGACTTTAGATCAAGCAGCGCCGACTCTGTCCCATGATATGGGTGAAATCTGATTGCTGAACAGCCAAGATGTCATGATTCTCCACAAATGCGTGGTACTGCATGTAAGCTACTTTATCCAAGATTCTTAGGATAAAAGGGACGTTGGTTATTGGTCAATAAGTTCCAGCTTCTGCTGGCTCTAGGTTGTCCTTTTTCAGCAGAGGTGTAACCCACACTTCCTTAATACTTTCCAGAACATATGATTCTTGGAACGACCGATTTATAAATCTGGTTACGGACAGAGCCAGAGCCGGAAAGATATGCGCTTTACAGGAGGTGGGTTTCAGTTTAAGAACCACTTCCATAACGTTATCTGAGGAGACTGTTTTAAAAGCAAAGAGGGGAAAACCAGCAGTTAATTCAGCCTCATTAGTGTTAGGGATCACACAATTAGGTAGTAACTTGACTTGGGCGTTAATATTCTCTTGATGTCTAAGTGTTTTATTAGTGAAACTATCATGGATGTTTTGGCACCAAATGTCTACAGTTGCAGAGGAAGTGGGGGTACACCCTTTAAGTTCCTGGAGAATTGAAAAAAGCTTGTAGGGGGAGATTTGGCTTTTGAGATCCGATGATTAAGGTGAGTTTCTTTAGCCTTACAGATGAGAGTTTTGAATCTTTTAACTGCAAGCTTATAATATGTATGGTTACATTCTGAAGGATGTTTTCGCCATACGCGTTCTAATTTGCGCTTGTGTACACGAGCCTCGGTGACCTCAGGTGTAAACGGAGTAGTAAGGGTAGATCATTTTTTGTGTATGAGGATTTCAAGGGAGCCAATGTCTCAATCGCATAATCTACAGCTGATCTAATATCAGAGATGAAGTCTGAATGGATTTTGTCAAGTGGGGGCTATGTTATATGACTATTGTATGTATGTACATGTTGACACTTTTGAAAAAATAAAACATGGGCGAATTTCCAGCAAACTTGTGTAAGGAGCATTGACAAGGTCCTGAAAGCATGGTTTTGCAAATGTGTCCGTGTTTGATATTTTGACAAGTGTCATAATGTAGGTACACAAAATAGTGATAAATCTTTCGTGACTGAGGTATAGCCTCTGGCAATGGGCAGTGACCAGATTGTCCGGGTCATGGCATAAGGTCATGACCCGGACAATCTGACTACTGGCCATGACCACGAGGGAAAAAGTGGCCATGTCCACCAGGAACTGGCTATGTGGTAACGTTTTTCTAAATTGGGATATAATTGAAAGGGAAAGAAAAATGTGCACGTAGTAATATGGTCATAGGGTTCTCTCTTCACCTTCTGCAGGCTGCCATGGAAAGGGAAGAGGGGCTCTGCACAGAGCCCCCCTTCCCTCACCATAGTGGCCATCTTGGAAAAGGATTTTCCTTCCTACAGTAGGATGCCGTGTGCTAATGGCCTTCATCCCTCAATGCAGGGGCTGGAAGGGGGGATAGCGGTCCGGAGCCTTCGTTATCCACCCTCGCTTGGCTTCGGGCCGATAACTTGGGCCAGCGGGCCGTTATCCCCTGTTCCAGTCCCTGAATCGGGGGATGAATGCCACATTATTCTCATTAGCATAACACAAAATGCTAATGGAAATGTTGGAAAATCTTATTGCGTTTATGTACTTTACTGAGAAATGTTAAGTAGATGGAGTCTTGAAAAAATAAAACATGGGTGGATTTCCAGCAAACTTGTGTATGGAGTATTGGCAAGGTCCTAAAAGCATGTTTTTGTAAATGTGTCCGTGTTTTAATGTAGGTACAAAAAATAGTGATATACCTTTAGTGACTGAGGTATAGCATGTGGCCATGGGCAGTGTAAGGAACTCATGGTGGCTACAATAAAGGTGTTTATTAAACTAAATAAATGGGTGAGAAAAACACCTAATCTAAACCTAAATCTAAGATGAGAGCAAGCTACGACCATCAAATAATAATAAGGCAGTCCTAGTGGCGTCTTCTCAAAATAAAAAGGGCCTATATTATCCATTCCTTAAAGCTAAGTTACAAAATAGTGTGGGATAATGTTCACCATCAAAGAAAGAAGTGTTCACAAAATGATAAATCAGGATGGTATAACTGGGTCTCCCTTCCCCATGTTTTTAGCATGGGACAAGGTGGGACTCTCGAGCAAAGCACACTCCATGGCTTGTCCAGCACGAGCCTACAGCTTGTTTCCAAATTTCAGGGCCTTCTGTGGCCAAGTCTTTTTTACATCATTTATTTATTTATTTATTTATTTATTTATTTACTTATTTATTTGGTACTAAAAATTAATTTACACCTTTACAAAAATGTATCACATAACATATCTAAACACTTTTCATATCTGAGTTAAAATAATTGTTATATAAAACAAAATACAAAACAGAGTTATACATCACAACCTAACAAAACGAATACTACAATCCTCAACAATTCATCACACAATTGACCACACTACAATTTAAGCATCACAACATAACATAGACAAATATTACAATCCTCAACAATTCATCACAAAATTGGTCACTAAACAATTTAAAAACAACATTTCATTTCAATTTCATTTCAATTTCTGATGCCACTTCACTAAATTCGTCAATTAGGCTATCACATCACCTCGGAAGAGACACCCAGTTCAAATGCATTCACAAATGTAACTAAATCTTACTGGGTGCCATAGGCAAATCAAAATACTGAACACCATAAAAATCATACCAAGGCTCAACCATGGTGAACAGAGATTGCGTCAACTTCATAATTACATTCACCCTAGAGCCGACCACAGTAAATGCGGTGACACATGTGTTATTTGAACACCTACTTTACATATAAGTCCTTTGCAGGGTACAAGGTATCATTTAATATCAAGAGATAGTCCTCAATCATGTTCACAAGCCTCACAGTTGCCAACATTATTGGGGTACACTGGCCCCACATACAGCGCAGCCAAATCATGTTACGCTCAAAACGAGACTTGGACACCAAAAAGGATCCCAAACAAAGGAGCCTTTGTTGCTCAAAATGGTCACAATACATAAACAGCTGTTCAAGAGTTTCAGACTCCTCAGTGCTGGAACAAAACCTACAGTGCTCCCAACTTCCCGTCTCTTTGTACCCTGACCAGTTCCTAATGCGAGATCCCGTGTGAATAAGATCCAGACGGAATCTCATATAGGTCCTTCTGGCATTCTTATCTGGAAAACACAATATATAGGGCAGGCGTGGGGAAAGGGCATGTCTAAATTTGGCATATGTGCAAAATGATGAATAGCCTGCAATTAGGTCCGAGTTACGGGCCCATGCATTCCTATAGAACCTTGTTTTGGCTTTCCCCGGAGAGTCGATCAGGTCCTGCTGTGACATGTTCAAGGTACTCAGGATTTCAGACATGCGTTTCTTAAATTCCAAGATAGATTCCGGGTGTTCCTCTTGAAGCATTAACCCAAAATCCTCATAAAGGGAGTTTGGTGGTGGCAAGAGCATTTTGCTGTATGTATTAACCCTGTGCCAATCATATGTGTCCGCCAAGGGATATAAGCCCCATTCATGTACCAAAATGGCATTAGGCAGATACCCAGGGAGACCCAAAACCCTTTTCCAGATTTTACCCTGCAGTATATTCAGTGAGGGACCCAGATTCAACAGACAGGCATCCAAACTGTACAGTAGGATGGACTCTACTTTCATAGTGTAGAAGTGTAGCAGGGGCATGAGCGAGTAACTACAGTACCTGGAGAAAATGATTATCATCTGGGCAGACATATGGTTCAGCTTGGTAGTCAATATAATTCGCCACTTCCCGAGAGACATGCCGTTTGATATATGGTAACCCAAATAAGTAATCTCTTCCATGATGACTATAGGTTTGAGATTTACAACATACTTGAACCTCAAGGGTTTCTTCTTCGTGAAGGCTATGATGTGGGATTTAGCCGAGTTGATGGTCAGATTATTGAGCACACAGTCATCTTTAAAGATGTTTAATTTATTCTGTAACCCAAAGGGTACCTTGTCAAACAGAATGACATCATTGGCAAATGCCAACCAGTTCAAGCGCAACTTTCCCAGAGTAACCGAAAAAACATGTTTTCCCTCCCATATTTTCTCAATATCAGCCAGGTATAGATTGAAGAGTACCGCGGCCAAATTGCAGCCCTGCTTCACTCCGATTCCCGTCGGGATGCTGTCGGATAGCAGGCCCTCAGAGTTAATACGAACCCTATAAAATGTGTTTTGATGGAGTGCTGCAATTATCGCTACCAGTTTCGATGGAATACCATAAGACAACATCTTCCGCCAAAGGCGGTTACGCAAGACGCTGTTGAATGCAGCCGATAGGTCTAAAGATGCCGTATATACTGTTCCATTAGCCTGATTGCGAGATTCTGACAATAAATGGGCGAGAATCGATGCATTGAGCTGCGTGCCCATGTCCCTACGGAAGCCCACCTGTGCTTTGGAAAGAATTCCAGGGGTGGTAACATACGTCTCCAATTCACACAGGACTAGACATGCAAAAAATGTTGCCGCAGTGTCTATTAGGGCAATTGGCCTGAAATTTACCGGGTCATTAAGAGCACCCTTTTTTGTGGATGGGAATTACTGTTGCCATAAGCCAAGAGGCGGGTATTTTGCCCATTCGATATATTAGCTGGTATCGAGGCAGTAGATATCTGGCCCAGAAATAGGGGTCATCGTTGAATACACAAGGAGGCAGTCCATCGGGACATGCCGCTTTAGAGAACTTCAATTGTGTGATTGCCCAAATTATGTCACTAAGTTTCCAAGGGCAAACATTCGGAAACTTCAACTGCAAGTTGTCCGACTCCAGCCTTCTATGTGCTGCCGGCAGGTCGTATTTTTTTGTGTGAAGAAGTACTGCCATTAAAAACCAGATATAGTCGCGATCATACGCTTGTCCACCTTACCTGTGGGGTTTCTTAGTATGGATCACAATTCCCTGGTGTTTCTCTTGCATAGATGTTCAATCATCTGTTGATTTGCAAGATTGTGAGCAGCATGACGCAGCAATTTCAATTTTGATTTATAACATGCCACAATGGAGTTTTTTTGTATTTTGTAGGCCGATGAGCTAACAAGGAGGCGTCTCGCCATCGGAAGCTTGCTGTTTTTGTGAGTTTTTAATGTAGCGACCTCTGCCAGATATTTGTGTGCAGTTTTTGGTGAATTGGTACCAAGGCATTCCTTAGATAGACTCACAAGGTGCCTGTGAATCATCGTCAAATTCAGTTACTTAATTTTCTCCACATTACTGACAGTTGGATAGTCATTATTTGACACCAACAGGTCCCTATTTACAAGGAACACCATTTTCCAGCAAATGCTGGGGTGCCATCTGACAGACAAAGCATGCCTATCACTTTCCACCAATACCGCAGACACTGAGGTTTCATACGGGTCGACCCCAATATGTAAACTCGTGTGGAGCATTCGGTGGTCGCTCAAACCCACATTCAAGATAGAGATCGGGTCAAGCAGTCCTGAAAATACCCCTGATGCGAGCACATAATCGATTAGAGACGAGGAGTTTCCGTGCTGCTATGAGGCCTTGGTACTGTGGGTCGCAAATGTGATCGGGTAGATACCCCACGATTAAAAAAACTCAACCCACAGTTTGCCTCTGCTAAGGGCCTGTTGGGCATATAGATGGGAATGATAGAAAAAGGATTGTTGCCCTCTATACCCAAACAAGAATTCAAGTCTCCACCAATTAAAATTTCATGTTTGGGGAAAAGCAACAAAACCTTCTCCAACGTTTGATTTAGTTCCAGTAAGACTGAATCCAAGGGGACAGCACTAGGATTCCAGTAGATGGACAGAAGGAGGAGTGCATGTAACTTACTGCCGGTGGTGATCATTTCCACCAGTATGCATGTGTCCGACTTGTCCACTAGTAGTGAGGACACCTTCAGACTATTTTTGATAAGAATAGCGATGCCACCACATGGCCGCCCAGACTGGTGCCGTCGCATCGGGAGCGCTAAATAAAGTGTAACCATCTAACACAATATCATGAAGCGCCATCGTTTCCTGCAACAATAAAACAATAATATATCAGGTCTAAGATGAAGCTCGACCTGTTCATGCCATACCTTGAGAATTCTCACACCGCAGCAGTTCCAAGATGCGACGGCAATCCCCGACAGTTATAAGTTCGAGGTTTAAAGTTTCATAGAGGCCGCCACTTTAATCAGGGGCTCCAACCATGATAGCCCACTTAGTGACTGCATCAGCGAGGCCAATTGTTGTGTTAATTCTTTGGCATGGGACTCATATGGGGTCGATGGTGAGCCTCAAGCCAATTCTTTGGGTGCCGGCAAGATGAAGTCTAAAAATGACCATGTGCTCTCCATGTCTGAAAATAACCGAGGCGAGAGCCCCAGTAACTCAAACTCATCTGTGAAGTCCAAGATCAATTTGGTTATTATCTGTGATTGAACTCTACACAGCACTCTATGGTTGTTATGGGGTGCTAGTTTTACCCAATCCAGGTCCTTGGATGCCAGATTTCTTAATGAGGGGATCTGGAAAAATGAATTCATCAGAAAGGACCTGTTAATCCGAGCCAAGACGTTTATGTCCGGATTGTTTACCCATCCAAGTATTTGTTTCATGTCCTTTGGGGTCTCCGAAAAGGACAACATATCTTGGGGGGGTTCCACAAAGGGAGCCCTCCCCGTTATTTCATCCTCGCATGGGGCATTGCTCGCCTGGGCCGAAGAAGCAAGCGATTCCAAAGCCCTTGCTTCATTCCCCTCATGCGCTGCCTTAGCCAAAGTACCGGCTTCTTGTGTCACCAGATCATTGTGGCAACCCTCACAGTTAGATACGATAGGCAGAGAAGCAGTGCCCTTTTTTGGGGCGATTGCACAATCCGCTTCTTCCTGGGGCCGGACAGCCATTTTTTTTTGCTTTCAATTGTTGGAAAAAAACTGTGGAGCTGAGATTGAGATTTGGCAATGTGCCTCCTGGGGGAATTTAAAGATGACACCTGCACATTGCCACTTTTCAGTGCCTTAATCTGAAGATGTTTTTTGCTTTCCTCGTTCAAGTCTAAGCGATATAGTGCTAGATCATCCAAACCCATGCCAGATTTGCCACTTGCAGTTGGCGTGGTTTCCTTAAGAGGATGCGAGCGATTTTCCGACTTGCCTTTTTTTGCCACTTTCTTCTGACTAGATTTGGCTAGATTTAGGCGTTTCTGGGCTCTTAAGAAGGACTACTTTGCCTTACGAGAGGTGAAGTGCCTTCCCTCTTGCTCTGTACTACACACGTCTGGCTCACTTGCCAACAGAGGAACTGGAGGCTCTAAGATGGTTTGGGCATCAATAATATCCGTCAATGCAGAGGGGCTATCCGGCATTTGACCAACCCTGCTAGCGGACTCCGTTCCTCCACAGAGCCCTGTGGATATGGGAGGATGGGATTTAGTGACCATATTAAAGAGTAATTGTTCTACCTGGAGCAACCGGTCATGATGGAGTTTGGTTACTTCAAGAAGTCTATGTCCTCAGTAATGCCATGTTCGGTGCCCTCCCTATTTACTCCTTGTAACACATGTGAGTACAATCTTTGTGGCAAGTAAGTGTGGGATGGCCCATTTTCCGTTTGGGTGCCTTGAGACCGTGAGGCAGAAGCAAAAGGAACAGCAGCAAAACTAGCCATCATTTTTTCAAATTGGGAAAAATAGAACGCTTTTGATTGCTCCTCCGCCAGTATGAAACCTTCCAATTTGGTGATTTTTTCTTTCATGAAGGCTAGGGAGCCCTGCATTTCCCTTATGGAGCAATGAGTTAATTTGTGGCCTTTATCAAGAAGGTTAAGTATTCGCGAAATCACTGGGAAGGTAAAGGGTTAATTTGGAAAGGTATCAGAGGGAGAATCCTCTGGCGTCGATGAAGCCCTTGCGTTCCCTTTAGGTGCGACTAGGCCAACATCATCATTCCCCAATGTAAAGTCATCCAGTTCATTGGGCAAGAGAGCCCCATTTGTGTGTGCAAAGCCTGCATGGGGATTCACGTGACCCAGAGGCATTCCCCCTCCCATTCCCATAGAAGAGGTACCTGGAAGATCCCTTCCAGGTTCACTAAGATCTTTAAAGCTAGATTCATTGGGTAGGTGGAAATGTACTTGTTCGCGAAAGGGAAAGTACCTAGAGGCAGGTGAAGAAGGGCCAAGAGAGAGCCTCACTTGTTTACCTAATTCACTCATGATTGTTGGGGCGAGCATAGATGTATCAGATACATGGGCAAATCCTTCCTGTGCATGCATTAAAATAAGTTGCTATCATGTACATGGGACGATTGACAATCCACCTGTCCATCATTCTCATTAGCTTCTTGGACTGTAAAAGTGGGTTGTATCTGGCCCGGAGTCCCTACGTTTGTCAGAGCGTCTGTACCAGATACCAACCCCACAACTAGGGTAGAATCAAGTGCTCCTTCTTGATCTGGAGATGCTGATACCTCCGCTGTCGAAATTGGCATTGATAATAACGTTTTTTTGTTAGAGGGTAGAAGGGGTAAGGTGCTGTTGAATAGTTTGTTCCCTGAGTTCTTACCAGGGACCTTGGGAGGGTTGCCTGACTTATTGCTGCTTCTCAGAGTGCGGCTCATTATCTACTTCTAGCCTACAAGTGGTGTCAGATGAAATTTACATTCACTAAAGGGTGAACTCCCACCCACCCAGGTTAACACAACTATATAAACTAACACAGGCTATACGATGAACGTCACCCTCCAAAGTAAGCTATCACAGACTCTTGCAGAATTCCACAACCACCGCCCGGTGATTCCACACCCAGTGTTAAGGTAATATCAGGTATTAGAATTTGACAAAGTGGGACCCGGGTTGAACAAACGCGGGGTTCAATATGGATCAAGAGCTGAATGCCCCCCAGTTTTCTTTTCACACCTTGATCAAAATAAGTAGTCAAACACTTATAAAACACTCTATCAGACACACATAAAGCTCATTCTCACAGCAGGGTATAATTCGGTGAGTGAAGTTCTATGTTTGTATACACGAATTCCAAGGTCAACGGGGCAAAAAGGGTTGCAGCGACCTCCTAAGGGCCAAGTACAATTTGAATGCTCCACCGTTCAAACCCCTCAAACTTACGAGGGGAGCCCTCCCTTGTCAGGTTCAAAGGCCTAAGGCCCACAGTCACCTGGCAAGAGGGAACACTCAATAACTCCAAGTGATATATATCGTGCAGCAGATTCTGATGCTACCAGGTGCACTTTTCCCGTGTGCCGAGGGTTCAAAGGCACAAGGCCCGCAGTCACCCTCTGGCTGGAAAAAGAAACATACACTAGAAGGTTAGTATTCTAACCATGCATTTCCATTGCGTATACTTAGAATAAACCTTGAAGCGAGGTGCAAAAAGGGTTCAAAGGCCTACTGCCCCCAGTCACCCTTTGCGGAGAGTCTCCAAAATAACCTTAAATCCAAACACAGGGGTTCAAGGGATCAGCGCCCACAGTCACCCTCTGTGTAAATGGAAGTCAAGCACTTTCAAAGTAACCACGCATTTCCATTACGTATACTTAGAGGAGACCTTGAAGCGAGGTGCAAAAAAGGGTTCAAAGGCCTGGTGCCTGCAGGCACCCTTTACGAAGAGCCTCCAAAATAACGTTAAATCCAAACACATGGGTTCAAAGAATCAGCATCCACAGTCACCCTCTGTATGAATGGAAGTCAAACACTTTCAGAGTAGTATTACAAGCACATTATATCAAGACCCCAGCTTCGGGACGACCATGGGGGAGTAACTTGGTGTCACCGTGTGCTGGACGAGCGAGAGCGGGAACGCCCACTACTCAGCTTCTCCCAACACCGGACATCAACTGCACACAATGCGTGTCTGCCTCAAAGCGCCCTCCAAACTATGAGAGCTTTCGAATCCTGAATACCTGAGGGTGTCCATACCTTTCCCAGGCAAACTTCATGAGGCACAAATCACCAAAACACACTTTTAGATGCAAGTTAACTTTGACACTCAGAAATAGCGGTTGAGCCTACAAATAAGTTCCCACTTAGGCCATTAGTCGGATCACCAGTCCATAGTGGCTCTATCGCACGAGACACAGAAAAAAGTTCAGTTGACAAAGTCTTTAGGATGCCACTAGTCACAGCAAAGCATGAGGAAAATGAGTGCTGTGTTCAAAGAGATAGACAAATATAAATCTGCCAAAGTACCAAAGTCAGATTTCCAAGTTGTCGACGTTAAATGTCTTACCAATGTTACGGGAGGGGCTCCACAGCACCACTCCACCGCCAAACCCTAAACACACTGCTGGCACACCGCGCCGTGCTCCGCGCATGCGCGGTGTGTTTGTAGAACGCCGGGCCATATTAGTGAAGATAGTAGAAGGACTACGTGGTATAGTGGTTCAAAGTTCAATTGTTCCAGTAATAACACGGAAGACAGGGAGCAAGGTCCTTTTCCACAGGCAACACTGAACACACTGCTGGCACACCGCGCCACGCCCTGCGCATGCGCGGTGTGTTTGTAGAATGCCGGACCAGATTAGTGAAGATAGTAGAAGCACTACATGATATAGTGGTCCAAAGTTCAATTGTTCCAGTAATAACACGGAAGACAGGGACCAAGGTCCTTTCCCACAGGCAACACTAAACACACTGCTGGCACGCCGCGCCGCGCTCCGCGCATGCGTAGTGTGTTTGTAGAACGCCGGGCCAGATTTGTGAAGATAGTAGAAGGACTACGTGGTATAGTGGTCCAAAGTTCAATTGTTCCAGTAATAACACGGAAGACAGGGAGCAAGGTCCTTTCCCACAGGCAACACTGAACACACTGCTGGCACACCGCGCCACGCTCCGTGCATGCGCAGTGTGTTTGTAGAACGCCGGGCCAGATTCGTGAAGATAGTAGAAGGACTACGTGGTATAGTGGTTCAAAGTTCAATTGTTCCACTAATAACACGGAAGACAGGGAGTAAAGTAAGGTCCTTTCCCACAGGCAACACTAAAGAGACTGCTGGCACACCTTTTACATCAGGTCTCTTGCCTCAGAGGGCCTGGTGTACTATAAACAACAAACAAAATGTTCCTTTCAGTTATCATCCCGTTGGGTGATTCACCTTCCCCAGTGGATCTCCCTAAACCGGGCTCTGATCCTTTTGCAACATTGATATTTTATTTTTTATTTATTGGCCTTCATTGGCCTCCCTCACTTGGGTTCACTTTAGCCTTTCTTTCAAGATATCAGCACCTTACAGTAACATTCATTAGTCTCAATGTCTTTTTAAATAACCGTTCATTGTGCACATCCCTCAGATGGGTTCCCACTCGTCGACACAATGTTTACGGGGTGTTATGTTTTGCTTTAATTCACGGCCATCCCTTTGTCGGGTTCACATTTGGCCGTTTAACACAGTTTCTTTAGTTGCAACACCTTGCTGGATTCACTTCCCTTAGCTTTTGCCAGCCCCTGGTCAGGCTTTCTCTTAAGCCCGGGTCAGGCTACACCTTAGCCCCCAGTCAGGCTGCACCATAGCCCCAGTCATGCTTCACACATTCATCATTTGCACAGCGTTTCCCTCAGCTGGGCGCAAACGCCTGTTTCACAACGTCAAAACTTTGGTAATGGGTTAAGGACTTTTGATTGTACAGGGATTTTTGCTCGACCCTTGTATGACCACCTTATCTCTTTATTCCTGCCTTTCCTACGGCCTCTTGTTACTATAATGTTCACAAGAAAAAAAGGGGACCCACCAGAGTCTTTCAAATGGGTGCCCATGTGGCGCCGGACCACTCCGCAGCCGGTCTTTCCCTGGCCTTTAAAAGTTCACTAGCTCTCAAGTTCTTTGTTCATAACAAGTTGCCGTTTGCAATCTTCGCTCAACACCAGCCGGTTTACTATCGGTTCTCCCTCCAACTCACCGGCTGTGCTGACCCCCTTGTCGTTTCATTTCTGTGGATTCAAGGACGGTATCACTCCCTGTCTTGGTTATCAGTGCAGGGGGGGGTCTTGTGCACCGTAGACATCTGTTACGCCACACGTCAGTTGTAGTTCCCAGTCTTATGATTCCTTTCACAGAGACTTCACAGGCTTGGGTCGCAAAGGGCAAGGGCACTTCCCTCCTTGTTGTCCTTTCCGGTTTCGTTGTCTTTCTACTCCTTTTGAACTGCTATCCTTGAATAGCTGCCTCCTCGGGCAGTTGTCCTTGCTCAAAGTCCAGCTACAGACCGTTACCCCCGGTTCCAGCCCCTGCAATGAGGAATGAAGCCCATTAGCACCCCGAGGACAAAGTGAGTCCCACAGCATGGGCAGGAGCAGGGCGCAGCGGCATCGTGGAGAGAAGCATAGAGTCCAGCATAGAGACAGCACCAGATGTCCAAGGACATGGTCTGCGATTGAAGGACCATCCATAAAGGGGAAGAAAACTGTGTCCATGTGGCCGCTAGTAAGTGGAGAACTGATGTCACCAGTGATGTCACCCATGATGTCATCTGTGATGTAATCATTGAGGTCATAGGCAGTGCAACGGGGGGACACAGTTAAGGTGGCTTTAGCCGAATTTCCAGTGTTTTGTTGCGATACGTTTTTTACCGTAACTGATCATTAACTAACGTTTTTTAATTTAATTTTTATTATTCCACAGATTTTTCCATGTATCTGGCCATGGCTTTCAAACATGGGCAGTATATATTTTAGTACACTACCAGACCACTCGCCATGGCAGGCTGTGCCCACTGTATTTTTTAAATCCCTAGCTGCGTTAACACGCTGCATCAACTGAATGTCCAATCTTGTACATGTGGCTATGTGTCATGTGTAGGCACATAAGCGCAGCGCACAATCCGATTGGCCAATGGCATACATGCAGGTATGTCATTGCGCCTGGGCATAATCGCGTTAACATACCACACCACCCAATTTGCTAGTCCTGTTGACCCGGCTATATTGGTCGATGATGTAGGCGTGAATAGGCATGAATACGTCATTCCACCTGGGCGTATCCACTGGTATGGAAGTCTTGCTCTGATTGGATTGTTGGCGTAGCCACGGGTATTCATCACACATCACACCCAAAGACACCTCTTGTTTCTTTTCTCATTGCTTTTTGTCTCTTGGTGGGTGAACTTGCTTGTAAGCATCCAGGAACTTTTAAAGTGCAGTATCCAAATGTGTCCATTCCTTTCTTTCCATCCCTTGTTCCTGTACCTTTGTCCTTTGTTCTTTGTCCTGTCGTTTGTAGTTTGTGTTACTTTATTTCAGCTTGTTATAGTTAAAAAAAATGTTTCCATTGTAAGTGGCAGAGTGCCTTTTTGTGTTGTTTACAGTTTTGTTTTTTCCTCCCTGGTTCCATGTTAAATTATGTCTGGGACCATCAATGATGAAGAGGTGGTCTGGGTGTCTACTGCCTTACCTCTGCGGAATAATTAGTGTGCCCAGAAAATTGTTGCTGATAGCTGGCAGTATTTATGTGCAAAGGAGCATTGCAGTAAGAAGGTGGTTGAAGAAGTTCAGCGTGTTTTCTGTGGGAAGGTGTTGCTGAGGGGACCGTCCAATAAGCCATCGCAAAGTTTGGGCACCTCCACTTTGATTCAGCACCTCGTCCATGTCCATTGGGATCAAGTGGAGGAGCCCTACAGGAAGGCTAATTTCCATCATAATCTGAGAGCCTATGGTCCACAATCTGTGCACCGGTATCTGCCAGCCAAAAGCACCCCTTCGCCACTGCCTTCCACTTCTGTTGCTTCCTCTGTTCCATTCACCACCCAACCTCATCCCATCCTGCCTGCACCCGATCTGCAGGACTGCAAGGTAATGTGTTTGAAATGCCACAATTGGATCGTGCTGGGAGATGCCACTCTAGATGGTTGCGGACGGGCAATTTCAGAACACCAGACCAAAAGTGGCAATTTATTTTTACCCCCTTATAAAAAAAAAGAAAAACACAAAAAAACTCAGCAAACAAAAAATGCAATGAAAATTAGATGCTCCCTTTTTTTACCCATTGCTACATGTGTGAATCCCAATGTTCTTCCCTTCTCAATTCCACCCTCCTTCTTGCCTCTCCCCCAAAAAGTCCCTTTTCACGGCTAAGTTTTCACTTATAAAAGTAGATAATAAAAAGCACAGATGGTATAAATGGATCAACCCTAATGTGATCCATTGTATGCAGTAAGTGTCAAAAAAAGCCCTTTTAAAATGTTTTGTTTCATAACCCCTGTGTAGCCATGGCTATAAGCGAAAAGTTAAAATAATTGGTCTTTTCTTTTTCCATAAACATTAAGGGCCTGATTCACAGAGAGTTTTCCTATAGGATTGCGCCATTATAAAATGCTTCTGTGAATCAGGCCCTAAATATACTCTTTATACCTCCCTCTAGAACCCCACACCCCAAAATAAGCTGCCCCCCTCCCAATGATGTTCACTACCCTTCCTCCTCAAGCACAGTATGTATTCCTGTGATGCAGTTTCAATGCACCTATTCCCAGTGCTTGTAGCAGCGGGTGTATTTCTTTGCAGTAGCCATGGCTATAATTCGGTGGCACGTTACTTGTGGCTACTACAAGCAAGCAAATGGGAAGTAGTGTATTTTGGCAGGATGGTCTAACCACATATATAACTGTCATGGCAGCCGCGGGTACAGAAAAGCGGTGGCTTTAAAGGCAAGTTATAAATGTACAATTTTTCTTCAATCACAATAGTAGTTTGAAGTGATTCTTTCATTGGTTGTACCAGGCTACATGTGCAGGGTGTTATGGTATTGGATGGTGGTATTAATTGTTCATTCTACTGGGAAACAACTGTGTCCTTAGCAGTTGTAGAGGGTGGAGAGTTCTTACAGACTGTTATTGGAGGACATTTGAGGTGTTTATTACATTTGGAGAAAGTTGAAGAAATGGAGCATGGTTGTGAGCCAGTATTTTACAATTCAAATTCTAATTTGTCAGGTGATGAATCTCCTTCTTCAGACAATTATGAGGAAATAATTTATCGTGAAACAGCGAGGAAATTGAGAAAGTATGAGAGAAGCATTGCTAAGTACATGTTTGTGGTATCACTACAGAAATCTGAAAGTAGTGTTTGAAAGAGTAGCTAGCTGTAAGAGTTGTGGACAGATATTTTTGGTTGTGAGATAAGGTGATTTTATGTTTGGTAAAAGAATATGAAACATCTGAAGAAATATCACAGAGATGCCATGGAAGTTTATTTGCATACTTCTAAAGGAGTTTGCAAGGGGATTGCTGAAGTAGACACGCTGTCAGAGTGAAGCATGGTTTGTTTATTAAAATTTTGAGTTATGTTCCGTCTGTAATGTTCTTTCCATCCCAGTTCCTCCCTCATCCTTCCATACCACAAAACGGCCCTATTAAGGACCACCCTCTAAGTTTATAAAATAACCAATAGAAAACACAGACTGTATGAATGGATGAAAAATCCTTAATTGGTCCTTTTTAATACAGTTTATGTTATTTCAAAAAGCATAATTTTTATCATAGCCACAGGTATCCTTCATGGTAGCCGTGGGTGCACTGACAATGATGATGCGAGCTACAGCTACAATGAATGTCTAAGGGTCCTTGGAGCCTATTCAATAGCTTTTCCCATAGCCCGGTTATGTGTGTGGTGGGTAGTCCTGGAAAGTTCTATTTTGAGATAAATTGAGTGGAGTACTTGTGCAAAGTTACAGTAACAGTTGAATGACTTTCTCTTCATCAACAACGCATACAACTGTAAACAATTTCTAAACGTTAGATAAGTATGCAAAGTTTTTGTAAAATTATTTATTTAGGGGGAAGTGGTTGTGGATTTCTATTTCTTTTAGTATTTACACATGATAGATTTTCTTCACCAGCCCAATTGCCTGCATTTTTGCTATCTATTTTTTCATTTCCGGTCTTTTATGTCCTTTTTCAGTGATTCCATATCATTTTGAAGATTCATCAAAATGTCTACTTTCTTTTCAATTCTCCATGATTTCATTTGTAGGGAATTCCTTAGGTGGCTGCGGTTATTCCGTCAATGTCCGAGGGTATGGGAAAGATTTGTGTTGCAAACTCTGTTCCTACCTGTGATGAACCAGGAATGAGACGCGGACACAGATTTCTTTTTTATTCTATTGTGCATTTGTATGGCATTTATACATTAATAGCCTGATTCATGGAATTATATGCGTGAAAAACGCAGATTTGCGTGCCTTTCTGCCCGAAACTCCCCATACTTCAAACAGGGATTTTCAGGCAGAAAGGCGTGCAAATCTGCGTTTTTCACACAAATAATTCCATGAATCAGGCTGTAAGTAAATTGTGTTTCAAACCACCCACATGACAACTGGGAGGGAACATGGGAATGAAAGTCAACATGACAATGAAAGAGAGAAGCGGTCCTACTAGGTAGGCCTTGTGAGCATTCAGAACGTGCAAGTGCAGAGAGAGAGAGAAGGGATGGGCAGGGTATGTGCTAGGAGTACCACGGAGGGTAGTGCTAAGGAGTAAGTTGCAAGCAACTGTTAAGTGACTGGCAGAGATCACTTAGTAAGAGAGATCAACAGCCCATAATAAGTGCAGGCCTGTGATAGCACAAGCCAGTGGGAGGCAAGGCAAGTGCTGGGGATGGGCGAAGGCTCAAGGCGTTTGGGGGTGGGTGGCCAAGACCCATGTGGACACATAAGGGTCATGGTCACCAATCTCAGCGCCTGTGGGGTTTAACACAAGAGCAAGGGAGGGAATGAGGATGTGAAAAGTAAAGTCTTGAGGAGCTTTGGAAATTTGAGGAGATCCGACTCAAGACAAAGAGGAAAGGGGGGCCAGTTCCATAGGAGGGAGCCAGCCAAGGAAAGAGTTCGGCCAAAAGCTCGCTGTTTTGCGAAGTGCTTGACACGCAGATAGTTGGTGCCAGAGGAACGTAAAGATCTGGAGGTAGAATATTTAATGAGAGCCAGTTGTTGATAACATGGTCCCTGGACTCAGACAGCCTTATGGATGATGCAGAGGGATTTGCATTTTAATCCTTGCAGCAACCAGGAGCCAGTGGAGAGATTTTAGGGCTGGAGAGATGCGGTCCCTGGGCTTGAGGCCAAGGATATGTCTCGCAACCTTATTCTGGATTAGCTGGCAGTGTCGTAGAGAGGAAGATGGTAGATTAAGGAAGAGGCTATTGCAGCAGTCTAGTCCGGAGAGTACCAGAGCTCTAGGAACATTGAGCTTCTGGGGGAAAGTGAGGAAAAGAAGGATTCCTTTTAGGAGGTGTAGTTGAAAGTGGGATTTCTTGGCAAGGTCCTGGATGTGAGGGAGGAAGGAAAGAGAGGAGTCGAAGATGACTTCAAGGTTTTTGGCTTAAGATGAAGGCGAAGGGGAAGAGCCCTTAGTGGGCAGCCAGAGTGAGGAGAAGAAAGAGGAAGCAGCAGTCGAGTCTTGCTGGAATTAAGGCAGAGATCATTGGAGCCACACCATGACTGGATGACAGATAGGAGGAGGTAAGGAGAGGATCAGAGGGATGTGTTACGCTCACCTGGTATCCACGGGGACTCCACCCAGCCCTGGTTGGATGAGTTGCACTCTCGAACCCTCTTCCGGTCCCTTGGTAAGGCCTCTGGTTAAAGATGGGTCTGCAATATAGGAGAGCTGGATTCAATACCAGATTGTCTTTATGTTTTCCCACCTCCCTTGGCCTCAACTCCTTCCTCCAACTTGGGCCTTCTCCTCGCCTTAATATTCTAAAAGGTGGATTCTCCGTCCTGCCCCACGTGGCAGGGGCACGTAGATGTGGGGGGCGAGCAGCGACCAAGTTACTTCACTTTTGCAAGCCCCCGTGTGGGAATCCAAGCCTGCTGCGACTCCTTGGGTTTGCTGCTTTACAGTCTTTATATGCAGTTCTTATGTTCCTCTTAGTTCGAATAATAATGTCTTGCTTCTTTCCTTTTAGGTATGGAAAGGTATTTTGGTGTTGTCATGCAGTTTGAAGATGAGCATGGGCCAGTAGGCGAAAGCGCGGTGTGCGCGATGCTGTCTGGTGAGTAATGCGCGATGCGCAGCGCTGTTTCGCCTTTTATATTGCTAACCTGTGTCTTTTCTCTCCTTGCAGGTCGCAATGTTCCTCGCCGAGCGCCATAATGTTCCAGCGATGATACTGACCAGGAGATGACTACCCAGGTAAGAATTGTGTGGCTTTCTTTGTTCGGGAGGAATCATGAGTAAACGCTTACTAAGGCTGTCTTTCTTTCTCCTCTTTCCAGGTTATGGTATTCCAGATGCATGCAGTGCCGGATGATGGAGTTCGTACCTTCAGGTGAGTGGAACTGAAGTCGGCGATGGATTGAAGACAGGATACTGTTTCAGGTAAGCTTCGTAGTGTTCTTTCTCTCTCTGCAGGTCCTTGGTTTCAGGTAAGCTGGCATCAAAGAACTGGACACGGTGCGCGTTATGCTGCCCACAGAAGAATAACACGAAGCGCGTTCTGCTGTTTGGGTACGGTTTAAATAGTCTCAGGTAAAGTAGTCCAGGTAAAATAGTCCCAAGCCTGCCACACCCAAAAGACTAGACTGCATAGCTCAGTTCCTTGTAACTGTGCTATGTGTGTGTCTCCATGTTGGCTGAACCCCCCAAGTTAAATAGTCCCAAGTAAATAGTCCCATTCTAATGTTGGTCTTCATGATGGTTATCAAAGGCCCCAGGACTGACTCCAAGAGAGTCTTGGATGAGGTTTCAAGGCCTTTGACCTGGCCCTAACTGGAAGGCTGACTTGCCAGTGAGGGCCAGGGGTAAGGGTTGTGACAGCACTCCCCCCCAAGCCCCCTCTCACGGTGGCACTTCTGCCTGGTCCTGGTTTGGCTGGGTAATTCTGATGGAACCTTTTAATTAAGCGAGGTGCATGGATGTATTCACTAGGTTCCCATGATCTGTCTCGAGGCCCGTATCCCTTCCAATCAACGAAGTAGTATAGTTTGGATCTGGTGTATTTTGACTCTAGGATATCCTTTACTTCAAACTCTGGTTCTCCGTCAACTAATACTGGTTTTAGTGGTGTTGTTACCCGAGTGCCAGGTTGTACCGGTTTCAGGAGTGATACGTGAAACACAGGATGAATCTGCATAGTGGGTGGTAGAGCTAATTTTACTGCCACTGGATTTATTATGGATTCAATAGAATAAGGACCCAGAGATATCGGGGACAAAAGGTCTGAGTCCCTTTTATGGGCACATATTTTGATGCTAACCAGACCTTGTCTCCAATTTGATAGTCGGGGGCCTTACTACGATGTTGGTCAGCAAATTTCTTTTGTCTGTTCTTGCCTTGGAGTAAATGTTCTGCTGCTTCTTTGAAGGCCTGGGAAATAGTTGTATGTAGGGTTTAACTACTGGCATTTCCAAAGGGGTTGGGAGATCCAATTCTGAAGAACGTGGATGTCTACCATATATAGTGTAGAAAAGGTTTTGTCAAGTGCTAGTGTGTAATTAATTATTATAGGCATATTCAGCTATCCATAACAAGTCCTTCCAATTTCTTTCCATTTGATGTAACATGCAACGTAAGTATTGCTCGAGGGTTTGGTTTGTTCTTTCTGTTTGGCCGTCTGTTTGAGGATGGTGGCTTGTGGATAGTCGAATGTCAATTTGGGCCATTGAACAGCATTTCCTCCAGAAGTTGGATACGAACTGACTACCTCGATTTGAGATCAAGACCGATGGAAAGCCATGTAGCCGTACGATTCCCTCCAGGAATACTTTTGCTAAACTGGATGCATTTGGAAGACCCTTAAAAGGAATAAAGTGTGCCATTTTAGAGAACAAGTCTACAATTACTAAGATGGTGTTGAATCCTTGACTGGGAGGTAGATCTGTAATGAAATCAAGGGACAGTGTGTGCCATGGTGCGGGAGGAATTTCCAAAGGTTGGAGAAGACCAACTGGTTTCTGCTTTTGGGACTTGTTTTGTGCGCACACACCGCAAGATTGGATAAATTGGATGATGTCTTTACGCCATGTGGGCCACCAATAGTTTTGTTTTACTTTAGCTAGAGTTTTGGCAATTCCAGGGTGACCTTCAATCAGGGAGTAGTGATAACCCGAAATAACCGGCTCTTGTAAACCTTTACTTGGCAGGTATAGACGGTTCCTAAAATATGGTAACTTTTCTTTAATGTTGTAATGTTCTCCTTGACTACACCACTCTTGTGAGAGAGTGGGATCCATTAAGAGTTGGATCTTGTTTTGGAGGTCACCCTGTGTTAATATTGTTGTAAGACCCAGGAGTTTGTCTTCTGGAATGATGGCTACTGGATCTGGAGTTATGTATACCTTTACATCAACACCCATGTGGGACAAGGCGTCTGCCTTTCCGGACTCCTGACCGGTAGGTAATCACATAGTCAAATTCAGCGAAGAAAAGAGCCCACCGCAGTTGACGGGATGATTGAGCCTTTGCTGTTTTTAGGTATAGCAGGTTTCGATGATCAGTTATGACCGTGACAGTATGTCTAGCACCAAGGAGATAGTGTCGCCATGCCTTGAAAGCTGATTTTATAGCCAAGAGTTCTTTGTCTGTGATAGCATAGTTGAGTTCGGGAGGTGAGAATTTTCATGACCAGAAGGTCACAGGGTGTAACTGGCCAGTTCCTGGGTCCCTTTTTGAGAGAACAGCTCCCATAGCCATGCTAGAGGCATCTGTTTCAAATATATAAGGCAGGTCTGGGCGAGGATGCCGTAGAACTGGAGCAGAAGTGAATTTTTTCTTAAGTCTTGAAAGGCCTTCTCTGCTTATTCGGTCCAATGGAACTTTTTATTGTTTTTTCTCAATGGTGATGTAATTGGATGTACTATCTGGGAAAAATCTGGGATGAATCGGTGGTAAAAGTTTGCAAAGCCCAACATACTCTGGATTCCTTTAAATGAAGTTGGTGACGGCCAGTTAAGAATGGCATCTACCTTGTGCCTATCCATTCTGATAACTTTTGGTGTGAGGATAAAACAGAGGAACTCCACTTCGGTGACATGAAAAGAGCATTTTTCGAGTTTAGCATACAGTTTATGTTGTCAGAGTTTAGTAAGGACGGAGCGGACATGCCTGGCAAGGTCTTCTTTTGTAGCAGAATACACTAAGATGTCATCAATGTAAACCAGGGCGCAAACATCGAGTAAGTCCCGCAAAACATCATTCATAAAGTACTGGAATGCAGCGGGAGCGTTGCAAAGTCCAAAAGGCATTACTTGGTATTCATACAAGCCATATTTGGTGCGAAAAGCGGTTTTCCATTCGTCTCCTTTCTTCACTCGAACAAGATGGCACGCCCCCTAAGGTCCAGTTTGGTATAGATTTGGGAGTCTTTGACTTGATCCAATAATTCAGGAATAAGGAGCAGTGGATAACGGTTCTTTACTGTGATCTGGTTTAATGCGCGATAGTCGATGCAAGTCCTCAAATCTCCTTCGTTCTTAGGTACGAAGACTAAGGGACTGTCATGACCCTTGCCCCTGGCCCTCACTGGCATATCAGCCTTCCAGTTAGGGCCAGGTCAAAGGCCTTAAAACCTCATCCAAGACTCTCTTGGAGTCAGAGGCTCATAACCATCATGAAGACCAACATTAGAATGGGCCTATTTACTTGGAACTATTTAACTTGGCGGGGGGGGGGTTCAGCCAACATGGAGGCAAACACATAGCTCAGTTACAAGGAACTGAGCTATGCGCTCTAGTCTTTTGGGTGTGGCAGGCCTGGGACTACTTTACCTGGACTACTTTGGGTGAGGCAGGCCTGGGACTATTTTACCTGGATTACTTTACCAAAGACTATTTAAACTGCACCCAAACAGCAGAACATGCTTCGTGTTATTCTGCTGTGGGCAGCGTAACGCTCACCGTGTCCAGTTCTTTGATGCCAGTTTACCTGAAACCAAGGACCTGCAGAGAGAGAAAGAACACTACGAAACTTACCTGGAACAGTATCCTTTCTTTAATCCATCGCTGACTCCAGTTCCACTCACCTTGAGGTACGAACTCCATCATCCGGCACCGCATGCATCCTGGAATACCATAACCTCGAAAGAGGAGAAAGAAAGACAGCATTAGTAAACGTTTACTCATGTTTCCTCTCGAATGAAGAAAGCCACACAATTCTTACCTGGGTAGTCATCTCCTGGTCAGTATCATTGCTGGAACATTACGGCGCTCGGCGAGGAACATCGCAACCTGGAAGGAGGGAAAAGACACAGGTTAGCAATATAAAATGCGAAACAGTGCCGCGCATCGCACATTACTCACCGGAGAGCATCCCGCACACCACGCTTTCGCCTACCGGCCCATGCTCATCTTCAAACTGCATGACAACACCAAAATACCTTTCCATAGCTAAAAGGAAAGAAGCAAGACATTATTATTTGAATTCAGAGGAACATAAGAACTGCATATAACGACTGTAAAGCAGCAAACCTTCGGAGTCGCAGCAGGCGTGTATTCCCACAGGGGGGCTTGCACCAGTGAAGTAACTTGGTCTCTCCTCGCCCCCCACATCTACGCGCCCCTGCCACGAGGAGCAGGACGTAGAATCTACATTTTTCAATATTAAGACCCATCTTTAACCAGAGGCCTTACCAAGGGACCGGGAGAGGGTTTGAGAGTGCAAATCATCCAACCAGGGCTGGGTGGCATCCCCATGGATACCAACTGAGCCTAACAGGTCTGGCTGCCGGTGATTTAGATGGGCGGATAAATCCATTTGCAAGGTACTGATCATGATAAGATATCAAATGGAGGTTTTCTGGTTCAGTAAGTGCATAGATTCGGCCACAAGGAATTTGCGCACCATGTATGAGGTTGATCTGACAATCGTAGGGCCTGTGCGGTGGTAGAGTATTGGCTTGTTCTTTCTGGAACACGTCTTGAAAATCTTGGTATTCATTTGGTAGAGTACTAGTCACACCTAGTACAATCGCCGCCGTACTGGGAGTAGCAGATGTACATAAGTCTATTTTCCCCTTTTCTTGGTAATAACAGGTGCGAGCACAATCATCGGAAAAGGCCAACTTCTTGGCATGCCAATCTATTAGTGGGTTGTGAGCTACCAACCATGGCATCCCTAAGATTAGTTGAAACTGAGGAGCTTTGATGAGATCGAATGCAATAGATTCTTGGTGTCCATCCTGGCACAATAGGGTTAGTGCTGCTGTACATTGGGTTACTGGTCCAGAAGCTATTTCTGTCCTATCAACAGTAGTAACTTTTTCAGTAGTCAACTTAAAGCATAAGGGAAGCCCCATCTCTGCTGCCAGATCTTGGTCTACATAATTCCCAACTGCTCCGCTGTCTATGTATGCTTCGAGAGCATTCATCCGAGACGGTTGTTGGTGATTGATCAAAATTACTGGTAATGCAAAGTGTGAGGTATGTGTCTCATCCTCCTCGCTCGACAAGCGGACCTCTACGCTTGCCGGGCTTGTTAGTTTTCAGACTCCTTGTTATTATCTTCCTTCTCTGTGGCTCCAACAGTTCTCCTTGTTGGTTTCACTGGACATTCTTTGAGGAAGTGGCCTGATTTTCCACAATATAAGCATAATTGCTGTTGCCTTCTCTTGTCTCTTTCAGTTTTAGTTAAAGGGGGCCGTACGCCTCCGATTTGCATGGGTTCTATCGTGTTTTCCAATGTAAGTGGAACATTATCCTTTGACCGGACATACACAGCTCGAGTGTCTAACCTTATCTGGTCTGCTTTTCGGTCTTTTAATCTGTGATCTAATTGCACCACAAGGTTGATGAATTCTGCACAGTCTTTAGGTGGGTTAACCACTTGAGCAAGGACATCCTTTAGTTCCCCTCGTAGACCCTGATGAAATAGTGTGGTCATTTTTTCCTCAGGCCACCCAGCTTCAACGACTAGTCTGTTAAATGTTGCTATGTATGTAAGCAAGTCTTGACTTCCTTGACGGAGTGACAAAAGTTTGTTGTCTAATGCTTGACCTTGGGTATGACGAGAAAATAGATTTTCCATTTCCATCTGGAAACCCCCAAAGTCATGTAACAACGGGTCATCCTGACTTACCAATGGTACCGACCAATCCGCAGCACTGCCGCTCAGATATGACAAAACAAAAGCAACCCGCGCTTGGTCGTTAGGAAAAGCCCCAGGTCTGCAAAGGAAATGAAGACGACACTGGTTCATGAACGTTGCATAGTTCTTGGGGTCCCCTGTAAATCGTTCAGGTGGAGCTAAAGGAACTACCCCAGGAAGGGTTATTTGTACTGGACTGGTAGAAGAAAAAAGTTGGTACAGGTGCTGGCGGAATGTTACCAGGCAATGGGGTCTGTCCTGCCTGTGATTTGAGCAATTGTCTACTTATTTCGTCGGTACGATCCTTAGTAACAATCAAATCCCTCCTAAGAGCGTTGGTTTCTTGCCTGGCTGAATGTACTTCAGCACGTAACTGCCCCAACAATTGAGCTAACTGGTCAATCTCTGAACTCTCCATGACGCCCAGGTGGATAATATTATTGAGTCTTCGTGTTCTGTTACGCTCACCTGGTATCCACGGGGACGCCACCCAGCCCTGGTTGGATGATTTGCACTCTCAAACCTTCTCCCGGTCCCTTGGTAAGGCCTCTGGTTAAAGATAGGTCTGCAATATAGGAGAGCTGGATTCAATACCAGATTGTATTTATGTTTTCCCACCTGCCTTGGCCTCAACTCCTTCCTCCCACTTGGGCCTTCTCCTCACCTTAATATTGTAAAAGGTGGATTCTCCGTCATGCTCCTTGTGGCAGTGGCGCGTAAATGTGGGGGGCGAGCAGCGACTAAGTTACTTCACTGGTTCAAGCCCCCCTGTGAGAATCCAGGCCTGCTGCGACTCCGTAGGTTTGCTGCTTTACAGTCTTTATACGCAGTTCTTATGTTCCTCTTAGTTCGAATAATATTGTCTTGCTTCTTTCCTTTTAGGTATGGAAAGGTATTTTGGTGTTGTCATGCAGTTTGAAGATGAGCATGGGCCGGTAGACGAAAGCGCGGTGTGCACGATGCTGTCCGGTGAGTAATGCGCGATGCGTGGCGCTGTTTCGCCTTTCATATTGCTAACCTGTGTCTTTTCTCTCCTTGCAGGTCGCGATGTTCCTCGCCGAGCGCCATAATGTTCCAGCGATGATACTGATCAGGAGATGACTACCCAGGTAAGAATTGTGTGGCTTTCTTCGTTCGGGAGGAAACATGAGTAAACGCTTACTAATGCTGTCTTTCTTTCTCCTCTTTCGAGGCTATGGTATTCCAGGATGCATGCGGTGCCGGATGATGGAGTTCGTACCTTCAGGTGAGTGGAACTGAAGTCGGCGACGGATTGAAGACAGGATACTGTTCCAGGTAAGTTTCTTAGTGTTCTTTCTCTCTCTGCAGGTCCTTGGTTTCAGGTAAACTGGCATCAAAGAACTGGACACAGTGAGCGTTACGCTGCCCACAGCAGAATAACACAAAGCGTGTTCTGCTGTTTGGGTACGGTTTAAATAGTCTCAGGTAAAGTAGTCCAGGTAAAATAGTCCCAAGCCTACCACACCCAAAGTAGTCCAGGTAAAGTAGTCCCAGGCCTGCCACACCCAAAAGACTAGATTGCATAGCACAGTTCCTTGTAACTGAGCTATGTGTGTGCCTCCATGTTGGCTGAACCCCCCAAGTTAAATAGTCCCAAGTAAATAGTCCCATTCTAATGTTGGTCTTCATGATGGTTATGAGCCTGGCGCCAAAGTTGCCAGGACTGACTCCAAGAGAGTCTTAGATGAGGTTTAAAGGCCTTTGACCTGGCCCTAACTGGAAGGCTGACTTGCCAGTGAAGGCCAGGGGTAAGGGTCATGACAGCATGTTTGAGATAGGCAGAGGTAAGGAGAGGATCAGAGGGATGGTTGAAGAAGAGTTGTGTGTCATCTGCATGACACTGGAAGTGAGGGGAGAAAGTGGAAATTAGGTGTGCAAGCGGATCAAGACAGATGTTAAAGAGACAGGGTGAAAGGTTGGAGCCCTGGGAGACGTCGCAGGTGGAGATAGAGGTGGGAGAGGAGAAAAAGCTCAGGATAACCTGGGAGAGACGGTCATTGAGTAAGGAGGTAGCCAGTCCAGTGCCCGCTCCAAGATACCTACGGTATTGTGAAGCCGTTTTATGAGGACGGAGTGGTTGACCATGTCAAAAGCAGAGGAGAGATCAAGTAGAATGAGAACAGCTGGAGAGTTAGAGTCATGGGATGCGAGCAGTTCTTCACAGGTGTTCAGAAGAGCAGTTTCCATGCCTCTGCATGGTTTGGATCCAGATTGACGGTCGTGTAGGCAACCAACAAGCTCAGTGTGCTGGGTCAGTTGGGGGAAGACCAGCTTGTCCAAGAGTTTCCCAAGGAAGGGAGTGATAGAGATGGGGCAGTAGTTGGCCAGACAAGATGGGTCTGCAGAAGGTTTTTTCAGCAGGGGGCGCACAAGAGAGTGCTTAAGGGAGGAGGGGAAAGACCCAGTAGCAAAAAGAGTGATTGCAAAAATCAGCAAGTGCAGGGGCAAGAGAGCCAATATTATCCTTAATAGTTCTGTAACAACAGTGGGAGACCTGTTTGGAAGAGACCTTCGTAGAGCAGACAACTCTAGTGACCTCCTCAGATGTGATAGGAGAGAAGGAGGGGAGAAAGGAGGAGGTGGGTGTGACTCCATAGGTGGCAGGGGGTTGGGGAAGGTGCAAGGAAAGGGAAGCAAGGGTGCTAAGGATGTCCTCAGTTCTTGCAGTAAAGTGTGTGGCCAGTGCATTGCAGAGGGCCTGAGAGGAAAGCAGTGAGATGTAGTCTGCAGAAGGGTTGTCTAGTTCCTTGCAGATTTTAAAGAGTTCAGCCGTCTTGTTGGATGCACCAGAGATACAAGCCTGGATGAGGGTCCTTTTCTTGGTGCGAATGGAGAGTCGGTATTGCCTTTGGAGAAGGCGACAGGCCCGTTTGTCAGAGTGTGAGCCAGAGGTCTGCCACTTCCGTTCTCTTAGTGATTGCTATAAACTTTTATTACAAATAAATGGGGTTGGAAAAGGCCTCACTGTCCCTGCTCTAGGGGGTATTTCCCTACCTCAACCAAAAACTAAGGGTCTGTCCTGCATCAAGCTGTCCAAAGCAAAATGTTGTGTGCCTGAAATCCTATCCTAGCCCTCACATCCTAAAAGAAACTCTAAGGTGCTAAGGGTGTTGGTTTGGCCTTGAAAGTGCACAATATTCAAAGTTCCAAAGAAAAAGATAACTCCAACAAAAAGGTTCCAAATGGATAGTGTTCACCCTTCCAGGGGATGGCTTCCTTCCCCGGGTTTCTCTCCAACACAAACAATAGTTCAAAAAAGAATAACCAAGTTCTTTATAAGCCAAGAAGACAACTCCCTCTCTTCGCATTTGAAATTTACTTCATAGACTTGGCTTTGCCTGGTATACTCAACTGCCAGGACATTCTTAGATAGTTCACTCAATTCACAATGCCAAGGGAATGGGTCTTCCTTAGAATTCTCTTCACACACTTGGCTTTGCCTGGTATACTTTCCTGCTAGGGCTTTCTCATATGACTCAGTTCACAATCCCTAGGGCATGGGTCTTCCCCAGGATTCTCTTCACACACTTGACTTTGCTTGGTATACTCTCTTGCCAGGGCTTTCTCAGATAACTCAGTTCACAATATCTCTCAATATCATTGCAGGTGCCAGACTAGCAGGGTTTCTCAGGCTGCAACCTTTTCCATTCATTCCACATCCAACAGGTTGGAGAACCTTCTACAACAGCCTATGTCTTCCCGGACTTCTCGTCCTTCTCAAAGTGCCCTTTCAGCTCTTTCTCCGGTGCGTGGCAATCCTCCTGAATTACCCCGGCATCCCACCTTCCCCAGCTGGGCTCACCAGCTCTATTTGGCTGCTTCGTTCTTCCTCACACTGTATTGGGAATGCTGCAGTTTGCCTGCTTGATCAGGAGAACAATCAGCTTCTTCTCTGCTCTCTGTCTGGTCATCACGGTCGAAGGGCAGCCTCTTGCTCTCAGCCCTGTCATGGCAGAGAACCGGCTGTTCGGTTCTTTCCCCTTGGGAACGCCGGCAGCCCCTTGGCGTAGGGCAGCAGTTCACCTGCTCCTCCACTTCACTGGACTTCGCCTGCCACTACAGTGTCCTCAAGCTTCTTCCAGCGTGAGCCACCTGCTTGTGTGATCGCATGTCTGCATGACACCCTGGTAATCACAGGTCAGGCTCTGGCGTGGTTAATCTCCTTCCTTTCCGACTGCCCATCTGTTTTGCTTTTCGGACATGTGTAATGACCTTAGAACTACTCACCCTATATTACACAGACCAAAAATTCCTGGACTAAGGAAGGCAATAAAACACACTTAGACCAATGATTGGAATATAATTGTCTCTTTACAGGCCCTATATTCACGCACACATAATAAGCATGTAAATGACTATTGCGATAAATGCAATTGGTTATGCATGGACACACAAACAAGAATAGTTACTAAGTGTCTACATCACTGTTAGTGCAGTTGTAGGAGAAAGCTTCATCTCAGCCACTACGACACTACCCAGTCAAAAGGCAGGTAGGTAGAGAGATCACACGTACTAACAGGGTCTGGAGCGGAGCGTCTTCCCTCTCAGGGGGACTTCATCACCCGGGGTTCCAATTCTCTGTCTCTGCATCAGGATACCACTCTTCTTATGGGGGACAAATCCCCGCCCCTCATAGGTTGCAAACTTTTCCCGGCTGAAGGACAGACAGCAAGCATGGGAGGCAGAGAGTGGAAAAATCCAGACATTAGTGGAAAACCCCAGCTTGTCTTCCACACGATCGTTCCCAGCAACTTTATCAATGCACACTTCTCGGCTCGTCCTTGAGCGAACAATACAACAACTATCCTTCTCCTCTGTTTCATAATATAATATTGCAATCGTTGCAGAATTCATTCTAACTGAGCTCACAGAAATGTATTGTAGTTTGCAAGTGAATGTCGAAAATGGCTGCGCATCGGCGCAATTGTTTAGCTCATTTTCGCACATGCATTACACCATCCGAGGTGAAATTTGGGTCCTCTACCTGAAGGCCATGGCTAGTGGTCTGGTAGATCTCTAAAATGGTCGAAGGCCTGAGCTAGTGACTACGTAGCGATTTAAAAAATACAGTGGGCACGGCTAGAGGCCATGGCTAGTGGTCTGATAGTGTTTAAAAATGGACAGTGGGCACGGCCAAAGGTCATGGCTAGTAGTCTGGTGCTGTTCTAAAATATACAGTGGCCTGTGGCCGAAGGCCATGGCCAGTGGCGCAGAAAAAATCTAAGGAATAACAAAACCCTTGAAATTCAATGAACAAAATTTAGTTAATGATCAGTTAAGGTAAGAGATTATCGCAACGAAACCCCTGAAATTCAATGCATTGTGGAACTCAGGACTGACTTAACTCAGCGTGTTCCCTGTTGCAAACCCAAGATCACCTATATATTTTAAGCAAAGGAATTCACAATAATATATAAAATGGTATTATGAGGTTCCTGTCACGCCTGCGCCCGCAATTGTCCCGCCCAGAACCACCTCACGCTACAATACCTGTATTAGGTCCCCCTCCCAACAGCAGCGGGATGCTCCGGCATTGCCTCACCATACAGGAAAGGCCACAAAGAGATAGTGGTGCCCGAGGATGTGGCGGCTGTGGCAGCAGTGGTGTTGGGGGTCGCCATGGTTTCCGAGGCACAACCATATCAGGTCACGGATTGCGTCCGCTGCTTTTTCCTGGTCACGTGGTCACGCCCGGTCACGTGGTCACACGCAGTGCCGTGCACGTGATCTCGTGAGGACACGCTCACATGACCAATAAGGAAGTTCTCCAGTAAAAGAGAACGCTGGCCACACACAACCACGCTTCCCAGCTGTTTCCTTTACAGTGTGAGTGGCGTTCTTGGACTTTTGGACTTTGGACTCTCTTTGCCGGTTTTTGGACCCTGTTATGTTTTTTGGACATGATTCTGCTCCTTCCTTCGGATGTGGCGATTTGGCTTCTTGTCTTCAGGGTTTCTGGATTACTTCTGGCCATTGGATCACAGACTTCTTCTGGACTATTGTTTGGCAAAGGTTACTGGGGACATAGAACTTTTGCGTTCTAGAAACTTTTCACCTTCCTCCTGCAACCAGGACCCCTGACTTCGACCTCTTCAAGTGCAGGTGACATCCATAGACTACTGCAGGTATTGGGGGTACTGCAAATCTCTGTTACACCCCACTATCATCTTGCTGCTGTTGGGTTCGCTTCCCCTCCATTGTCCATCCTAGGGAGGGAGACATAGAGATTCGCCTCACCTACAGAATCTCCACTGGCAGTCTGTGGTGGGTGTCATTTCATTCCTTTTGCGAAAGTATATTCCTTGTATTACTTGTTTTTGGAATTCACTTGTCATTGACTGTTCCTTTGCAGCTGCCTGGGTACCCGTGTTCCTGCTTTCGTCACCTGTGGCCTCAATAACTGGCCAGGGAGTAGTTCTGGTGCCTCCCTGGCCGGTGCTTGGGGACAGAGGTATACATAATCATCGCAGAGTCTATCCTTGACAGTTCCTCAACGGGAACGCGCCGAGTTAAGCCAGAATTTCAGTTTATTTCATTAAATATATATTAATACTTATATTAATTGAAAAAACGTTGTTAAAGGGACTTTAGGGGGCCACTAGCTAACTGCTGGGGCAGAGGAGTCCCAAGGGTGGGGCTGCATCTTAACCGTAATGTCCCTTTAACAGTTTTTTCTGTCAATTTAATAGGTTTTAATAAGTGAACATGTTTCATGTTACATCACTGTATATAACTTACTAATAATTCTTCTTTTAACATATATGAAAGAACTATAAACCTCCTTTAACAAACATGTGTGTCGTTATCAGCAGCTCATGCTGGAGACGCAAATCATCATTGAATTGCCTGCATCCGAAGGGTCCTCCATATTCCCACCTAACCACACCCTTTATCCACTGCACCTACTCTGCATCCTAGTTCAGTGTCCACTATACCCTCATAATGTGACCAATGGCCAGTGCTCATAGCTTACAGCCATGGCCAGTTTTCACAATAGGCAAGTCAGAGTATACATTTTTCTTTGCCGAGAGCCAGGCCCACTGCTCAGGCAGTGAAGTTATATCACTATTTTTTGTACTTTCTTTTTGATACTTTCACAACAGTAAAACACACCAGAGGTTTCCAAAAGCATGCTTTCAGATACTTGCTGATGCCCTTTGTGCAGGTTTGCTGCAATCCCACCCAGCACTTCAAGCTGTAGCCAACAAGCAGAATATTTCTTCCCATTGAAACCTAGGGCTTCGGCCATGCCACATGTCCCAATAAGCAAATTACAATATACATGTATCCTTGCTCAGGGGCGAGCCCATTGCCCATTCACCAAAATTATGTCACTATTTTTGTACTTTTGACACTTTAGAAAAAATAAAACACAGGACAGATTTGCAAAGCCATGCTTTGAGGTCCTTGCGGATGCTCCTCGCAAATGTTTGCTGCAATCCTGTCCAGTACTTCGGGCTGTAGCCACGAGCAGAATTTCTTTTCCCATTCCAAGCTATCCCGATTACAAAAAACATTACCACATAGCCGGTCCATGGTGGTCACACCCCCTTTAACCCCATTGCCGGTCCCTCGTGGTAATGGCCAGTAGCCAGATTGTCCGGATCATGGCCTTTGGCCATGTCCCGGACAATTTGGCCACTGCCCATAGCCAGAGGCTATTATACCTCAGTCACCAAAGGTATATCACAATTTTTTCTACCTACATTATGACACTTTTCAAAAAATAAAACACTGACACATTTGCAAGACCATGCTTTCAGGTCAAAACCAAAAACCATGCTTTCAGGTGAAAAATGTAAAAATGTACGTACATAGTATAGTCATATAACTTAGCCCCCACTTGACAAAATTCATTCAGAATTTGCACAAACATTCAAGGTGGGGTCTATAATCTTACTGAAAACCTTTGTGCAGATTCATCAAACGGCAACACAGTGGTAAGCCATCTAAAAATCTTGAGCCCCCCCTCTAATTTTGCCCCCTCTTGGCAAGATCCAACCAAACATTTCTGAAATATACACATGTGGGTCTAAAATCTTTCTGCAAACTTTTGTGAAGATTCGTTAAACGGCACTGCATTTATAAGCTTTTCAAATATTTTACCCCCCCTTTAAGTTTGCTTTCTCTTGGCAAAACAGCACCATACTTTCCAAAACCATTCAGGGCCAATTCCAGAATGATATTGCAGAATTTCATGCAGTTTCATTGAGGGGTGCCAAAGTTATAAACCATCCAAAAGCTTCTTTTCACCAACCCTGTAATTCAGAAATAGGAATGAAGGTCCCCGAAGATCTGAGCTATACACGCACTACGTAGAAGAAAAACACCAGAATGTTGGCTTTTTATGGCCATCTCCCACCCCATCCTCATCACACCTCTCCACCCCAGAGATTGTTTCATTAGTTTTACAAGTGCAATGTTGTGTTTTTTAATGTTATTGCTGCGATGTCCGCAGACTACGGGTGCTGTTCGTGAATCCAACATGGTGACCATTTCAAAATATCTGACGCAGCTCACGTTTTTCAGTATCCAATCAGCGAGCGTGTACAAATGTCGAAGGACATCACGCTGCCCCCTGATTGGCTCAGAGGTGTCCGTGGGCTCTGAATTAGGAAGTGAGTCCGCAGACCGCACCCCAATATCACTAATTATATTTTGCCTACTTTTTGCCTGTTTTAGGAAAAACTACTGGATGGATTTGCACCAAATTTACTAAAGCACACCTTTGGGACCAAGCCGCCGCTTCTGCCCCAAATTTGATGAAAATCCGTCCAGCGATTTGGGCTGCAGGCGTCAGCAACATTTGTTTTCCACTGCATCTATGAGGATTTCCACACATTTTGAGACCCCCTATAACTTTGCCCCTCCCCCTTGAAAGAACCGCAGCAAACTTCACAGAATCATTCCAAGGGGGTCACATACCTTTTATGCAAAGTTTCGTGAGGATTTGCACAGGGGGGGCCAAGTTATAAGTCACCCAAAAAGTGCTCTTCCTATGAGTTGAGCAACTTAACCATAACTACACAGCTGTTACTGCAGGCCGTGTAACACACATACACCCTGATTTCAGCCAACATTACACATATTAAAATGAGAGATCATAGCAGCCATAGCGACTGTGCCCTGAAAATAACTGGGAGTGCAAAGATTAAGCCCCACCAAGAACTTGATGAGTGGAGAAAGTGCCGCATATATTCTGGTGTGGGGTTGATTTTATTACAGCACAGTGCATTCAGTATATTCTGCTCATCCAGATGATAGCTTCCAAACCTTTCATTTCAAACAGGCTTATCCATGTACATTTATGATTTCCTTTCCCCATGTCGTCAAAGGTGCAGGTGGTACAGTGTGCAACAGAAATTAATGTGATTTGTTGAGTAAGCATGAGTAAAACAATGGGTATTGATTCAGATATCTGATTAGTAATGGATTGCCATTATCAAAAGTAAGTGCTAGGATACCAGATGCCTTATATTTAGCAAATTGCTCTGTAATTACCATGAGATTATGTAATGGTCACCATTTGGACTTCAATCACCATGGAGGCCCCTGGTGAAATGGCATTGGTAAATAACCCCACGCCTGTAATGCGGTGGGCACTGAAACCGGAGGTATGTGTAAAATATTGACTGTTTTAGCAATGCCACTCTACCTGTAAAGAGGTCCTTCTTGAAAAATGATGCATGTGGAAATCAAAGGACAAGCCAAATGGAAGTATCACGATCTTGAAAGCTGTCTATGCCTAAACCGGAAGGCCAGGGACGTTTTCCTGTTTACTGCAGCCCCCTGTATATTTAAATGTGCTACAGGTGTATAAGGAAGTGGGTAAGACGGTAAAATGTCTAGTATTTAGATAATTTACATGATTTTTTGTTGTTATATTGTGTGGTGATTGATAGCACCCAGTGCGACTGTGAGGTAAATGCACTTTACTTAAAATCTGTTTTCATATCAAATGTGAGCATATTTTTTTACCTGTGGGACATTGTAGACTCCCAAGATGCTGGCCACCAGGCTGGTGATGGGCGCATAGACTTCTCCAACAACACCGGCCAGGCTTGCCCAAGCAGAGCAACGATAGTTTGGCAAGGGTTCTCTTCTTTCAGATAATAAGGACATTATGCTGGCCACAGCAAAAGACTCAGAGAGGCAGGAATCGTGAATTCGGAAGCCCAAAGTAATATTGGGTAACAATTTGACATTTCGATTAATCTCTTCAACAGCAAATGCCATCACCAGTACATCCCTATAAGACCTCACCTGAAAGCTAAAGCAGACAGAGACGTATAATAAATTACCAAGATCATCGGCAGAAGATCCTTACTTTTTACATTAAAAAATGCAGAAACACAGTGCATTGGAATTAGTCTAAACACCTCACCTCGAAATTTGGACATGGCGTTTGTATATTGTGTGCAGTCCTTTTGTCGTTAGTTAGCATGGTACAAATTACGTTTTACTATTTGATATTTACTGCGTATATTTTATTCAAATATTAAATGTTGCCCCATTAGGGTACTTTGACTCTTCAGTTGTCATGGAACTGCCAATCATTACTCCAGAGAGTCCAGCAAGCTAAGTGTTCGCCTCCGGTATTTGTGTACGACCTGCAATCAAATATTCAAATTATGACCCCACCTTAATACTGAAGAGGTCAATGGAGGGAATATCATTTCATTGGGTTGTAATAAAACGTATTAGCACATGTAAGTACATATTGACCTTCTCTGAGCCATTCATCATGCTCGAATGGTAGCCAATAACTACTGATTTCAGAAGCAGACAGTGAAACAGCAGAAAACAGTTACTGCATTCTAGAAACATCCATACAATTTCCCAGCAACTATTTTAAAACAAGATGCTCCTTCTAGGTGAGTATCTTTTTTCCACTGCACCTTCAACGTGGCAGGCACCATCACATTTAAGGCACCAAAGTGAAAGATAAAATATCACAAAATGCATTTACTTCCATATAGAGAAACAGTATACTTTACACCCAATGCTGCTCATGTTACTACCACGCCCGTTAAAAAAAAACGTAAACAACTACAATTAAAGTAAAAATGCTTACCTTATGGAGACAATCTTGTTATTTAAATACTGCAAACTAAAACAACATTTAATTTAATATAACCTTTGGTCTATTTGCTTTCTTCACTGTTAAATTAGCATTATTTCCTTCACCACCATAATTCCAAGACCTATATTGCTATTACTATTACTTGTCCATTATTAATTGGACCCTTTCCGAAATGATGGCTCTCAGCATTACCGTTCCTCAATTTATCTGCCAATTTGTCAGTGCAGATTTTCAATATTCACTAGATGAAATACAGAATCCTCACAAAGAAAGCATTCTACAAGTGTGTTAGTCAACCTCAAAATATAAAACAACCGTCATTAATAGTCCATCCATCAATCATAAATCAGATACATATATAAAATAATACTTTAAAATATAAGCAACTACTTTGCCTCATAGCTCTTAGAAGGTCAATGTTCAAAATAGGCAACTGACCAGTGCAAAGGTTCCAGTCTCTAGATAGCCAGTAGAATGGCAACACTCAAGAATTTTAAGATGCCTAGCTAAATAATAACTACGAAATGTATACTTGAGTCCACAAATCACATTCCTCCAAATGTAAGTCTGATTTCATTTTCTTTGAATTATTTTTCAGGCATTAAAGAACCTTGGGCATCAAAGCGCTTTTCAAAAGTAGATACAAAAGGCCTCATCACGAGTTTGGCGGTAAACCTTAAAATCACCAGTAACGCTATCAGCGCCAAATTTAAGGGTCAGTCGGATCACGAGTACAAATACCAGCAGCGCCATTACAGCCGGCGCAAGTACAGCCGGCTGAAAAAGGGTTGGCTTTAAAAGCACCAGTATCCATTTGGGCTTAAACATAGCAATCACAAGTCTGGCGTAAGCGCTATTAGCGCCAGAAAAGCGGCAGATAATCCGCCGAAAATACCCCCTGCGAACTGCTGGAGGTAAAAGATCACAGGGCACAGCAATAAGGGCGCAGGTGAAACCAATGCAAATCAGAGGCCTACAAAGGACCCACCCATGCACAACACACCCTCCGCGACACCATTACACCAGCAGGAGCAGGGAGGAGACAGCAATAAGGGCCTAGGTGAAACCAATGCAAATCAGAGGCCTACAAAGGACCCACCAATGCACAACACACACTCCCCAACACCATGCTGCCATTTGGAGCCGGAAGCCTTGATGTGGGCATTTACCTACTGCGCCTGGAGCTACAGAGGCCAGCCAACCAGGCCAGGGCCCTGGGAGCGCAGGGTTTGGTGGGGATGAGGAGAAGGAGGAGGAGAGCAGCACCAGCAAGGCGGCCAGCCATCCCCAGGCCCAGGCTGATGGCCAGTTGATGACCGAATATAGACTGGACAGGGCAACCATCACCCAGTTGCTGGACACAATCCAGGCTGACATCGGCAGCCGTATAGCCATCAGCACAGCAGTACCCCCGCTTGTGAAGCTTGTGTCCGTGCTACAATTCCTCAGGACTGGCAGCTACCAACACACCGTTGCCATGATGCACAGCATGGCCCAGTCCACCTTCAGTGCCATGCTGGGACAGGTGCTGGATGCACTGTTGATCCATGTGAATGAGCACATTGCATTGCCAGCCACACGGGCACAGGTGAACCAGCTGAAGGGTCAATTCCATGCCATTGCCCAAGTTCTGAATGTAATAGCAGGCTTGGACTGCACACATGTAGCACTCGTACCACTACAGGCACATGAGGCAGCCTACAGAAACCAGAAAAATTACCATTCCCTGAATGTGCAGATGACATGTAGCCCTGACCTCACCTTCACCCACTGCTGTGCTACCCAGGATCCACCCACGACTCCATGGTCCAGCGCAATAGTACCCTGCCAGCGTACATGGAAAGGCACCAAGGCCAAAACACATGTATGCTGGGTGAGTACAAATGTAGTCCGTAATGCATGTTGAATTACATCTTATGAGGCTGGTCACACACAGTGAAATCCATGCATGCCAATAGGCAGTACTATCACTGCAGCATTTCCATGCATGTACCTTGCACGAGAACCCTTGGACATGTCCAACACAGCAGAACACACCCATTCTGGATGTCAAAGACATGTGATAGCACAGTCACATATGGAAGGCCTACTACCACAAAGCCTCCTGTGTGTGTTGCAGTATAGCATCCCACCCTGACACAGCACAGACATCCCACCCTGGCCACCTGACAGTCATGCCAATGTTACACGAAAGTCGGCACATCCACAAAAGCACTACACAAAAGTCTGATTAACGACAATGTACATCCCTGAAACGCTGACCCCTGAGTGGGCAATCACATGCCTGGAGAATAGTACATAACAGTGGCAAACAGCAAATGCAACAGCAGCCAAAGAAAATGCCAATGACACATGGGCTAACCACATGTTGCATGCACAAGCAGATGGAAGGGTCCCCTCCTCCAGTGACAAGGGACAGAGTACTGTTACATTTAGAAAAAGAGGCGTAGCAAGTTGCAAGTACTCCATTGATTCAATGCTGCTCCTAGCACAGCACACTCCACAATGTAAGTGACCAGATGATAAGTAGGCCACATGTAATACATGAGTGTGATGCACATAACAACTCACAAATTCATAGATACACAGCTGTATGGCAACCTCATGTCCTGGAAGTCAAAGGATGGATGCCAACATTGCAATGAGATAGCATGAACTTCTCAACACGAACTTGATCCTGCTGACAATGTCACTGATGACTGAGCCTTGTGCACCCACTGAACCTACCTTGTCCCCATACCTGCTTTCTCTCCCCTGCAGGTGATTCTGGATATCCCTAGTACACATGGCTCATGACCCCTGTGCGTCATCCACACACTGCAGCTGAGCGGGCATACAACATTGCCCATGGACGTACACGCATCTACATGGAGAGGGCATTCGGACTGCTGAAGGAACGCTTCAGGTGCCTAGGGGAGGGGCATTGATGTATGCACATGAAAAAGTTGGAAAAATTGTACTTACATGTGCCATGCTGCCCAAAATTTGCTGTCGAAGTAATGTGCCACTGCCCCCCGATGCTTATGTGCAGCCACCTGAGGATGGGAGTGAAGATGATGATGTGCCAGAAGGTGTTGCACGTGCACACAGGAGTGGGCTGAGGGAGGTGAGGTTGGCCAGACAGGGCTTGGTTGATCATTTTTTTTATATGGGTGACGGCTACATTTTGCACATGTCACTTGAACATTAAGGAGCACTTAATCACAATCACAACTGTCCATGCTTTGTATGAATTTTAAACGTGATTTATTCAAAGATTGTCTATCCCCCGCCGCCCAGTGAACACCCAGCACACAATCCCTCCTCGCCCCAGTGAACACCCAGCACACAATCCCCCTTGCCCACAGTGAACACCCAGCACACAATCCCCCCTCCCCCCAGTGAACACCCAGCACACAATCCCCACTCCCCCAGTCAACTCCCCACAACAGTGCAGGTAGGTGCATGTTCTCAGGGCCCCCACAATGCCATGTCCAACTATGATGGTCGCGGGCGCCTTCCTTGTCCTGGCCCCTCCGGTGTGCGGGATATCAGGTGGTGCAATGAACGGCGCCTAGGTGAAGGCTCAAGGGATCCCTCCGTGGGTGTAGTAGAGGTTGATGGGACTGACCCGGTTGCCTGCAGATGCTGATGGAGAAGATTGTTTGATTCCCTAGTCTGCTCAGCTAGTGCAGATACTGCCTCGCACAACTCCCGTACCCTTTGGCCAAAACCTGTCAGGGCTGAGGTGCATTGCTCCACCACTCTCTGTGTGCGCGCGTTGTCTCGGGCAATGTACTTGCAGACATGCCGTATGGACGCGCTGATGGCCTTGATGTGCCCGCTGTGCACTTTGGCCATGGATTCCACTTTTGCCTGTTTGACCTCAATTATGTCCAGACGTCCCATCACATCTGCTCCCGTGACGAAAGGTACCCCTTGTGTGGCAGGTACCGGCCTGCATCTTGTGCGCTGTTGGGGGGGGCTGCATGGGGACATGTTGGCGGCTTGGATGGGGCTGCCGGGCTCTGAGTGACGGTCTTCAGGGCTGCCATATGATGGTGTGTCTACATCTCGCTCTGGTGTGCAGACACGACGCACATGCACACGTGGGGTTTGTGCTCCCTGTGTGACTGGCCCTGGGGTCCCCTGTGGTGTCCCCATCCCTTTGGCATTGCTGCTTCCGGGGGAATACAAATGTCCTGCCTGATGCACATCTGGAGGTGTCAGTCCCACATCAGGCTCTGACCCACAGGTGACTCCCTCTGCATCGGAAGTCTGCATGGTGGCTTGGGGTGAGCTAGGCGCTGACACCCTGCGGCCATGTGGGTGCTGCAGTGGTCTGGTTGGGCTGTGGTGTGGTGATGTGGGATGGGTCTGGCGTCAGTTCACTTCCGCGCGGCCCCTTTACGGGGTGGTGGTGCTAGTCAAGGTACGCTGCCTCGGGCGCTGTGATGGAGTGGCCTCCTAACCGTCATCGTCATCCCGTGAAGATCGCCGTGTGCTTGTGGGGTACATAGGGTGTGGATTGAGTTCAAGGCAACCTACATGAGTATGAAGCAGTTCATGCCATCAAGTGGGATTGTAGGCAGTAGCAATTATGCATGGCACTTGCATTTTGTTCAATCCCCATGTAGTGATTGGTGGAATGTGTGAGTGTGGAGGAACACTGCATGGTTTGTGTGCCATCATCACAAGCGGGTTTGGGATGCACCATGCTCAAGGTCCTGGGGGTGTATTCATGCACACTCACACTCTACGTAGCTGTCCCATGGTTATGGTTGTCTGTCCCCTGCCCCTTGTATTGATGCACTGCACGTGCAGGGGAGTCTAGGCGGCACTACGGTTCAGTGGTTCAAGGGCTCAGTTATGGGTGTCTGCAGTGCCTCACACACATTTCATCACATTAATTCACTCAGGGTCTGCATGTGAGGTCCTTTCAGATGCATGCATTCTGGGTGGGACTCACCTGCAGTCTGCTCGATACCAGTGCCTGCCTGCCTCCGCTCCACCTATTCCCTCTATGGTGCCCATGTCGATTAGGGCAGTCATCTTCTCCTCCCAGGGTGTGAGTTCGGGTGGTGGTGGTGGCCCTCCTCCAGTGCCCCTGTTTGCACTCCTGTGCTGTGAGAGTATGCCACGGACTCTCACAAGCAAGTCATTGAGGCGCTGCGGACACCCTTTGGCTGATGTTCCGCCAGATCTGTGCACACCGCTGCCCACTTGTCTTGCGCTGCTGCAGTTCATCATGGTGGATCTCTGCCTCCTCTACCAGTACGGCCAGCTCCTGGTCACTAAATTTTGGTTTCCTGACCCTGTCCAGGGCTGACTTGCCCCTAGTGCGCTCCTGTGACATGGGGTGGATGGCTTGCAGGGGCTGTGATATTTGACGGATTGTGATTTCAAAGATGGCCGCCAATTTATTTCCCATTCCGGCGGTGACGCGTTTCCCGCGCTCTAATAGCGCGCCCTTATGGCGTGTGCTGTTAGCGCAGTATGGCGGTAGAGCATGGTGCACTGGATTTACAGGTTCTTGGGCCTTTTTCCCGTCGAGCACTGTTTGCGCTACCGTCATGTCCCTGTGCGCGTTCACACAAACTCGTGATCTGGTGGACTATCTGCCGGGGGGCTTGGCGTAAGCGGTAATAATGCTCAACGGGAAAACCGCTGCATTACCGCCCAACTCGTGATGAGGCCCAAAGTATTAGAACTACAAGACAAATGAGATCATGCAGAGTGATGATAGTTTGCTTTTGAAAGAGCCACGTGTTAATTTTCCATCTAAAAGACAGCAGGTTCTCAGACATCTCCATTTCGTCCAGAAGAGAATTCCATAGTAGGGAAGGTTAAGACCGGCCCATCGCACGGGCATATCTTATTTGTGGAACACGTACAAGCTACTTGTACTTGAATGTGTAATGTTGAAGTGTATTGGTGGAATATATTCTGAATATCTGCTTAAAATAGAGTGGGGCCTTGCCGTAAAGTGTCTTATGCACCATGGTGAGAGATTTGACCCTGGGACCAAAGCACAACCAATGCAATTTTCGCATTATGGGTGAAATATGCAGATTTTGTGTGGTATTAGTGATGGTACTTGCTGTAGCACTGATAATCTGAAGGTAATTCGACCCCTGTAGCGGAACTACTTAAAATAAGGAGTTAGCATTGCTGATTCTTGAGCTTACAGTTGACCATGCAATCTGTTCTAGATGTTCTTGCTTAAGGAAGGATTTCACATCTCAAAGCAGCATTAGGTGAGACAATGTAGCATGGACAATTTGGTTTGCATGTTTGGACATTGAAAGGGAAGAGTGAAGCCAAAATCCAAGTGATTTAACCATAGCTTGGACTGTAGAGGTTTTGTGCAAGTATAAGCGCAATGACATTAGAAGAACTTCAATTTCTGAAGTATTTAAACACAGCAATTCTATAATATCCAATTGTCTGTTGCGTAAAAAAGAAAGAAAATTCTGTCTATGACATCTTGGGGTTGTCCCCGAAGTTCAACCATTAATTGTACATTTTCCATGTAGTTTTGCAATAAAAATCCCTTGGCAAAACAGCATATTGTGAAGGAGCTTAATATATATATCCTCATCACAAAAAACACAGATGGTTGTTCATGTCAGAACGGGCACTGCGCAGTCACAAAGACGTGAATATCACCACATTCTTAAATCCTTGGGAATAATTGGAGAAATGTGCAAATACACATAGCTGCTCTTTAAAAAATCATTTTTTCCAGCAGTAATATATATATATATATATATATATATATATATTCAGTGAAAAAACTTTGTTAACGGGACGTTATGGTTAAGTTGCGCTACTAAAAACCTATGAAATTCAGTGAAAAAACTTTGTCAAAGGGACGTTATGGTTCCAAGTAAAACCGAAAAACCCTTGAAATTCGCCAGTTATGGTAAGCTAAGCAACCTTGATCCTTGACACTTTTTTCGCAACATTATAATAAGAATCCCTTGTACACATATTTCATGAAAAGTACATACACATGTGATGTCATCAGTGATGTCATCATTGACATTTGTGATGTCATCTTTGATGTCCTGGGTGTTAGTCTTAGCAGTGCATGGTGGTGGCGCGAGTTATGGTTGCTTAGCTTACCATAACTGGCGAATTTCAAGGGTTTTTCGGTTTTACTTGGAACCATAACGTCCCTTTGACAATGTTTTTTCACTGAATTTCATAGGTTTTTAGTAGCACAACTTAACCATAACGTCCCGTTAACAAAGTTTTTTCACTGAATTTCATAGGTTTTTAGTAGCGCAACTTAACCATAACGTCCCTGTAACATTTTTTTTAACTACATTTTAAAGGTTTTTATTAGTGCAACGTCACCATAACATCCTTTTCAATAGATGAAGACCACTAACATCTTATGTCCTCAAAGTGGGAAAGCCGGGTGCTAAAAAAACCCAAAAGATTTTCCTTCCTACACCGGGATGCCTGCGGCGTCCCGGTGTAGGAAGGAAAATCTTTTACCAAGATGGCCACCATGGAAAGGGAAGGCGGGGTGTATAAAGAACAGAACAGGGCATGAGCGGGGGTGGGGGGGAACAGGGGAGACACATGGGCATGAGCGGGGGGTGAGAGGGAACTTGGTACAAACGGGGCATGAGCAGGGGGTGGGGGGGAAAGGAAGGAAACACGGGGCATGAGCGGTGGTGGGGGAACACGAGAGAGACACGGGTCATGAGCAGCGGGTGGGGAGGAACATGAGGGGGACACGGGGTATGAGCGGGGGGTGGGGAGGAACACGAGGGAGACACGGGGCATGAGCGGGGGGGGTACAGGGCACACACGGGACATGAGCAGGGGTGGGGGAAAGGAGAGAGACAAGGGGCATGAGCGGGGGGTGGGGGGAACACGAGGGAGACACGGGGCATGAGCGGGGCGGTGTGGGGAACACGAGGGAGACACGGGGCATGAGCAGGGGGTGGGGCCAACAAGAGAGAGACACAGGGCATGAGCAGGGGGTGGGGAGAACAGGAGACAGACACGGGGCATGAGCGGGGGGGTGGGGAGAACAGGAGACAGACACTGGGCATGAGCGGGGGATGGGGGAACAGGAGACAGATACGGGGCATGAGCGGTGGTGGGGAGAACAGGAGACAGACACGGGGCATGAGCGGGGGGTGGGGGGCAACAGGAGACAGACACGGGGCATGAGCAGGGCTGTGGGGGGCAACAGGAGAGAGAAACGGGGCATGAGCGCGGAGTGGGGGGGTACAGGAGACAGACACGGGGCATGGGTGGGGGCAACAGGAGACAGACACGGGGCATGAGTGGGGGGTGGGGGGTACAGGAGACAGACACGGGGCATGAGCGGGGGGTGGGGGGAACAGAAGACAGACACGGGGCATGAGCGGGGGAGTGGGGGGCAACAGGAGAGAGACACAGGGCATGGGTGGGGGGTGGGAGGGTACAGGAGACAGACACGGGGCATGAGCAGGGGGTGGGGGGCAACAGGAGAGAGACACAGGGCATGAGCAGGGGGGTGGGGGGTACAGGAGACAGACATGGGGCATGAGCGGGGGGTGGGGGGCAACAGGAGAGAGACACGGGACATGAGCGGGGGGTGGGGGGAACAGGAGACAGACACGGGGCATGAGCAGGGGTGTGGGGGGCAACAGGAGAGAGACACGGGGCATGGGCGGGGGTGGGGGGGTACAGGAAACAGACACGGGGCATGAGCAGGGGGTGGGGGGCAACAGGAGAGAGACACAGGGCATGAGCAGGGGGGGGGTACAGGAGACAGACACGGGGCATGAGCGGGGGGTGGGAGGCAACAGGAGAGAGACACGGGACATGAACTGGTGGGGGGAACAGGAGACAGGCACGGGGCATGAGCGGGGGGCAACAGGAGACAGACACGGGGCATGAGCGGGGGTTGGGGGAGTACAGGAGACAGACACGGGGCATGAGCGGGGGGTGGGGGGCAACAGGAGAGAGACACAGGGCATGAGCGGGGGGTGGGGGGAACAGGAGACAGACACGGGGCATGAGCGGGGGGTGGGGCAACAACAGAGACAGACACGGGGCATGAGCGGGGGGTGGGGGGCAACAGGAGACAGACACGGGGCATGAGCAGGGGGTGGGGGGCAACAGGAGACAGACACGGGCATGAGCAGGGGGTGGGGGGAACAGGAGACAGACACAGAGCATGAGCGGGGGGTGGGGAGAACAGGAGACAGACACGGGGCATGAGCGGGGGGTGGGGGGCAACAGGAGACAGACACGGGGCATGAGCGGTGGGTGGGGGGCAACAGGAGACAGACATGGGACATGAGCGGGGGGTGGGGGGCAACAGGAGACAGACACGGGGCATGAGCGGGGGGTGGGGGGCAACAGGAGAGACACGGGGCATGAGCGGGGGGTGGGGGGAACAGGAGACAGACACGGGGCATGAGCGAGGGGTGGGGGAACAGGAGACAGACACGGGACATGAGCGGGGGGTGGGGGTAACAGACACGGGGCATGAGCGGGGGGGTGGGGGCCAACATGAGACAAACACAGGGCATGAGCGGGGGGTGGGAGGTACAGGAGACAGACACGGGGCATGAGCGAGGGGTGGGGGGAACAGGAAACAGACACGGGGCATGAGCGGGAGGTGGGGGGAACAGACACAGGGCATGAGCGGGGGAGTGGGGGGCAACAGGAGACAAACATGGGGCATGAGCGGGGGGTGGGGAGAACAGACACGGGGCATGAGCGGGGAGGTGGGGGGCAACAGGAGACATACACGGGGCATGAACGGGGGGTGGGAGGAACAGGAGACAGACATGGGGCATGAGCGGGGGGTGGGAGAACAGGAGACAGACGTGGGGCATGAGCGGGGGGGTGGGGGGCAACAAGAGAGAGACACGGGGCATGAGAGGGTGGGGGGAACAGGAGACTGACACGGGGCATGAGCGGGTGGGGGGAACAGGAGACAGACACGGGGCATGAGCGGGGGGGTGGGGGGCTACAGGAGATAGACACGGGGCATGAGCGGGGGGTTGAGGGGCAACAAGAGAGAGATACGGGGCATGAGTGGGTGGGGGGAACAGGAGACAGACACGGGGCATGAGCGGGGGGGTGGGGGGCTACAGGAGATAGACACGGGGCATGAGCGGGGGTTTGGGGGGCAACAAGAGAGAGATACGGGGCATGAGCGGGTGGGGGAACAGGAGACAGACACGGAACATGAGCGGGGGTGGGGGGCAACAGGAGATAGACACGGGGCATGAGCGGGGGGTGGGGGGAACAGGACACAGACACTGGGCATGAGCGGGGGGTGGGGAGAACAGGAGACAGACACGGGGCATGAGCGGGGGGGGGTGGGGCAACAGGAGACAGACATGGCACATGAGGGGAACAGGAGACAGATACGGGGCATGAGCGGGGGGTGGGGAGAACAGGAGACAGACATGGGGCATTAGCGGGGGGAACAGAAGACAGATACGGGGCATGAGCGGGGGGAAGGGGAGAGAGACACACGGGGCATGAGCGGGGGGTGCGGGGAGGGAGAGAGACACACGGGGCATGAGCGGGGGGTGGGGGGAGGGAGAGAGACACACGGGGCATGAGCGGGGGGTGGTGGGGTGGACGGTAGGGAGAGAGACACACAGGGCATGAGCGGGGGGTGGGCGGGAGGGAGAGAGACACACGGGGCATGAGCGGGGGGTGGGGAGGAGGGAGTGAGTCACACAGGGCATGAGCAGGAGGGGGAGAGACACACGGGACATGAGAGGGGAGAGACACAAGGGGCATGAGCGGGGGTGGGCGGGAGGGGGAAAGACACAGGGCAAGAGCAGGGGTGGGCAGGAGGGGGAAAGACACGGGGCAAGAGCGGGGGTGGGCGGGAGGGGGAAGGAGACACGGGGCAAGAGCGGGGGTGGGCGGGAGGGGGAAAGAGACACAGGGCATGAGCGGAGGGTGGGCGGGAGGGGGAAAGAGACACGGGGCAAGAGCAGGGGTGGGCGGGAGGGGGAAAGAGACACGGGGCAAGAGCGGGGGTGGGCGGGAGGGGGAAAGAGACACAGGGCAAGAGCGGGGCTGGGTGGGAGCCGGAAAGAGACACAGGGCAAGAGCGGGGTGGGCGGGAGGGGGAAAGAGACACGGGGCAAGAGTGGGGGTGGGCAGGAGGGGGAAAGAGACACGGGGCAAGAGCGGGGGTGGGCGGGAGGGGGAAAGAGACACGGGGCAAGAGCAGGGGTGGGCGGGAGGGGGAAAGACACATGGGGCAAGAGCGGGAGTGGGGGGAGGGAGACAGACACATGGGGCAAGAGCGGGGGTGGGCGGGAGGGGGAAAGACACATGGGGCAAGAGCGGGAGTGGGGGGATGGAGACAGACACACGGGGCAAGAGCGGAGCGGGGGTGGGAGGAGGGAGACAGACACACACGGGCCAAGAGCCGGGGGTGGGGGGAGGGAGACACGAGGCATGAACGGGGATGTGGGGGAGGGAGACACACGAGGCATGAGCAGGTGGTGGGGGGGCGGGAGACACACTGGGCACGAGCGGGGGTGTGCGGGAGGGGGAAAGACACGGGGCAAGAGCGGGAGTGGGCGGGAGGGGGAAAGAGACACGGGGCAAGAGCGGGGGTGGGCGGGAGGGGGGAAAAAGACACGGGGCATGAGCGGGGGGTGGGCAGGAGGGGGAAAGAGACATGGGGCAGGAGCGGGGGTGGGCGGGAGGGGGAAACAGACACAGGGCAAGAGCGGGGGTGGGCGGGAGGGGGAAAGACACATGGGGCAAGAACGGGGTGGGGGAGGGAGACAGACACACGGGGCAAGAGCAGGGGTGTGGGAGACAGACACACGAGGCAGGAGCGGGAGGTGGGGGGGAGGGAGACAGACACACGAGGCATGAGCGGGGGGTCGGGGGGAGGGAGACAGACACACGAGGCATGAGCGGGAGGGGGAGAGACACACGGGACATGAGCGGGGGGTGGGCGGGAGGGGGAGAGACACACGGGACATGAGCGGGGGGTGGGCGGAAGGGGGAGAGACACACGGGGCAAGAGCGGGGGTGAGCGGGAGGGGGGAAGAGACATGGGGCAAGAGCGGGGGTGGGCGGGAGGGGGAAAGAGACACGGGGCAAGAGCAGGGGTGGGCGGGAGGGGGAAAGAGACACGGGGCAAGAGCGGGGTGGGCGGGAGGGGGAAAGAGACATGGGGCAAGAGCAGGGGTGGGCGGGAGGGGGAAAGAGACACGGGGCAAGAGCGGGGGTGGGCGGTAGGGGGAAAGACACACGGGGCAAGAGCGGGAGGAGGGAGACAGACACACGGGGCAAGAGCGGGGGTGGGAGGAGGGAGACAGACACACGGGGCAAGAGCGGGGAGTGGGGGGAGGGAAACACAAGACATGAGCTGGGGGTGTGGGGGAGGGAGACACACGAGGCATGAGCGGGGGGTGGGGAGGAGGGAGACACACTGGGCACGAGCGGGGGTGTGCGGGAGGGGGAAAGATGCGGGGCAAGAGCGGGAGTGGGCGGGAGGGGGAAAGAGACACGGGGCAAGAGCGGGGGTGGGTGGGAGGGGGAAAAAGACACGGGGCATGAGCAGGGGGTGGGCGGGAGGGGGAAAGAGATTCGGGGCAGGAGCGGGGGTGGCGGGAGGGGGAAAGAGACACGGGGCAAGAGCAGGGGTGGGTGGGAGGGGGAAAGACACACGGGGCAAGAACGGGGTGGGGGGAGGGAGACAGACACACGGGGCAAGAGCAGGGGTGTGGGGGTGGGAGACAGACACACGAGGCATGAGCGGGGGGTGGGGTGGAGGTAGACAGACACACCAGGCATGAGCGGGGGGTCGGGGGGAGGGAGACAGACACACGGGGCATGAGCGGGAGGGGGAGAGACACACGGGACATGAGCGGGGGGTGGGCGGGAGGGGGAGAGACACACGGGACATGAGCGGGGGGTGGGAGGGAGGGGGAGAGACACACGGGACATGAGCGGGGGGTGGGCGGAAGGGGGAGAGACACACGGGGCGGGAGGGGAAAGACACGGGGCATGAGCGGGGGTGGGCGGGAGGGGGAAAGAGACACAGGGCAAGAGCGGGGGTGGGCGGGAGGGGGAAAGAGACACGGGGCATGAGCGGGGGGTGGGCGGGAGGGGGAAAGAGACACGGGGCAAGAGCGGGGGTGGGCGGGAGGGGGAAAGAGACACGGGGCAAGAGCGGGGGTGGGAGGGAGGGGGAAAGAGACACGGGGCAAGAGCGGGAGGGCGAAAGAGACACGGGGCAAGAGCAGGGGTGGGCGGGAGGGGGAAAGACACACGGGGCAAGAGCGGGGGTGGGGGGGAGGGGGAAAGACACACGGGGCAAGAGCGGGGGGGAGGGGGAAAGACACACGGGGCAAGAGCGGGGGGTGGGGGGAGGGAGACAGACACACGAGGCATGAGCGGGGGTGGGGGGAAGGGGAGGGAGACACAGGGCATGAGTGGGGGTGGGGGGGAGGGAGAGAGACACACGGGGCATGAGCGGGGGGTGGGGGGAAGGGGAGAGAGACACACGGGGCATGAGCGGGGGGTGGGGGGGCATTAGAGAGACACACAGGGCATGAGTGGGGGTGGGGGGCGGGAGAGAGACACGGGGCATGAGCGGGGGTGGGGGGGAGGGAGAGAGACACACGGGGCATGAGCGGGGGGTGGGGGGAAGGGGAGAGAGACACACGGGGCATGAGCGGGGGTGGGGGGGCTGGAGTGAGACACACGGGGCATGAGCGGGGGGTGGGCGGGAGGGTGAGAGACACACGGGCATGAGCGGGGGTGGGGGGCAGGAGAGAGACACACGGGGCATGAGCGGGGGGTGGGGGGAAGGGGAGAGAGACACGGGGCATGAGCGGGGGTGGGGGGAGGGAGAGAGACACACGGGGCATGAGCGGGGGGTGGGGGGAAGGGGAGAGAAACACACGGGGCATGAGCGGGGGGTGGGCGGCGGGTGGGGAGAGACACACGGGGCATGAGCGGGTGGTGGGCGGCGGGTGGGGAGCGACACATGGAGACATGAGCGGGGGGTGGGCGGCGGGTGGGGAGAGACACACGGGGCATGAGCGGGGCAGGGCGGCGGGTGGGGAGAGACACACGGACATGGGCAGGGGGTGGGCGGCGGGTGGGGAGAGACACACGGGACATGAGCGGGGGGTGGGTGGCGGGTGGGGAGAGACAAACGGACATGAGCGGGGGTGGGCGGCGGGTGGGGAGAGACACGCGGGGGGTGGCCGGTGGGTGGGGAGAGCCACACGGGGCATGAGCGGGGGAGGGCGGCGGGTGGGGAGAGACACACGGACATGAGCGGGGGGTGGGCGGCGGGTGGGGTGAGACACACGGACATGAGCGGGGGGTGGGCGGTGGGTGGGGAGAGACACACAGACATGAGCGGGGGGGTGGGCGGGAGGGTAGAGGCACACGGAAATGAGCGGGGGGTGGGCGGGAGGGGAGAGACACACAGACATGAGCGGGGGGTGGGAGAGACACACGGGGGGTGGGAGAGACACACGGGGCATGAGCGGGGGGTGGGCGGGTGTGAGAGACGAGCGGTGCACGAGCGGGGCATGAGCAGGGGGTGGGCGGGAGGGAGAAAGACACACGGACATGAGCGGGGGTGGGTGGGAGGTTGAAAGACACACGGACATGAGCGGGGGGGTGGGCGGCAGGGTGAAAGACACACGGACATGAGCGGGGGGTGAGCGGGAGGGTGAAAGACACACGGCGTTCGTGTGCAGGCGGCAGATCCCGCTCCTCGGCCCTCCGCTGGCCACCGTGTGCGGATGGAGTGAGCGGGGGCTGGAGGAAAAGGGAAGACACGGAGCATGAGTGGGCGTGACAAGAGGGACACACGGGGCATGAGCGGGGGTGGGAGGAACAGGAGACAGACACGGGCATGAGCGGGGGTGGGGGACTTACTGTGCAGGCGGGATACAAAGCCTCTCATGCAAGGAACAAAGATGGCGGGCGTCTCTGAAGCCAGACGCACTGCACGTTTTCACCGCATCCAATGAGAGAGCACGTCAGATGTCCGCGGACATCACGCAAGCTGCTTGCCCAATCATCGTCCTGTCTGCGGAGCGAACAGGGAAGTGTGTCCGCGAAGCGAACACAGATATCACTAATTCTTTTCACTCACATTTTTGTCATTTTCTTAAAAACTACTCGACGGATTTACACCAAATAAAGCAAAGCACGCTTTTGGGACCAAGCCGCCGCTCCTGCCGCAAATTTGGTGTAAATCTGTCCAGCGGTTTGGGCTGTAGGCGTGAGCAAAATATTATCCCATTATGTCTATGGGAAAAAAAAAGTTTTGGGACTCCCCATATAACTTTGCCCCCCCTGGACGAATCCTCACCAAACTTTGCAAAAAAATTCAGAGTGACCCAAATACTTTTTTCGCAAAGTTTGGTGAGGATTTGTCCAGGGAGAGCGAAGTTATAAGCTGCCCAAAAAGTGCTCTTCCTACGGAAACAGTAACTTAACCATAACTACATGGCCACTACCGTGGATTACATTACATGCAAAAAAAAAGTATATAGCCTGACTCTGAATTGTTTTACAAAGTTTGGTGATGTTTGGTGCTGGGGGGGGAAAAGTTATAGGGGGGGTCCCAAAACATCTTTTTTTCCCATAGACTGAATGGGGGGAAAACTTTGCGCACGGCTACAGGCCAGAACGCTGGACGGATTTTCACTAAATCTGCGGCAGGGGCAGGGCCTTGGTCCCGAAAGCGTGCTTTTGTAAATTTGGTGACCTTCCATGGAGTACTTTTCTTTAAAATGACCAAAAAGTAGGTGAAAAAAAATTAGTGATATCTATGTCCGCTCCGCGATCACACTTCCCTGTTCGCTCCGCAGACAACATACCGATTGGCTAGGGGGCTGCCGTCATGACCGCGGACACGCAACGTCTCTGCCGATTGGCTGTTGCGAGACGTGTTCTGCGTTAGATTGTTTGGATGCGCCCGACATCTTGGATCCGCTGAAAGCGAAGCAACAACCAGCGCACACATGCTCTATGTATAAAACTCTTTTTGTGTGTGCTACAGCGTTGGAAAAAGTGCAGACAGTAAGACATGGGTGATCAATGCGTTTCTTCTGCGGGTCGGTCTTCATGATGTATTTTCTATGGCCACCTTTTACACACAGAAAATGAGGGCTATAATAACGATAGCATTTCAGTGTATGCAGTGCACAGGATACTTCTAACTGTTGTAAGGACACGAGCAGTGGTGGCAAACATTGAAATTGACAACATGCCGTAATTACATTCGTTTTTTCTATGGATATTATTACATTAATTAGTACGGCGCCATGGGTGTGCTAGGCTACAGTGGTTGTGGCCAGGGCCTAGAGTCCTGGATGGATGGCCGTCGGCCAAAGGCCTTACTACCAAGACTCTAGACCCTGGCCACAACCACCGCAGCATAGCACACCCATGGATACACCCGTAGTATTGCTTGTCGATTGCCAAGTTGTGGGGAGTGTATGCAGTGTTGGGTGCATGGCCAAACACTGCCAAAGGCCATGCACCCAACAACAAAGTTGTAAGTGCTAGACGAGGAAGCCACTGCACACCCATCCCATGTAATACCTAAGGACATACAGCTAGGAGGGAAGCCTCTGGCCACAGGTACTGAAGGATACCACACCTACAGAAAAAGCCCCACTACCACACATCACTGAGGTGCTTGTGGGGAGACACTGCACTCTTGGGTGCATGGCCGAAGGCCATGTACCCAATGACACAGTTATAACCTCTTCATGATGTCTTTCCTATGGCCACCTTGTATGCACAGAAAATGAGGGGTGCGATATGGGCAGTATTTCAGTCTGTCCAGTGCACAGGAAACTTGTAACTGTTGTAAGGACACGTGTGGTGTTAGGGAACATTGAAATTGACAGCATGCCGTAATTGCTATACTTTTTCCTAAGGTTATTGAATTCATCAGTACGCCACCATGGGTGCCACATGCTACGGTGGTTGTGGCCAGGGCCTAGAGTCTTGGCTGCATGGCTGTCGGCCGAAGGCCGATGGCCTTACTTCCAAAACTCTAGGCCCTGGCCACAACCACCGTAGCATGTGCCACCCATGCATACACCCATAGTATTGCGTTTCGATTGACAAGTACTGGGGAGTACGTCCACTCTTGGGTGCATGGCCAAAGGCCATGCACCCAAGAACAAAGTTATAAGTACTAGACGTGCAAGTCACTGCACACCCATCCCATATAAGATCTATGGACATACAGCTAGGAGTGAAGCCTCTGGCCAGAAGCACTGAAGGATATCACACCTATAGAAAAACCGCCACTACCACACATCACTGAGGTGTTTTTGGAGAGACCATGCACTCTTGGGTGCATGGCCAAAGCTTTTGCACCCAAGACTGAAGTAATAAACCGTGGAGTGACAAGTCGATATGGGTGTGGTGTAATGCGCTATTTGTGTTCACTCCCTAGTGTCTTACCTACATGGCTGCAGACGATGGTCCGAAAAAGTACATTTATAAGTACCAAATTTGCAAGGACCATGGTTTTGATATGCAGAATTGGTTGTGGATAGGAACTATACTCCTTGTACCTTGGTCGTAAGGCGTAGGTGGTAGGTTACTCACCAAAGCTGCAAGGGCCAGCCTACAGGCACTGCAGCATATTAGTACCATAGATTAGACGTGTAGATTCCCAGGTGTAAAAAATAGCTGCCAATATACTTACTCCTTACTTTATTCAGAATGCACATACTTTTTTAAAGTGGCTATCGTACTTGGCAGAAGTATCACTTTTTCCATTTCTGTGATGAAGGAAAAAGGTGTGTTAGTGTTTGCATTTTTAGAAAATTTACTACATTGCATAATAGACAGTTAACCTTTTTTTTTACCCTCATATTTAGTTTACAAACCAGTGTACTGTGCATTGCGCTCAGTTTCTGTGTTTGCTTCTCTAATCCTTGGGTCTGGGGAAAAAAAATCCTTGTCGGATTAAAAAAAAACTTAATTTCCTATGGTACTAACTACTTCCTTGTCTCCTTTGAGTGTTTCCTTCATCTTTCTGATCAATGTTATGTTTGTTGCCTTCCTGCCCCTTTTTAACAACAGTTACATACCTGTAGGCGTATTGTACCTGTGCATTTGTTTCCAACGATCTGTGATAATCATTTATTTGTGTCTTTCTTCCATCCTGTTGGGTAGTTAGATACCTGTGGGCGTATTCTAACTGTTTGTAGTCTTTCACATAACTTGTTGTCGATCTTGAAGTACAAATTATTTGGAAAATGTTGGCTTTAAGAACATTAAATATGCATTTGTTAGGTTAGCTGGCAATCTCTGCTTTAGAGTAATGGTGCTATCTTTTTTTTAATTTTATTTTATTTTGGTTGGTTAAGATAAATTAACCTTTCAAAACAAATGTTTTACATAAATGATTCATTAAAATACATAGTTTTCATTCTCAATCATCATCAGTTAAAATATGCACATAAAGATTTCAGTATTTTCAAAATTCTTAGAAGGAAGAGACAAAATTACATAAATGCAAATCACATTATTTACATTGCAAATCACATTATTTACATAACTCAAGGAAAGAACCGAGTTACATTCATCAATGATTACATTCATAGAAATAGTGATTAACTAACTCAGACTTCGAAAAACCACACACCAGAAAAATTCAGTTTTGAATACCACTAATCTCACTATTACGATGAATCAACATAGAAGACTGATTGAGGAGTCAGCTGTAAGCAATATTGATTTTAGAAACTGCATAGTAGCTATTCTTATTGAAATTTTAGGTGTGGCAAACAATTCATACCATAATTCGTTATCAGAACGAGATATGCAATGTGACTGAGTTAGTTTGTGGAGAATTGTTTCTCTTTGCTTTTTTAGAGCAACACATACAATCAGTATGTGTTTAAGAGTCTCTTCCATTCCAGCAAGTTTACAAAATCGGCATTGTGCAGCTTCTGCTTTGATTAAACCTCTTCTCAATAAAATTTGATTTGTTGGCCATAAATTCAAGCGGAATCTTAGAATTTGATTTCTCAATGTGGCTGAAGGACATTTCAATAAATAATCAGCTGCTTGTCGGAATTTTTTATGACCAAACAGTGCTCTATCAAAATCTTTTAGTTCTAGACATTTTTGTTGAGAGCAATGCCAGTCAAATTGATACAGCTTCAGTTTTGCCCTGTTTGGATTATTGAGTAGCAAATCTAATGATATGTTTGCTTCACTCAGGTTATCAAGAACAGTGGTTCTCCAATTCATTGGAAACAGATGTTGAGAGCGCAATAAATAGTCTGCCCATGTTGTTAACACATTTTTTGCGGTTAGGACTAAAAGACATTTTTCGAAGGAGGCTGCATCTTTTCCAGGCTGCTTGAATATGTATCGAAAGGGTGCCCAAATCAAAACGCAGAAGGGCATTTGGGGTTGAGTTAGGAAGGTTAAGTGTTTTTTTCCAGAACTGGGCTTCCATTCTATCCCAATAGCCTGTTTTTGAGGAGTCCAAGTTTCAGCCCCATAGGTGAAGATGGGAATTACCTTTTGTAGGTAAAATGTTAAAACATGGGAACAAGAAAACTTACCAAACTTGGCTAGAAGTATTTTGGCCTGCGAGATTAAAGATGAAAGTTTCCTATTTATACTGCTTTGTTGTGGCGTGTTCGTGGCTGAGTTGCTAAACATAGTACCAAGATATTTGTATTCATTAACTAACACTAATTTTTGATTTAGCAAAATCCATTCATTGTGTTTCCCATGTTTCAAGTTAGTATTTCTCAATTCCATAACTTGAGTTTTTTCCAGATTAAGTGTTAGGTTGTTCTTGGCAACAAAAGATTCCAGCTGATTAAGTAGCAACTGAAGTCCACTGGGCGTTTGCGAGATTAGGACCAGGTCATCCGCATAGAGAAGCCATGGGATGGTTTGCTTGCCGAGCTTGGGTGCATCATTGATTACCTTCAGAAATTCTGTGCCTAAGTTAAAAATGAACAAATTAAATAAGGTTGATGCGAGAATGCAGCCTTGTTTGAGGCTGCGTTTAGTATGGATGACTTCGGATAACAACCCATTCAGGTTCAGTTTGACTTGCATTGTGGTGTTAGAATGTAGTAACTTTATTAGCGAGATGAGAGATGATGGGCAGCCAAAGCTCGACAATTTGTTAAATAGTAACTGTTGGTCGACAGAGTCGAATGCGACTCGAAAGTCGACAAAGGCCAAGTAGAGAGGTTGCTGTTTTGTTGCATAGGCTGCTTTAATAGCATTAAGTGTAGTTATATTAATAGCAGTACCAAGGCCCGCTACGAAGCCCGTCTGAAAGGGGTCGAGTCGGTTTTCATTAAAGGACCAAATGTTAAGATCTCTCAAAATAATTCTGGTAAAGATTTTCCCAGGTGCGTCAAGAAGCGATATTGGGCGATAGCTCGCTGGGTTCATGCAATCCCCTTTCTTATAAATGGGGACTATCACGGCTTTACACCAAGATGGAGGAATGCTTTGCTTTACCTGGATAGAGAGGAATATAGTATATAAGATACTGGCCCACAGATTTGGATTCTGTTTTAGGATATAATTTGACAGACTATCCGGGCCTGGGGCTCTAGATGAGCTTGCTCTATTAATGTAGAACAATACATCATCCCGATCAAATTTAAGAGAAAACGGGGAGTCAACCGACCTCAATAGCTCTTGATCGCAGTAATTTTGTGGGAGATCATACATATTCGTAAAATACTCAACCCAACATTCCTCAGATACACCGTTAATTTGAGATGATAATTGTGAACACGTTGTGCCTGAGTTGATTAGCTTCCAGATTTGAGAGGTATTTTTTGTCTGTGCCACATGAAGCACTGCTCACCATCTTTCTGATACATCTTTGCTTTGTGCGCCCTTATCCAGTTTTTGTAATCAGTCTTTATTTTACGCAAAGCCGAGTCACGATACTTCGGCAAAAGAAACAAGGATTGCCTTTTCTGTTTCCGAAATAAGGACTTTCTATATCTGATTGATTGGTCAAATACATGAGTAGGACGGGTGTTATTAGATATTTTGCCATCTGATGTACTAGAAGAGGCAAATAGATGCATTTTATCATGGTATTCTAGAGGAATAAGTGCTTCCTCTAAGAGGAGACGATGATCATTAACTAAATCTTTGCCCAACGCTTCTAAGGCAGGATTTGTCCAGTGTAATCTATTCAGCTGAGAATTGACATTCATATTTTTTAGCTGTTGTTGACATACCTGTACTTTGCCCTGAGCATGGACCATGAATTCAATCGTCAACATCAGATGATCACTATCCAAGGAAGGCAAAATAACGAACTTGGAGATCTGATTGAATAGCGTTCTATCTACATAAACATAATCGATGATTGCTTTATGTTGTCCACTTGACCAAGTATGGGAAGGTGGGATATCAGTTTTAAGAGCACCATTCAGCATTAACAGATCCCAAGTTTCCACAAAGGAGGACCACTGAGAGACCCGTTCCGAATTTCCTTTTTTGGATGACAGAAGGAGATGAATATTCAGATCTCCAGCCAAAATAATATGTGCGATGTTAGAGGTGACAACAATGTTTTCCACAATTGTATTGAGATCCTTTAAAAAAATGGAGGTTAGAATAGCCACAGGATTCCAATAGAGATTAATAATAGCAATTTTTGTGTTCTGAATCGAAATTATAAACCATTGCATAAAGGAATTCGGAGAGGGACAATCAGCTACATTGGTTATAGTGGAAATGTCAGAAATTATTGCTAGGCCAGACATTGGTCTACCTTTCTGGCCTTTAATCGCAGGGACCAGATGAATGTGATGGTTGTCCCAGGATGGCGAAACCATTAACCAAGTCTCTTGTAGAAGCACTACATCAAAGTTTGTTATTATACAATTTGAGTTGTTCAATAAGTGCTTGTGTCCTCTAGTATTCCAACTCAGAATTATGATTTTATGTGTAAGGGGACATGACTCATCAAATACTAGTTATGCATTTTTACAACAGCAGCAATTACTGGATTTTGTTGCAGATGTTGTGCTTTCTTTTGGGAAAGTTGCAGGGATTGGTCCCACAGCTTCCATTCTTTCTGATTGTTGTATGCCCTCAATTAGGGGACTTTCACCATTGGTAGGAATTAGTTTGAATCCAAGTTCAAAAAGCGCCGATCTCGCAGACCATATGATGTTAAAAATGACACGAGATCTAATCCAGAGACAAGAAACAGTCGAGTCATTTTCATCAGGAAATTCGACCCGGTCAATGTCTCCTGAGGCAAGATCCTCCAAAATTGGGATATCAGAGAATATTTCCATGATACTCCTTCTATTCATAGTGTATGTTGGAAAGGATCCTCCTCGACAACTAAGGAATATTGAATGTAGTTGAGGGGGCTTTTTGTTCCTACTGCCCGAAATCATTGAGGCCACTTTCTTTATGCGTAGTACTTCTTGAGTAGAGTTCGATTTCTCAATCGCTGCTGGGAGCTGAAATGAGACATTTCTGGAATTCGGCCTCTGATCTATAATTAATGAGGAGTCATGATTAGGGCCACAAGTGGATGATTTCATGGCGGATTTAAGTGTTTTTTGTTCTAAGGTTAGAGCCACTAGACAGTCCCTAATCGAGGATAGAATATCATTTTGCGTATTTGCCTGTAATACCGGTACAGTTGGTATAACAGAGAGATTCTTTGTGTCTGTGACAGTCTCTTTATTTCGAAGCTGCAAAGTGATTGGATTATCAGTAGCTTCGGAACTCTGCATTGGAGTTCTAGGGATGACAAAGGTGGATTTTGTCAGCGGATGTAACATAACCGGATTTGGTTGAAATTGACGCATGTAATCATCCACGGCTTTCCTAAGTTCTACATGAGTAGGTAGAGGATCGGAATGACCTGAGTTATTTTTAGAGAAAATCTCATCTGATGCTATTAACTTCGCCTCAGCAGGTGAATCTTCGCACTCATTTTCGCATTCTTCTACCACCTGTACCAATTCATCCAGTGGAGAGTGATTTAGGTCTATCTGCAAGCCACTCACCCTGTCATTTGTAGTTCTTTTCTTTTCTTGTACCAAATGAGTGTATTTTGTAGTTATAGCATTAGATGCCGATCTTGAACCACTCACTGGCTTTGAAAGTGATTTGATGAACTGTTTAGTTTGGCCAGTTGATGATGCCCTTGTAGATTTTTGATTTTTTGTTTTTTTACATTTGTAGTAAGTTCAGATTTTTGTTTCTAAGAGTTTTTATCAAAAATAATATACGCTTCTTTATGTATCTGTACGCTTTCCGCTATAGGAGGTGCCTTAGCAGAAGAAGTCATAGGTAATTCATCTGTAGGTATCGGAGGCAGCAAGGGCACTGCAACCGGCAACTCCACTGGAGTCACGAATGATGCCCTCTATGAATGGAGCTTTTAGAGATAGTGTGGTTTTATTGGTTGAACACGACTGCATTGAGAGCCAAGCTGATCAATAACCAGTTTTAGTGTGGATACAAGCTCTGGTATCTGATTAAATGATGACAGAGCAGCTTTTTCATCAAGCACCTGCATCTGGGCCAAAGAATCAGCAATCGTTTTTGCCAAATGGCACTGTGTTTAAGGTTATCAACAATAGAGTTTACTTTAGAATCAAGAATTTTGAATAATTTTGCAAGAAATGTTATAGCAGTATTCATCACTTCTAGCGTTATTATTGGGGATTTTTTCAAGAGCGACCCCCTGGTTATAGCAGAGTTGACTCGATCTGGTCTTCTTGGAGTCGGAGGAATGAATGAAATGGAGGTTTCAGTTTCAGATGTGCTTTCATTCCGAAATAAAACAGGAGATTTAGAAAGATCATGATTATCTTCTTTGGCCGAGAAACAAGAGTTTGCTGACTGAAGATCGATGATAGCATCATCAACAACATTGAGGACACTTTTAGACTTATTTAATGAGTTCACAACATTGCCTGTACGGGCATTTTGTAAAATCATGGTGTCTGATAAAGAGATATTACATGGTTGTTCGTAGCCTTTAGTTCTGGCATTTGGGTCCAATGTTGTTGGAGAACTCATTAGGGGTTGTTTTGTAGCCAAACATTCTTGATTACCAGAGAGTGGTTGAGCCTCTACGTTTGAGACACTTAAATTCGCTAATTCAAGCATTTTCGCCATCAAACGACTAACATGCAATGCTCTAAACCCAAAGTCTCGAATATCGCCAGCCGGTGTATTAGAGCGGGTACGCTTCCTCCCAGCTCGTTTGTCTGGTTGAGGGCCCTTTGTGAAAAGGCGAGCTGACTTCGGAGTTAGGAGAGGACTGTCTTTATGTAAGGAATCGCATAACGCACGTAATCGTAAAGGACAAGGCATGTCCGTGCGTAAGTTATAGATTTTACCTCTTTTGTCAGTCATAATTGGTAAAAATATGTTGATAAAAATGTATTTGGTAAATTATAGATATAGGCGTTTGTGCTATTAATCATGTACCATACACCAAATTAATCAAAGCAACGGTTTGAAGCGCTTCCTCGCTTTATCATAAACAAATAATTAAAGGATAAAAGAAAATGTTTGAGTATTAGACAATTAAAAAGCATACAAGGAATAACACATTAGAGGTAATTCCACAGTTTAAAATAATCTACATTAAAGATTAACCCACCCCACACGCTCCAGCGGCGCGGCAAAGCAGGACTTTCTGGGGCTTCCACGGGCGCGCGCGCACGGTGCGCGTGCGAGCACAGTTAAATAGGCACGCCCACTGAAGGTAGGGTGCAATGCCTAAACAAAGAAAATAAGAGATGTAAGTGACTTATTACATCAAAAAAGTCAATCTCTGTGCTCCTTAAGAATTGTTCTTCACCTTGTGGTAGCTACAGTTTGTTGAGCCAAAACGTAGTAAGCAAATCCAAAAGAAGTCCACAATTGCTTGGAGAGCGAGCCGCGGCAAAGCGGGACTTTCAGGGGCTTCCACGGGTGTGCGCTATCATTACATTCAAACCATCCAGAATTCTTTTTAATGTATGCAGTGTAGTGACCTGCATTGGTTGTAGCTCCTGCATGGTAGATTATTCCTACTGTTGTAAAGGTTTTCTTTCCAAGTGACACTTGACCGTGTGTGAATCCAGTCAGTTTGCAGTTGTTTTTGGTGCCATCTGCATTATAACGTAGAAGCGTAAGTATTAGGTAAGCACTATGTGATTGTATCAGTAAGGTGGAGCGATTGTCTGAATTGCAAATACTACATAATCTGCCATGGTTTGCATTTTGTACAAGTTGCTGAAAAGGAATGCTCTCACAATTTGGTATGGACACATACACAAATCGCTCATTTGTGATTTCTTCCTGTATCACTTTGCTACAGAGAGTGCATGTATGTTTCCACATGTACGAAATTTGGAAGATTTCATTTACAGGTATGCTTTTGTTTTCCAATACTAATAGTATGTACATTAGAAATTCTTGTGGATCTTCTTGTGAGTTCATAGGAATCTCACCATTCCAGCACAGTAGTCCAATTGTTGCCTTACTCCATAAACACTGTGGGCCTCATTACACGGAAGGCGGTAAGGGTTAACGGTCACCGGTAAGGGTACCAGCGACCGTTAACCCTTACCATCTTACTGCGAGGTCCCTTTGCGGGACCTGACCTTAAGGCCTGGTGTAGACCAGCCGTTAAAGTTGGGTCCCGCAAAGGGATCTTGGTGCTTATTACGGTACCGCAATTAGCTCCTTCCCCATTCCCATTATGCCCTAGGGGTAAACATGGGAATGGGGAAGGGCCATGGAGAAAGTGGGAATTTCCACCCCACCAACCTTGGAATGGGGTGGTAATTCCCCTTTTCTCCATGGTGGTACCGGCAGCAACCATGGTGCTAATAGCACCATGGTTTACCGCCTTCCGTGTAATGAGGCCCTGTGTGTGTTGTCAGGATTGCTTGTTGCATTTTCATGCAGCACTAACATTTGCAAACACAATTGGTCTGTACTGTGCAGGTAACTATTGTTAACAATTGGTGGCAATTGAAATAGAATATTCATTGCTACATTTGCATAGCAACTTTCCCCACTTTCATTTGCAAATCTGAATGGCCAAGCAAGTTCTGTATCTGAGTGCATTTTTTGATTTTTCTGTTGCATCTTTGCCGACGTCCCTGGTTTACATTCCCTAATAGGTTGTTCTATGTTTGCAGCAATTGATGAAACTTTAGCTTCTTTGCTTTGTGGAATTTGCTGTTGAATTCTGCACCATTTCTGTTTCATTTACTTTTCTTTTACCACATTTCACTTTATCTGGAACAGGGTATTGTTTCAGATGAGGGGTGTACAGTGAACGCAATCTTTCGTATTCTAGATTGCAAATAATATCAGCTTTGACTTTCCTTGAATCAAAGTTTATTAGCAATAGACCGTCAAGTGTACGTAAGCGAGATAATGCTACGTAGCTCATGCCTTCCTTAAACACTGTGTTTTCTATATCTATCAATGCTTTGTCTAGGGTAAGACCTTGGGATTTTTAAATGGTAACCGCATATGCAAGAGTTAGAGAAAATTGCTCTCTACGTACATACATGTCTTTGAAGCGAAGGAATCGAGCAATTGAGCGCCCTATCCTTTTCACTTCTGAAACTTTATCAAAGCAAATATTTACAAACTGTTGCTATCATGTGGGTATGATTGAAAGCCAAAACTGTGCCCAGTGCTCCATTAACTAGCCCTTGCTCTACGTCAAGGTTACGTTTAAGCATTACTCTACAATTTAAGGATAATTTCAATATTTTCTCCAACCCAGCTGTGTTGGAAATTGAATTTTCTAAACTATTTAGTCTTGTTGCGGCTTGCTCACACATGGGTACTGTCATACCATGTACGTCTAGTTTGTCTGTGGCCCTAATTTCTATTATTGGTTGCATTTCTTTCTTTAACATTGTTTCATTGAATATGAAACAGCTTGCAAGAGTTGGCATTAAGGCCATACAATTGACATTTTTGTGCGTTATTTGTTCCATAACACCAGTTGCACATGCATTATCGCCATAAAGTGCATGTTTATGCCGGTTTTTCAATACAACTTGTGCTTCTTGCGATAATACACCAATTCTAATACTTTTTAAGATGTTGGCATAAGTGAGATCTGCAGATTGCTGCATGTTCTCAGTTAATTCTCGGTATTGGAAATGTTGCCAAAGGTTAACATTACCTATGCTACCAACAGTTTTCCAGCAGAGTTTGTGGCCTAAAATTTTAAAAGATCTCCGAAAACGATAATGTGTTTCCTTGTAAAGAGTTTTTCGTTATTATTTTTAAGTACTTCTTGCAATCTGAGATTAATCAAAGCCAACATTAGGTTGGAGACCATGCTCACTTCATCTGTTAGTAGCATTTTCATTTGTTTCAATACTCTACATAATTCCATTGCAGCTTCTGCAGAAAGTTTGTAGTAGTCTAATTTATTTTGATGCTCTACTGGAAGCAGTAGTAATCGGTGTAAAGTCACACCGCCTATGTTGTAGGCAGCTAAACCTGTGGGGGCCGTTACAACAGCTGACAGTTTGTTGTTTGTCAATTGTTGAAGGAACTTGCTGATGATTTTGATTAAGAATGTTTTCCCTGATCCAGCTTCACCACTGACGTACAGCAGTATAGATTTGTAATTTTGGCAGGTACATTCTTTATTTTCGTGTTGTACACCATGTACAATTTGTTTTGTTATGTCTTCAAAAATGGTGCGCTGATCGTTGTTAAGTTTTGCTTGTTGTACAGTTAAGTCTTCTGTATCTTCTTGATATTGACACATGGTGTTTTCTACTTCTGCCATAGCTACTTCAGCCTCATTTGCTATAAGTGGTTGTCCTAGTGGTTCTTGACTTCCTGTTACAGAAGGTTGACTACTGTCGGAAGAGTCCTTATCTAGTTGGGCCTGAAGTTCTTCTTCCTGTTGCTGCTCATTGTGCAACATTGTTTTGTACTGCGTAAAGTTCACATCCGTGATAGTACTTTCATTTGCTTTGAAAGCATCTTCATAGCAGTCATAATTATCTAGTATGTCTTCCTCTTTTCTCCATGGTTTGAAAAGTTGTAACAGAGAAATGTAATATAGTTCTTTCTGTTCAGGAGTTTTTAATGATAATTTTGCATGATTAATTAAGCTTTGTTTGGTAAGTTTCACTAAGCTCCCTTCACAATTGGTCACTCTATATCTACATTTGTTTTCATCGGGTTTTACATTATTTTTGTATGCAAAGTTTTGAGCTATGTGGTATAGACACGTACTTTCCAGAGTGGTACTCCTGTTCGGATAGTATGTGTCCAGTAAATTGTTTTTTAGAATGTCTTGGCTGTTGGGATCATTTCTGGCAATTGTTTCTATGTCCTCATATGATTTTAGCACTCTTTTTCTAGATTTTGCAGGACCAAGACTGAGCCATACTATGTTGTCTGATTTTCCATACAAAGCAGTGCCGGTTAAACGATCTGCTGCTTCATAGGCCCCACATTCTCTATGAGAGAGCATTTTTATGCCTAGGCTGTACAATTTCTGTGATAATGTTTTGTCTGATGCTAGGTCATCCCAGAGGTCCTAAAGCTCTGTTTATTCTGCTTTTCTTAAGTAGGCTGTAACATATCGTGGAACAGCAGTTGAATTGTCTGCAATGTTCTGCACATCTATGTTTGCATTCCATAAGAGGGCAATGATTGCATTGTAATCATTGATATATTTTGATTCTTCCCTTCTTTTTATATAATACGTGTTTTTAGGTGATTTACTTTTAACACTATGTCGAACTGAAGACATGAAGTTGTTTACTTCACCTGTTTCTGTAACTGGTCTAGGGAAACGAAAGCAGCATTTGGTGTAGTATTTACCTTTGTTTTTGTATTTGCGACGACAATATTTGCCACATTTGTGTCTTTGAAATTGTAAAATCTGCCCATGTAGCTCACTATGTGTCTGTTGTGAAGGGATTTCACATGTGACATATTTTTGGATAAACTGCAAAACAGTGCTATCAGTATCGTGCCCAAATTTCGGTGCACCTTTAATCCATAACAGCATGTGAATATGCGGTGCTCCTCTTGCTTGATATTCTTTTCTCCAAAAGAAGTGTTGCACTTCTCCAAGGGGAGGAACATTTTAATTGCAAATAAAGTGTAGCATGGCAATGAAACGATGATGGAAATATCTTGACACATTAACTGGATCTAGAGAGCAAAGTTCTCCAGGTGTTAATATATCTATGTTGTTTTTGTTGCTGTTTGCTATGCATAGGAACTCATGTAAATCTTCCTATGCATATTCTGCACAACTTAGCGTAACAAACCAAGTCGGTGGTCCAAGGTTTCTGATGATGCAACGCACGTCTCTGTGCCGTCTGAACCAGTATTCTTTTGTACCACGCATGTTTGCAAACAAATTTGTTATACTTGATTGTAAAACCTCATCTTTTTCCTGTACTTTTTGTATTAACTACGTAGCTGACATATTTTGAAAGTGGGTTCCAGATTTAAGAATGTATGTGTGACAATGAGACAGTCAGGCGGTGTTAAAAGAAATTAAAATAGGTCTTTATTCAGACTTTTAAAAACAATATGATGGAAATAAAGATAAGCTTCAAATCCGAATTATTTTCTGAAATGTCCTTCTCTGTGCTTATGCTGGGTTCCTTCTCTGTTCCTTGCAGGGAATGGGGTAAGGACTTCTGGCAAGACTTCTCCTCCTAGTCCTCATACGCCCACCAGCCTTCAGCAGCTCCTGATGTCCTGTCTGGTTCGATCTGCAACAAAACCAAGAATGAACACCCTCTTGCCTTCCAGCGTTGTCATAATATAGGCAGAATTTAACAGGCCAATCAGTGTTCACTTCCTCCTCCAGTCTATATAAGCTTCCCCAAGCCCCTCCCCTTTTTCCCTTGATGCATTGCAACTTGTCTTCGTCCTCGACCTCCACCCGCTCCCTGTCCCAGTCACCTCTGACCAGGTAAGTGCTTAATTCCTCCCTGCAAGGGATTGTGTGGGTCTCTGGGAATCTTGTGTTTTTAGGCTGTATTGTTATTATGTCAGAATGCTGTTTTCCATACTCTGCGGCTCCGCGGCACTCACGTGGCCCACAACTGCAGAGCACCCGCGGCTCCCCCATCCGGTGGCAGCCCTGCCTCTTACTGCTCGCGGTCCCTTGACTGCTGCCAGAGTCGAACGTGGGCGGCTCTGCTAATTTGCATTAGTGCAACGTTTCGATTCGCATGTGCCCGCCCGGAGGTTCCATGTCCATGTCTTCCTGACTACTGTCAGAGTCGAACGTCGACGTTCTGACTCTCGCGTGCCCGCCTTGGAGCTCCACATTATGTTTTCCAATCTGGGTTTCTCCTGTATTAAATATTTCCTGCCCCCACCATTCCCCAACCACGTGGGTCTCTGGGTCTCGGGAAACCACGGTCTCTTGGGCTCTATGGTATAACTGTCCATCTTGACTGTTACAGTGTGCAGGGCCTCATTACACGGAAGGCGGTGAACCATGGCGCTATTAAAATACCGGCACCGCCTTGGTGGAAAGGGGAATTACCGCCCCATTCCAAGGTTGGCGGAGCGGTAATTCCCCCTTCCACCATTGCCCTTCCCCATTCCCATTTTGCCCCATAGGGCTCTATGGGAATGGGGAAGGCGTTAATTACGGTACCGCAAATTGCGGTATCGTAATTAGCTCCACTGGTCCCTTTGCGGGTTGGTTTTTAACGCCTGCAAAAAGCAGGCGTTAAATTCCCCAACCCGCAAAGGGACCTCGTAGTAAGGCGGTAAGGATTTACCGGTACCGGTAAAATACCGGTACCGGTAAACCCCTACCGCCTACCGTGTAATGAGGCCCATAGTGTTGCTAATTCACTTTCATAGAGTAGGTGGAATATGTAATCCACATTTTGTCTAAATCTGGGATCTTGCGAATACATTCGTAATGAGCGGTATTCTGATGCCCTAATCTGAGTAGGTCTATCATCGTATCTTCCACATTTGCCAGTAGGAAATAGCAGTGGAAAAGCACGTGCTTCTTTACTTTTTTCCCAAATACTCATTGGTGATCCTACTTACTAGATTCTGAAGGACTCTGTGATGAAAATTTTTTGCTAAAATACTTTTTTTACTATGGGTTCTTCTTACACTATTAGGATTATTAGGAACATTGTTAGCTGTACTGGTAGGCGTTTTTTTGACAACATATTTGTGTTTTGTGACACTTTTTGATGGAGGAGGAACAGTTTCCGTAGTTGAGACTTCCTTTATTTTGTTACCCAACTGTGTTAGCTGGTTTATACCAACATTCTCTACTAACTCTACAACTGGTGGATGCTTACATTGGGGACCTTTATTTTTATTTGCTCTACTTCTGCGTTCCTTTCTACGGAGCTGCTTTTTGGTAGGCATTCTTTGGTGTCTGTTGAGAAAAAATATATACTTTGGTTTGTTGTCCAATGTATTTGTGCAGTGTGCATGTGTGCATGAGTCAGATGGGGAAGTTCTTTGTCATGGTGTGTCAACGTGCATTGAACTCTTGCAATGATTTGGTAAGGCTACTTTACTGTTTGTATACTACTACAATGTACTTCAGATGAAAGTACAAAGTGCCCTTCTTGTGACGAGAACCCTTAATAATAACCGAAATGGCAAAAGCTTACTACAACAACTTCATCTCACAATCTAACTTTCTAAGCATTACATATGTTATTTGGGAACCAAACGCACAGGGATTTTTCAGCCATTCTGCCTGATATTCCTTGTTCAATAAATGGATATTTGTAGGTAGAATGGTTTACAAATCAATGCTTGCTTTGGTGCCCAAACTAAACCAATAACCCATGCAGCGTCTTTGAGGAGTAGTTACCTTGTAAAGGTTGTACTGTACTTCCTTTTTTGTGCAAGATGACCAGGTTTCTTCGGATAGGTCGTCTACACTGTAAATGCTGTTGATTCTCAGGAGAGTAGTCTTCACTGCGAATCAAAAAAAAAAATCAATTACTTTGTGTGTTTGCAGCAGTGATGACACTGCACACATTTATTGTCCTTCTTTCATCACAGCATTCACCTTTTATATTTCAACCCAGTGCACGTGTACATTTCATTTCACTCTGTGCAGTCTTTGCTTGGTACTTGCAATATGGTACTTGCCAGTCTTTCAAAATAGCTCAAACCTTTAAGGGTATGGAAATGCCTTGTTGTTTACAAAGTGTACTGTGCATAAGAGGGAAGTTTGTAAGCGATAGGGTATAGTACTAGATGGGGAAACATTTTCTACTTGTACATTAAAAGCACGATGCTGAAAAATCGGGAGACCCTCAGAAGAAAACGTCACCACCGCAATCTGGAGTGCTTACTATTCTCATACGATCACATTGCAAGTACCATAACTATAGGCCGTACAGAGTACACAACTCTGACATTTTCGCAAACAAAATTCAGTTCTGCCCTAAATAGCCATGCTTGCAACGTTTGTACAGGTTATGCGAAACACAGTAAGCAGTCGTGTGATTTGTGATTGACTAATCAGACATCTTGCACTATAAAGGGGGAGCGTTGTTATGTATTCCCTATGGACATTTAGCTGCATTATTTTGTCTAAATTAAATCATAAGGGTTCAACCTGTTCTCTCATTACAATATACATACCTGTACTCTATACTCATGCATGGGCACATGCATGGAGCTGTATGTAAAAATTCGCAATACTTGTACAGTAGCTTGTGAAGTAGGTGCTTTGCAATGATATGCAACTTCCATTCAGAATCATCGCCAGTAATTTTGAAGTGCGCAATGTTGATGACAGAGATAAAATTATCGATGTTCAATGTGATTGGTGGATGATTGTGCGACTGCTTAGTTGTGTCCAATGAGTAACTCGCATTGGTACCGCTGTCGAAAGGGTGGAAGGACTGGGTAAGAGTTACATGCCGCACGTAGGCAACGCTTGTCCGCTGGTAGGGCGTGTCACATATGGGTTTCTACAGCAAATCCTGCATGCATCAGCCAATGAGATGTTCACATTACTCTTTTGTGTCGAAAGAAGGTGTGCACACTGAAGATGGCAGAGGTAGAGAGGGTCAGGGTTTTGATGCTTGGAGACATTTTGGTGGAAGGCTTACAACACTATGCCGAGAGTAGGCATGTGGCACACCATTTCGATGTGCGAGGAGTGGAGGTGGTGTGGAGCGCTGACACTGATGCCAATGCTGCAGGAATTCTGCAAGTTTCCAGAGACATGCGTACAATGACCACTCCTCATGTGGTAATTTTGCACTACGGTGCTTGCCATTTGGGATACGTGACTTCACGCACTTTGTTGGCAGATTTGGCACAGTTGGTTGAAGCACTCATGACCATCTTCCCAACAACCAAAGTAATTTTTTCTGCTTTACTCCCTAGAGCACAATGGAACAACACTTCTGTTTTCTGTCCCGATCAAAGCATCGTTAGGTGTATCATCAATCGCGCCATGCGTGCATTCATGCTGGAATGTTTTTTTGCAGCTATGAAAACATTGCTCCAAGCAATGCAGATCATTTTGAAGGAGATGGTGTTGCGCTATCTTCTTTGGGAAATGCGATGTTCTTTTGGAACGAAGGCTTGCTTTAGGGAAGGTTCTGTAATGTTTGGAAGAGTAAAGCAAGGACAAAATATAAAAAAAAAAATACATAAAATACCAGATGTCTGTACAGTATTTGGCAAAAATTAAAAAGAAACAGCTCTTTTCAGAGCCTACCTAAATGGGAAAAAGGGGAATAGTAATTTAATGTACCGTCGTCACGCTCTGATCCTGTACATGTCCGCGAACATGGCGGTAGTTTGCAGCCAGCACATAGCACCAACGGGGATTGAGGGGTGGAAACGCATGTAAATGAGAATGAGAAGAGCTAAGGATTGGTCCATAAAGTTCAGTAGGTCTGTTCTGACTGACGTACGTTGATTAGACCGTCTTCTCCCTCACAGGAGACCACACAGACATGGCTTTCCATGCTCGAAAACAGATTATCTGGATTTTGGGAGACTCATGGATACATTGGTTGAAAGTGCATGCAGAAAGCTGCAGTTTATCTACAAAATCTATCTCGATGCCAACACTAACCTCTCCAAACAAGTTAACTCGACTGCCTCAGCGACTGCCTACACAGGGAAACTAATTAGAGCTTGCAGACCGTTTCTATCCACTAGTAGCTGCCTCACATTGGTTGGGCTCTTATACAATCTAAACTAGACTATTGCAATAGCCTCTACCTAGGTGCCAATCAATCTATACTCAATAAGCTTCAGGTTCTCCAAAACAATGCGCTACGAGCAGCACTAAACATTCCTAGACTGGAACACATATCCGCCACTAGGATATCTTGCAAATGGCTCTCCATTCAACAAAAAATTCACTTAAAAACTCTCTGCCTCACCTACAAAGCCCTCAACCACCTAGCCTCCCCCCACCTTACTTCCAAATTCACCATGAAACAGACCATCAGAACCACTAGATCCTCCAACACTCTTTGCCTAACTGTGCTCAGATTTACTTCTAAAAGAGCTGGCGGTTCTAGTTTCACGGTCCTCGCCTCTCAACTTTGGAATACCCTGCCCTTGAACATTAAATCGACCAAATCCTTCAAGCTATTCAGGAAACATGTCATTGGGTGGTTACTAACTAAAAACCAACCTTAAGCTAGACCGTGCAGTCTACATACTGTATATATTGTACATGCCACACCTATGCCTAACTGCAAGTTTTAACCACCTCTGTCTGTATATATTTTACACAACTTTACTAATGTACTTCTGCAATTTTTATGTATTGTCCCTTGTAACCTGACCTAAGCGCCCTTTTACTCCCGGGTCTGGAGCGCTATACAAATAAAATAACCAAACAAACAAAACAAATGTTGGATTTCCTCATGTGGAAGTGCACTGGCATGGCATGGCGTGCGTGGCATGAGATGGCTGGACTTGGTACCTCTCTGTGTTACTTTACTGACAGAGCGTCCTCCAGATATACTGATCATTCATTGTGGAGGAAACAGTTTAGGCCATGTATCTGGAATTTCTTTGCAATTTGCAATGACGGAAGGACTCGCGAAGCGCATGGACATGTTTCCAAATTGTCAAATACTTTTCTCCCGTATTACACAAAGACAAATATGGCTGCGTTCTTCTGCGTTTGGTTCACAAATGGAGAAAGCGAGACGCAATGTGAATAAGTCTGTGTGTGCATTTCTAAGAGATGTTGGCATGTCCTCTTTCCAGAATGAAAACATTTTGTTTCGCAGCACTTCCATTTTCCACAGAGATGGAGTCTACCTCACATATGCTGGCAATCAGATTTTTCTTCGCAATGTACAAAATACATTGCAGCCTCTTCTGCAATCACACTAACCTATGTGACAATCCATTTTCACCAATCCACACTTTTTGACCCACTCAGCAAACCACCAAAAGGCTCTTTTCAGAGCCGCCACCTACTCTCAGCGTACACTTCATTGTGTTTGCTCCGCTTGCACGCTCCCTTTTTTCCCCTACGACTGTCCGTGAACTTTTTCAGCACTCCGCAGGGGTCTACGACCGTCACTTCATAGTTCTATTGTTAAACTGAGAAAGGCGGCTCTGAAAAGAGACTTTTCTGTAATTTTTGTTGTTTTTACGTTTATTGCTTAACAGCACACGGCACACTAAGGGAAGAAGTCAAAGGAGGGTAAGGAAGGGACACCAGCCACGGGGATAAGAAAGGGCAAGTGAACAGAGAAATATTCAGGGTGAGCTCTACTTAGGTAAGGAGCAGATCGTCTGGTGCTCTGTGACTGCAGCCTCAAAAGCACTTCGAAAACTCTCCCCCCTGCAGAGTACTGCGTCACAATACGTGCACACTACTGTCACCTTTGAAAGGTAAGGGTCAACAGCATTGCAAATGGCTTGTGAGGCAGCTGGAGGGAGGCGCTCCCCCACAGGAGTGTCTCTTGTGGTGGGAGGATTGGACAGAGGAGGATGCTGTGGAGGAACTCAATCGACTACTCTCTTCACATGGCACCACCTTGCGAATGTCCGCAGTGTGGAACGAAGTGAGGTGTCGCTTCATGGTTGTCGTACCAAAACTGTACGCACCAAATCTCCCATGACTCAGCACCACCTTGCACTGGTTACACTTCGCCAGTTTCGCACATGCTTTTGGTACGTTCCCATACACGGACAACAACCGCCACACCCACGACTCGTGCCGAGTGCTTCTCGTACGAGGTTCCTCCACTTCATTCTCTCCCTCCTCTTCTTCCTCAATCTCTACATCCTCACCCACATATCTCTCTGCAGGCCCTTGGGGAGGTGGTGGTGGTGGCGGGTTTGGGGGTGGTGCAGAGGCTAATGACCCAACAGCAGCCATGGAAGCCATACCAATTAGTTTCCTTTTGCTCACTACAGCAGTAAAGGCAGTACACCCCAATCTGCTATAGCTACAAGGGCAATTAAGATGCGCTCGGGGGTGTGGCCATTTGTAGGGTTGGAGGGGTGTGCCTCGTGACCGTCTTCATCCCTACAAAGCGGTACACAAATTTTACACAGCAAATCCTGAGGTCTGCTATTGTCTGAGATATGTGAAATTACATTTTTACACTCTACAATACTTTCCCTTGTGTCTACAAGTTCTTTTGTACTGTTGCGGAAGCACACCAACCGCGCAAATTAGTCCCCTCGCTCAGCGTGGGTGCGGTCACATAATCACGTCCTCAACTCATCCGCGCCAGTACTGAAAGTCCCCTGGACAGCAAATGCAGAGAATCAAACCTGCGCATGCGCCCAAGTGTCCTATGGACAGTCTTCGGGTCCTCAAAGTAATTCAAAGTGCGACACAAGTGGGATGGACAATTAGAAACAGGCGCGATATTCACTATACGTATGTTTGTACTGTGCATGTGCACGGATGCTATGTTCACTGTACGGACAGTTCCAGTGTCCTTAGGACAACTCCATTTTCTTTGCCTACGAACTTGCCGGCCACCGCGCCTGTTCTACGGACGGCACCATTTTGGCTGCGCCCGATACAGACAGCTATACTGTCCTTCACACACTCTCATTTTGCTCATTTACAACCATTCCGGACATCTGGTGTGTTCTACGACTATGTATCATATCGTTTTCCAAGCGGTTCGTCGAGGTACAATATCCTTTGGGCACCCCTTTCTGTTTATGTGCGCACAATTTCATCAGATGGTACAGTCAAACATCAAATCCATCTTACTTGACATTAGTAAGCGTAGGTGTACTGCCTTTACAACACCCACATTCCATTCCTTGCGGATAGGTCGAACAGGCACGCTGCTCGCAAACATTTTACGTCTTTTCAAAAAAATGTTTTACACACAAACTCTTTCTCTACAACTACTGTACAAAACCATTTAAAACACACACACACACACACACACATCACTCTAAAGAAATAGCGGGGGAAGCGGACACTGAAACAAATATGGGGGAATATGGATTTAACAGGGGCTGGTTATGAGGAGAAGATTTGTGAGGGGAAGAAGGGATGGATACTTCATCGAAACGTTTATTTTCCTCTTGAGGGTTTGGGGATGGGTCTCTAGGGAATGGAGAAGCAGGGCAGGTGCAGGTGGGGCAATGGTACCAAACTTTTCCTCTCACAACGTCCTCCACAAACTCCCGTAAACTTTTAAAATTGTCGATCAATATGTCCATTTTCTGCTCTATCCTCTTTATCCTGTCTTCTTCTATTTCGTTTGTTGCCCTTTCCTCTTTTTTTTCCTGGTCTGTTGAAAACAAAAACAACATAAGTTAAATGCCTACAAAATACTGGTCACTATTTTCCATACGCAATACAATGGGCCTCATTACACGGTATGCGGTAAACCATGGTGCTATTAGCACCATGGTTGCCGCCGGTACCATACCGGTACCACCATGGAGAAAAGGGGAATTACCACCCCATTCCAAGGTTGGCGGGCGGTAATTCCCCCTTTCTCCATGGCCCATCCCCATTCCTATTTTTGCCACATAGGGCTCAATTGGAATGGGGAAGGGGCTAATTACGGTACCGCAAATTACGGTACCGCAAATCTTAACCTCTGGCATTGCTCTGGGCAACCCTCCAGACCACCGTTCTTCGCCTGCCAAGCCATTACAGAAGGGGAAACACCATATGCAAATAAGGCTTGGCCCCACCCCAAAAGGGGCAGTCCAGCTTGAACTGCTAGGTTAAATCCCTTCTGCACGAGACCACAAGCATCCCCAGACATGTTTAAGCCTTTTTGGGCCTCATCAGTGAGGAGTAGCTTGAGTCTCTATGCCCACCAGGCACGGGACCCACGCCTGGGCATACCCGTCCCACTCAGGGTAACAAAGCAAAAACAAAGAGGTGGTGGCTGGAAGGTTTAGAATGAATCTTAACCTCTGGCATTGCTCTGGGCAACCTTCCAGATCACTGTTTTTCGCCTGCCAAGCCATTACAAAAAGACCATATGCAAATCAGGCTTGGTCCCACCCCAAAAGGGGCAGTCCAGCCTGAACTGCTAGGTTACATCCCTTCTGCACGAGACCACAAGCATCCCCAGACATGTTTCAGCCTTTTTGGGCCTCATCAGTGAGGAGTAGCTTGAGTCTCCATGCCCAGCAGGCACGGGACCCACGTCTGGGCATACCCGTACCACTCAGGGTGAAAAAGCAAAAACAAAGAGGTGGTGGCTGGAAGGTTTAGAATGAATCTTAACCTCTGGCATTGCTCTGGGCAACCCTCCAGACCACCGTTCTTCGCCTGCCAAGCCATTACAGAAGGAGAAAGACCATATGCAAATCAGGCTTGGTCCCACTCCAAAAGGGGCAGTCCAGCCTGAATTGCTTGGTTAAATCCCTTCTGCACAAGACCACAAGCATCCCCAGACATGTTTCAGCCTTTTTGGTCCTGATCAGTGAGGAGTAGCTTGGGTCTCTATGTCCAGCAGGCACGGGACCCACGGCTGGGCATACCCGTCCCACTTAGGATGAATAAGCAAAAACAAAGAGGTGGTGGCTGGAAGGTTTAGAATGAATCTTAACCTCTGGCATTGCTCTGGGCAACCCTCCAGACCACCGTTCTTCATCTGCCAAGCCATTACAGAAGGGGAAAGACCATATGCAAATCAGGCTTGGTCCCACCCCAAAAGGGGCAGTCCAGCCTGAACTGCTAGGTTAAATCCCTTCTGCACGAGACCACAAGCATCCCCAGACATGTTTCAGCCTTTTTGGGCCTCACCAGTGAGGAGTAACTTGAGTCTCTATGCCCAGTAACTTTGGGTCTCACTCTAAGTTACTAGGAGAATCCAGACGTGGACCCCTTGCTCACTATTCTTAGAGAGGCACAGCTACACCCTACTGATGAGGTTCAACCAGACCGAAACATGTTTCTCAGGTTGCTGTTGGTACTCTTGTTCAGGGGGGAATTGCCTACCATTTCGCTGCTGGACTGCCCCAGGGCAGGACAAAGACTGATATGTTTAGGATATTTCTCCTCTGTGAAAGAAAGTGAGCTAAAGACTCTGGGTAAGGCTCTTGTAAACCAGGGCTCATATCTGGCAGAGAGTCTCCCAGGACCCCCCCATGTTATTTGCATATTTCAAGTAACTTTGGGTCTCATCCCAAGTTACTAGGGGAATCCAGATGTGGACCCTTAGCTCACTATTCTTAGAGAGGCACAGCTACACTCTACTGATGAGGTTCAACCAGACCGAAACATGTTTCTGGGGTTGCTGTTGGTACTCTTGTTCAGAGGAGAATTGCCTAGCATTTTGATGCTGGACTGCCCCATGGCAGGACAAAGACTGATATGTTTAGGATATTTCTCCTCTGTGAAAGATAGTGAGCTAAAGACTCTGGGTAAGGCTCTTGTAAACCAGGACTCATGTCTGGCAGAGAGTCTCCCAGGACCCCCCTTGTTATTTGCTTTTTTTTAAATTCATTTTGGTTACACATTCCTGTTGCATTTCTAGATCGGCCATTTTAAAACATGCAATACAAACAGCTTGAAATACAGGAAATTGTATTTACAATTATCATGCTTAAATTGCTTGTCCATACCGAAAAGTCTATTAATCACTTTCGTAATATGTGTTGCTAAAGACTTCAATTATGAGTATTTTTAAACATAAGTTCGAAGAAAAAGAGGACATCATAGTGTATGTCTAAATGTTGCCAAGTATATTAACATCTGTTTGCTTGAGCGTCTAGCACAACTCATACAATGGCTATATGAAAGTAAAAAGAAACCCCTGAGCGACGGTACAGACTTTTATATAAAGCCCTAATGCAAGCTGCCATTATCACAAATATGCATTCTGTTGACTCTGCCTGTGGAACATAGGGCTTTAATAAAGAGAAGTCCTTTTGATTGCCAGGGACATGTAGTGTCTGTGCAAATATGCTTATGCAAATAAGCAGATGTATAGACTGCATAAAGTGCACAGTGCCTTAGTTGGAATACTAATAAAGTGCAAAGTGCATTCAAGTATATTCCAATAAAGTGTCTAGTACCAACTACATCCTAACAATACTGCTGCCCTATCTGTAATACCACATTCATTAAAAACAATAATCAAAAAGTAATGACTACCTCAAAAATGCATAAAATGAATACTCTTGCCAGTCAGCAAACGTTTCAGAAAGGCCAAAATGCAATATTAGTACAACCGTGCATTAAAAAGTCCATATAACCTTGGTGCCGTTAGAACCAGTTCCTGTGTTACCATGCAATAAAGCCATATTGTTAAAAAAAAGTTTCATACAATGTAATTACATTAAATCCGTAAAAATAAATGGTTCACTTGATGCAATGTTTGACTACAGGCTGTACACATCCCGGGTCACATCAATGTGGCTGCAGATTCACTGTCGCCAGCAGTTACTAGTGGGAGATGAACAGCAATGTTTTTTCCATCAATGGGGCACTCCAGAGGTGGACCTCTTTTCAACTCCTTCAAAACAGAAACCGCCTCTTTATGCCTCCAGGCACGAGCTCGGAGCGTTCTCCCTGGGTGACGCCCTCGAGATCTCCTGGGACAGCATGAAAGCTTATGCTTTCCTTCATTGCCTCTGATACATTGGTCGCTCTGCAAGTTCAGGAGCACATCGCACTGTGCTATCCTGTTCACGGCTCCTTGGTGGCCAACCAGATTCTGGTTTTCGGAACTTCCCCATATCAGTTTGACGGCGCCAGGTGCCCGAGTTCCTATCGTTAACACAGTTCGATCTGTTTGAAGACGATGTGCTTATCCAAGCGGCCAGGAAGCCTTCTACGAAGGCTCAGTACAGGAGCAAATGGCTCTGGTTTTGCCATAGGTGTTCAGCTAAACCGCTCGATCTCGAGCAATCTTCGGTCAACACCGTTCTAATCTTTTGTGTCTCATCTGGCTGTTTATGGCATCCATGTTCTGTTAGGCAGAACTTACTTATCCGCTACTGCCGCCTACCTGTCCACGGACAGCTGTTCTTTTTCGTTGACTAATCCAGTCATCAAAAGGCATTTTGCAGGTCTCCTCTTCCTGCCGGGGTGTTATGCCTAATCCATTTCAACACATGGCCAATGCTAATCTTAAGTACCCTTCTTGGAAGGTTGTCTTTCCGATTGCAATAACATCGGCGAGTAAGTGAGCTCCAAGCTCTTTCCGTGAAACATCTATTCTGTACTTTCCACACGTATAAGGTTGTGCTTCACACTCATCCTTCCTTCCTGTCTAAGGTAGATTTTCATTTCAACCACTCTGTCTTCTTACCTATCTTCTTTCCTAACCCGGCTTTTCATTGCTGAGAGTTTTACACAACTTGAACATCGGGCGAGCGCTAAAGTTTACCTTGATAGTTTACCGAACTCAAGCTCCAACTCTTTCTCACACTCTGAGACCTGAAGGGGAAACCGGCTTCCTAAGCAAATATCCCCGCTGGATTGGCTCATGTTTTTCAGAAGCCTATAGCATTCAAAGCCTTAGACCACCGAAGAGCATCCATGCACATCTAGTCTGGGGCAAAGCGACTGCTGTTGCCTTCCAAAAAGTATGTCCCTTGGGAGTCCATCGCCAAAGCGGTTTTGTGGGTCTCCCCATCGACTTTGCCCATTATGGCCTGGATGTTCTTCAGAACTTAATTCCAGTAAAGGGGTTTTCCATCCACCCGTATTACCTGAGAGGTGTGCTCGGGAATCTCCCACATGTATGGAGGAAAGGGGACTATGGACTAGGAGTAAGGTAGTCACTACATTGAGTAACTTTATTTTTTTTTTATCCGTACTGTAACTGGCGCCTAAATGCCCATGGGCTTGGTGCTCGCTTATAAATGCCAAATACATAACTGCAACCATAGCTCAGTAACTCAGATTACACAAGATGGTCAGCACCAAAAGGTTAAGTAAATGCCAGAGGAGTGCTTTCCAGCTCTCATGTAACGTTGCACTGCATTTGCCTCTTGAGCTGCCAAAGTTCCCTTCTCTGAAGAAGCCTTTGGACTGAAGTCCCCCACCCCCTCAACTTGGGCCTCTCCATTAACTGCAACCTGCTGCTTGGTTTATATCGGGCATCTGTAAACCTCAGGATCATGATTTTCTCAAGCCCATGCTGCAATGTTTAGGGGTTTTATATACTCCTTTGTGCGGAACCGTGGAGAACGCAAACATGGATACTACCAGTGCTCCGGATAAGCTCTGGAAGTGGGAGTATTTTACTCCCTAATTTTTAAAAATGGAAGTACATTTTGGAAATGTTTGCCTATTTTTAGGGACTAAAAGTGGCCAATACACCCCTTACCTCTTGGGCTGGATAACATTTTGTGATTTCATGCCGGATACCTCTCTGCTAAGGGCTGAAATGGTTGTGGGACGAAAGGGTTGCAGAATCTAATAGTTTTCATTCCCACCTCCGAAGCATGATGGCTTGACCAGCCCTGTTTTTGAAACTGTGTGAATGTTAAACGCAGATGTCTAGGTCAAATGTTTGGCTCGCTGAGCTGTTTTGCGGGGAGTTGCTGTTTGGCCTTTCACTGACCCTTTTTTGCACAGGAAGGCTGGTTTTGTTTTTAAAATTAATTTCAAGATGGTAGTGTTCAGCGTGTAAAATGGATTGTCAGTTTGCCACGTCTGTGCAGCTTTTTACACTCCTATGTAGAAAACCAAATGTTTTTATGAGGTCATGCATTTCATCGCATCTACATACTGCAGCATCCCCAAATGAGCTCATGAGCCTATTTTTGATGCCCAGTTTATAATCCTCAATTTGAAAGCAAAATTGTTATGAAGGCTCTTTACTCGCACTAGTGTCTGAGGCAATGGGACATAGGAGCCGATATCTCCATCGAAACCCTTAGTATCCCCTTCTGCTATGGATGGGAAGCGAGTGGACATTGCGGAACTACAGCAAACACTAAAGCGGTTGCTGGACTCTCTTCCGGGTGTGGTAGCTAACAATTGAGAGTTTTCTATCCTCACATGGAACTGCAGAGGCTTCTCCCACTTGTTGAGAGTGGAGGGGTCGGCCAATGCTTTGGCCAAACATAGCTGCTTCTGTCTGCAAGAAACCTGCGCGACTGACTTCTTGACTTTTGACGGGTATGTGGTGCATCAAGCTTTTGCAATCAGAGGAGGAAAAGGTCGTCCTTCGGGCGGCCTACTAATTGGGGTGACCAACTCACTGGCCTCTAGTCGGGTTAATTGTTATCAAGAAAATAACATTATTGCAGTCGAAGTGGAGTTGGGACAAGAATGTAGACCAGAAAGATTTCTCCTCGTTAATGTATAAAATCCACCTGGAGCAGCAAAAAGGGAATTAATCCAAGAAGCACTGCAGGAGTTAATGACATCTTGGTCAACAAAATTTGGGAACTCAGCAGTGGTAGTGCTTGGTGACTTTAACTGTCACATGACAGGGGCGGAAATCTCTTCTTCGAACCCCAAACTGAAAGACAAATGTACAATGATACATAGTAAACAGGATGCCGAGGGGATGGGTTGGTTACAGCTGTTTGATGGTTGGGAACTCGAAATGATCAACGGTCGTACCCCCGGAGATACACCGGGTAAACAGACATGGACAAACGTTGCAGCAGTTAGTACTCTGGATTCCATTTTTCTATGTCCCAAAATGTTACAACTAGTTGTTGATATGGCAGTGATATTGTACAACTGGAGTGACCATGCCTTCCTCCGATGCACTTTCAACATTATGTTGGACAGCTGTGCGCAGAGCAACATGAGTACAATTAAGGTAAATCAGGCAGGGAATAGAATAAGATGGTCAGACAATAACATCAGCCAGGCCACTAAAGCCTTACTAGATGAGGTTACCTGTAGCCTGCCTGATTTCTATGCCATGTCCATTAATTCTATTGAGGAGTGGATGGTGGCCTTTTCTATTAAACATGCTACATCTACCAGAAGATCAATGACAAGAGCGAAAGGAAATGAGCAGCCATTTAACAGTGAGATTAGAGATGCTAAGAGGGGCCTAAGAGCTAATCTTCGCAAAATTAAGGTACAGAATTTACCCTTCTCACAATATGATGCGTTAGCAAGGAAAACAAAAAATAGATATAGGACCATCATCAAGAACATCAAAAGGGCAGTAAGAAATCGTGCTCATCAGAAATTAATCCAAACCATCTGCTCTAAAAATTTGCGAAGTATCTGGTCACTTTTAAGTGAGTCCAGAGGCAAAAGTAAAAGCCCGCTAGATAATCCAATAAGTAGAGTTGAATGGGAAAAATATTTGGACAATCGCAACTCTGCATTAGAACCAGATGAGATTAATTCCACCAATGAAGTACTGACTCGTTGCCCTTTTGATGTTTCAGCGGTAGCCATACTGGCCAAAATCAAAGACCTAAAATCCTCAAGAGCACCTGGCCCTAATGGACTGGCCAATGCCGTCATTAAGAACTACCCTGAATTCTGGTCCTATCTATTAGCCATCCTGTTCGATAAAATCTTGGAACATGGAATAATCCCCCATTCCTGGTAATCTGCAATACTCGTCCCTATTTATAAAAAGGGAAATAGATTAGATCCTAATAACTATAGGTTATTATCTATGTTAGATGCTACTGGTAAAATATTTGCATCCTTACTATTGAGTGAAATGCAGAAATGGGTGGATACCGCAAATATTCGGTGTACATTTCAGTGTGGATTTAGGCGAGAATATTCCACGACACACATTCTCGCTGTGATGGACATCTTACGCAATAGAGCGCTCACTAAGGAGCAGCCTCCACTTTACGCATTGTATATAGATTTTAAGGTGGCATTCGATTCTATCCCCATAGATAGGCTGTGGCTCAAATTAGAAACCATTGGGTGCCCAAAGGGATTACTATACTACCTCAGACCCCTGCATCATAATACTACGGTCAGGCTCAAATTAGATCAGGAAGGGCATCTGACTAACATGGTTTATCAAAATAGGGTAGTCAAACAAGGGTGTGTCACTGCGCCATTGGTCTATAACCTATATGTGCATGACATACCAGTAGTGATTGAGGCAGCTAACAACTGCCCCCCTAAAATTGGAGATTCTCATTGTGCTGTGTTAGCCTATGCAGATGACCTGGTACTGCTGGACAACACCATAAGTGGCCTCAGAAGATCTGCTATAGCACTATGGGAGTATGCCAATAACAATGGGCTGACGATTAATGTTGATAAAACCAAGGTCATTAGATACACACACAAAAGAGTCAGTCGGGTCAACCTCATGGTGGGCAACACGGGAATAGGATATACACCATGCTATTGTTACTTGGGGATTAAATTCGAACTACATGGTGACTTTAAAGCATGTAGACAAATGCGTATTACCAAAGCCACCCAAGTCTCTGCCCTTATGGCTAGTTTTTCCTACAAACAGGGGGTTTTTACAATGTGGGCTATACGGCACTTATACATCCAAGTGTTCTCTCCAATGATCACCTACGGCTTAGAGGCAATATGGTCTTCGGATCTGGCTTGGCTCCAGGTTATCGAAGGAGAATTTTGGCGTCGGATCTTGGGGTTACCACCTGGAGTCCCAATGGGCCTCATACGGCTCGAACGCGGTCTCCTCTCTTTAAAAGCTACTGTCCTAAAAAAGAGAGCAGACTTTTTCCTGAGGACGATTGGCAGCTCCACCAACCCACTATTGATAACTATCCGACAGGAACTTGCTAAAAGCTGTACCACTAGCTCACTGTATGAGCCCATGATTAAATTCCTAACAGAGATAGGATGGATTCATAGAGGAACTAGCTATTTGAAAGCAGTGCAAAATGTACTTCATAAGCGGGAAGCCCTATGGGACTGGCTTGAAAACTATGCCCATCTGTGCAAGCTAAAGAGATACCAGTTTGTCCATCACAGACACTATGACTTCATGAAGCCCCAGGCATACCTAAATCTCTGTCCAGCAATCAGACTCAGGCGATTCATCATCTTACTAAGATTGGAACAACTCCCCACTAGGATGAACTTGGGAAGTAGAGCAAAAATACCGATAGAAGATTGAATTTGCCGACTTTGCAAACAAGCAGAAACCCCTGAGACTGCGAGACATTTATTAACTAAATGCCATGCCATGACCAATTTCATCCAGGCAATGTTAGCTAAATATGTACATAATTTAGGAACCATTGGCGATCGATCTTTTTGGCAATATTGCATAAACTCTCGGAATATGAGTCTATTAGTGGCTTTATACAACATATGGACAAGGATTGAATCCAAATTGGGCCTTCTTGTTACACCATCCTCTGGTCACCTTACGCACACGAATACCTGTGCAGTCACTAAGCCCTCCATCTCAGGTCCTGTTTTGCCTTCTCCTTCTGACCTCATGTCCTCACTCCCTCAAGCAGCACAGCAGCGGCACACACGAGGGCATCTAACGCGGTATGGTCATATTCACCCATTGCAACGATGGCAGCTGCCCTGGCGTCTTGGAGACAGTCGACAGAGACGCCAGCTTTTTCCTTTGCTTCGTCACGCCCTCAGGAAGACCCGGCAGCGTTTTGAAAACTTGGGTCATGTGACAAGGAAACGTTCTACATCATCGGTCACGTGATGGGTCATGTGACACTCCTGGGCCCCTTTAAAACTGGAGAGGGAACGCTCATTCAGTGCTTCACAGCTGACCCAATCAGGCACTGTTCGGCGTCTTCCTGTCTCCTCATCTTGAACCTGGACTACGGACTGTTCTTCTTGGATTCCTCTGTCAAGCCCTTGGATACTGATTTGCTCTGCTGTTTCAGGACCTTTGAACTGTATTTTTGGATTCCTTTGGATTACCCCCTGGTTACGACGAACTTGGTTGGCTTTTGACCTTGGAACTCTTAACGGACTGTTTTCGGATTTCCTCTTCTGTTACCTTTTGGAGAACCCTTTCCATACAAGTCTTGCAGTGCCTATTTCTACAACAATCTACGCCTACCCACTGCCCCTTGCTACACTCTGCAGCCACACGGAACACCTCCATTCTCATCTTTATTCTTCCTGTCCCCAGACCCTTGGTAAGCCCCTTGATATTTGTTACCTCGCTATTCAGTGTATTGTTTGCCATTGTACTGACCCATTGCTTGCTTTACAGCGGTCAAGGGGTCACCGGTGTTTCTGGTTCCTGGCGTTCTTCGGCACTCAAACAACCTGTGGCCTCAAGGATTGCTCAGGAAGGTATTTGTATCTTTCTGAGTGGAACTTGTGGACAGAGGCCCCATAATCTTCACGACCATCAAGTCATAACACCTCAGCTATAAACTGTGATCAAAATAACCACACTAACTGTGACTGAAGTTAACTTGAGTTGAGAATCAGGAATCTATGTTATATTGCTAATTGTGCAATTATGTTAAGATGTATATATATTGGTGTTGTGTACTCTATTTTTATTTTGCTTTATTCATTGTATATCTCTATTTTTTTATATGTGTAAAGTTTAATTTACTTAAACTAAATCACATTAAATAAATGTAAAGTGTCTGAGGCTATGGGACATTAAGGTGAAGATGATCTATATAACACATAACCTTGCCTCATGTTTACAGCCTTTGTGTTATGCTTTCAGAGAGTGTGTCGGATGTTGGATTGTTCCATTTTGACTTAGCCCCTTCCATCAAAGCCGAACAACCAGGTTTTTGAATTCTCTAATATGTCTTCTGTGCACCTCCCTTTGTTCTTAAGAGCTCGGTTTTTTGATGGCAAAAGCACTCCTTTTAAAAAAAAATATTATTTTTTTATTTTCTTTATTGTGCATTTGGTTATTGAGCAACTCTAAGCATGTTAAAATACGATTAAAAGAATCTAATTTTAAAATACATTTGCAAGATCCGCTTCCCTAATAAGGGTGAAACCAGGTATGTAGTTGTCACGACAGCCTGGCAAAATGTCTGTCTTTGGTTGATTTTAAGCTATGTATAAAGTAGCACTGCCTGCTTGAACAAAGACAATTTCCTGGAGAAAATGTTTGCATTTAGGCTAATTTGCAACATGCCTTGCTGTTGTGGCTCAGAACTGAGGTTAACTTCCATCGCTGCCTACTATGGGTGCTGTGGAATGTGAGAGTTGACTCAAATAGATTTTCTATGTATATATTTTAGGCTGTACAACACGTGGGGCGGGAGTACTTTTTACTTCAATACTTACACTTCACAATGTTATTTGGAGCGCTGACTGAATCCATTTCAAGTCTTCATACGAGATGTATTGTTCTGGCCTTGTTACTTTGAACGGCCCCTGTCCCTTTGGTTTTTAGCTGGTCCTTGTGGGCAGGGGTTTCTGGTGTAGTGGTCCAGCAATGGTGGCGACATTTGTACCGCTATTGTATTTTCAAAGTCCTGAAAATTAATGGTTCTCAATTCATTAGCGAGAGATGAGTGAGTTTGCCCCCTGTTCGCCATCTGTTGCTTTCATGTTCCATTGATGTCTGCAGCAGTAGCTAACAGCCATGCAGTTATTCTGCTATCGATGACCGAAAGAAAACAATGGAGTGCATGTCCTCATGTTAGACTAATCTCCGTTCATATTGGTGTCTTTAAGAAATTGTCAATTCTGGGAAACTTTCTAAAAGGAGTGGAACTAGTTTAGACATGCTTGCATTTGCAAGAACTGTAAAATGATGCATGCATAGTTGAATTCCCACCAAGCTCTTGCTTATAATTCAGAAAATTTGGCTCCGTGTTTGCTGGTGGCCATCGAGGAACATCGCTTTTCCAACAATGCATCTTTCATGGATTCAGATGTTTTGAACGTTTCCCTAGTCTAGGTGGGACTCCTCAGTCGCTTTAAAATCAGTTAAAGCTGAAAGTACATCACACTGCATAGCATACTCGCCTTATTTTTGGCCATTTATTTGCCTTGTAAGCCAATTTGATAAGCGAGCGAGCTTTAAACTCAGCCTCTGGTGACTATCTTAATATTCTCACGTCATGTTGTGCTGTGTTATACTTTACTCCATGAGACGCGCCTTACTTTTACTAGAGTTCCATGATGATCATGAACGGAGGCAAAAGCAGGAAGCCCGCTTGGGTACCTCCTGCAAATGAGGAAACTAATTCAACTCTCCCCTTCGGCTGTCCATAATTCGCCAAGACCACATTCCTAAACTGTGGGCAAAATCCTAATCATCGGAATAGCCTAACCATAAATGCTTTATTTACCCGTTCCATCAAGTGCCTTTTATGGAATCCACCAGCCAACATCCACATTATCCCAAAGCCCACCCTAATTTAGTTCTTTTGTCTATTATGTGAAGAATTCTCTGTATTCCCTTTTTTCAAACCTCAGTTAGTTTGGGGAAGTCTATACCCTTCCTCACACTAGTTTTTTAACTGCCACCTTCTGTCATTGTTCCGTCTTTCTCAATCCTCACACAAGTTGAACTGGGGCATGGCCAGATATAGAAATAATTAATGAGAGCCTGAGGTTCTGTGCTATACCTACTTAACATTCATCTTTGTGATTAAGACCTATGAACATGTGACTAGGACTAGTCTCTGCTAGATGCATGTATCTCAAAGCATCGATCAGCCTACCTTTTCCAGCTCAGACTTATTTGGTTCCATGATTGAGGGCGATATTACAGTTGGATCTATCCGTGTGGGTGATCTACGGCCAAAACAAAATCTCCCACCAAGACCCATTACCCCCACTACTCCAAATAGTTCAATTTCTTGCACCCTCCTGAGAGAAACCCCTTCTGTCTCCAATTGGAGGTATTATCGGAAGCTATTTATTGTTAATTTCCCCATTGATAAATCCTTTCCAACCTCTGATGCCGCCCCCACCCTAATAACCTTGCGCCTCATTGGCAGTGTAAAATTGTAGGCACCCCTGCCTTTTTGATCCTATATTTGCATGCACCTCAATTCTACACAAACCCGCATCATACCATTTCTTACTCGCTGAGAGTCAATTATCACTAGCCAATTGGTAGTGGTGAGTGCAGGTTTTGCACCCTGCTGTAAGCATACTCTGTCTGAAATCTTCTTTTGTAGTTCCCCCATAATCCCTGCACTCTTGCACAGGAACTCCACCCATTAACGTTCCAGGATAATGGCTTTAACATGAAATTTGCTTTGTGCTTGTTCCATATAGAATTTCGTAGCAGTCTCCAACATGCAGAAAAAATGCAGTGCCCCAAACTAAAAGTTGAAGCAAATTAACCCTGTATAATCCATTACTCCCCTTGAAGACTAAATGAATCCTATCCTGCAGCTTCCCTGCCCTGACTGGGATACACTAAACAAACCTATTCATATGGTGCAAAGGTACGTTGTGTGAGTGGTTAATAGAGTGGAGCGGACGTATGCTGTCGAACAGATTTAGGGTGCTGAAAGGAAGTAGGACATGATGTTCTCGAACAGACTTAGGGTGTTGAGCGGATGTAATGTGTGGTGGTGTTCAGCCACTGTAGGATGCTGAGCAGATGTAGAGTATGGTGTGGGTGCGGAGCGGATGTAGAGTGCAGAGCGGGTGCTGAGTGGGAAGCGGGTATTGAGCGCGGAACGGGTGTAGAAAGCGGAGAGATGAGCGGATGCTAAGTGTGGAGCGGGTGAAGAGCGCGGAGTAGGTGTTGAGCGTGGAGCACACGGGTGATGTATGTGGATGAACGTGTGAAATGGTTGGAAGGAATGGATATAGTAAGGGGAGGAAACAGGTTGTGGGTGGCAGGAACCGGGGATGGATCTGGAAGAACAGGTGATCTAAATAGATGAGACGGGCAAAGTATGAGAAAGGAACGGGTGAAGTGTGTGGACAAAATGGGTCATATATATTGAATAGAACGATTGAAGTATGTGGGTGGAACGGGTGAAGTAGATCGATTAAATAAAAAATGTAATGAGAACGAAGGAAGTATGGAGGTATGTGGTTGGAACAAGTGTAGTATGTATATGGAACGAATAAACTGAGTGGAACCGATGAACCGGGTGAAGCGGATGACCTTGGAGAAACGAGAACGAATGGGGTACATGGAACTATCGGAGTGGGCCCGATCTCAAACACTTAATGTAAACCACCATATCACATCTCCACGCTTACTCTCTTCTTTACACCACCACTCAACTAGAACACAGCAATACTATGACACCATTCGGTATAGCTGTTCTCATACCATCATCTGCCTCATACTCCCCATCACTCTAACTAAACATTGCTGATTACACACCCTCCAGCCTAGGCGTTCTCTTCAGGCCTGACGCAGCCAGAATCGGTCTGGATAAAACCTGCCAGAATGAACACATACTCCTGATCTCTCAACACCACACCTACCGCTAAGAAGCAGCTATCACACGAATGCCACACCAGCTGCACACATATCCGGTGCTCACACGCACCTTTGACTCTCGCTACTCTCTCTACTGACTTGAACTTCGGTTCCCGAGGGAGTTCAACCTACCAGCGCCTTGAGACCATATCAATGGTACATAAGGCGCTATATAAATGCAAAATAACATAATATAACATAACATCTATACAAACTATAACCAACGCACGTAGTGCATCAGTATCTTGAGAGAGCAAGGCAATAAAAACCATAGTGTTACCCACATTTAGGAGACACTGGCAGTGATGTATTCGTGGCATACCTAATAATATGTTAGTATTATCAGGTTCCTAGAAAGGTGTACAGTTCTTCATCTAAATGATGGCCTTGTGGTTTTTTAGTTTCAAAGTCCAGTATGGTCTTAGTTTCTAGTTGTCTAAGTAAAAGCTCTCTTTTAGTACCTCTGGGAGATTTCAGAACTGCTTGTAGGCCAAAAAATGAAAAACCATCTAATTTTCCACCATGTTTCATCTGAAAATGCAGTGCCATATGGTATGTAGGGACAGCGTTTTCTATCGCCCTGATATGTTGAAGCACTCGTAGTTTGAGTTTGCCCTTCATGCTTCCTACATACCATTTCTTGCATGGGCAACTCAGCACATACACCACAAATTCAGTCTCGCAAGTTATGCAAGTCTTCATATCAATTTTCTTATTTAGTACAGGGTGTAGATAGTCTGATGTGTTAGTAGAAAATTGACAAGCCTTGCATTTCTGACATTTGTGAAACCCAGATGTTTTAGTTTTCAGCCATGTGTTTTCTGATATATTTTATATTGGACTCAGAAAACTGGGAACTAGCATGTCACACAATGAGGTGGATCTCCTAAACGTGATGTTTTCCCTTTCACCTAGCATTGTGCTTAGGTGTTCATCCAATTTCAAGTCATGCCAGTGTTTATGACTGATTCCATATATATCTGGAGCTGCTTGACCAAAAGTCAGGGTCAGCCTGACATCAGAGGTTTCAGAAATGTCATGCAAGGTAGTGCTATCTGTCAAAAGTGTACAACGCCTCATATTTCTGGCCTTTATATATGCTCTTTCCAACACCTTTTTAGGGTAGCCTCGGAGATAAAACTTTTGCACCATTAAGGCGCATTCTGAGGCAAATGTTTCAATTTTGGAGCAATTGCATTGTATGCGGACAAATTCCCCATATGGAATGCTCCATTTCAGAGATGTAGGATGACTGCTATTAGCATGTAGATGAATATTCGAGCTAGTTGGTTTTCTGTATAGCTCAGTGGCAAGTTCACCTTCTGATGCAATCACTTGAACATCCAAAAATACAATTTTAGTCTGGCTATGGTTTTCAGTAAAGCTCAGATTGAGCACATTGGAATTCGAAATGTTAACAAAGTTCAGTCACTCGCCGCTAGTACCATCCCAGATGATAAAAAGATTGTCGATATAACGTAACCACACTACAATTTTGGCAATATATCTGTTGTTATTGGGATGCCACACCACAAACTTCTCCCACCAGCCCATGGTGAGGTTAGCATAGGAGGGAGCAAATGTCGTGCCCATGGAAGTACTCTGTATTTTGATAAAGTATTCTTTGTTAAACAAAAAACAATTGTTAGTTAGGCAAAGGTTGATCATTTCTAGAATCATTTGGCCATGTTGTAAATAATTCATCGACCTGGTGTAAAGAAAATGCTGACATGCTTTAAGTCCATCTGCATGTCTTAGCGATGTATAAAGGGAAACAACATCCAGAGTAGTGAGCAAATAGGTTGATTCCTAAGGCATCCCCTCTACCCGATTTAAAAAATCTTTGGTATCCCTCAAATAAGAGGGTAGTGCAGTCACAAAAGACACAAGAGTTTTGGCAATGAATTTAGAAGTGTTTTCCAACAGAGCCCCACATAATGTCACTATTGGTCTACCTAGGGGTCTGTTTAGCCTCTTGTGCACTTTAGGCAAAAAGTAAATGGTAGGGAAAACAGGGAATTTGGGATGTAAAAACTTGCACATATCATCATCTAGGATGTGTTTTTCCTTCCATGTTAGTAATAGGTTCCCAAGTTTCTCATGAATGCATGCAGAGGGATTTTCAGTCAGTAAGCCAAAGCAGTTTTTATCACGTAGTTGTCTTTCTCCCTCTTGGATGTAATCTACGCGGTCCATAATAACTATATTAGTACCTTTATCTGATGGCTTTATAATGAAATCAGTCTGTGCTGCCAAATGTGGGATGGTGTTATATTGGACCGAGGTTAAGTTATTGGCAGAATTGCTACATTTGTGCCTTATTTTCTTGAGATCACTAATCACTAAATCCTGGAAGGCTTCTACATGGCCTCCCGGGTTAAAAGCCGGATTGAATCTAGATTTGGCCTTAAGTTCGGTTTTGCCTGGCTAGCTGGTTTCTATGTTCCTTTCTTGCCAGTCCAGATCCAAGACATCCATATTGTTATCATATTCAGACCACAAATGTCCGAGATTCTGTACTGTCTGCATATCCGAAATGGAGATATTAGTGGGTCCCTGAGTGTGTGTATCAGGAATTCTTGGTGGGGGATTGGTAGCAAAGAATTTTTTCAATCATATTTTCCTCATATATCTGTCAAAATCAATACGAGTATCTGCATAGTTGTAGGATGACGTTGGGCAGAAGTTGAGGCCCAATTGGAGTACTTTCATTTCTTGAGTACTAAGGGGATACTGGGACAAGTTGATTACTGACATGTCAGGTATCTGCATAGAAATGTCCGTTACTTTTTGGTCCCAGAGCGTGTTAGTGTAACGCTCACCTGATTCCCGCAGAGGCGCCGGTCTTGACTGGGCGAATACCGTTTCTTCAAAGGTGATGTGTAACACACGGTTGGCTCTTTGGGCTGGACCTCTGTGCACTGTATGTCTGACTCGAAGAGTAAGATGTCTGCAGATAGAAAATATGGGATTAATGAACTGGGGTTATTGGGTGTCTCTCTCTTCTTCCCCTTCTCTTCTCCTGTAGAACCCCAAAGGTTAACGCTCTCACCTTAGGTAAGTGAACGCCGAGCTCTCCATCTGCCTCGGGGCAGGGTGCCGTAACCAGTTTCTTCACTGGATAAGGGTGCAGGCCTCTTGACCTCAGAGGACTGCTGTCCGTCGTTTACTGCACGAACGGTAAGTTCAGAGTATTTCAAATGTCTTTAAAAGTCTTTTGTAATGATGTCTCTTGTTTTGCAGGGTTCCGGCGATGGCGGATGACGGGCTGAAGTGAGTTGAGGATGGAACCCGTGTGAGGAATAGAAGCGCCTGGAAGCACGTAAGTAAGCGCTTGTTGCCTGCTTCACGATGCGCACTAACTGTCCTTTTATCTTGCAGGTACAAGTTCGGAGCTGCTGAAGGGTGCCGGAATACCCACTGGGTTCGGCGTGGGAAGGAGTAATGGCACGTAAGTAATAAAGTTACCCAATGTCTTTAAACGCACCTTCTTTTGTCTTTCAGATGCGGGATGCAGCGCCGAAGGCCTCCGGAGCGTGCGAAGAGTTGGTAAGCTTTTGTCTTTCAGATGCCGGAATGCAGTGCGAAGACCTCCGGAGCACGCGAAGAGTAGGTAAGCCTTTGTCTTTCAGATGCCGGAATGCAGCCTGAGGCGTTGGTGACAGCCGATGGACAAGGTAAGAGAAGCGCTGTCACTGAAGACCGTAATGCTAACCTGTTCTTTCTTGTCTTTATAGGTGTTGCTGAAGACTGGATTCAGGATGGTAAGCCTTTTTCCCTTAGGCCCAGGATCAGATGCAGAAGACACGATGAGCGTTCTGCTGCAGAGGATGCAGAATAACGCAAAGCAAGATTCATCCATCGGGTGTGGTTTAAATAGCCTCCTGTAGTGCTTAGGTGTCTCCTTCCACAGCCTCGCCTAGGTAAGAAAAGAGTTCCTGCTTTCCAGAAGAGTTCCAGTGTTCTGAACCTAGGGAGTGGCTCCTGCCCCACCCAACAGGAAAAGTAGTCCCAAACAGAAGAGGATTAGAGGCTCAACTGGCAGGTAAGTAAGCAGCATGGTCTGCTGCAGGTAAGTCCACCCAAGCACTATGAGCCCGGCGCTTCCAGCGCTGGGACTGGGCATATTTATGAGCCTGGTGCCACTGGTGCCAGGACAGGGTCCAAAAGGTCCCAATTGGGACTGGTTGGCACTCGGAACCTGGGTTATGGGTCTGCTTCCAAGGGAGTTGGGTAAGTCCTGACCTTTTGGAAGCAGAGATCATGACAGCACCCCCCCTCAAGGCCCCTCCCAAATCGGGCTTCTCCGGGGGTTTGGGCTTGTCAGGAAATGTTCGATGGAATCTTTTGATTAGACGAGGAGCGTGGACATATTCTACAGGTTCCCAGGATCTTTCTTGGGGGCAGTAGCCTTTCCAGTCAATTAGGTAAAATAGTTTAGATTTGGAGATCTTGGAGTCCAGGATGCTTTTGACTTCAAACTCGAGTTCTCCATCAACTAGGATAGGTTTTGGAGATTTAGTTAGTCGGGTTTGAGGTTGCACGGGTTTTAATAGAGAGATGTGGAAGACCGGATGTATCTTCATGTGAGGGGGCAAGTCCAACTTGACCGCTACTGGGTTTACTATGGTAGTGATGGAATAGGGACCAAGGTATCTTGGGTTGAATGTGCGTGGCCCTTTTAGAGGTAGATATTTGGTGGATAACCAGACTTGATCTCCTACTTGATATTGGGGGGCTTCCTTCCGATGTTGATCTGCTCCTTTCTTGTATTGTTCCTTAGCCCTTTGAAGGTGAGAAACGGCTTCCTTAAAGGCTTGGGTGATTGTAGAATGCAGGTAGTCTACTGCTGGTGTTCCAAGATCTTGGAGTGGATCCAACTCCGAGGTTCGTGGGTGACTGCCGTATAGAAGAAAAAACGGGGTTTTCCCAGTTCCCGAGTGGACAGAGTTATTGTAGGCATATTCGGCTATCCAAAGGATATCTTTCCAAGTTTTTTCGGTTTGTTGCAGCATGCAGCGTAAATACTGTTCCAGAGTTTGATCGGTCCTCTCGGTTTGTCCGTCGGTTTGAGGGTGGTGACTGGTCGATAGTCTCACATCAATTTGAGCCGACCGACAGCAACTTCGCCAAAAATGAGAAATAAATTGACTACCTCCATCCGAAATTAGAACTGAAGGAAAACCGTGCAGTCGGACGATGTTTTCGAGAAATTCTCGGGCCAGAGTTGTTGCTGTTGGCAAGCCTTTGAGTGGAATGAAATGCGCCATCTTGGAGAATAAGTCCACGATTACTAGGATCGTATTGTATCCGGAGCATGGAGGTAGATCGGTGATGAAGTCCATAGAAAGCGTATGCCAAGGGCGAGGTGGGATGTCAATAGGGCGTAAGAGGCCGGCTGGTTTTTCCTTTTGACTCTTGTTTTGGGCGCATACTCCACAGGACATTATAAAGTCTCTGATATCTTTTTTCCAAGACGGCCACCAGAAGTAGCGCTTGATCTTTTCTGAGGTTTTGGCCATACTGGGATGTCCTTCCATTAAGGAATCGTGATAACAAGAGATTACACCTTTTTCTGTAAATCTGTGCTGGGCAGGTATAATCGTTCTTGGAAATACAATAAGTTGTCCTTCACTGCAAAGTCCTTTCCCTGCAGATGCCAATTCTGTATGTCTGCTGGAGTTACAAGCTGCCTGGCTTTATCCTTAACTTCCTCTATGGATTGTGTGGCGATTACACCCAGAATTCTTTGTTCGGGAATGATAGGTACAGGTTTAGGGTTGATCAAGTGTTCTTCCACTCCCATCCGAGAAAGGGCATCAGCTTTACCGTTTTTTGTACCAGGTCGATAGGTAATTGTGAAGTCAAACTCGGCAAAGAATAGTGCCCAGCGGAGTTGTCTAGAGGATTGGGCTTTTGCGGTTTTCAAATATTGCAGCTTTCGGTGATCCGTAATCACAGTAACGGTGTGTCGGGCCCCCAGAAGATAATGCCGCCAAGCCTTAAAGGCAGACTTGATAGCCAGAAGTTCCTTATCAGTAATAGTGTAATTGATTTCAGGAGGCGAGAATTTGCAGGGCCAAAATGCCACGGGATGCAACTGATTGGTTACTGGGTCCTTTTGTGATAGAACTGCCCCCATGGCAAGGCTCGAAGCATCAGTTTCAACGATGTAGGGGAGTTCGGGGCGAGGATGTTTTAAAATTGGTGCAGAGATAAATTTAGTCTTCAAATTCTGGAAAGCTTGCTCCACCTCGGTAGACCATTCAAAACATTTGTTTTTCTTTAACAAGGCGGTGATGGGCTGGACTATTCGAGAGAATTCGGGGATAAACCTGCGGTAAAAGTTAGCGAAGCCTAACATGCTTTGAACACCTTTTACGGAGGATGGTGATGGCCATTTGAGAATTGCATCGACCTTCTTTGAATCCATACGCACTCCGCTAGGTGATAATATGAATCCCAAGAACTCAACTTCAGTCACGTTGAAAACACATTTTTCCAACTTGGCGAAAAGTTTGTGTTGACGCAATCTCTCGAGGACCATTTTCACGTGTTTCCGATGTTCAGATTCCGATGAAGAATAAACGAGGATGTCGTCAATGTAAACAACAACACACACATCTATGAGCTCTCTGAGGACATCGTTCATAAAATATTGAAAGGCGGCCGGGGCATTGCAAAGTCCGAAGGGCATGACCTGATATTCAAATAGCCCACACTTGGTGCGGAAGGTCGTCTTCCATTCATCGCCCTCTTTTACTCGTACCAAGTGGTAGGCTCCTCTAAGATCCAGCTTTGTATATATGCATGCTTTTCTGACTTGGTCCAGGAGTTCAGGGATCAAAGGTAACGGATATCTATTCTTAACGGTGATCTGGTTCAGGGCACGATAATCTATACAAGTTCTAAGGTCCCCTTCTTTTTTTGGAACGAAGAACAAAGCTGAAGAAGCAGGGGACTTGGAAGGACGAATAAACCCATTCGCTAGGTATTGATCCAGGTATTGTCGGAGGTGAAGGTTCTCAGGCTCGGTGAGGGCATAAATTCTACTACAAGGAGGAGTAGATCCAGGTATCAGGTCTATCTGGCAGTCATAAGACCTATGAGGAGGTAGAGAGTTAGCCTGATCCTTCCGGAAAACATCTTGGAATTCTAGGTATTCGGGAGGTAACTGGGGAGTCTCCGAAGAAATTGCTGCCAGTGCAACACCAGGTGGAGGGTGACAAGTAGAGACACATTCTGGAAACTGAACCGTTCTTGCTCGCCAATCGATCTGAGGATTGTGTTTCTCTAACCAAGGTATTCCTAGAATAATCTGGAACTGAGGGGCCTTGATCACGTCGAACACGATCTTCTCATGGTGTCCATCTTGACTTACTAGCGTCACTTCTTGAGTGGTATGCGTTACTGGTCCGGAGGCTATCTCCGTACCATCCACCGTAGTAATGACATCCTTTACAGCCTTGGGACAAAGAGTTAGATTCATCCTCAAAACCATTTCATGATCCACATAATTGCCGATGGCACCGCTGTCGAAGTAAGCTTCAATCGCATGTAATCGATCCGGATGATCAGGGCTAATGAGGACCATAGGTATCACGAAATGCGAGGTCACGGAACTGGTTTTAACGCTCGGCAAGAGGACCTCTATTCTTGTCGGGCGAGGTCGTTTCCCTGCTCAGAGTTTGTGACCTTGGTAACTGCAGCTCCTACTGCCTTCTTGGCTGGTTTCATCGGACAGTCTCGAAGAAAGTGCCCTGAGTTTCCGCAATAGAGGCATAATTGCAACTGTTTTCTCCTTTCCCGCTCCTTTTGTGTTAGTGGTCCTTTCAGGCCCCCTATTTGCATGGGTTCCCCGGAGTCTACTCCTTTGGAAGGAGTTGGTGGTTTGGAAAATACTCGAGCATCAAACTTGGAACGATCGGCCTTCCTGTTCTGCAGTCTGTGATCTATTTGAACGACTAAGTCTATATAGTCCGAACAGTCTTGCGGGGGATTCACTACTTGGGCTAACACATCTTTGAGCTCTCCACGTAGACCTCTATAAAACAGCGTAATCCTTTTGTCCTCAGGCCATTGAGTTTCCACTATCAGTCTGTTGAAAGACGCAATATAAGCCAAAAGGTCTTGATTACCCTGTCGCAACGAAAGAAGCTCATTGTCCAAGGCCTGCCCCTGTGAATGTCTTGCGAACAGTTTTTCCATACTGAGCTGAAAAGCTTGAAAATCATGGAGAACCGGATCATCTTGATTAACTAGAGGGATCGACCAGTCTCCCGCATTGCCACTAAGGTACGAAAGCACGAAAGCTACTTTAGCTTGATCAGTTGGAAAGGCTGCTGGCCGGCATAAGAAATGCAACCGGCACTGATTATAAATACTGCAAACCTCTTTGGGTCACCAGAAAATCGTTCGGGCGGAGCCAGAGGTACATTCCCAGGTAGGTTGATTTGCACTGGATTCATAGAGGATGTTGAAGGAAGATTTGCCCCTGATGCGGGTAATGGGGTCTGTCCGGCTTGTGACTGTAGCAATTGTCTAGCGAGATCGTCTGTTCGCTCCTTGGAAATAATCAGTTCCCTTCTTAGAGCGTTCGTTTCCTGACGGGCTGCATGCACTTCTGCTCTTAGTTCCCCGAGTAACTGGGCTAGCTGGTCGGTATCCGAGGTTTCCATAGCGCCTGGGCGGGAGTTTTGCGGTAGGCTTTGCGTTTTGTAACGCTCACCTGATTCCCGCAGAGGCGCCGGTCTTGACTGGGCGAATACCGTATCTTCAAAGGTGATGTTTAACACACGGTTGGCTCTTTGGGCTGGACCTCTGTGCACTGTATGTCTGACTCGAAGAGTAAGATGTCTGCAGATAGAAAATATGGGATTAATGAACTGGGGTTATTGGGTGTCTCTCTCTTCTTCCCCTTCTCTTCTCCTGTAGAACCCCAAAGGTTAACGCTCTCACCTTAGGTAAGTGAACGCCGAGCTCTCCATCTGCCTTGGGGCAGGGTGCCGTAACCAGTTTCTTCACTGGATAAGGGTGCAGGCCTCTTGACCTCAGAGGACTGCTGTCCGTCGTTTACTGCACGAACGGTAAGTTCTGAGTATTTCAAATGTCTTTAAAAGTCTTTTGTGATGATGTCTCTTGTTTTGCAGGGTTCCGGCGATGACAGATGACGGGCTGAAGTGAGTTGAGGATGGAACCCGTGTGAGGAATAGAAGTGCCTGGAAGCACGTAAGTAAGCGCTTGTTGCCTGCTTCACGATGCGCAATAACTGTCCTTTTATCTTGCAGGTACAAGTTCGGAGCTGCTGAAGGGTGCCGGAATACCCACTGGGTTCGGCGTGGGAAGGAGTAATGGCACGTGAGTAATAAAGTTACCCAATGTCTTTAAACGCACCTTCTTTTGTCTTTCAGATGCGGGATGCAGCGCCGAAGGCCTCCGGAGCGTGCGAAGAGTTGGTAAGCTTTTGTCTTTCAGATGCCGGAATGCAGTGCGAAGACCTCCGGAGCACGCGAAGAGTAGGTAAGCCTTTGTCTTTCAGATGCCGGAATGCAGCGCGAGGCGTTGGTGACAGCCGATGGACAAGGTAAGAGAAGCGCTGTCACTTAAGACCGTAATACGAACCTGTTCTTTCTTGTCTTTATAGGTGTTGCTGAAGACTGGATTCAGGATGGTAAGCCTTTTTCCCTTAGGCCCAGGATCAGATGCAGAAGACACGATGAGCGTTCTGCTGCAGAGGATGCAGAATAACGCAAAGCAAGATTCATCCATCGGGTGTGGTTTAAATAGCCTCCTGTAGTGCTTAGGTGTCTCCTTCCACAGCCTTGCCTAGGTAAGAAAAGAGTTCCTGCTTTCCAGAAGAGTTCCAGTGTTCTGAACCTAGGGAGTGGCTCCTGCCCCACCCAACAGGAAAAGTAGTCCCAAACAGAAGAGGATTAGAGGCTCAACTGGCAGGTAAGTAAGCAGCATGGTCTGCTGCAGGTAAGTCCACCCAAGCATTATGAGCCCGGCGCTTCCAGCGCTCGGACTGGGCATATTTATGAGCCTGGTGCCACTGGCGCCAGGACAGGGTCCAAAAGGTCCCAATTGGGACTGGTTGGCACTCGGAACCTGGGTTATGGGTCTGCTTCCAAGGGAGTTGGGTAAATCCTGACCTTTTGGAAGCAGAGATCATGACAGTTAGCCTCTCGGTTTTGTCTACTTTCGATGTTGAGTCTGTGTCTCCCCTCTTTGTTTTTTTCTTCCTCTTTGTCAAGTCAGTCTGCCCCGTCCGCTGTCTCTTGTTTTTTTGTTGTTGCTATTTTGTCTTCCATCTATGCCTTGCAACGTCATGTCCTCTAAAAAATTCAGTTTCCTAGGAACTTGTTAACTTTCACTAACAGTTGTGTCCACATCAGAGGAAGACAATTATATATATTATATATATTTTTGTGTGTGTGTCAAGAAAGCAAGACAAATTTGCAGTGTAAAACATGCAAATATTTGACTGCAAAGTCATCAAACAAGAAAATAAATACCATTTCCGACGAACTTGTCCACATACTGTAGACTGAGAACCACACTACGCAATAAACACAAGAGTTGCACAATGACTGAACAGGCTTTGGAAAGAAGATACTTGAAGATTGGCAGCATGTGATTAGGGGGGTACCAAATGTAAGCCCCAATGTCCTTATATACGCCCAGAATATGAAAGCATATAGAGAAAGTACAGCAAGTTCTACAACATTTGTGTCAACATGGCCTCACTCTGAATGAAATTACATTTCTTCCAAAGGAACCTGAACCTTCTTTGATTTCTTCTTTGAATTACAGGGTACATAAACTGACCCTTGCAAGGTGACCGACATTAAAACATCAGCAACTACGACCACACCGTCAGATGTTTTTCTGGCATGGTAAACTTATGTGGAAGGTTTATGCCTAATCTGCCCTCATGTGCAGAACCCCTGCGAGCATTAACAAAAAAAGACCACGATTAAACTTGGGGATCTGAAGAGCAAGCGTCATTTGAAAATACCAAAGTGGCACTCGCTGAAGAAACCACAATGTGTTTTTTCTTTTCTTTTTTTTTTAAATCCAGGCAAGCAAACCAACATATTTGTAGATGTGAACCCTGTAGGACTGGGTGTTGTTCTATTGCAACTAGATTACAACGCACAAGTCACCAAATAGTGTTTGCAAGCAAGGCCCTCACTACCACGGAGCAGCGTTACCCACAAATAGAACAAGAGGCGCTTAGCGCACTTTTGGGAGCGCCAACACTTGCACCTATACTCTTGCTGATCATTCAAGGCCCGGTGCTACGGCCTCCAGAGTGACTCGAGCGATGGCTGCTACAGTTACAAGACTATGGAGTAACTCCAGTTCAGAGCTGGAGCAGGTAATTTCAGAGATAGCCAGACATCCAGGGTGGCGTCGGCCATGCTTTGTGATGACAAGAATGGTAGTCCCCAAGTCAATATTCCCGAGAGTAATCGTGTATGCCTTCCCTCAACACAACAGAATGCAAGGAATTGCCAAACAAGTACGGGCCATGCAATGAGGTTCCTTTCTAACGTCCCACACCATTGATCGTGATCACACCTCTGATTCTCAAGAATTTCTACAAGCGCTCTGGTGAATGAGGACGGAATTATCAATCGGGTCGGAAGGCGCCTTCCTACAAGGTACACGGCTGGTCAGCCTGACCGAACGAATACAAAAAAAGGTACTCCAAGTCGGGCGCACACACATTCAGCAAGTATCCAGTGGAAAAAAGCATCAGTTCAGAGAAAAAGTCTGTATCCCCTAACTGGAAAAGACAGTAGACCTGCTAGCTGGCCGGCCCTGGTACAGACGCCACCGAGCGGCTGCGCTGTGTCAAGCCGTCAGTTTTTTCTAGTGGTACTGAACGAATGTTGCAGGTTCGCAGAAGAACCTTTCGTATAGTTCACAGCTGCTTATGTGACTTCCATTTCATGAACTCTTTGGATCACACGGCACTAATTCCTACATCAGCAGTGGAGGAATTTGCGGACCACAGGATTGACCTGGACCTGCCAAGTACAGGCCTAAGAATGGACATATCTGGCCGAGTGAGGGACACCCCTGCAGGCACAGTCGCTGGAAGGTACCCCTGATTAGAAGACTGAAAGGCAGCTGTGAAGTATGGACACGATTTACTAGATCTGTTAACTCATGAGGAGCTGGAGAGAAAGTTTATTACAAACCTATTTTATTGTGGTGGGGGCTGGTGGGTCTTGTGAAGCCGCGAAGTCAAACATCCACCGTTCAGTGGACATATTGAATTAACAAAAAGAACAAGCACTATTCTTCTGGGGTGAGCCCAGTTAATGTGCAACAGTGTCCGGATAGCTGATCAGCGCACTTCCTGCGGCCAAGACAATGAGCACTCTGGTGAGGTCTTGGCTCACCACTCATAGGAAGTCCAAACTCCCAACCTGGAGACTGAACAAGTGGAGGGGCTTAATGGCAACTCTATTCCAGTACCGACTATACAGGCCCTCCCATTACATGCCGGGGGCTGAAGAGAACAAGGAGTAGTGCTCCCTCCCATTTACACACTAATGGGACCAACTGAGTTGCCAGCTCTCCCGAAGGCCTGCTTTAAGGAAGCCTCCATGGGCCTGTCCATGCGCAGACCAAGCAGCACTGCTAAAGTCACTAAAACTAAGAAACTACCACAACCCAGAAGAAAGTCCAGAGCGAATGTTGGTTGAAATCGGCACCTTACTGGCCGGCTTCACTGCATCCCAGCTGGATCAGTACCTCTCCTCCTTCCAGCGACTGCAAGCAGGGCAGCTGCCCCGGAAAAACTGCTGGATCCCAGGAACAACAGAAGCACTGTTAGCCAAGACACGGGACCCGATTATCCCGGCACTTACAGACATTTGAGAGGATGTATAATCCTGTGCCAATCTTTCTGTCCTCTAGTTACCATTGGACAGCACATCTCCAAGGCCAGCATCCTGCTCAATCAATCAGAAGTGGCTCTCACCCATTATTTCCTATCAGAGACATAATGAATACAGGTCCAGCGGCACCTCGGGCACCTGAGACTAAAATGCTAGATTTATTTTTTTAAACATCAGCCTTAAACCAAACAAAAATTATGACATTGTAACTATGCATCATATGCATCAAAATAGCATTCATTCGAGATGCAATATCAGTACAGTAGTTATTAGGTTTTGTGTGGGCTCAAGGACCTCCGGCTACACTGTGTGACCGGATAAACAGGCACCAGTAGCAACTAAAATAACGGTCCATGAACAAGGGTGACAGACTTCAGTACGCGCAATAGTAGGCGTTCTGCATAACAAATAACTTTTGCAGTAGACCGAGATATCCTTCGGTTCAGAGGTCCCGTGCCATTCGCCCATGCAACATCAGAGCACCAGCTCAGTCGTTGCAGGGGACCTATGCGTCCAAAGTTTAAGTATACAGTGCTTAGCCAATAGGTAAACTAGGTTAATGAATCCAGGCTGAAGGAGAGGTGTTAGGGAGAATTCTCAAGAATGTGCTAATTTCCCTTACCTTTTGAGACCCCCAGCAACTTTTCTGGATTTCTTGGATTTTAATTTTTACCAGGAAAGAGTGAGAGCCTTTTTTCCCACTCAATCATGTATTTTGATGTGTGTTTTACTTTTGCTTTTGTGTTCTTTGGATATGGAGTTTTTAGACAAACTCCATAGGCATCATATTTTTCTTGTGTGTCACACAGCACCTTCAGTGCAGTGGCACAGTGGTGTCTTTCAGACTTCCCAAGGTTTAAATACCTTCTCTGGGACTGCCTACCATCTCCACTGCATGTAAAATTAAATTGACTTTGCTAGTCTTTTTAAATTCATAGACCCAGCACAAACTATCTTCCTATAGAGTGCTGGAGGGGTTGTCTAGCATCCCCTATGCCTAAACACTCATGTAACAGTCAAATGTTACCCTTTCCTCTTGAAATGGCTGGTGGCTGTGGTTTTAGAACAAACTACCATGATTTTTCCCGACCGCGAACACCGGTAGCTAAAAATCGGCTGAGCCATGTTTTTCAATATGGCGCCAAAGACCCCTCTGTAAAAACAGACGCTGGTCATCTTTTTTTGCCGTTTTCTTTAGGAAAGGTCCTTCTTGTGTTTAACTCTGCGCGCCAAACCAGGTTCGGTTCCTTTGTTCGATGCCCTTTGGCGGGCTTCAGTGCTGAAGCCCTCCTCTGGCGCCTGAGTGTCTGGGGTGGACAGGATATGAGGGAGGTGCCCGAAACTCCCTGTGCTTAGACTCCTAGGAGACCTGAATGCACTCTGGCGTGATTGGCTGGCTGACTGTCGAGCAAGGACAGCCACCCTGCCAGGTGAGTGGCAGTTAGGTTGGAATTAATGGGAGAAAACTGTTTAAAAGCAGGTCTCTGGGACTTGGAAGGCAGAGTCGACCACTGGAACGAAAGAACTGAAGATGAGCTGAAGGAAGCCGACTGCTGCAACTCCTGGACCGTTGGTTTGCCCAGTGAAGCCCTGCTGCAGGTCCAAATTGCCTGAAACTCCCTCGACAGAGAAGCCCCTTCAAGGACAACTTCTTTCCTTGAGCTGGTGGGAACAACTGTCACGCCGCTGAGACCGTGGAAGTTATGGGCAAGATGGAGGCGTTATTAGGTCCTGATGGTCTGTCGGTGAGCGGTCCAGTCTTTTTGGTTGTCGCGGCATTTAAGGGAGCCACGCCCCCCCTGCGAGTTGCGTTGCAACTCGCTATGCTGACTTTCGATTTCGAGCCTACGATAGCTCCTGACCTACCGAGCTCCTCTTTTGCTTTCTTGTTTGCTCTCCGCGGCCCTTCGCCTTCTCGCCAGGCGAAGGCCGTTCTCTCTTGCCTTCCCATTTTCCTTCGGTTTGACCATCCCTCTCTTTCACTCCTATTTCTTTCGTGTACTCTGGCATTCACTCAACCTCGCATTCGCGCACTCTCATAGTCACTTGCTCTCTCTCATTCTTACTCTCTCGCATTCACTCTATCTCGCATTCGCGCACTCTCATAGTCACTTGCTCTCTCTCATTCTTACTCTCTCGCATTCTCTCTACCTCGCATTCGCGCACTCTCATAGTCACTTGCTCTCTCTCATTCATATTCTCTCTCACCCTCACGGACTCTGTGCTACTCTCCTTTGCTCTCGTGCATTCTCTCTCCATACCAACTTACCCCCGTCAGCAGTCTTCGGAGCCTCTGTTCGATCCTTCGGAGTCTGATAAGTCTTCCTTCGTGGATCCTCATCCCATCGCCTCTTCCAAGGCGCCCTCATCCCTGCCAAGGAATCACAGTCCTGTTACTGTTTGATCAACTGGACATTAGTCTCAAGACTCTTAAGGCATCTGGATCCGCTGTTACTCCAATCTATCCTCGCCAGCAGCCTCACAGGGTTTTTTCTGCCTTACTGGCTTTTTCCCTGTTTTGGGAGGGGCGGACTCCCCAGGGTTCACCTGACGGTATATTCTAATAACGGTCAAGGTGGCCTCCGGAGGAGACCGTCCCTATCTCTTCGAACGCAAGAAGGGTAAAGGACTCCTTAAAAAGGACACTGAAGAGGAGAAAACCCCGAAAGACCGGAGGAGAAGACAGAAAGCCACCAGTCACAGTGAAGACCAAGGTGAGGAGACTCCAGGGGAAGGAACTTTGGGAAGTAGTTTTGACAGTTTGCAACGCCCGGCAAAAATGATGGCCTCCTTGGAACAATACCAGGAGATGGTAACAGCGATTCAGGGTCTCCAGACGGAGGTTCAGAGCCTTCGAACAGAGAACATCAACTTACGGCAGCAGGTGGCAACTCGAGAGGATTTCCGAGGCGACCTGCCTCCCCTGACGTTTTCCTTCGGGAAGTATGATGGCAGTCCACAACTCCTGAAAGAATTTTTGGATGCCTGTATGATTTACTTTACCTTTAGACCTAAGGCCTATGAACTCGATAGGGCCAAGGTTGGGCTTTTGGTCTCCAACCTAGTAGGTAATGCTTTAGCGTGGGCTACTCCCTTGATAGCGCAAGCAAATCCTGCGATTAATGATTACGCACAGTTCCTTCTATTGATGCGGAACAGATTTGAACGACCAGAGGTCCAATATTCTTCATACGAAGCCCTTCTAGATCTCCGTCAGGGGAATCAAGGAGTACAGACATACGCCTCCGCATTTCTGAAGTTGGCGACGGAGGCAGGGTGGCCAGATTCAGCCCAGCAGACCCTCTTCCGACGAGGATTACATGATGAACTTAAAGACGAACTAGCCCGGATGGCACGTCCTGCTTCCTTCCCAGAGTTGGTCACGCTGTCCCTGCAATTGGAGTTTAGATTGCAAGAGCGAAGATTAGAAAGGAGGAAGTTCAGACCACATCAGACCTTCGGAGTACCCGCCTCAAACCCTTCTAATCGATCGCAGCCAGAGGAACCTATGCAAATAGGATCAACTAGGGGCCCATTGACTCCCGAGGAACGAAAAAGACGCAGAGAGCAGGGTCTCTGCATGTACTGCGGATCCTCTAAGCATCTGCTTCGGAGTTGTCCCGAAGTTCCCCCGAGACGGTCGGGAAACGCGTCTCCCCGGTCTTAAGCAGGGAAAGGCACCGGGTGGAATCGATTAATCCCTGCAATTCCAGGCAACAGGATAAGTCGAAGGAGGACCATAGACTCATGGTTTTTACAGTACATCTGACGTTCGGATCTCTTGCTTCATTAGAAACTTTGGCCATGCTGGATTGCGGTGCTGCTGGAAATTTTATAGACATTCAGTGGGTTCGAGAACAAGCTATTCCCCTAATCCAGAAAGTCTGTCCTTTACCGGTAGAGGGTGTAGACGGAGCTCCTCTCTCTTCTGGACCTATCATTCAAGAGACTTGTCCAGCCACTATGTCCTTGTTCCAACACCAGGAACAAATAACCTTTGATGTCATCAGAGCTGCCCATTTTCCCGTCATCCTGGGCATACCCTGGTTGCGTAAGCACAATCCCAGGATAGACTGGGCTACTAATACTGTGAGTTTTCAGTCTTCATATTGTTACACTTCGTGTCTTCCCCAGACATCTCCTTTCAGGGGAAAGGGAGCTGCTATTCCAACCTCCTCGGCTGTGGTTCAAACAATCCCTCCTTATTATCAGCAGTATGCCGAGATATTTGAGGACAAACTGCCCCGTACTTTACCTCCTCATCGTGCAGAGGATTGTGCTATCAATTTGAAACCCGAAGCATCTGTACCCTTTGGACGCATGTATCCGATGTCCCTACCAGAAAGAAGGGCATTGAAGGAGTATCTAGATGCTAATCTACAGAACGGCCTGATCCAGGAATCTCATTCCCCTGCTGGGGCTTCAATGTTCTTCATCCCAAAGAAGGGCTCTACTGAACTCAGGCCGTGCATTGATTATCGCGGATTGAACAGCTTGACTATACGGGACAGATACCCTATGCCTCTCATAAAGGAGGTACTCGAAGCAGTAGAAGGAGCCTCTATATTCACCAAATTAGACCTTCGGGGAGCCTACCATCTGCTGAGAATAAAGAAAGGGGATGAATGGAAGACTGCCTTTCGAACTCCTCTGGGACACTTTGAATATAGAGTCATGCCCTTTGGTCTGGTGAATGCCCCGGCAGTCTTCCAGCGCTTTGTAGATAAGATTTTCTCTGACTTACTGTATGCCTCAGTGGTAGTCTATTTAGACGATATTTTGGTCTTTTCCTCCTCTCTCTCGGAACACCGAAGACATGTCTCCCTAGTCCTTCAAAGATTAAGGGAAAATCAGCTTCTGGTTAAGCCAGAAAAGTGCATTTTCGAGGCTGCCTCAGTATCATACTTAGGTTTTATCGTCTCCAAGGAAGGGGTACAGATGGATCCTGAGAAGGTAAGGGCAGTCCTTAGGTGGTCTGTTCCGAAGAGTCCTAAGGACATACAGAGGTTTTTGGGTCTTTCCAACTTCTACAGAAGATTCATCCCAAACTTCTCTGACATAGTCTTACCCATCACTCGTCTTCTAAAGAAGGGCCAGAAGTTTGAATGGGATGAGGATGCCGACCAAGCCTTCCTGGTACTCAAGAAAGCCTTTACTACAGCCCCCATTCTGGTGCAACCTAACCAGTCTCTCCCCTTTGTGGTTGAAACAGATGCCTCTGGAGGGGCTATTGGAGCTGCCCTTCTACAAACCGGCAAAGATGGAGTGGAACATCCGGTGGCTTATTATTCTAGAACCCTTACACCTAGCGAAAGGAACTACTCGGTTTTGGAACGAGAGTTACTGGCTATCCGACAGGCCTGCATCGAATGGAGACATTTGTTACAGGGAGCTGCCCATCCCTTTCTGGTTCGTACTGACCACAGGAATCTGAAGATACTGCAGCAAATCGAGTGTCGTAATTCCAGACACGCTCGATGGGCCTATTTCTTTTCCCAATATGACTTTGAAATCACATATCTTCCCGGAAAGGAGAACGCCTTAGCAGACGCTCTCTCTCGGAGCCTGGAGTACCGAGAGGAAGAGAAACAGGGCCAGGATGGGATGTTTGCTGGCAAGAGAATCCTGGGAATGGTCAACTCTTTCCTACAAGAAGTAGAGCTCGCCACTAACCATATCGAGGTGTCTTCAGAGTATCAACCGCTTCTGGAGAAGAAGGTTGGATTGTACTTTCATCAAGGCGCTCTATTTCTACCGTCTAAGGAATTCCAAACGCAAGCCCTATATTGGTGTCACGACCTTCCGTCGGCGGGTCACAAGGGACAGAGGGCAACCCTAGGCCTGGCTTCTAGATATTTCTGGTGGCCGACAATGGTAAAGGACACTAAGACATACGTGATGAGTTGTCCAGTCTGTGCTGCCAACAAGAATACCACTCACAGACCTTTGGGCCTGCTCCAACAAGAGCCTCTACCATCCCAGCCTTGGATACATGTATCTACCGATTTCATTGTAGATCTTCCCCCTTCAGGGGATTACACAGCAATTATGGTGACGATTGACTCCCTGAGCAAGATGGCACATTTCTCTCCCTTACATGGCTTGCCTTCCGCCCCTGTGACTGCCGAGGTGTTCCTGAGAGACGTAGTGAGACTACATGGCTTGCCTCGGACCATTGTGTCTGATAGGGGTACCCAATTTACCTCCCGTTTTTGGTCAGCATTATGCAACTCTCTGGGGATTCAGAGGGCATTGTCATCTGGTTACCATCCCCAGAGTAACGGCCAGACCGAACGCCTCAATGCCACCGTTGAACAATACCTACGTTGTTTCTGCAGTCAGGAGCAAGATAAGTGGCAGTCCTATCTAGCACTGGCAGAGTTTACATATAACAACACCCAACATTCTGCTATAGGTATCAGTCCCTTCTTTTTTACCTACGGGTATCATCCGAGACATATACCTCTTTTCGAGACTCCTTCTACTACTGTGCCCTCGGTGGATCGACATCTTCATGATCTCCGTATCATCCAAAAGGAAGCGGGACAGAAGTTGGAGGCAAGTCGGATACGTTACAAGAAGTATGCTGATAAGAAGCGATCCCCCAACCCTAACTGGGTTGTAGGAACCAAGGTGTGGTTATCAACCAAATATATCCCACGTTGGGTTCACCCAGGAAAATTCTCGGCTCGCTTCATAGGTCCGTTCCCCATTGCATCCCAAGTAAATCCTGTGGCCTTTCGATTACAATTACCACCCAAGATGAAGAGGATTCATCCTGTTTTTCATACGTCTCTCCTAAAGGCTTACGTTCCCGATCCTACGAGTCATCGTTGACCCTCTTCTTTAAGGATCGAGGACCCGGACCCTGATGAGTATGAGGTGGAAAGGCTGGTGGATTCCCGTTACAGACATGGCACCGTACAATACCTGGTCCATTGGAAAGGATACTCCACAGCAGAACGATCTTGGGAGCCCAGACGTAACATCCATGCCCCACGCCTTCTCAGACTGTTCCATCCCCTTCACCCAGGGAAGCCTGGGGGAGAAGGGATAAGGAGAGGGCATACTGTCAAGCCGCTGAGACCGTGGAAGTTATGGGCAAGATGGAGGCGTTATTAGGTCCTGATGGTCTGTCGGTGAGCGGTCCAGTCTTTTTGGTTGTCGCGGCATTTAAGGGAGCCACGCCCCCCCTGCGAGTTGCGTTGCAACTCGCTATGCTGACTTTCGATTTCGAGCCTACGATAGCTCCTGACCTACCGAGCTCCTCTTTTGCTTTCTTGTTTGCTCTCCGCGGCCCTTCGCCTTCTCGCCAGGCGAAGGCCGTTCTCTCTTGCCTTCCCATTTTCCTTCGGTTTGACCATCCCTCTCTTTCACTCCTATTTCTTTCGTGTACTCTGGCATTCACTCAACCTCGCATTCGCGCACTCTCATAGTCACTTGCTCTCTCTCATTCTTACTCTCTCGCATTCACTCTATCTCGCATTCGCGCACTCTCATAGTCACTTGCTCTCTCTCATTCTTACTCTCTCGCATTCTCTCTACCTCACATTCGCGCACTCTCATAGTCACTTGCTCTCTCTCATTCATATTCTCTCTCACCCTCACGGACTCTGTGCTACTCTCCTTTGCTCTCGTGCATTCTCTCTCCATACCAACTTACCCCCGTCAGCAGTCTTCGGAGCCTCTGTTCGATCCTTCGGAGTCTGATAAGTCTTCCTTCGTGGATCCTCATCCCATCGCCTCTTCCAAGGCGCCCTCATCCCTGCCAAGGAATCACAGTCCTGTTACTGTTTGATCAACTGGACATTAGTCTCAAGACTCTTAAGGAATCTGGATCCGCTGTTACTCCAATCTATCCTCGCCAGCAGCCTCACAGGGTTTTTTCTGCCTTACTGGCTTTTTCCCTGTTTTGGGAGGGGCGGACTCCCCAGGGTTCACCTGACGGTATATTCTAATAACGGTCAAGGTGGCCTCCGGAGGAGACCGTCCCTATCTCTTCGAACGCAAGAAGGGTAAAGGACTCCTTAAAAAGGACACTGAAGAGGAGAAAACCCCGAAAGACCGGAGGAGAAGACAGAAAGCCACCAGTCACAGTGAAGACCAAGGTGAGGAGACTCCAGGGGAAGGAACTTTGGGAAGTAGTTTTGACAACAACCAACTCGCAAGCCACCTGGACACTGTCTCCATACTGGTCGAATTTTCTTCAGAGTGCTGTTGAAAACCGGATAGCCAGTGAGAAGGATACCAGTTTGTGGACTTTAAGGCACTCACACCTTAAACCAATGTCTAGCCAAGCTTGTGGTTTCTTCCCTGGGCAGTGCAGGAAGCTCCCGACGTCCTCCTTCTTGTCCGCATGACTGAAGCTCAGGAACAGCGAGATCTGCAGGAACTGCCAGTGACAACTGCCTCAGCTACAGCTTTTATTCATCCATAAGGTACTGTGCAAACACAGTGTGGAAATCCTTTCTGCCACGGTGAAAGTTTGTGAAACTTTCCCAACTTTGGAGTCTTGTTAGCTCCTAACCCGACATATAACTCTTTTTCTGGCAAACTACTTCTAAGAACATTGGCAAAGACTTAACCGTTTACTACCAGAACTGTGCTATCCTAGCCAAGATACTGAACCATTGACTTTGGCCCAGGCCTATTGAATTGAATTGCCTCTTCGAGTGAACCAAAACTATTTGCCCTGCCTCTGAAAGTAATTGTGTTTAATTCTTATAACCTTGTCTTTTTACCCCTTTTGAAAGTTACTGAAGTGCCATTTTTCTCCAACTTCAGGGGAGCCTAACTTGTTCAGAAACATATTGCCTGTGTTCTGTAGTGTATTATAGTGTGATATTGAGCTGCTTCTTACTAGTGGAATGTTTCTAACCAAATGTGTAAATAAATGTATATTCTTTTACCAAGAAACCTTGAGTAAGTGTTTGCTTGAACTACTGTGATTGCAAGTCCTTTGTGTAACATCTTGTACTGCTCACATCCCTCTTGAGATAAGTCTGGCTGCTCAGCCACTGCTACCACATAACTGTGTAGTACATGCTTGTACCAAAGGTGAGATTGTGCTTACACCTGTAGTCTTAATTGTGTGTAGTGTTCCAAAAGGGTACTGCATGTAATTCTGCCTAACACTGGTGTCAAGTGGTGACGATAAAGTATAGTTGTTACATTGAGAGTGCTGCTCTTGCCTTTGTTCAAATAACCCTCACAAGGCTAAGCACCACTAGAAAAGCAACTGTTTATCATGCCTGATATGGATAGCTACAGACAGGAGACCCTAGTGCAGAGGTTGCCAAACCTGGAGATACTGAAAAATAAACACTCCTCTGAAGTAAAATTATTTAATGGTGTGTTTTGCAGCTATTTTCCGTGTTCAGGAGGTCCCAATGGCAGGCTGGGAGTTTGGCTGCTGTGCCACTTGGAGTTGCTTCTAGATTCACTGACAAAAGTCAGCGGGGGTCATTACGACCCAGGCGCTAATTGCGCCAACTTTACCACCATGGTGTAAACTACGTTTACACCATGGTGATTGGCAGATTTACCGCCCCATTCCAAGGTGAGTGGGGCGGTAAATCCCCATTTCCCATTTTCCCTTCCCCATTCCCATTTTTGCCCCATAGGGCATAATGGGAGTGGGGAAGGCACCACTACGGTGGCGTAATTAGCATCATGGCAGGTTAGCGCCATGGATTTTAACGGCTGCTAAGAGCAGCCGTTAAAATCAGAATAGGCGTTAAGGGTTAACGACGGCGTTAACCCTTAAAGCCTGGGTCGTAATGAGGCCCAGTATCACATTCTGTTTCTGCAGGCTGCCTGTAGTACCACAGTTGGCCTTGTGCGCCCCCACGACATTGTCTTGCTTAAGTAAGCTACTCTTGTTTGCCAGAGATGTCGGAGGGGCTGTGGCAGGATCAGGATCATTGTGACCACGCAATGCAAATATCACAGTAGCACTGCCACTCGCATGGGAATGTTCCAAATAATATTTTTAAAATGGTGCAATTTCTTTCATGTGGCTTCTTTCCAAACTCCACACTGTACATTTCGACTTTAAATCACTTCCATGACACAGATACACCCACTTTTAGTACATTAAGCGATCCATAGACACGCTGTAGAGTAGAAGCTTACCCGGGTAGCTCAGCAGGTTGACAGACCGATGCTAAGATGTTATATATTCAAAACTACAGGTTGTTAATCGCATGACCTTTTGCAATGCCTTATAAATAAAAGTGCTATAAATTGTGGTTGGCCAGGGTATGGGTTGGGCTGGTTGCTTGCTTATATTCAGGGCGGAGGTGGGGATATTTCTGCCCCTGTAGTGAAAATCAAAAGTTGGCACCCATGAACCCACAGTTTAATTTCCTAAAAACGGCTCTCAGCACAACAGAAGCATTTATTTATGATTAACCAGTTTGACAAACATATAACATCTTTATAAATATAACCTGTGCTAAAACACACAGGGGCACACAAATAACAGAGTATGTGTGGTGTCTGACAAAAAAAACATTTCAAAGAAAACTAGTGAACGCAAGCAGCATTTTTTCCATTTGGAAATTACTTTTGTTTTTTTATGGAAGTGTGAAATGCACATTTGGAAAACAATATTGTGCCTAGCACGTAGAAAGCCTGCATAAAACGTAAAGGAAGGGGCACAAAAATTACAGGATATTTGTGTGATAGTCCAACAAATATCTGTCTTTTTGAGACAGCTACTAATAAATAATGCAACAAAGAGGTTTTTGAAGTTCTTAATATAATCGTGAAGGCATATGTTATTCCATCTGTTTATAGAAGGAAAATAATCGGGCCAAAAAAATATTGGTAAACATTCCAAGGTTTATAAATATCCCCACCCCGATATCGCCCGCTAGTAGCTCTCCACTGTTGGCCTCCACTACAAGTAGGTCTAGCTAACATCAAGGTTGGCGAACCCTGCCCTAGTCATTTTAACAGTTGATCGACTGAGAGAAATGTGTAAAGTTAGGAACCTCACTGTTAAAGGCAAAAAGAATGAATTGATAGAAAAGTTGTTGGAATGTCAAAGTCAAAGAAATAGGTCTGCTGTACCTACTTCTGATGAAGATGTGGAAAATAATGATGAGGATGATAATGTTTCAGAGTCCAACTGAAATGTTATTGATGAGTTAGAAGAGACAGAAGAGTCTCAAAATGTAGGCCCACTGTACCTCTATCTGCTCTTAGGCCTCAATCTTTTGCCACAGGGGCCCTACCTGGTCCTATACTGAGTCCAGAGTTTGTCTCTCTTGAGAAGATGAGAATTGAGGTAGAATTCACAAGAATCCAAGCCAAATCTGAAAGTAATCATCAAGAATTTAAACTAAGGGAAATGGAATTACAACATGCTTTTGAAATGAAGAAATTGTCTCTTGAGAATGGTTCTCTACCAGAGTCTTCTAGGTTTTCCAGTCCTAAGAGGCCTTGCATGCCCAAAGATGCCCCTTAAAGGACGACTTCTTCCCTGGAGCTGGTGGGAACAACCAACTTGCAAGCCACCTGGACACATCTCCATACTGGCCGAATTTTCTTCAGAGAGCTGTTGAAAACTGGATAGCCAGTGAGAAGGATACCAGTTTGTGGACTTTAAGGCACTCACACCTTAAACCAACATTTAGCCAAGCTTGTGGCTTCTTCCCTGGGCAGTGCAGGAACCTCCCGACGTCCTCCTTCTTGTCCCCACGACTGAAGCTGCTCAGGAACAGCGAGATCTGCAGGAACTGCCAGTGACAACTGCCTCAGATACAGCTTTTCTTCATCTATAAGGTACTGTGCAAACGCGGTGTGGAAATCCTTTCTGCCGAGGTGAAAGTTTGTGAAACTTTCCCAACTTTGGAGTCTTGTTCGCTCCTAACCCGACATATAACTCTTTTTCTGGCAAACTATTTCTAAGAACATTGGCAAACACTTAAAGGAATGGTTCGGTCAAAAAATGTTATTGTCCGTACGGGTCGGCCATGTGTTTTTAAGCCTAAATCGCTCGATTTTAGAAAAATTCCCTATGGACCTTACCCGAGTTTTCATCCATTAAACGCACGCGAAAACAGGCACCAGGGAGCTGCCATTTTGTGATAATCCTATCACTTGCCCCATCGCCCTGGCTGACCTGCTTTTGCGGCACTAAATCATATCCCCCGCCTCTGAGCCTGTCATCAGCAGACGCGTACCGCCCATTTCACAACACCAAAGCACGTCTCGTGTCAACAATTGCTGCGCTTCAGCTAATGACGTGTCGCAATGGAAATGGCAAGACGCCTCTTTCTTCAATAAGTATAAACAGACCGTTTCAAAACGCACAGCAGCAGATTTTCGATTCCCTTCCTCTCTCTGTGTTACTTTGAGTATTCTGTGACTTGTTTCTGTGCTCTGGTCAGCTACCTTTGCCGCTTGTAGCCCGTGTGAACACCTGTACCATTGCTATAAATTATTTTAGTTTGTTTACCACACAATGGTTACAATAATGCCCTACATGTACGAGCCCGAGTATACCGAGGAGGAACTACTGCAAAGGGAAACATGCGAAAACGATGGGGCTTCGGACGGCAGTTGGCAGGACGAATCAACGGATGAAGACCCTGGACCTAGTCGCATGGACTGTGTTTCCACCTGGTGCACATGCAATCGGTGCGAGCTAATGCCAACCGAGGACGAGAACTGCTGCGAAAGTTCGGGATGCGTGGCCTACATTTCGGAAGGCGAGCCACGGCCGCAATGCATCACCGAGCTGCCAGACTTCAGGGCAGCCTGCCTCACACGGTCCGTGTTGAGGATAATGATGGTGCTTATGCACGAACTTCGCGGAACTGTTCGTCCTCGTAATCCGAGTAACGAGTAAGTATACTCTGCTTGTGATGCCACTACTATTTCATGGTCATCTCCTATATCCAAAATGACATCTACATATCATTGTAACGCATGAAAGTCGTACAATAGTGTGAAGTGTCTAGATAGCATTTGTCCGAGCAGAATGCCATTAGTTACAAGAATTGTCATTGACAACAAACGTTTAATAAACTTATCTTGGTCATTTAAAAACAATTTGTATCATTCTTTTTCACAGGTGGTACAGGCTGGTGGCCTATCGTTCCTTTACATGGTGGCTTCACAGGAGGCTTGGACACCACGTTCGAAGAGTAATACCCGCCTGTGCCGTTCGTGCCATAAGACAAACTTTCCCCAGTGACAGCGGTCAGTACAGGGGATTTCCCTCGCTGTGCTGCAACCTGACCTCTACAATGTGTAAAGTTTTGTATTTTTGTGCCATCAAAATAAGAAACAAAATAAAACACCACATATATTTTAACAACGGTTGTTTCGATTTTTTAAATGAATCAAGTGTGTCTCCATTCAAGAGTCTTCCTGTGCCTTGTCTGCACACCCACCGGCCCATCCATCCCACCCCCCTCTATCAAAGGCGGTTTGCGCCAGTGGATGCGCGCTGCCATGGGGGGCTGTCAGGGGCGCGAACGGCCAAGGTGCCAAACACCATGTACACTTCAAAAGGTATCCCACGCCCAGGGGCCATTGCTCACATGGCCCCCTCAGACCCTGTGTCTCCAGGCAGGCCTCGCCTGACACTGGCCGCCCCCCTGCAATCCACATAAGTGTGTCTCCATTCAAGAGTGTTCCTGTGCCTTGTCTGCACGCCCACTGGCCCATCCATCCCATCCCCCTCTATCAAAGGCGGTTCGCGCCAGTGGATGTGCGCTGCCATGGGGGGCTGTCAGAGGGCGCGAACGGCCAAGGTGCCAAACACCATGTACACTTCAAAAGGTATCCCACGCCCAGGGGCCAGTGCTCACATGGCCTCCTCAGACCCCATGTCTCCAGGCAGGCCTCACCTGACGCTGGCCGCCCCCCTGCAATCCGCATAAGTGTGTCTCCATTCAAGAGTGTTCCTGTGCCTTGTCTGCACGCCCACCGGCCCATCCATCCACCCCCCTCCCCATAAAAGGCAGTTTGCACCCGGGGATGAGTGCTGCCATGGTGTGCTGCCAGGGGCGCGAACGGCTAAGGTGCCAAACAGCATGTACACTTCAAAAGGTATCCCACGCCCAGGGGCCATTGGTCACATGGCCTCCTAAGACCCTGTGTCTCCAGGCAGGCCTCCCCTGAAGCAGGCCGCCCCCCTGCAATCCACACAAGTGTGTCTCCATTCAAGAGTCTTCCTGTGCCTTGTCTGCATGCCCACCGGCCCATCCATCCACACCCCTCCCCATCAAAGGCAGTTCGCACCCGGGGATGAGCGCTGCCATGGTGTGCTGTCAGGGGCGCGAACGGCCAAGGTGCCAAACACCATGTACACTTCAAAAGGTATCCCACGCCCAGGGACCATTGCTCACATGGCCTCCTCAGACCCTGTGTGTCCGGCCAGGACCCCCCCCACGCTGGCCGGCCCCCGGCAAACCACATAATACCACGACATACACACGTCATTCATTCACAAACACACCCCTGTTTCTAATACTTTATAAACCACTTGATATGTCTCATGAGAACCTCTTTGTGCTTTGCAAGTCAACTCCTGAACGTGCTACCTGAAAACCACTGAGATGTATGCTAATCTGCTTGTCGTCATGCTATCCGTGAACTTCTGTGACCGCTTCGAGCAAACTCGTAGGTGTGTTACCTGTGGCCATCTACCTGTTCTCCTGCAACATACTGCTCGGCTTGCTGAATCCAACTGGTCAAGGTATGTATCCTAGTCATATTTCGTTGATTTTTAAATTTTATCTATTTGCGAGTAGAGTACTCAATAGTGCTATGTTCATTGGTCTCATTGCTATTGACTTGAGTTTCAATTGTTATGCTATCAATAGGTCTATTTATTTTCATCTGTGTCAGTTGTCATCGAATTGCATCCTTCGGAGGTCCAGTCTATAATGTAAGCATGTTTCCTTCTCGTGCAAGACAGAACATCAAAGGGACGAGTCACATGTTCAGAGTTTAGTCACATCATTTATAAATTTCTGCAACTTAATACTAAGCCCCACATGATGAACTGGTATAGTTCGGGCGACCAAAACAAACCTTGCATTGAACATTGTATGGTTCATTTACTTTTGTATCACATTTTTATTCATCAAGATTGTATAATAATGTCAATATTTACTTTTCTGAATTTTCAAGAATGCCTGCCTGTTCGATTAGCGGTTGCCCTTCGAAGACCCATGCTAAATCTGAAGGCACTACAATGCATGTATTCCCGAAAACTGTTGATCGAATAAGAGAATGGGTCAGACATTGCGGATATCCACTGGTTGTGCTGGAAAGTAGAGTCCAACAAGTCTTAGAGGACAAGAGGGATGATCGATACCGCATCTGCAGCCGGCACTTTTCCTCGAACATGTACGCCACATCTTGGGTAACAAAGAAGAATAAACGGCGAATGACATGAAAATTGCTCGCAAACGCTATTCCCACTCTATTCGTTCACATTCCGCCACTGGTGAGTCAAGTGTCCGGATTTAGCTTTAGGCCTTGCGGTAGTGTGTAGGTAGCCGAATTGATTAATTGATATTTTAGGTGTTGTGTCCCTTGTAATACTTTCGACATTGATATGAGTGTATAGCTTTTTGAATAATGACATTTATCAATATATTCTTTTTCGATTTCATAACCCACAAACGAAATCTATATATGGGCACAGGGAACTGTGCTATATTGCGCATTTTCAATAGCATTACTCTCAAGTATTCTGTCTCCTTACATGGCAATTTTTAATATTGGCATTTCATTATCAATCAATAATTTACCTTTACAACTGCTTGACTATCCCTTGAATCTGAAGCAAGAACATTCAAAATCCGTGACCTGCTCGCAGTTATCAACCACTTCTAGCGCGTATCAGGTAATCTTACTTGGCTATTCTGCTACAGACTTGTTTTATGCATGTCAAGTAATAGTTTTTATGTATTGTGTAATTATTTTACCGAATGTTTGGTTAGTGCTTTCCAATTGATATACACCTTAGTTATCGTCCACTGGTGTTTGTTTTCAGTTATAATTAGTGTTATCCATACTAATGCAAGTACTGTCTTTCAGGGAGATGCTGAAGCGTCCACCACATTGACAACAGCCCTAGATGTTCTTCAGCAGCACGAGGTATGGATACTGACAGCTCCATCGAACTAGATCATCAGAGCTGGAATATTTGTCGTTTGATTGTTCTACACAATGTTTCATTCATGGTTAGCCATTGATATGTACCTGTGCGGTCGACCCCAAGTGTGTGTTATGTTTTCAATATTGTTATCCTTACTAATGCAAGTACTATGTTTCAGGCAATTGATGGAGCGTCAACCCCTGCACTTGATGCGGAGCCTGACATTCCAGTAATTCCAGGGGAAGTGGAAGCGGGACCTTGCGTATACGAATCGGCGCAACAGCTTTCGGAAGTGCGCACTACATTTACAACATCCCTAGATATTCTTCGGCAGCACGAGGTATGGATACTGACAGCTCCATCGATCGTGATAATATTACGTGATTCCATTTGCTATACTTTCTTCCCTATTAACGCAAGTACTGTGTTTCAGGGAGACGACGGAGCTTCCACTACAATAACAACATCCCATTTAGATGATGCAGATGTAAATATATTGGAGAAATAAGTCGATGAAATCTGATCATATTTAGATATTCCTTGATTCATTTACACAATGCATCATTTGTGGTTATCTATTTATATGTACATGTGCCGTCGACCCCAAGGGTGTGTTATGTTTACAATATTGAAAACCATACTAACGCAAGTACTGTGTTTCAGGGAGACGACGGAGCTTCCTCTACAATCACAACATCCCTTGTAGGTGATGCAGATGTAAAGAAATCAGAGAAATAAGTCGATGAAATCTGATCATATTTAGATATTCCTTGATTCTTTTAGACAATGCATCATTTGTGGTTATCTATTTATATGTACCTGTGCCGTCGACCCCAAGTGTGTGTTATGTTTACAATATTGAAAACCATACTAATGCAAGTACTGTTTTTCAGGGAGTTGCTGATGCCTCCTATCCAATACAATCATTCATGGCAGTCCATATAGGTATGGATACTGACAGTTCCATCGAACTAGATCACCAGTGCTCGAATACTTGTCGTTTGATTGTTCCACACAATGTTTAATTCGTGTTAAGCTATTGAGATGTACCTGTGTGTTCGTCCTCACGTGTGTTTTATGTTTTCAATATTGTGATACATACTAATGAAAGTACTATGTTTCAGGGAGTCGATGGAGCGTCATTCCATGCTGTCTATGCAGATACAGAAAATATAGTCATTGCAGCGCAAGAGGAAGGGAAGACATGCGGAAACGAATCGGAGCAACAGCGTGCAGATGTTGACGTTCGAGTCAAGAAAGTTGCAAAGAAAAGAAACAAAAATAAGGTTAGTTACAAACAGTTCATCATTTTAGAAAGTGTTTTGTGTTGGGGACTATATTATGTTTTTTTCCTGTCAATTGTAATATACTTTATCTTGTGTTTAACTGAACATCCCTTTTCCAATCTGTCCTCTAGTTACCCGTGGGTGTACGAACTATAGATACACAGACAGTGAAGCAAATGAGAGATGTTGCTTGCCAGACCATTTACGCTATGGAGGAACTATTAATTCAGACGCGGCGTGTTGAGACTCGAGATGCTTATGTCCAATGGCCAGAACATGAATTGAATGTGTCCGGAGAATCCAGTAAAGTTTTATTGGACCATTGCTACAGTGCGACCGCACCTCCACAAGAAGATGATACTGAATGTATTGAAGATAGCTCTGAAGTAGTCGCAGATCAATTCACACAATCTACACCCGCCAAAAAATTGCCACCCAAAAAGCTGTGGACATTGTTGTGTTCTCCCATCAATGTTGAAGTAACAGATGTTGAAATGAAAGAGAATGAACCAGCAGCAGCATTCACCGACGCATCAGAACTTGATATCAGCAATATTTCTTTCAATTGTGGTGATATGTCCTCAACGATACTGTCCGAAACAACTTTGACGCTGGATGACAGTCTAGTGAAAGAGGACAAATACATAGTGTTCGACAGTTGTTTGATGGATATTATAAGTATGCTGAAATGTGGGCATTCAGTTAGAGGGAAAGTATGTGGGAAGCCATTGATTCATGTGACTCGTCAAAAACAAGGCAGTAACGTCAAAATACATGCCGCCTGTAGATTAAATCATACGTTCTCATGGTCTGCACAACCGATGCTGGGGAAACTGCCAGCAGGCAACCTACTGTGTGCAGCTGCCTCACTTTTTAGTGGGTCCAGTTAGAAAGTTAGAGTCTTTCTTTCAGTTTGTGGGACTCCATTTCATTTCTAAAACGCAGTACTACAAATTCCAACATGATTATTTATTTCCGGCCATTAGTGATGCTTGGAAAATTAAACAATTGTCTCTAGCAAGTACATTCGAAGGCAAACGATTCAGGCTAGCCGGCGATGGACAGTGCGACAGCCCTGGATTTTCTGCCAAGTACTGCACCTACCACTTTCAGGACATGGATCGTAAGAAAATTGTGAGTTCGGTGGTCGTGCAGGTGTCCCAATGTAAATCCTCAGTGGCCATGGAGAAACTAGGATTTATAAAAACTTTGGAATATCTACAATCGAGGGGAATGCACATCGACCTCATAGCCACGGACAGACACGTTTCAATTGCCAAGACAACGAGAGAGCAGTTCCCACATATTAAATATCAATTTGACGTATGGCATCTTGCTAAATCAATCAATAAGAAAATCTCGGCTGCAGGGAAAAAAAAAGGTTTGGAAAGTATTTCACAGTGGTCCCAGTCTATCAGCAACCATCTTTGGTGGAGCTCCAAAACTTGTGAAGGGTCAGTGGAAATCCTACTTGAAAAATGGCGGTCACTGATGCACCACTGTACCAACGTTCACCGCTGGACAGAAAACCAACATTTCCACCAATGTGAACATGGCCCTCTGTCCACAGAGGAGTCCCGGAAGAAGAAGTGGTTGATTCCATCTTCACCTACACACAAAGCCATTGAGAAGATTGTTTTCGATAAAACTCTATCAAGAGATTTGAGGGGACTGACAGAATTCTGTCACACAGAAGGTTTGGAGGTGTTCCACAATATGTGCCTAAAGTACAGGCCAAAGCGATTGCATTTCGGCATATAGGGCATGAAACATAGGACTCTACTAGCGGTCTTGGCCCATAACGAGAATGTGTGCCATGAACAATCTAGGACTACGGGAAATGTAGGGATGCCTCGCTACACTACGGCCTTTGCAAAAGAAGTAAGAAATGGGTGGTGAAACCAGTATATGAGGAAATGGAGTTCGACTTTGTTAAAGGCCTTATTGTTACTGTACTAGAGAAGCACAGATATAGATTTTGAGCGTTTCTCTGCACAGCACTGATGCATTGCCACCGAACATTGCCACTGTGCCATGTCCACCCAAAGCAGAGCTCGTTGAGAAGTACAAATCCCGGTTTAAATGATTGTAATCGGATTGTCTTTTTGAAAATAATGTTATTGTACAGTGTGCATACAAAGTATGCTAACCATAACCGCTCCCTTCACCATCCTGGGTGGCGAACAACATGGGTGTCATCTTTGACTTCTCTCTCTATTCACCTCATATCACTGACCTTGTGAATATGTGTATGTATATATTTTTGTTGCTGTAACTAAATTTCTCAATCTCATGTAAATGCTGCGCACTGTTAACCGAGGGGAGGCTTGCGTATTGCAAATAATAAAACAAACAAACAATAAATCTCACTTTCAACTCAACTCCTCGGGTGCTTTATACTTTCCCTAACCTTCCCCCAAAAAGTCAATGTCTCCATAGTTATGGTTCTCTAGGGCTCCAAAGCTCGCGGACAACAAGGACAAAATTGGGGGCCGTAGAACGTGCCAAGCGAGGCGTTGCAGATTGCAGATGGGAGAGAAGCCAGTTCGCATTTGCACATTGAGGCCTAGTACATAGATGGAGTCGAAAATTCAAGTTCTCACAGATAGCTTTACACGGGATGTTGCAAAGTAAGAATGTATGCTCATGCAGATTGAAGGTTAGCGGCTTTGATTTTTTGCTCGCGGGCTGAAGAGGGTCGCGACTCACACTGGCAGTATAAGGTTCTATTGTTTTTGACCTTGAGAGACAGGGACCATGCCGAAAGGACTTCATTTGAAGGAGGGGTGCAATAACGTAAGAGACGATAAGGCTGAAAATTCTGAAACTAGACCGAGTTTCATGTTAGTTCAGTATATGAAAAATCATTGGCACGAACACAGTGGGATTTACGGGCTGCATTACGCAGAGACACAATGGAAATACCAAATATAATGTAAGTAACTCTTTAGACGCTTTTATACTGAATCAATGAAGAGCAAGTAAAACGTTTGTGGGATCGTCTTTCTACCGGGCACATGGGCATGCATGTGCCCATTCGACACGCATGTAGACAAACAGTCGTTTTTCAGTGGTTCAACGCTAAAGAATCATTACATTGTGTGTTTACCTCGATTTATTTCGTTAGTTTTCGCATTGCTTTTAGAGGCGAACATACTCCATTGCACTATCCTCGCAAGCAAATAGTTTCAGCTCGGCCATAATAAATAAAATGAATTATAGTAATAAAGATCGGCTGGTGAGACTAATTTCAATTTTTATGTTTTCTAAACAGGTACATACTACCATACTGCTACTGCCACCTATTCCAGACCCCGGCCGATGGATTTTTCATTCGCCAGCTGCAGCTTCTTGTAAACAACTGCATGACGTTAACCATATTATGGGACGATCGCCATATGCCCTTACGGAGTACTAGCGGCTAGAAGCAACATATCAACCTTTACGGTGGCCTATTGCCTAGTTGATGGAACAGCCTTGCGGTTCACCGTGCGTCCAAAGTGCTTCTTTTAACGAAAACCAACACTCTGTGTACCATAAAGGAACAGCGAGTGACTCACGATCAACTTTAGAGGATTTGCGGATCGAGAGAAAAGAAAATTCCATTACGATTTAATATGCCAATTGCTGAATATTCTCCAAACATTTTATGTCAAATAAATGTACTTTACCAAATGTACCGTATTGCTGTTTGATTTTAAAGTACAGTTTCATATTCCGAATTGTGGCGCGCTGTGTTGTGAGTTGATCTGTGTTGGTTTCCGGGTTCTGTGTGAAGTCGCGTAGAAGACGGCTGGGCGCGTTTACCTACGCAGCACAGTAACGTCACGGAGAGAGGCAGGGAATATGAATGTTTTGATAATGTCAGGCTTAGGGGCGGGGGATATGATTTAGTGCTGCAAAAGCAGGTCAGCCAGGGAGATGGGGCAAGTGATAGGATTATCACAAAATGGCAGCTCCCTGATTTCCTAAAATCGAGGGACTTAGGCTTAAAAACACATGGCTGTCCCGTAGGGACAGTAACATTTTTTGACCAAACCATTCCTTTAACCGTTTACTACCAGAACTGTGCTATCCTATCCAAGACAATGAACCATTGACTTTGGCCCAGGCCTATCGAATTTAACTGCCTCTTGTAGTGAACTGACACTATTTGCCCTGCCTCTGAAAGTAATTGTGTTTAATTTGTATAACCTTGTCTTTTTACCCCTTTTGAAAGTTACTGAAGTGCCATTTTGCTCCCACTTCAGGGGAGCCTAACTTGTTCAGAAACTTATTGGTTGTGTACTGTAGTGTATTATAGTGTGATATTGAGCTGCTTCTTACTAGTGGAATGTTTTCTAACTAAATGTGTAAATAAATGTATATTATTTTACCAAGAAACCTTGAGTAAGTGTTTGCTTGAACTACTGTGATTGCAAGTCCTTTGTTTAACATCTTGTACTTCTCACATCCCTCTTGAGATAAGTCTGGCTGCTCAGCCACTGCTACCACATAACTGTGTAGTGCAGGCTTGTACCAAAGGTGAGATTGTGCTTACACCTGTAGTCTTAATTGTGTGCAGTGTTCCCAAAGGGTACTGCATGTAATTCTGGTTAACAAGAGGCAAACCTGGAAGTAGGCCGAACAGACATGATTGAGGAGTAGGTTCTAGTGTCGTCCCCACCATTGCAGACAGTGCACTATATATTCCCTTCTAAAAGGCATACAATTCCGGGCAGGACCACAGCATATGTACATAATCGGCTGCTTTGGTGTTACCTCTGGGGCAGCGGCCACTGTTTCCAGCATCTCTGCGTTTCATTCTCACTGGCGTGTAATGAAGCCTGTTAGTACTTTGAATTGCAGTATGCGAAAACTGGAAATTTAGGGAGACGGTGCCAGTCAGCGCACACATATCACACCAACGATCATTGGTGCTCTGGAACCCAAGATCGGCTCACCATTTCTCACGCAGAGGGCAGGTGAATGATGGAGTGGCCGCCACGAGCAATGTATAAAGTGTGGACATTATGTGATGGCATCCATGCAATGGATAATATAGGAAAGCAAAGGGTGTTCCGTTGGTCCTTTAGGGAAGGCAGGCTATTTGGCACTGATTGCAGCTTGTGTTCTATAGTAGTGTAGAAATAGTTTGTAATATTATAAAGACTCCATCAGTGTACAAGTCGGTATCCGTATAAAATAACGAAAATAAAAAATCAAATGGTAGATATGTTTGATTTTCAGCTGTATGAAAATTACGTACAAACGAAAGTTTCGAAAACATCTACCATTTGGTGCGATTACAGTGAACAAAAGGAACAGGGTTTGGGGAGATGTCCCCCACACCTTTGTTCACTGTAATCGCATCGGGGGCTGTAGGGGTGTCCCCGCGATACACATAATAAAGTTAAAAAAAAGAAAAAAGGACCCTGCGGCGCCGGTTCCCATGCATGTATGTAAGTGAAGAGAACCAGCATTGCAGAGGGATGGCGGAGGCGGCGGCACACAGTACCCTAGCGTATTGGAGCGTTCCCCCTGTCAAAGATCCCGTGTGGCCCTGTCCATGGTGGGAGGGATGCTGGGTGAGTGCCACAGCGGTAGTTGTTTGCTGTACGGTGCAAGGGGGCCAGTCAGACAGAATATTTTCTGCCAGGCTAGCAGTTTGGTCTGAAGTGGGTCGAATTCACAGGGGTTAAGTGTACGTCTGCGTGTGCATATGTTATATTTGCCTGCAGCCATACTCTCTACTCTCACGTGAGGTGGTGGATGAGTGCGCCAGAACCAATATGTTGTGTAGTGCGCCTGTGCTGCCATTCAATATAGCTCAGTCAGGCGCCTTAAACCCCCCCCCCCCACCACCTGCGTATGGTTTAGAGGAATAGATCAATTTCTTCCTCACAGCCACAGAGTGCCACAGGAACTGAGAGTGTGTGTGATGGAGGGAGTGGACTCACCCTTTTCAAGGTCATATAGGGACATTATGGAATATATAGAGCAGCATCATATGATATGATATTTTATTAATATCGCTCTTACTAGACCTAGTGACATTGAGATCGCGCAAGTGCAGCAGAGAGGAAAGGTGAGAAGTGCCAGGGGAAGGGGAGTAGGAGCAAGTGCAAGACATAGGATTAAAGACTGAAACAAGAAGTGTGGCCAGCAGGTGGCAGTAAAGGGTTAAGTGCAGAAAAACAGGTGATAGATAACGGAGCAGGACGATTAGGCGCGGCCAGTTCGGCGCGGGCCGATTCGCCGCGACCGATTCGGCGCAGGAGACAATTGGGCGCGCCCAATTTGGCGCGCCCAGTTCGGCGCTGCGACATTTGGACGCGGGGATGTTTTGGCGCGGGGGAATTGTCATTGTTTTGCGTCGTTCAGTATTTTTTATTGTGAATTGCCCAAAAAAATAATACAGCATTTGATATGATGTGATAGTTTATTTATATAGCGCAATGAAACACATTGTGTATAGGCGCTATAGAAATAAACTATCATATCATATCAAATGCTTTATTATTATTTTTTTTCTTAGACTGTTCAATCATGGGAGTTAAATATGTAACTTTTGCTGCCCCAGGCACAAGGCCAGTTTGGTCTTGTGGTTAAGTTCCAAGCCTCACAATCTTGCAGGCCATGGTTCGTGGCTGGGCTAAAGCTTTTAATTTTATTCTATTTGCAAAATATCACATTATTTTTTTTTTCAAATAGAATAACATTAACAGCTTTATCCCAGCCACGAACCATGGCCTGCAAGATTGTGAGGCTTGGAACTTAACCACAAGACCGAACTGGCCTTGTGCCTGAGGCAGCAAAAGTTGCATATTTAACTCACATAATTGAACAGTCACATAAAAAAAATAGTAATAAAGCATTTGGGAAAATCACAATAAAAAATACTACACTTCACGCCAGTCACTTGACCCCAAATTATTTTTAAATGCAACAAGTTGTCAGGCACAGTTCCTGTCAACGTGCTGCATTTGAAAATAATTATGCTTTTAAATTAGGCGTGAGGGAGTTTAGATGTGGCTGCAATGTCAGCCACGTCCAAACGTCCCTCGCGCCAAATCGGCGGCGCCAGAAAGGCTTCCGCGCCGAAATGGGCGCGGCCAACTGGCCGCTGCGGCCAACTGGCCGCGCCGAACCGGCCCGCGGCGAAACGGCTGCGCCAAAAGGGGGTGTACCCGATAGATAAGTGCAAGTATGGGGGGTTGTAGGGTTGCAGATACAGCCCCAAGTGCATGGTTGCCAGGGGGCAGTGAAGGTGTGCAACTGGGAGTGCAGATACCTGGGCCCGAAATCAGCAGGTAGCCAGGTAACCAGTGCAGTGTCAGAAAATAGATCAGCAAGGTAGCGGAAGAGAGAAGGCAGAAGCAAAGAGGAGAGTCTTGAGCTGCTTCCGGAACCGGTGATGGTTCTGCTCAAGTTTCAGAGAGGCAGGGAGGCTGTTCCAGAGGGAGGCTGTTCCAGAGGAAGGCGCCAGCCGAAGAAAAAGATGAACCCCCAACTAGTTGCTTAGAGAAATGACTGACCCTCAAGAAGTTGGATGTGGAGGAGCGAAGTGTTCGAGAAAGAGGAAACTTCATGAGAGAAAGCTGGAGATATATTGGTTCCAGGCCCCAGTAGGCCTTGTGGACAATGCAGAGGGTCTTAAACTTGATCCTTTCAGCCATTGAAAGCAAATGGAGAGATTTCAGTTGTAGAGAGATACAATCCCTGGGCTTGAGGCCAAGGACAAGTCGTCCGGTCCTGTTCTGGATGAGTTCCAGAGGACGGAGAGTAGAGGCAGGCAGATTTAAAAGGAGGCTGTTAAAGTAGTCAAGCCTAGAGAGAACCAGAGCTCTAGATAGAGTGAGGTTCTTGGGGAAGAAGAGGAAAGGAAGAACACCTCTGAGTAGCTGCAGTTGGTAGTTAGACTTCTTAGAGACATCAGAAATATGAGGAGAGAAGGAGAGAGAGGAGTCAAAGATAACCCAGAGGTACTTAGCCTCGGAGGTGGGAGCAGGAGGAGGGCCAAGGGAGGATGGCCAGAGAGCGACGGGAAAGAGGGGTGCGGGTGTGCCGATGAGGAGGATCTCTGTCTTGCTTTCATGCAGGCAGAGATCATTGGCGGCGCACCACTCCTGGATTGCAGTAAGACAATCCGGGATGAGAGAGGGATAAGAGGTGAAGAAGGGAGCCTGAAGGCAAGCTGGGTCTCATCCACGTAGCACTGGAAATTGGAGCAGAGAGTGGCAATGCAATGGGTGAGAGGTGCCAAGTATTGGTTGAACAACCAGGGAGTAAGTTTAGACCCCTGGGGAACACCGCAGGTGGAGAGAGAGAGAGAGAGACCCAAGTTGGACCTGGGACGGTCTGTCAGAGAGGAAGGAAGTCAGTCAGGCCAGGGTCTGATCAGTGATACCCAGGTTATCACTGAGCTGGTTGAGCAGGATGGCATGGTTGATGTTGTCAAAGGCAGAAGACAGATCAAGCAGGATGGGAGATTAGAATCAAGGTTAGAGAGCAGGTCTTCACAGATGTTCAGGAGAGCAGTTTCCGTGCTTCTGGCTGCTCTGAAACCAGACTGATGGTTCTGGAGACAACCAACAGATTCAGTGTGAAGATTAAGCTGGGAGATGGCCAGCTTTTCCAGGAGTTTGCCCATGAAAGGAGTGATAGAGATCGGGCGACATTTAGCCGGAAGGGAGGGGTCGGCTGAGGGTTTCTTGAGAAGAGGGTGCACAAGAGAGTGCTTCAGGGGGAGAGGAAGGTCCCGGAGGTGCAGGAGTGGTTGCAGAAATCAGCCAGGGCTGGGGCAAGGGTGTCAAGGTGGTCCTTGATGGTTTTGGAAGAACAGGGAGGAACCTGTTTAGAAGAGGTTTTCATAGATCAGACTTGGCTTGAAACCTTGTCTGGGGAGCAGAGAGAAAAGGGAGTGAAGGAAGCTGGGGTGGCTGCTGGGGGACTGGAGGAAGAGGAGAGAGTGGAGGGAGAGGTAGGAGAAGCCAAGAGGGTGGACAGGATGTCCTGGGTTTTAGAGATGAAGTGAGAAGCCAGGGCCGTACAGAGGGCCTGGGATGGGACAGGAGAAGTAGGGACTGCAGCAAGATAGGCCAGCTCCTTGCAGATTTTTATTTTTTAAGCCTTTATTTATATGACTCAGTGCAACAACACATAATACGCCAATACATATATTTGCTCATTCGCCATTTGCTATAACATTGGACCAAAAACCTGACTTCAAGAGCTTCTTCAGGAGTGTCCATCTTTGGTGTACTGAGTTATTTTGTATTATTAATAGTGAACAAAAACCGTGAGTCCAACAGATGTCTCACCAATTATTTACAACGAAGAAGAAAATAACTACTAACCCTCCCCTGACCCCCTGTCCCCCTTTGACATGACAACAAATAAGCATGACTCAGAAACCTTTTCCTGTCTGGCGATCGCATGTCCCTTTGTCAATGTTGTATAGGACACTTTCCCCCGTCAGTTTAGATCACACTTACGTTTTTAAGCAATTGTGGTTTATGAAAGTAGTGCTCTTTGTCCCTGATGTATTCATGAAACGGGAGCCAGGTCTTTAAGAATTTCTGATATGTCCCAGGTTTTAGAGCACACACCTTCTCCATTGCTAGTACGCCCCAGGTTTTTACCCACCAACATGCAACTATAAGACCTTCTAGTGCTTTCCAATTCTGGGCCAGGGTCATATGGGCTGCTGTCATTAGGTGTGTGATGAGTGCTGCAGTCACCCCCGTTGCTGCGTAGATCCCTTCCGCCTCTGCCCCCAAGAGTATCACTGCTGGCTCTTCAGGTAATTGTGCCCCTGTAATCTTTTTGATATGAGCTGAGATTTTTTTTCCAAAATATTTGGCCTTAGGGCATGTCCACCACATGTGACCCATGGTTCCAGTTTCCACAGATTGCCCCCAACACAGGGGTGAATGGTCCTTGTTCATCGCGTTCAACCTCTGGGGGGTCAGATACCATCTTTGACAGATTGCATATGCCGATTCCTTTATAGCTGTGCATTTAGACGATTTATGAGCTCTCCACCTGATCTGTCCTCATTCCTTGTCCGTGATAGTGACCCCCAGATATTTACCCCATTTGGACATGTTTGGCAGGTCGTCTGTGTATTGTGTTCTATCTAGCAGCCTATATATTCTCAAGATCCCTTTTGTAGTTACCCCTTCACGCATATTTATCTCCAGTCCCAACAGTGTTCTTGTACCTGCCCTCTTTACCTCCCTCGGAGAAATCCATTGTCTGATCTGGATGTATTTGTACCTCTCTCCCTCCCCTATGTGGAATTTGTGCTTACATTCCTCGAAGAGCAGAGCGTTGCCATGCTGATAAGTCTTTTAGTTTCAATTTGTTGCGTCCCTCCCATCTTTCCCTGTAGGCTACCTGCATTCCAAGGGAGAAGTCTGCATTAGAGCACATTGGGCTGTGTGGTCCTAGTCCTGGGGCTATTTTCCCCCATTTGAATGCTAAGTCCCATTTTTGTAGTTAGTCTAGCGTTGCCTTCAGCAATTGCCCCCTCGCACCCTGCAGGTCTGTTCCCGGTGTGCAAGGCTTGTAACACACTTAAAGGGATAGTGGTAACCTCTTGTTCTATTTTACTCCAACCCTTATGCGATTCTGGGTGCGACCATCTCAACATGGGTGCGAGGTGGGCTGCTAGGATGTACCCTTTCACATCCGGGGCTCCCAATCCTCTGGTCCATAATGGTCGGAGGAGGATCGATCTTTGAATCCGGGGTTTCTTTTTATGCCAGATAAAGGAGGTGATCTCCTCTTGTAAGGTTTTAATCGTCTTGGCAGGTATGTTTATGGCGAGGGAGCTTGTGATATATAATAATCGAGGTATGACTATCATTTTAACTGTAGCTATCCTGGCAAACCATGAGAGTTCTTGCACGTCCCATCTATGCAAGTTCTCTCTTAACCATTTCCAGAGAGGCAGGATATTTACTGCGTATAATTTGGAGTAACTTCTTGTTAGCTTTTCACCAAATACTCTATACATTTATCTTCTCAGGACAGTGGATGACCCAAAGACAGTTTGCGGATTTCACTCTGGCTATCCGTTATATTGAGGACCTTGGATTTGTTCAAATTGATCTTGAACCCTGAGACCTCAGCAAATTGCTGTAGTGTAGTCATCACTCTCTATAATTGTGAATGTTAGCTCGTGTCACATCTACACAGGATTGGGCATGTTAGCCAGTGCCACATTTAGATATAATTGGGAATGTTGGCTCGTGTCACATCTAGACAGGATTGTGCATGTTAGCCAGTACCACATTTAGATATAATTGTGAATATTAGCCCGCGTCACATCTAGACAGGATTGTGCATGTTAGCCAGTGCCACATTTAGATACAATTGTGATTATTGGCTCGCGTCACATCTAGACAGGATTGTGAATGTTACCCACTGCCACATCTAGATATAATTGTGAATACCAGCCAGTGCCACATCTAGATAGACTTGCGAATATCAGCCATTTCCACATTTAATTAGAATTGTGAACATTAGCTTGCATCACATCTAGACAGGATTATGAATGTTGGCTTGCTTCACATCTAGACAGGAATCTGAATATGAGCAAGTGCCACATTTAGATATAATTGTGAATATTAGCCTGCGTCACATCTTGACGTGACTGTGAATGCTGACCATTGCCGCATTTAGATAGAATTGCCGATGTTAGCCATTGCCACATTTAGATAGAATTGTGAATACAGCAACCTCAATAAGCGTAAATGAAATCCGCAACAGTGTGCTGAGCTCGTAAGAATAAAACCTCCACTCCAGATACTCACTTCTCCTATCACTATGCTCGCTCTCTACTCTACACCAACATGCAATAGAGCGCAGCTACACCCCTCGATCAATTTCACCCTGGCTGCTCACATATGAACAATACTTCATGAACACCTCAAGATCCTGCTAAAACGCAGCTATACCCAAGAAAAATAGGCTGAGCTGCACACATAAGCGTCCTACACGGGCCTAACGCAGCCAGAATCCAGTCTCGGAGCCCAACCTCCAGACTACACACATTTGACTGATCTCAATACTTCCACACCTAATGTTAGGATGCAGCTACCATCAGCCAAACGCATCAGCTGCACACATATTGAGTGCACCCAAGCACCCTATGATACCTACTCTCTCAACTGATCTGGACTCCGGTCCCCAAGGGCGTTCAACCCACAAGCTCTTTGAGGTCATACCAATGATATATAGAGCGCTAAATAAATGGCAAATAACATAACATAACATATAACCCACAAGGACACCTAGAAAATAGACACACCAAAATACTGGCATTTGATTATAAAGCAGATGGTCAATTATGATAGGCTAAGGATTAAACTGCTCAAAATAGACAGATCTAGAAAGTAGAGCAAGAACGTACCTGCCCAAAATGTGTCCCCAGCCTGGTAAAAAAAAAGATTGCCTCCCTAGATACTGCCCTAAAACAAAGAAGGCACTGCTCTGGAAATCTCCAACATGACTATAACTTCAGAAATGTTGGGGTGGCGGGGGCAGGGGCGCGGCCAGAAGCTATGCAGTAGAGTTGTGACTACTATGTGCTCCTGCTGGATCAATTAATGATAAGCCTATGAAGCAGACAGAACTAAGTCAAACTCCTGATATCGGCATGTGAAACCTGGCTGAGGACAGAGGCGGTGCAATCGGACGGCACGATCGGTGCACAGCGGAGCAAGGGCGCCTTCAACTCCGGTGATTGAAATAGCCAAGATGGCGGCCGTTGTCTGCTATGAGATGGCGGTCAGCAGGGTGTGCCTGTGACAACGAACCGAGATGATCCAGCACGGATTGGGTGTAGACCCTGGTGGCATGATCAGAGGCTGCCTGCATTGCCCTTGTGGTGCGGGTGTGGTCGAGGCAGCATTTGGAAGATCACAGAGGTGGGCGAGAGAGCGGCACAGGACAGCTTGGGGCGCGAGCGGTCTGGGTTGCTGACACAGGCGTCTTTGGTGGCAGCCCAAGATATTAACTGGTGACACAGTGCAGATACTGAGACACACGCGTGGAGGTTAGTGTTATCTGGAAGCACGAGCAGCCGCTGATTTTGGCTGCATTGAGGTACTGTAAATGAGTGCTGCATGACTGAGTAGCGTCAAAGGGGGACTCAAACCTAGGTTTGGGACAACAATACAGCAGCCCGACCCCACACTGAACTAGCATGCAGGGGTGTTGTAGCTACAAGACGGCGGTCTCGGGACAGTGGAGAAGGGCAAGGGCTGCTCCGGTGATCTGCTACACACGAGCGAGATCTGGTGCTGGCAAGGTGAAGGGCTCCAGTGGGGGCCTGCACGCACTCAAAGTGCCGGGAGGATCAGTACCACAGGGGTGCACAGGAGGCCCGGGACTTGGGAAACATGACAGGGCGACGTGCGCTTGAAGCACGCTGACTGCGGTGCAACAAATAACACCCCCTGCAGTACAATTGTGCTGCTTTTTTGCCAGCAGATCCCTGTGTGCTCGCCTGAGATTGGTGATCTTCATTAGAGGTCCACACCCTGTGTGCCTGTGGTGCTGCAGGTGAACGAATGTTGACTAGCAGTTAGACGAAACATAAACACATGCCTAAAAAGAGAAATAGGGGTAATGCCAAACAGACCAAATTGGAGACCTACTCGTGCAGCAGCGGTGGCAAAAACAACATCCCTGACAGGTGAAAAGACTGTGCAGACGCCAAACCCTGTGAACACGATGAAGGAGGAGAAAAGCCGGTCACCATGGGCATAGCAGCATTGCAAACATCTCTCAAGCGAAAAATGGATACAGTAATAACAGATGTGGACCTCCTTAGACAGGATGTCTGTGCTCTTGCCGACCGGATGGGCAGTGTTGAAAAGCAAGTGGATGAAAACAAGGCGAACATCATGAGTTCACAATCAGTGGTTAAAGACTTGATGCTGAAAATGAGAGTTCTGGAAAGCCGGGCTGAAGATGCAGAAGGAAAGGCTAGAAGAAATAACATACGGATACCGGACCTGCAGAGGGGGAAGTGGCAAAAATGTTGCTGCAGGAAGTGGGCCCAAGCACATTAGCGCAGGGCCTAACCTGGAGCACGCACATCGATACTTGACCAAGAAATCCCTGGCTGGTGCGCCCCCCAGACCACTTATTGCCAGAAACATCAATTATAAGGACAGGGAACAAATATTGGCATACTATAGGAGCTGAGGCATTATCCAAAAAGCATCAGCGAAACTGACCATATATCTGGATTGTATGCTCCAGTTTGGCCCCACTAAAGAGTGGCTGCGGCAAGTGGGCCTAAAGTACATGTTAATCTACCCCACCAGGCTCAAGGACCTGCACAACGGCAAGTCCCACTTTTTTGGCAACACAGAAGAAGCACACTCATAGATGGACACGATGAAAGTGGACCCGCTCAAAGAGAGATGAGATAGTGATGTATCAGAATCAGGTGTATGCAGGGTCAAAACAATCCCAGACATATTGGAGATAAGGGCTACAATGGAACACATGGAAGCAGGAGTAAGGAGGTTAGAAGCAGACAGGAGCCTAGGTGCAGGTCCTGACGACTGACCGCAACCAGAGTTGGTGCGCCCCGCGCACGTTGCAATTTAGGGCGCCTATTTAACAGCACCCAGCTGCTGCACGCTGCACATGGAAATAAGGAGTAAGTGGCCAGGAAAAGCAGAGATGCCTGAATATGTTGTATACTATTGGGCTATTGTTATTTATTGCACTTGTGTTTAATTTTGGTGGCTTTCTTGGGTTATATGCTTGCTGCTCAGATATGAGATTTTGGCTCGGGTTTTGATGATCTGCATACCCTTCTTGGTGATACAAAATTCGATGTGGATGGTAGGTGGACAGGGGCCAATGATACATCGGACTGGGGGATGGGTTGGGGTATATGAAACAATTGCTGGAGACCTGTGAGTTATTACCTGGAACATCAGAGGGCTCAACAGATTCATTAAGAAAAATAGAGTGCACACATACTTGCGCAGGAAGGGGATAGAAGTTGCACTGCTGCATTTATTGCACGTCACGGTAGATAGGCAGAACCTGATAACAAAAAAGTGGGATGGAGTAGGATGCAGATCCACTTATTCTGAGCACGCAAGAGGTGTCTACATATGGATAGCCCCATCAGTACCCTTTAAATTGCTGGAAACTAAAAAGGATGATGAAGGTAGAATGGTTTTTGTTCATGACTTCTTAGAAAACAGAGAGGTGTGCATCATCAACACCTATACACCTGACCATGAGGCTACGGCTTTCTTTAAGTCACTATCTTCCAGGCTGGCCCCCTTCCGGGGAGCCATGTGGATCTGGGGTGGGGACTTTAATTGCACATATTGTCCCCAGGATAGATAGGTCTGACAATAGATATAGCAATTTGGTTCTGCTGGCTAAAATTCTGGAATCAATGCTATTGAACCTGGAGCTCAAATATGTGTGGAGATCGATCAATGGCGACACCAGAGGTCACTCGCACTATGCTGCACCACACAAGGTACATACGCGTAACAATTACTTATTCACTGGGAAGGAAAATGTGTGCAAGTTCACAGAAGCCGAATAACAGGCAAAAGTCCTATCTGATAATGCTCCGATATTGGCAGTGTAGCAGAGAGGTAGGCGTAGACTGTCGATTCCGACATGGAGGTTACGGGCTAAAGCATTACTAGATGAGCCATTCAAAAATCAAATAGGAGACAGGATAGAGGAATTCTTTGAATTCAACACAGACAGGAACAATTGGGAGGCCTTTATGGTTGTCACAAGGGGGGAAGTGATTGGCAAGATGGGTGGTTTTAGGAAGAATTTAAGTGATTGTTTAACCAGAACTGAAGCTGAAATAAAACAAGAGAACACTTGAACACACAAGGCATGCGATGCGTAGAAATTCACTTTATTATGACAGTCATGCATTGCATACTGGGATAGACTGGGTAAATTTGATTATTCCAAATACACTGAAAAGCTGCACGAATGTGGGAAACAACCGAGAAGGAAGCTGGCATGGTGTTGGCATGGTGTTAGGACCGTTTTTCTGAGGGCTTAGTAAAACCATTCAACTGAGGCAGTACAAGACTCTTAGTGTAAGGCTGTACCACCTGAATTCTGGGTAACGTAGACAGAGCAGCCAGGCTCATTTTAAGAGGGCGAGAGGGCTGTAGAATCAGTACAAAGAAATTATATTATTCGTATGGTCCAAAGAAACACTGATACACTATGTATTGTAAAAATAAAGGGCTTATTTATATACAAGTAGGCCCAGATCAATCTTGAGGGAAAAAAGTACCATCACAGATCATATAAACACATTATAGAAAAACACAACACTATGCTTGAAGGTACACAGATCAAAGCATATACCCTTATTTGGAACACCTAGCAGTTGTACAGTGACACTCAGCAAGAAATTACTTAGTAAACCAACTGGACAATATACTTTTTGTAAATAGTGGAACACTTATTCTAGGTACAGTATAAACCTATAACTTCCTTTGTGATAACCCACAGTTAAAGTAGGTGAGTAAAGACTAAGGATGTAATATTCTATTACAGGTGATTTTGAGATCAGTAAAACACAGATTGAGATAAGCAATAACTCTGGTAACTTATTTTAGGATGACACAGTTATCTCAAGGTAAGTGAAACCTATACACTTTTTAAAGGTTCTATTAGCAACCTAAAGGCCAGTATAAACCTCAGACTATTTTTGTGTCTAAAACCCAGTGTTACACTTTATGAATGACTCACAGTTATTCTAGGTAGGTATAGCCTAATGCAGACTTATTCTGGACAGGCTAACAGCAAGTCAGGGAAGCAAGACCCAGTGGGAAACATATACACCTATTCTCTGGAAGAAATAGTTAGTGAAGCCAATAGCAATACTTTTTACAGGTAAGTAAAATAACCTTACATCTACTTTGTATAAGTATGGCGAAACAGTTTCTAAGGAAAGAAAGATGTTACATATACTTTCATAATGGCAGAACATTAATAAGGTAAGTAAAATAACCTTATATATATGTTTCAGAACGGCTGAACATTTCTAAGGTAAGTAATCACTTTTGTAACTGTTCACTCTCAAGTTACAATTACCAACCAACTTATTTTGCAAGTAAGTAACTTTTAAACACTTATTCTCTTTTCTAGGCAAAAGGCATAATCCTTAGAAGTATTTCTCTTATTCTTGGAGCATGAATGTACTCATTGGCAGAAGGGGGTCACTAGGGTCTAGTGTCCAACAGGCAGGTCAAGATAGGTTCTTAAGTAGCAAAAGTCAGAGTGCCTAAGGAAGATTGTTACAACAAGTAAGTTCTTTACTTTTAGTTGAGGGTCCAGCGGCTTTGCAGAAGACACGCTTAGATGATTTCAGGGGCCTGGGTGCACTGGACGAGGGGACTACCAATCACAGAAAACACCCCAAAACTACACTGAATCACAAATGACTTAAGGTAAGGAAATACCCAAGCCAGCCTAGTACCTCGGTACAAAAGAAGATTGTGCTGCAGGAGGACTTCAAGATCTGTAGCCAAAAACCTGGTTGTTAAATTCCTTCATCAGGAAAACAGAAAGCAGGACATCGGAAGGACTTTTGCAGCCAGGATCATGGGGATGGCTCTAGGCATGTTTTTCCTCGTGGCTGGATGCAGCTCTGTGGATTTGGCACCTTTTTTGGGAGCACAGGAGAAGACAGAATATCGCTGGTCGGATTCTTGTCATTTGTCAGGTCCAGCACTCTGGTGAGGGGACTTTTCAGACTGGAATCGTGCCTCTGGAGATCCAGCAGGATGCCCAAGAAGTTTCAGCGAGATTCGGAATTCAGAAAACTGTGCACCGCACAATGGCTAGAGGTCGCAGAGTATTGGGGTATTGCAGCCCGCAAGGTTGCAGCATGGCGTGGAGTGGCTCAAAATGCAGGTCTTCTAGAGTCTAGTGGGTCTCACCAGGCTCTGTGTTGGGGCTTGTCGTTTTCAGAGTCCCCAGGTCGATTGGAAGGAAGGGCTACAGCAGGCTCTAGTTACACAGCAGGCTCTGCGGTCGCTGGAAATCGTTTCAGCCGCAAACTCTTCCTCTTACTCTTCGGTTATGGTTTCAGTGGTCGACTACCTCTTCAGCTTCCAGGATCGGACTTTTGTGCAGGAACCCAGCCAACCGAACAGCCTTGTAGCATTCAAACTTGTGGGTTTGGCAATCCTTTCGGGATGGCCAGCCTTCCAGTTTAAACTGGTATCTCACAGTCAGGCTGGAAGACAAAGGGCTGCAGAGATTTGCACTCCTCCCACGCTTCCTGCGTTCACAGACACTCGGAAGCCTGGGCGTGGAATAGACAGGATTCACGCCGAAGATAAAAATCACACAAAGGGATTTCCTACCCTGGAAGTCAGGAAAGGGGCCATGTTGGTAAAATGAGCACCCATGTGTGCCTTTACCGGGGCTGTGCAAATAGCCTGTGGTAAATGTGCACCGAATTAACAAAAAGTGTAACGCTCACCTGACTCCCACGGAGGCGCTGGTCTGGTTTGGAGTGCTGTAGCCTCTTCGATGGTAAAACGCAGGACTCAAAATATGGAATGGACCGGCCCTTCGAATTTGGCTTGTCTGGCTCGCAGAAGTACCCTCCTGTGCGTGAAAAGGAAGTATTAGCGATCGAAGGAACAATGCTCAAACCTACCACACCCTTCTTCCCCTCCACGAGACCCTTCCGTGACTCCCCGTGAATTCTCACCTTAGGGTCTGGAAGGATGAGCTCTCCATCCAGCTTCGTAGCTGGGGCGCGTTGAGGTCCAGTTACTTTACTGGAGTGTGGTGTGATGAGCGTTCAGAATTGCTTGAAAATCCGGTAAGATATAGTTAAAGTTCAATTGCCGGTCCAAGCTTTTAATAATGATTGTCTTTTGCTTCTTTTGCAGATGCCGAATAAAGATTCCGCGATTGGCCGTGACACCAAAGAAGGAAGCTCAGGTGAGTCTCTTTTTCCCCATAGGGGCCGGGGTACGCCAATGCCGGAGGATTGGCGCAGACCCGAAGTGAGATGTGCAATCTCAGGTAAGTCTGTAATAAGCGTTATTATAATGTCTTTGCATTCGCTCACTAATGTTTGTGTTCTTTCCCCATAGGGGCCGGGGTTCGGAAATGCCAGGGATGAGTCACCGACCTGATGCAAAAAAGAAAAAACCCAGCAGGTAAGTATTATGGTAGAAATTAAGGATTCCCTATTCTCTTCCCTAGCTCACCTTTGTTCTTGTCTTTTTTCCTTAGGCACCCCAAAAAAAGGCAGAGGATCCTGGTGGTCGCTGATGATCGTGCCGGCGCCTGGTAAAGGTGAGTAGAATGCGGCGCTGCTGCGGGCGACGCAATGCGCCTTTTAAAATGAATGTCTTTCTTTGCAGGTTCGTTGAGGAGAAGATTCCGGGATGCAGATTCAGCAGGTAAATGTCTTCTTTCTCCTTTTCTCTTCCTTTCTTCCCCTTGCAGGTGTTCCAGGATGGTGACAGGCGTGGCTGAAGCCAGGATGCAGGAGCAGACACGGTGAGCGTCCAGCTGCTAGATGCAGAACAACGCGAAGCGTGGATTGCTGCTTGGGTGCGGCTTAAATAGCCTTCAAAGTAGTTCCAGGTATGTATCCTTCCTCCAAAGGTATGTATACTTCCTCCAACCACACCCGTGTGGTTAAGTAGTCCTGAAGATAAAGTAGTCCTATTCAGGCCTCTGGATGGTCTGGATGTTGCAGCATGGTCTGCATCAGGTAAGTCTTTCACCAAGCACCTTCTTACACACAAGTTCCCCTTCATGAGCCTGGCGCCAAAGGCGCCAGGACTGAGTCCAAAGGGCCCCTATTTGGGGCTGCTGAGGCTTTCCCAAGTAACATGATGTCTGCCTCTGGGGGTGCTGGACCGGGTCTGGCTCCTTGGAGGTAGGCATCATGACAGTACCCCCTCCCAAGGGCCCTCCCAAGGTTGCTCTCCCCGGAGGTTTTGGTTTGTTTGGGAATTTTCGGTGGAATTTCTGTATTAAACGCGGTGCATGTACATGGTCGCTCGGTTCCCAAGACCTTTCCTGAGGTCCGTATCCCTTCCAATCAACTAGATAGAAGAGTTTTGACTTTGATACTTTGGAATCTAATATGTCTTTAACTTCGTATTCTAATTCTCCATCTATTAGAATTGGTTCTGGTGGTTTGACTAGTCGGGTTCCCGGTTGCACAGGTTTTAACAAAGATGCATGAAAAACGGGATGAATTCGCATGTTGGCTGGTAACTCTAGTTTAAAGGCCACCGGGTTGATTATAGCTTTGATGGAATATGGCCCTATGTACCTGGGGTTGAAAGTTCGTGGTCCTTTGAGAGGCAAATGTTTAGTGGCTAGCCACACTTGATCCCCTATTTGGTATGGAGGTGTTTCTCTGCGATGTAAATCAGCATTTTCTTTGTATCTTCTTTTGGCTTGCTGCAAATGAGTCGATGCTTCCTTGAAGGCTTGGGTTATTGTGGAGTGTAAATGATGTACAGCCGGCATTTCTAGACTTTGAGGGGGGTCAAGGTCGGAAGTTCGAGGGTGATGACCGTATAAGGTGTAAAAAGGGGTTTGTCCTGTTCCAGAATGTATTGAATTGTAATAAGCATATTCTGCGATCCAAAGAATGTCTTTCCAATTGTATTCAGATTGGTGCAACATACATCGGAGATACTGTTCAAGGGTCTGGTTAGTTCTGTCGGTTTGACCATCGGTCTGGGGGTGATGGCTGGTAGGTAGTCGTACATCAATTTGTGCTAGTTGACAACATTTTTTCCAAAATTGAGAAATAAACTGGCTTCCTCGATCAGAGACTAGTATGGATGGAAAACCATGAAGACGAACGACATTCTCAAGAAATTCCTTGGCTAAAATGGAGGCAGAAGGTAGCCCCTTTAAAGGGATGAAATGGGCCATTTTGGAGAAGAGATCTACAATCACCAAGATGGTGTTGTACCCATGGCAAGAGGGTAGGTCGGTAATAAAATCCAATGACAGGGTATGCCAAGGTGCCGGTGGAATGTCCAAGGGTTGCAAAAGGCCGGCTGGCTTTTCCTTTTGTCCTTTATTTTGGGCACAAATTCCGCAAGACATCACAAAAAGATTTTACTTCTTTTCGCCAAGATGGCCACCAGAATTGCCGTTTAATCTTTTCTTCAGTTTTGGCGATGCCAGGATGTCCTTCTAATAAAGTGTCATGATAGTGGGCAATAACGAATTCTTGCAATTCCTTGTTGGGTAGAAATAATCGTCCCTGGAAGTATGGTAAATCATTCTCGACAGAAAAGAGTGACCCCTTTTTGTTCCATTCTTGCAAGGCTGTAGAATCTAAAAGTTGTTTAACTCGAGTTTGGATGTCCTCGATAGTTTGTAAAGAGGTCAAACCCAATATTCTTTGTTCAGGTATGATCGATACTGGTTCTAAACTTGAATTACCTTCTCCCATCCCTATCCGGGATAAGGCGTCTGCTTTACCGTTCTTGCAACCAGGGCGGTATGTGATCACAAAATCGAATTCCGCAAAGAATAAAGCCCATCGGAGTTGACGTGATGATTGAGCTTTGGCTGTTTTTAAGTATTGTAAATTCCTGTGATCAGTGATTACGGTGATGGTATGTCTTGCTCCGAGGAGGCAATGACGCCAAGCCTTGAATGCGGATTTAATAGCTAATAACTCCTTGTCGGTAATTGCATAATTGATTTCAGGTGCAGAGAATTTTCTAGACCAGAAGGCTACAGGGTGCAGTTGGTTAGTTACTGGATCCTTTTGAGACAGGACAGCTCCCATGGCTAAGCTGGATGCATCGGTTTCAACAATGTACGGGAGATCTGGGCGCGGATGCTTCAATACAGGTGCGGAGGTGAATTTAGTTTTTAGGTCTTGGAAGGCCTGTTCTGCCTCGTTAGTCCATTCAAAACGTTTATTCTTTCGTAAGAGTGCAGTGATGGGTTGGACCACTCGAGAAAATTCCGGGATGAACCTTCGATAGAAATTGGCAAAACCAAGCATGCTCTGAACCCCCTTCACAGAGTTTGGAGATGGCCATTTTAGAATAGCGTCCACCTTTCGCGAGTCCATGCGGACTCCTTTGGGTGTCAGGATGAATCCCAGAAACTCGACTTCGGTGGTATGAAAAACGCATTTTTCGAGTTTTGCAAACAGTTTGTGCTGGCGCAATTTCTCGAGAACTGCCCTGACATGTTTCCTGTGATCGGAGTCCGAAGAAGAGTACACCAGGATGTCATCGATATATACGATGACACAGACATCGATAAGTTCTCGAAGAACATCATTCATAAAGTATTGAAAGGCAGCAGGTGCGTTGCACAATCCGAAAGGCATTACCTGATATTCAAAGAGCCCATATTTGGTGCGGAAAGCCGTTTTCCATTCGTCGCCTTCTTTGATGCGCACCAAGTGATAGGCTCCCCTGAGGTCAAGTTTGGTGTAAATACAAGCATCTTTTACCTGATCAAGAAGTTCGGGAATCAGGGTCAGAGGATAACGATTCTTTATCGTTATTTGGTTCAGGGCGCGGTAGCCAATGCAAGTTCTAAGGTCGCCTTCTTTTTTCGGCACGAAGAACAGAGCTGAGGAAACAGGAGACTTTGACGGGCGAATAAAACCGTCGGCTAGGTACTGGTCTAAATACTGTCGTAAATGAAGGTTCTCGGGTTCCGTAAGGGCATAAATCCTACTACACGGGGGTTGAGCATTAGGTACGAGATCGATTTGACAATCGTATGACCGGTGAGGAGGTAACGTATTAGCCTGTTCTTTTTGAAAAACATCTTGGAATTCTTGATACTCAACCGGTAATTGAATCGTGGTGGAAGTTACTGTGGCCAAACCAATATCTGGATTTCTTGGATAACAAGTTGGTTCACAATCAGGAAAGGTTATCTTCTTTGCTCGCCAGTCTATCCGAGGATTATGTGTTTCCAACCAAGGAATTCCTAGGATTACCTGGAATTGTGGGGCCTTGATTACGTCGAACACGATTCCTTCCCGATGTCCGTCCTGACCCACTAGTGTCATTTCTGCAGTGGAATGAGTTACTGGCCCTCAGGCTATTTCGGTTCCATCTACTGTAGTAATGACATCCTTGTTAGCTTTTAGACGGAGAGGGAGATTAATCCTGGAGGCCAATTCATGATCTGCGTAGTTCCCTATAGCTCCACTGTCGATGTAAGCTTTTATAGCATGCAACCGCTGAGGCTGTTTGGGATCCACGAGTATCATTGGCATGATGAAATGCGAGGTCAAAGAGTTTGTTTTCAAGCTCGGCAAGCGGACCTCTACGCTTGTCGGGCTTGGTCGTTTCCCGAATCTGGTTCCATTAAGTTGTTGTCAGTGGCTCCTACCACCTTTTTAGGCGGTTTTACTGGACAGTCTCGAAGAAAGTGACCAGAAGCCCCGCAATAGAGGCATAATTGCTTTTGCCGCCTTCTCTCTCTTTCCTTTTGCGTTAACGGTCCTTTAACTCCACCGATTTGCATAGGTTCGGAAACGTCGGCACTCTTGGGATTAACGTGAGTTTTGACTAACATTCGGGTTTCAAACTTGGAACGATCAGCTTTTCTACTTTGAAGTCTGTGATCAAGTTGGACCACTAAGTCTATGGGCCTCATTAGGACCCAGGCGGTAAGGGGTTTACGGCGGCGTAAACAGCGCTGACCCTTACCGCCTGATTCCGAGGTCCCTTAGCGCCATGGAGGATTTAACACCTGCTTTTAGCAGGTGTTAAAATCCATGGCGCTAAGGGACCTTGTTGTTAATTACGCCACCGTAATTTACGGTGGCGTAATTAACGCCTTCCCCACTCCCATTATGCCCTATGGGGCAAAAATGGGAATGGGGAAGGGTAAATGGGTTAATGGGGACTTACCGCCCCGCCAACCTCAGAATGGGGCGGTAAGTCCGCCAACCACCATGGCGTAAACATAGTTTACGCCATGGTGGTAAAGGTACGACCCAGGCGGTAACTTACCGCCTGGGTCGTAATGAGGCCCTATGCATTCAGCGCAGGCCTGAGGTGGGTTTACTATTTGGGCTAGAACGTCTTTAAGTTCTCCGCGCAGGCCTCAATGAAATAATGTGATCCTTTTATTTTCAGGCCACCCAGTTTCCACAATCAGTCTATTAAAACTGGCGATGTAGGATAAGAGATCCTGGTTACCTTGTCGAAAGGAAAGCAGCTCGTTGTCAAGAGCCTGTTTCTGAGAGTGTCGAGCGAATAATCTTTCCATGCTCGCCTGGAAGCCTTGAAAATCCTGGAGAATGGGGTCATCCTGACTTACCAAAGGGACAGACCAATCGGCAGCACTGCCGCCGAGATAGGATAATACAAAGGCCACCTTGGTTTGGTCGTTAGGGAAGGACCCAGGCCTGCATAGAAAGTGTAAGCGACATTGGTTCATAAAAACGGCATATTTCTTGGGGTCTCCCGCAAAACGTTTGGCCGGGGCCAATGGCATGTTTCCAGGTAGATTGATTTGTACAGGGTTACTTGAAACAATTGGAATGGGATTTACTCCGGAACTAGGTAATGGAGTTTGTCCTGCCTGACTCTGCAACAACCGCTTGGCCAGGTCATCAGTTCGTTCCTTAGATAGGATCAGTTCTCTTTTGAGAGCGTTAGTCTCTTGGCGGGCGGCATGTACTTCTGCCCGTAATTCTCCCAAAAGCTGAGCCAACTGGTCTGTTTCGGAAGTCTCCAGGGTGGGAAATTGTAGGTAGGCTTCGCGTTCTGTAACGCTCACCTGACTCCCACGGAGGCGCTGGTCTGGTTTGGAGTGCTGTAGCCTCTTCGATGGTAAAACGCAGGACTCGAAATATGGAATGGACCGGCCCTTCGAATTTGGCTTGTCTGGCTTGCAGAAGTACCCTCCTGTGCGTGAAACGGAAGTATTAGCGATCGGAGGAACAATGCTCAAACCTACCACACCCTTCTTCCCCTCCACGAGACCCTTCCGTGATTCCCCGTGAATTCTCACCTTAGGGTCTGGAAGGATGAGCTCTCCATCCAGCTTCGTAGCTGGGGCGCGTTGAGGTCCAGTTACTTCACTGGAGCGTGTTGTGATGAGAGTTCAGAATTGCTTGAAAATCCGGTAAGATATAGTTAAAGTTCAATTGCCGGTCCAAGCTTTTAATAATGATTGTCTTTTGCTTCTTTTGCAGATGCCGAATAAAGATTCCGCGGTTGGCCGTGACACCAAAGAAGGAAGCTCAGGTGAGTCTCTTTTTCCCCATAGGGGCCGGGGTACGGCAATGCCGGAGGATTGGCGCCGACCCGAAGTGAGATGTGCAATCTCAGGTAAGTCTGTAATAAGCGTTATTATAATGTCTTTGCATTCGCTCACTAATGTTTGTGTTCTTTCCCCATAGGGGCCGGGGTTCGGAAATGCCAGGGATGAGGCACCCGACCCGATGCAAAAAAGAAAAAACCCAGCAGGTAAGTATTATGGTAGAAATTAAGGATTCCCTATTCTCTTCCCTAGCTCACCTTTGTTCTTGTCTTTTTTCCTTAGGCACCCCAAAAAAAGGCCGAGGATCCTGGTGGTCGCTGATGATCGTGCCGGCGCCTGGTAAAGGTGAGTAGAATGCGGCGCTGCTGCGGGCGACACAATGCGCCTTTTAAAATGAATGTCTTTCTTTGCAGGTTCGTTGAGGAGAAGATTCCGGGATACAGATTCAGCAGGTAAATGTCTTCTTTCTCCTTTTCTCTTCCTTTCTTCCCCTTGCAGGTGTTCCAGGATGGTGACAGGCGTGGCTGAAGCCAGGATGCAGGAGCAGACACGGTGAGCGTCCAGCTGCTAGATGCAGAACAACGCGAAGCGTGGATTGCTGCTTGGGTGTGGCTTAAATAGCCTTCAAAGTAGTTCCAGGTATGTATCCTTCCTCCAAAGGTATGTATACTTCCTCCAACCACACCCGTGTGGTTAAGTAGTCCTGAAGATAAAGTAGTCCTATTCAGGCCTCTGGATGGTCTGGATGTTGCAGCATGGTCTGCATCAGGTAAGTCATTCACCAAGCACCTTCTTACACACAAGTTCCCCTTTATGAGCCTGGCGCCAAAGGCGCCAGGACTGAGTCCAAAGGGCCCCTATTTGGGGCTGCTGAGGCTTTCCCAAGTAACATGATGTCTGCCTCTGGGGGTGCTGGACCGGGTCTGGCTCCTTGGAGGTAGGCATCATGACAGTAAGGTTCACTGCCACCAGCCAAGTAAATGCAAGTTTGTCCTTGTAACATAAATGTTACATTTAGAACGAGAAAGGGAATACTCAGTGGGCCTCATTACAAGTTTGCTGGTCTGGTAACAACGGTGCCGGTAATCTACCGGCACTGTTGTTACCGGACCGGCAAACTACAAGTTATGCTTGTGGGTGCCTTTCCACCAGCCAGGTCTGTCCTGGCGGGTGGATCTGCACCCGTGAGCAGACCTCGACGGATGCACCGGCACATTCATGAATGGTGCCGGTGCATCCGGCCTCCCCCCATTCCCATTGAGCCCCATGGGGCTCAAATGGGAATGGGGAGTAATTATTACCGGCACCCGGCAAAGGGGAATTACCATTTTACTGTAGCTATCCTGGCAAACCATGAGAGCTCTTGCGCGTCCCATCTATGCAAGTTCTCTCTTAACCATTTCCAGAGAGGCAGGATATTTACTGCGTATAATTTGGAGTAACTTCTTGTTAGCTTTTCACCAAATACTCTATACCTTTATCTTCTCAGGACAGTGGATGACCCAAAGTCAGTTTTCGGTTTTCACTCTGGCTATCCGGTATATTGAGGACCTTGGATTTGTTCAAATTGATCTTGAAGCCTGAGACCTCAGAAAATTCCTGTAGTGTAGTCATCACTCTCTATAATTGTGAATGTTAGCTCGTGTCACATCTAGACAGGATTGGGCATGTTAGCCAGTGCCACATTTAGATATAATTGGGAATGTTGGCTCGTGTCACATCTAGACAGGATTGTGAATGTTACCCAGTGTCACATTTAGATATAATTGTGATTGTTAGCTCATGTCACATCTAGACAGGATTGTGCATGTTAGCCAGTGCCACATTTAGATATCATTGTGAATGTTAGCTCGCGTCACATCTAGGCAGGATTGTGAATGTTAGCCAGTGCCACATTTAGATACAATTGTGATTATTGGCTCGTGTCACATCTAGACAGGATTGTGAATGTTACCCAGTGCCACATCTAGATATAATTGTGAATACCAGCCAGTGCCACATCTAGATAGACTTGCGAATATCAGCCATTTCCACATTCAATTACAATAGTGAACAGTAGCTCGCATCACACCTAGACAGGATTATGAATGTTGGCTTGCTTCACATCTAGACAGGAATCTGAATATAAGCAAGTGCCACATTTAGATATAATTGTGAATATTAGCCTGCGTCACATCTTGACGTGACTGTGAATGCTGACCATTGCCGCATTTAGATAGAATTGTCGATGTTAGCCATTGCCACATTTAGATAGAATTGTGAATACAGCAACCTCAATAAGCGTAAATGAAATCCGGAACAGTGTGCTGAACTCATAAGAATAAAACCTCCACTCCAGACACTCACTTCCCCTATCACTATGCTCACTCTCTACTCTACACCAACACGCAATAGAGCGCAGCTACACCCCTCGATCAATTTCGGCCTGGCTGCTCACATATGAACAATACTTCATGAACACCTCAACATCCTGGTAGAACGCAGCTATACCCAAGAAAAATAGGCTGAGCTGCACACATAACCGTCGTACACGGGCCTAACGCAGCCAGAATCCAGTCTCGGAGCCCAACCTCCAGACTACACACATTTGACTGATCTCAATACTACCACACCTAATGTTAGGATGCAGCTACCATCAGCCAAACGCATCAGCTGCACACATATTGAGTGCACCCAAGCACCCTATGATACCTACTCTCTCAACTGATCTGGACTAGGATCCCCAAGGGCGTTCAACCCACAAGCGCTTTGAGGTCATACCAATGATATATAGAGCGCTAAATAAATGGCAAATAACATAACATAACATATAACCCACAAGGACACCTAGAAAAATAGACACCCCAAAATACTGGCATTTGATTATAAAGCGGATGGTCAATTATGATAGGCTAAGGATTAAACTGCTCGAGATAGACAGATCTAGAAAGTAGAGCAAGAACGTACCTGCCCAAAATGTGTCCCCAGCCTAGTAAATAAAAAAAAATTGCCTCCCTAGATACTGCCCTAAATATGAGGAAACAAAGAAGGCACTGCCCTGGAAATCTCCAACATGACTATAACTTCAGAAATGTTGGGGGGTGGGGGGGCGCGGCCTGAAGCTATGGAGTAGAGTTGTGACTACTATGTGCTCCTGCTGGATCCATTAATGATAAGCCTATGAAGCAGACAGAACTAAGTCAAACTCCTGATATCGGAATGTGAAACCTGGCTGAGGACAGAGGCGGTGCAGTCGGACGGCACGATCGGTGCACAGAGGAGCAAGGACGGCTTCAACTCCGTTGATTGAAATAGCCAAGATGGCGGCCGTTGTCTGCTATGAGATGGCGGTCAGCAGGGTATGCCTGTGACAACGAACCGAGATGATCCAGCACGGATTGGTGTGTAGACCCTGGTGGCATGATCAGAGGCTGCCTGCATTGCCCTTGTGGTGCGGGTGTGGTCGAGGCAGCATTTGGAAGATCACAGAGGTGGACGAGAGAGCGGCACAGGACAGCTTGGGGCGCGAGCGGTCCGGGTTGCCGACACAGGCGTCTTTGGTGGCAGCCCAAGATATTAACTGGTGACACAGTGCAGATACTGAGACACACGCGTGGAGGTTAGTGTTATCTGGAAGCACGAGCAGCCAATGATTCTGGCTGCATTGAGGTACTGTAAATGAGTGCTGCATGACTGAGTACCGTCAAAGGGGGACTTAAACCTAGGTTTGGGACAACAATACAGCAGCCCGACCACACACTGAACTAGCATGCAGGGGTGTTGTAGCTACAAGACGGCAGTCTCGGGACAGTGGAGAAGGGCAAGGGCTGCTCCGGTGATCTGCTACGCAGCAAGCGAGAGCTGGTGCTGGCAAGGTGAAGGGCTCCAGTGGGGGCCTGCACATACTCAATGTGCCGGTAGGATCAGTACCACAGGGGTGCACAGGAGGCCCGGGACTTGGGAAACATGACAGGGCGACGTGCGCTTGAAGCACGCTGACTGCGGTACAACAAATAACACCCCCTGCAGTACAATTGTACTGCTTTTTTGCCAGCGGATCCCTGTGTGCTTGCCTGAGATTGGTGATCTTCATTAGAGGTCCACACCCTGTGTGCCTGTGGTGCTGCAGGTGAACGAATGTTGACTAGCAGTTAGACGAAACATAAACACATGCCTAAAAAGAGAAATAGGGGTAATACCAAACAGACCGAAATGGAGACCTACTCGTGCAGCAGCGGTGGCAAAAGCAACATCCCTGACAGGTGAAAAGACTGTGCAGACGCCAAACCCTGTGAACACGATGAAGGAGGAGAAAAGCCGGTCACCATGGGCATAGCAGCATTGCAAACATCTCTCAAGCGAAAAATGGATACAGTAATAACAGATGTGGACCTCCTTAGACAGGATGTCCGTGCTCTTGCCGACAGGATGGGCAGTGTTGAAAAGCAAGTGGATGAAAACAAGGCGAACATAATGAGTACACAATCAGTGTTTAAAGACTTGATGTTGAAAATGAGAGTTCTGGAAAGCCGGGCTGAAGATGCAGAAGGAAAGGCTAGAAGAAATAACATACGGATACCGCACCTGCAGAGGGGGAAGTGGCAAACAACTCCACGATATTTGTAGGAAAAAATGTTGCTGCAGGAAGTGGGCCCAAGCACATTAACGCAGGGCCTAACCTGGAGCACGCACATCGATACTTGACCAAGAAATCCCTGGCTGGGGCGCCCCCCAGACCACTTATTGCCAGAAACATCAATTGTAAGGACAGGGAACAAATATTGGCATACTATAGGAGCTAAGGCATTATCCAAAAAGCATCAGCGAAACTGGCCATATATCTGGATTATATGCTCCAGTTTGGCCCCACTAAAGAGTGGCAGCGGCAAGTGGGCCTAAAGTACATGTTAATCTACCCCACCAGGCTCAAGGACCTGCACAACGGCAAGTCCCACTTTTTTGGCAACACAGAAGAAGCACACTCATAGATGGACACGATGAAAGTGGACCCGCTCAAAGAAAGATGAGATGGTGATGTATCAGAATCAGGTGTATGCAGGGTTAAAACAATCTCAGACATATTGAAGATAAGGGCGACAATGGAACACATGGAAGCAGGAGTAAGGAGGTTAGACGCAGACAGGAGCCTAGGGGCAGGTCCTGACGACTGACTGCAACCAGAGTTGGGGCGCCCCACGCACATTGCAATTTAGGGCGCCTCTTTAACGGCACCCAGCTGCTGCACGCTGCACATGGAAATAAGGAGTAAGTGGCCAGGAAAAGCAGAGATGTCTGAATATGTTGTATACTATTGGGCTATTGTTATTTATTGCACTTGTGTTTCATTTTGGTGGCTTTCTTGGGTTATATGCTTGCTGCTCAGATATGAGATTTTGGCTCGGGTTTTGATGATCTGCATACCCTTCTTGGTGATACAAAATTGGATGTGGATGGTAGGTGGACAGGGGCCAATGATACATCGGACTGGGGGATGGTTTGGGGTATATGAAACAATTGCTGGAGACCTGAGAGTTATTACCTGGAACATCAGAGGGCTCAACAGATTCATTAAGAAAAATAGAGTGCACACATACTTGCGCAGGAAGGGGATAGAAGTTGCACTGCTGCATGAATTGCACGTCACGGTAGATAGGCAGAACCTGATAACAAAAAAGTGGGATGGAGTAGGATGCAGATCCACTTATTCTGAGCACGCAAGAGGTGTCTACATATAGATAGCCCCATCAGTACCCTTTAAATTGCTGGAAACTAAAAGGGATGATGAGGGTAGAATGGTTTTTGTTCATGACTTCTTAGAAAACAGAGAGGTGTGCATCATCAACACCTATGCACCTGACCATGAGGCTACGGCTTTCTTTAAGTCACTATATTCCAGGCTGACCCCCTTCCGGGGAGCCATGAGGATCTGGGGTGGGGACTTTAATTGCACACATTGACCCCAGGATAGATAGGTCTGACAAATATAGCAAATTGGTTCTGCTGGCTAAAATTCTGGAATCATTGCTATTGAACCTGGAGCTCAAATATGTGTGGAGATCGATCAATGGCGACACCAGAGGTTACTCGCACTATGCTGCGCCACAAAAGGTACATACGCGTAACAATTACTTATTCAATGGGAAGGAAAATGTGTGCAAGTTCACTGAAGCCGAATAAAAGGCAAAAGTCCTATCTGATAATGCTCCGATATTGGCAATGTAGCAGAGAGGTAGGCGTAGACTGTTGATTCCGACATGGAGGTTACGGGCTAAAGCATTACTAGATGAGTCATTCAAAAATCAAATAGGAGACAGGATAGAGGATTTCTTTGAATTCAACACAGACAGGAACAATTGGGAGGCCTTTATGGTTGTCACAAGGGGGAACTGATTGGCAAGATGGGTGGTTTTAGGAAGAATTTACTTGATTGCTTAACCAGAACTGAAGCTGAAATAAAAAAAGAGAACACTTGAACACACAAGGCATGCGATGCGTAGAAACTCACTTTATTATGACAGTCATGCATTGCATACTGGGATAGACTGGGTACATTTGATTATTCCAAATACACTGAAAAACTGCACTAATGTGAGAAACAACCGGGAATGATGCTGGCATGGTGTTAGGACCGTTTTTCTGAGGGCTTAGTAAAATCATTCAACTGAGGCAGTACAAGACTCTTAGTATAAGGCTGTACCTCCTGAATTCTGGGTAACGTAGACAGAGCAGCCAGGCTCATTTTAGGAGGGAGAGAGGGCTGTAGAATCAGTACAAAGAAATTATATTATTTGTATGGTCCAAAGAAACACTGATACACTATGTATTGTAAAAATAAAGGGCTTATTTATATACAAGTAGGCCCAGATCAATCTTGAGGGAAAAAAGTACCATCACAGATCATATAAACACATTATAGAAAAACACAACACTATGCTTGAAGGTACACAGATCAAAGCATATACCCTTATTTGGAACACCTAGCAGGAGTTCTAGGGAAGTCAAACCAATAATTACTTTTTAGATTATGTTCAGTAATATAAGGGTAGTAGAACCTAGCAGTTGTACAGTGACACTCAGCAAGAAATTACTTAGTAAACCAACTGGACAATATACTTTTTGTAAATAGTGGAACACTTATTCTAGGTACAGTATAAACCTATAACTTCCTTTGTGATAACCCACAGTTCAAGTAGGTGAGTAAAGCCTAAGGATGTAATATTCTATTACAGGTGATTTTGAGATCAGTAAAACACAGATTGAGATAAGCAATAACTCTGGTAACTTATTTTAGGATGACACAGTTATCTCAAGGTAAGTGAAACCTATACACTTTTTAAAGGTTCTATTAGCAACCTAAAGGCCAGTATAAACCTCAGACTATTTTTGTGTCTAATACCCAGTGTTACACTTGATGAATGACTCACAGTTATTCTAGGTAGGTATAGCCTAATGCAGACTTATTCTGGACAGGCTAACAGCAGGTCAGGGAAGCAAGACCCAATTGGGAAACATATACACCTATTCTCTGAAAGAAATAGTTAGTGAAGCCAATAGCAACACTTTTTACAGGTAAGTAAAATAACCTTACATCTACTTTGTATAAGTATGGCGAAACAGTTTCTAAGGAAAGAAAGATGTTACATATACTTTCATAATGGCAGAAAATTAGTAAGGTAAGTAAAATAACCTTATATATACATTTCAGAACAGCTGAACATTTCTAAGGTAAGTAATCACTTTTGTAACTGTTCACTCTCAAGTTACAATTACCAACCAACTTATTTTGCAAGTAAGTAACTTTTAAACACTTATTCTCTTTTCTAGGCAAAAGGCATAATCCTTAGAAGTATTTCTCTTATTCTTGGAGCATGAATGTACTCAGTGGCAGAAGGGGGTCACTAGGGTCTAGTGTCCAACAGGCAGGTCAAGATAGGTTCTTAAGTAGCAAAAGTCAGAGTGCCTAAGGAAGACTGTTACAACAAGTAAGTTCTTTACTTTTAGTTGAGGGTCCAGCGGCTTTGCAGAAGACACGCTTAGATGATTTCACGGGCCTGGGTGCACTGGACGAGGGGACTACCAATCACAGAAAACACCCCAAAACTACACTGAATCACAAATGACTTAAGGTAAGGAAATACCCAAGCCAGCCCAGTACCTCGGTACAAAAGAAGATTGTGCTGCAGGAGGACTTCAAGATCTGTAGCCAAAAACCTGGTTGTTAAATTCCTTCATCAAGAAAACAGAAAGCAGGACATCGGAGGGACTTTTGCAGCCAGGATCATGGGGATGGCTCTAGGCATGTTTTTCCTCGTGGCTGGATGCAGCTCTGTGGATTTGGCACCTTTTTTTGGGAGCACAGGAGAAGACAGAATATCGCTGGTCGGATTCTTGTCATTTGTCAGGTCCAGCACTCTGGTGAGGGGACTTTTCAGACTGGAATCGTGCCTCTGGAGATCCAGCAGGATGCCCAAGAAGTTTCAGCGAGATTCAGAATTCAGAAAACTGCACCACACAATGGCTAGAGGTCCCAGAGTATTGGGTTATTGCAGCCCTACAAGGTTGCAGCATTGCGTGGAGTGGCTCAAAATGCAGGTCTTCTAGAGTCTAGTGGGTCTCACCAGGCTCTGTGTTGGGGCTCGTCGTTTTCAGAGTCCCCAGGTCGATTGGAAGGAAGGGCTACAGCAGGCTCTAGTTACACAGCAGGCTCTGTGGTCGCTGGAAATCGTTTCAGCCGCAAACTCTTCCTCTTACTCTTCGTTTATGGTTTCAGTGGTCGACTACCTCTTCAGCTTCCAGGATCGGACTTTTGTGCAGGAACCCAGCCAACCAAACAGCCTTGCAGCATTCAAACTTGGGGGTTTGGCAATCCTTTCGGGATAGCCAGCCTTCCAGTTTAAACTGGAATCTCACAGTCAGGCTGGAAGACAAAGGGCTGCAGAGATTTGCACTCCTCCCACGCTTCCTGCCTTCACAGACACTCGGAAGCCTGGGCGTGGAATAGACAGGATTCACGCCGAAGATAAAATCACACAAAGGGATTTCCTACCCTGGAAGTCAGGAAAGAGGCCATGTTGGTAAAATGAGCACCCATGGATGCCTTTACCGGGGCTGTGAAAATAGCCTGTGGTAAATGTGCACCGAATTAACAAAAAGGTTCACTGCCACAAGCCAAGTAAATGTAAGTTTGTCCTTGTAACATAAATGTTACATTTAAAACGAGAAAGGGAATACTCAGTGGGCCTCATCACAAGTTTGCCGGTCTGGTAACAACGGTGCCGGTAATCTACCGGCACTGTTGTTACCGGACGGCAAACTACAAGTTATGCTTGTGGGTGCCTTTCAACCAGCCAGGTCTGTCCTGGCGGGTGGACCTGCACCCGCGAGCAGACCTCGACGGATGCACCGGCACATTCATGAATGGTGCCGGTGCATCCGGCCTCCCCCCATTCCCATTGAGCCCTATAGGGCTCAAATGGGAATGGGGAGTAATTATTACCGGCACCCGGCAAAGGGGAATTACCGGGTCCAATGGGGCCGGAATACCCCGGTAGATCCCCATTGCCGGGTGCCGGTAATTTCATAACTGCCGGTATTTACCAGCATGGCTACCGCCTCAGTCATAATGAGGCCCAGTATCTCCACAGCACTACACATAAGGTGGGGGGTGGTGGTCTCAACTAATAAAATGTAAAAGGGATCCAAAGATCTTTTCTACCCTTGGGAACTGTAGTTCTCACAAGGTTAGCCAGAGAAAGTTAAAGGGGAGGCCCTAGGGCAACCCAGCAACAATAGGCACTTATTGCCAAAAAGTTGTCAAAGAGGATAAAAACAGTAAAACATTCTGTGAGTGTGGAAAAGGGTTTTCACTCACAGAGGTATAAAGAAAAAATAATCCACTAGTAAAAGCAAAAAGTTCTGGGGTTGACACAAGTCAGGAAGATTTATCATTACTATGAAAATCTTACCTAACACATGGCTGTGCTGTGGGAATATGAGAAGGGAGATGATAATCACCATAACGGATGAATGCAGAGAAACGTGGAGGGCTCAGAGTGCGATAAATTATACTTTCCGCAGGTTCTACGAATCATTATATGGCACAGAGACAGCAGTTAATGATAGAGATATACAAGAGGCTCTGTCCCAGAGTAATTTACCTCTTCTTTGGAAGGAAGCGGGCGATATACAAGAGGCTCTGTCCCAGATTAAGTTGTCTCGCCTTTGGAAGGAAGCGGGCGGAAATGTTAGACGCTCTAATCACAGAGGATGAGCTGAAAGCTGTCATACTGACACTCCCGTTGGGCAAAACATCGGGGCGATGGAATTCTACAAAGAATTGGCGTCCAAACTAGCGCCGAGACCTTTGGAGACGTTTGAAGAAAAGTATGAGCTAGATATGCTAATGCAGCGCATGAGGTTCTGTCATTGTGCTGATCCTTAAACCAAATAAATCCCTGCTAGAGTGTGGCTCATACAGACCCATCTCAATGGTAAACCAGGACCGTAAATTCCTGACTACACTGCTCACGAAAAGGTTATGGCATGTAATATTCGCCCTGATACTTCCTGGACCAGACAAGGTATGTTCCTGGCAGGAACACATCCTGGAATTTGCGCATACTACACCACGTCATAGACAGGACCAGTGCAAATGTAGAACGGTATGTAGTGGCCTTGCTTGATGCATTAAAAGCATTTGACTGTTCGCTGGGATTGGCTATACGCATCTATAAGGCACTTCGGCACTGGAACACGATTCCTTAAATGGGTAAAACTAACTTACACAAAGCCAGTTGCAAAGGGCCAGCGCATATAAGACAGATGCAACTTAAGAAAGGGCACCAAACAGGGATGCTCTCTATCGCCAATGCTGTTCATTCTTGCTCTGGAGCTCATTGTGGAGTATCTGAGGATGGAATTTCTAGATGCTGGCGTACCCGTGGATAGGAACACAAACCTTATATCATTATACACAGACAACATGCTGCTCTATGTGCAACACCGGGAAGCAAATTGAGGTACTCGACAACTTCACGAAGCTCTCAGGCATTACAGTTAGCCAAAACAAATCATGTCTATGTCCATTAGCAGGGTGGGCAGGCATGGATATGGCTAGACTGCCACTTATAGAGCTGCAGCGAGAGCTGCAGGCATAGAACCTGGAAGGTACAAGACGCAGTGGATTCCTACTCTGGGATCACACCACTAGCCGCAATATATGGGACACACACAATGATCTTCACACAGTCACGACGCACTGGGAAATTAATGGTGTGAAACACTGGGAGACTTGTTCACGAATGGGGTTTTGATGGAATTCCCTGAGTTGGTAACAGAATATAATATATACAAAGGCCAATTTTTGGCATATATGCGTATGATTAAAACAATTGAGGCGAGATGACCCAGATTCTGGGAAAGAATGGAGGAAGACACTAGAAGTGAAGTATGGTGTGTCGGAAGGTGACGTGCTGCATCCAGACTTTATAAGTCGATACTGAGTAAATTGAGTATTACAGACCTCAAAGTGCTAGCAAAATGGGAAAACGATTTGGGCAGTGTATTCACAAATGCGGAGTGGGCAAGAGGATTATTGTACCCAAAAAGAAAAGTGTCTAGGAATGCTAGATTCAACTCCCACAGCCTAATGTAATACACGGGACATATATGACGACATACCGGATATCTCAGTTCCAGAGTGAGGTTAAACACGGTTGCCCCAGAAGTGATGATGATGTGGCAGATATGTTCAACATTTTCTGGTCTTGCACAGTGATTAGTGGGTTTTGGTCAGGGGTTGCGGATAGAGTGGTTAAGGGGGGGATATTCACGCATGGTCCCCGGAGGCTTGTCAACTGGGACTTTTTCTGCGCAGGCGCTCGTCCGCGCACCTCACCAGAATGAAAGACCTTATCTGTATTCTGGCTAAGTGTAGGATAGCCATGGCGTGGAAATCAGTGACAGGCCCAAGGATCGAAGCATGGTGGGGTGACCTGGAAAGAGGGGCTATGGCTGAATCGATTGTCTGGCACAGAGCTGTTTACAGGAGGAGGAAATAAATGAGCAATGATGTAGCGCCTGGAATGCACTAACACAGGAAATATTCGCCTCCCTGGATATAATGCCCCTGGAGGAGGATAACTAGGGAAGAGGCGAGATGGTTGGGTGAGGGTATAATGTTTTACCATCGCAGGGTACGTAGATGCGCTTAGAGGATAGGAAGATGATAGGGAGCAGCGCATGCAAGCGAAGTTAGTAGAGTAGGTTTTGTTTTATTTGAAAGTTATGACCTTTGCTAAATGTCGAATTCCGAGAATGTAAAGATGATGTTGCTGCAACGTGGCCTTTTTGTTGCACCAAAAGAAAACAAACAGATTAAAAAAATAAAAAAAACACATCAGAAATGTTGGAGATAAACTCCAGATCAGTACTATGGTATGCAAACACCACATAAACAAGCAGTGGCAAAGTCAACCATGTTTGATTTTGTGTATGTAAGGCATAAGCATTTTCCGGGCACCGCCATAATGGTATTACCTGGCCATAAGATGGTAACAGCTGGCAAATGGTGTTAATACCTCGGCATATTCTGACAATGCCAAGAAAAAGGCCTTTCTAATGTCTAGACAAGAGCTACAAATGTTGGCATTGCCTGTACCAGTTCTTAACAGGAATTCAGTGCAAGGAGCAGATGAAAGTACACACATAGGGGTTCATTTTATAACCCTCCTACATTTCACAAAAGGGGGTAATGTCGGTTTGCACTAACTGTGCATTTTTGGACATTTCCATAATGTAGTGGAACCTCAGTTTCCTCCGGCCCGGGGCACCATACAGGGGTGCCCACTCTCACTCCTACTATTCGCACTACTGATGGGAGTCCCTGGCTTGTGCCATTCGCAAAAACTACCATGATAGGCAGTTGACCCCATATTCATAGATAGTCTTAACCTTCTTATATGCGGAATCTCCTTTATATGCGAGACCCCAAAGTCAACCTAGGTCCCATCACCGAGGAGGTGAATAACGTTGGTCAAATACAGTGCTTAAAGATGAATTGGTCCAAATCGGAGATATTTTCCCCAACAGACTCCACAAGGGAGGAAGGAGGAGGGAGGGGACAGGGCATTCAGATGATACCCAGTGACTGTGTGTTACCTGGGTGTGAATATATCGCCGCTTGCACCTGCAATGTACAACAATACTTATGCACCTCTGGTTCAGGTGACCCAACAAAGAGTTGAGCGCTGGATTTGACTCCAGGTTTCCTTTGTGGGAAGAACTGTGCTTATTAAAATGGTCCTGCTGCCTAAATTCCTGTACCTATTCAACAATATTCTCATGCAACTTCCCATGGCTTTTTTCAAAGAAATCCGATCATGGGTGCAATCCCTGATTTGGGCTGGAAGGAAGGCCAGAGCCAGGGGGGAAATCGTAGAGCTACTGATCCAACAGGGTGGACTGGGTGGACCCGACTTTAGGACGTACTTTCTAGTTGCCCAGACACATCATGATGTTCATTGGAACGCGAAAGCCACGCAATACCAGCATGCTCGCTTAGAACGAATCATCCAGAATGCTTACAATCCACACTCCTTTGTACACCTCAGGTCACACGCCAGACCCTTGACCGGGTGATGGTGACAGTATCAGCCTTTAGCCAATTGCACAAAATGCATCAATGTCCACCCCTATATAGTCCTCATATATATCTCGTCAGGATACAGAGACTCCCATGCAAGTACAAGCGCCCGATAACACTTGAACTGAGTAAGCTAGATATTGTCACTCTCGATGACTTACTCCAATCCGGGGGTTTTCTGGATGGTGGGGGTACGACCCTAAACAAAACGCTTTTATTCTATCATTTTAGAGGCAAAACCTCAAGCTGATTTCCTGCGCTCCCTGCAACGCCACCACTCCATGAGTTGCTGGTCTGTTGATCCCAGGCCTCGAATGGTCACAAAATCGTCTCCACTTCATATAAAATAGAAATGCAATGGCGTAAGAACTGATCATCGGCCAGCCGAAGGCTTTGGGAGGCTGCATTAGACAGAACCATCAACCAGTGATATGTGTGTTAGGAGGTGTATGAGCAGATGTTGGGCATATCCCTAAACAGCTGGCACATGCTACTACAATTCAACTACTTCAATCACACATATACCCCCCAAGATTTAAGGTGAATGACACTCATTTTGTGCACCTGGTTTGGGCTTGCTAACAGGTGGCATCTTTCTGGAAAAAAAAGGTTTTACAAGAAGTATCTAAGATGGTTGAAACTGATATTCACTGAGATTGGCTATTATGCCTTCAAGGCTACTCCCGATTATTGGCTAAACCCAACCACTGATTTGTCAATTTAGTGTGTCTCAAAGGAACATCTCTAAATTGTGGATGCACCCTGCTGCTCCCACCCTATCAGCCTGCATGTCCTATTGGATGGGCTTCAATGATAATAAAGAATTCTCCTTTTACTAGTCAGAAAAGTCAGACAGATTTTAAAGTTATCCTTAGCTTTTCTGCCAGCATGAAAATGCATTTGTGACGAAATAACTGATAGAGAATAGGGATCCACCTACACTATAGTTTCCCCCCTACTGTCTGCCTAAGATTTAAAAATACCTCCAGTAAATATCCCTCTCATGTCACTTCCCCATTGTAGTTATAGAACCTCACCCACTAGAAGTACCTTGCACCCACACTACCCCATGAGGGTATTTCCTTCACCAGGGGTGTCATTTCCTTCTGGGAAGGTGTCAGGCCTTCCCAACAGAGAACAAAGGGACTTCCAGGGCTCAGCCCAACTTCTGTTGTGGGTGAAACCCATAGCCCCACGAAGGAATACTGAAAGGGCTCTGGCAGCTTCAGGAGTCACAGGAAACAAGTTGGCCTTTGGCATTTATAAATGTAGTTACAGATAGGTTACTATATCACACAATATGTAGTTGTATATTTACATTTAACCAGAATTCTGCCACCGCCCCATGCACAGTTACATATATTTTAAATCATGGGTGCCCACTATTAAAGGTAGCCCATGGCTGTTGAAATAATTAAGATTCCGTGCCCGTGAACAAGGACGTGATCAGGCTCCATTTGGCACCATGAGGAGAAGCAGTCTTCTTCTTCTTCTTAATTATTGGATGCGTGGGCGGACCCACGCAGGCGCTTCCCCAGAAGCAGTCTTTGCTGACTGCTGATTGGACATTGGACCTTGCACTCGAAATGTTGTCCCGCCTCCCTTCCTAGGAAGCATATCAATTTTGTGCTCGTGCATTGCGCACGCGCTTTGAGGAAGTGAGATTGTGAAAGTGAGGTTGTGCTGTCTCGCTGTCTAGCCGCTTAGTGGATATAGTGGTGGTGGTTCACTATTTACTACAATTTCTGGGTTAAAATTAATATTCCCGCATGTCCACGAACAAATACACATTGAAAACAGGCATGCCACCCGCTGTGCTGTCGCGAATCAAACTGCCGAAATCTGTTGTTAATAAATGTAATGCCCTCGCAAATAAAACAAATCATGGAAACTTGCCCAAACGACAACATCGGCAACCCCAGAAAGGTACGTTGCGTTCAGCCTCCATAGCGTCCGACATCAGGACCTTTTGTAAAGAACACCGTTTTATTAATGTTCAAAACAATAACGGTGTTCTGTTGCGTGTTAATGGGATCACGGGCAACGAAGTGGGGTCAGGAGAAAGCAAATTAAGTAACTTCTGACTGTGGGGGGCCCGTGTCTGAAAGCATACCAAATTCAAATTTGCCTGGCCCTTTGAAAGGGCCCAATGTCTTAACTGCCCCCACGGATACGACCATGCTAATAGCTTGTACAGATGGAGTTTGTTAACTAGGGGGGTCCTCGTGTATTGGTGATCAAATCAGGAGTAATATGCTGTGCACCTCGAGTGAAGTAGCAGTGTTGCCAGACGTTGCGAATTTAACTGGGTGCTCGCTCCCTGGCCCCGAAATCATGTATCCCTTGCCTTGTACAGTGATTGCGCAACACAGATTGCGGCAAGCCTACGAACACCTAAAAATGGCTGTGGAAGTGGATGATGATGCGCTGGACTTTATGAACATCTCCAATAAATCAAATGGTAGCACCCATGACATACTTTATATATGTTCCAACACGGGTGATTTAATTCAATTAGAAGAAAACCATGGCAAAGCGAATGACCCAAAATGTAATCTTGATGTAGCTATTCCTGTCTCATCGAACATCCCAGCCTTGAGTGTTCCTACAGACACCCCCTTGCGCCTCTGAAAGAAATCACATTAATTTTGTAGATGAATAGGTATCTTTCATAGAACCGACTCCTCAGCGGTCTCGCTTTGAAGAGGCAGCTCGGGACTCAGAATTTTTTATACACACCGCCCAGAATACATAATTTTCATTTCCTGAGGCCCTGGCCTTGAATAATACCTTGGCTGCAATGAATAACGCTTTATTAGCGATGGCTAAACTATATGAAAACCTAGATAGCAAGCTCACCAAACAAACAGACAGATAAAATTGAACAGTTGTTGGCGTCGGCCAGCGGCCCACCAAGGCCAGATAATACTCTTGTCATCGAACTTGGCCCGGGTCAAGCCCCGCCATACAACTCAAGTTGGTCAGGAAGCCCTAGGCAGAGCCAATCATATCGACCAAGACATAATGCATTAACCGACCGCATCCAAAGGGGTCACAGATGCGCATGATTTAAACAACACGCAGCATAGAGGCGAGAACCCTCCCAGCATGTTTAAAAATACCCTATCAGGGGGGGGCGCTGTTGCGCACATCAAACATGGCCGCCTAGTGTGAGAGCTCCGGCTCAGACACAATCCTTATAAGATATAAATCCTTTCAGTTTCGTCCCAGACCCTAACAGAAGCAAGCATCCTGGGGCAAGAAACGTAAAGCGTATTCTGGTGGAAGAGCGGTGGAAAACCGGGTCTGCGCTGCCGAGATATTGCGTCCGGCAGTTTCGGCGGCAGAGAGAGACCCGTGTGGCCGCCTGGAGGCTCCGCGAGCACCCGGACTGCCAGCTGCGGTGGGGGAGGGGCACCGCGCGGCTAACACCATCCTGAGACACGAAGAGAGCTGAGTAGCCGCCCACCCCCGAGACGACCGTGGAGATACCTGCATTCGCTCCCCACGACCCGTGAAAGGAGACAGCAGGAGGGAGGAATGAGAGGGTGCAACTCAGTGGACGCGGACTGCTCCCGACTGAAGAGACCGCATTGCGTACACGGCACGGCCTCAGGCCTCGGCTGCTGGTGACGCTGCCCGCGGCTCCTCGCGGCGCTGCCTGCGGACGCCTGGGAGAACGAACTTTACCCGGAGGTACCCCCCCCACATACACACGCCAAGTAAGTGGTTTTGGGCAGGGACAGAGGCCCTATTACCTATGCCCGTGAGGCGGGCTTTTACAATACGCAGCCACGGCGGGGGGAGGGCCTCATATCGTGCCCCACAGCACCTGTCCTGGTCAGCCAGCAGCAGCCCCACGAATACGGGGAATTAAACACCGTTCCTTGGGAGTGGAGACATCTCGGGGTCCCGTCGGGCCACCTCCATGTGAAGGAAGGGGAGGATAAACACATGCCCCCAAGTGCAGTATAACTGCCAACGGCCTCAACCCTAGAAAGTGCAGACACAGTGGGGCAACATCGCAGACCGCCCTCATTGCTCCAGGTGCACTGCTCAGCGCCCCATTGAGGCTCTAACGAATACAATCCGGAGTGGTGACCTGTGGTTCCCACAAGTACAGACCTGCTGGATCTACTCCTGTATAGAAGCGAATTACCTGGTGTTAAGGGCAGGCATACAAATCTCCCCATCCTGAACTGTACAGAGGTACATTGGGCGATAACACGTGGGAGAACACAGTCCACCCCCAACGGACAACCACAACTTATGGGCCGCAACGAGAGGAAGGGGACAGGAGGGAAAAAGATCGGCCCGATGGATACCTTCACCAGTTCGCAGCCACAAGGGGCAACTGGGGGGGAACCATCAGCATCTGATGGGCAGGAGAACGACCCGATAGATCGCCTGGCAACACTGGTGCAGAATGGATTCATGGCGGTGAACGTTAAACTAGATGATATAGTGGCGACGATAGGGTCCCTAAAAGCTTGTGTGGAAAAGGAGAGCGCACGTATTACGGAGACAGAAAACAGGATAAGTGTGAACGAGGACACGATACTACAACACAGTCGAGATATAGCCCACCTCCAAACAGAACTACATAAGACTCAAACCAAGTGCGAGGACCTCGAATCGAGATCCCGGAGGAACAACATCCCGATTGTCGGGGTGTCGGAAAAGTTCGGAAAGGGCCCCATGGAGAGACAAGTTGAGGCCTTGCTGAAAGACTTCCTAGGCGCTGACTCCTTGTCGGATCACTTTCTGATCGAAAGGGCCCATCGTACCCTAGCACCACTCCCGAAACCAGGCGCACCCTCTCGAACCATAATTGCGCGCCTCCTAAACTACCGAGACAGGGACACTATACTCCGGCTGTCGAGAGAAAAAGGTACCCTACGTCATGAAGAGAACACAATCCACATATATCCGGATTTCTCGACCAACGTGCAAATGCAAAGGAGATCATACGATGGAGTGAAAAAACAGCTACAAATGCGAAATGTGCCCTATGCCCTCATCTTCCCGGCAAAAATGAGAATACAACATGGGGGACGTGCCCATTTCTTTGAGAATCCGACAGATGCCATGTCATATGTAGAGTCTTCCATTCCATTACCCACCGGAGATCGAGTGGCAAACCAAAATGCAAATTCATAACCGAGAGGTGAGCGGTGAGACCAGACCAGGCTAGGACTCGATCGCCTACCATATGGTGAGAAATTATTGACATTGGAAGACATGTAATGGTGGCGAACTGAACTAAAATGTTGTTTTTCTGGGCTGTGAGCCTCAGCCTAGAGCGAGCCAGATGGCTGCAATTAGTGACCCTCAGGAAAGTTCCACATGTTTAAGGGACTGTTTATTGCGGGGCAGCATTGTCATGTTGGGGTTGATGAGGGTGGGGGTTTAAAATGTCATATGACTGAACGCGAAGGGAGGGAGGGGGGAAAAGTTGGGGATTGGGACTCAGTTGGAGAAGTCTCACAAGTTGAAAAATGTGGTGACATTGCAACACATGGAAATCTCCTGAATAACAGCAAGGCCAAATATGTAAACTGGGAATACAGATATGGCTAATTCTGTCAAGGCAGCCCGAGGGCTCCGATTGAAACTGTTTACTTGGAATGTCCGGGGTCTGAACAACCGAATCAAATTGAGGAAAGTGGGAGCCTATATTACTCAGCACCAACCCCAAATTGTCATGTTACAGGAAACTCATGCGCTCCAGAAGGTCAACGCCGAGTTCTTGAAAGGGTGGGGTTCTCACAGATATTGCACGGAATACTCCTCACAGGCAAGAGGGGTACTAACCCTGATACACCCATCCGTTGGGTTCCAGTTTGAGAAGAGTAAAATAGACCCAATGGGTCGCTATGTTATAATTTGGGGCAAAATCAAGGGTGAAGCAATGATTTTCATTAATACATATGGTCCAAATATAGATGACCCTGAATTCTACATAAATGTACTACATGAGATTGGTGCGTGTGGGGGCGAGCAAATAGTGTGGGGAGGAGATTTTAATACTATTTTAGATATAGAACTAGATCGTTCAACCTCCACACATAGGAACCCCTCGAGAGCAGCCAACACTCTGCAACAAATCATTTTACAGCTACAGCTGGTAGACGCCTGGAGAACACTCCACCCCTAAAACGACAGTATTCCTTTTACTCCTCAGTACATGACACTGAATCCCGCATTTACTATTGGCTGGTGTCGGCGTCTCTCGTTCACCAAATTAATGGAAGTGAAATATTTCCCCGCACCCTGTCCGATCATTCGCTCATAGAGTTAGACATGACGTTGAAAAGTCTTAAACCCCTGGCCAGGAGATGGAGAATGCCTTCCGACATTTTTAAGGATCCTGGGGTGGTAGAGGAACTACATACTGAAGTTGAATTCTTTTTTGAGACTAATAAGGGTTCGGTGGATAGCCCCTCGATGTTATGGGAAACATTCAAAGTGTGGGTGAGTGGTATCCTGATCTCCAAGTCCATGGGGCTATTGAAAGCGGTTAGGAAATAACTGGAGGAGGTTGAGAAGCGGCTGGGGGAACTAGAGCAACAATATACATCCTTGCATGAGGATAACACCCTTGCAGAAATGAATAGCAACCTACAAGAATTCAATAAACTAGCAAATAGGGAGTTGCTATACATGGCCACTCCGGTCAGAGCATGCCAGTATGGCGAAGGAAACAAGGCGGGGCGCACACTAGCTAACCTGTTGAAAGCTGACAGGGGCCGCACCCTGATTTCCAGCATAATAGGGAGCGACGGCATAGTACGAACAAATGAGGAGAATATCAATGGGGAATTTGCCCTTTTCTATAAAGAGCTCTACGCTAATCATGACTTAAAAAGCCCCAGGGATATCCAACTTTATTTAGATAGTATAACGCTTCCAAAATTGAGTGATGAGAATAAACTACAGCTAGACCAACCCCTTACGATCGAGGAAATTAAGGAAGCAATTAAATCATTTGCCAACGGAAAAGCTCCTGGTTCAGACGGTCTGGGAAACGAATTGTACAAGGAGCTAAGCGAAGACCTTGCCCCGATATTGCTGTCCATGTGGGAGGAGGCCACAGAGAAAGGGACACTGCCACCATCCATGAGAGAGGTGATAATCACAGTGCTCCCTAAACCCAGACGTCCCCCCAATGAGATGGCCTCATATAGGCCTCTATCTCTTATAAATTGTGATGCTAAGATATTCGCGAAGATCCTGGCCAATAGACTCCTGCCACACATGCCGGTACTAGTGCACCCTGATCAACGCGGGTTCATTCCCACTAGATCTACAGCGCTTAATCTGCGTAGGCTGTTTGGCGTAATGGCCCAAATCAAACCGGAGGCCCAGACGGTGGCTGTGTCCCTAGATGCCGAAAAGGCGTTCGACTCTGTGTCATGGGCATACCTGTTCATAGTGCTTGGTAAATTCGGGCTGGGTCCCAGTTTTTTTAACTATGTCAAGGTACTGTACACTAACCCTGGGGCTAGGGTGTTGACTAACCATACTATGTCTGATTGGTTTGAGTTGAAGAGGGGCACTAGACAGGGCTGCCCATTCTCCCCCATACTGTTTGCTCTCACTATGGAACCAGCGGCGGCGGCAATTAGAGAACATCAGGAACAGAGAGGTATATGGATGGCGGGCCTTACTCAATCGATATCTCTGTATGCCAATGACACCCTATTATACATTAGAGAGCCCGACACACACCTGGGTCCAGTAATGGAGGAAATGCACAAATTCGCATTATACTCAGGATACAAGACTAATCGATCTAAGTCTGAAATCTTCCCCCTGACCCCTGCTACCAATTGCCCAAACGACACACTTGGTCTAAAGTGGTCCCCGGACAAGATCAGATACTTAGGGGTTATAGTTTCTGGAGACAGAACATCCCTATTCTTGAACAACCATGATTCCCTGCTGTCTACTATTACCACTAAACTCTGGTTCTGGGCCAAACTCCCCATATCACTAATAGGCCGGGTAGCCATATTAAAAATGGTCATCCTCCCTAAACTGCTGTATATATTTACCAACATCCCGATCTGGCCTGGCAGGAGATTTTTTGACACTCTTAGGTCCCTGGTGGTAGAATTTATCTGGAGCGGGGGGGCACCTAGGATAAAGTGGGAAAAAATGGTGGAGCCATACAATAAAGGTTGCATAGTGGCTCCCGATTTTGAATGATATTATCTGGTTGCTCAAGCCCAATTTGTTAAGCACTGGTATGACGAACACGACACCTCACCCCACATCTGTCTTGAAAAACATGCAGCGCGCCCGACCGACATAAGGTCAGTCATCTTTAAAACTAAACACAGGGACGACTGCCCATTTGACCCAGTTAGTACGACAGCTCAGGCATGGTTCAAAATTTTCCGAAGGCTTGGGGTAAAGACGCCTTATTATGCTGAGGCCCCTTTTTGGAACTTCCCAGGCATAACACCCACATACGACCCAGGTATACAAAATAAATGGGACCCAGATGAAGAATTCAAAATCAAGGACATATTTCCCAACGGGAGGTTTATAACACTGGAGGACTTCAAAACAGGGATGGGGAGGGATCAGCTGATGATTCTGCAATTTCATAGAATGAGATTGGCCTTTAAGGCCCATTGGCCAACGTTCCCAGATGAGCCCCCACCACACCCATGTCTATTGACCCTTTCAACCCAGGCTGGAACAAGCATCTCGGGGCTATACATAGCCGTGCAGACTAGTGCCCCAACATTAAATGTAATGAAGACCTCCTGGGAAACAGATCTGGGTGAGGATATAACGGATAGGCAATGGGAAAGGTACTGCGAAATGACCAAGAAAGTATCCATGAATGCCGGCCTCCGGTTGATTCAGTTTAAGATGTTGAACAAGCTACACTATACCCCCCAGAAGGTGGCGAGGTTTACAAACAATGGGTCTGGTACGTGCCCAAAGTGTGGGACAGACCGGGCTGACTCGATGCATATGTATTAGAATTGTCCTCATGTGCTTGCCTTTTGGGGAGAGGTTGCGAATATCCTGGAGGAGGTGACTCAGATACCGGCAGACCTCACACCGCGAAAATACTTGTTTGGGGACATTGGTAAACAATCAGAGGTGACAAGGAGACTCTTTAATATCACATGCACAGTGGCGAAAAAGTGTATATTGCAAAAATGGAAGAGTGCACAGGCACCGAGAGTGAATCACTTCCTTAAGGAATTGATGTATGTAAATGAATGTGAAGAATATTATATATTGGCTATCCCGAATCCAAGTAAACCGAAAGACATATGGGCCCTGTTTAGAATATATCTGAGTGAAGCTAACTCAGACGATAACAGCTCGGTAGGGTCAAGTGCTTCATCAAATTAGTAAATGCTGCTTATGCTGTACTGAAACCAAACTGAAAGTTGATGTTTCTAATATTTGCAATATATGTTGTTGTTGCAATGTCATGTACCACAATCGTTAAATAAAGTTAAAAAAAAAAAATACCCTTTCAGATCAAGCGCCACAATGCCAGGGGCCTTGTTCAGAGCGTGGTGACCGTGAGCCAGATAGGGTTAACCCTTATATGGTACAAAATACGAGCGAGAAAAACATGTTTTTTTTATAACACATTTTATTGGTTTTTTAAGACATACATACCAAATGTGGACCCCGAAGGAGTCAAACCATAACAAACAACATCATAACAATAGGTTGTTGGAATTACTTAACACGTACATCTCCATTGATATGTTCGCTCACAATAGCAGCGTCGCTTTACTTTACTGTCCATTATATCTTACATATATTCGGCAACCAGACGGATCATTGAGCATCCTCCCACTTTTTCTAAATGTTCCCAGCTTTTTTAGGGCAACCTCTGGCCGTGTATACTCTTTGTTCCATCGCCACACAGACATTTACATCAGCCACCCATTGTTCCACCTGTGGCAACACATCTGATCCTCATAGTTTGGCTATATTTCTCTTGATCAGGGGAGTTACGGTTGAGAAGAACAGTTTTTCATATCTCGTCATCTCCCCCTCACCTTCTATCCCCAGCAGCAACAACTTGGGTTCTCTCAGTATTATCTGACCCATAACTCTCGTGAGTATGTCACAGCATTGCTGCCAGTACTGGCGGATATGCAGGCATTCCCATAATATATGAAAGGAGGTACCTTCTTCTTGGCGACATCTGAGACCGTTAGGCTCTGTACTCCTACCCCAGCGATAGAGCGATATTCTTGATAATATACTCTATGGAGTATCTTGAGCTGGATAAGTCGGAGCCTGGATGAAATGGCTACTTCGTGAGGGTACATCAGGGCCAACACCCATTCTTCTGGAAGGATTTCCCCAACATCCCTTTCCCATTTAGACTTCAGGTTGGACAGCTCTGGTGTAGCAAATGAGGTGATAACCCCCGTACATAACAGAGGTGATCCTGCCGCCCACCTTATCCACCACAATGTTCCTTTCTATCGGGGTGCAGTCTGGCATGTTCGCTAAGCTCGGGAGGTGTTTGTGTAGCGCGTCTCATCTGTGTGTAGTGGTACCTTTCACTTTCCGGAATGTCAAATTTCTTCACAAGGTCTTCAAAGGGTATCATTCCCCCGCCCTCCATCACATCTCCCACTTTCATTATTCCTTTTGCTATCCAGCACGACCATCTCGGTAGCTTGCTCACCTCTGTCAGGTTCCCGTTTCTCCACAGCGGTTGGACTGGTGTTACTTTTTTGTCCCAGCCTATGAATTTGTGTATCTCTGCCCAAATCAACGTTGATTGGGCCATCAGTTTACTAGGGGTTATCAGACTCGATTTCTGGTAGAGCCCTTTCAACGGGGGTGGGTTTCGTCTCATTTCTACCTCGGCCCTTACATGTGGGAGTGATTTGTCTCCGTGTAGCATATCATTTACCACTTCCATTTGACTTGCCCAGTAATAAGACTGTAGACGCGGGAGTCCAATACCTCCCTCCCAAATTGACCTTTTGAGCGTACCAAGCGCTATTCTCGGGTGCCCGCCTCCCCATAAGAGCTTGCGTAGTGTGGACTCAATTTTGCAGAAGATTACCACTGGGACATGCACTGGGGCATTCTGCAGGACATATAAAAAAATGGGGTAAGGACATCATTTTGTACAATGCTGCTTTTCCCAGGAGGGTCAGCGGTAGGGACATCCAGTGGTGTGTATCTTCCTTGAATCGTTCCACAATTTGCTGCAAATACCTGTCTATATATTCGTTCATGTTCTTAGTAATAAGTATTCCTAGATATTTAAAACAGGTTCTCTCAACTCGGTATGGGCAGCCCTCCGGGATCGTGTCTTCTGCTATTCTGACCGGAAAAAATACAGATTTGGCCCAGTTTACCTTTAATCCGCTAAGGGAACCATATTGTTGCAGGATGTCAGTCACTATGGGACAGGAAGTGATTGGCTCCCTGAGGTATACCAAGAGGTCATCCGCATATAGGGAGACCTTATCTTCCCACTCTGCTGGGCCTTTAAAGCCCTTCCAGCTTTGTGAGTCTCTGAACCAACAAGCAAGGGGCTCCATGGCTAATGCAAAAAGTAGCACTGACAGGGGGCAGCCCTGTCTCATTCCCTTAACGAGTTTGAATGGTTTAGATGGCCAGCAGTTGAATCTGGTTTCCGCCTCAGGGGAATTGTATAGTAGTTGCGTCCACCCATTAAATTCTGTACCTAATCCCATCGTTCTAATAATCTCCCACAGTGCCTCCCAATATACCGTGTCTCGAAGTCTATTGCAAGTGGTCCTAGGGGATCATTGGAGTTCTGCGCCCTTTCCAGTGCTTCATGTAGTCTACGGATATTCATGTGTGTTGATCTGTTTGGGATAAAACCGCACTGGTCCGGGTGCACTAGGGACGTGATCACTTTTTGTAGTCTTATCGCTAGTATTTTGGCCAATAGCTTGGATTCGCTGTTTATAAGGGAGATTGGTCTGTATGAGCTAAATTGCTCCGGAGGTTTATCAGGTTTAGGGATTACTATTATGGTAGCCTTTCTAAGATCAGCAGGTAGACTTCCTTGTGTCTTTGCGTGTTTGTAAATTTTCAGGAGATATAGAGCTAGCACCTCTGGGCCTATCTTCTTCCATGTCTCAATCAGGAAGCCATTTGGACCCGGGGTTTTACCATTCTGGAGTTGTGACATTGCCTCAATTAGTTCTTCTTCTGTGATGTCCTTTTCTAAAAGGGTTATTTGTCCGCACACAGGCTCGGGAGGGTTATCTTATCCAGTATGGAGGTGTCAACAGGGCCAGGGGGGGCTCATATAGCTTAGTGTAGTAGGCTGCAAAACCCTCAGTAATATCCTTGTCCGTTACCAGCGGTTGTGTGTTCTCTGGTCTAATTATTCTTGCAGCCACTACCCAGGAGAGAACTTGTCGCCGGAGTACTGGCTTGTATGCCTCCCACAGCACCCCAGGAGTGTCCACAGACCCCACATTCAGCTCAAAATACATGTTAGTCACAGACTGTACATGCGCTATAAGGTCCAGGAAACCCAAATAGTAGCTTTTAAGATGCCATGATCTAGGAGGGAGTGGCCTTGCTGTTGCCACTTCAATCAGCAGGGAGGAGTGGTCCGATATTCCCCTCGGCAGGAGTTTGGCTGCGCTCGTCCTGTGGATACTAATCGCAGGGACAAAGAAGTAATCCAGCCTGGACAATGAGGCATGCACTCCCGAGTGGTATGAGTATTCTCTGGTATCGGGGTGTCGATCATGCCATACATCACGCAAACCCATTGCATCAACGAATGTGGCTAGTTTTGTGTGATTCACAGGATTTCTCCCTCGTAAGTGTGTCCTATCGAGTTCCACATTCATGACCTCATTAAAATCCCCCCCCCCAAGATCAGCATATCGGATGTGTCATTAGCAATTAGTGGGCTAATGTCCTTTACCAATGCCGACAACAGCGCAGGGGGCGCATAGATCGCCAGCAGGCCTATTGTTTGGTTTCATAGTGTTCCCACCGCATACGTGAATCTCCCCCCTGTGTCCTGTGTCACAGTAGAGAGAGTGAGAGGTATTAATTTATGCAGCAGTATAAGCACACCCCGTGAGCCCATAGAGAAGCCAGCGTGCAATGCCGTGCGATAGTTGGTGCCTTTAAAAAGATTGCAGGTTGTACCCGCTAGGAGGGTTTCTGTGAGGAATGCTATATTTGGGCGGTGTTCATTTAAGTATTGTATAACTAATCGCCTTTTGAGACTGCTCCCTAGCCCGTTGACATTCCAGGTGAGGACCTTCAAAGTACGCTCTTTCGCATTGGTCATTTACTGCTCATGTGTAGTGGGTCTAGGGCCGTGTTCTGCCATTTCTGATCTGTAAAGTTATGATTGTGTGCTTACGATATGCTGCAAGCTTAGAGGGATCTCTGTGGGGAGGTACTCGGGTATCTGCATGAAGTGTATCGTTCAGCATTCCATTTTGACCTTCACTTAACATTTTAAATCAAACAATCAACCAGCCATTCCCCTTCCCCCACACCCCTCCCCATAGTCTGCCCCAATCCGAAGTACCTGTCGCCCGAACATCAGCCTGGAGATAACTAAAAACTACTCCCTGCCGTAACCAAAATCATTACAACTCCCACCACCAGTCTTAGTGGGTTGGGGGGGTGGGAAAGTTCTTCCGTCCCGACCTACCGCTCAATTTGTGTTCATCCCTGCTGCTATTTATTACATTTGAGCCTTCGTATGGGAGCCCTACGGCGTATCTATAGCACCGGAGTTGCGGTATTGCCATGTATCGCCATCTGATGTTTCAGTCGTCCTCTATCTGTGGTGGTGTGTCTCTTTCTCATCCCAGTGGGCCTCTGGCAGGAGGGTCCTGCGCCGGCCGGGCTCTTTGGTTCCCATTTCTGTTGTTGCGGCTTGCACTCCAGTCACCCTCAATATGTCGTTCCGCCCATTTCCAGGCTTCTTTCGGGTCCGTAAAGTGGACTGACGTGCCTTTGTGTGACATTTTCAATTGCGCCGGGAACACAAGGCCATATTTAACGTTCAGGGCGTGTAGCTGCTTCTTGAGACTGTCTTGCCATCTGCACCTCCCTGGTATAGTCTGGGAAAAATGCTATTCTAGATCCGTTGTAGGTTATCGTGCCTTTAGTACGTGCCATCTGGAGCAGCGCATCACGGTCTCTATAGTTTAAGAATTTTGCTATCACCGTGTGCGGGTGGGGCACCCGGTACCACTCGACCAGTTGGCACGCGATGTGCTCTTTCAATCGAGAAAAATGTAGAAAACACTTTTGGATCAAAAATGTCCGCTAGCCACTGTTCGAGGAACAGCTCTGTACTTGGTCCTTCTGCTTTTTCCGGCAAACCCAGTTTCCGGATATTGTTCCGTCTCGATCTGCCTTCTCCTTCATCCACTCTACCTTCCATTACCTTCCGGCGTGTTGTTACTCTATTGAGCTGCTGTTCCAGGTTTCTCAGTCTGTCTTCTGCTCCCGAAATTTGTTGTTCTGCCTCCCCTGTGCAGGACGTCAGTTTTTGGAGGTTGTGTCGCAGCAGTGAGACGTCCATGCTGATACCGTCCATCTTCTGCTCTACGGACGCCCGCGATTCTGCTATCGCCGCCATAACATCTCTTAGAGATATTGCTTCCCCCACCTCCGCCATGTCTACTGGGTGATGTTGTTCAGGTATCGTGGCTGCACTGGGTGTGGTGAACTGGTCTATTTTGGTCTGGGTGCCTGATTTTTTCCCTCTGTCTTTGTCCATGCTAATATCACGTGGCGCTGGGTTGAACTTTGCCGTTCGCACCGTCTTTAGGCGCGCCGGGAGGAAGTCAGATTGTCCGCTGTCACTCTGCTGTGGCATGTGGACTGCGATTCCTGTTTATATTTCTAGCCATTGCACTTCTGTGGTGTAGATGCTGCCACTCAGAGCCAGGGGTCTGTTCTTTTGTAGGGCCAGATTGGTTATCCAGCCTGTGTCGCTCTTCAGCCTATAGTCCAGGCACAGTGGGATCAGTGGTTGGGTATGATTTGGTCCTGTCTTGTCACCGGGCTCTGGAGTTGACGTATTGGTCCACAGTTCCTATGTTTAGGGAACTGATTCTCGCGCCAGGCCCCGTTATGCAGCTTTATCCTTGGGCCCTAGTTGCGTTTTACTATGCTAGTTAATTGCCTGTACTTTCCAGTAGTGTGGGCCAGTGCGAGGCTTTGGATGGATGTGGCTACTTCCCACAGATCCGAGCTGTATCCAGTTATAGAGGTGGAACAGTTAACATGCAGCGGTCAAAGGGCTTCAGTAGGTGGGGCTGACTCAGGCTCCTATCAATTATTGCCTCTGTTTGTGCCTGTGTTTTTGCTCGGCACCTTGTCGGCAGCACCCGCTCCCAGTCCAGTTCACGCACTCACGTGTTTGGTGCTCTTGGCGCAGCGCAGGCTGTATCTTTGATTCCTCCCCCACATACTTGCCTTCCAGCGTGGGGGATTTTGTCATCCTTCAGGCTTTCTTGGCAGCCTGCCAGGTCCGTATGCGTGTGTTCTTTCCCACGGAACTGTCCACACTGTTCGCCCCGCACCGTAACGGAGGGGCAGTATTCACCCTTCCTGCACTCTGTTTTGTGCCACCTCACCCCGGGCCCCGTGCCGGATCGGCGGGCCCTCAGCAGTGAGAGTTGGGGGATGCGCTCCTCTTTCCCCAGCCCTTCCCATTGACAGGGCTCACTGCCAGTCTCCATGTTCCTCTGTCTGTGGAGCAGCAGCACTTCTGTCCGTGTTGCTCTGCAGCCTCCCGTTGTGTGCTGTGGCCCAACCAAGGACACGTGGCCAAGCCGCGCCTGGGGTCGGGACCGTGGGGAAGGTCTCTGCGTGGTTCGTGGCTGGGACCGCCTCTCCTTCCCTCCCATGTATCAGTCGGCTGGCGAGTGTCACAGCAACAAAAGATTTACCCTGTTGGGGCTCTCTCTGGCTTTTTCCTGCGCTGGTCGTCACCCTTCCAGCACCATGATACGGAGCGCGTCCGGGCTTGTATTACTCGTCTCCCTCTCTTCCATGGTGCAGGATGTTCTCCAGTCCAGTCCGCTCGCCCGGCTCACTCATTTGTTCCTCTGCGCCTCTTTGCTTATATGGGTTCAGCAGGGGTCGCCTTCATTTTGCAGATCCTCCGGTTCCCTTTCTTGTATAGGCTCTCCCTCCGCCGCTGGGCTTAATGCTATTACGCGCTACTGCCGTCATTTCGCTTTCGCCCCTTCCCACACACCCCGGGAAGGTTCCTCACCGTCGTGTGCTCCCAGCTGGGCGATATTCAGGACCACAATCCGTTAAGGCATGCCGAAGCTGATTATCTCTCGGTAGGATCTTTTTTCAAAACACTTGCAGCGGATGACAGGCTATTTCTTCAGGATTTCTGCGGCGGTCGTGGGAGCTCCGAAGGCTCACGTCCCCATCTCTCTGCTGCTGGCCACGCCCCCGAGAAAAACATGTTTAATGTATTTAAAAAATCAGGACCCACTAACCTCAACGATGATAGGAAAACGGTGGAAACAGCATCCCAGATTGGGCCACCAGCGAAACATCAATTGAAACGAACAAAAATAAAAAACAAGAGAATAAGAAGGATAGTCAGCTTGTTAATAAATACAAACAAGCATTCTGCACAGGGCACCCTAGGAGCAGCTGCCGAGCCAAATAAAACCAAACATCTAATGTATAAACCCTTGGATGATTTAGTGGCTCTTGCACATGATACAGCTACAGTGAAAGACGCACCTATAGTAATCGAGACAAATGCTGTAAATGTCCCAGTCCAAGAGCAGGTTCTAAGAACAGGAGGACTTGATAGTGTGACTCTACCGCTGGTTTCAATTACACCATCAAGTGTAGCACAAAACCCTTCACCTTTACTCCAAGACATACAACAAGAAATGAAATCATCCATTGAAGCCTATCTCACCCAAATCCAACTTAAGCGTCCCAGGCCTGACCTAAATCGTACAGCACTGGTCTTAGTTGGAGACCCCAACAAACAACTGTCTAATGCTAGATCAGAAGATCAAATCCCACTGATTGCAAACAGGGTGTCACTCCTGCCCTCTCAAAATCAATCACAGGAGGAACTGAACTCAAGGCCCCCAATAACCAGTCACCAACCACTGCAAGCGGTTGTATCAGTGTCCCCTGAGCAGACTAGTCATAAAGCGATTGCTCTACATCCATTCAAGATCTACGAGATGAAATCAGATCCTCAATTGAAGCTTATATGTGTCAGAACCAGGGCCGGAAAGCAACAGAAGATGCCCAATGGATGACCAAGAGTACATTCCCAATTTTGGGTTCTCTCCTGAGGGGTCCTACAGATAGGAAACAGGATGATGGGGTTAATCAGGATACCCAAACCCATAGTTTTAATCGGATGGGAAATATTGAAGAAAGCTGTGCCGTTGTAAAGAACCCAGGGCCACAGCCGCCTATCTACAGAGCAGGGTGCAAACAGAAGGGTGCCCATCGGCTACTCATAAAATTCAGGGAGCACCCGTATGGAATATATGATCTCAACAGGATGAGCATACTTAATATCTGCAGAAATACCTGTGCAGAGTTGACAAAAATATCGACAGTGGACATTGATTTGGAAGAATCACCAAACCAAAATAATCTCTCTGAAGCACAAATGCATATCAAATCAGCGCTAGTAGCAGATGCTTTCTGAGAGTCCAGAAGAGCACTGTTTGACATGGGTTTCACACTAATACAAGAAATGCTACAGAAGAACAACCCAGCAAGAGATATACATAAGATTCTCAATATAATTCAAACGCTAACTTGACCACTCAAGGAAAATGGCTGCAAGCATAACAACCCATAACTACCGAGGACACAAGTCTTATTTCATGGAATACTATAGGCCACAACCATTTTCTCAATGCAGCGGCCGGGGTGTGGGATGATCATGACATTATTGCCTTTCAAGAGACATGGTTGGTGTCTCCACCCATCTGGGATACCCATATGATCACGATAACCCTGGCGGTACAAAATGCCATGGGCCATCCCAAGGGACGGTTGTTGCTTGCTGTAAAAAAAAGTAAAAGGTTTTCATATCTGTGTGTGCAAGGTGCCATCTCCCAGTTTTCAAGTGATTAAACTGAGTAGAGATCTCCTGGTAATAGCAATAGTAAATGTGTACTGGTGCACAGAGACATTAAAAGCTGAAGAATTCTTTGAGCAGTTTATATCAATTCTCGATGCACTTGTATTGGATGTACATATTACCCATACCATAATGTTGGGTGACCTTAACATCCATCTGCACCCAGGTGTAGACACAGAACTTAGAGGCAGTGAAGAAATATGGTCAATACTCATGAAAGAACGAAATTTCATCATGCTTAACGGAGTGTGCCAGGAGATACACCATCACAGCACACATGCCATAGGCAGTCCCAGCTGGCGACACTGGACTATACTTATATCAATCGGTCTTTCATGAATGCCATTAAATCTAGGAAGGTGGTTCACTCAGAGCTAAGTGATCACCATAGTTTATGGCTAGTATTCTCACTTCCCATATCATCACGACAAATGCAGTCAAATTCCAATGTCACAAACCTTGTTATAAATAATCAAGGTAATTGGGTGAAATGGACAAGACCAAAACTAGAACATTTTAACTCCCGCCTACACGATTTTTTTTTCATGCCGTGTCAAAATCCAGAGAGAGACTACGTCTATGCAATGCAAATGTTTGCTCAAACTAATTAGCCGGATTCTAGCAGAACGCAGAAGCATCGCCACATTTTTGATGGCGACCTGCAGCAACGAAAGGCGCAGCTGAGAAGAGAAATTCGTAATTTAAATACGACAAATACTACCGAAAAATATATTACAATCAGACACCTAAAGGCAAGTTACAAAATTTGGTTTAACGCGAGGCGAGTTAATAACAATATACACGATGGCGAACAAATGCTAAGACAAATTGTAAGCAAATCAACAGCCGGTATTTGGTCCCTTTTGAATCAAACCACTATCGGTCCTCAAGCTGCTACCCAAGTCAACTCGATTTCAAGTAGTGAATGGCAACACTTATCACAATATTTATGTGTCACCCTTTCATAATATGAATTTAAATCTCATCAAAGGGGATGACAGACATGAATTTCCAGCCCAAGTCGAAGACATATTGCATTGCATGGGCAAACTGAGTCGTTCTCGTGCTAGGGGCCCTTATGGCCTCCACAACGGCATGTTAAAAAAACATCCAGAAGAATGGGCGTAGATTTAGTATCAGATCTTTAAAAATGTTTTCAAAACAGACACATGAAGGAAATCGATAATTTTACCCATATTCAAAAAGGGTGATCGGACAGATCCTAAATCCTTTAGACCCATAGCCTTACTAGACTCTCCGGGCAACATGTTCACTAGATTGTTGTTGATTTAATTAAATAAATGGTTGGATGATAAAAACATTCGAGACCCCTTTCAAACAGGGTTTCTCCCAGGACTGGGGACAGCAATAAACATAATAACGCTTACCAGCATTATAAAACGTGAGCGCCATCAGAAACAAGCAATATATATTGCGTATATAGATTTCAAGATGGCGTTCAACGCCGTTCCTTGAGAACTATTATATAAGAAACTTGCAGCTCACCAGTGTCCCTGGGCAATCCTAAAATGGGTGATTGAACTACACTCAAACACCACAATCCAGATGAGGTTAAATAATGATGGCTTGTTAACAGATGCGATAAAAACAGAACGAGGCCTGAAGCAAGGCTGTTTATTAGCTTCAGCATTGTTTAATTTTTTTTTTATTTCGGATTTGAGTGTAGCCTTTGAGGGGCTGATTACAGACTCACTGAAGTTAATGGGGGTCCAGGTGAAATGGTTACTATACGCTGATGGTATGGTGTTAATTTCTCAAACGCCAAAGGGCCTGCAAACCTTATTGCAGGCATTAGACCAATATGCACAAGGAAACTGCATAACAATTACCTCTAAAACAAAAGTCATGCAGTTTGGGACATCCAACCAGAGAAAGGCTGCTCTCTCATGGCCCCTTCAGAAATTGAAATTATCATCGGTTTCATCATATACCTACCTAGGAATCTGCATCTCCAACCAATGTGGTTACACTAGTTATCATCACCAAATCAAACAGAAGTTAGGAACAGCTGTGTCTCAAGCCAGGATCATTAAGACCACATTTTGCAGATTTTCTATACTCCCACTTATAACCTACTACAAACAAAAAGTAACCCCAGTCCTAACATATGGCTCTGAAGCGAAACAATGCCAGATGTATAATTTCTGGGCCCAGAAAGAAGGGGCTTTTTGGAAGCAGGTACTGAGGTTGCCCATGTCAGAGTCAATGAGTTAGGATTACTCTCTCTGTATGCTATGGCAAAATGGAAGCTTTGTTCACTTTACCGTAAAGGTCTTATGAGTGAAGCAGCCCCAGGCCTGTTGAAGGTCATCTCTGGTTATCTAAAAGTTTCTTCTGATCCATTTTCCAAGAGTTGGCATCTACAAGCGCAGAAAATCCTTGAGGGGGCAGATATATCTTCAGAATTGTTAGTGGAGAACCACAACAAAGCAAAATTGAAACTATGAGAACAAGATTGGATTAAGACAAGAGTTGCATGCTTTCGCTATTAAAAGTTCCCGGAAAATCCGTTCGATCTGAAATGTTATAACATCCCAGAAAGCTATTTGGTAAAATTCCCAAATTCACGCCTCCAAGATGATTTTTGCGCTTTAGACTTAACTTGTGGGCTACCAGGGAAGTCCTAAGTAGAAGGAGATTGCTTGAACCAAAGGACGCCCAATGTTGATTTTGTAACACCACAGTTGAATCACACAAACATTTATGTACGGAATGTACTACGATAAGCGCACAAAGAATTTTGCATCTTAAACACTTGTTTGTAGATCAGTGTATTATGACAAGGGAGAACTTATGGGTCTTATTATTTCATACCACAAAGAAAGCCGTTAGATATGCAATACTTAATCTGTTATATCATCAAGGCCTAAAAGAAAAAGATAATAGTTTCATGCCAGGAATCGTCAATTCCAGTAGAGGATTAGAATCTCATAGTGACTTGTAAAATCTGTTAACAAATCGACCTTGAGATAATTCCCTGGCTCGCCACATGTATTATTTGAATATCAAATGTGTTTCATATTGTAATCTTATAAAATCGGGAGTATTATTTTGTTCAAAAGGAAGAAGGTGGAAGGAAAATTAATTAATCCTGTTACTTAATTAAATTGGTTTTATTGTTATGGGTTTAAATAGTGGAAATTATGTTTCTTTAACAGAGATGAGTTTGTTGTTTTCCTTTCTTTTGTATTTGTTGAAAGGTCATGACTTATCATGACCAAACCAACTGGTGATAATAAAAAATAAATATATAATAATTAAGATTCCAGCAGACTCTTCAAGGGATGTACAGTTAACTTTTGAAGCTGCAACGGTGCCAAATCAAATTGCACCTGTTGATAACTTTGTGGACACGTCAAGAGTACACGTGTGCTATGCTTCTTTTGCATGCAGCTTTGTAAAGTGAAGCCTGGTTAGCATGGCTCACGTTCTGGTAGAGGAAACCACCATCATTTTGTACAGAAAAAATATTGGCGATTGCACGTCCACACAGTTGGCATTCTGTTATAACGTGCTGGTGGAAAACCAGGATGATCTTTGAAGGCAGAGTGTTCCTCCACTCTGCCCTCAAATTGCACCAAAACCTCCCAGATCGTTAAAGTAATGTGTAAAGAGCATACACATTGCTCTTACACTATATTTTGACGATCTGTAGATTTGAAAATTGCTCCTACACTGCTTAATTGCTTTTAAATGAATGAAGAGGCTGAAGACACATTTGGTTAAAACATTTATGTTACAACATAAGCTGGTTTATAATTGTAAGTAAGCCATCACCTATCAGGACACTGCTCGTTAAGCACAGCACTGGTACAAAGAGGTCCCGCGGAGGGCAGGGGGGACAGTTGAGCGGGAAGGACGGGTAGTGCGTGGGAATGGCCATGGGGGTAAAATGCACCCAGGCTGTGTGTCCTGTCTCACATCCCATCACCCCCCTCTATTTATTTCCCAAGACAATACTTTCAGCTTATAGGCTGAGCTTATAGCAGCACCTAACAGACAAAACTAAAAAGTAGAATACCTGTCATCATACAACACTCTGAGTAACAAGGGATCAGATGAGGCATTGTTATAATGCTTGTGAACATGCAACACTTTGGCAAAACTCACAATCACTCAAGTCATAACAAAACAAATGGAATGTCTGACAGTCTCCCTGCCATCACATCGTACAGAAATCTTGCTAGAGCATTTGCCTGAACCATTTCCGTGCTGTTATTTTATGGCTCTGAAACATGTATTGTACAAGTTATCGATAACATTATCAGCATTTCATTTGGCAAAAACGCTCTGCTGCTGTGTGAAGGCACACATTTTTGGATATGAATTGCTGTTTGCTCCTATCAGACAATAGATGATAAAAGTGAATTCTGTTCATTTAACTTGGTTTCTGATTTCCATTTGTGACTGTATATAGTAACTATGTATGTATGTATATATGTATGTATGTGCATGTGCTTTTCTATCTTAGCCCTCATGGGGGAGCCAAACAATTCATGGATAGGGCTGAGAGACAGCCACGCCAGGGGGTTTGGCTTGGTGTTTTGATACAAAAACGGGCAGAGCCAACCAAAGAATGGGCGTGTACCTCTTGGAACCCAAGGCCCCCTAACTGGTGTCCTGCCTCTCCAATACAATCCACTAGCTGATTGCCCAGCTTCCTCAAAACACAAATCCCCATCCTGCTATTCGGCCTCCCCCAAAACGTAAACCCTCTAACCAGTGGTGGAAATGGGAAAAATGTGGTGGGGGATCCCACAACACAAGGGACGGGATGGAGGAGGAGTTTTGTGGTGCCTGAGGGGGCTTGGTCTAGAGGGGAGGGGCTCGTAGTGGACATCCAGCAATGCTGGAATACTTAATGCTGCCGGCTTTGGCACTGGTGTGTAATGCACAATGCTCGCTACATGTACAACTGAAAGGAATCAGTTGTACATATAGCAAGCATTGTGCATTACACACCAGTGCCAAAGCCGCGGTAAAAGGCAATGCTGCCGTTGCGGGTGCTTTTTTAAAAAGAAAAATTATTTTAAGTATCCCAGCACGGTTCATGGACCTGGGCAGCTGGCTCTGGCCGGATCCCTAGATCCGGCTCCATACCAGGTGTCGGATCTCGGATCTGCCGAGAGCTGGCCCAATGACCACCACTGCCCCTACCTAGCATCCAGCCTCAAAAGCCCTACAACACAAACCCCATACACAGGACCGTAAGGATTTGAAAGGCCCAGTGGACCCCTATTTTGCCTATGTATTGACACCATTGCCAGTCACAACACAGAAAAGGATGTCACAAGCACTGATCTCATCATCGATACATGAGGGCTTCATGGGAAGTTACAATGCGTGAATAGGTACTACTATTATTATCATAACATATGGAGCAAGAATATGTTCTAGTAAACTATAAGTGAGGCTTTCTTGTAAATAGCATACACTGTACTGAATTTCTTGCGTGGACTTTCAATTGTGTCAGATAAGTCATAGTGAGATGAAATTATTTACGCAGGTCCACTCTTTAGTGTAGTCGGGATTTGAGAACGCTCTGCACTTTAGACCACATATCTTCTGAGAGCTAGTCCGTAGAAGTTTGAGTTAACACTTATCCTTTAAGAATACTCTGTTTAAACGAGATGAATTTGTGAGTGTGCAAACCATGTAATAAACCATCCTGACAAGTATATATATATATATATATATATCTGTAAATAAATATGTTTATTGTACTTTTATTTTGCCCATCTTGAAGACACAGAAAAGTACAAACACCATAATGAAAAGTAACGAGATTCCCCTATAATGTGTTGCTGATGACACAGTACTGTGTACAAAAGGTTTTTGGCAAAGCCCCAGAGGGAGGGGTGTCCTGAATTTCTTTGGGGAGTAGTGTCCAGCAGGGGCGTTGCTAGGGGGGGCTAAGGGGGCTATAGCCCCTGATATTTTGGTTGTAGCCCCGGATAGAATCTCAGGAGCTACAGCCAAAAGACTAGCTAGCCCCCAGTCCCAACAGTTCTGACATCAGCTTAGCCCCAGGTCTTTTCCAGACCTAGCAACTCCCCTGGTGTCCAGTAGCCTGCCAAACTCAGCCATCCGACCCTCTAATAACAGCTCTGGGCTGATGGAGGAATTTTTCAATGTGCCCTTGCCTTCCACCAGCTCTCCCCCTACTGGTGCTCTTCCTCTTCTCCACTTCATCGCCTGCATGTTCATCCCCAGGCATTTTAATGTGCACATTCCATCGAATGTGCTCATCGAATTTTTTTGGGGGGGTGAGAAAGGGCAGATAAGGGTTTGGGCAGGTAGGCAATAGCAAAAAGAAGTGTGGGAGGGGCGTTGGGCGGGACCCCCCCCCAAAAAGAGAAAACAATGCTGAGCATTTTCGAGGGAATGTGCACGTTAAAATGCAAGGGCATGAAATGACATGAAACCCTTCTCCACAACACAATCCCTATGCCTGGCGACCTGCCTATTCGTCGCACTTCTGCCAACACAAAAGTCCCATAAGGCGCCCTGTCACTATTAATATGAATCTACCAAAACACTGTGCTTTATAACTGTACTATCAAGACGGAAAGAAGCACAGTGAAAGAAAATGCATCATAAAATGTATATCAGCTGTTGGTAGTCCTTGTTTCACAGAGCATGCCGCTTTATGCGCCCTTCTACCATTCATACCACAGAAACATACCAAACCTCCATAGCCACCCCCACACATTACCCACATATAGCTGGGCCTGCAGGAAATTCAAATACAACTGACTGAAATCTGTGTCTGCAAGATAGTTCAGCGAGCAACCCTAGTGCTTTACCTGCAGGACAGCACACGGGTTATGTTCTGGGGCTGGCTGGTGTATCTTTTTTTGTTTATAAGGTTTTTTCTAGCAGCAGGCAGACCTCTCTATGGTACGGACCGGGGTGGGGGTGAGGGGGAGCTGGAGCAAGCTGACTGGCCCAGGGCGGCCCGAGCTTGCTCGACCAGGCTCGCTCAGCTCTACACACACCTAGGCTGTAAAATAGGTATGATACCCATAAACAATAGGATCACACATGGCTTTTCACCTATTTGAGCATGCAGGGTTTTTTTTCTAATTTTTGGAAGGCAAAGTAGGGGCACGGAATAAGATTACTGCATCTTCCTCCCGATCCGCTCCCCGTGCTAAAAACGGACTACCACACTACATCCATTCTGGTGTAAATTCACTGGATTCCATAGAAGTCCATGGGAAAGGCCTGGCTCCTGCTATTGCGTCCATTACACACCCCTTCCCTTAAGCCTGTCAGGTAAACCCAGGTGTGTCTGGATCCATGAGTCACTTGAGAGCATCTGTCATTGAAATGATTTCAAAACGCACAGCGGGAACGGCAGTGCGGGTAAGTGAAAACGGTGGTGGTCCTTTCCATGCAGTTAGTACTTTGGTGAAAATCAACCCCATAAGGTTTAGCAGTTAACAGATACGAAAATGTTTCAATAAATCCAAGTACCCATTTTAACATAAATGAACAGCAAAGGGCTTCAAAGTTTCAGTTGAAAAACTCAAACCAACGGTTGCACTTCTTTGCTTTACTAACTAACATAACTAATGATACACTTTTCAAAATAATGTATAAGCGCAGAGATTGGTGGGAAATTCCAGTTACCTACTCGTCTACACCTCTCAAATGCTTAATCTACACGTGGATAAGGGAAAACCTGCACTCTCAAATTTGGACAAAACCAAATGCTCTTGAAGTTAATGAAGTAAATTGTATTTAAAAACAGATTCCTGTTTTTTCAATGTAAATGAAACTTCTTGAAAAAATATTCCTGTTATAGAGATTCATAAATAACATGAATCGTGTAATACCACAGTTATTTATACATTTGTATTATTCGTCACATCTCTGCCAACACAAAAGCCCCATACTGCGCCCTGCCACTATTAATATGAATCTACAAAAACACTATTTATACTATTTATTCTTATATCAATCAATTTACAAAGAAAAGATCAATCAGTCATATCTTTCAATACAACATATAGAGAACAATTGAGTATATTTAGTCTTTTCAAAGATTGTGGATCCATGTGTTTGCAGTTTACCAGGGTAAGTTTCAAGTACTAACCATTACTTTCCCATCGCGTTTTGGCCAATTCATAAACCCTTCATCAGGAGCTGCTTCTCTACTTATAAGTAACAACAAATAGACAATTAGAAATAATATGACCAGGAAAGGTCTAGGAAAATCACATAATGTAATTTAGTAATAACAATTGTCGATAACTTTCCAGATTTCAAACAGATCTCTACTACCGTGGCCATATACTAGCTCACCTAAAGTACATGCATGATATTCTTCATATCCAAATATTTTTTTTAATGTAGTTCTACTTATCCAAGTGCATATGGTTAAAATAACCTTTCACGTTATAAAATACACAATAAAATCACAAAATATTCCGTTTGCAAACAGTGTATACAACCAATAAATCAATGCACCATAGTTCAAATAAAAATAAAAGTACAAAGTTAATTATTCATGCCAACTTTAAGCGTGATCTTAGATGGATGCAAAGGGAGAGAGGGGGACACCAAGAGAGAAAATGTGCAGGCATTTGGCTTTACGTCAATCTTGGTTTCACTAGCTGCCATAAATGGAATGCTGCAGCGGTAACCACAGTCGAAGCCGCACCATACATCATATTCCAGGACTGATCCAATTGGAAGTCACAGAAATGTGCCTATGCCTTGCCATATAATTCCCCCAGTGATGGACACTGGGTAAGAATGTGCCGGGATGTTTCCACATGGATTTTACATAGCCTGCTCAAACGCTCCTCCCTCGGAATACCCCTCCATGCACCATTATTTACAATAACAGGGAGAACCTCGAGCCTTAGACATACGACGAACGTGTAGATGCTTACGTGGTTGTTCTATAAAATCACCTTGATGGAAATAAGAAGCATATTTACGGCTTGCGGCCAAATAGTGTAAGGATTGTATTTGATCATACTCTCTGGATTTCTCCACATATCCAGAGAGATAAAAATCCTCAATAGAGCTGGGGCATACTCTCAGACCAATGTCATCAAAATGTTTTAATACAGCACACTCCACGACTTTGAACCAGATGCTACGTGAGCACCTGCGTGCGTGATCATTCGTCTGGACCATAAGGAGAGGGTCACCAGGGCCTGCATATCTAATATTTGTCCAGAACCGGCCCACCGAAACCTTCCATAAAGAGAGCAGAGATTGGAGGCCCAGTTCCAATCTAATGGCCTAAACTGGCACTGTCCGGGTAGGCCCAAGAGGGAACGGAGTAGCTTGCCTCTATTTTGATCAACAATGTCACTGCTTTTTCAGGATATATTTCCAGGGCGTATAAAATTGCTGGGATTATGGAGACCTTGTAGGCCCGAATCTTGACATCAATCTATAGCCCCCATCAGTATCAATGATTTTTCTAAAAGTCAGCCATTTCTTCCAAGCCTTATTAGGTAACCTTTCAGCTAGATGTGTAAAAGACTATTGTATTGCAGATGGTTATGCCCACATACTTGTAATCATCGACCTGTACCAACTTTTGATTTCCCCAATCCTCTATACGAAAACTGTATATCCAAGTGCTCTTTTCCCAACTGTCATAATCTTGGTTTCATTGATGTTAATCTGTAAAATGTTCACCTCGGCATATTGGGTAGGCACGTCCAGTAATCGTTGGCGGCCAATAGGGGTGTGGTCTATGATTACAGTATCGTCCCCATATACTAAAGAATAGATGGGCCTCATTATGAGAATGCTGGTCCGGTAACAATGGTGGCGGTAAGCTTCCGGCACCGTTGTTAACGGACCGGCATAGTCTGAGTTCTGCGAACGGGTGCTTTTCCGCCCACTAGGTCTGACCTGACGGGCAGAAAGGCACCGGCTCGCAGACCTTGACAGATGCACCGGCACTGTTGCACACAGTGCCAGTGCATCCGTCCTACCCATTCCCATTGAGTCCTATGGGACTCAACTGGGAATGGGGAGTAATTTTTCCCGGCGCCTGGCTATGGGGAATTACCGGGACCGCCGGGGCTGTAATGCCCCTGTAATTCCCCATTGTCAGGCGCTGGAAAAAAAACAACCCTGGCGGCAGTTGTACTGTTTTTACCGACATGGCTAACCCCAGGGTCGTAATGAGGCCCGATGTCCTCATTACCAAAGCGGGGAGGGGACCTTACACCTTTTGCAATGCGGCTTCAAAGTCAGAAACATAGTGGTTATATAACATGGGGGCAAGAACACACCCCTGCTTTAGGCCCCTATTAGTGGGGATGGAGTCAGATACGTCTCCCTTTTGGGACAAACAAACTCTAACGTGTGTATCAGTGTGTAGTAATTTAATAAAGTAGAGAATGGAAGAATCGATGCCCCACCTGCTTAACCTTTCCCACAGCCTAGAGCAAACAACGCTATCAAAAGCAGAGGAATAGTCAATAAATATATGTATAGGGCGGACTCTTGGGAAGCCAGAGTATCTGAGATAGGGTCTTTAGCACCCAGATAGGATGCAGCGTGCTACAATGTTTCTGAAGTCAGTCTGTGTCTTGTTCAACAAATTATTTTTGTCGCCTAAAATGTTAAAAGGTCCAGAAGCAGGGCCAAGAACATCTTATAACTACTATCTGACATTGCAAGCAGTCTATAATTTTCCGGCAGCTGCCGAGGACTCTTTTTGTGGACAGGAATCAAAACTGACTGATGCCAAGACCTTTGCAATCTACCAGTCTCGCAGATATGGAGGAAAAGCAAATAGAGCAGGTTGACCCATAAGGTTGGATCCCTCTTAAGCGTAACATTTGATAAACCGTCAGGACCTAGTTCTCTAGATGACTTTACTCTCATTATCATCTTGACAAAGTCAGCCTCTTTTATTTGGTGCCAAACTGTGGACCCGATCATAGATGTATACTTGATCTCCACAAGAGGCTCTTCTTGGTTCGAGAATATCATGTTCAGATGATTTGCCCATGCTATTTCAGACACACACACTATTTCTGTCGCTAGCAACCCTGCACTAAATGTGCGTATCATGTACCAAAACCTTCTGGAATCACTTGTAATAATGAGTTGGTTTACATATTTCCATCCTGCACAATCTTTACTGGAATTATATCCACGCAGCTAAGACCTATACTCGGTTTTCAGTTTAGAACAATCCACCTTCTTGGTGAGTAAATTCATGTCAGTATTTCTCTTAATCCCCCGTAAGGCCGCATTGAGCTCCTTTTTTTTCTTTGCAACCTCCACATCATAGAGGAGCCCCTCTTTATTAAGAGGGGCACATCTGTGAGTATAACTGCGTGACTGTGGGCCACATAAGTTCACCATATTTTCAAACATCCACTCAGACTCAAACAGCAGGCCCCTCACCCCCCGATTTCCCCAAAGAGGCAAGAGCAGTCTTAAAATAGTCAGTATTCACTGCTGACCAGCGTAATCTATTACCTTGAATATTTACAGTAGGGTTGTGGTAAGTATTTCCTTGGCGGTGGGAATTGTTGTCTGAAATTCCAATTCAAGTCTGGGATGATCACTAGAACTGGCGGGTGATAACGAGAGCAAAAGAAGATATTTTTTAACTGCCCAATTTACAAAGATGAAATCTATACAGCTGTTATAAATCCCGTTGGACCAAGTATTCAACGGACCATCTTGCTCAATCATAACAGGTTGCAGATCAAATTCTGCCAACGCTTCACTCCATATTTGCCTCTATTGTCAAGGTGGGCCCTGGCGGTTCCTCTAAAGGAGGGTGGTATGACCCTACAGTCTGCATTAAAATCACCCGTTACAATAATGCCACCCTTAAGATGTAACAAAGACCATGATCTAAGGGAGTCAGCCAATATGTCACACAAACTAGGAGTACAATTGACACCAGAGGGATCATATAGAGTAAAAAACATAATTGGGCCTTTACCAAAAGGGGTGCAAACCATTTCAGCACCCAGAATATTTCTATGTGTCTTAATGCTCGACATTTCCTTCAAGTTACAGGTTGCACGAGTCCCAATACAAAGTATTAGGGCAACCTGTTGTACGTATGGAGTATAGCGAAAAAAGTAATACGTAGCCATTAAGGTCGAACAGTGCAGTCAGCTGCATTTCTTCGAGAAGAAATTGGTGAACGCTCTTCAACTTCTATAATGTTGTGGCATTATACAAGAAAGAACGGTAACCACGAGTATTCTATGAAATCAGACGGAAGGAATTCTCAACACAGTTATGTTTATAACATTGTGTAGGTCAATGCAACTTCATCCAAGAGCCTGCTACATGCTCTGCCTCCAGCCTCAGGCCATATTCCTTGTTAGTACTAACCCCAGTATGATTTATCGGCTTCCTCTGGCCCATTTCAGCACACTTCTCAATAGAGCTCAAAAGCTGAAAAACAGCGAATTCAAAGCCAAAAGCAGAGAAGTACTCTGCGTGATTACAAGTGCATTCCAACACTGTCGGTGAGACAAAGGTGGCCACAATCAATTTGTCGGTTTCGCCATTTGGGGAGTTCCAAGCTCAAAATATCTCTGGAGGTAATGTTACAAAGTTCTGGGATAATATGTAACAATACCAGCAGCCATGAGCAAATAAGGAAGGGGCTTGCAGCCTTAGGGTTGGTCTCTATGATCTTAATATATTTCGCATCTGCAAAACATGACAGATCCAAATTGAGCATGTGCTGACCCCGACGGGGGTTTTGTATGGAATCCACGTACGAGAGCCAACATTCATGAGAGAAGTCAACACTGGAGCCATTTTCCTTGCCCTGAAATTGGGGAGTGTTTCAACCCTGCACGCAGTTGAATTTCACTATGACCCCTTTCTGGTATGAACATTGTCAAGTCTCCACTAGCATTTAGCTGGTCCCCACCTCCCCATCCAGCAACTGTTGCACTCTTTCTCATAGTTGGTTTGGCAGGATTAGTACATGCCACGTCAGTGCTCATGGAATTATTTGGCACAATGGAAACTCTCCTGTGATCAACCACTTCTACAGGATCTCTAGTTTTGTCTTGATTTGCCCTAGGGGCAATCGAGTTAGACACAATTCAGGGCTCCAACCAGTTATCTAATGGCCCACGCAAAAGAACTTGTCTGACGCTGCCATCACACAAATTATTAGTCAGGGTATAATAGGACCCTGCAGGTGGTGGTTTTTTAACGTTCTTGAATGTGGGTGGGCTTCCTCGAGGTGGTTTTCCTGTTTCTTGTCATGCGGCTAGCGGGTCTAGCCACACTGGGTCACTCTTCTTTCCCCCCTCGTTTCAGATCGTAGTGAAAGTGGGCTGTTGAGGATGGATAACTCAGTGCACAATGCTTTAACCACGTGTTCCTCTGTAAATGCAACTATGCTGACTCTGTCCTGAACATCCACTGCCGTCTCAGTGTACACAGGAGTCAGCTTGAAAACACAATGGTCCGCAGGTTGAGCTCCCTGGTATATAGCGTCTCTGGTATTGTCAGGCTCGTAATGCGGAGGACGAGGGGCTATTTACTGCCACATTCGAGGCCATAGATTTGTGTTCCATCATCTCAGCCCTTTGACAATTTACCAGCACAACATCTACAACTTTGACAAATATGTACTTGAAGTCCTTTTGTTCCATAGCCATATTCGTACAAAGGTGAAACAAGGCTTCCAATTTGGAATCGATCAAATTCAACTTTAGCAGCAATTTTTGTAATGTTTTTGCCGAGTTAGAGGCAGTGATGCTACTGTACGGCGAAACCTCCTCCTCAATTTCACTCTTGCTCAGAGATGTTTCTGATAACGAAACATACGAGGTCCAGTGATGTCAATAAATTGGTATCAGTGACGTTTCCACCACTAGTATTCGCCGGGCCCAATGAGTTTAATTTCAAATTCAGACAATGGTTCAAGAGCGAGCCATTGTTGTCAATGTCAAACGAGTTCGCCAAGGAGGTGGCATTGGCAATAGGGATCTTATCAGCAGTGTACCCGATTTCCTCCACAGCAGAGGGAATGGAAATTCCTGCCCCCCACCACCCGGCCAGATACACACCACTGAGGTAACCTAGAATAGAGGGCTGCCGCCCACTCCCACACAGAGCTTGATCATTTTTCCCCCTTTTTTTTTTACAGGGCTGGCCTTTCTTAGCTTAGAGACTATTCGCAGGGCTCTGACCTAATTTCCCCATAGGGATTATTCCACTGCAGATTTGAGGGGTGTTGTGCACAAGGCAGGACTGAAAGGCCGGGTTTAGAGTCATTTTGCAGTGGATTACAAAGAGTTCCAGGGAGGGGAAGGTTTCAATAAAGCGTACCTGGGTGGTGGAAGTTGGTCCAACGGAAGCTTATACGATCTTGAGTCACAATCCCCTCCTGTCCTGCTAACATCTAATCTGCAAATATGCAAATCTACACTCAACCAGCACTCAGCGTAAGCATGCCCGTGCTCAATCCTTTCATACAGTTCCTGGGTTAGAGGGTGGGACTTCCACAGCCTCAGTCAATCAGAGCAGAGTAAGGCAAAAAAAACAACTGCAGGTTCGTTGTATGCCAAAGCCTTCAGGAGGATAGTGGTTCTGCGGATCTGCACTCAACCAGCACTCGCTGAATGCGTGCGATATATAAAATATAATATAGAGCATCTCAGTAATAGCCTGTAGATGTTAATTCAAAACGTCCTTTATTTACAAAAACTATTCCATAAAGTAAGTTATATCTGCATGTATAGTATCGCCTCTAAATTGATGACACATCCAAATCAGAACGAAGGATGTAGAATTTAATGTTCTAATATGCAGACTTGATGACGAAGCCTAAAAAAGCATGATGTATGTTCCATGTAAAAATTGGTGTCAAATATGTGTAAACCAAGTGTAATTGAAAGGTTAAACAAATGTTGTCTCCGATCAATTATGTATACCTAGATTAATTGATTTATAATTAGAAAAAATCAATAATTACCCGCTAATTGAATTGTAGAGTCTCATTAATTCTATGTGGACCTCCAAAAGATTGTATCACAAAGTATCTTACATATATGGAGGGCACACTGCAAGTGTCGTAGTAAATAGTCATGGTCCCAAAATGGTAACTGCCATGTCTATACAGGTAATCTTGTTTCCAGTGTTTCCCTGGTAAAACTGAAATAATAGGTTTAGCTAACAGTGACCGGTCCTGATTTAAACATACTTCTCTTTACATGGGAGACACTAATACATAAATACAATCTATTCATTGCTCGTTTATATATAAATATTAAGACTATTATCAGAGTTTAACATAACATTTTCAGCACCTCACATATTGAGACTCAGGCAACAGGGACAACATACATGCTGCTGTGTTCGTTTTTAGTGCATCAAATGCACACTAGCACATCACTGATATTGTATCCACCCTTTTCTTCTGCAATAAGTCAGTACAGATTGGCAACTCAAACATCTGAAAGAGAGTGTCACTAGCAATCACATTCCATTCCCCTTACCTACTTTTCACAGGAAACAAGTTTGGGTTCGCTTCTGAAGCTGGTGTCGGGGTATGAGTGCTTCCAGTGGACGAGTATTAGGCCCCCCAGTATGATGTCTCCTTCTTGTAGGAAGGCATTGACCGACTGTCTTTTCAGGTTGCATCCCACTTCTGGAGACAGATCACACAAGGCAGGCATCACCAGTAAAGCAAGAGCAATCCTGAGCAGCATTTCGATGGAAAAGGAGTCGGCAAGGCCAGACGTCCAATGTTTTCACTCCCAAACAGAACATCAGGCCTTATTTCTGAATCCACATGCTACCTTCCCAAAGAGCACCAGGAGTCCTGGTCATATTAATTCACATGAACCAATATATACCCTCCCGCCCCCAGAGAGATGTGCTCAAGATATCTGGGCAGGAACAAATCTAACCGTCAATTTCAATAAGTTTAACAGCTTACCACCTCCCTGTCTGAAGGTTGAATTATCATTTATAATTAATGTGTTTTCTGTAATGACTAGCTGTTAAAATTATAGTGATTCTTTTGCTCAGCCTCTGATCCTGCGTGTGAGCAGATGCATGCTAAATTTAGCTTACAGGTCCGAAGAGAGGTATTCCAGTGGGGATGCACCTCAGTAGAGCCTTCAAAGACGAGGAGCAATTTATCAACCATGAACGTACTCTAGCATGCACACATGCTCCGAAACGTGTTCTACTATTATAACATGGGATATGTGCCCCCAATTAGACCATGTATGCTCACATGTGAACTGTGCTTACTAATATGCCTGAAGTGGATGCATAATAAACTACGTGACTAGTTATGAGTTTGACAGATTTCTTTTGCAGAACCATTCCAGGTAATGCATTCCAGCTCCACCAGTGGCATTACTGCAAACCTGTCCTGTCCAGAGTTTACCACTGATGTTAGTATGCTTATCAGCTTTATTTTGAATTCTTACATTTTACAACTAAATACTGTTCTAACTTGATTGCCTACGAGTTAGTTGATGTAATATAACATAACATCACACCTGTGAGCAGGATTGCCATGTGGGCAAAGAGCATGTTTGAATAGATAAATAATAGAACACGTGGGGGTTTTAGTTTAACAGCGTGTGTAAACTTTATGTCTCATGACGCTATGCTACACAATACTACACGCCATCCGTCTAAATGCACTCAGCAAGCCCCCACCCTTCACTCACATTTAGAGCAAAAAGTGCTTCAAATGAAAAAGCTCCTTCTGGGGTTGATGAGTTCTGCTTAGCTGGGCCCGGGTGTCTCTTTCCTGCTGGAAACATAGTGTGTTTTCCTAATATATTCTCCATTTCACGGGTCTCGTTGAACTCCTTCCACTTCACTTTCACAAAGCAGCACACTCGTTCACGCAACCCAGTAACCCGCTTCACATCCCCGGGCTTACCGGTTGCTTCAGGTGCCCTCAGCACTTCTTTGTTCCTTCTCTCCTCTGCAGTCTGCTGTGCCTGTCACATGCTTCTCCCTATTAGGCGTGGTTTCTGCTGCTTTACGTTGTGTGCCGGTGGACCTTCCGCTGTATGGTGTCCTGTTGCGCCTGGGGGTTTGGCCTCTGCATCAGCACCTTCACCTCCAGCACCTTTTCCGGTATCGGCCCGCACCACAGCAAGCTTCAGCATCTGCAGCTCTTCTCTGCTATGCCAGTTGCATTCAGCGTCACACAATGTGTCCTTGAGCTTTCACAGCTCTCCTAACTCATTCCTTCTCTCAGCTGCTAGCTGCTGTGAACGCTGTTTTAAAGTTCCCATGCTGCTTCAAGAGTTTCCAACGACTAGACCGCTCTGTGGGTTTGCCGGGCTTTGTAGTCCTGACTACTCTGTCTCTTTTCCTCATCCCAATCTTGGGTATATGTTTCTCTGTGTCACATTGTGAAGTGTTTACATTGAGTGTGGCATAGGATTGAGGGAGAATGTCACTATATACCATTTAGGCAATGGCGATAGATGGCACATCCCTAAAAGGGGCTGAAGGGCAGGTGGCGCTCTCCAGCGATGTCACTGCACCTCCACCAGGGTCACCTCCCACCAGGTGGTCCTCCCTCATATAGCCACCCTCAGGGTTAGGATCTGGTAGTGGCTGTCATCCCCTGGCCACCTGTGGAGAGACAATGCCAGGGAAAGGAGTGGAGTGATGACATCACTGGATTCACCACACCAGGGAGAACCAGACTAATAGCTATTCCTCATAGCTATCACCTACTCCGATAACATCTTACTAGTCTCAATCCTGAAGAGACTCCACACAGAAGCACTACATTCTTTCCTGGCTATTTTCAATGCATCCTTTACCCAAGGAACAATATATTTACCCTTAATACTGGACATATATTGCTGCTCCTAAAAATAACACTGGACCCTGATGACCTAAGCAACAATCACCCCATCACCACCTTCCTTTCCTAGGCAAGATCCTAGAAAGACCTGTAGGCACTCACCTTCAAGCAGGTCGAGCTTCCTCTGTAACCCAATGGCAGTCTTAACAACGAATGTCAGGTCATCAGCGAAAGCCAACCAGTTGAGCTTGAGGTGACCTAACTTAATCGGATAGATGGTGCCAGGTGACCAGAGGCTATCAATGTCAGATGTGTATGTGTTAAAGAGGGCAGGAGCCACACCATAGCCCTGCTTCAGACCTACAAAGGTAATCACTGCTCCTGACACCATACCCTCCATAGTCAACCTGACTTTAATGGAGGTGCCACTATGCATAACTGCCAGCAATTGTACCAATTTCCGCGGCACACAACAAGCCAACAGTTTGTTCCACAGAGTTTCTCTATTGATCCTGTCAAAGGCACTGCTCCTATATATGGATGCCATGTATGATTTATTAGTAGAGCCTTTTTTCACAGCTATCTGAAGGTGTGCAATGGTGGTACTGTTTAGGGCAGTGCCCATGCACGTCTGAAGCCCACCTGAAAATGAGTAATAATACGTTGATGCGTCATCCAGCTATCTAGGTCCTTCAGTAAGTTGGGGTTGTTGGTATCACCTTTTTTATGTATCGGGAGTATGATTGGCTCAAGCCACGATGCAGGGAGGCAATGAGCAGCAAAGATTAATTTAACCAACAATTCTAAAGGCCTACCCATACTTGGGGATTGATCTTGATGATAATTGGAGCTAGGCTGCCTGGTGCTCTGGATGCCTTAAAAATAGCCTATACAATGTCCTCTTCATTCCATAGGCAAACTCCAAGGACCACTGACCCAACAATCCTATGTTCCACCTGATTGACCCTGGCAGCTTTAGCGTTCTTGAATGAATAATAATCAGATCAGGATTGCTCTGAAGTGGGACATGCCATGGTCGGCTGATGCCCGTCCACCTTGTTGTTTGTAAAAGCCCAGAATTCTGTAGTTTTACTGTTTTTCAGTTTTTTTTAGAGTTTTTTCTATTTTCATTGTTGTGCATTTTAATTTTCACTGACTTGATATGATTTTTGTGGCCCTGCAGAATATGCTTCTTTTTGTATCTATAATCTTAACGAGAAGAGTGTTGATATATCAAATCTCTCTCTAAAAGAGGGTAAGAGTCCTCAACTTCAGGACCCTTGCACCCATTGCACACCACTTACTTGCTCACAGTCAATTATGCTTTATACTTTAGAATACACATAATACTGCACTGCTAGTTTGCCTTTAAACAAACAGATAATCCTTTTTGTCACATCTTGATCTGCCTTAACCATGACATTCTATGTAGCAGCTCATCCTGTGAGCTACTATATTGTCTTCCATCTACATACATATTTGTCCATCTATGGATACATTAGATTGCACTGCAAGACTGCTCCTTTATAAATATTTAACCTGTCAGTCTTCACATTTACAAATATTATCTTCCACTGTTGGGAAACTTTATGGAAGTACTCCATTATGAGACATAACATGACTTTGTGATCTATGTATAGATAGCCTTATCTGACATTGGCCGTTTCATGTATCCCATTTAGATAATCTTACTATTGTCCTCATTAAGCGAGGTTGCTCACTGCCTCAGCAAGATCTCACCCATTGGAGACATCCCCCTCTTAATTACAATTTGGACTAAAAGGTATGGCTTTGAGCCTCTTTTATATACTGTGTTGCCTAGTGTATTGCCTCAGGTTAGACCTCCCTGACCCTTTACTGCTTCTCTTGATTTTTAGTGGAATTACTGACCTTAATGAACACAGGAGAGGCCTTTCCTCCTATGCTATGGGAAGAAGTATGGTTGGACTTATGGATCTTTAATGTCACTAAATCCAGGTGAATGACTACTCCTAGACACGGGAGGATTTACACATACTGTTGTTATTAAGATATCTGATTGATAGATAATTCATTATACTGTGTTTTGGTACTTATAGATTTTGAATTGAAGAATCTGGAACTATGATGCACAAGCATTTGCTCCTAATAAAGGCTATTTAGCCGAAATGTGCAGAGCTCAGAATTTACTATTGGATAAATTAACACTGTTCTTTTCTTGTGTTTTGATTAAAACCCTTTTATAAGCCACACCCTTGATTGTGTAAATAATGTATAACTAATGTATATTGACAATATTGTTCAATATTTGACAGCGAGCAGCTTAGTGGTATGCAGGGGGCACGAGGGTCCTTAAGTTTAGGACTCTTATCTTCTTTCCTATATTAGCTGGTCTTGTGCCAGGACTGCCCCCCCCCAGCATCCATATAATAATAACTACTGATGCTATACCTTTTGAATTATCTTTACACAGGTGGGCACCACCAGAGAAGAGAACCCTATACCTTCTGCCATATATCAAATCCCTCCATAATGTTCTCTTACACCTTTTTGCCTCTGTGACCCTGGTGTCATATGTATGGACGGATTTCTTGGGCCCCAACATCTTACCCTTTTCCGTTAGATCCCTCAAACACTGCAAGACTGTAGTGTTGAATTTTGCAGCAAGGAAGAGATTAAATGTAACATTGCGAATCACATTTTCAATGGCAATCACTTTCCTCATTGCTTTTGAAAAGCCACGACAAGTTGTTGCATTCCATTAACCAAACACTGAAGCAATCCCTGACTTTGCATGTAGAAATCCCAATTAGTATCACATGCAATAGAGCTTTATGGAGCAGACAATGAAACAACATAAATATCATTTAGTTTAGCACCCCCAGCACAATCTGAATTGAAATCACCCCCTCCAACGATGGGAGTGCCCCTGTTATAACCAGTCATTATAGGTAACATACAAAGCTGCTTGCAGTGATCTTAATGGGGTTCCAATACAGAATTATGAGAAGGTTTCTATATCCATAGGTTCCACAAGCAAGCTAACAAATAGGAAACGCTTGTGGTTATCAATTTCATAATAATTGGCTTTGATGTTTAGATCAATTGCTATAGCCAGTCCACTAGAGGCATGTCCCAGCTTGCCTCTATTCGCCAGTTACTAAATGCTTTGAACCCCTCTAAATCAAAATGTTGTACTGCCATTGTCTCCTGTAACATTAGAACATGTTTGTCCGTTAGAAAGTTAGTCGACTAAGATTCCCTAGATATGTTGGTGTGTCCACAAATGTGCCAAGATGCTATGGATAGATTCACAGGGTTAAAAATGCTTTGGGCCATCTCTGGAGTTGGCAAACATTTTTATAGCTGCATCCAGCCAAGACCAGTCTTGCGCTGACTCTTTATTGGAAGGCATGGTCAGAGTTTTACTGGCTCCCTCGAAGCCTTTTCAGAACCTCCTTGCTGACGGTGTGAAGGGCAAGCAGATGACAGTGCTTTCTGATGTGGCATTGGAGGAGAAAGAAAACTCATAACCTTGACTGGGTTTTTAAACTCGTATAACTCAAAGCTCTAGGGATCTCAAAGTGGGTCGTTCATCCAAAACGAACCAGGCAAATGTTTGAGTAAAGATAGCAAACCAGGCAGTCGCTGTCCTGTTCTGGAAATGCAACATAATCAATATCCCATGTTTGAAGGGCACGAAATGCTGGGATAGCCTGAAAGATTTCCAACAGTTTGCCCCTAATCATGGCCAGGTCTTCCTTTATGAGGGTGATGTTCTCCCAGCCAATAGTTTTTGTAGTCTGGTAATTTTGCTTAGATGGTTCAGATGAATACAAATTAAAAGGCATGGCTGAGGTTGCAGGTGTGGCTAAGTCGCCCCGTAGGCCCTGCACAGGAACATTCTGCAATGGCTTTACAGATGTAGTTGGAGATTCACATGGAGAAATTGTTGTAATAAATTCTTCTACCCCGTGTCTATAAGAGCAGTTGTAAGTTGGCTGTATGTTGAGGTCAGGGGTTTTGTCCCTTGTGGGTCGTAGAAAGGGGGCGATTTTGCTCTGGTTATCCTTTTCCACAAATTGACCCATTACAGACAGACCCTTCATGGCAGTACAGACAGACCCTTCGTGGAAGTTGGGCCAGCCGAGGATGCAGCTTTGTTCTCCTGGGTCTCCTGAGAGTTTAGATCAATGACCCCCCCCCACTCTATTGGCAAAGAGTGCAAAAATGTGAGTGAAGATTTTAATTTGTTTTGATTGGTCGCGTTACGTTGGCAATTCCTTCACTTAGCTTTAGTTTTTTGCTTGGGAATTGATCCTGTGCCAACCAGCACAGATTCATTAGGACAATCGCCCGTCCCCTCATCATCTGGGCTTTCTACCACACTTGGCATATCAAAAAGGACTGGTGACGCGCTCAAGCAAGAATAGCAGTCCACCAGCGCTGATGGACTATTGGTTGTTTGACTGATGACAGTTGGTGGCTGGGCTGCTACATACACCTCTTCTGACATCGAATTTTACATGTCCAGGTCAAATGCCCAGGGACCTGATTGATTTTCCAATGGCTTACCCTTGGTCTTTTTAACATGAGCCAATAGACTATGTATTTAGTAGTCGGATGCTAAGATTTTTGTAGCATTGTCCTGCACTATATCCTTGATTTTATCATACAGTCTTAACAAGGATTCAAGTACTTGGTGCAGAGCCGAGATCGAAGCTGGCCCCAAAGAGTCCACATTTGGCAATAAATTGGAATCTCACCTCATTTGTGTGTTCATGGGAGTGAAAAAGTCAGTATTGCATGGCGCCTTTAAGGTGGATTTCCTCGTCGGTACTTGGGCGTCCCACCCAAGCAGGGTGCTTTAATTTGTGGCCCTAGGTGTAGTACCATTGAAAATGCAATCCGGCCCACTCATATCGCCCAGGTTCACCCCTTTCCCTGAAAAGGGGTAAAAATGATTCCTCCAAAACAATGGAGTTATCCCGCTCCTTGTTTACACTAATGTCCACCCTATTGGTTTATAGGTGGTGGTGTGTGTGGATCCAGTGGTTTAGTGCGAGAGAGCGTCATGGCATCGTCATGACGCCTCTCTAATAAAAGGGGCTCTGCTGGCATGCACAAGGCAGTGCAGCAGAGCCCCAGGAAGCAGCAACTCGTGTCTGTGTCTTTCATGGTTGTTTTGCCACGTGAACGTGGCCTATATTGGATATCCCAGCCTGGGTGCCCCCAAGGCCGAGGCTGCTCAGTGCTGGGTGCACCCAGCTGGTCTAGTTGATTCCAGTTATCTGGATTCCTGCAGGGTGATCCCTGCGTCTCATTGCTGCGTGACGGCAGCACTGGTACCCGTGTCGGGTGAATCCGACATCTGGTGTGGCCCGCCCCAGTGACCGGAGGCGGGCCACCACAGGTGTCACCACATGTTTAGGTGAACAAAATGTTGGGTTGATCGTTTTAAAATCATTTGGGGAGTCTAGATGATTTCATTGTCTCACTGGTGTTAACAAGGATGTCAGAAGAGAACGTGAGTCCTGTACAGACTCCGCTGATTGGCAAAAAGGCATAATTTTCACTTGTTTGGCTTGTTTCGTTTTATGGGCGCCCACTCCTTGAGCAGACAAGTCATTGCTTGGCCGCGGTACTCTCTCTGAACGTGTTTTCATCGTGTTTTCTTCCTGCACGTTCCCACTTGGATTACCTTGGACTTCCTTATCCATAAGGCGTTGCTGCTTCCTTCTTGTGGGCGGGACTATAAAGTCCAGGACCTGCGCGCACCACGCCCGCGCACCGAAGCAAGTACCTGGAAGTACCGCTTGGCCGCGGTACTCTCTTTGAACGTGTTTTCATTATGTTTTCTTCCTGCACGTTCCCTCTTGGATTACCTTGGACTTCCTTATCCATAAGGTGATAATCATCCTTATAACAGTATACTTTGTACCAAAGCTATACAAACTGGTATTTAAAGCCTTTGTTTACTTGCAGGCTTTGCTGCTTCCTTCTTGTGGGCGGGAGTATAAAGTCCAGGACCTGCGCGCGCGCACCGAAGCAAGTACCTGGAAGTACCGCTTGGCCGCTTTGCCACGCTTGTTGCGCTGTTGCCTTTGCGGTCCAAAGCGGTGCTTCTCGGTACTTGCCCGGTACCCCTATAAAAGGTGTTGATTTAGCATTTTCACGCTAAAATGAAACAAACTATTGCTTCATTAAAAGCAGGAATGCCCCAGCGGACTGCAATTCAAAGAAACACACTCAACGGGATTTCCTTTACTTCCCCGGAGCGGCCTCTGAAACGTGTCCGCTCCTCATCTACCCCGTTGGTAATCCACGCCCAGTTAAAAGGTACCCATCAGTAAAATGACATAAAGATTGCGGACATTCGCTCTTTCTGCCGAGATAACACTGCGCTTGAAAAAGTTCAAATAGAAAGTGATCATAAATTGTCAACAGCTCAACCTGTCGGTGCATCTTTAATTGACTCTAACAGAACCCCGTTCCCTGATGTGGGAAGCAATCAGAAAACTACAGACCTAGATGACATCAGTGATAAGGGAAATGTGCAACCACTCATTAATGATTCTGCCTCTGTCATTTTTGCAAAAGAAAATGTTTCTCTGACCGACAGTGCTCTTCTTCGTAGTGTGTTGACTGGTGCTGGGGACGCACCTGTTAGCAAGCCTGGTTTGTGTGTGTCTGAAGATCCAGCAGTTATTGATTTAGATCCTGATGCTTCAGGCTTTAAATCCACACTTTGCCCAAAAACCTATCCAGATCACCTGATATGTTTATAAATTCGAGTACCTCTTTGTCCGTGAAGGAATGGTCCTTCGCTGCTCCCACTCCGCGCAGAACGGAACCTTCTGCCCCCTCTATTCCTTTAGACCAATCCCTCACCTCCCTACCTACTGAAGAGTCGAAATCACAATTTCCGAATGGTCTGACGGAAATAGTCTTAGCGGCGATTAAGTTTGCAATACAATCTTTAGTCAAGCCATTCGAAACCCTTGATGTAAGACTTGTTTCTCAGGCCAAACAACTTGAAAAAATTCTAATTTGGCAACAATCATTTCCAATTTTTCCACAAGTTCAAAATGAATCCAAATCCTTTTCACAAACATCATCAACAAATAATGTTCAAGCGCTCATGACACAGGAAGTTTTAGACCATATCCAATCGAAACCAGTGTATCATGCTGTACCCTTAGTACCCACTCCAATTGTTGAACAACTGTGGGAAAATCCTAAACCCAAACCACAAACCTCGAACCCTAGCCCTGTAAAGAACCAAGCAAAAATGAAACAAAACACTAACACAAACTATTCTTTGTTTTCAGCACTGTGTGAAAAACTGAAAGATCAAACAATCAATCCAAATAATACAAAACTTGTCTGTGAACAGAAAAAGCCTGAGAACATTAAAAACACCAAAATAATGTTGTCCTCTGCCTTAACAACCATTAGACGATCTGTTCGCAGCCTTATCGGTCGCATCAGAACTGAATCAAACACCTCCTAATGACCCTAAGTCTTTAATAGTGGAAACTGACAACCTTACATTACTTCAGAATGAAATACGCCAAGCAGTTGACGCCTATATGTGTCATGATCCACAGAACGCATCCCTTTTGGACTTCCTGGTCCTTGTCACAATGGGGCTTGCACTCTTTGATACTTCCAACATGACCGTCTAACGTGGTACGCCTTGCACCAGCTTCCACGTCGGATGTAGCACATTCCACAAATAGACCACGCCCCCGCAGCCCCGCGCGTCTCAACGCTCTGGCTGGTAGTGACTAGACGTGTGCTCTGTAGTTCGCTGAACTATTCTCCTGTCCTTGGTTCCCGGACCCTCTAATTTCCCAATTCATTCCTCACTCTACCTTGTTTCCCGGATTTCGTGTACCGCCTTCGTGTACACTTCCTAGCTTCCTGGACGTCCTGAGCATCCGAGTATCCTGGAACGCTGAACGCACGCTGGAGTCAGAGGAGACTCGCGCGGGCTTGCAAAAAACCCGATCCGTGTGCAAGAAGGCTTCCTCCAAGAAATCCTGCAAGGAGCGATCTTAGGTGAGAAGGGGGGAATTCCGTGACAGTTTGAGACGCCAAACGACCGAAGTTGAAACCAACATGGAAGAGGCCGTACATCCAAGAATGAGACCTACCCCATTTTGGCCTTGGTGGATTGTTGGGCTATGGGAATATGCATTGATCAAGATTGGGTCTTTAAACACCACATTCCATACGAAACACGAAGTATCATGCAACCTGTGGAGGCGATCGACGGAAGACCTCTCACTTCAGGACCTATATCCTTGCAGACCAAAGAAATCCAACTCTCGATAAACCATCACCAAGAGTTGATCAAATTTGACATCATCAAGTCAGCCCATTACCCCATGTTACTGGGTATGCCCTGGTTGCAGAAACAGAATCCTTACATCAATTGGGCAGCAGGATCCTTGTTTCTTGGTTCTGAGTTTTGCATGTCTCACTGTCTATTCCCAGATTCCTCCTTGACAACTTCCGAAAGCACGCCAACAGACCAGCAAGGCCCACTCATGGTTTCAAACGTCATACAGGTTCCTAGGGCCTATCAGGAATATGCTGATGTGTTTTCAACTGCTATAGTCCAGGCCCTACCCCCTCACAGACCTGAAGACTGTGCTATAGATACAGAACCTTCAGCAGTGATTCCCTTTGGGAGGATGTTCATTCTATCCGAACCGGAAAAAAGGCCCTTAGAGAATACTTGGATACCAACCTTGAAAATGGCACCATAAAACCATCTAAATCTCCAGCTGGAGCTTCGTTGTTTTTTGTTCCCAAGAAAGACACTAAAGAGCTTAGACCTTGTCCTGATTATCGTGGATTGAATCAGTGCACCCTCAAGGACCGCTATCCCTTGCCCTTAATCTCTGATATCCTGGAAGCGGTGAGAGGAGCTGTAATCTTCACGAAGTTGGATCTCAGCGGTGCCTACCATCTGATCCGTATAAGGGAAGGAGACGAATGGAAAACAGCCTTTAGAACACCCTTTGGTCACTTTGAGTACTTGGTCATGTCCTTCGGGCTTGCAAATGCCCCCGCAGTCTTCCAACGCTTCATAGATAGGGTGTTTTCTGACATGTTGTTCCTCTTCGTCATCGTTTACCTGGATGATATCTTGATTTACTTCAAGGATCCTCAAAAGCATGAAGAGCATGTAAAGGCAGTTTTGCAACGGCTATGTGAACACAAACTCCTAGCTAAACCCAAGAAATGCCTTTTTCATGTCACTTCTGTTCATTATCTAGGATTTGTCCTTAGTCCAGAAGGAATAGGAATGGACCATTCAAAGGTAAAAGCTATACTATCTTGGCCTGTTCCCACTTCTGTGAAACAGATTCAATCCTTCCTGGGGCTTGCCAATTTCTACCGGAAATTCATACCATCCTTTTCTGAGATAGTTCAACCAATCATTACATTATTGAAAAAAGACACCCCCTTCCTCTGGACCCCAGCCCAGGACAAGGCATTCCAACAATTAAAAACAGAGTTTACTCAAGCCCCTATACTTGCTCAACCCTATATTAATCGACCATTCCTAGTGGAGACGGATGCCTCCAACTACGCCATAGGAGCAGTGTTAAAGCAAGAATTCGAGGAGCACCCCATTGCTTACCTCTCACGAACCCTGACTTCCAGCGAGACTCATTACTCCGTCTTGGAAAAGGAACTGTTGGCCATTCGTCAACCCTTCACCGAATAGCGGCATCTACTTCTGGGAGCTAAACATCCTGTCCAGGTCCGTACGGACCATCGAAATCTTCAAGTTCTGCAATCTATGGAATGTAGGAATAGCCGTCAAGCCCGTTGGGCCTTCTTCTTTGCCCAGTACCAGTTACACATCCATCATGTCCCCGGATCACGGAACATAATTGCTGACGTTTTATCTCGACGTCCTGATTACAAAACTCTTGATGATCGGGCCTACCCAAAGATGTTTCCCCACACAATTTTTGTAGTTCAAGCAGTCAGTCTCCTGGAAGACATTCGAATGCAAACACAGTCCTCTGAAATCTGGAAATAATTCACAGGAAAGAATCGATGGAGTCTAAAAACTAGAGATAGATATTTGTTCAAGTGCAATGCCCGGTCATTCCCACACAGAGACTGCAACTACGGATTATTAACCTCTGTCATGACACTCTTCACTCCGGGCATCGTGGTGTCACCAACACCCTTCGTCTCGTACAAAGACAATTTTGGTGGCCCAAAATGAAAACAGACATTCAATGGTACATTCAAGCCTGCGCAGTCTGCAATCAAAACAAACATGATAACAAGAAACAGGCAGGTCTCCTACTTCAACCTACACTACCTTCTAGGCCCTGGGAGTTCATCGCTATGGACTTTATCGTGGAATTACCACCATCTAGGGGCTATACGACAATCATGGTCACCATTGATTTATTCACCCATATGGCCCATTTTACACCATTGTACAAATTGCCATCTTCCTCAGACCTCGCTGGCATTTTCCTAGAACATACATTTCGCCTTCATGGACTCCCTTCCAAAATCATATCAGATCGAGGACCTCAATACATCTCTCAATTCTGGAAACATCTATGTCGAATTCTAGGAATCCAACGTGCTCTCTCATCGGGTTATCACCCACAGACTAACGGAGCTACGGAACGTGTGAACCAGACCCTGGAACAATACCTTTGTTGTTTCGCCACCAAGGTACAGGACGACTGGTCACTCCTTATACCCGTGGCTGAATTCGCTTACAACAACTCTGATCATTCGGCAGTCAAGACCATCCCTTTTTATGGCAGCCAAGGATTCCACCCGTCAGTTCTACCTTCCATTCTCCCACATCCCACACCTGTACCAACAGTTGACTCCTGGATTGAAACTTTCATCAATGTTCACAAGGAAGCCAAAGAACATTTAGAAAAGGCCCAGACTCACGCTAAACATTGTCGGGTGTATTGACCAGCGTTTGAGTCATTAAGCTGCAACATTTGGTGCTGTGGGCTTAGAAAATCCAAGATGGCCAAAAAGCCCACATGTACGCCAGAATCCAGAAAAACCGCGCAGTTTGTGCCCACACCAAAATGGTTGTCTGACTTGCCACCCACCAGTGCGAGCATGATGGCCAGGGGTGCCATGAGTGGAATGTGTGCCAAAGGAAAAACAGCAGTGCCTGTCAGCTTAAAAAGCGCCTTGAAATTACCTTTGTTCCCCTGAACGCAAGCTCAAAATGCCTATTTCAAACATTGCAGGATATTCAAAAATCTCACTGAACACCAGCAGACATTTGGCAGAATAAAGTTTTGTGTGCATACAAAATCTGGAAAGAGAAAGAGCCTAAAACAATGTTCATAACAAAACTGGCTGAACTGTGGATGTCAGCAGCTTAAGTTAAACTGGACCCAAAGCCACTCAAAATCGAAATGTTTAAATTAAATGAGTGACCTACTTTTGAGTGTCACATAGTTTGTAACTGTTGAAATGTCATAGTTTTGAACTTAGAATCAGCATTCTAGCTGCATGTGTAAAAATTGTAAGTTTGATTTGAATGTAGAAAACTGGGTAACAAACATGACATTTAGCTGAAACCTGGCTTAATGAAACTGGATTCTGCCTGAGAGATACCCCCGACAGGAATTGAAACTTTCAACAGCTGTGTTCCCAGGCCTGGCTGCATTCATTGCCCCCACAAAAAGGAGGTGACACCTCTCTGATTGAATTAAGGGAGAGGCACCTACAGACTGCAAGAAACTGAACAATGGGCCTTCTAGGGGGCCCAGGCAAATGTTTTATTGGGGGGGGGGTCGTAAAATAGCTTCCTCTTGGGAGAAACTGGGAGGGGCAGTGCCTGTGAGAGCAAGCTGAGCTTGGGGAAAGTGGACAAACTGGTTCTTCCACCATGTGATGTGGGAAGACACATCCCCTTCTTGGACCAGGGCACAATTTTAAAAGATGGATAACTCATCGCGCGGACTGGTCAAAATTATATAAATAATATGATGATTCTTGTGATTTTCCTGTGCACATTTTAAGAGGCGTTAGGGCACGATACCATGTTCTGAGGCAAAACCCCGCTATTTATTGATACTACAGACTCTGTGTTTAAGCTAGAGACATGGAAAGTTCCTGGAGTATGTATAGATAGTGTCAGGAATCTGTGGAAAGGCCGAGGACGGCGCTTGGTGCTTGGCAGGAGGAGATAAACTACATTTCCCATTAGGCTTTAGGAAGAGTGTAGTTCTCCTCTATCGCGCGCGGCACCAGCTGCTCATTAGCAGCAACTGTTAAAACCCGCCGCCGCCCGTGCCTCGGTGCAGGTAATTACTGATTATCAGCATGGGCGGCAGCAGTGTTGGAGCAGGCATGTGGGAGCATATCCGACGCCGAAGGACTTATTGAGCTTCCCTTCTCCCCGGGCCTCGACGGTAACGCTGAAGAACACAAGAAAGTCTGTCGCGGGCTGCGGCGGTGAAGCGGTTCTTACCACCCGGTGTTGGGCATCGCTCTTCAGGGTCCGGATGTCCTCGTGAGGCATCCGGGCCATCAGTTAAGTGTTTTTGGACCTCAGTGCTTACATACTGGGGTTATAATACGTTGATGTTCACGTATTGATTCATTATCCATTATGCAGTGAGTGTGTGAGGTAACACGCTCTAGGATACACGTCCCGCTTGATACACGCCATGTGAGAGGAAACATGTTATAAGAACTCAGGAATGTCAATAAACAGTGCCCTAGGGGCAGATTATCCTAATGTGTATGTAATTGGAATACGTCTTTGGAGTCCACTTATCACAAGGGCCTGTTATGTGTTATGTTTGGTCCCAAGACTCTGTTTGTGGTTTCATTGTGCCCAACGGGCCATGTGTCTTGTATCTTCATGAAAGGGACAACCCTTGTTTGTGCCATTTGCGTCTAAACCATCTTATGTGTTTTCATACATTACTGTCCCCAGTAACATGTTACGTTCAAGGTCTGTGTTCTAGGTTATGTTTGTGATATGCAAAGTGAAGACTTGTAAAGCCACCATGGTTATAATTTAGCAGGTTACTTCAGGAATAAGAGATTAGGCTAGGTGATTTAGAATTACGGTTTCAGGTACAGGAGGATTTGCTGTTGTATGTATTGGTTTGTTATGTTCCCCTCCTTTCCTTTGTCACTCCATCCCCTTTCCCTAACTCCATCTTCCCCCCATTGGCTGCCACGTGGCTCCCTGTGATATACGTTCAGGCGCCCGTGCCAACCACGGTGGGAGGGGTCAATCTATTTGGCTTCTGTGGTTCGGAGGAGGGGATCGAGATCCCTACTCCCTATAAGTTTGACAGAATTACCTGCCCCCGATTTCGGGGTAATTGAACCACCCAGACCAAATGGATACAAATCCTCCCTCTTTAGCGGATGTGCTCAAGGCACTACAGGACATACAAGTAGAATTGGTACAGACTAGACAGGATTCGAGTATATTGAAAGCACAGGTACAGGGTTTGGTCGCACAAGGCACCCCGCTTGATGGGGCTGGAACCTCTACTGGAGGGCAAACTGGTAGAGCCACGTCTACTGTGATTGTGCAGCCCTCTAGTAGTGTGCCCTTAGCCACACCTGAAAGATTCACAGGAGACCCTAAGAAATATATGACCTTTTTAACGCAGTGCCGACTTCATTTTTTGTGTAAACCTAAGGCGTTTGAGACAGTACAAGCTAGAACGGCATTTGTTATTTCCTATTTAACGGGAGATGCGGCAGCATGGGCAATGCCTTTGGTGCAAAAGGATGATCCTCTATTATATGATTGGGATGGGTTTCTAGGGGAATTTGGAAGGTTATTTGACCGCCGGGAGGTTTCTTTGGCTCAAGACAAAGAATTGTTAGCTTTAAGACAAGGAACCCGCGAATTGGTTTCGTATGTTACACAATTTAACAGGTTGGTTATTGAGACAGATTGGCCTGAAAAGAAACAGACGGTGTTGTTTTATCAAGGGCTCAAAGAGGAATTGAAGGATGCTATCGCTCAAGTAGAACCCCAGCCCATGACATGTACCGCCATGATTGATTTAGCTCTAAGATTGGATCATCGTATTGGAGAGCGCAGGGGTGAGAAGAAGAGACCAGAAGTGTTGCCTTTTGCTAGATTGGATCGGGGGAAGGGAAACAGGAATACAGAAGGAGAACCCATGCAAATTGGTGGAATAAGGGGGCCTTTGTCTGTTGCTGAGAAGGAGCAACGAAGGGCTAATAATTTGTGCCTTTATTGTGGACAACCAGGACATTTTATTAGAACTTGCCCGAATACTCCCAAGAAAGGAGCAGGGGTGGATAGAAACAAGGTTGAGTCGGGAAAAGGATTGGGCCGGCCTTAGGGGGAACTCAGGCGACAGGCCCAGACACAACTAGGTTCCCCAATTGGAGTGCAAATACGACAGGGAAAAGAAATTCACATTTGTACATACTGGTGACTTTACTGTTTGCCTGTACTAAGCAGCTAGTGTCTGCAATGGTGGATTCAGGCGCCACTGGTAATTTTATTGACATTGGTTTGGCGAAAAGATTGGGTTTACCATTGAAGGAAAAATCTCAGGTTGAGGGAGTACAATCAGTGGATGGTTCACCACTGGTGTCAGGACCCATTTGTCAACAAACTGAGCCACTTATAATGAGGTGTGAGTCTGGACATACAGAGGAAATTGTCTTTGATTTAATTGCGGCACCTCAATTTGGGCTAATTTTGGGCATGCCGTGGTTGCTTAAGCACAATCCCAGGATTGATTGGATTAAGCGGGAGGTGGTTTTTGCAGGAGTGGAATGCGAGAGTCACCTTGAGGAAGAGGTGAGACCCGCATTGTATTTGGCAGATCAAGTGGCAAAACCACAAAGGGTGGGAGCAATGGCTGTGAGTATCCCGAATCAGTACCAAGATTTAGCTAAGGTATTCGACAAAGGGGGAGCAGACAAGTTACCACCCCATAGATCTTATGATTGTGTAATTGATTTGGAACCAGGGGCTAAGTTACCTTGCAGTAGAATCTATGCGTTGACTGAAAAAGAAAACCAGCATTTACGTGAATATCTGGATGACATGTTAAATAAGGGATTTATTAGACATTCCACCTCACCTGTGTCGTCACCCTTATTTTTTGTTCCAAAGAAAGAAGGAACACTTAGGACATGCATTGACTTTAGAGCATTGAATAAGGTGACAGTGAAAAATAGGTACCCCTTGCCTTTGATTTCACTGTTATTAGATCAAGTAAAGACAGCAGTGGTTTACACCAAATTGGATTTAAGAGGGGCTTACCATTTGATCCGTGTGAAAGCAGGGGATGAGTGGAAGACAGCTTTCAGGACTAAGTTTGGTTTGTTTGAATACCTTGTGATGCCTTTTGGTTTATGTAATGCTCCTGCAGCATTTCAATACTTTATGCAGGAAGTGTTGAGTGAGTTTCTAGATCAGTTTGTTATAGTTTATATTGATGACATTTTGATTTATTCATCTTCTGAAGAGCAGCATCGAGATCATGTAAGAGCAGTGTTAAAAAGATTACAAGACCATCAGTTGTATGTAAAACTGGAAAAATGTGCTTTTCATACCACTCAAGTGGAATTCCTTGGTTTTATTTTGACTCCCTCTGGTATTGTGATGGACAAAAGGAAAGTACAAGCAGTTACGGAATGGCCAGCGCCTCAATGCATCAAAGATATCCAATCCTTTTTGGGTTTTGCAAATTTTTATAGGCGCTTTATTTCAAACTTTTCACAAATCGTTACACCTATTACCAAATTATTAAGGAAGGCCACTAAATTTGATTGGAATTATGAGGCAGAAGTAGCTTTTCAAGAGTTAAAGAAAGCATTTTCATCAGCTCCGGTATTGAGACACCCTAATCCGGAAAAACCTTTTCAAGTGGAAACGGATGCTTCCAATGTGGCTGTGGGAGCTATATTGTCTCAAAAGGATGAAGAAGGAGTATGGCACCCTGTAGCTTTCTACTCTCGCAAGCTTACTAGCTGTGAACAAAATTATTCAATCACCGATAAAGAGTTATTGGCAATTAGAGCAGCTTTTTTGGAGTGGCGACATTATTTGCTGGGGGCCAAATATCAGGTTACAGTGGTCACTGATCATAAGAACTTGCAATATTTCAAGACAGCGCATATATTAAGTCCAAGGCAGTTAAGATGGTCACAGTACTTTAATGAGTTCAATTTTGTAGTCACGTTTAGACCAGGAAGAAAAAATGGAAAAGCAGACGCTCTATCTCGGCAGCAACATATGGAAAGCATGATAACCAAAGTTAAAACTATCATTCCTGCGGAAAAGGTAGTAGGAGCAATAATGACTCAGTTACTAAGACAGGTTAAACAGGAAATGAAAGGAAAGGTCAAATTGAAATGGGGAGAGAATCCCGCGGAAAAATTCCACAAGGGACTTCCCTATTATGCAGGGAAATTGTTTTTACCGACGCTCGCTTTACAAAGGAAGGCGATGCATTGGTGTCATAATTCACCTTTAGCAGGACATTCAGGAAGCAAAAAGACACAAGGGTTGCAGGAGAAATATTTCTGGTGGCCAGAGTTAAGACAAGATTCTATTAAATATATTCAAGAATGCGAAACCTGTGTACGCAGTAAGTCAGATCACCAAAAGAAATCAGGGTTACTTCAGCCACTACCCACTCCGGAGAAGGTTTGGACACATATATCCATGGATTTCATCACTGATTTGCCTCCGGATAATCAGTATGACACAATCTGGGTGGTGGTGGATTATCTCTCTAAACAAGCCCATTTCGTACCTTGTAAAGGTATTCCTGGAGCAGGCAGATTGGCAGAATTGTTTTTACAACATGTGGTCAGATTACATGGTCTGCCTCAAAGTATTGTATCTGATAGAGGTCCACAATTTACTTCCAAATTTTGGCGTGCTTTTTGTAAAATGTTAGGCATGGAGTGTGCTTTGTCCACCAGTTATCACCCACAGACAGACGGACAAACTGAGAGAGTCAATCAGACGCTTGAACAATATTTACGATGTTATTTAAGTGATGGTCGTGAATCGTGGGTACAATCTTTATGGTTGGCTGAGTTCACTTATAATAACACTGAACATGCCTCGTTGGGAATGTCTCCAAATGTATGTTTGTATGGTCAGACACAGAATATGTTACCAGAACATCTACCTGACATGGAGAATATCCCTATGCTTCAGGATAGAAAAGAGTTACTATTACAACTCAGACAGAAAGCACGAGCCAATTTAGATCAGGCTAAGAAACAGTATAAGAAATATGCCGACAGAAAAAGGCGGGAGGCTCCTCAGTATAAAGTGGGGGATAAGGTATGGCTTTCGACACACAATCTGCCTTTAAAGGGTCCCCGGAAATTTGCCCCCAGGTTTATTGGCCCCTACGAAATTGTGAAATGTATTTCTACAGTGGCATGTAAACTAAAGTTGCCTCACATGTTAAAGATACATCCAGTGTTCCATGTGTCTCTGCTTAAACCCGCAGCTCCGGGAACGCGAGTACAGAGACCACCAGCAATTATTAAGGATGGGCAGACAGAATATGAAGTCAAGAAGATACTGGACTCAAGATGGAGACAGAAGCAGTTATGGTATCTCATACAGTGGGTAGGCTATGGACCTGAGGATTGTTCATGGGAACCGGCCAGTGCGGTGCATGCACCTAGATTGGTTCGACAGTTTCATTTGCAGCAAGCAAAGAAAACAAAACTTGGGAGAAGCCTTGAGAGAGGAGGTACTGTCAGGAATCTGTGGAAAGGCCGAGGACGGCGCTTGGTGCTTGGCAGGAGGAGATAAACTACATTTCCCATTAGGCTTTAGGAAGAGTGTAGTTCTCCTCTATCGCGCGCGGCACCAGCTGCTCATTAGCAGCAACTGTTAAAACCCGCCGCCGCCCGTGCCTCGGTGCAGGTAATTACTGATTATCAGCATGGGCGGCAGCAGTGTTGGAGCAGGCATGTGGGAGCATATCCGACGCCGAAGGACTTATTGAGCTTCCCTTCTCCCCGGGCCTCGACGGTAACGCTGAAGAACACAAGAAAGTCTGTCGCGGGCTGCGGCGGTGAAGCGGTTCTTACCACCCGGTGTTGGGCATCGCTCTTCAGGGTCCGGATGTCCTCGTGAGGCATCCGGGCCATCAGTTAAGTGTTTTTGGACCTCGGTGCTTACATACTGGGGTTATAATACGTTGATGTTCACGTATTGATTCATTGTCCATTATGCAGTGAGTGTGTGAGGTAACACGCTTTAGGATACACGTCCCGCTTGATACACGCCATGTGAGAGGAAACATGTTATAAGAACTCAGGACTGATAAAACAGTGCCCTAGGGGCAGATTATCCTAATGTGTATGTAATTGGAATAAGTCTTTGGAGTCCACTTATCACAAGGGCCTGTTATGTGTTATGTTTGGTCCCAAGACTCTGTTTGTGGTTTCATTGTGCCCAACGGGCCATGTGTCTTGTATCTTCATGAAAGGGACAACCCTTGTTTGTGCCATTTGCGTCTAAACCATCTTATGTGTTTTCATACATTACTGTCCCCAGTAACATGTTACGTTCAAGGTCTGTGTTCTAGGTTATGTTTGTGATATGCAAAGTGAAGACTTGTAAAGCCACCATGGTTATAATTTAGCAGGTTACTTCAGGAATAAGAGATTAGGCTAGGTGATTTAGAATTACGGTTTCAGGTACAGGAGGATTTGCTGTTGTATGTATTGGTTTGTTATGTTCCCCTCCTTTCCTTTGTCACTCCATCCCCTTTCCCTAACTCCATCTTCCCCCCATTGGCTGCCACGTGGCTCCCTGTGATATACGTTCAGGCGCCCGTGCCAACCACGGTGGGAGGGGTCAATCTATTTGGCTTCTGTGGTTCGGAGGAGGGGATCGAGATCCCTACTCCCTATAAGTTTGACAGATAGGCCGGGCACAATTGTGTAAATTTGGAAAAAAATCCAATATTGGTAAAGCTGCCAAAAACGAAAATAAGTTGTCATTTTCGAATCCAAGCTCTTAGAAACATCAGAGTTTGAACAGAGGCTACCTCATGTGATATATGATGTGTGCATGTAATGTCAAGCAACTGTGTATCTGGGAAATATGTATTTGGATCAAATATAGATTTGTGTGTAAAGATGACAAGGGAGGACCTTCTGACCATAAAACCTACCTCATCACTCTGACTCACAACTCAGTTCTCCCAATCAAGGGAGAGAGGAAAGCTTGACCAATGATAAAGTTGAGAGAGGGGCTGGCTTAGTGATGCTGCGCACACACCCATTTTCAAAAGACATAAAAAGAGCCACTGGAAGCCAGACAGGACATTCACTTTTCATTTGCTGCGGAGCGTGCGGACATTTAACTTCACATCCAGAGACTCCAGACTTCAATTTCATCAATCCAGACAGAGACTACAGAACTTTGAACCAAGAAGGCCCACTGCAAGCAAAAAGTATTCTCAGCAGGCCTAAAAAAATCATTTGTAAAATTATTTAAACAGCCGGGCTGAGCTGTTGATTCTGGCCTGAAACCCTGCGCCAGAAAGATCCAGGAGCCGTGCAGACCAGTGCTGTATCCAGACAGAACCAGAGACCAGACCAGAGATCCAGAGAACCACAGGCCGCTGTATCCAGAGAGCTGATCCAGATCGCTGTGAAGTGCCGAGACCAGAACCGGAGTCCAGTCCAAAACCTGACCAGATCCGTGGCGAGGCCCATTCCTGCCCAAAATATATTGTGAGTACCGCCAGAACTGTGCAGAACCCAATCTCTTAGTTAAAATAATCTAATCCAAACTATTTTAACCTAATTAGAACAGCCTCCTAGAAATTGTGTCATCTGTCATTTGTAAAGCTGCACAACTGTCACCTGTCAATTCTGAAGCTGCAAGCTGTCACCTGTCATTTTGAGTTTTACTTTAAATCCGAAAATCTACCTTTATTAAATCGTCGGTATCTCTGGAACCGTTTGGGCTAGGAACGAAATTTTCATTTTAAAGCTGTGATTCTAGGCTTTCCAACTAACCTAGAACCGACCTCCTGCTCCTTATACTTTTTCCGCAATCACGATTCACGCACTCGCGAAATTTACCGCGATTTGCATTTTGGCCCTATTTCTTCATCTGTAGAAATCAGCAGCTTTTTGCTTCTCTTTGTTAAAATCCGTTTGCAACCTGGTAACAACTCATAGAGCATTGCTAAAGTGAGCCTGAACTAATACCAACAAGCATCTCTCACTCACCCTGAATCTCTAGAGGGAATTAAAATCAGTGGGCACATTTTCCCATCCATTGCCATCACATTTCAAAAGCATTTTGGGCCTGTGTTTCAAACTCCTACCTGTTTCCTCTAAGCTTGCTGGGGGGGAACTGAATTTCGTATTGTATTTGATTGCATTCCTGAGAACTGTGTGCTCCTCTTTCCATCTCCTTCCATTTCTTACATTGCATAGGGGAGGGGGTGAATTGCCAGAGAAAAAGTGATTATCTTATCTTTTGCTAAAATCATATCAAGTATTTCTGTACTGCATTTTATTCCTCATTGCATTTCCTTGAAACCATAAAGCATTTTCAGCTACCTCATCCTCTATACTACTCCTAAGTAATCAAGTGTACCACTGTAACATTACCCATTGTGGATCCACATCATATGTCTCAGTGTACTATCAGATATTAATATATTATAAAAGTGTGATAGATATATATTGTTGAATTGTCCAAATAAACCTTTTAATTTGCAAAACAAACCTACTTCTTGGCTCAGTGGGGTAAGGGGGATTCTAAGAGGGGGGTGTTATACAAGGGTTGTCATCCAGAGTACTGAACTGGACATAAAAATACATCAATAAGGGTTTTCCTCAGCATCCCAGACTAGGCATTGACTTGGCTGTAGTGTTGATTGAATATCGCTTACAACATTATGCAGATACCAAAAGAAGACCAAGGCCTTCTTATGCCGTCGGTGATCAGGTCTGGCTGTCCTCGAAACTACTGCCTCGACATTTACGACCAAACAAACTAGCCCCCCGTTACTATGGACCTTTTTCCATAAAGGAAATCATAAACCCAGTCTCATTCTGGCTCAAGTTACCAGACTCCTGGAAGAAGATTCATCCAGTTTTTCACACTTCCTTATTAAAACCTTACATCCGATCCTCCCGGAAATCCTGCAGACCCAACCCCGTGGTTGTGGACAATCAGCTGGAATATGAAGTATCCAGAATATGCGACTCCGGGTATAAACGGGGTCAACTTCAATATTTGGTCGAGTGGAAAGGATATCCTCTGAGTGAAAGAACCTGGGAACCACTTTCTAATCTGAATACCCCCCGATTGCTCTGAAGGTATCATCTCATACACCCGGGCACACCTGGTGGAACAAGTTTTCGGAGGAGGCATGCTGTTATGATCCACAGAACGCCCCGCTTTTGGACTTCCTGGTCCTTGTCACAATGGGGCTTGCACTCTTTGATACTTCCAACATGGCCGTCTAATTGCACCAGTTTCCACGTCGGACGTATCACATTCTACAAATAGACCACGGCTCCGCGTGTCTCAATGCTATAGCTGGTAGTGACTAGACGTGTGCTCCATAGTTCGCTGAACTATTCTCCTGTCCTTGGTTCCCAGACCCTCTAATTTCCCAATTCATTCCTCCCTCTTCTCTTACCTTGTTTCCCGGATTTCGTGTACCACCTTCATGTACACTTCCTCGCTTCCTGGACGTCCTGAGCATCTGAGTATCCTGGAACGCTGAACGCACACTGGAGTCAGAGGAGACTCGCGTGGGCTTGTACAAAACCCGATCCGTGCGCAAGAAGACTTCCTCCAAGAAATCCTGTAAGGAGTGATCTCAGGTGAAAAGGGGGGAATTCCGTGATAATATGGCTACTCGCCCCGTGCAAAGAGATCTTAGATTCACTCCATATGAATGTCCAACTTCGAACAAAGCCATAAATGACCAAGGAGTCAAAGAGATTCTATCCCTCTCCAAACCCAACTCAAATTTGCGAAATATCTTACCGACTGTTTCGTCACCACTGCGAACAGCCAGTAACGAAATTGCTAAATCTGATCCTAAAATTCCAAAGAACAATATGATAACAGAACTTGACCTGAAGCAGTTTATTAAAGCAACGTTATCACAGTTAATGGAGGAAACAAGCTCCCCCAAAGGACAACCAAAGCAGGCCCCGATTATGGCCATGGATCATCGTATAAAACGGAAACAACTTACTAAAAGACCAGCCATACAGTCTCTTATTCTAAAATGCTGTCCATCACCATGTACTCAATATAGCCTGAATAGTCCCTCTGTCTTGTCAATCTTTGGTGAAATTCCAGCTCTGGACGATATTGGAACCATCGATTTGAATTGGTTGAATTTATAGACACATTAAACAGAACAGCTGTTATTCTATGGCTAAATTCTAAAATTGTTCTCAACACCATATGGACGGTTAAATCTCAACTTCTTGACTTGGGCTTTGTAATATCACCTTTCCTCTTAACCACTGAGAGTCAAACACTTAAGGAGTCTCCTCAAGTGTCTTTTAAACCAAATGATGTAACCAAATCACAATCTATGGCAAACACTCATTGTAACTGTGGTTTATCAAAGGACCAGAATTAGCTAGCCCATGTAAATTCCAAAACATGGTCTCTAGTTAGCTGGAACTCTAGGGGGTTTAAACATCTGATCAACAACCAGGACTCTACAATGTTGAGCTATGATATTATCTTAATACAAGAAACCTGGTTGTAGTCTCCTCCTGTCTGGAACAACTATGATATCCTTCTTGTTTCAGCAAAAAAAGCAAAACTAGGTCGACCTACCTCGGGTCTGCTTATTGCTATTAAACAGAGTACCTAAATTGACTCAGTCAACTGGTTCTCACCAAATTCTTTTATTCAAATGGTCAAATTATCGAAAAATCAAACAGTTTATGCTGTTATAAATGTTTATTGGAATCCGGACGGGATAGACGACGACAGGTTTCTACAATCCATAACCGAAACTCTAGATTTGGTTGCTCAAGAAAAACATCATTGTCACATAATATTAGCTGGTGATCTGAATTTACATTGCTTAGATCCTAACCGTTTTTTAGAACATTCTAGATTATCGAAATGGATCAATCTAATAAAAATCCAGAAACTTGTTTATGCTTAACAGAGCCCTGTCGTCGGACATCCCTCCCTCTGCAACATGGCATAGAGGGTCGAGTTCAGCTGTTATTGACTTTGTCTATGTAGACGCAGTTTTATTTTCCCAATTGACATCCTTCAAGGTGATACACTTCAATTTAAGTGACCACAATATGTTAAACTTCTTGTGGGTACACACAAATCTGGGAAAGTTATCCCCTTGTAAAATGCATTTAGGGCAAGTAGTGGTCAATACTGCAAGGAACAGACTCAGATGGTCTGAACCGACATTGAATGCGTTCAAGAGATATTATGCTTCAAAGGTCTTGATTGAGAGATAAGAGGAACATACATCTAGTTTAGTATATCCGGAATTAATGCAACGATTTCAGTCAAAATCCGTGCAGATGAAATCCAAACAAACACCCCACCTACACGTATATGATCCAGAAGTTCAACAGATGAAAGCAAGTCAAACGTGAGGCCCTAAGATTACCGATTTTTCAAATGAATGTATTTGATGGTCTTAGGTTTGTTGGATATTTCAATAAAAAATATTTTGACAAAAAAAAGAAAACAGGGCCGAGGCATTAACACGCATTAGCACAAACTATAAAAACTCGATTAAAGGTATAAAATCTAAGTTATATCAAGAGGACGGGAGCCATATGCTTAGAAAACTATCTAGCAAAAATGCTTCTCAAATCTGGGCATTAATAAATCAAGCAACTGCTGGAACTCAAGTGGCAGTCCAAGCCAACATTATTAATGAGCGAGAATGGATTGATTATTATCGAAAAATATATAGTCCTCCTGTCTCTGTCATTCCTCAGAAATCTCAAACAGAGCAACTGTCCTTCTGGCTCAACTATGATCGTGATGACATCCTATATTATATAAATACAAGTAGTCACTCTAGAGCCCCGGGCCCGGATGGATTGTCCAATGCAACTCTAAGACAGCATCCAGATATCTGGGCTGATATCTTGAAGATCATGTTTGACAATATATTGCTTACACAGCACATACTGAGTTCCTGGACTTGCTCGATCACCATTCCAATCTATAAGAAGGGCGATCGCGCAGATCCAACTAGCTATCGGCCCATATCACTTCTTGATGCCCCCAGGAAGATCTTTGGACACATCATCCTAAAAGAACTAAATAAATGGTCAGCAAATGAGGCGAAGAGAGATCCCCTTCAATCAGGGTTTGTGAGTGGGCTGGGCACTGTGCCCAATATGATTGCCTTAAGCATGATACAATCTCAAAGTGCCATGCGAAAGCAGTCGTTATACTTAGCTTTTTTCGATTTTCACATGGCGTTTGATTCTGTAGATAGGAATTTTTATATGCCAAATTAGAAGCATATGGATGTCCCTCTTCTCTACTAACTTTGATCAAGCTATTACATACCAACACTACTATGAAAGTCAGACTGACACTTGAAGGTCTACTGTCATCGGCCTTTAGTACTTTACGTGGCTTAAAGCAAGGATGTATCTTGGCCTCGATACTGTTCAATCTCTCTATTCTTGATATGGGGGTGTTCTTTCTTAACACCATCTCCGACCCTCCTAATTTGGGAAAACAGCATATACCGTGGATGCTCTACGCTGACAATTTAATATTGATGTCCCAAACCCCGATGGGTTTGCAGAATTTGCTGAACGCATTAACTGATTTTGTCAAAATAAACAACTTAATTATCAATCTGGAAAAAACAGAGGTTCTAATTTGTAAAACCACAAAAAAACGCGGACAATGCAATCATGTGTGGTACCTACAAGATGTTGCTCTCAAAACTGTATCAGAATACAAATATTTGGGAGCTATTGTGTATAATAATCCATCAGTTATGTCGTATCTAGCAACTCTTAACATCAAAATGAATGGTTTAATATCTCAGGCAAAGATCTTGCACTTCAAATGTGGCAAATTCACCTACAAACACGTGCTTTTATTTTATGAACAGAAAGTCATCCCTATAATGTTATATGGAGCTGATTCTAAACTAAATGCTCAAACAAAAATATGGAATACCTTGGAAGCCTGTTTTTGGAAAACAATTCTAAAATTGCCTAATTCTACACCATTGCCGCTAATTCGCCATGAACTAGGTTTAGTTTCATTGGTAGCTTGTCTACCTTGGCATATGTGTAGTCTATTCTGCAAATGTTTATTGGGAATTGAAGCCAATAACATTTTAAGTGTGATAGCTTATCAACTCATAACATCTATGAATAGCTTCCCAAAGAAAGGGTGTGAGTGTGTTTTAGAGACCATGGCTGAAGCTGACATAACTTTAGTCTTATTACTAGAGAATCCCTCCCGTGCCAAGACGAAGTTATATCAGTGGAATTGGATTCATAATAGCTCAATCTGTATGACTTATAAAGATTTTGACCCTAACCAGTTTGGTTACAAAAGGTTGCGGCATATGGCCCCTTACTTAGTTAAGTGCCCTTCTACAGCTTTAAGGCAAAAGTTTCTAAGGTTAAATCTTTGGCCGACCAGAGAAATTCTAATACGACGGAAATAAATTCTACCAATTTTGAACTACTGTCGTTTTTGCCAAGTGGTCACTGTGAAATAAACATTATGACACCTAGTGATAAAATGTCCAAAATTACTTTCCCTTAGAATGTTATATTTTAAGAACTTGATTTATATGTATCATGACAAAAGTGATGATGAAATTTGGTGACACCTGTTCTCAACAGCGAGATTAGCACTTATGAAAGCTATAACACAATTTTTAGACTGTATATTACCATCAGAATTTAAGTGTTAAATGAAGACTTGATGTATTTAACAGAACCACATTCCAAGTTAGCTTTCATCAAATTTACATGTTGATTCGCTTGCGAACTTGCTGATTCATGAACTATAAGAACTCTAAAAATTATAATTGTTCCGACTATTTTGAAGAATAACCAAGTTAAATGATCTTATGTGCTTTTTGTAATAGAAGATTTGTTTTTCATTGTAAATGAACTAAGTGTTTTGTATTTGAAAAGTTGTTTAATTTTAACTAAATCAAATAAAAAAAATAATAATAAAAAGTCGTAAGTTACACTAGTCAGAGTGGACCACAGGGTTTCAATTGAGTCGTAAATCAAGCTCCCTTCGGTGCTCATTACACGTTTGCCACGCAATGATGCAGCCATAATGATCCTGTGAGGTTAGGCAATGCGTGTATACAATGTAGCAAGCAGCGTGTATGCATGTATAATGGAGCACACAAGTGGTTTTCAAACAAGTTAGTCAGTTACGGGAGCTCGATGGGGTCGGCTCATTTATAACAAAAACTTCGCAATATTTCACAATTCAAAACCAGAAGTGTCAATATCGATAAAGATGTAACTCACTCCGAGCTCTTTGTCCTCCTCCCAAAAAGCACTTTCACTATTTGGCCCCTGAGTCGCGACGTGTCTACAAAGAACCAGGGTAACACAGAGCTTGCAGAGTGTGCTCAGTGAAAGGCTGGTGTTTTTGAAGGTAGTCACCTCCTTCTGAAGCAGCAAGCATTAAAAGACTGCACACAGCATCCTCCGTGCACAGAACGATTCCAGAAGAGACAGGCACACAGTAACATTCTGTGCGCTCTGTGAAGGCTGGTGTTTTGAAGGTAGTCACCTCGCTCTAAGGCAGCAAGTGTAAATATGACTGCACACAGCATCCTCCGTGCCCAGACCGATTCCAGTAGAGCCAGGCACACGTACAAACACGGTAACACTCAGCGCACTTTGCGCGCTCTCCGAAGGCTGGTGTTTTGTAGGGTAATCACCTCCCTTACGTGTAAAATTCTGCAGACTGTGTCCTCCGTGCACAGAACGATTCCAGAAGAGACAGGCACACAGTAACACTCTGTGAAGGCTGGTGTTTTGAAGGTAGTCACCTCGCTCTAAGGCAGCAAGTGTAAATATGACTGCACACAGCATCCTCTGTGCCCAGACCGATTCCAGTAGAGCCAGGCACACGTACAAACACGGTAACACTCAGCACACTTTGCGCGCTCTCCGAAGGCTGGTGTTTTGTAGGGTAATCACCTCCCTTACGTGTAAAATTCTGCAGACTGTGTCCTCCATGCACAGAACGATTCCAGTAGAGCCAGGCACACAGAAACACAGTAACACTCTGCTCACTGAGGGAGGGAGGCAGGGGTGGACTGGGAACTAAAAGAGGCTCTGGAATTAATTACTGGGGACCAAAAGAGGCCCTGGAAATAAGGTTCATAGTGGCCCCATTTGACACATTTTCAGCAAGCCCAATGCTTTTCCTATGAGAAAATTTGGAAATATCACACAAAAGAGGCCCAGGGTGCAGAGGCCCAGCGGGAAATCTCCAGAGTTCCCTATAGGCCAGTCCACCCCTGGAGGGAGGATTACATGGAGTTTGATGCCTTGGTTACGGCGGGACTGTCCCTTCACCAGGTGCTACAGTGATGGCTAGAGATTCCCAACCTGGTGAATGGGTTCTCCTTAGGTTAATCTCTACCAACCATTGTTACCACTGATGCCAGCAAAACAGGCTAGGGGGTGGTGGTAAAAGATCAAACCCACCAAGAATGAGGGTCAGCTCAAAAGACAGCCCGCTCCTCCAACTTGCAGCAGCATCCAGGGCACTAGATCAAGGGGAAATCAGTTCTCCCAAGATTGGACAACACGCGAACAAGCAAGGTGATTGTCATACAGAGTCCCTGGGAAAACTGGCAGGAAATTAGGAACCTGGATAGAAGAGAACCTCCAAGCACTGTTGGCAGTACACATCCATGGTCAGGACAACAAAGAGGCACACAGGCTGAGCAAGGTATTTCCGTCAGCCAACTGGGAACTAAGACAGAGGTATTTCTGAGTGTATGCAGGTCGCTGGAATCACCCCGGTCTGGAGTGCTTCGCCTCCCAGCAAATTGGCCAAAACTCCATGTTCTGCTCCAGGGTTCCCTTCCCGGGAACATAGGGGGGTTGATGCAATGTCCATAGCAGGGCCAGACTTCTTTAGACATTCCCCCCTTGCCGCTCATTCCAAGGGTCATACTCAAGGTCAGGGACTGGAGAACAGACGTCATCCCAATGGTCCCCCTGTGGCCTGCAGAATCTGGTTCCCTCTCCTCCCAGACCTGACTGTAGCTTGCACGTTTCCCCTCCCTACAATACCCAAACCACTGCTCTTTCCCCAGGAGGTTGTGAGACCCAAGTGGCTAGTTTGGGGGTCCTGGAGGTTGAAGAGGAGAGGTTGTGTCTGAGAGAGCTATCTGTCGAAGAGGTCTGCTCTATACAAAATAAGGGAACCCCACCCTGAAAGCCTATGAAAGGCATTGGAGGAACCTTGAGCCATCAATGCTTTTACATTACCGAGTACCAATTCTACTGACCTTCAGAACCTAGTGGGCAGACTACTGAGGGGGTTTTCTGTCTTTAGACCCCTCCACATAATGGGGCTACCATCTTGGGATCGTCCCCTTTTCCTCAAGGCAATGCAGCCTCGCCACTTCGAACCTCTGGTTGACATCCCCTTAGGGCTCCTGACATTCAAAAGGTATTCCTGGTGGCCATCACCTCAGCTAGATGGCTAGTGGAACTTGGGACCCTTTCCTATGAAGCCCCACCAGGCAGTGACACCAGAATCCCTGTTTCTCAGTTGCCCCCCTCCTTTGTCCCCAAGGTAGTCTCAAAATTCCACCTTCTGAGGAGTTTTTCTTTCCCTCCTTCTTTCTTAACCCCGCCTCTCCAGAGGAGCACTGTAGCACCTTGTATGTCAGAAGAGCAGTGCTCACCTATTTGGAGATATGTAGGGTCATCTGTTCCTTCAGTAGCCTGTTCATCTCTTTTGGGGGTCCTTGTCCGGGTAGAAAGGCAACAGTACATACCATCAGTTGCTGGCTAAGAGACACCATTTCCCTTGCTTGTGTTTCCTTGGGTTCCACCCCTCCTACTGCCAAAAAAGTTCAGGGATGATTTACCAGGGACATGGCGGCTTCTTGGGCAGAGACCAGTGGGAGTCTCCATACAGGACATCTGATGAGCAGCCACTTGGGTGGACCCAAACACTGTCATTAGGCACTATCCCCTTAATCTGCACCGACAGAAAGCAGCAGCCTTTGGTACAGGGGTATTGGTTACAGCAGTTCTTTGATCGGTTTAGGACATGTTCATATTGTATCTATCATGTCCTTGAATAAACATAGTGATGGTTGATGTGCATATATCCATGTTGCTGGTGGTTTTATGTTCTGAGCCCATTCCTTACCCAGAGTTAGTATACCTCACATGTAAGTACTAGGATGAGGAAGAGGGATGTGGAAGTAATGCCTGGGTTATTTTCCTGGTCATACTCGTCCCACCTCTCCCTCTTGACTGGGTTTGACAGGGCAGTTGTGATTAAGTGGTGTCAGCACCTGGGCACCATATCCCCTGAAGGAAGGAGGCGGGACCAGATGAAAGAAAAAGGTAAATATAGAAGAAGGGGGTTGTAAATAAACTGCTACAATCTGATAACATTGATTATAAGAGGTTTAATCCCGTAGGTAAATTGCACTATAGACAGTTGCAGCACTGAACTATATTAAGCAGGTAGTCTCCGGTTAAAGGTCTGTGAGTGGTAAAATATTAGCACCTTGGATAGTCCTTCAGGAGGAGCACCAGGTCACTCGCCTTGCTCCAGCGATGCCCTGGTCCTGAATGCGCGCCTTCTCTTCCACCTGCTGCTTCTCGCGCTGAGTCTCATGAGATCCCGTTCATCGCGGGTTCTCAAGAGACCTGTTAGCCACATAGCTACTTTTGTTGAGCAGCATTGTTCCACTCCATAACATAGTCTGCATACTTCATTGGTCTCTGTTTCTCCCGGCGGGGGCGGGTCTCATGGTTCTCTCCGACCAGTGACTCTGCTACGGATGTTCTTCTGTTTACTCCCTCCATCATCACTTGGTTCCTTTCCATGGGACTCTCCCCTTCACCTTCCATGCTGATTCTGTGCACTCCATTACCTGGGGTATTGACACCAGCATCTGGTGCATGGTCGCTGTACCCTCCCTGCACTCCAGATTAACCTGGCAAAGATTCTCTTACCCCTTCTGATTTCTTTTGGTACATGACAACCCTTTCCAAGTTCCAGTGCTTACCGTCCTGAGTGCATAGATGGTTTGATACGGTACTACTTGGATTGGTCCGCAGAATCTTAAACTTGTGTCCTGATCTATGTGGGGCAAGGGATTGTGACCTTATTACCCACCCTGACTCTCTGCGCAGCTCTCCTCTCATCACTCCTGCTCTTCATGCTTGCCTTACTCTTCTTAATTCTCCATTTACTTCCTCCATGTCTACCATTTTGTCTTCCCTCACTTTGTTTAGACATGTTGGTACCAGTGTGAATGCCGCCTTTCTGCCTCTTAACATGTGAAACAGTGACACATTTGTGGGAGTGAGGTGATGAGCTGCAATTGCCTCTTTTGCTGTTTTATATGGGTACATGTTTGAAACCCTGGACAGCTGCAGCACACACTTGATGGACCTGTTGGTTCTCTCGACGAACCCATTAGCTTGCGGGTGATAGAGGGAGGCCTTGACTTTTTTGATGTTGTTTTCCATCAGAAATCTTTCAATTTCCCTGTATACTAGATGGACCCCATTTGTAACGCTTACCTTAGACTCCTCGGGGACACCACTTGATATTCGGAAACTTCTCAGGGTGCGCTGTTATCTTATCCCAATTGGACTCTCTATCTATACATGAAAACAATTACCACACTCAATAACTAAGTGATTCCTAAAATAGGGAAAAAAGAATCACCTTCAAAATAAACTGTATTCTTCGGTTACCTTAGTTGGTGATTTGGTTAGCTCTCCATCCTGCTTCTGCGCAGGGGTGCGTGTTCTGAAGAAGGGACGTGAGGAGAATGGAATTATCCTTAAACTTCCAGAAATGTCTAAAGGGGTACACTTCCTAACAGTGTCAGACAGGAATGGTGTCACTAACCCTCTAAATGCAGAAACACCCTAATGTGTCTAAAAACTGAAGTGCACAACCCGCAACATTTTTGGTTCCAAAATGCGTAAACTTAGTGTACCTGATGACGACAGAAAAAACGAACACTAATGTTCCTAGAAACAATTCTCCACACAACCCTCTCAACTTCTGTGAGGTGAATATGGTTTGAACATTCACTTGCGCGAAAGAACTAATGTGTGAAAAGCAGTTGCTACTATAGGAACCATTAATCTATAGCGAGAACTAAAAGGGAAAGATACTTGCTGTGAAAACAACAGGGGCGACAGAACTGGGAGGTGCGCCTCGAAAACTCTCCTCACAATAAACGCCAACTGGAAAAGCGTAACCGCCAACACCGCACTGAAGAAAGCCAACTTTACACAGAATTCACAACTTGGGACAGCGGACTGGACGGGAAAAGCTATTCCAGGGCACTACAGAAAAGGGTTTCCATGGAATACTAGGGAAGCTGAGGAATTCCTGTCAGAGGGCTGAACCGCGGTAAGCGTTCGCTGAGACAGCTGAAGACGCGAAGCGCCGTTGAGCAAAGGGGCGGGGCTTAAATACTCCCGAGTGACAGAAAACTAGACTGCTGGCCCACCTAGAGGTTGTAACTACAGGCAGCCATGTTGAGTGATGAGGAAGAGTCAACCTGCCTATTCTTAGACCAGCAACTGTAAGCGGCCAACCAGGAACTCTTGGAAATTCTTTTGCGAGGGAACCCCGTAATCATGACAGTATTCCCCCCCAAGGCCCCTCCAAAACTGAAATTCCCTCTCCCTGGTTTGGATGGGTGGTTGCGGTGAAACATTCTGAGTAGCCTAGGGGCATGAACATTCTCGCAGGGTTCCCAAGTTCTGTCTTGAGGGCCATAACCTTTCCAATCCACTAAGTAGAATAGCCTATTACGCACAATTTTGGAATCTAAAATGGCCTTGACCTCGTATTCTAGTTGGTCATCATCAATGACCACAGGGGCTGGTGCTTCGGAGATTCGTGTGTTTGGATTAACAGGCTTTAAAAGAGAGACGTGAAATACTGGATGGATTTTCATGTTCTTTGGAAGGGTTAACTTGATGGCCACGGGATTGATGATTTTTTCAATTGCAAAAGGTCCCAGGAAGCGGGGAAGGAACTTTCTAGCTCCCTTCAAGGTCAGGTTTCGGGTGGCCAACCAAACCAAATTCCCCACCTCATACTCTGGTGCAACACTTCTTTTGTCATCTGCAAATTTTTTCTGGGATTTTTTGGCCATGGATAATTGTTCTCGAGCTTGAGCGATGGCTGAGGTGATTTTCTCATGCAGGGATTTTACTGCTGGCATTTCTAACGGTTCAGGTGGATCGTAAGCTGAGGTGCGTGGATGTCGGCCATGTAAGGTGTAAAAAGGACTCAAACCAGTGGAGGAATGAACAGAATTGTTATATGCATATTCGGTTATCCACAAAACATTTAGCCAGGTGTTCTCCAATTGATGCAACATACATCTGAGGTACTGCTCTAGAGTTTGATTGGTTCGCTCAGTTTGACCGTCAGTTTGGGGATGATGACTGGTGGACAAACGTACATCAACTTTGGCCAATTCACAACATCTTCTCCAAAACTTGGCGACGAATTGGCTACCTCGATCAGAGATTATCACCGCAGGAAAGCCATGCAGCTTCACAATATTCTCCAAAAAGGTTTTTGCCAGAACTGAGGCTGACGGCAATCCTTTCAATGCGATAAAATGTGCCATTTTGGAGAACAAGTCCACCACCACCATGATCGTGTCAAACCCTTCACAAGGAGGTAAATCGGTGATGAAGTCCATGGAGATGGTGTGCCAGGGGGTTGGTGGCACACTCAATGGAAGAAGCAAGCCTGCAGGTTTTCTCTTTTGATTCTTATTTTGAGCGCAGTTACCACAAGTTTTCAAATGCTGAATGACATCTTTTCTCCAGGTAGGCCACCAATAAGATCTTTTAACTTTCTCCATGGTCTTTTTGATTCCGGGGTGACCTTCCAAAAGAGCGTCATGATAGTTGGTAACCACTCTTTCTTGTAGTTGAGGCGTGGGCAAGTATAACCGTTCTTGATAAAAGGGAAGACCCTCCTGCACTGTAAAGCCTACTCCTCTGGACTCCCAGTTCAACAATTCATCCTGCGTAAGATGGTTTTGAATTTCCCTTTTTAACTCTTCAAAGGCAGAGTCCGTTGTGTTCATTACTCCCAGGATCTTTTCTCCAGAAATGATCTCCACTGGATTCACTGGCACATAGGCTTCTTCTCCATTACCCATTCGAGACAAGGCATCAGCCTTACCATTTCGCACTCCTGGTCTGAAAGTAATAACAAAGTCATATTCCGCTAGAAAGAGGGCCCATCGTAGCTGTCTTGAAGATTGTGCCTTTGCAGAGCGTAAGTATTGCAAGTTCCGATGATCGGTGAAGATGGTCACCGTGTGTCGTGCGCCCAGCAAGTGATGCCTCCATTCCTTCAAGGCACAAATTATAGCCAAAAACTCCTTATCGGTAATGGTGTAATTTAATTCTGCAGCAGCGAACTTCCTTGACCAGAAAGCTACGGGGTGCAATTCTTGGGTGTCAGGATCACGCTGAGACAATACGGCTCCCATAGCCACGTTAGAGGCATCAGTCTCGACTACAAACGGAAGATCAGGTCTTGGATGTTGTAGAACAGGTGCAGCAGTAAATTGCTCTTTTAATTTCTTAAATGCCTCATCAGCTTCATTAGTCCATTCAAATTTCCTGTTTTTTCGAAGTAGTGAGGTGATAGGATGAACTAGGCCAGAGAAATCAGAAACAAAACGCCGATAGAAATTCGCGAATCCCAGAAAACTCTGAACTCCTTTGACAGAAGTTGGAGCAGGCCAAGACAGGATGGCATCAACCTTTCTGTTATCCATTTTGACTCCACTAGAAGATAGAATGAACCCCAAGAATTCAATCTCAGGGACGTGAAAATGACACTTTTCCAATTTCACATACAGAGAATTGTCTTGGAGCCTTTGAAGCACCGATGTCACGTGCCTTACATGATCCGCCAGGTTTGCAGAGAAAATTAAAATGTCGTCCACATAGACCACCACACAGATGTCCAGTAGATCTCTGAAGATATCATTCATAAAGGCCTGGAAGGCAGCAGGAGCATTGCAAAGCCCGAAGGGCATGACTTGATATTCGAAGAGCCCGAATCGTGTCCGAAAGGCGGTTTTCCACTCCTCACCTTTCTTAATTCGAATGAGATGATAGGCACCTCTTAGATCAAGCTTGGTGAATATTTGTGCCTGCTTCACCTGATCCAGCAAGGTCGAAATAAGGGGAAGAGGATAGCGGTTCTTCACCGTGATTTGATTCAGTGCTCTGTAATCTATGCAGGTTCGCAAATCCCCTTCCTTTTTGGGCACAAAAAAGAGAGGAGATGCCACCGGTGACTTGGACGGTCTAATAAACCCATTGGCCAGGTATTGATCCAGATAAGCCTTTAGATGAGCATTTTCTTTTTCAGTGAGGGCATAAATTCTGCTACAAGGAAGCTGAGCCCCTGGAATGAGATCAATTTGACAGTCATAGGGTCTGTGAGGGGGCAAAATTTCTGCCTGTTTTTCTTTTTGGAAAATATCCTGGAATTTTTTGTATTCTACTGGTAATGAACCTATGAGACCCAAGGTGGTGTAGATAGTCATCTCAGACTGCCTGGCGTCCTTTGGACCTTCTGCAGAAAAACACATACTTTGGCACTTGGAGTCAAACTTCAATGTCCGGGAACACCAATCGATCACAGGGTTATGCTTCTCCAACCAAGGTATTCCCAAGATGATCTGGAATTGAGGAGCTTGAATCAGGTCAAAAGAGATCCTCTCCCTGTGTCCTTCCTGGCAAAGCATTAAGAGGGGGTCAGTGCACTGGGTCACGGGACCTGACACCAAAGGTGTACCATCCACTCCGGAGACGTTTTCAGCTTCCAACTTATTCCTCAAGGGGAATCCCAATTTACTAGCCAGATGTTGATCCATGTAGTTGCCAATGGCCCCACAGTCTATGTACGCAACCAATGCATGCCTCTGTGTGGGGTTATTGTGGCAAGAAAGGACAATAGGACACACGAAGTGTGAGGTCGCTGCAACCTTTTCCATGCTCGACAAGCGGACCTCTAAACTTGTCGGGCACTGGAGTTTTCCGCCGTCTGTTCTTTTTTATCCGGATTGATTCCTCCTAAAGGCCTCCGTGAAGGTTTTACTGGACAATCCTTTAAAAAATGACCGGCCTTGCCACAATACAAACACAACTGCAACTGTCGTCTCTTCTCTCTCTCTGCTTGGGAAATTGGGCCTCGAATTCCGCCCAACTGCATGGGTTCATTGGGAACATCTAATCCTGACTTCGACGTTGGTTCTCGGGAGCGGACTACAAAGGGTCGACTGTCCTGACGAGCTCGATCCGTTCTCCTATCCTGAAGACGATGATCCAACTGGATTGTCAGGTCTATGAATTCTGTGAGACATTCGGGCGGATTGACAACTTGAGCGAGAACATCCTTCAGCTCACTGCGCAGACCACGATAAAACAGTGTCACTCTCTTTTCTGTAGGCCAATTAGTTTCTGCCACTAATCGATTGAAAGTAGCCACGTAAGCAAGCAGCTCCTGATTGCCCTGCTTGAGTGACAGTAACTCATTGTCCAATGCCTGACCTTGTGAATGGCGAGCAAACAATTTCTCTAACTCTCTCTGGAATTCTGAAAAGTTCTGCAACACGGGATCATCCCGATTAACCAAAGGAATGGACCAATCTGCTGCATGACCACCCAAATAAGACAACACGAAAGCAACCTTTGATTGGTCAGTGGAGAAAACCCCAGGTCTGCACAAAAAATGTAGTCTACACTGATTTAAAAACACGGCAAACCTTTTCGGGTCCCCCGTGAATCTCTCAGGAGGGGCTAAGGGAATATTTCCTGGAATTACCACTTGGAACGGAACTGAGGGCGATGTAGAAGAGGAAGCTTGGGCATTACCTTGGGGAAGGGGAACCTGTCCCGCCTGATTCTGTAATAACTGGCGAGCCAACTCTTCAGTTCGTTCCCTATTGATTCCCAGTTCCCTTCTAAGAGCGCCGGTTTCGGACCGGGCTGCATGGACTTCAGCTCTAAGTTCTCCCAGTAGTTGAGCTAACTGATCTACCTCAGAAGTTCCCATGATGCCCAGGCGGAGTATTTTTTATGACGGCTTCGCGTTCTGTAACGCTTACCTTAGACTCCTCGGGGACACCACTTGATATTCGGAAACTTCTCAGGGTGCGCTGTTATCTTATCCCAATTGGACTCTCTATCTATACATGAAAACAATTACCACACTCAATAACTAAGTGATTCCTAAAATAGGGAAAAAAGAATCACCTTCAAAATAAACTGTATTCTTCGGTTACCTTAGTTGGTGATTTGGTTAGCTCTCCATCCTGCTTCTGCGCAGGGGTGCGTGTTCTGAAGAAGGGACGTGAGGAGAATGGAATTATCCTTAAACTTCCAGAAATGTCTAAAGGGGTACACTTCCTAACAGTGTCAGACAGGAATGGTGTCACTAACCCTCTAAATGCAGAAACACCCTAATGTGTCTAAAAACTGAAGTGCACAACCCGCAACATTTTTGGTTCCAAAATGCGTAAACTTAGTGTACCTGATGACGACAGAAAAAACGAACACTAATGTTCCTAGAAACAATTCTCCACACAACCCTCTCAACTTCTGTGAGGTGAATATGGTTTGAACATTCACTTGCGCGAAAGAACTAATGTGTGAAAAGCAGTTGCTACTATAGGAACCATTAATCTATAGCGAGAACTAAAAGGGAAAGATACTTGCTGTGAAAACAACAGGGGCGACAGAACTGGGAGGTGCGCCTCGAAAACTCTCCTCACAATAAACGCCAACTGGAAAAGCGTAACCGCCAACACCGCACTGAAGAAAGCCAACTTTACACAGAATTCACAACTTGGGACAGCGGACTGGACGGGAAAAGCTATTCCAGGGCACTACAGAAAAGGGTTTCCATGGAATACTAGGGAAGCTGAGGAATTCCTGTCAGAGGGCTGAACCGCGGTAAGCGTTCGCTGAGACAGCTGAAGACGCGAAGCGCCGTTGAGCAAAGGGGCGGGGCTTAAATACTCCCGAGTGACAGAAAACTAGACTGCTGGCCCACCTAGAGGTTGTAACTACAGGCAGCCATGTTGAGTGATGAGGAAGAGTCAACCTGCCTATTCTTAGACCAGCAACTGTAAGCGACCAACCAGGAACTCTTGGAAATTCTTTTGCGAGGGAACCCCGTAATCATGACACCATTGTCCGTAACTATCTGTTTAGGCAATCCTTCTCTTTGGAACATGGCAGTCAGTACTTCAATGACCGTGGCGATATCCACCACAAACTCAGCTTCTACCCATTTGGACAAACAGTCAATCATCACTATCCCATATCTGTGCTCTGGCACCATTGCTTCTAACTGGCCTGTAAAATCCAGCCCCAATTTATACCACACCCCCTCTGGTACCTCTGTCGGAATCAGTGGTGCTTGTCGTACCTTCAAGTGATTGTCGCTATTCATGGATTCGTGGCACTGCTCCATCATTGTTCGGATATTGTTGCCCATGCCTGACCACCAGTATACATCCCAGATGCGGCACTGCATCATGCTGCTCCCCAGGTGCCCCAAATGGGCTCTGCATAATATTATCTTCCTCGTGCCCATCAGTGGTATGATTTGATCTCTCCTAAACAGCAATCCACCTGCTTCATATATCTCATCTGCTACCTTCCAATATGGTCTCAATCCTTCTGGGACTGTTCTCTCATCGGGCCACCGTTTGTGAATCCATTCGGTTATCTCCTGTGTCATGGGATATTTATCTGCCTCCATTTTCCAGTGGTTCTCCACCATCTCCATGTACATCTTACAGTTCAGGGCTCCCAGGGATGCCACCACGTACTCGTCTTTCAAGAAAGGCAACTTTGCCCCTTCTGACTCCGGCAGTCTCGACATGCAGTCGGCCTGAGAGTTTTTCCAACCTGATATGTGTCTAATGTTGCATGTGTATTCTTGTAGCTTAGTGGCTATGCATGCTAGTCTGGGGGTGGACATTCTGGTGCCGCCTGGGCTCAGCATTTGTATGAGCGGTTTATGATCGTAAGAAGCATGAACATGGTGCCCCAAACATACGTCCTCAACGGCCCAAGCGCATGGCAACATCTCCTTGTCCATCAGCAAATAATTTTTGTCAGCTTCAGACAACGCTTTCGATGCAAATGCTACCACTTGTTCCGTACCCCCTTTTTCTGGGTGCGGGTTGCGCCGAGGCCGTATGCACTGGCATTCTGTCACACTCACCTGTGTCGGTGCAGGAGCAAAGGACGAGCCTTCCTTGACCCCGGGTCTTCACTTCCCCTGTTTCACCCGGAGGAATACCTGTCACATACAAGGTGTACACTCAGACCTGAATTCACCCGATTCCCCTGAGCCCTTCCCTTTTCTTTACTGTGTGCTGTGATGTCCCCCTATGGGGAGTCCGGGTTCAGCGCTACTGGAGCCTTGGTGGTTTTACACCGCGTATAGAGAGAGCGCAGTGAAATAAGTGTCCACGTTATTGGAGCGAGCGCAATGAATAATGTCTCTTCTTTCTTACAGGGGTATGTGCGCTTGTGCAACTAACCTGGATTGCAGCGTAGCAGGAAGATTCAGTGAATATGCACAGCGTTACTGATGTATCCCAAAGTCTTTGCAGTGTTTATGTCCAGGTATTTGCCAATAGCCCCACTGTCTATGAAAGCCTTGAGGGCATGCATTCGGGTGGGCTGTGAAGGGCCTACCATAACCACAGGAATACTGAAATGTGAGATCTGAGTGCTCCGTGCTCTACTTTTCCGGTAGCGCACCTGTGTCTTCCCCTGTGTTCTCTAGTACCCACATTGTCTTTCGTGGGGGTTTAACCATGCAGTTCCGGAGGAAGTGACCAGATTGTCCGCAATATAAGCAAAGTTTTTCCTGACGCCTGCGTTCTCTCTCTGCCTTGGTGAGTGGTCCCCTGAGAACACCCAATTGCATGGGCTCTGAGTGTGTTTCAGAAGCCTATCGATGGGACGCTTCCTTTGGTCAGACATACACTGGTCTATGCTCTGATCTGGTTCGGTCGGCCTTGCGATCCTGTAACCGGTGGCCTAGTTGCATAGTTAGGTCGATGTATTCACTGCAATCTTTGGGAGGATTAACTACTTGCGCCAATAAATCTTTTAATTCTCCTCTCAGTCCTCGATAAAATAACATTATTCGTTTCTCCTCTGGCCAACCTGATTCGGCTATTAAGCGATTGAAAGTGGCTACATATGAGATAAGAGCCTGACCACCCTGTCGCAGAGAGAGTAGCTCATCATCCAAGGCCTGACCTCGAGCCTGATGGGCAAATAGTTTTTCCAGTTCATGCTGAAAACCTGTGTAATTTCTCAGTAAATATGCGCAGCGTTACTGATGTGCGCGTGTTAACGCTGTTCTCCTTTGTTCTTACAGGTGCCGGTGTAGAAGTTCCCTCTTGACTGGAGATAGCTGCGGCATGGAATAAGAACCAAGTAAACTGAAGCTGAATGATCCAGAGCGGGTAAGCAGAAGTAGGATGATCCCGAGCAGGTGAGCAGAAGCAGGATGATCCGGAGCAGGTAAGCAGAAACAGGATGATCCGGAGCAGATAAGCAGATGCTGGCTGATCCAGAGCACGGCAAGTGTGTTGCTGAAACAGCTCACAGTAAGCAACACGAAGCACTGGAAGAATCATGGGTGTGGTTTATATAGCCTGCCACACCCAAACACTAGAGAGCTCATGAATCATGATGCACTTCCTGTTTGGCAACAGGAAGTGGTAACCAGGAACTTGCTACAAACACTAGGAAGGGATTAAAGGAAGGATTTGCTATGGGTTCTTTGTGTGCCTATGCCAGGCCTGCCAAGCCTCCACCCAACTTGCCCCAACTACCTGCCTGATACCCATGACACATTCGTAGTGATGAAAGTGCTCCAGCGGGGATTGAACGATCATAGACGCAGTCCATCTAATATTCTGTCCTTCACTTATTTGAATTGCTTCTCTTGGATCGGGTCCCACTTGTACTCCACTCCTTTCTTTAACGGGTCTCTGAGGGCCGCTGTTTCTTCTGAATACCTGGGCACAAACTTGGTGTAATATTCTGCTAGGCCAAGGAATGGCCTCAGTTCCTCCTTGTTGGTTGGTGCAGGAGCTTTCACTATGGCTACCACTAAGTTCTTCTTGGGACTGATGTTCTTTCTGCCCCATCCCCCACTCTCTTCTACCCCCAACCTTTTAGGATACCCTCCACCACCAACCTAACCTCAATCAAATAGTACTGGTTCCCCATAAGTGACAAATGAACTCCATCTCCCGAAACAAATCAAAAGCTTCATATTTGATCTCTGGTTGCGCAAGTGTCTGCACCCCACAGGACCTGCAGAACTTCAACATTTGCTTGTCAATCTTTTTCCTCGTATCTTCCACCACCCCCTCCTTCATAACTCCCCTCCATACCCGCTGTTAGGGAGAATTCTCATACTATGGCTAATTTCTCTTACCTATAGAGTCCCCCAGCAGATTTGCTGGATTTGAAGGTTTGGTTTCTTTTTACCTGCTAAGAGTGAGACTCTTTTTCCCACTCTTAGGCATTTCTGCTATGTGTGTTCTAGGCTATTTTTGTGTTTAATGCCTCTGGGATTTTCTTTCCCCCATAGGAACCATCTTTATTCACACGTGTTACACAGCACCCTCCGTGGAGTGACACAGGGGTGTCGTAACGACCCCCAAACATAGACTCCATACCCTGGGACTGACTGCTGTCTCCCAGGGCATGTAAAGTCCCCATTGACTTTACTAGTCAATTTTTATTAACTTAACCAGTACAACCCATCTTACTATGGAGGTAGTGGAAGGGGTTAATAGTTTTTACCCTATGTTCATTTTCGAGGGGGTACCTTAAAGTCCCGCTCTCTAAAGTTTCTGGCTGGTGACAGTGGTTACTACCATAAATATTCGACCGCGAATATTTCCCTATGGGATTTTCCCATTGTTCGAGGCTACCACTTTTTCTGACAGCCTCTAACATTCCGCCGGTGCATTTTAATATTAACTTTGCTCCAGTAGGTTTTATTTGCCAGAACTTTAATATAACTTCTTTCTCGTGTCTTTCTCTACGATCCTAACCCAGGTTGGGGATCCTTTGTTCGTCCGTTTGGCGGGCTTCTGCCCAGAAGCCCTCCTTCCGGCTCCACTGAGTCTGGGGTGGGTCCATTGTGTGGGAGGGGGAGTAGGACCCCTGGACAGAGTTGCCGCAGAAACTCAGGTCGCACTCTAACCTGATAGGCTGGAGGGTCTCCTGCCAAGATGACCACTTCACTGTGTGAGTGACAGCTAGGCTGTATCAATGGGGATCTCTTTGCATAAAAGCAGGGTCCTGAGGATTGGAAGAGCAAGACATTGCCACTGGAACTACGGTCCAAAGAGGAGAGAAGCCAAAGACACCTGCAACGACTACCACCACCGGTGAAGCCCTGCTGCAGCGTCTCACCACTTTTCTCCACACGACGAGAGGAGATCTTCATCCGAAAGAGCCTTCTTCCCTTGAGCTGGTGGGGCCAACAACTTTGCCAATCGCCTTCTCGAACCTGCTGTGGTCGAATTGCCAGTGCCCTGCACTTGGAGGCCGGATAGCCAAGCAGCCATCGACCCGGACCGTGATTAAAAGGAGCGTACCTTTTAAACTTCGTTTGGCAGCACCGCGGCTCGTTTCATCCCTGGGTAGTGCAGTACCTGGTAGTCCAGTACCTCAAACCTTCCTCCACAACGAGAGCCTCTCTTCCTCTGCTGGATCACCCGAACTGTAGGAACTACCAGGAACAACCGCCACCGCAGGAGCCACTTCTTCACTTTTAAGGTACATTGTTCCACCAGGCGTCCTTTCTTCGCGGTAGTGCTAAAGGTGTTTTAAATCCTTTTCCTACCTTTGGGTTGGCCGCCCCTCTCTCTTAACATTGTCTTTCACTTTCTGAATCCACCTTTGCAACATTGTTAACCAAAGACCTGACTGCCGCTACAAGAACATTTTGCTCCTGGGCCCTTGCCCTGTACCACTAATTCTGGCACAGGCCTACTGACTCTGGTCACATTTGTTGGACCTGCTTTCTCGAGATTGATTCACAATTCGAACTGTGTGGTGCAACCCTTTCTTATAACTACCCTTTCCTTTCCCCTGCATAATCATTGTGGAATGCCATTTTGCTCAGTTTTCATTTGAAGTATTGCCCATGGTTCACAACTGATGGGAAGTGCTGCTAGGGTGTATAAGAACCTATTTCTAGATAACTTGTGTTTTCCCTCCCTTGTGAGAAATTGCAAGAGGATCCCTTGTGTGTAGTTGTCACTGTGCCGTTGTGCTCAGTTTTCACTCTGGTTCACTTGGTCTACAATTTATATAGGGAGTGTGTATATTTTTCTATTGACTTAATTTAACTTGCTTGATACTTGTGATACATGTGTTGGCTTAGAAGTGTATAAAATAAATATATATATACTTTTTAACTACAAAGCTTTGGTCAGTGTTTCCTTGTGCCATAGTACAGTAGGCCTATTGTGTAAACCCTGAATACTGCTCATTTCCCTCTTGAGATATGTTTGACTGCTCAGCCACAGCTACCAACTAAATCTTTGTGGTACAGACTGATACCATAGGGGATTTATTGCTCTCACCTGTGTAGTGCTCCCTAAGGGAACTGCACTGGATTCTGCCTAACACCCGCCTTGGCATCAACTCAGTCCAAACCAACACAACGGCAGGCCATATTTCCCTCTTCATCTTCTTTAGCAATGCCACACCTGTATCCCGAACCAGGTCGCTCTCCCCAGCATGTAAAACTAGAACTGCAGGTACCCCATGAAGCTCTCTCATACCCGCCAGCATAGGCAACAGTTGGCCCCACCTGAGCCGCCCAACCCCAGACCATCTCAACAACGCCACTTTATAACTAAACCCCAACTCAGGACTGAAAACCCTTCTTGACGCATCTTTCCCTGCCCATTTCACTATGGAGTGTCCACATATCCATATCTGAGGTAACTCACCACTCCTCCGCGCCACATCTGAAAAAGAAAAAGACAGTGGCCCTCATTACGACCCTTGCGGAAATCGGAAAACGATGGCGGAAATGCAATACCGCCATCGAATAGCGCTCGGTGCGACTATGACCCGTCACCGCAAAGTACGAAGCCATTAGCGACACCGTAGTGAACGCCAACGCTAACTGCACCAAGCACGCGCGCGCGCGCCATGCCAAACCGCAAACACCACCATGGCGCAAGGGTACACCAATTCCGACCCTAGCGGACATGTACCTAACGCCATCAGGCATGGCGTAATGTACCATTCCGCCATGGCGAGAAGTACGGCATCGCGAATCAACCGTAAACGGCCCCACTGAGTGCCTGTACACCGCTCCCTGCCCACAAAGTACAACTCCCCGTAGGTGCAATGAAGTCACAATGCAACCATTGAAATGTACAAGTCACCCATGCATGCCAACGAACAAAAGAAACACAACAGGGGCCAATGGGAGCTGCAGGGCACAGATGGCACGAATACAGAAGCCATCCCAATGGACATGACCACAGTCCCCCACCAAGAAACGCACGCAAACACAGGCACCTGTGACCAGCAATATTCCGAAAATCACATCATTCCACCAGTCCACCTGGCTGACCGGCATCTGTTACACAAAACCCAATCCCCCGCCCCTGAGCATGACAACATTCAAACTGTCATATAGGCAGCCCCCATCCCTGACCTCACGGGCTTAGTAGGCAAACGCGCCCAGTACAGTACCACGCAACTAAACCCCGAAGCTGGAACCCAATGCAGATCTCCTCACAATACATCGCCCCCCAAATAGGCATATGCCACATCACTTGCAAAGAAAAACGCTACACGGGCCAAATCAGAATAGAAATTTTATGCACATCAAAGTCACCAAGCCCATACAGCCATCAGGCCATGAACTCCAAAACACTAATCACCATTGTGGGCTGCATCCGCAAGAAATGACCAGCCACTACTTGTGTGTCGCCCTGTTCCCCCATGGTACACAGAGCCACATTCACGTACGAAAAGGCAACATGGAAGCGCACAGAACCGCAGGGCCGTCCCAATGGGGAGGCACTAGTCCAGCTGAAAGGCCGAAATGTTGCTCCGAGCCACCAGTACTGCGTAAGGGCATGTGGGCCATTGGCGATCGTCCCATAAGATCGTAATGCTGCTCCACTGATTAACACGAAGCAGCAGGTGTCGGGAGTAAAATCCATCTGCAGGAGTGGCATACAGATGGCAGTGGCAAAAGGGGAGGAGATACCTGTCAACCAAAAGAAAAGAAAAAGAACAGAATGGCCATCAGAACTACATTCGAACAACTCACTTCAATGATCACACGAAATCCACAGCCATATGCATGCTAGCCCACTCAAAAGGATCATCACCACCCCAAAACCACTTGCGACTCATAACCATCTATATCGAGGTGCAAACACCATCACAAACGAGTGTACCTGTGCATGCGTCTGTCAAAACAGAATCCATCAGATGGGAATGTTAACGTGCATGGACACAAGTGTCTGAGGGCGCCTCGAGACAGGGAGGGCTCAACAAGGCCAGATAGACGATGGTCCCACTATGGCAGCCCTGCATCACATAGCGTAGGGGAGGCGGATAGATCCCAAGAAGCCCTGTACATGGCAAACTCTGTATCAAATCACCTGCCCATGCATCCATTCATCATTCCCTCATCCCGGGATCAAAACGCCTGAATAATTACTCACATAACATTAGAAACATCCATTGAGTCTGTGCGTTATGCAGCCTGCAAAATCCACAGTGCCCCAGCCCGTAATTCCAGTGTTGTGAAGTAACATGTATTTGGGAACGGCCGGCCTCATCGCCCACGTAGCTATTGCGCATCCCAAACTATTCATATCAATCATTGCTCCCTCGCCATGGGCATTGTCTCAAGGACATTGAACAATAGAACGTTATATTTGCAGTCAGACCTGTGGGCATCTCCTCGCCGCTAGCTGGAAACCGAAAGCGCCGCCCTTCGAATTCCTCATTTGCAACATCACGTCAAAAAGGCATCTGTGGCCGTTTGAAATCACTAATTATTCCATCGAGTGCGGCTGTGTGTGAAAATGGCAACTGCCTTCACCCACAAATGGGACGCCCCGCCCGTCGTTGCAACTCGGTACAGTGATGCATGAGGGCCCACCGTTACTCGAGTACTACGTTCCACTGACCCTTCACAAGTCTGTTCGCGACTGCACAGATAGTATGGGAAACAATGGGACCACAGCAGAATGAACATATCAACCAATCTTACACGGCCATCGGGTACAAATACATGATTGCAATAGCAAGATACCATTCCCCGAATTGCAGCGTTGTGCGCGGGACGTGCTCGGCCAAAGGGGAGAGCAGTTTGCACAGGTGGAATTAATCACCACAGGTGGAGGCCATACAGCCTGAAAACACATAAATTGCACAGCCAGTCTCCTCCCACAACCACACCGAAATGCTACCGGCAGGACTCGCGATGTTGGCCCTGGGGGACCTGATAGCACTGCAAGTGCTCCAACTCCAAGAAGAAGACGAACACCAACTACAACCAGCCGCACGGAGGAGACGCAGGAGGAGGAGGAGGCCAAGGCAGGGCCAGCAAGGCCCACCAGCACAGCCACTACCACCACGCAGGCAGCCCGCAATACCACGCCTCCGAGCACATCCGTTCAACCTCACTGATGAGCAGATCCACACCCTCTACCGTCTGGACCGGGACACCATAGCCGCCATTGTGGACATGACACAGGCTGACCTTGTCAGCATGATAGATAGCCCAACCGCCATCCCACCCCTACTGAAGGTGGTGTCTGTACTCCACTTCCTGGCCACAGGCACCTACCAGCACACAGTCGGACAGTTGCATGGCATTTCTCAGCCACTGTTCTCACGGACACTATTGCAAGTGCTCGATGCCCTCCTGCAGCACGCAGACGACTACATCTCTCTACCACGCTCGGAGCAGGAAATTACCAACACAAAAGTGGGATTCCATGCACTTGCCGGCATACCGGGTTGCATTGATGCCATCGACTGCACCCATGTTGAATTGGTCGTCCCACATGCCATGGAGGCCCAGTACCGCAACCGAAAACAATTTCATTCCCTGAATGTACAAATGGTTTGTGACTCCAACAGGATCATTACACATTGTTGTGCCCGATTCCCTGGATCAACCCATGATTCTATGGTCTTGAGGAACTCTACAATACCACGCTACATGGAGCGACACGCAGGGAACAGATCCTGGCTACTCGGTGAGTCTCATTACATGCATGATGATGTGGGGTATGTGAATTGGCAATGACCTGGCAGGAAGGGGGGGGGGTGTGCGTACGTATCAATGGCATTCCACATCATACGTTTCTCGTCCACATACAGGTGATGCTGGATATCCACTGAAGAGATGGCTCCTCACACCAGTCCGGAACCCACGGGACCAGCATGAGGAGGACTACAACCATGCCCACTCACGTACCCGTGTAGTCATAGAACAGGCATTCGGCCTACTGAAGGGCCGTTTCCGCTGCCTCAGCAGGTCTGGCGGGGCACTCCTGTACCGCCATGAGAAGGTTGCAAAGATGGTCATGGCATGTGTCATGCTCCACAACATGTGCGTACGTAGAAATGTGCCCATGCCCCCTGACGCAGAACTGCAAGCACCTGATGATGGTCATGATGAGGGTGGGGATGTGGCAGCACCTCATGGAGTCTGCGAGGCACCGGAGGCCCGTGACATTCGTCAGCATCTCATTGATGTATGCTTCTAGCACTCACGCCTGGTGGCTGATACATGGACACGGGACTCGTGGCACTGCGTGTGTCTGGGACATGCACAATATGGACTGTACGCCTATGATGGCCTAGTACACAAAGATCAATGTCCACACATCTCATTGGTTGATCGTGCACTTTTTATGGCATATGTGATGTCATGTTGAACACCCTATCGACCCGCCACCCAAGTGAGCCCAACACACCCCCTCCACCCTCCTACCTCCCCCCCGAACACCAGTGTCCAAAGATGCTCATTGTCAGTGGGCTGTCGCTATTGCATGCCCCCTCTGCGGGTATCAGGGGCACCCCTGCCTGTGGAGCGCAGGTTCCTTCCAGATCTACGTTGGGGGCTGCCCTGGACGGAACTTGCAACGGATGATGTGTCTGCCTGCTCACGTCCATGCATGTCCCTAAGGGTTTGCGAGAGCTCAGTGAGCACACGGCGCACTGCGGCAAGTTCGGCACATACGTCTTTGGACGTCGCATGCAGTTCCCCCCTCAGGCTCTCGGTGCTACTCTCCATTTGTGCCCTTAGCGTCTCTGTACCTCTCTCCATTTCTTCCCTAAGTGTCTCAGTTGATGTTTCTATGTCTGCCTTAGTGCCCCCACATTCATCGGCATGGTCCTTGAGGAGTGTGGCCAGTTGCTGCTGTTGTTCGATCAACTGGTCGAGGGACTGTTGCCTCTGCTGGGCCATGGCCATTTGCGGGGGTGTCACAGAGGGGCTGTTGTCCTCATGTTGCCTTGCCACAGGGCTTGTGGGGGATGGCCAGTCGTCGTCTTGTGGGTGCCCCTGCGTGGTATCCTCATGTTGTACGGGATGGGACAGACAGGGGGATTGGGACAGGTCATGGATGGATCTGACTTCGGCATCCCCGTTTTCTGTGTCCGAGCATGCTGCCATCAATGGGGTGTCACCTATGGTGCTGCTGCCACCAGAGGCAGTGCCTTCTGTGGCATCCATTGGGGGGACCTGTGGTGGTGGTGTTGTGGGCATGCTGGCTGCTGGGGTGCCTGTTGATGTTCCCTCCTCTGTGCTGCCACCTGATTTGTGCTGCTGCCGTGTCTTGATGCGTGCAGCTGAGGTGGAGGGTCTCTGGCCGTTGGTCTTGGCCCTCTTTGCAGGTGTGCTGGTAGGGGTGTCCTGTAGCTCGTCGTTTGGATCGGACCCTGTGGTGGAGTAAAGGAGGGCGAGGGTTATTGATGGGTCTGTGGGAATTGGAATGGCATTGTATCACATGCATTGGGGTGGTACCTGAGGGTGATTTGGGTCGGGGCCTTGGAGGTGCTTTAATTTGTGTGTGGAGTGAGGGTGCAGTTGTTTGGCAGCCTGCAGTTAGGGTGTGCCTGCTGCACGTGTAGTGCGTGTATTAGGGGTTTTTAATTATTTATGTATTTATTGTGGGTTTTAACGTGCGCTATCAGGCCGATGTGTGTGGACGTTCTCCTGGACATGTGTTTCTGTTGTGGACGCATGGTACTTCACATGGATGGACTGTGTGGATTTGGCATTGTTTTATCTGGCCCACCTACCTGAATCTTCGGATGTCTGCACTCCTTTCTCCATCCCTCCGACTCCCTCTATGCTCTCCATTCCGATGGTGGAGGCACAGATTTCTTCCCAGGGGGTCAACTTGATGGGTGATTCAGGACCTCCCCCGGTGGCTGTGGCAATGTTGCGGTTGGCAGAGAGTATGCTGCGGACGCGTATCCGCAGGTCGTCCCATCGCTTGCGGCATTGCTGTGGGGTGCGGGGTGCGGTCCCCACCGCACTTACCCGCTGTGCCACCAGAGCCCATATGGTCTTCTTGTTTGCAAGTGCCGTTCTGGTCATTTGCGTGGAGAAGACGACGGCAGCATTCTCCTGGAGGGTCTCTGTTAGCACGGTGAGTTCCTCACGGGAGAAGTGGACCTGCCGCTTGTCTTTTTGATAAGGAAATTGTGTAGAGTGGTTCCTTAGAAATGTGGGTCTTTAACTGTGTTTTTGACTTGTTGTGCTATAACCGATGTCTAGTTTGAAGTTCAAGGAGAAAATGTTGTCTGTTATGTTGTAGTAAAGAACATCACCTAATCCTACATTTATAGGCGTAGAGTGGGGTAATCTGTTTCTCAGTTTGTTATATTTAGTCTTTCCCATGGCGACCAGCATACGCCCTCCAGACCCACGGACAACTTCCTTAACAGGGCCGCTGACACTGACCTTCTGCCGTCCTTCCCCTTCCATTTTTCCCTTGCCCATCCTTCCAACATCCTACTTGGCATACCCCCCCCCTCCTGCTGGGCTGAAAGCCCCAAAACCACTTCCCATAAAAGGCACTTCTGTACTGCGGCGCTGCAATACCTGTGTCACAATATTCGTCACAACATTCGTTTTTAGGTGTGCTTTCTTCCTGTACTGTGTATGACTGTTAGTTTTAAAAAATCGAATTTAGGTGTGCTTTCGTCCTGCATTGATTGTGACTATTAGTTTAAAAATCGAATTTAGGTGTCCTTTCATCCTTCATTGATTGTGACTGTTAGCTTAAAAATCGCATTTAGGTGTGCTTTCATCCTGCATTGTTATGCATAGTTTAAAGCCAACTTACTTCCTTGCTCTATGTATGTATTGTTTCTGTCTTTTGCTCCCTTGTACCCCCCTTTAGCACCCACTGCTTTTACCCACTACTAGTGTGTTTCCTTGTGCGGTTACGCCCTCCTGTCAACTCCCTCCCATGTGCCTCAGCTGCTCAGCCTGGTAGAGTACCATACTCTGTGCCCCCTCAAAATAGAGTTATCTATCTCTCCTATCTTCTATAACTGTTTCTCTATCTCCTATTCTTCACCGCTCACTAAGCTTGACAGGAAGAAACTCAAGAAGCACACACTTGGTTCAGTGTATCAGCCAGAGAGACTCTCACTGACATCCTCTTTGTCGTTCCTTCTCCTGACCTATGGACTCTAAATATGGCTGTCTGCTCTCTCCCTACTCTTCCTCACACATCAATGGTGGCACCCGCTGGGAGGTTCTTCTTGCCTTCTCCTCGCCCTTAGGATCATCATAAATGTCTAATCGAAATGGTAACATCTTGGTATAAGGGCCTCAACCCAACCTCCTTCTTTTTTATAGACTCCTCTCTCCCCTTATCAACTCTCCACCTTCCTACCCACTGGCTCCCTTTCCAACTACAACTATGGCCGCCATGGCTCCCTTGCCTGCTAGGCACACCTTAGCTACCTTGCTGCTACCTGGATACAGCGCCTCTCTTACTATGGCTCCTTTGATGTCTTCTACTATCCGGGCTCCCTTGCCCACACTCTATGCTCTGACAACCTTGTTGGCCTCTCCTACGCTGGTGCCCTTGCCACCCACTGCCGATGCTTCTGGGACTCCCTTGCCCCCTGTGGCCCCTCTCTCACTGGCTCCCCTGCCATCTACAACTGTCCCGGCTCCCTTGCCTGCACTCCCTCCGGCCCCTCTGCCTTCTCTTGCCCTTATCTCTCAGGCACCCACGCCACTTATGAGGGGACCTCTCTCCCCTGCACCCCGGACACCGTAAATCCTTCAAAAATGGCAATCCGCTCCACGTTGCCATGCTTAACTCTTGCTCCACAGTCAAGCACTCCTCTGACATCTGCCACCTCCTTGAAAACCTGGACCCTGATGTTCTTGCTCTCACTGAGACCTGGTTTAAAGACAGCTATGTCACGAGTTTTGGCACACTTCTCCCTGAAGGCTACAAAATCCTCTCTGACCCCAAGCTCAGCATGCCAGGAGGGGGAGTTTCCCTGAACTTTCCAGAATGGATCCCTGTCTACACCATTCCTACTCAGGCCTGTTCCTCCTTCGAATGCCTGGTCTACAGTCTCTCTCTCTCTCTCTCCTATCTCCTCTCTTACTCTGGCCACCTTCTATCGGCCACCGGGCCAGTCCACCCTCTTCCTCTCGGAATGGGCTGACCTGGTATCTTTTCTCCTTTCCTCTTCCTCCCAACTCCTCCTGCTGGGGGATCTCAACATCCATCTTGGCTCTCCTAACTCTTCAGGAGCTTTCTGAAACCTATGCAACTCACTCTCTCTCCATTCTACACTCTGGTGCAATGCAGACGCTGGCCATACCTTGGGTGCTCTCATCTCCATAGACTTCCCTCTCTCTATCTCTCTCACTACCTCACTCTCATGGACTGATCACTTTCTCTCCTCTCACTTGAAGCTTTCTTCTCCTTTAGCACACCTTACACTGCCTCCCACCTTCAAGATCATCTGACCCATGAAAAATGTGTCAGTGGTTGCCTTTGCCTCCACCTACTTTCCTCCACCTACTCTTGCAGCTGACTCCCATCCTGACACAGCCCTCTCTAACTTTCACTTTTCGATCTCCAATACTCTTGACATCCTTGCCCCTGTCATGAGGGTCCGTCTGAAGCCTGCCAAAAAGTTCAACTCTTTGTATGACTCTGACCTGGCTGACCTTAAACGCAAATGCAGGGCAGCAGAACAGAAATGGGGATCTTCAAGCACACCCTCTGACAGGCTGGCCTGCCACCTTCATACCAAAGCAATATAGACTCTGAATCCGATCCAAGAAAAGAGTCCATATTCAAGCCCACATCTATGCAGCATCCAACAACACGGACAAACTTTTCAAAGTCTGTAAGGAACCGGCCAACCCTACCGCAGCCTTATCCTCTATTGCACCAACCCAGGTCCTTTGCGGGGCCCTGGCTGCATGCTTCACCACAAAAACACAGGACATCCTGTCGTCTCTCTCCTCTGCACCCACTCGTGCACCATCATCTCTTGGGCCCCCACTAGGCCGCCCCACCACACCCCCCTCTTCTCTACTCCCTTTGCCCTGTCACACCTGAGGGGGTCTCTAAACAAGTCCCGTCTATGAAAGCCTCTTTCAAACATGTGGACCCTTGCTCCTCCAAAACCATCAAGGACAACATTGACTCTCTAGCTCCAGCCTTGGCAGACCTCTGCAACCTCTCCTTCGCCACTGGAGTTTTCCCCACTTCCCTCAAGCATTCTCTTGTGCACCCTATTCCCAAACTTCATCACTCATTTCCTGCGCAAACTCCTGGAGATGTTGGCTATCGCTCAGCTAACCCTCCACACTGAATCTGTTGGTTGTCTCCAAGGCCATTAGTCTGGCTTCAGAGCATCCAGAGGCAGGGAAACTGCTCTTCTGAACACCCGGGAAGACCTGCTCTCAAACCTTGATTCTAATTCTCCCTGTGTCCTCATTCTTCTTGACCTCTCCTCTGCTGTCTATATGGTAAACCACAACATCCTGATCTCCCATCTCTGTGATACCCTAGGCCTCACAGATCAGGCCCTGGTGTGGCTAGCGTCCATTCTCTCTGACCGTCCTTCGCAGATGGAACTTGGGTCCTTTCTCTCCACTATCACTCTCTCTACTTGTGGTGTCCCCCAGGGATCTAGTCTATCCCCCTGGTTTTTCAATGTCTACATGGTCCCCTTGGCCCGCAAGATCTCTGCCTTCACCTCCAACTTTCAGTGTTATCCCTGTCTGTCCGCAATTCAGTCCTGGTGTGTGGCTAATGATCCCTGCCTTAATGCCAGTAAGACAGAGGCCCTCATTGGGACCCCTGCTCTCGCTTTCTAACTTTCACTCTGGCCTGCCTCCCTTGGTCCTGCAGCCTCACCCGCCAGTGAGGCAACAAATCGGGGGGTCATCTTCAACGCTACTCTCTCCTTCTCTTCTCACATCTTGGATATGTCCAAAAGGTCTCACTACCAGCTGCACCTCCTCAGAGGTATTCTACTTGTTCTCACCTTCCCTCAGAGGCCCACTGTCTCCAGAGCCCTAGTTCTCTCCAGACTGGACTACTGCAACAGTCTCTTTCTCAATCTGCCTACTTCTAGTCTCCAACCTCTTCAACTTATCCAAACCAGAACCGCAAGACTTATCCTTGGCCTCAAGCCCAGGTACTGCATCTCTCTGGTGCTGAAATCCCTCCACTGGCTACCCGTGGCTGCAAGGATCAAGTTCCAGTCACACTGCATAGTCCACAAGGCTTTCTGGGGATGAGGCCCTTACTATCTACAGCGCTCTCTTCCTAAATACTCTCCATCTAGAGCCCTTGCCTGGCCTCCTCAACCTCTCTGCGGGTGAGCCGTTTTTCCAAACAGAGATTTGGGGGTAGATACCTATCCTCTGCAGGTGCCTCCCTCTAGAACAGCCTCCCTGCCTCTATCCATCTTGAGCCGGACCTCCTTAAGTTCCAGAAACTCCTCAAGACCTTCCTCTTCTCTACTTCTTTCTCTTTCCCTTCCCCATGCTAACCTCCTTTCTCTTCTCTCTTGTTTCCCTCCTCTTTCTCTTTCTTTCATTGGTTTCCCTCTGCTTTCTCTTCCTCAACCGGCTTAGTTCACCGACTGGTCGCCTGGAGCACCTCCAGAGCCTCAAAGGTCCTAGGCTCCCCCACTAGTCTTGCACTTGCCCCGGGCCTCTGCACTCTGCTTGGCGCTATGGCACTCGGAATAGGTTCCATGAGAAGGGCAACCACTCTGCACTTAAACCAGGCCCCTGCTGGACTGGGCGCACTTATACCCCTTCCTTGCACTTCCTGTCTGCGCACTTGCACGACCTTGAATGTTGTCTGTGCTGTCCTTCCTCTGTCTCCCCTCCCAAGCCCGGTTGTGCCTGAAATACTCATGGATAGCCGCATTGATTACCAACCACCAATCAATCTGAAATGTTGACAGGCCTAGTACGGTAGTTTATTGTTCTGCATGTCCTCCCGTCCCCCTTTCTCTCCCAAATCTTTGTCACGCACTTACAATAGTAGAAATGCCTCTGGCCTAGTATTCTAGTTACTGTCGTCAGATCATTAGGAATCTTCAAGGCCGAAGAATGACCACTGTACTCCCTTGTTCCCTTCCTGCCTTCAAGCGCTTTGAAGCACTTCACTTGTGTATAAGCGCTTTACAAATAAACAATTACAACTACAATGCCCGCCAGCCTCCCCGCTATTGTTGCCCTGGACCAACCCTTGCCCACACAGCTCAATATAAATTCGATCACATACTCCCTTCTTTTCTCCTCTGCATCCTCCAGCCCCTTCTGCCTGCGCACTCCCCCTTTTAAAAACTCCAACCATGCCCTCCTGTATGTAGCCCATGACGCTAGGGCCAGTGAACCCTCTACTAAATGCAGGACTCTCATTCTCCTAGCCGCCACAGCCCCTCTGGGATCCGGTGCCCCTCCACCTCTGCTTCCGGTGCCAGCCTACGGAATCTCTGCCATTGAAAATGAGATAATGCATCAGCGATGCTGTTATCCTTCCCTGGCACGTGTGTTGCCCTAAACACCACATTCCACTTCAGTCACCACAGTACAAATTCCCTCATTAGCCAGGCCACCCTCTGGTCCCTTGCTGACTGCTTGTTCACAATGTTGACCACTGCTTTGTTGTCCACGTTGAAATTCACCTATCCAGCGCCACTAGCAACAGGAAAAACTCCAAGAAAGCTATGCTCCTCCCCCTCCCTTCCATTGCTCAGGCCACCTCTCCGCGCACCATCTACCCCTCCAGTACACACCAAATCCTCCAGCTCCCATCACATCAAAGAAAAATTGCACTTCCCACGCCACAGGGTCCCCTTGCAGACACATAGACACGCTATTAAATTCCTCCAGAAATCTCAGCCATACCCTACAATCCTTTCTGACCACCCCTGACACCCTCACCGTATGATGTCGGTACCTCGGCTCTGCAATAGAATGTGCCATATTTCTGCAGAAAGTGCGACCAGGAGCCACAAACCGACTCTCAAAATTGAGATGCCTTACCAGTCTCTGCATGTCCACCAGTGCCATCTTATGTGCCGCTATCGCCCTGCCCAGCAACTGTATCAGCTGGCTCACCTTGTCGTCTGGCAAGCGTGAGGTCATGGCCACTGAATTCAGCTCAATTCCTAGAAAAGTCAGAACCACTGCGGCCCCTCGGTCTTATCCTCTGCCAATGGCACTCCCAACGGAAGCATCAACAACTGAAAACCCTCCAGCATCCGTTGGCATTCCTGTTCTTTGCCCGCCCCACTGATGAACAAGAAATCATCCAAATAATGCAAAACTCTACCAGAACCAAAACTGTAAGTAAAAACTCACTGAAGGAAAGAGCTAAAATGCTCAAACAATGCACATGACAATGCGCAGCCCATTAGCCATGCTTTGTCCACGTAAATTTGGCCCTCAAACTGCATCACCAGCAACCAAAAATCCTCTAGCTGCACCGGCAGCAAACTAAAAGCTGATTTGATATCACACTTGGCCATAAAAGCATCACACCCTTCTTTCCTCACTAAACTCACTGCCTGATCCACACTTGCATAGGAGACTCTGAAATCCTCCGGAGCAATGAAGTCATTCACGGACATGCCCTCTGGCCATGAAAAATGGTGAATGAACCTGAACTCCCCATCTGCTTTTTTTAGGCACAACCCCTAAAGGGACACCACCAAATCACCCGACAAATCCAGAAACAGCCCAACCACTCGTCCCTCAGCCACGCTTACCGCCCCTGGATTCTCCCGGGCCGACTTCAGGTTTTCTGCCCACTGCTGCATCCTTGGACCCTGGTACCCCAACTTAAAACCCTTTCGGAAACATGCACCCAAATCCCTGGCCCCTTCCCTATCTGGGTAGAAACAGAGCCACTACTCCAGCACATCTACCTTAATTGGAGTATAGGGCTTTGCCCACAACCCCCTTCCCTGCTCCATGCCCCCTCCCCCTCTCTCCTGTCGTGAAACATTGTGTGATGGGAAGCAGTCCTGCGCATCCAGTGCTCCAGATAAGATTTTGAGGTATTTTACGCATGATTTTTCAAATTAGAGAGTAAATGCAATTTCAAGAGAGTAAAAATGAGTTTTGTCCTCTGAAAAAGAGTAAAACTTATCCAATACATACACCCAATGCATACATAAAATCAGACCCATAGACCAAAAGCGTTGTAGATCAAAGTTGTCTGGCTTGTGCAGAGCCCTTCACTCCACATGCAAACGGCACATTCCGTCTGGGCACATAGTAACAGCACATCACTCCACTTGATAATGGCATGTATCCTCCCTAACATACTAGCTACGCATCTCCTCTTGACACATACTAACGAGTATGTCACGTACTCTGTGCTCATGGTAAAGGCACATTACTTTCAGCATTTCCAGAGATGTGCTGTTAGCATTTGAAGAGCAAATGTGTGTCATTTGCATGTGTAAATTGCACCTTTACAGTGTGTGCATGCTAACAGCACATCTTTATGCAAATGCTAATGGCAGACATTGTTTTCACGCATTGAATTTTCTGTTTAGCAAGCCTGATATTTGTACACGTTGACAGGACATATCTCTACCCATAGTGACCTTCAAACTCTTCTATGCACATGCTATTGGCACATCTCTTCTCATCTGCTAATGGTGCATCTTCTCTGCGCACATACTAGTGGGACAACTCTCTGTACATGTGTTATAACTGTGTGCATGTGCACAGAGGAGATTTGCATGCTAATGACATGCCTTCTATGCACATGCTAATAGGATGTTTCCTCTCTGCACATGCTAACTGCACATCCCATCCCTGCACGTACTAACTGCACATCCTGTGCAGCGACGGGATGTGCAGTTAGCATGTGCAAACTCCACATCCTGTCTATACGCATGCTAATGGCACTTCTCGGCTCTGCATGCTAACGGCACATCTCGGCTCTGCATGCTAATTGTCCTTCTGTTCCATGGCACGTGCAAATGACACATCTTTACTAATTACGTACTATGGGGACATTTCTTCTCTGTGAGTGGTAACGTAGCATCTCCTCTGCCCATGCTATAACAGCATATCTCCTCTCTGCCAGTCTTAACGGCAGGGCTCCCTGCTGCACAGGCTAAAACGTTGCATCCAAAGAAAGGGTGGAAAGCTACTGGGCAGGAGGGCAGCCTGCACTTCCCAAGTTCCAATTACGTGACGCAGCCTTGATGTGTGTGGTGCAGAGGGAAGACCGCAGAGGAGTTGCTTCTTTCTTACAAGAAATGCAATAATGAAGAATGACCGTTCACACAATTTACAATCAGTGCTGGAAATGTACAAAATGTACTGGGGCCAGATGTACCCGATTTTCCCCCTCCCCTTTCCTTATTCAGCCTGACTCGAACATGTCCTCGCCAGCCCCCACCACAATGCCCAACAGTGCTCCCCTGGCATTCTGCTCTGTTTTGCTGTAATAAATCAAGTACCATTCGAAATGGGATAATAACCGTTACCACAGTGCTTAAAAGCTGAAGGAATTTGGCTAAAAGCGCTATGTAAGAACACATACTCCCTTTTGACCTGTTATTGGCATAGCCTCCGTACACATGCAGCAGCACATCTCTCTGCACATGCTAACTGAGCATCTCTTTTCTGCATGTGCCAGTGGCACATGGCCTCCCTGCATGTGCTATTGGCAAATATATTCAGTTCAGGCTAATGGAACCGTTCATCCCTGCATGGGGTAATGACCCATACCTCGTGGTATAGCCCAACAGCAAGCGCACGTCTTACTACAGCCAGCATAACTTTATAAATTATACATTACAGACAAGTTTACAACAGGCAGCAAGTAAAGGAATAATTGCAGATGTGTTGACTCGCGTCCCTTTATTTCAGCTCTTTGAGGGGAGAGGTGGTTGGTGGTTTGTGAGAGTAAGCCGACCTACCTGACCTCTCATCCATGCAGTGGCACAACAAAACCTACATTTTGGGGGGCAGGAGGGGGGAAATTAAGTCGTGATGGGAGGGGCCACTTCAGAAAATAGGCAGGGCAAACTTGGAGGCTCTGCCCCCACTGTTCTACCCAACTCCTCCCATGGTCTGGTGTGGGGAACAACTATTGAATAGTATATTTTAAAGCGCAATATGCAGAGAGGTGATAGAAGATTTTCTTGAAAGTAACAGCTTTAAGGTTTTACTGTGTTTGCTCAAGTACATTTTTCTGAGCACACACAGTAAAACTTTAACACTGCCAGTTTGGGGGAAAGACTTCCCTCACCTCCCTGCCTATCAAAATGCAAGTGCACACATCCAGGGGTGCACCTAGGCTAAAATGTAGGCTGGGGCTAGCCCATCAAATGTTGGGAGAGGCACTAACTTCAGAGACTGTGGAGGAATGGCAAACTAACTTGTGAAGGGTCATCTAACTTCATTACTCATTGTAATAAGAATATTCTAGTGCAGCTTCAATGTTACAATCAGTTAACTGCTCTCTCCTTTGAGTTTGAAACACCCACTTCTTGCAGAACCTGAAGGTCATAGAAAGTATGAAAATGGCAGATGGTGTGCAATGAAAGACTCAATATCCTAGAAAAACAGGGCATTGCAGAGTGTGGGGGCGGTACTCTGGACGGCCCAAGCACCTTCAGTGGCTGGGGGCAACTGGGGAAAAAATGTAATGTTGGTTCTACCACAGTCCACTATACTAGAATCTCTGGTGCACTGACTGGCTGGTGACACTATGGGCCTCATTACGAGTCACCCGGTATGGAAACAACGGTGGCGGTAAACCCGCCGCCACCGTTGGTTCCATACCAGGTTATCTTGAGTCCTGCAGGCGGAGGTGCCATTCCTGCCAGGTCTGACCTGGCGGGTTTAACACCGGCCGCCTGCAGGCGAGCGTGGAAACACTGGCACCATCACGAGATGGTGCCGGTGTTTCCATGGTCCCCATTCCCATTGAGTCCTATCGGACTCAATGGGAATGGGGATTTACCGAATTCCGCCTCCGGAATTCCCGGGACACCGGGGTCGTAATGCCCCGGTAATTCCGGGAATCACGGAGGCGGAATGGTAAGACGAGTCCGGCGGTAACCGAGCCAGAAAGACCGGCAGAGTACCGCCAGACTCGTAATGAGGCCCTATGTCTGCCTTTCAAATCCAGTGTTACAAGAATGGGGGAGGGCCAGTGCAGCAATAATACAATTCTATGCAGCAGTATTGGAGCCACTAGCAGAGGAACACCAGTATACAGCAATGTGTCCCTAAACTTATTAAAACTGTCCTTTCGTAAAGGGTGTAAAGTTATAAGCACTCCAATTTTAGCATTTGAAGTCAGGGTGAGATTACATTATTTGCCCAGCATCACACACTTACGCTAAACAGCGAAGCTGGGATTTTAACCCGCTCTTTCAATTTGGGCATGGCCACCTTCTTCTGTGCTTTACTTGGAACAAAACTTTTTGTTTTGGGTGTCAAGACCTACAATAATACTGTCCTATAGAGTTTACTTGCATAGTAAAGCATCATAACATGTAAATCCTTATAGCAGTATTTTGTGCCAAAATAATATCAATGTACCTTTATTTTCCACATCCTGCATGGAAAATTAGAAGATGCAAAAGGCAATACATCCTGGATTTACCTACTTCATTTTCAGCGCTTAAAAAAACACCCCAAAAAATAAGTTGTGCCATAAACTCACTTAGGTTTGAAGATTCGTCACAAACTTCCAGTGTGTTATGTATGGTTATTAAAGAATATTCAACTAAGGACATCAAAGCAAACTTTACTTTTTGGCATATCAAGCTATAGACGTTATGGGTATGAACATATTTTAAAAGGGTGCATGCTTTATTGTGTTGCTCGCTTAGCTGTCACAGATTAACAGGCCGATTCATGTAATTCCTCTCAAAAGTGTCACACGCGGCTGGCGCACAGAGTGCCCGTGCGAATGTCTGCGCCAGCCGCGTGCGATAAAATTAATTTCCACGCGCAGCGTATTCATGGATTCTCACCTCCAAAAGCAGACGTGGCGCAGAGTGGCGCAGCGACCCTGCAGCAGCGCCAGTTACGCCCCCAAGAACGCCCTCGCGCAAGGAAAAGCCATCAAGATCGCAAAACCATCGCAAAGGGCTGCGCCAACCCTGTACCAGTTTACCGGACTGGCAAACAGCAAACGCAAAGCGGGGAACGCGTATTACGGGTGTCGGGAACACGCGTGCGCGAGAAGTTTCACACGCGATCTGGCCTGGGGGAGCGTGTGCGTGTATTTCAGGGGTGCGCGAGAAGTATTACACGCAAATGGCCTGGGTGCGTATATTTCAGGGGTGCGCGAGAAGTTCCACACGCGAATGGCCTGGGCGCGTGTATTTCAGGGGTGCGCGAGAAGTTCCACATGCGAATGGCCTGGGCGTGTGTATTTCAGGGTGCGCGAGAAGTTCTACACGCAAATGGCCTGGGCGCATGTATTTCAGGGGTGCGCGAGAAGTTCCACACGCGACTGGCCTGGGCGCGTGTATTTCAGGGGTGCGCGAGAAGTTCCACACGCGATTGGCCTGGGCGCGTGTATTTCAGGGGTGCGCGAGAAGTTCTACACGCGAATGGCCTGGGTGCTTGTATTTCAGGGGTGCGCGAGAAGTTCCACACCCGATTGGCCTGGGCGTGTGTATTTCAGGGGTGCGCGAGAAGTTCCACATGCGATTGGCCTGGGCGCGTGTATTTCAGAGGTGCGCGAGAAGTCCCACACGCGATTGGCCTGTGCGCGTGTATTTCAGGGGTGCGCGAGAAGTTCCACACGCGAATGGCCTGGGGGAGCGTGTGTGTGTATTTCAGAGGTGCGCGAGAAGTTCCACATGCGATTGGCATGGGCGCATGTATTTCAGGGGTGCGCGAGAAGTTCTACACGGGAATGGCCTGGGTGCTTGTATTTCAGGGGTGCGCGAGAAGTTCCACACGCGATTGGCCTGGGCGCGTGTATTTCAGAGGTGCGCGAGAAGTCCCACACACGATTGGCCTGTGCGCGTGTATTTCAGGGGTGCGTGAGAAGTTCCACACGCGAATGGCCTGGGGGAGCGTGTGCGTGTATTTCAGAGGTGCGCGAGAAGTTCCACATGCGATTGGCCTGGGGGAGCGTGTGCGTGTATTTCAGAGGTGCGCGACAAGTTCCACACGCGATCTGGCCTGGGGGAGCGTGTGCGTGTATATCAGAGGTGAGCGAGAAGTTTCACACGCGATTCGCCTGGGCGCGTGTATCTCAGGGGTGCACGAGAAGTTCCACACGCGATTTGCCTGGGCGCGTGTACCTCAGGGGTGCGCGAGAAGTTCCACACGCGATTGGCCTGGGCGCGTGTATCTCAGGGGTGCGCGAGAAGTTCCACACGCGATTGGCCTGTGCACGTGTATTTCAGGGGTGCGCGAGAAGTTCCACACGCGATTGGCCTGGGGGAGCGTGTGCGTGTATTTCAGAGGTGCGCGAGAAGTTCCACACGCGATTGGCCTGGGGGAGCGTGTGCGTGTATATCAGAGGTGAGCTTGAAGTTTCACACGCGATTGGCCTGGGCGCGTGTATTTCAGGGGTGCGCGGGAAGTTCCACACGCGATTGCCCTGGGCGCGTGTATTTCAGGGGTGCGCGAGAAGTTCCACATGCGATTGGCCTGGGGGAGCGTGTGCGTGTATTTCAGAGGTGCGCGAGAAGTTCCACACGCGATTGGCCTGGGGGAGCGTGTGTGTGTATTTCAGAGGTGCGCAGGAAGTTTCACACGCTATTTCAGCAGGGTACGTGTATTCCAGGGGTGCCGGAGAGTCCTACATGTGATTTGGCAGTGTGGGTCCTCCCAGGTGTTCCCTGTACACCCTCCACGGCCCCTGCAGGCAGCCCACACCACAGGGGACTACCCTGCATCCCTGGTCATGTCCCGCAGGCAGCCCACCCAACATGGGCATGCCCCCCAGCAAAGGCACATGTCTCCTTGCACTAATGATCACCAACTCATGTCCCCTTGCACCCCCACCCCCAGAATTGCGGGGCACCTGCGAGCAGGCCCACACCCATGTCCAACTCATGTTCCCCACCACCCCCACCCCCCAGCACTGTGGGGCACCTGCGAGCAGGCCCCCACCCATGGCCAACTCATGTTCCCCACCACCCCCACCCCCCAGCACTGTGGGGCACCTGCGAGCAGGCCCCCACCCATGTCCAACTCATGTTCCCCACCACCCCCACCCCCCAGCACTGTGGGGCAACTGCCAGCAGGCCCCCACCCATGTCCAACTCATGTTCCCCACCACCCCCACCCCCCAGCACAGTGGGGCACCTGCCAGCAGGCCCCCACCCATGTCCAACTCATGTTCCCCACCACCCCCACCCCCCAGCACTGTGGGGCACCTGCGAGCAAGCCCCCACCCATGTCCAACTCATGTTCCCCACCACCCCCACCCCCCAGCACTGTGGGGCACCTGCCAGCAGGCCCCCACCCATGTCCAACTCATGTTCCCCACCACTCCCACCCCCCAGCAGTGCAGGGGCACCATCCACCAGGCCCCCACCCATGTCTCCCACCACCCCCACCCCCCAGCAGTGCAGGGGCACCCTCCACCAGGCTCCCACCCATGTCTCCCACCACCCCCACCCCCCAGCAGTGCAGGGGCACCCTCCACCAGGCCCCCAACCATGTCTCCCACCACCCCCACCCCCCAGCACTGTGGGGCACCTGCCAGCAGGCCCCAACTCATGTTCCCCAGCCAACATGTCATCACAATCTAGATCCCTGGTCCCTATGGTCAGCCTCCAAATGCAAAACACCCACCCGAGTATTGCATCCACCCACTCAGAAATGGCAATTACATGACAGAACACCAATTGCAAGTTTCGAAACAAACACATGTCCCTCACATACACCCAATGGGTGTCAGTGAATCTCAAAACCCATATCATGATATGCATGAAACCAATGAGATGATACTACACATTGAAGTTCGAAAACAAAATATGTATTAAAGGAAACATAAATAGATTAAAAAATAAAGAAACAGAAATGGGAATGTACAAAAATGAAAAGAAGCATGTCCGTGAAAAAAAGCAAAACCAAAAATCATAATACTAAGTAATGGTGTCCAAAGTCACTGTCCACAAAAGCAAATCCAATGGGAAATAATAATTGAAAGCCATTGCTCCCTGGGTAAATTGTGAAAGAAAAATTAAATCCAACAGTGAACTATGTACAGACGAACAAGCCAGGGTCCATTATCCCAACAAAAGAAATGAAACCTATCTAACAACACTAACTAATAAAATAAACTATGTACAAAAATGTGGCCAATGTCCAAAAGGTCCAAAATAAATAAAAAAACAAAGGAAACCTAACACTACCTACATACCTATGTACAAGGGCAGCGGGCTAGTCTGACGGCTCACTTTTGGATGTCCCGGGCCAGGGCATCATCTAACTCCTGCTCAATGTCCCGGAGGCGGTCCTCCTCCATGGCCCCGAGGGTCCGCAGGGTCGTCGACGTGTCCACCTCCAACCCCCTGCGGATTGCCTCGAGGCACTCGGCCCGCCTCAGGGCCCTCCGCATGGAGTTCTCCGCCCTGACCATTGTGAGCTGTGCCTCTACCGCCCGCTGCCGCTCCGCATCTATGGCGTGGCCCAACCGCTGCCACACGGAAGACACTCACTGTCCTGGGTCCTCCTGCCCTCCGGCCGATGCCTGCCCCTCCGATGTTGAAGGCCCCGAGCCTTCATGGCTCACACCACGTTTCTGCTGCTGCTGTGCCTCTGCCCGTGCACTGCCTCCTGTTGCCTGCACATCCTCCGCCGGCTGGGGTGCAGTCGTTGATGTGGCAACCCCTGCTGGACGTCCGACTCCCGACTGTGGCAGGGATGCCTCCTCCACCAGCCTGGCCGCACCGTCAGAGGCAGCTCCACAGAGCACCCAGGTGACTGATGGGTGGGAAGATGGCACGGAGGACGACTGGCGCGTAGGGGGTTCAGTTGAGGAGGGGGTCGTAGCAAGCCCCATCAAACGGAGGAATCCGGCCGGGGTGACCTGTCCCAGCAGGCTGACGTGGTCAACGAGCCATTCGAGATGACGTGCAGTCTCCTCATGAAAAGACTGCAGGTCACCTCGCATGGCCCCTTGACGCAACGCCACACCAGTCAGGACAGGCTCAACCTGGACCCGGATAGCCACGTCCGCAGGCAGAGGAAGGCCAGTTGTCGTTTGCGCATCCCCTGCCTGAAAACGGGTCTGGACGTTGGCATCCCTGCTGGTGCAAGATGATGCAGGGACAGGATCAGGGACAGGATTGCACACAGGCACCTCCGCGGCGGCCTGTGCTGCCTCCTGTCCCTGGTCCTGCACTGCACCACTAGCACCAGTGGGATCCCCACCTCCAGACCCCGTCTCTGTTGCTTGCACGGCCTCCTCCTCCACCAAACCCCCCACCAACCTGGATGACTCCGTGCCATCCTCCCCCGTTGGGCCCTGTGGGGTCCCAGCTGCCCCTTCTGCTGCCGAGGAGTCCAACTTCAACCTCCGCCTCTTGGACCTCCCACCGGCAGCTGCGGCCTGGGACACGGCACCGGACTCCTCACTCCCCGACGAAATGGCAACATGGGAGGGGAGCCGGGCCTTGCGTCTCCGGCTGGCGGTGGGATCCCCGCCGCTGTGCTCCACAGCACCTTTCCGCCCTCTTCATCAGTTGACGCTGCAGACAGGGAGAAATAAAACACAGGCATCAGGGCACTGTACAGTGGACACATACACACATGACAGTTGTACATGAGTGGCATTGGCAAACCTCAGACATGCCATCACAATCCCCAACACACATGTCATTTCAACTCGCACACATGAGCCGTACCACAGCCATATCGCAACTGCCAGCACCATCCATACCCATACAACAGCATGAGCAGGCAAAGCTGAGCCAGACATCACATGCAACACAGGAAGTGCACCACACATGTACACACACCACCACACTTGCATGCATGTGTACACCTCTGCCAAGTGTCGCAGTGTTCAGATGGGCATCCATGTCACATCTGCCAATCAGGCTTCCACATCCCGCTGTCACATGCATCCATGTTGCATCACTGTTGTACCCTTGTCAAATACACAAAAATGCACATGTACACAGTGCTGATACATGCAGCTGAAAACAACATACATGCGTGACATCACGGACATGTCTACTTACATACACATTCATCCAAACATGTGTGCAGACACAACTGCATTTGGCATGCAAGGCTACACACACAAGCACCATCCATGTCTCACACATTACAGCTCTCGCATGTATTAGCCCCACGGGCCAGTACACCCCCACCCATACTCGACCCCATACAAACAGATGTGCAACCTGCACACTACTGAAACATCACCACACGCACAGCTCACAATCAGGATGCATGTACACTTACTGCTCGACTCCAGACGGGTCTGCCTCTCAAGGACCTGGACGTGGAGCACTGGGGATATGGAGCACTGGGGATATGCATTCCAGGAACCTCATCTGATCTTCTGACAAGTGGCCCCGGCGCCCCTTGGCATCCGCTGCCTTCAAGAGGCGCCGGGCCTTGTTCAGGGTCCTGGACCTGAAGTCCTCCCAGCGCTTCTTAACATGTTGGAAGTCGCGGACTGCCACCCCCTCCGCGTTGATGGCAGTCACGATGTCAGTCCAGATCCGAGTCCATCCTTCCTTGTCGGCGCGGGAACTTCCAAAGAGAGCATCATACTGCCCCAGGACTTGCTCCACCAGGACACCAACTTCGGTGGCACTGAAGCTGGCGCCCCTCTGCCTCTCTGGCCGGGGGTTGTCAGTGGTGCCAGATGTTGCAGTGCCCGACATGACAACCCCAGAGGCAGGAGTGGGTGGGTAACTGGGTCTTGGGGCTGGGCTGTGGAGCGATGGAATCCCAGTCGGGAGTCTTCGCTTCCAGCAGCGGTGGTCACAGCAACAGCACCCCTGGCTGATGTGCAGGCAGCAAATGGCAGGGCACGTGGGCAGCAGGCAGTCAGGCAGCAGCAGATGGCAGGTGGGAGCGTGCTCGGGGCTCTGGGGGGCAGTAGTTCGGCCTTCTGGGCAGGAGCGTGGTCTTCCGTGTGCTTACGCATGGCCAGCTTGATACAGAGTGATTTGGCACGTGAAATTCTGCACATCAGCGTGTGAATCGAGAGGAAAGGCCCTTAGCACGTAAGCGCGTCAGCACGCATACGCGATTCCATTGGACCAAAGGCCCTTAGTGCGTATGCGTGTCTGTGACGTATCGCGCACGGGCGTTGCTTTTCGTGGGGTGCGGTGCGTGTGTCTTGCAGGCGTTGGGGTTCACACGCTATTACTTCACAGCGGGTGGGTGTTGGCTACGCGTTCTTCTACCCGCAAGGCAGACGGTGAGTGGTACCCTGCTCCCCCAGGCCCGATCGCGTGTAAAACCACCCGCAAGCCCCTGAAATACACGTACCCCTCTCCCCCAGGCCCGATCGCGTGTGAAAACACCCGCGAGCCCCTGAAATACACGCGCCCAGGCCAATCGCGTGTGAGAAACTTCTCACGCACCCCTGAAATACACGCACCCAGGCCAATCGCGTGTGGAACTTCTCGCGCACCTCTGAAATACACGCACACGCTCCCCCAGGCCCGATCGCGTGTGGAACTTATCGCGCACCTCTGAAATACACGCGCCCAGGCCAATCGCGTGTGGAACTTCTCGCGCACCTCTGAAATACACGCACACGCTCCCCCAGGCCCGATCGCGTGTGGAACTTCTCGCGCACCCCTGAAATACACGCACACAGGCCAATCGCGTGTGGAACTTCTCGCGCACCTCTGGAATACACGCACACGCTCCCCCAGGCCCGATCGCGTGTGGAACTTCTCGCGCACCCCTGAAATACACGCGCACAGGCCAATCGCATGTGGAACTTCTCGCGCACCTCTGAAATACACGCACACGCTCCCCCAGGCCCGATCGCGTGTGGAACTTCTCGCGCACCCCTGAAATACACGCGCACAGGCCAATCGCATGTGGAAATTCTCACGCACCTCTGAAATACACGCAGACGCTCCCCCAGGCCCGATCGCGTGTGGAACTTCTCGCGCACCACTGAAATACACGCTCACAGGCCAATCGCATGTGGAACTTCTCGCGCACCTCTGAAATACACGCGCCCAGGCGAATCGCGTTTGGAACTTCTCGCGCACCTCTGAAATACACGCACACGCTCCCCCAGGCCCGATCGCATGTGGAACTTCTCGCGCACCCCTGAAATACACGCGCACAGGCCAATCGTGTGTGGAACTTCTCGTGCACCTCTGAAATACACGCGCCCAGGCCAATCGCGTGTGGAACTTCTCGCGCACCTCTGAAATACACGCACACGCTCCCCCAGGTCCGATCGCGTGTGGAACTTCTCGCGCACCCCAGAAATACACGCGCACAGGCCAATCGCGTGTGGAACTTCTCGCGCACCTCTGAAATACACGCGCCCAGGCCAATCGCGTGTGGAACTTCTCGCGCACCCCAGAAATACACGCGCACAGGCCAATCGCGTGTGGAACTTCTCGCGCACCTCTGAAATACACGCGCCCAGGCCAATCGCGTGTGGAACTTCTCGCGCACCCCTGAAATACACGCGCACAGGCCAATCGCGTGTGGAACTTTTCGCGCACCTCTGAAATGCACGCACACGCTCCCCCAGGCCCGATCGCGTGTGGGCCTTCTCGCACGTGTAGGACTTTGGCGCACATTTTTTTCCTGCGCAGGGACGCTACCGCCTGCTTTCGTGTGGCGGACATGTATGGGCCTGTGCGCGTCTTTGGCCGTGCGCTGTTTTTCCCTATTCGATTCCATGAATACGTATTGTAGGCGAGCGTGTGGGCGTTCTGCGCACTTGCCTCCTGTACTTCCCCAGTGACGCCCACATTTTCACGAGTTGTTCCCCATTCTGCGTGTGACGCCCTGTGTTACGCCTACTTTTGTTATGTGCGCCGCACTATGTGCGAATTCGCTGTGGCCTTATCGCACGGCGTTCGATGCCCTGTGCGCCAGCGTGCGCCAGCGTGCGCCGTGCACTTTTTCAGCGCACATCCCACCTTTTGCGCGTGCATGGACTTCCATGAATTGATGTGCGATGTTTTCTGTGCGATAATCGCACTTGCACTGCGATTTTCGCTATTTCACTGCGAATCGCACGTTTTCGCACGCATGCGCTGTTTTTTCGGCGCACATTAATTCCATGAATCGGCCTGTTGGTCTTTCAGTTGGAAATTCACCATCATGTGTAAGAAAGGCTATGCTGCTGACAAAAGAAACGCTACAATGCCATCTAGTGGTGGAAAGTATTTTTTTAATGACTAAATCAAAGCGTACACGGTATGCAGTAGAAAATGAAATCCTCTGTATTTGTCATAATTACATGCGTAAAAAGGCACCATACGCATGTTATCTGCAGGGCTTTGCGCATCTGTTGTAATTGTGTCTGAATTTACACTCTGGCCTAGAGCAACCTCTTTATTAAAGGCCCAGCATGCTGCTGATGGCTGTCCCCTGCCTCCTCCTCTGCCGCATCGGGGGCAGGGCGACCATGAAAGGGCCGGTAAAGCAAAGGGTAAGCCGCTCACTATATGAAGTGTTGGGGCCGGGCATATAGGCGCCATCCATTGCAACCATAAGCCGATATCAATCTCCCCCCACACTGCTTGCTTGTCCTTTCCCATCCTTACCCTGAACTCCTCATCGTACCTCACATCGTACCAGGCAAAATCCCTGAAACTCGTAAATGCTTTCCTAATGACATCCATATATTTCAGCAAAGCCATACATCTCTCGGGTACTTCTCACAGTAGACACTAGTGTATATTGACATCCAATTTTCGATCGTAACCGGTACCCGGGGTCTCGCTGCCAACTCCTGCTCCTCCTCCTTTCACCCCTCTTTAGCTCTCACCTCCCTTTGTAAGAGCTTGAACACATCCACAAACTCTCCAGCCCAAATGTTCTCCTTTGTAGCCACCATCAGAAACGCACCCAAAGGCTTTGTAATGACCATATAGGGTAGCTTCTAAGACTTCTCTGCGTTCTCCCCTGTACTTACAGTAGGCACCTCTGCCACCCCTGGGGCCACAGGATCCGGTACATTATCTGTCTGCACTTACACTGAGGCTGCACCTCTCCCATCCACCCTCACCAATGCCCCTGCCATCCCCCCATCTTCCCCCACCCTAGGTGCCCTGACCCCCCCTTTGCGCCCCTCCTTTGCACCCCCAACCTGACCCATGCTGCAGACCATTCCATGCCCTGCTCAACTCTTGCTGCCCTATCGCCACCTAGACGTGTCATCCTGGCCTCCACTTCTCATTTCCTTCCTCAGCGGGCTCCTACTGCGGGGACAAAAAACCTCATCAGTCTCAAGCCCATCTTCCCCGCAGTCTACCCCTACTCCTGCTACCCCCAGCCACCCTCCCCCTCAAGCCTCTCACCACATCGTCCCCCTTCTCTTCCAACCCACTCCCCTTGATCTCTCTCCTCCCACTGCAACCAATCCTCCTCCCCTCCTTCATCTTTCCCAGTTAAATAGTATTCTTGCTGGGTACACCAGCTCGGGCCAGGCAGATCCTCCTCGGGCCAGCACGGGGCGTCCGCATGATGCTCCTGTGTTGTATTCTCGGCGGGGTTGCACCAACCACTACGTGCTCTGCTTCTCGAGCGAGGCATTCCCTCCTCTGCCCTGTGTTCGGTGGTGCTAGGGGCTGTACCGCACCCTCTAGGCCAGTGGTCTTCAAACTTTTTATGCCAAGGCCCCCCTGAGCAAAAAATAAATTGTTCGGGACCTCCCTGCCCCACCACTCTGTGTTGGTATTATTTTGTTTATAGGTTTTATAGGTTATTTGAGATTCAGTCAGACACTACTCTGCAATCCAAACATAGAAACTATGCAAGTAAACACAAAATTCTCCAGTAGGGCTTTTATTTTCTCAAAATACATTCCTATTAGTATATTCAGCAGAAGGCTATTTGATTTTACAGAGCAAGTACTAATCGGAAGGGTGGGCTTTTCTGTGCAGAAAGTGAGTCAATGTGTGGTTTTATTATTGGGACTGCCACTCTGATGATGTCCTCCACTTCCAGCCTTGTGCAGTATTTAGTTTTCAGTACAGCCAATGCTAAAAAGCCTATTTCACACAAGTAGGAAGACCCAAAGGCTAAGAGAGACTGTATAGCAGACCTTGCCAATTTAGGATACTCCTGGGTTACCTTCAGCCAAAAGTCACCCACTGCAATGTTCCTAAATTCAGATTGCAGAGTAGCGGCCGAGTGAACCTCAATCAGCTCCTCCTGGGCATTTAATGGAAGATGCACCACCTCCTCTCCCAGAAAAGGTTGCATCACCCAGTCATTAATGCCAGCATTTTCTTCAGGGAAGTATTTATCAAAGCTGAACCTTAATGTTGTTAGGTGACTTGTGATTAGTTCTAGGACATGCAGCAAGTCGTACTCTGTTTCCTCAATTGCTTCTGCAAGCAATGGGAACTGAACTGCTACCCCAGCTCAATGGTTTTTTTTTTCCAGAGGTCTAGCTTTCTCTTGAAGGCAAATACTTTTTATTCATTGTAAATGAATTGGCATTGGGTCCTTGCAAAGACATATTGAGGGTATTTAGCTTATCGAAAATATCAGCAAGATATGCCAAGAGCACAAGCCAGCAGGAATCACACAGATCGCTTGCTTTGCCAGTGTCTATATCCAAAAGGAATTGCTGCACTTCGTTTTGGAGTTCAAACACACGTTGCAGCACTCTTCCCCTGAACAGCCATCAGACTTCTTTGTGAAAGAGCAAACCATCATGTTCTGACCCCATTTCTGCACACAGAATTGCCAAGAGACGTGCTCTTGTTGGCTGTGATTTGATGACATTAACTATTTTTACAGCTGAACTGAGTACATCAGAAAGTTAATTGTCCATATTCCGAGCAGCAAGCGCTTCACAGTGAATTATGCAGTGTGTCCATGCAACATGTGGAGCGACTGCCAACACTTTGGCCTTCAACCCAGATCTATCTCCACACATTGAAGGGGCACCATCTGTGCAGATTCCAATGCAGGCTTCCCATCTTAAAAAGTGGCTGCCCATAAAATAATTTAAAATGTCAAACAGTTCTTATGCTGTTGCCCTGGTTTTAATGGCCTTACAAAACAAAAAGTCTTCAAATGTTGTGGTTGCACCACAGTACCTTACATAAGTTATTAAATGAGCCTCTCTGGATATATCTGTTGCCTCATCCAACTGTAACACAGAGACTGGTTTGCAGCTGTGTGATTAATTGTGCAGTGATATTTTCTGCCATCTCAGACACACGTCGGCTGATGGTGTGTCTGACAGAGGAATCATTTTTAGCTTGTCCACTACACATTCAGCACCCATTCTCCTGCACATTGCCATGGCTTTTTGTCAGTGAAAGGTTTTTTTTATTTTTGGGAAGCAGGTAGGCAACATCATAAGATGCCTTCAGTGCACTGGCTGGAGTAGAAGCAATATTTGGCACTGTACTTTTCTGCTGCGACTTGTAACTTGCGAGCAAAGAAGTCTCTGCTCTTGCCAATCAGATCCCCATGTTTTGTTTCCAAGTGGCGTCTTAATTTGGTTGGTTTCAGGCTCTCATTGGCTACAGTTGCTCCACACACCACACACTGAGGCCTCGTTTCACCTCCGTTCACAATAGAAGTAAATCCAAGGTCTAAATTTGTGCCATCATACTTCCTGGCGTTTGCAGGTTTTTCTACTGTGTCAATGACTGTATTTGCCTTCCTTTTCACAGTACCGTTTTTGGGCAAAAAGAAGGGCTCCATTTCAAATTCGGTTCCTCGCCGATGAAAATATTTAAACTCCCATATTAATGTCTTTTCATATGCTTTGTTGATAACTGCATTTACGTACCGAATGATGTACAGTAGGATTTTAAAACAATAATTCGAAACCAAAAATGAAAAACATGTAGCTGTGACCAAAATCACACATGCACCAGAAGGCCTTTGAGCAAAAATTAGGGTCTGGAAAAAACATGGTCCTCCAATAGTGCACCACAAGTGTTGTGGTGTTCTACATGTCCTACGGGTCCCGGTTTGAAGATCTGGTTAGTTTCCAGAATCCAAAGAAAGGCAAGGGACTTTACTGACTGCTGTGCTAGCCAAAAACCATTGGGGCGTTATGTGGTAGTCCTCTAAGAAAGAAATTCTACCTTTGCCTCCAGTAAGCCTCCAGACCCAACCATAGCCGCTTTACCCATCGCTTCACAAAAAACAAACCAGGCAACAGTTTGGAAAACACAACCACTCCAGTTTACAGCACTCCAAAATAACTGTACAACCGAAATTCAGCAGGATACCCGGCTGTGGCTCTTCCCTCAGCGTTCCCATGTCCCCATGAATGACCCAAAGGTGGGATTGAGTGTTTGTGGGGTGGTGAGTTCTAGTGGTCTTTTCAAAATACACACATCATATAGTATGTCAACCAGACAATGGCCCTCATTACAAGTGTGCCGGTCCGGAAACAATGGTGCCGGCAAGCTTACCGGCACCGTTGTTTCCGGACCGGCAAACTATGAGTCTGCTGGCGGGTGCCATTCCGCCCACCAGGTCTGACCCAGGCAGGCGGAACGGCACCCGACAGCAGACTTTCACAAAGCACCGCCACCGTTATTAACGGGACTCCACGGGAATGGGGATTGACAGAATTGCCGGCGCCAGATTTACCGGACCAACGGGGCTGTAATGCGCCGGTTAATCCGGCAAGTCAGGCGCCGGTAAATCACTATGGGTCCAGTGGCACCCTGCCCGTTTTGCTGTTGTGTGTGCTGTTTTCTTTTGTCTATAAATAGGCTCCACAAAGGCCCGGCCCCTGTCGCACTAAGCATGTGTGGCAAGGGCCGTGGATCAGGCTGTTGCTTGTTGATGAAGCAACAGCCCGATCCGTTTGTAATGGATCCTGTTTTTTTCCTGTTCAGGCTGTGGATGCGCGCCCCCTTGGGAATGAGTCTGCGGCCCACCAGAGGGGCGCGCCCCAGTTTGAACAACGCTGCTCTAGGCTGCCCGATTCTTGTCACCGGAGGGACATCTCTAAAACCCTCTCTTTTTTTGTCATCCACTGCCACTGGGCCGTGCCACACCCTCAGCGTTAAAAAACCATTGTGCAGGGAGGTTGTCCGGTGGCTTCCCCTGTCACCGCTATCTACTGGGGAGATTGTCACCCTCCTCACACCTGCACTCTTCTGCAGGCATTTCCCACCTCGCCCCCACTGTACCGCGCCCGCCCCTTGGTCCGCCCCTTCCCTACTATCCTCGCTGATGCTCCCCACACCCACTCCAACCTCCACTCCCTTTTCCTTTGCACCCCCACTTGTACCCACTGCACCAGGCCAACACCTTGACCCCCTCCGACCCTCAGCTCCCCTGCTCCTCGTCACGCTCCTCGGTATATCCCCCCTGCTCCTTTTGGCCCCTTTATCCCCCACCTCTCCCCTCCCCCCCGATGAGCTACAAGCCACCACCACTGCAAGGGCCCCATCCGAAGCAGCTCTGTGCTGTGCCTCCCACCACCGGGCCCCTTTTCCCGCTTATGTCCTGCTGATAATGCTCAGTGCCTCCTGGAAGACCCGAGAGTCCACCACACTCCTCGACATAATTCCCTTACGTACTTCCTCCCCAGTCAAGTATCCCACTAAGCCCACTGCGGTGACCCCACCCTACGAGCCAGCCCCAACCACAGGCCACCTGTCCTGCTGGAGGCAGGCCACACACTAAATATCCTGATATCCTGATAATCCCCACTTTATTTAACGCTACCTAAATCAATATATTTATTATGTTTGCCCCCAAGCACCCTCAACAAACGCTGTGAAATGGCCAAAAAAGGCGGGGCACTCTTTTTTTTTTTACTGGTTTATCTATTTATATTTATCATCATCTTCCTTTCACAATATTGTCTTGTTTAAATTTATTTTGAATATATATATATATATATATATATAACAAAAACATCGTTATGGTTAAGTTGCACTAGCAAAATCCTATGAAATTCTATGGAAAAACGTTGTTACAAGGACGTCATGGTTACAGGTAAAACCAGAAAAAAAACTACATTTGACAGTTATGATAAGCTAAGCAACCATAACTCACGCCACCACCATGCACTGCTAAGACTAACACCCATAACATCAAAGATGACATCACAAATGGCATTGATGACATCACTGATAACATCACATCTGAAATTATTTTTGATGTAAAGTCCCTAAAAGGGGTTGTGTTTATAATGTTGGTAACATGATGTCAGGGGGGATTGTATAATGTTAAAGAAGTAATAACTAGCTAACAATTCAAGACTTAATACACACTTGTGCTAGTACAAAGTATACATATGAAGAACCACAATGCATACAAATCAGAGGCACATACAAGGAAACTAAAGTAAGGAAGAAAGAAACAGCATCATCCGAAAATGTTAATAGCATTAAAGATTATACATAGATGAATTGTGCGTTTCGGACCTGCCTATTGCCTCATGTATGTGCACCATGATCATAGACCAAACAGAAAGGTAAGTACGTTAAGAACATATGAAAAGGTTAACGTCTAGATATAAAGCACCTTTTTATTTTAATATTCTGACTCTCAGTGACCAAAACAACAGGCCTAGATATTTCAATAACCAAACATAATTGGGCCACAAATGTGATGTCATCAGTGATGTCATCAGTGGCATTTGTGATGTCATCTTTGATGTTATTGGTGTTAGTCTTAGCAGTGCACAGTGGTGGTGCAAGTTATGGTTGCTTAGCTTACCAGAACTGTTGAATTTCGGTTTACCTGTAACCATAACGTCCTTGTAACAATGTTTTTCTATAGAATTTCATAGGTTTTTGCTAGTGCAACTTAACCATAACGTCTCTTTAACAATGTTTTTGTTAGTGAATTTCATAGGTTTTTAGTAGGGCACTGTACGTAGAACGTTGCTTTAGCATAGCACTTTCTGTAAAGAGGGTAGGTATTTCGTAAGGCAACATAACCATAAAGTCCCATTAACAACGGTTTGTAACTAATTCCATTGCTGCCATCATGATAAACGTGTGGAAAGTGCACATTGTCAGGTGTATGTATCCATTTGCGCTACCCCTTACTTTTCCGAATAGTGTTGGCATTTCGTACCAGTTATACATGTACATAGTAAATGTTGTGTAGCGTGGCAGTAGGCTCTCTTTTTGTGTTAACAGTGCATGATAAATCTGCGCTGCACAGTACTGGCCGAAATGAGTACAAATGAGCAATATGGACATTTCCTAGGGACACTGCACCTGGTTGGTGTATGTGCAATCACACTGCAAGTATACGTAGGACTCCATTAGTGGCCGCATCTTTAAATGCACTTTTAAGTAGTTGTGGAAGCCCACGTGTTTCCGTTCCACACCTAGACCCATGCATAGGTCATCCACTGTATGCTTGTAAAACTGCCCCTGTAGCCAGCCCTACGGAATCATGTAGAAAGATACCGCATTTAAAGTACTGCTGCTGACTTCGAGGGTGGCTCTGCAAACCTACCAGTGTGTGGCTACAGTACTCCTAACTGTATACCGGCCACTGTTAAACAAGGACCAGCAACCTGCATTGTCACGTGGCCGTGTTAAATGTCACATTACTTTAATTTATCTGCTGCTTGCCTTTCCATGACCCGTGAAACAAATACATTGTGTCTGCACTCAGCGGTGTGACGAAAGTATCAAGAGGTTGCCTGCTGGTCGTACATTTGAAGAAAACATGTAATTGCAGGTGGGACAGTTTGTACTTAGTCTGCAAAATGGCAAAGCTGCTGCACCTTCCTCGCACATACTATTGCATGTAAAGGCAAGTAAGGAAACAGCAAAATATGCAGAGTGCAAACAACTTTAGTGCCGGTTACAAAAGCACTGTAGATGCATGGGTCGCACAGAATAAATGGCTTCCTGCTGCACGTAATGAAGCTGTGTGTCAGAATCCGAAGAAACCTCCCTCCCTTCCTCCTCACCTGGGTTTTCCGCTGAGCTTTCTTCTGGATCCCTCTTCTTCCTTCCAGAAGTCTTTTGCAGGGTGCTTCCTTTCTTGGCTTTCTTTTGGTGTAAATATAGTCTCTCTCCTCGGTATGCCACACTGTCGGTAGGGAGATCCCCAACAGTATGGACTCCCCTGAAGTAAGCCCCCAAACATGGAAAAGCCTCCTGGCTGATAAATCCTCCCTCTAGGTCCGAATATGGAGAACTGGACTTGCAGTATAGTTAGAAGGTGAGTATTTAAGGTTGCTGTGGATCCTGGTAAGGCTGTAACGAAGCAGTAGTTTCGGGTGAAAATGTAAGATGCTGCAGATCCAGGTATTTTCCAAAAGGCCTCAGAAAGGAGAGTATAGGATGGCTGGCCACTCGAAGGCGAAGATTGGTAGTGGGTCGAACTTGTGGGAAGAAGAGTTTACCTTGCGCCAAACACGAGCAGCTCCAAAGGAGGAAAGGAGAAAACACAGGTAAGAGGAGATCCGGAGAGCGTCAAGAGAAAGACAGAACAGAAATACAGGTTAGAAAAGAAACCAGAGAGCCAGGAGGCAGATGTGCAGGCAGCACAAAAGACGGAAGAAGGAAAGCGAAAGGTAAGAAGAAGCAGCCGGGAGCCGTGAGTAGAAAAGAAAGTTGGAAAGCAAGAAAACGAAAGAATTGCACAGGGCAAAGGAGGATAAGCAAAAGTTCGCTAAACCAGGGAAGGAAAATCGGAATTCCAGAGAAGAGCTCCTACACAGGGAAGGGCTGATAACGCTATCACAAGCGATAGAAAGAGAGCGTAAGTGCACAGAAACAATCCAAGGTGCAATGCACCGACCCGCCGTTACTGTGTCAGTATATGCCAGGTGGCGGACATCTTTGAAAAAACAACTAGACCGTTACTGACAGAACAGTGAAAACGTGATGGAACAGTCTAAGGGCACCGCCAGCGATCCCAGATCTTCCAAGAGGGCATGACACTGTGTTTCCCATCCTTGTAAACATTCTTTTATTCCACAATGTATGTAAATCAGTGAGTGCTACCCCTACCAGTAATGGCACAGCATAAACTGCTTCTAGTGCATATGACGACAACTGAAAACAAAGCACAAGGGTCCAGTGGGCAAGATACCGCCCTTTCAGCAATTACATAGGGTACTTTCATGTACAGCATTTTGCACATCTGCTGGGGGCAACAAGAGGGGCACTCCTGTGGGGCAGCGGAGCTGTAAAACAACCTTTGCAAACCATATGCCACGCTGCAGACACTTACCCGGCAAAGGGCATTGTATTGTGCATGTATTGGAAAGCACTACTGTACAAAGGGAAGGTACTTGGAAGGGTGTGGTAATAATCCTTACGGAAGCAATACAATGACTGGCGCCTATGTAGGTGATGACCACCCAATAATTCCATCTCCTGGCACGTCCGCTATAGTATCCAGAAAGGTGCTGCCCCTTCTGTACCGGACCTTTCCTGCCGTTCCTTCTGTGGCGTGTGTGACAACACCATAATAAATACAAATTAACTGTGAAAGGGAAAAAGGTAAATGAAGAAAGCACCTTTCACAGATCAACAACAGAATTACCAATGCACGCATGCAGGGCGGGAGCCGTGGCAGTGTAGTAAACCCTGTACTTCAATTGGTTACAAAGGAGATTGCTGTACAAAAAGGTTTTTGTAGGTGTTCCAGAGTGTTTTCAAGAGTGCCACATTGCAACACAAAGTACAAAAGAAATGTCACTACTTTCAAGAAGGGGCAGCAAGCCAATATAGATGGGGTGTGCAAAAATCCAGATGGCAGGCATAGTAAGAAAAATGTTATAGCTGGGGAAAATTATTTGTGCTCTGAAACGTCATAGTCCCATGAGCGAAGGATGCCATTGGCACATGTCGAACAAAGCCACAAATACTCTTCTTTGCAATGTACCGCTCTGTCTCCAATCACGGACCAAATAGGAAATGACGCTGCCACATCAGTGGCTGCATAATGCGCTACAAACGTCTGCAAGAGATCTGAAACAAATGCATGAACTGGGCAAGTGCCTCCTTCATCGCAAACGGCACTTAAGGTTGTGTAACATGCTGCGCCATTTTCCCTGCACAATGAACACCAATAATATCGGCATGATTGTATGTCACCAAAGTGTCACACAGAGAAACCAAAATCTGGGACTTCCTTGTAGGTACTCCATTGCAGTAGACATGCACGTGATAGATTGCAAAATGAGAAGCCACTGCACAGTATTTTCCATTCACTTTCAATCAATGTATGTCGGAATCCCCTAAAACCCGCACACTGTGCCTTGTGAAACACACAGCCATAACTGCACCCTCTGCGTTTATGCCGACAAATACACCATGTACCATAGCCTGTCCATACACACCACACCCACACACTTTATTGTCCAATCCCGTAGCCTCTGCAGGCCCATTTCTATGGCCGTCATCTGCAAAAGGGGAGTATGTAACACGTGCCACCCTGCACTATCGCGATATTTGCTGACTTTTTCTGCTGGGCGAGCACGGGAGTGGGGGAATAACTATCAGCCAGGGGAGCGGACGTCGTTAGGTGTGGTGGCTCTTAGAAGAACCTTTGGGGTTTTTTTCTCTTTTTTTTGTTGTAAAGTTGCTTACGTGCAAACACTTTTTTTGTGGTCTTCATACGTAAATGTGTGTTTTGAACGTCAGCTGACATTCTTATAATAGGGTCTTCACTGCAGTGTGTAGATTGTGAAACAAGATTTCATTGCCACTGTGCGACAAAGACATGCCATTTGCCTTGAAAAGGTGTATTTATCGCAAACCAATGTTCTCATTCTGACAGGAGAACATCCCAGCAACACTCACAAAGTCACACATGAGTCTGTTGATGAGACCCCTTCTGACCTCTGGCTGGCGACAGGAATCCTTGAAATACTTCTACACTATTCTCGGGGTTATACATGAGAAAAGCACCTTGGCAGTAGGAAAAATGTGCTGCACTGCTTTCATCATAATCTTCAGTTGACTAAACACACAGGAACAAGGCATGTAACCCAAAAAGAAGTCTCCAAAGTGCACTATCACAAAATATAGTGTTGCCGCAGCAGCCACGCGTCGACAATCTAGTAGCAGTCCGCCGAAACAGCATGATTCGACACTACACCACAAAGCGTCTACTCCCTCCAAACCAAAATTGGCAGACAAGTCTTCTTGGAGGGCAAACACACACAGATCTTCTACAAAGCCATCACCCACGATGAAAACTGTACGTCTTGCCATGTTTGCCAGCGGCAGTACACAAAGTAATGGTGATACAGAATGCCGCCGTTTCCTGTGAAGCACACCCAGAGCACCTGATTGGCCAAAATCCATAGTCTCATTTCCATTGGCCACCATGGTGAGAAGCGAAAAATGTGCAACATGCCTTTCCCCAATGAGCCCAAGGGCCGCACACCAGTGAAGCAGGAGGATTCCTCCTCCCTATTGGAGCTCTTTCCTGCATGTACACCCTGAGCACCTCATTGCCCAAAGAGCATAGTCCCATTTCCATTGGCCAGCATGCTAAGAAGCGCAGAATGTGGCACGTGCCGTTTTCCAAGGACAGCGCAGGCCGCGCCCCAGTACAGCAGGAGGAGTCCTTCATATTGGTGCGCTTTCCTGTGACGCACACCCTGAGCACCACCTGATAAGACAATCGCTGCAGTTCCACTTCCATAGGCCAGCATGGTGAGAAGCGTTGAATGTGGCACGTGCGGGTCTCCAAGTACGTCGAGGGCTGGGCCTGAGTGAAGTAGGAGTCCCTCTTCCTATTGGCGCATACCCTAATCATGTGATTGGACAATCCCTACAGTTCCAGTTCCATGGCCGCCACTCACAAAATCCCCAGATGTAGCTTTCACGCTGCATGCCGAATAACAGAGCTAATTGTTTTTTTTTTGTTTAGATGGTTCTACAGAAACACCTTTTTTTCGGTGTTCATTGGCTTTTGTGACTTCTTCTGCTCACAGTAGTGCAGTAAACTCTTCACCGCAGCCTGTAGACCAGCAAACAAAACTGCATTGCCAAAGGGTAACAACAAAATGCCATTTTCTTGGAAACACTCTGCATTTCCACAACTAATGCGGTCATTGTTGCAGAAAAACATTCCACGAACGGACAAAAAAGTATACATGCTTCTGTTGATGAGACACCTTCCTCCGTCTGGCTCGGAACAACAACCATGAGCAGCAGGCCATACTCTATGTGGTATTATGGATGAGAAAAGCACCTTGGCGGGGGGAAAAAGCGTCCTCATGACATTATGCAATCTCCTCAGTCTACGGAACAAATCTAAGCAAGGCTGGTAACTCATATGCATGCCGCCGTAATGAATGACAATGATATCTACTACTGGAAAAGTGTCGAAGTCTTTGCAAAGTGCATGCATATCGACGACATTGCTCACATACACAGCGTTCCACGATGCGTCCACTCCTTCCAAAGGAAAATTGCAGGCAAAGTGTCTTTGCAGGGCATAGGTGTGCAGATCTATGACAAAGGGATCACCTACAGTCAACACAATGAGTTTCGCCATGCCAGCCACCCTCAGTATGCAGAATGTAATGTACACTAGTTACACCTCCCCTTCCTGATAACCACACCCGCACTACCTCATTGACTAATCCCCACACTGCCATGGCAATTGGGCAAGGTGGTGTAAAGGGTACATTTTGGCATGTGCGGCTCACAAAGTAGCGCGAGGGCTGCACACTTGTAAAGGTGGAGCAGTCCTTCTTCCCTTTCCAATATGTTCTCTGCAGCTCTACTTTATTGGGTTACGCGTAAAAAGGCACACAAGTATCGACCAGTCGCATCAAAGCCGCCATCATCCAAAACTGTCACTCTTATACAACACTTGAAATGTACCTTTACACATTTACAGTACAAATGTCGTGCCATTCCAAAGCACATCCACTACAAAATTCAATTAAAGTATGCACGATTTCTCTATCCATGTACATCCACATAGCCACCCTGGATGTGGCACGTGTAATCCTTAAAGTACTGCGTAATGCACTACCTTTTCGTGATAAAGAGGGGTACGGGGGGTTAAACAATATCAAACTGGGTAGGGGATTCAGTCTTCCATCGTAGATATATGAAAGTGTTTTTTTTAATTTTGTTTTTGTAACGTGCGTGCCAGCAACCTTTGTTTTATTTTCGCTTTATATGCGTTTTTGTTTGCCTCGCGTCACATTTTTACCACATTCTGGTCAATGCTACTTGCACAGTGTAAAAGAAAACAATATTGCCAATGGCGCTCAAATAAATGCAATTTCTACAGAACCACTGCCTATTTGGTGACCTCATGATCTCATACTGGGTGGAGAACATGCCAGCAGTCTGCATAAACTCACGCATAATTCTGTCTATAGCACACCTTCCGACCTCTGGCTGCAAACAAATTACACCGTCATGGACCCAAACTCCTCTTGGTGTTATGCATGAGTAACCGACCTTTCGCAATAGGAAAAATAAGTATCACTGCGGTCAGCAACCACTTCAGGTGACAGATTAATCGTCCACACGACATGTAACACAAATGTAGACTTCCATAGTGCAGCACGACAAAGTCAACATTCGTGACAGATGCCATATCTGCAAAGGCGACCCATCCCACCAAAACTGCAGTCACCCTGACAGGCCCAGAGAGCGTCCACTCCTTCCAACCCGAAATTACCACCAACGGCTCTTTGCACACAACACCTGTGCAAGTTGCGCACAAAGGTATCACTGACGATAAGCACTGTGCGTCTCTCCATCTCGACTACCCTCACGACACAGTATTGGGAGGAAATGGTACCGCCCCTTCCTGTGAACCACGCCCTAAACTCCTACCTGCCTATTTCCCACAATTCCAATTCCCTTTCCACCCTGCTCATAATGGCAGGATGTGCATGTTTGCTTTCCCATATAGAGTGAGGCCCAAGGCCCAGTGAAGCTGAGACAATACGTCTTCCCTATGCACGGGCACTTTTTGCAGCACTCCCCTATTGGGTGCTGTCAAATTTTCAAACAAGCATGCAGCAATGACATACAAAGGCTCTGCATTGCACAATGTCATTTCTATGCAGCACTCCATATTTACAGTTTAACACCCTCAGTACACGTTCTGTTTCATTGCAAAGCCCCTCTACCAGAAACTTCTGCTAAATAATGCACGATTGCAGCACCAACAAAGATCCTCAGACGCACCAAGCACACCTTTGGCCATGCACACAACATTGCAGCCCTTTCAACACCCACCAGCACACTATACATCCAAGCAAGCGACCATGTGGGCACCTACCATTATGCACAAACGTAAAAAACGTAGCGGCACTTCCACCCAACTCCCCTTCACCATAAAACACCCATGCACGAAAACATGAAACACTTTGGGCATGCACCCAATAGTTTAGGCCTTGAACAGACCCACAGCAATGAAATACCATCATGTATGTCACCATGTCAGCAAGTATGACAATCCACATACACACCACTGCCACCAGCACTCCTTCCCAACCTGTACAACGCCATGGCGCTAAGCAACACCAAATTGCACCACTTCACAGAACGGCCATGTGTTACACTCACCTGGTATCCACAGGGATGCCACCCAGCTGGGTTACTCGCTAGTATGCTTCTCAGCTTTGCCCTGATGTGGTCTGCGGGGAAGGTTCTGCCTGAAAATACAGGAGGACTGTGTTTAAGACTGACCGACTGGGGTAAGTATCCTCCCTCCACCTCGGTATGCTTTCAGTCCCTCTGGCGCCCTCTCCTCACCTTCTGGTAGAATTAGGCGTGCTCTCCGTCCTGCCTTCTTTGCAGGGGCGCGTTATCTTTCATGGGCGAGTGCGGTCCAGTTACTTCACTGACGCCGGCCCGTTTGATATTGTTCAGGTAGGTCTTATTGCTGTTCTTTAGTTTTGTTGCTATCCTGCATGCCTTTCTTTGTTTAAAATGTATTTTTTTTCCCTTAGGTATGCGGAGCTTCAGCGCGGCAAACTGGCTTGGTTGAGCCCCGCTGGTAAATGATGGCGCATTAAGAGCGCTATGATGCGGTAAGTAAGCGCTCTGTGCAGCGCTGTGAAGTCTTGCCTTTGCTAATCTGTGTTTTCCTTCCTTGTAGGTCGTTGTGTTCTTCAGGGCGAGTGGAATGTCCGGAGTGGTGCCAGCCGAGAGGCGACCAGCCAGGTAAGCCTTTTGAGCAGTTCGTAATTTGTAAATGTCTCTACAGCTTTCTTTAATGTTGCCTCTATCTTCCTCTTTCAGGTCGTTCTGTCCGGGAGGCGTGCAGATTTGAGGAAGCTGTTCTCAGTAGCTGCGAGTGTTTAAAGATGAAGACTGCAGGTAAGATGCTGCTGCTAATGATGTTCCTTTTGTCTCCTTGCAGGTTCTGCTTCTCCGAAGTTCGAGGGAATAGCTGGACACGGTGAGCGGCACGTTGCAAGCTGCAAAGTAACACGAAGCATGTTCTGTAGTCAGGGTGTGGTTTATATAGCCCAGGTAAAGTAGTACCAGGGAAAGTAGTTCCAGGCCTGCCACACCCAAAACACTAGACCGCATAGCTTGGTTCTTAGGAACCAAGCTATGTGGATGCCTCCATGTTGGCTGACAATACAATAAAGTACTTCCCAAGCACATTGTTGTTCATGGTGTATGAGCCTGGCGCCATAGGCGCCAGGACTGGCCCCATGTGGGCTTTTGAAGAGGATGCCAGGCTCTAGAGGCCCGAGTCCTGACTCCACCTGGCCAATGGGTTTGCCAGAGGGGGTTTTGGGCAAGGGTCGTGACAGCACTCCCCCCTAATGCCCCTCCCATGGTGTTCCTTCTGTCTGGCCCAGGTTTGGTTGGGAAGTTCCAATGGAATTTCCTGATTAGACGTGGTGCGTGGATATTCTCACTGGGCTCCCAGGATTTATCTTGTGGTCCAAATCCTTTCCAATCAACGAGATAATATAGCTTGGTCCTAGAGTATTTAGAGTCCAAGATATCTTTGACTTCGAATTCTGGTTCTCTGTCAACAAGTATGGGCTTAGGTGGTGTCCCAATCCGTGTGCCGGGTTGCATTGGTTTCAGGAGGGACACATGGAATACCGGGTGGATGTGTAGATTAGCACAGCTGCTGGGTTGATTATTGCCTTAATGGTATAGGGTCCTAAGAATCTGGGATGAAAGGTCCGGCTTCCCTTGATGGGGACGAATTTAGCGGCTAACCAAACTTTGTCTCCTACTTCATAATCAGGGGCCTTTTTGCAGTGTTGGTCGGCGAATCTCTTTTGTTTTTCTTTGGCATGAATAAGGTGTTGCTTTGCCCTTTTGAAAGCGTGAGTAATGGTTGTGTGTAGAGTCTTTACCGCTGGCATTTCCAAGCTGGCTGGAAGGTCTAGTTCAGAGGTACGTGGATGTCTGCCATGAAGGGTATAGAAGGGCGTTTGTCCCGTGCTTGAATGCAAAGAATTGTTATATGCATATTTGGCTATCCATAGTAGGTCTTTACAATTCCTTTGTTCGTGGTGCAGCATGCACCATAAATATCGCTCAAGTGTCTGATTGGTTCTCTCGGTTTGGCCGTTCGTTTGGGGATGGTGACTGGTAGATAGCCGAACGTCGATCTGCGCCATTGCACAGCATTTTTTCCAGAAGTTTGAAACAAACTGGCTGCCTCAATCAGAGACCAGAACCGAAGGGAAGCCATGTAGCTTAAACATGCCCTCCAGGAACACTTTTGCTAAAGTGGCTGCGTCTGGGAGGCCTTTGAGAGGAATAAAATGGGCCATCTTGAGAATACTACTATTTAAGAACAATTTTTGGAGGATCATTTTTGGAATAAAAAAGCCTCATGATACAACAAACATGATTTTTGGAACGTCATTTAACCTATAGTTAGTGTTAACTTTAGGTGCGCTAGAAGGTGACTTGAAAATTCTGTTCTTCATAAATTGTGACACACTCGGCAGTCTGAGTGTTACTAGTCACCACCATGCAGCACCCAAATTACCTTTATCAAAATAAAAACACTGTCAACCAAAGACCAATTCGCTATCAATTGTATTTCAGACTGCAAATGTATAAATATCTTCGAGAATAAGTCCACAACTACAAGGATGGTGTTGAACCCTTGGCTTGGAGGTAGATCAGTGATGAAGTCAAGGGAAAGAGTGTGCCATGGAACTGGAGGAATGTCCAATGGTTGTAGGAGACCAGATGGTTTTTGTTTCTGTGATTTATTTTGTGCGCAGACACCACAGGACTGAATATACTGAATGATGTCCTTACGCTAGGTAGGCCACCAAAAGTTCTCTTTTACCTTAGCTAGGGTTTTGGCGATCCCAGGATGCCCTTCCATCAGTGAATCGTGATAGTTTGAAATAATATGCTGTTGTAATTCCTTCTTGTGTACATATAGGTGATCCCTAAAAAAGGGTAGGTGGTCCTTGATGGTATATTGTTCTCCTTGAGTTTGCCATGCGAGGTAGGCATCAGGATTCATTGTCTGTTGGATTTCTTTTCCTAGTTCTGCTTGTGTTAAGGCTGTCGTGATACCCAAGAGTTTGTCTTCGGGTATAATAGGTACTGGGTCTGGAGTTGTATATACTATTTCATCTATGCCCATGCGAGATAAGGCATCCGTCTTTCCGTTTCTGACTCCTGGTCGAAATGTGATTACATAATCATATTCGGCGTAGAAAAGGGCCCACCGTAATTGGCCCGAGGACTAGGCCTTGGCTGTTTTGAGATATTGCAGGTTTTGGTGGTCTGTGATGACTGTAATGGTATGTCAGGCCCCCAGAAGGTAGTGCCTCAGGCTTTAAAGGCAGATTTGATAGCCAGGAGTTCCTTGTCCGTGATGGCATAATTAATCTCTGTAGGTGAGAACTTTTTCGACCAGAAAGCCACAGGATGTAGCTGGCCGGTTTCTGGGTCTCTCTGTGAAAGGACAGCCCCCATTGTGAGACTGGACGCATCAGTTTCAATGACATAAGGGAGGTCTGGACGAGGATGTCGCAGGATTGGAGCAGAGGTAAACCTTTGTTTAAGTTCCTGAAAGGCTTCTTCTGCTTCTTCGGTCCAAGCAAACTTTTTATTGTTTTTTCATAATAGTACTGTGATTGGGTGCACAACCTGAGAGAAGTCTGGGATGAACCGGCGGTAGAAGTTTGCAAAGCCCAGCATGCTTTGTACCCCTTTCAGAGACGTCGGCGAAGGCCATTTCAGAATGGCATCTACCTTGTGCACGTCCATTCTGATGCCTCCTGGAGGAAGGATAAAACCAAGAAATTTTACTTCGGTGACGTGAAAAAAGCATTTTTCAAGCTTTGCAAACAAGCGATGTTGACGGAGCTTGGTGAGAACTGAATGAACGTGCCTGACATGATCTTGTTCCGAGGCTGAGTATACTAAGATGTCGTCTATGTACACTAAGGGGCACACATCAATTAACTCCCTTAAGACGTCATTCATGAAATATTGGAATGCCGCAGGAGCGTTGCATAACCCGAAGGGCATGACTTGATATTCAAACAAGCCATACTTAGTACAGAAGGCGGTTTTCCATTCATCTCCTTTTCTGACTCGGACCAGGTGGTACGCCCCTCAAATGTCCAATTTGGTATAAATCTGGGCATCTTTAACTTGGTCTAGCATCTCAGGGATAAGTGGCAAGGGGTAGCGGTTCTTGACGGTGATCTGGTTCAATGCGCGGTAGTCAATACAGGTTCTCAAGTCTCCTTCCTTTTTCGGTATGAAGAACAAAGGACTGGCTGCGGGGGACTTCGAAGGACGGATAAATCAGTTTGCAAGGTACTGGTCTAAATAGGATTTCAAATGAAGGTTTTCTGGTTCTGTGAGAGCGTAGATCCTGCCGCAAGGGATTTGTGCACCAGGAACAAGGTCGATCTGACAGTCATAGGGCCAGTGCGGCGGCAATGTATTGGCTTGGTCCTTTTGGAAAACATCCTGGAAATCATGGTATTCACTTGGCAAGGTATTAGTTGCTCCCAGGGTTGATACTGTCGCTCCAGGAGTCATGGGGATACAGACGTCGGGTTTCTCCTCTTGGTAATAGCAGGCAGGGGAGCAGTCACCAGGGAAGGTTAATTTTCGTGCCCGCCAGTCTATCAAAGGGTTGTGAACAACCAACCATGGCATCCCTAGTATTAGCCTGAACTGAGGTGCCTTGATGAGATCGAATGAAATAGACTCCCGATGTCCGTCCTGACACAGCAAGGTTACCCTGGCTGTGCACTCGGTTACTGGTCTGCAAGCGATTTCTGTCCCATCCACTGTGGTTACCTTGTCCATTGTTGGCTTAGAACACAAAGGAAGCCCCATCTCTGCTGCCAGTTCTTGATCAATATAATTTCCAACTGCTCCGCTATCGATGTATGCTACAACGGCATGCATTCTTGATGACTGTTGGTGGTTAATTAAGATCACTTGTATTGCAAAGTGCGAGGTCAGCAACTCTTTCTTCTCACTCAACAAACTGACCTCTACGTTTGTCGAGCTTGGTAGTTCCCCGATTCCTTAGCTTCATCCTTCTCTGTGGCACTGACTGTTCTTCTTGGGGGTTTTACTGTACGGTCCTTCAAGAAATGTCCTGTTTTCCCACAATACAAACAAAGCTGTTGTTGTCTTCTTTTGTCCCGCTCTTGTTTTGTTAATGGAGGCCGTATCCCTCCAATCTGCATGGGTTCTACAGCATTTTCAGGTACATGGGGTGTGTGTTCCCTTGGTCGAACATACACGGTCCGAGGGTCCGTCTTAGACCGGTCTGCCTTTCGGTCCTGCAACCGGTGGTCTAGCTGCACGACCAGATTTATGAATTCTGCACAGTCTCTGGGTGGATCAACCACCTGGGCTAAGACATCCTTTAATTCGCCTAGTAAGCCTCGATGGAATAACGTGGTTCTTTTGTTTTCTGGCCACCTAGCTTTGGCAACCAGTCTGTTGAAGGTAGCAATGTACATTAACAAGTCCTGATTCCCCTTTCGGAGGGACAAGAGTTCATTGTCTACTGCTTGTTGCTGGGTATGGCAAGCAAAACGTTTTTCCATTTATCTCTGGAACCCCCCAAAGTCATGTAATAGAGGATCGTCATGGGTTACCAACGACACCGACTAATCTGCTGCACTACTATGATAAGACAAAAGTTACCCGAGCTTGGTCGTTTGGAAATGCTCCAGGCCTACAAAGAAAATGAAGGCAGCACTGATTGATGAATGCTGCATACTTCCGCGGGTCACCTGAGAACCTTTCTGGTGGTGCCAGGGGCACTGTTCCAGGTAATGTGATCTGTACCGGAGTGGGTGGTATGTCGGGGTTTTGCATCGTTGGATTTCTTCCATGTAGAGGCGTCTGTCCTGCCTGTGATTGCAAGTATTGCCTGCTAATCTCTTCAGTGCGTTCTTTGTTCACTATTAGGTCTCTCCGGAGGGCATTAGTCTCTTGTCGGGCAGAATGAACCTCAGCACGAAGCTCTCCTAGTAATTGGGCCAATTGGTCCATTTCTGATGTCTACATGGCGCCCAGGTGGATTTGTTATGGTAGGCTTTGTGTTCTGTTACACTCACCTTGTATCCACAGGGACACCACCCAGCTGGGTTACTTGCTGGTATGCTTCTCAGCTTTGCACTGATGTGGTCTGCGGAGAAGGTTCTGCCTGAAAATACAGGAGGACTGTGTTCAAGACTGACCGACTGGGGTAAGTATCCTCCCTCTACCCCCTTTCAGTCCCTCTGGCGCCCTCTCCTCACCTTCTGGTAGAATTAGGCATGCTCTCCGTCCTGCCCTCTTTGCAGGGGCGCGTTGTCTTTCATGGGCGAGTGCGGTCCAGTTACTTCACTGATGCCGGCCCGTTTGATATTGTTCAGGTAGGTCTTATTGCTGTTCTTTAGTTTTGATGCTATCCTGCATGCCTTTCTTTGTTTAAAATGTCTCTTTTTTCTCCCTTAGGTATGCGGAGCTTCAGTGCGGCGAACTGGCTTAGTTGAGCCCCACTGGTAAATGATGGCGCATTAAGAGTGCTATGATGCTGTAAGTAAGCGCTATGCGCAGCGCTGCGAAGTCCTGCCTTTGCTAACCTGTGTTTTCCTTCCTTGTAGGTCGCTGTGTTCTTCAGAGCGAGTGGAATGTCTGGAGTGGTGCCAGCCGAGAGGCGACCAGCCAGGTAAGCCTTTTGAGCAGTTCGTAATTTGTAAATGTCTCTACAGCTTTCTTTAATGTTGCCTCTATCTTCCTCTTTCAGGTCGTTCTGTCCGGGAGGCGTGCAGTTTCGAGGAAGCTGTTCTCAGTAGCTGCGAGTGTTTAAAGATGAAGACTGCAGGTAAGATGCTGCTGCTAATGATGTTCCTTTTGTCCCCTTGCAGGTTCTGCTACTCCGAGGTTCGAGGGAATAGCTGGACACGGTGAGCGTCACGTTGCAAGCTGCAAAGTAACACGAAGCATGTTCTGCAGTTAGGGTGTGGTTTATATAGCCCAGGTAAAGTAGTACCAGGGAAAGTAGTTCCAGGCCTGCCACACCCAAAACACTAGACCGCATAGCTTGGTTCTTAGGAACCAAGCTATGTGGATGCCTCCATGTTGGCTGACAATACAATAAAGTAGTTCCCAAGGACATTGTTGTTCATGGTGTATGAGCCTGGCGCCATAGGCACCAGGACTGGCACCATGAGGGCTTTTGAAGAGGATGCCAGGCTCTAGAGGCCCGAGTCCTGATTCCACCTGGCCAATGGGTTTGCCAGAGGGGGTTTTGGGCGAGGGTCGTGACACCATGTGAGCAGCTAACATTAAGCACAAACAAAAAACCCATGCATGAAAACAGGTCGCATTTACCAGAATCCACAATCACACCGCAGCCTCCGCCACCACTACCCACAGCCATTCACAAAGTGTTGTGTCACTTACCACAACATTTTCACAACATTGGGCCTACCTGAAGAAATCGGCACACAACATAGGCCATGAACACACCCACAGCAACATAATGCCACCATATATGTCACCATGGCACCCACTACCACCCTCCACATACACACCACTGCCACCAGCACTCCTAGCCAACCTGTGCACCGCCACACAGCTATGAAGCAACAAACTGCAACAGTGAACATAATGTGCAAAGAAAACATTCTCTCCTGCACGCTGTGCACTTTTATTCACTTACTATGGGCACCCCCCCCACTTCCATTGACAAAGTACTGTGTCACTGTCAACCTACGCACATTCTGGTCGAAACACTAGCCCTACTGCAACCAATCTGCACATACCACAATATGCAAGCAGCATTCTGTACAAAATGCAGAGAGAAACATGCATTCCTTCGGTGGTATGTTTCAGCCCTACGCTCTTGAGGGCATGCCCTACACACTACGGCCTATGGCCTTCGCCCATGCACCCATTAGTCCAATCCGTCCACAGACCCCCCGCACCTTCATTCACCCATGCGTGCCACCAAGTCGCCAATTGCCACATTCCATCCGCAGCGCAGAGGCACCCGCGCTCCCACCCACCCTATGTCATGTGGAATTCACTCCCCTTCTGCAATTCTCCTGCCACCACTCACCACGAAAAGAGGTTGCAGCAAACAGATTGCGGCAGAAGCTATGGGGCCGTTACGGCAGCTGCCTCCAATCACCACACACAGTACTCGCCTACATGTGTCACATTAAACACTTCTCCACTCCCCCACCCGTCACCTCCCTTATTGCCGCCAACGCATTCTGTACGGTACATTTTCCAGACCCTTCAGCCGCCGCACTGTCCTCCGATACACCATGGCGGCTTTCCCAAAAAATGTTGACGTACAACACGTTTCCCTCCAGCCAACCACCGGCCGCGTCCAAACTTCTCCGACAGCACGCTGTACCGCGAGACTATGACAATTCTGTCCGCAGAGTGAACAGGGAAATGGGTCCGCGCAGCGGACCCAGATATCAGTAATTTTTTGGGATGTACATTTCAGTTATTTGCAACAACACTACTGGTCGGATTTCCACCAAACACACAAAAGAACGCTTTCTGACCCAAGCCCCCACTCCTGCTGCAAATTTGGTGAAAATCCTTCCAGCCTTTTGGCCTGTAGCCATGCGCAAAGTTTTTGGGGACCTCCCTATAACTTTCCCGCCATCCACACGAAACCTCCCCCAACTAGGTGAAAAAATTCAGACCCGGCCATATACTTTTTTTCCAAAGTTTGGTAAGGATTCGTCCAGTGGCAGCGAAGATATAAGCCACCGAAAAAGTGCTCTTACTATGAGTTTAGCAACTTAAGAATAACTACACGGGTGCTACGGCGGGCCGTGTCATATATAGTATGAGGTTAGTAGCTCCACTAATATGCGCTGTTCATTAAAGAATATTTGTTCAATCAGTATCAGGTTTTCAGTACGTGTCACTTCTAATGTATACAGTTCCAAAATAATCAAAAAAGAGGTGGCAACACTTGTTTCGACCTGCTTGGTATTCCTCAGGGCACAAAGCACAGTTCTTAATTAGTCCTCAACATGAATACACAAAAGATATATATCTCTGCTTGGTATAGCACTTCAAGTGATGACGCATTTTTTGTTACCTAAAACATGTTAAGCATGGGACGGGGATGATGAAGGGAGAGAAGGAGAGGGGAAGGGAGAGAAAAGAAAACACTAAAATTTCCATTAGTAAATGTCAATTGCCAAATGTTACGTTCACATTATGCTTGTTTGCTATTCATTACGTACATTCTCATCCTTAAGTATTCTGAGTACCCATTTTTTGGGTAAAGATTACAAAAACATCTGTGGTTACAGAGCCATTAGTTAGTCTCATTGTGCATATCATATAATAGTTGTACATATATATGCAAATCTGCCAACTGGAAAGGGTGCAGGCCACCATGTGAAACCTTAAAACATTGTGAAACTCCAAAGCAATTAGTGGCCTTGTTTGTCAAAGACTTAACACCAAAGTGCCTGTGGTAATCAATAAATTTTCCTTGCAAAGATTTGCATTTCTCATGATAAAGCTATTGGAAATGACTAACCAGCCATTAGATACACCCTGTGTTCATAATTCAATGAGTTTGAGTGGCGTTTGCAGGGACATGTTCAATTTGTTAGAAATAGTGTACACCCAAGAAATGTTGTGAAGTCATCGGTTAGGATTAGCACTGTTGGCAATGGCTTATCATCACTGGTCCTAATTGGTAAAGTTTTCGGTTTTCTATATATATATATATATATATATATATATATATTTGTATATAACCCCCAGCCCCCACCAAGGCCCCTGCAGCTCCCTCACGGGTAGCTCCCTGCTTGCAAGCCAGGCTGGCCGTGCACCACAATGCCCCCTGGACACAATGTGCACTGCACTCCCAAATGGACTGGAGCAGCTGGTAAGATCCCTGTCCCCCACTGGCCTGACACCCACTACAGGGCCACCCCCCTCCTCCAGCCCCATGACCCCAGCCGACCTAATTTGCGCCCACTCCACCCCACCATCAGGGTCGGCCTTAGGGGCAGCAGCGCCCTGGGTGAATTGCCCACCCCCTCTCCCCGCGAGCCCCTGGTCAACAGGGGGCAGGGCAGAGGGGGGCCAAGGCGTACCACTTTTTTTTTTTTAAATGTAAAACATTTTTACTAGGAGAATGTTGTGAATAGCACCCTATTGTTATTAATTGTGCTCTGCCGCGGGCTCATTTAATAACAATGGGGCACCTGCCACGCCTTCTGCCACTACACCAGCTTGGGGGAGCCATTAAAAGACTCCCCCGAGCTGGCTTGGTGGGGGGCTAATGGCACCCTTTTGCTATTAAAAGCGCCCGCGGCGGAGGGGTGCATTTAATAACAATAGGGTGCTGACAACAGCACCCTATTGTTATTAAATGCGACCGCAGCAGCAGGCGCATTTAAAGCCAAAGGCCGCCTGCTGCACCTTCTCCCACAACGCCACCTTGGAGGAGCCCTTGAAAGACTAAGACCTGCCTACATTGGAAAACAAAAAACCCAGAGATTTATCCCACGCCCACATCCACACAAGACTCCGCCCATTTGTAGATGGCTCCGCCCACACGTCCCGCCCATCTGTCAAAAAGGAAAACTCGGTTGTTGTTTAGCTGTCATTACAAACATGTTTACAGGTTGCACTTTACAGTGGTACTAGGCCCTGAAAGTTTGCCTGCCCCTGACCATGCCTTGCGCTCAAGAATCCCCAAACCAGCGCGACCCCGAGCCCTGGTATATCAGACCACCACCCAGAACCTTCGCGCGTGTGTGTATAGTGTACCATCTCCCTCCCTCTCCTCCCCACGCCTTCTAAGTTCTAAGTCTCGCGAGATCCCGTTCATTGTGGGTTCTCGCGAGACCCGTTCGCCACAAAGGGTCCATTGGACAGGTAAGCTCCCTTATACTTAAGTACTAACACGAGGAAGACTCAGGCTGGGAGTAATTAGGATTACCGGTTATCATCTAATGCGCAAACTCAACACTTGAGACACTGATTCTTAGGCTATGCTGAAAGCACCTGGAAATATAGGTGATGTAGCCCATAACTCTGCTACCCTCGTTTCAGCTCCTATCAGGACTCTCTTTCTCTTAGCGCCTAACCCACAGGCGCGGTCAGAACGGAAACGAACAACCACAAACCATCCGTTTGTTTGCACCAGCACAGCATACGAAGACTACTGGGGCCGTTTGGTCAGATATGTCTCCGGTCATGCCTGGCGGTTAGCATTCAGCTCGTCAGCAGTTTCTCAATGAACATGCGCAAAAAATAGTGTCTTTTTTCTGCACAAAGTACTATTGATGTGTTTCCGTTAAAGGAGTTGGGCAACGAGAAAAGAGTAGACACCCGAGAACGATCGGAGTGACGTTCTTAACAAAGTCTTCAGAGCATGCCTAGAAGGCAGACGCATTATTTGCTTGCGCGTAACTGTATTTGTGTACACTTCACAGAATAAAACAATAAAAAGGAACGTTCCTTATCGTACACGCGGCTTCATCCCCTGGCCATAGCTATGTGCTGTTCTCATCGGATGTTTTAAGTTTATAGTTTTTTTTTTTTTTTTTAGGAGAAGCCCTTCTGCCGAGTATGTATCCGCTAGGTATCCGCTGTTGGACATGCTTCAATAGCTAAATGGTGTAACTTTATAAGCAGACATTTCTTGGAATTGTTGCAGTGGAAAGCGCTCTCTGGATTCCTTTGACCTTTTCTTTTATTGCAGATCTAGCAGTGCTTTCAAACTGAAAGTGCAGCATATATCCTGGGGAACAGTTCTTTGTTTGTGGCAGTGTTATTGTGCAAAACGTGGCAGTGGTATTGTGTCAGTGAGTACCAATAGATACATAATTTCCATCATGTCACTATTGTATTGTATTTTGTTATTTATATAGCACTCTTTCCTCATTGGTCTGGCCTCAATCCGCTTTGTGGTTGAAACGCCCTCGGTGACCGTAGTCAATGTTGTGTCCTATTTCCATGGACATTTGTTTTGTTTCACCGTTATTGTTGAGTCCTTCCTCTTTGTTCACGCCGGAGTTGCGGCGTGGCCAAGGAAGGAGGAAGAGGCGGGGCTACCGCCTCCGACGCCAGTTCTGGCGCCGATAATAAATTGAAGTGCCGCGCATTACCCCGGCTCCCGCGTCTCATTGAATGTTTGATTTATTCCCTGATTTCAAGTTACCCTGGATTCCGAACGAAGTCGGAATCCAACATTGGCGACGAGGACGACTGACTCACGCCCACCAGCAGGCTGCTCCAGCGTCGCGTGTGGGGCGCGAAGCAACGCCACTGCCTCCGGCGTTGCTACTCATCGTCGGCCCGCCCACGCCCACCCGCAGAGTGTTCCAGCATCGCGTGTGGGCCGAGGAGCAGCGTCGCTGCCGCCGGTTCTACAGTCATCCGCTGGCAGGTACAGTGCCACGTGTGGGCCATACCATAAAGCTGCTGCCCAGGCACGGCAGCCTTCTCATACTGCCTGATTCAGCAGTGGTGGTGGAAGGAAGCTCCCACCAGCTCACATTCACACCAGGAAGGGAACTCTGCAGCCCAGCAACCAAGGGCCTCCTGCTGCTCATGTCGCTCCCATGCTGCCCAAGTCACCGCTAGCCAGTGCTTTAAGTGGGGTAAGAAATTGAGGGGGGGCCCTCGTTTGGGGGCGTGGCTTTCATTGTGGGCGTGGCCTAAAAGTGCACAAATCATAGTAAGGTGCGCAAACAAATATATAAATGTATGTGAGCATTTATATGTTTGTATGCGTACTACTATGGTGTGTGTACTTTTCAAGCCATATTTTATAAACATAGCAATGTTACATATTTCTATGTTTATAAAAGGTGGCTTGAAAAGTGCACAAACCATAGTAAGTTACGCACACTTGTGTGCTTACCTTACTATGGTTTGTGTACTTTTCAAGCCACCTTTTATAAACATAGATATTTGTAACATGTTTCTATGTTTCTAAAAGATGGCTTGACAGGTAAACAATTCAAGGCATATTTTATAAAGCGTTGATGACGGACAAAACAAACCGCAAGGTGGCTTTGTCCGTCGACAAAGCTTTATAAAAGATGCCTGAATTGTGCACGTTTCAAGCCGTCTTTTATAAACATAGAAATATTTCTACCTTTATAAAAGATGGCTTGAAACGTAAACAGTTCAAGGCATCTTTTATAAAGCTTTGCCGACGGAGAAAGGCACCTCGGGCTCTGTGATCTATCTGCTCAGAGCACATAGATCACTGAGCCCGAGGCGTCTTTCACCCTCTGCGAACCCGCGGGCTCCGTGATCTAATCTGCATATTAGATCACAGAGCCCGCGGGGGTCAGTGACCTGGGGAGGGAAAACAAAGGGACAGTAAGTTCCTCTGATGACCCTGATGAGGGGTCATCAGAGGGAGTTACACTAACTGACAGAAGTGCCGCCAGCTTCAGCGTCGCTGTGGCTGGCTGGCACTTCTGTCAGCTTGGCCGACATAATGACGGGCGCATCTCCCGTCGCGGCTGCGGCCCCGGCGGGATAATGCATCCCGCCAATGTTGTGTGGGACGGGGGGCCCCGGCTGGGCCCCGGCTCAGCCCCACTTTCTGGAGACTGCCGGGGCCCGGCCCCGGCAGGCCCCGGCCCACTTAAAGCACTGCCGCTAGCCCCTACGTTCAGCGGGCGAGGCCGTGCTGGTGTAGGAAGTGGCGAAGGACCCTCAGCACACGCCACCCCAGGGAGCAGAGTGCCACAACAACGCAGCCCAGCCATATCCACCAACATGTCGACTGACAATATTGACAGTGGCTTACAGAGCCCCCAAGCTAGCTCCACTCCGAGAACAGCCAACAATGGAGAGGACACTTCCTCTGAATCTCTACAACTACAAGCAGTCCCTCACTTTGACATGACGGACACCAACAGCCTGGCACCCAGATGGGCTCGCTGGCTAAAGGAACTCCACATCTACATCGACGCCTCGGGCGTGCGAGAAGAACGCCGTTTGCGAGGCATCCTGCTTCATTCGTTGGGCCCTGTGGTGAGAGACATCGTGTTCGAAATGCCCGAGGACAACACCAACTCTTTTCAAGGCATAATTGACTCATTAAATGCATATTTCGCACCCTTACGGAACGTCGACTACTAGAGACACGTGTTCCACACAACGACGCAAGACAAAGATGAAAGCATGGACAATTTTATCATGAGGCTAAGGAAAAGAGCCAAGTACTGTGACTTTGACAAATACTCCACCGAAGAGGCCCTAAAATCTCAAGCCATCGCAGGGTGCGGCTCCCCTGACTTTCGCAGAAAATTGCTACAAAAGAGCAGGACACTAGAAGAGATCCTTCAAATTGCAAGAGCCGATGCTGCACTAACTCTACAAACGGAATCTCTAGGCAACATTTCCATCACGCAAAATGCAAAATCAGCCTCTCTCTGCCCCATCCGCACGCCTGCCAGCCCGACGGAACAAAAGAAATGCTATCGATGTGGTTTCCGTTTTCCCCATGTAGGTCCATGCCCGGCGATTGGACATCAGTGCGACAAATGTGGGGGGGACAACCATTTCCAGTCCGTCTGCAAGAACATCAAATCCCTCCACAACTCGGGAAGCAACAGAGAAGGCGGACGTTTTAGGCGGGAAAGCCCGCGCAGAAACTCACATCGAGGCTCCACGCATGGAAGGAGACGCTCTCACAGCTCAACCAAAGAACAAGCGCCCTCATCGAGAAGGCGAGAAGAGAGAGAGAAACATCCAACCAACGAGAGAGCAGACGCCACTCTCCACACCGCAGACCAAGACATAGGATCAGATACGTGGATGATTCGCCTCAGGACAGACAGATAATTAGGTCATCCTCATCCAGTGGAGAAAGAAAACGAGCCTACGTACATGCCATTGGAAATGCCACAGCGACTGAATACAGTCCGACCTTACTACTCCAATTGAATGGCCAAGATCTAGAATTTCTGATAGACACGGGCGCCACCGTGAATGTCATCAATGACATAATATACCAATCATTGGAAATCAAGAAAGACCTAAAGAAAGCCGACACGCTAATATACCCCTACGGATCCAACAGACCGCTAGACTGTATCGGGATGTTCAATGCACGCTGCAAGTACAAGGAGCAGAGCCAGAAAGTAAAGATATACGTAATCAAAGGCGAAGTTCCAGGAGGAAGCATCCTAAGTTTCCGCACAGCGATACAAATGGGCCTCATCAGCATCATGTATCAGATCATGTCTGCATACACCTCCGGCGCCAAAGACATGATACAAAAGATATTCCCGTCACTCTTTAAAGGACTAGGGTGCCTAAAGGACAAGCAAATCAAGCTGCACATTAATCAGCAAGTAAAACCCATCGCTCAACACTATCGGGGCATTCCCCTCAATATACAACGGCAAGTTGAAGATGAGATCCACTCGCTACTCCAACAAGGCATAATCGAACCAGCATCAGGCCCAACTCCATGGGTTTCACCAATAGTACCGGTACCCAAGAAAGATGGCACCTCCAAAATACGCATCTGCGTAGACATGCGTGCTCCAAATGTAGCCATTGAAAGAGAACGGCATCTGGCTCCACGTATGACTGACATGATACACCTCCTACATGGGGCCACCGTCTTTTCGAAGCTTGACCTGAACAAGGGTTACCACCAACTCGAACTTCACCCGTCTTCTCGATACATAACCACCTTCTCAACCCATCTAGGACTCTTCAGGTACAAGAGACTAAGTTTTGGTGTGTCATCTGCAGCCGAGATCTTTCAGAACGAGATACATCAAATAATTAAACACATCCCGCACTGTCTGAATTACAGCGATGACATTCTTATCTTCGGCACCTCCCAAGAAAGCCACGATGACACGCTACGAAGGGTCTGCATGGCTCTAGAAAACGCCAATCTCACGCTCAACCCGGAAAAATGTGAGATCAACAAGACCACACTGAAGTTCTTTGGACACATATTCTCAAACAAGGGCATGCGCCCAGATCCTGAAATGGTGCAAGCCCTGGTGGATGCCCCCACTCCCACTTCATCATCCGGCATACGGTCATTTCTAGGCATGGCAAGTTATTGCACGAGGTACATTCAGGACTTTGCGTCTGTGAGCACCCCGCTAAGAGTCCTCACCGGGAAGGACCAGGAATTTGAATGGACAACAGAATGCGAAAAGGCCTTCCAGGAAATCAAACGACGCATATCATCAGCGTCATGCATGGCTTATTACGACCCTGATTATGACACGGAACTCACCGTGGACGCCAGTCCCGTAGGTTTGGGGGCCATTCTGGCTCAATCCAGACCGGGAGCGCCACCCAATGCACCCAAGCGCATAGTAGCCTACGCCAGTCGGAGTCTATCAAAGGCAGAATGCGCGTACTCGCAACCCGAAAAGAAGAGTCTCGCAGTTGTATGGGCGTGCGAGCACTACCATCTCTTCTTATATGGCCGCCCATTCACGGTCGTGACCGATCACCAAGCACTGACAACGATATATGGCAAACCCACGGCCAAAATGCCACCCCGAATCGCCAGATGGGGTCTACGCTTACAGGAATATTCCTTCAAGATTATACATCGCCCGGGGAAAGAGAACAACCCAGCTGATTTTCTCTCCAGATATCCCCTACCAGCTCAAGTGGAACGACAATCCACAAAAGCAAACCAATACCTTAACTTTCTAGTCAACAATGCACTCCCCAAGCACGTCTCCGTTGCTCAACTCGTGGAAGCCACATCTACAGACAAGATGATGCCCATCATAAAAGAGTGTCTGCGAACGGACCGGTGGCACGTCAAAGACCTGACCGAAGCCGAAAAGGCTCAACTCCGTATTTTCAAACTGATACGCCACACGCTATCCGTGTCCCCGGAAGGCTTGCTGCTCAAGGAGAACCGAATTGTAATACCCTCCAGCCTGCAGAAGCAAATACTGGACATAGCTCACGCTGGCCACCGCGGAATAGTGTCCACCAAGAGACAACTCAGAACAAAGGTCTGGTTCCCTAAACTGGACGAACAAGTAGAACAGATTCTAGGCAATTGCCTTACCTGCCAGGCGGTGGGTCACCGAACATTCCCGGCACCCCTACAACCATCAGAGATGCCTCCGCAAGTATGGGACCGCGTGGCTGTAGACATGTTTGGACCCCTGGTAAACGGGAAATATGTGCTGGTAATTATAGACGAAATGTCACGGTTCCCGGAGGTGCATCTCATTCACTCAACAAGTGCCCAAGCGGTTATACCCGCCCTGGACAAGACTTTTGCTGACTATGGTATACCATCGATAGTTAAGTCAGACAATGGCCCACCATTCAGTGGACACGACTTCGCAATGTTCGCGGAACACCTTGGTTTCCAGCATAGAACAATCACACCTCTGTGGCCACAAGCGAACGGAATGGCTGAAAAATTCATGAGCTCTCTCAAGAGAACCCTCCAAATATGTTCCATCACCAACCGGTCATTCATGCAGGCCATCTGCACCCTCCTACGCGAGTACCGGAACACTCCACATAGCACCACAGGGGTGTGTCCGTCCAGACTAATGTTCGGGCGCATCATACGTACGCAACTGCCACACAATCCTCATGCCCGCCCGTCGCCAACGGCCGTTGGTGACGCCATCAAAAGAGACAAGCGGAGCAAACAATTAACAAAGACTTACACTGACCAAAAGAGGCAGGCCAAGCCTTGTCACATTCAAGTGGGCGACGTGGTGTTGGTAAGGCAAGAACAAAACACCAAAGATACCCCGGCATTCAGACCTGAGCCCCTAGAAGTGACGCACGTAAGTGGCTCCATGATAACAGCAGCCAGCCCCACAGGGACCATTACGAGAAACTCGTCATTCTTCAAGAACTTTGAAGGACACTCGGAACCAATCACTGATCGCTCGAGGACTGACCAGGAATCCTCAGAAGTGGAGTCAGAGTATCAGATGGAAGCACGAGATGCGGACGACAGCGACAGCGACACACCCGTGCGGTGGGAGAAGACACCACGGAGAAGCCCATCCAAAAGGACTATTCGCCGACCCCCTAGGTGGATAGAAGAAATGTAAGAACGTGAGCTCCTCCTTTAAGTGGGGGGGAGATGTTGTGTCCTATTTCCATGGACATTTGTTTTGTTTCACCGTTATTGTTGAGTCCTTCCTCTTTGTTCACGCCGGAGTTGCGGCGTGGCCAAGGAAGGAGGTAGAGGCGGGGCTACCGCCTCCGACGCCAGTTCTGGCGCCGATAATAAATTGAAGTGCCGCGCATTACCCCGGCTCCCGCGTCTCATTGAATGTTTGATTTATTCCCTGATTTCAAGTTACCCTGGATTCCGAACGAAGTCGGAATCCAACAGTCAATGTGCTGGAGGTTCTAAGAGTTTTAGATTAGGAGGTGCATATGTGCATTTTCGCCGGTTGACAGGTACTCAACCCAGAGGATCACCCTGACCTTCAATGCCAGCTGGCTGAAGGTGGGCCCTCTAGGGGGGATTTGTGTAAGGGTCAAAGAGAGTGCCACTCTCTTGAGGGTCTAAGAAAATTGGCCCAAGCCCAGGCACAAGGAGCAGTGCCTAGGAACTTTAAGATGTATTGGGAGGGTGAGCTCCTTTACAGTGAGCCCACTCAGCCTGAACCTGGTGCGGTCAAGAAGTTGGTTGTACCCCAGGTATACAGGCCCTTCCTGTTGCAGTTGGCACATGAGGTACCCATAGCTGGTCATCTTGGCTCCAAGAAGACTAAGCAGAGACTCTCAGCCCACTTCTATTGGCCCAGAATGGGAGTAGAAGTGGAAGGTCACTGCATGACCTGGCCCACTTTTCAGTTGTCTGGTAAGACTGGAGGCAATGTCATTGCCACACTGCAGCCTTTGCCAGAGGTTGGCACACCATTTGAGAGGGTGGGCATCAACATCGTTGGTCCCCTTCACCCTCCCACATCAGGTGGACACAGGTTAATCCTAGTACTGGTAGAATATGCCACCAGGTAACCTGAGGCTATACCCTTTCGGACCATAACAGCCAAGGTTGTTGCCAAGGCTCTCCTGGGCATCTTTATCAGAGTTGGATTGCCTAAAGAGGTGATCTCTGGCAGAGGAACCAACTTCATATCTAGTTACATTCAAGCTATGTGGAAGGAATGTGGTGTAACATATACGTTCTCCACCTCCTACCATCCCCAAACCAATGGTCTGGTTGAGAGATTTAATAAAACCCTCAATGGCATGTTGGGTGCTTTGGAAGAGCCCGTTAGGAGGAAATGGGATCTCCTCCTACGATGCCTGCTGTTTGCTTACGGAGAGGTTTCTCAAGAGGGTGTTGGTTTCAGCCCCTTTGATCTCCTCTTTGGACATGCAATGAGGGGGACCCTTGTATTATTACGAGAAGGTTTGGAAGCCATCCCTCTAGGTCCTGCCAAGCAGATGGGGGACTATGGTGTTAGGCCTCAGGAGGAGGAGGATGGCACAGATGATGGGCCAAGCATCATTAAATCATCAGGCCAGCTAGGAATTGAACAACTACTGGCATGACCTTAAAGCCTCATAAGTGGATTGGACTACTCCTGGTCAGGAGATCCTTGTGATGGAACCCACCAAGCCTCAGGCTTTGGCAGATGAATGGACTGGACCCTTCAGGATAATCTCCAAGATGGGTGAAGGTAATTATCTGGTGGACATGGGTATCCCTGAGGTAGACCCTCAGCTATTCCATGTCAACGGGCTCAAGCCTTTCCACAGGAAAGGCGAAGTATCATGCATCTTGCTAGCTTCAGAGCAAGAAGAGGATGAGAGTGAGCCCCTTCATGGTTTGCTGCATAGCAACCATCAGGGTGGCTCAGTGCAGGGAGAGCAACTCTTTTCAGATCTGACACCAGAGCAGCATAGGACCTGCAGGGCTTTGCTCCAGCAGTATGCCTCTGTGTTCCCACTGACACCATGCCTCACCCCATGGTGTAGGCACACTATTGACACTGGTGACAGTGTACCTGTCAAAAACAGATGCTACAGAATGTCAGACACTGTAAAGAACCACATCCAGGCAGAAGTCACCAAGATGTTGGACATGGGTGTCATTGAGCCCTCAACCAGCCCCTGGTCCAGCCCTGTGGTCCTTGTCCCCAATTCAAGTTCTGAGGCAAGTCCCAAGGACTGGAGGTTCTGTGTGGACTACAGAGGAGTCAATGCAGTCACCACGATGGATGCACACCCATTGCCATGGGCTGATGAGCTTGTGGACACAATCGGTGCTGCCAAGTTTGTGAGCACCTTTGAACTCATATCAGGCTATTGGCAAATAGCTCTGACTGGCCAGGCCAAGCAAAAATGGCTTTTTCTCACCACCAGAAGGGCTCAACTAGTTTAGGGTTATGCCTTTTGGGTTGACGAATGCCCCTATCACCTTCTAAAGGTTAATCAATCATGCTCTCAGGAGACTGGAGGCCTTTTGTGTGGCCTACCTAGACGACATTGCTGTCTACAGCGCAACCTTGGAAGAACATTTCACACATTTGGATAGGGTGTTACAGGCCATGAAAAGGGTCAACCTCACTATCAAGGCAACCAAGGGCCAGATAGCACAGGGGAAGGTTATCTACCTTGAGCATGAGGTAGGAGGGGGGCAAATCCAACCTCTCCGTAGTGAAGTACATGCTGTACAGGACTGGGAGACTCCCTATACTCAAACCCAGGTGAGAGCTTTTTTGGGCCTCACTGGGTACTACCAAAACTTCATAGCAGACTATGGCACCATAGCGGCACCTCTGACAGCTCTGACATCACCCAAACAGCCTAGGAAGGTTCATTGGATTGGAGACTGGCCAAGGGCCTTTGATGGCTTGAAGGAAAGTCTGTGCAGGGCACCTGGCCTGTGTGCTCGGGACTACAGCGAACACTTTATTGTGCAAACTGATGCCGGTGACACGGTAATTGCAGCTGTCTTGTCTCAGTCGACAAAGGTAGAGAGCACCCCATAATATTCATCAGTAGGCAATTTAAGGGAACGAAACATAGGTGGGCAACGGTTGAAAAGGAGTTTTTAGCATAATTTGGGCACTTAGGCATTTTAGACCTTACCTTACAGGGTCTGCCTTTAAGGTCCAAACTGACCATAAGCCTTTAAAATGGCTTATGCAGATATAGGGGGAAAACCACAAACTGCACAGGTGGTCCATTAGCCTGCAAGGGCTAGACTTCACCATTGAGCATAGGCCAGGGAAGAGTCATGATAATGCAGATGGCCTTTCCAGAAGGTATGTTGACCATCTGGATGAGGGTAACAATCTCGTGGGAGATCAGTTGCCCTAAACCCAGTCTGGGCGGGGGTGCATGTGATGCTAGAAATGCCTTATGGAGGGACAGGGCCTCATGTCCTTGTCCTACCACTTCTTTGTGTGTGTGTTTTCTCAATGTTTTCTGCTACTGAGGTCCCACCTGGACCTCTGGCAATGCAGCTCTTCATTCTTATCTTTTGGTGAACATCACCCATGGGATACCCTTATGTCACCCATGGTTAGGGGTACACACTTGTACCCCTTATGTGTGTTTTTGAGCACCTGTGAGTTGCCGACAGAGCAGGGTATGAGCTGGTGGCAGCTACATGCTTACGTGGCAGTGGCTCCAAGTGTCCTCCATTTCTGGGACACCCAGGCCCTGCCATAGGAATCAATGGATTCCTGTTAGGGGGCAAGATGGCCCCTGTGGCCTCTTGGTTTCTATTGCATTTTACTTTGTTTTTCCAAAGTCCTGGGAAGACCTGACTCTGTCCCTTCCTCCTGAATGGCTGTTGGGTGGAAACACCATATATGGCTCCCGGGCTGCCTCCTGTCAGACTGACTGGAGCCGTCCCAGGTGTTGTGTGTTGTGGGTACACCCTAGCGGTGGGACCTGTGTGAATGAAGACTGAAGTGAACTCACATTTTCTATTGTGGGTGTCTGGTTTTTGTGTGTGTGAGATACAATGCATGAGACAGCCCTGCCTGAACCTGACATGAATGCAGTGTAGTGTGATGAAAGGCTGGGTATTTGCCCCAATCTGCATTCTTTTGTTATGGGTGTGTGGGTGGAGTGAATGGACTGAATGCCTGTGAGCCTGATTGGCCGCCTGCCTGCATGAATGCCCTACTGTGTGATTGGCTGCCTGAGCCTGGCTCAGGCAGAGTGAATGAGGGGAAGATGCTGAACTGCTGCCATTCCGAAAGACTTTGGTTTCTTCTTATTCTTGGACTCAGCATCCCAGTGGCTTCTTCTTCCGAAGGGGATCCATCCTCTGAGGGAATCGTCGAGTAAAGCAGAGAAACTCAGTCACTTCACCTGCTAAGTCCTGCATCACCTCCTGAAAGCTTAAGCCTGGCTGTTCACCACATTCACCAAATTGAGAGCCTTGCTGAGGTTTCTCTGTGCCTTTGCCATACCATATAGGGGGTAGAAGTACAGATTCCCCCCTCAAGTCTTTACACCTGAAAACACCATGAGGTCAGTAAGGGGAGTCTTGCCTAGGCCCTCTGGGCTATTCAGGGAGCTCCGCATAGACTTCATGGATATGATTACGAGGTGTAATAACTATTGAAATTTGATTGTGATTGCTTGTCCATTCTCCCGGTGGTTTGAGGTTGGTTCCTGCGTAGATCCTGATGCTAAATCCGCAGCTAGATTTCTGGTGAACTAGGTATTTCTGGGGGCGTGGCTAAGCAGCCATGAGATAGGACGTTCCTTCTTGAGTCTCCTGCCGATCCTGCAAGATCCTGCCGTGTACGTATGTGAATACTAGTGCACTCGTGCTATAAATGAAGATACCGCTGTTGGAACATGCAGTGAATAAGAAGACTGTGTTTCCATGAAGACCAGAGACGGAGAAATGCAGTTATAAAGATAGATGTAAGAAGCAAATCCTGCGATGGAAGAAAAGAAAATGGCGCCTGCTCAGTAACAAAGGACAAAGCCACAGACGGAGCGGACAACGGAGCGAGATTGCCTCGCAATAACGAAGGTCGGTTGCAATACCCAGCCACAGACGCTGCACGAGCCCAGAAAGCAGTGGATGCAGGAGCCCTCACGGACCCGATGCCTCCGGGAGCCGCTTAGGAAGTGGGGCATGGTGCCCAAACAACAGGGCACACAAAATATCTAAGCAGATGCACCCCGTCCTCGTACAACGTAACGTTTGGGGACCTGCAGGGGTTTTGGCCAGCAGCCAAGTGAGGAAGACGTCCACACACTGGGCTCCTGCCGATCCGAATGTGAACCAACCCGTTACTTGTTGTTAGCGCAGTTGGTACAACTGTCAAACTGAAGCACAGCTGCAGTATAACCTGGGGGAGCTGTGGACTGAATGCTGAGCTAGACGCACTGCCTGGAGGCAGCTGCATCGCAGAGAGTCGCGGCAGTGGAATCGGCGTGGACAAGGGGGAAAAAATGGTGACTGAGAGAACGTAGTGGAGAGGCCACCAGGGAATACGGTCGAGTCTGCCCTGCAGTACCAGCAGTAATGGCGGACTGCATGTGGTTCCAGGCACCCAGCAGTGAAGTAACGGATGTCGGGCATATCGCACTCTAAGACCGGGTAGGGAAGAAACTCACCGGAGGCTGGTGCATGGTGCTACGGGCCTGTGTATATGAGGTAGCCCGCAGCGGCAGGCGGAAAGCAAATACACTGCATTGAAACTGCTACGGCACCCTCTGAAGAAGATTGTGCAGAGCCCTCTAGACAAGAAGAGGCGGACAAGCTGGGGGGCGAGTGCACACGGCCCCCCTGATCACTGCTGAAGGGGACCGTGTGCGTGAGAGCCTGGGAAGCCCAGGGAAGTGCGAAACGAAGAGGAGACGGCAAGCCGAAGGTAAGCAATGGGTAGGGGCGGCCCGTGCATAAGACGTAGTGCTCCTTCATTGACTCTGGGCACCACCCCTGCAGCCCCCACTCCCAGGAGCATTAAGAGAGAAAGGAGCCAGTAGCACCTGCACACAAGGCATTGGGGTGCACGTACCCGAACGGGAGGGAAAAAAAGCCCAAACTAAACTAATGTGCCCGTGGCATGAGAGGCCTGGTAGAAAGGGGTGCAGCGGGCCACACGGAAACAGTGGAAGGTCTGATCTGTGCAGGGCGGATCTGTGAGCCCATTATTAAGCCACTGCAGAAGGGTGTGTGAAGCACTCCCCACGGATTAAAACAGAACAAAAACGGGAAAGACGAACTGAAAGAAACAATCACTGGCTCGGAACCGGCAACGTCCCATGCAAGGAGGCATTAGGCCAAGCTACGCAGTGGAATGCAGGGCTCTAGGGGAGTACGGGCCCATAGCAAGGAAGACTGCCCTGGGCGGGGAAGGGACGCTGGTCGAAAGGACAGAGGTCAGAGTGCCAACGAGGGCAGGCCCGGGGGCACGCCAGCAGACCTGTGACCTGGCTGGGGGCCGGGGGTCAATGGTAGGCACTGAAGGGGAAGCCCTAATTGCATAAATGAAGCATAAGCAGCAGGGACCAAGGAGCTAAAACAAAGGCTCCCGTACGCAGGTGACACTGCACTGAGGCGACAAGCGTTGCCGAAAAAGCCACGGACCCTGGGAGGGCGGCCAAATGAATGCCAACCTTGGGCCGACATAAACCAAATAGCAACAAGGAAGAGCCAGAACTCCATTGAGGTGTAGAGGACTGCTTCACAACGTTGAAGAGGGAACGCCTGGACAGACACTCTGGCCGTCACTAGGGCAACTACCAGCCCCTCGGCACAAAGCCAAGAGACACTGAGCCAGCGCAACTCGTACAATAGACACCCAGCCCTATTAGACCAGAGGAGAACATGGCAGCAGTTGGTTAAATGGCATCGAAACTTCCCAGAATGAAAGAAAAGCAACCCACCATGGACGAATTCGCCAGGTCATCCCAATCAACGGAGGGCACCAGCAACAAGGAGAGGAGCCCACAGACGGATACCGGACCGACGAGAAGTGAAAGGCAGATCCTAGAGCCAATAGCAGACTTAAAGGTCACATGGGAAACTAAACTGGAAGCAGCTATGGCAAATCTGAAGACCTCACTTGAATTCAAGATAGACGCTGTACAAGTGGACGTCAACCTATTGTGACAAGACGTGAAAGCGATAGCCGAACGCACAAGTGAGTTAGAAAAAGAAGTCCAGTCAAACACCACCACCTGCAAGGCGAACGCCTCGGAGATCCACATGTTGCACCAACAAATGAGTAACTTGGAAAGCAGAGCTGAGGAGGCCGAAGGCCGGGCCCGAAGGAACAATGTATGCATCGTAGGGCTCCCGGAAGGCACAAACCCCACAGACTATATAGCAACCATGTTGCTGCAAGAGATCGAGGGAGTGGCGCTCTCCCAAGGATTTGCAGTGGAAAGAGCCCACCGCGCACTGTCAAGAAGACCGGCCCGGGCGCACCGCCGAGGCCGATCATCGCCAAAATACTGAATTACTGGGATAGGGAAAGAATCCTGGAGTACGTTCGCAAAGGGGCACTATAAGGAGAGCATCTGCGGCAATAACAGCATACCTGGCCTACACACTCTAGGTGCAAAGATGCCGACTAAACTTTGGAGCGGTTAAGAGGAGGCTGCGAGAGGCGGGCCTCAGATACATGCTGATGTATCCTGCAAAACTGAAAGTCTTTTATAAAAACAAGGCATTGTTCTTAGAGACCCCAGAAGAAGCCATGAACTGGCTGGACGCACAGAATGGTCCGCAGGAGGCGGAGGAGCAACGCGAGAGCAGAGACGAGAAGTGAAGAATCAGCTGTCATGATTCCTGCCCCTCATGTCCCCAGCCCTCCAAGATGTCAGGCTGGAGCCAGGTCACAATCACCTACATGGCCCTCAAGGGCCTCTCCATCCCTCCAAAGACCCACTTGGAGTCAGACTTGGCGCTTGTGGCACCAGACTCACTCACTCCCATAGGATAACATTGGGGATTGGACTTGTAGTGCATTAATGGGGACAAGATGGATGCCCCCACATATTTCGGTTCCCAGAACTGCATGTGCAGTCTAGTATTTTGGGTGTGGTTCAGCCCAGAGACACCTGGGATACCCAGAGACTATTTAAGCCACGCCCAGGCTGAGAAACATGCTTTGTGTTTTCTGCACCTGCAGCGTGACACTCACCGTGTTCAGATCGGTCTCCAGCAGGCCTGCATCTTTCTTCTGCGCTCAGCTCCTGCAAGAACAAGAACACCGTTAGGAACAGCCTTACCTTGCGGCGCTTCTGCCCATCATTCATCGCTCCTTCTGTTCTGCCGGCATCTTCGGCGGTGTAATTCCCATCCCGGCACGCCGCTTGCTAAGGAAAAGGGAAAAGAACAGAAAAATGGCATTAGTAAGCATTCAGCAAATCTTCGCTTATTTTTAAAGACTGTACGAGCTTCAAACGCTTACCTGAATCCCAGCCGCTCTGGGGGAACTCTGTCTCTGGAACTTCTCATCCATCTGCAAGAGGGAAAAGACACTCCAGGTTAGCGTGGAAACATCTAGAGGCGCTGCATACCGCGCTTACCGCATTTCTTCTTCATAACCGGCATCCACGCTGAAAATGTTGCGGCACCTAAAAGACACGGAAAAAGAACTCAGCTTAATACAAATACGAAAGGGTCGCATCGCGCATCGCGCTCTCACTCAACTTCAGCGCTACTCATCTCAGCAGCACATCGCCATCCCCGGACGCCGGCCATCATCTAAGGAAGGAAAGGAACAAAGTTAGAGAACTGTTCAAAAGACTCATTATACTTACCTGTCGGACTCTTGCCAGTGAAGTAACTAGGCAGCAACGAGCCCGCATCAATCAACGTGCCCCTGCGCTGAAAGCAGGACGGAGAGCACACTTTCCAAGAAAACAAGGTGAGCTGTGGATCAAAGGGAAGGGTTGGACCCCGGGGAAGAAGGGGTTCAAGCACACAGAGACAATAGGGAGTTAAACTTTACCAATCCTGTGTTTCAGGCCCAGTCTCCAGTCGAGTAGACTCAAGGGAAGGGTTCGAGGTCGTAAGAGGTCAGAACAGGCTGAGTGACGTCCCCGTGGATACCAGGTGAGCGTTACATCGGCCCGGAACGCTGAGGTGCTGTAGAAAATATGGAAGTCACATGCAGGCAGCACAGAGGACCCATCTCATATCCCACTAGACAGACTAGTTAGGTTGCCAGTAGTGCGCAACCTCCTGCTGGGTTCCTAGCACTGACATACAGGGTAGAACCAGATGCAGTAAGGCCTGAGATCCAGGGATGGAGCTGGGCTACAGTTGGGGATCGGGAGGGAGGCGGGAGAGGGGAGGGGGGAGTGTTGGGGTGTTTGCAGTCTATATGGTTATGGTTGTAGGGGTAGTTGTTAGGGAACGAGCTTGAACCCATGGGCCCCTGCGATGATTCACTCCAAGTACAACTGGAGGGCAGGACAAGGAGGGAGGGAGGAGGGACGGGATACGGACGATAATGGGAGACCTTAGAATAGTAACCTGGAATGTCAGAGGACTCAACAGCTACCTGAAGAGAAAGAAGGTAATGATGTACCTGAGAAGGCAAAGAGTGGACACAGCCCTATTGCAAGAAATCCACCTCACTAAAGAGAAGCACAAGGCGGTAAAGAAAAAGTGGAGAGGAACCACAGTAGGAGCAACATACTCAGCATACGCCAGGGGAGGAATCATCTGGATGGTGCCACATGTGCCCTTCCAGATGCTACAGGGCACGGTGGAGCCGGATGGGAGGATGGTAGCGATTCGGGGGCTGCTAGAGAATAGAGAATTGTGTATCATAAACACACATGCACCTAACCAAGATACAGTGGCCTATTTTAGGACACTATACAGTAACATCAGTCCCCACATAGGAGGAGCAGTTATATGGGGGGGGGGGATTTCAATTGTACGCTGAACCCCAAAATGGACAGGTTAGACATGAAACTAGACAAGCCCACCCCGCAGTGAAAATGCTACAAGCCCTGTTGAGAGACTTCGGGCTGGAAAACACATGGAGGCAGCAACACCCGAATGATAGGCAATACTCACACTATGCCGCCCCACACAACCTGTACACGAGGCTGGATTACATGTTTGCCGCTCTGGAACTGGTGGGGGAAATGACTGGTTTAGAATATTGGTTTAGAATATAGGGCGAGAATATCCACTCCCATCTGGTTCTGACGTGGCGGCATCAACCCACCAGAGCCAGAATCCCAACATGGAGGCTTAGAGCCGAGGCACTGAAGGACACCACATTCCAAGAGGACTTAAGGGAGGAGATAAGTGGATATTTCGAAAATAGCACAGGAAGCGTGGAGTCAGAGGGCACCCTGTGGGAGGCCTTTAAGGTGGTGGTGAGGGGAGCGGCCATATCCGAATCCAGAGGGCTTCAAGAGGGGATAGTGCGAGAGCTACAGGAGACAGAAAAGAAACTAGAAGCATTTATGAAAACAGGGGGCACCTCACAGGAGGATGCCGAATGTGTAAGCCAATTACAACAGGCATGTGCTGGGCTCTGTGAGAGATTATGCAACCTAAACTATAAAAAATACATCGAGAGACAACACGTGGGGGAGACAAACCAGGGAGGCTGCTCGCTTGGCTATAGAAAAACGAGACAGCAATTAGAGAGATAACGGGAGAAGAGGGCCAAGTCTGGAACACCCAGGAGAGTGTGAATGAGGGATTCCTTAGATTCTATAAACACCTATATGAAGATACAGGAGAGAAGGCAGAGCGGGAGACTCGGGAGACGCTAGAAGACATTGGACTTCCCAAATTGAGTGAGGAAGATAGGGAGAACCTGGATGCCCCTATTACAATAGAGGAATTAGAGAGAGTGGTAATACACCTGCCCACGAGCAAAGCTCCTGGGGCGGACAGGCTCCCCAGTGAATTCTATAAAACATATAGACAAGAATGCTCCCCCCGCTACTAGCAATGTTAGACGAGGCCTTCGATAAAGGGAAACTGACGGAATCTCTGAGGGAGGCGGTAATTATTCCTCTCCTTAAACCTGACAAGCCAAGCACAGACTGTGGATCGTATAGACCACTGTCCATGCTAAACCAGGCCAGCAAAATTCTCACGTCGGTGCTGGCAAATAGACTTAAGCGGTAATAAATGAACTCATACACCCTGATCAAACCGGATATGTCCCAGGTAGGAGCATATCTGATAACCACAGGAGGCTTCACCACATTATAGAACAGGCAGAGGGCGACCCAAGTGAAATAGCAGTAGTTTTGCTAGATTCAGTGAAAGCCTTCGACTCTGTAAGGTGGCCTTGGATGATGGCGGCCTTGAAAGAATACGGGATGGGTCCAGGGTACCTGCGGTGGGTGAAAATGGTGTATAGCTCCCCAACAGCCAGGGTCAAAACAGGAGCGATAATTTCAGATAAATGGCAACTTAGTAGAGGCACGAGACAGGGCTGTCCATGGTCCCCGATGCTGTACATCCTTGCCCTAGAGCAACTAGCGATCTGTCTAAGACAGCAGTACGAAGAAATAGAGGTCCGTACTAAGGGGGGACCGCACTTGATATCATTGTATGTGGATGATATGATGTTATACCTGCGATACTCAGAGGAAAACTTGCAATATATCTTGGAGGTGATGGAGCGCTACGCGACTCTCTCGGGCATAGCGGTGAACCCCAAAAAATCATGTATGTTCCCCCTGGGGAGGTATAGAGGAGTTCCGCAGGATAACCTACCTATCTTGCAGATAGCCTGGCTGACCAGAACATTTAGATACCTGGGGATTAACATATATCACACGATTGCAGACACGCACAAATATAACATGGAAAGAGCAGCTGAAGATATCAAGAACAGCATGGGGTTCTGGGCAAAGCTCCCCCTAGCCATGGTGAGGAGGGCGGCCCTACTCAAGATGGTGGTCCTGCCTAGGCTACTACACTTTTTCGTGAATATCCCACACATGCCGCCCAAACGATTCTTTACCAAACTCCAGAGTTTATGTAGAGGCTTCCTGTGGCACAACTCCAGAAACAGGGTGGCCCTATGGAAACTACAGAAAACTTATGATAGAGGGGGTATAATCCTGCCGAACTTCGAGATGTACCACATGGCAGCGCAGCTACAATATGTAGGCAGGTGGCTGTCGGAAGACGAGTCAGCAGAATCTAGACTGTTGAGGGTCGAATGCAACCCTTATTTTCTAAAAGAACTGATATGGCTACCCAAACCAAAGATGCATGGGCGATCGAGATAGTTGGAAATTGGGTGGATGATGTGGCAAAAAACGTGTTGAGCTATAGGAAACCCGACCCCATGCCCCCTGCAGGTGCCACTTGTGGCGCTACACGGGGGGGATGAGCAACTGAGGAAAGGGATCCACAAATATTGGTAGCCGGTAGGCCTAGCGACCTTGGGAGACATATGGCAAGAGGGGGAGGCACTGGACTTTCAAACGATAGTGGATGAAACTGGGATACACTAGGGGAAATATATCACAAATACCAGAATAATTAAATGGGTGAAGGAAACCTGGCCCGAAAGAGTACTAGCAGAACAACCTGATACCGCCATAGAAACTATGTATGATATCTCGGAGGGAGAGCATGAGACATCACGGATCTACGAACTGGTAATGTCCAGAGTGGGTAAGGAGTTGCTCCAATTGAGACAGGACTGGGAGGAGGAGGCGGGAGAATCTATGCAAGATGGACAGTGGGAAAGAGCTCAGAGATACCACAAAAAGGTGTCCAGGAATGCAAGGCTGCAGCAGATTCAGTAACATGTCACCCATAGGGCGAACATGACTCCTCGAAAGATTGCCAGGTTTGGAAGTGTAGAAGTACAAAAATGTCCTAAGTGCGGGGAGGTGGATGCCGGGATGATCCATAGGTTCTGGGCGTGCCCGGAAGTGGGAAAATTCTGGGATGAAATCAACCTACGACTATCTAAAAAGGGAATCAATCTAGATGTGGAATCGGTGTGGGCGTGCATGTGATGGGGGGATTCACTAGACCACGCAACCTGAAACACGTATGCAAACTCAAGGACCTTGCCAACATGTTGGCCAAAAGGAGAATAGCCATGAGCTGGAAAGAAGCCGGCAGACCCAGATTAGAGGTATGGTGGAATGATCGCCGGAAATGGGCAGACGCCGAGACAGTAGCATGGTATGAGGCAGCTAACAGGGGAGGATGATGAAGTAGGACCTCTGATAGCATGGAGACAAATGGTAGCCACACTGCCAGTACCCTCCCGGACCAACTCCAGTGAATGCGACATGCCCGAGAGCGGCAAAGGGGATTAACCCCAATAGAAGGGAAGCCCGGAGAATCAGGTGGAAGCTCGAGTTAAAATGGGGGGAGAGGGGAAGACATTAATAAATAACATGCAAATGTACACTAAAATAACTTGTAACTGAAAATGTCGGGTGTGATGGTTATGTTTTGTTTGCTGTGAAAACCAATAAAACTTGTTTAAAAAAAAAATAGCTATTTCCACGGTGGGGAATTTTTTATGTCTTAAAATCCCACAATGGAATCCACTTTTTTAATGCCTTCTTCATAGAAATTACTTCACTTTTAGGAATCAAGCATAGGTTGTGCTTGGCGTACCTCCCACAGGCCAACTGGATTGTGGAGAGGCCTTAATGTGGTCCATAAGGCCCTATTAGTCAAAGTGTGCAATGAGTTGAAAAAGTCTTGGTAGCACTGCCTTCCTCTAGCACTGGTTAATTTGAGAAATCAGCCAGGAAAAGGTGATTAATATTAAGCCCTTGCAAAATAGTGACGGGCGTAGGCTACACACACCTCTCTATCCTGCATGCACTGCATCAGACGCACACAGGGCCTAGGAGAGGAGTTTAGGGAGTATCTGAGGGCTTTAACCAAGAGTGTTAAGATTATATCTTCGCAGGTTGTGTCTCCTCACCAACAGACTACAGGAGAGAACAGCGAGGAAATCGAAGAGCAACGCAAGCCATAGCTACTCCCAGGAGATCGCATCTTCATCCGAGCCTTTGTGCGCCATTGGAACAAGCAGCATTTCCACGGACCACACCACATAATTTACGCAACTCCGACTGCTGTGAAGGTGGAGGGCAAAAAGAATTGGATACACCTTAGTGAGATCCGAAGGGATCCCAGTCCTTCCACCAGCACATGAGCAGGAACAGGCACAAAGTTAAGAATGACCTAAGGATCCGCCGTTCATTCCAGTAGAAAAGGGGGGGGTGCAAATGAAAATCTGGAACTTGAATATATTTATATCGAAAAGAGGACATATTTAAATGTATTATGTGTGTTAAAGTGAGTGTTTATATGGTCTTTATGGTTCTCCTGTCATCATGTTTGAAGATAAAAATAAGTGCAAATACAGACGGTTCAAATGTATCTAGTTTTATGGAACTCAAAGTTGTTTTATCAAGAGAAAAAAGAAATGTTAATATTGATTTTAAAATGATTGGGATGATGAACTAGATCCCACAACATGGTTCTGCAGTGGATAATGTCTGGTATAGTCATATGAGGAATGTTGGGAGGGAGAGATCAGTAGGATATTGCTACATCTTCTCTCTCATCCCCCATGCTTCTGGTGTCCATAGGGTGTTTATCCTGAATGAAGTAGGTAGCAGATGCACTATGCCTAGTGCATCTAGCATTGTGCAGGGCCCGAGGGCAGTTTAAAGGTCAGTCAGTTACAGCATCAATAATACCTGTCAGATGGCGAGACGCGGTATCCCTCCCCTGTAACACCTTTACCCCATCCTACCAGGTAGGATACGTGGAAACATTACCCCCCTCCCTTCTCTTCACAAACACTTCCACACGGAGAGCACACTCTGGAAGAAAACAGACTCACACCCAAGCAGTGTACCTGACATGTACCGCTACTATGGTCAGGCGAGGTCAGGCAATTACTGACAATCACTCACACCTGACTTACATTAAAGTTCCCCACATGGATAAAAGGTGAAGCATGAGAGCACACTCTGAGTCAGGCAAAGCACACGGAGTAACAGTAGTTTAGAGTCAGCAGCTGAACGAGGAGAGAAAGATGGCAAACCAAGAAGGGTTTGCAAGGCGGGAAATACCCTTGACCTTTTCGCAAAGAAACAGTTACTTTCAAGAAACCTTTGAGTCAGAAAGCTTAAGCCCTGGAAACCAGACTGAAGAATCCTGCATTATGTGTCAGAGATACCGAAAGCCCTCCCGCATAACCAACCTAGGCGGGGAGGAGCAGCAGCTGCCATGGTATTGTCCTTGGCTCCAAAAACAAAGAAGCGCTATAGAGATCAACCCAGCCAGTGAGTTGGGGAGACCAATGAAAGACCGGTCTGTGTTGAAGGCAAGGTTGCAAGCGGCAACATTGCATAACAAGTGCTGGAATGAACATTGTTAAACGCGTGTGATGAAAGACGTGAGTAAAGCAAAACTGTCAATGAATGGATGAACTTGAGAAGGAACTATACAATACCGTTGACAGAGTGGTCCGGCACCAGGAATGTGCTCAATCAAAGGTCTCTGTAATGTATCCCGCCAAGATGTGATAGAGACAAAAGTAGAAGATTGATCAGAACATTGTGTGAAGTGAATCAAAGTGGTCCTGCAACGGTTTAAGCAAAACTCATGGCACATTCAAAAGTCTTTAATTTTGATGTCAAGAGGAAACCGTAGAAAGTGAGATTCCATGGTCTGAGCCCGAACGAGGGAGACCAAATGTGAATAAAAGGATCTGAGCCCTAACAAGGGAGATCCATGGTCTGAGTCCGAACGAGGGAGACCAAATGTGAATATTTTGCTAAAGGGATCCAAGCCCGAAAGAGGGAGATCCATGGTCTGAGCCCGAACGAGGGAGACCAAGTGTAAACATTGTGGTAAAAAGGGGGTCCAAGCCTGAAGGAAGGAGACCCATGAAGAACACTGGAAGCGAGAACTTGTGCATGTGAAGATCCTATTAAAAGTGGAACTTTGATATTTGTTTTTTGCGACAGGCCCTCTGCACTAAGAGACTGTTATTGGAAAAGAGGCTTTGGCAGAAGGCCCTGATACCTATGCTTTGAACTATATCCTCATGGCAGAGAAGCCAGAGTGTGCGCATAGTTCGATCATGCCACCTTGGCATGTGCTGAAAACGTGGGGAAGGGAAGCCAACTGCTCAACTGTCCTGACATAGTATTTCTTTAACACTTTTCTTTTTGCATACACAATTGTCCCACACCCTTTTGTATTTAGAAGTAAGGATTAGCACGGAGGAACAATGTGCGACTACGGGGGATTCCCAGGAAGATACCTGATCGGGACTTGGCTGAATACGTGGAAACACTTTTCAGAGCCCTCTTAGAACTGCCACCAAATGAAGACATGAAGCTGGACAGAACACATAGAGTGTACTCCACGGCGCAGATGAAGAAAAACCTAACTCCAGATGTACTCACCCAGGTGCACTTCTATCGCCAAAAGGAAGACATCATGGCAGCAGCAAGGACCTCAGACTAAATTTTTTCCAGGGTTCGGAGATCCAGCTATTCCAGGACCTGGCCCCTTACACATTGGTGCGCAGAAGGCGGCTCCAGAAGGTCACAGTCTGGTTGAGAGAGCGGAAAGTTAGATACCGATGGGGCTTCCCATGCAAGCTGATGTTTGAGCTCCATAACCAACACTACATAATTTCCTCAGAGGAAGAAGCGGAAGGTTTGATGGGCGAGGCATCACCGGAAGAGGGGACTGCAAACCGGCGACACCGGGAAGAGAATGGATCTGCTTCTGGTGCTCTACCAAAAGCCAGGCGGGGAACATCTCGGCGCCAGCAGCAGCACAGCGCATCCTCAAATCAAAAAGGCGATCCAGGGAAGACATCGGCAACCCCAGAGGAGCCATCACCTCCAGCTCCATCCGAAGGAGAAAGCTGGGCAGCAACTTGATTAGCCCAGGGGAAGGTGTAGGAAGGTTTTTGAGGAGGAACAAACAGGTTCTAGGCCCCGGTTGGGCATTTGTGAACATTCAGGGAGATTGATCAGACCAGCAGAACTCCGGCCAGCGCTGAATTCTTCTCATAATTATGTCTATGGAGAGACTCTATGATCTTTGTGATAGATGACTAAATCGAAGTCTAGTGAAAGGCTAACACAGAACGGTTGCAAATTTGGAGGAGGGTGGGTATGTTTGTATCCCTCTATGTTTTCATGGTTACGTTATTTTTTTTCTTTTTTTTTTAAAAAAGGTTTTTATTAAATTTTACAAACAAACAAACAATAAACCAAACAAACAGTGCATGTTCCAACAGTTTCAATACACTTTCTTAACTTCCTAACCACTACTCCCTCTACCCCACCCCCCTTGCGAGTCTATTGCATTGAACCTTCAGTTTCCACACCCTGTGGTTCGGTCACCTCCTCCACAGGCTCAGTCGGGTCGTCCAATGACCCAAAAAGTCTGGCTATCAGTGATTTCCAGGCCATCAGGGACTCATTCTCCTCCTCCCCCCCATTGCTACACGCTTCTTAACATGCCGTGGTTTCGGCTTCTGCTCATTTTTGCAAGTATTTCCACTACATCTCTATCCTCGGCACATGGCATGACTTCCATCCCATGGCAATCCTCCTTTTCGCTAGCACATAAGCCAGGTCCCTTAGTTTGCTTACGTGCCTGAGTTTCTGTGGTCTTGGGAACCCTCCTAGTAGACAGGCCCACACCGTATCCACTACTATCTTGACCCCTCTTCCTTCTAGTTTCTCCTTTACACCCCTCCAGAACCTCTCTATGATTGGGCATGACCAGAACATATGCACCATGCCCTCGTTCTCTTCGTCACATTTGGGACATGCTTGCCGACCTGCATTCTCGAACCTCGATATCCTCCAAGGCGGCATGTAAGCCCTGTGTGTTATGTACAACTGTATCTGTTTGAGCCTCGCGTTTCTAGACACCTTCCTATGATACCCCTGCGCCCTTTCCCACATCCCATCTCCCATTTGGGCCCCAACCTCCGTTTCCCAGTCCATTCTCAACTGCGTGACCTCCTTCCCCACTTTAGACATCAACATCTCATACAGTCTGGAAATCTCATGACCCCCCTTAGCTATATCATATATCATGTCTATGGTGGCATCCAATTCTCCCTCCAGCACAGTTTCAGGCCATGTTCTCTTAATCCTCTGTACCATTCTGTGGTACGTAATGTACTGGCCTTAATGCAACCCAGCTACTTCCCGCAGCCCCTCAAAAGTAACACTAAAGCCCTCCTGCCAGATGTCCCCCATCGTTGCCACCCCAACCGGTTCCCAGTGGGTCCGGAGTATCAGTCGCAGCTGAGCGTCCGCCCCTGTCAATACTACCAATGGCATCTGCGGTGAGCATGGTGACGGGTCCCCCATCATTTGGCATGCCCTGCGCCACACTTTCCACCCTAGTAGCATCATTTTAGGGCGCCCCGCCAATTTCCGCTCTGGGTGCCCACATGACTTCTTTCAAATAAAAAGGTGCACAATTACGCCCAAACAACCTGTGTTCGGAGGTCTCTTCATCAGATAGCCATTTGGCAACATACTGCAACTGACTCGCCACATATTACGCCTCGTAGTTGGGCAGCTTAGTTCCCCCTTTGTCATGGAAGTTCTGAAGCTTCCACTACGCCACTCTGTTTCGCGTGCCGTGCCACAGAAAGTCCCTACACATGCTATTTAGTTTGGTAAAAAAACCCCTAGGAATCAGGTGTGGTATATTCCCGAAGTAATGTAGGAGCCTCGGCAGGACCACCATCTTTAGCATCGCTCCCCGCCCCATCATCGCCAGAGGCAGCTTCGCCCAAAACCGCATGCACTTCTTGATGTTTCTAATGGCTACTTGTGTGTTACACTTATGCTCCTCTTCCACAGTGTGGTATATATTAATCCCCAACTACCAAAACGTGCAAACTGCCCATGGTACTTGCAATACAGGTAATCGCTCCAATGGAATCCCCTTGTACCCCCCAATGGGAACATGCTGGACGTCTGGGGATTCACTGCTATACCAGACAACACATCATATCTCTCCATCACTTCTAGGATGTACTGGAGATTTTCTTCTGGGAATCGTAGGTACAATAGCATGTCATCTGCGTATGGGGAAATCAGGTGCCGCTCCCCTTTCACCTCAATGCCTATAGTGTCATATTGTTGCCTCAGATAGATCGCAAGAGGTTCCAGGGCCAGTATGTAGAGCATTGGAGACCACGGGCATCCCTGTCTAGTACTCCTGCTAAGCTGCCACCTCTCTGATATCACAGATCCTGTCTTAACTCTAGCCAGCGGTTCACTGTACAAAATCTTCGCCCACCTCACATAGCCAGGCCCTAACCCATAGTGTTTCAGGGCCGCCAGCAGCCACGGCCACTTGACGGAGTCAAAGGCCTTGATCCCATCCAAGGACACGATTGCCATTTCCTCATCCCTTCCACTGCCAAACTCAATGATCCTCTGGAGTCGCCTATGATTATTGGTGATGTTTCTATGGGGGACATAGCCCGTTTGATCCGGATGTATTAACTTGCTAATGACCCTCTTCAGTCTATTCGCCAAGACTGCAGTTAATATCTTGCCGTCTTGGTTCAGCATTGACACAGGTCTAAAGGAACCACAGCTACGCCCAGGTTTATTTGGTTTAGGGAGAGGTACTATGACAACCTCTCTCAGTGACTCCGGTAAGCGGCCCATCTCGAATGCTTCGTTTATCATTTCTAGCAGTGGGGGGGAGGACCTCTTCTATATATGCCTTATAAAATTCGCTTGGGAGCCCATCTGTCCCCGGGGTCTTACTAGTAGGCAACTGCCTCACCACCTCCCCCAGTTCTTCCAGGGTAATCGGGGAGTTCAATTCCTCTCTTTCCTCCTCGCTTATCTTGGGCAGCCCCATATCCTCCAGCGTTTCCTCTATCATTACACGGCTGCTTTCCCCATCTTCCCCGTATAACACTTTATAATAATCCACAAACGCTTGATTAACTCCCTCTTGGGTATCCTCTACGCTACCATCTTCCCTCTCTATAGTTCTAATTGTGGCTCTGGGGGTCTCGCTCTTATATTACCACGCCAAAAGTCTCCCCAGTTTATCGCCTCCCGCATGCTGTCTCTCTATGTACCTTTTATAATTAAGGTTACACAACCTCTCCCAGTATTCCGCACATTTTTGCTGTAACTTAAGTATCAAATCTAGTTTCTCCGCTGTATCGTCACCGGCTTTTAAGGCCTCTTCCAATTTTGCTTCCGTCTCCCTCAGTTCAGCCAAAACCCCCCCTGTAGGCCCTTGGATTTCGCCATGGTCGCCCCCCTCATGACAACCTTAAAGGCCTCCCATAATGTCCCCGCCGAGTCCACACTCCCAGGGTTGGTTTCAAAATAGTTTACTATCTCCTCCCGCAAGTCCTCTCTAAAGAAGGGGTCCCTCAACGCCTCCGCTCATAGGCGCCATGTCGGGATCCTCGCCCTCGGGGGGCAATATTGCCATGCAAGAATCAGGGGCGAGTGGTCCGAGAGGACCCTGGCCCTGTACTCTATGGGTGCCATCTCCGCTATCATTTCAGGTGATGCAAAGACATAGTCCAGCCTCATTTATAACTGCTGTGGGGCTGAGTAATGCGAATATTGCCTTTCCCCAGGGTGCCACACTCTTCTTGCATCTTCCAGCCCAAAGTCATCAAGCAGTGTCTGTAGCGCCCTGGCTGCAGGGGCCGGTCTATCTAATTTCCCATCCGATCTATCCACCCACGGGTTCAGTACGCAGTTGAAGTCCCCTCCCCAAATCACTGCGCTACCCACACACACGCTCAGATTCGCACTCAGTGTCCTAATGTACGCCGCTGTGTTTTGGTTCGGGGCGTACGTGTTAACAATACTTATCTCCCTGTTCTCTACCAATCCCCTCAGCATAACGATCCTCCCGTCTGTCTCAGCCACCACTTGCAACCGCTGAAATGGCACATGTGGAGCTACCCATATAAGTACTCCTCTTGCGTAGACCGAGTAAGATGAGCCCACCAACACCCCTTTCCACTTTCCCGCAATCATGTCCATCCTCTCACGTGTGAGGTGGGTTTCCTGCAGCAATGCAATATCTATTTTCTGCCTGCGCAGATACAGCATAACCTTGTTCCTTTTTAAATAGCTATTAAGCCCCCACACATTCCATGTGAGTATTTTAAGGTCCCCCATGGCCTGCTATGGTCCCGTTCCCTCCCCCCCAGGTATCGTTTAGCTTCAAGTTCCAATCCAATCCATATAGGCTCGCATCCAATTCTAAAACCCCTTTAACCAAAAACACACCAAACTTCCCGTTCCCTCTCCCCCCCGCCTCCCATCCCTTCCCCAACACTCTCCCCCCCAACTGTTGCCCAGCTCCATCCCTGGATCTCAGGCTCCCCCACATCTAGCTCTTTCCGGCTTTCGCCTGTACTCGAAGCTCCGCAGGGTGAGGCCGCCCTAGTGGCTAACCTATTACAACTACAACTATAATTCGGGGGGTAGGGTACTTCCGCCCTGCGCTCCAATAGCACATCAATTAACTACACATTGCCAAACAATTTAAATATATGTAACTGCCACTATATTCCAGTCCATCAAGTCTCTCACAATCAGCAATATGTAATCGAACATCAGCCTCCTACAGCCAGGCCCATCGTTCTCAGCCTTCGCCTAGGCGCCCTCGGGATGTTCGCTCGCCGCCCTAGCAGTATGCATACCATATCTGAGTCACTTTTCGTGTCCATTTTGTGTCTCTTCCGTGTCTTGATCCGGGCAGCCCTGCAGATCCAGCCATGTTGTTGCTTCTTCCAGAGTGTTAAAAAAATGCAATTTGCTCTTATGTACGACCTTCAGTTTCGCAGGTTACAGCAGCATATATTTTATCCCAGCTGCCCGTAGCCTCCTTTTGATAGTTACATAGCTGTACTGCTGCCTTTGGACCAGCATAGTATATTCCGGGTATGCCGTGATAGTGCTCAAGGCCCTCTCAATTGTTCTGCCTTTCCGAAAATATTCCAATATTTTCTCGCGGTCTTTATAGTTCAGTATTTTAGCAATTATTGCTCGTGGAGGGGCCCCTGGTCTCGGCTTCCTCATAAGGGCCCTATGTGTGCGCTCCACCGCAAAACCCTGCGACAGTATACCGGCCCCGATTGCTTGTAGGAGTAAGTTCTCAATGTAATCAGTCGGGTCCTGGCCTTCTTCACCTTCCGGCAAGCCCACCACGCGAATATTGTTTCTCCTCGCTCTCCTCTCTGCTTCTTCTGCTCGAGACTCCAAGTTGGCCACTTGTTGTTTAAGGACATGGATCTCCTTTGCATTGTTGGTGCTGGTGTCCATGTTAGATTTCACCGCACCCTCCAGGCAGCTTGTGCGTTCCGCCAGTCCCCTGACATCTTGTCTCAGAAGGGAGACTTCGATGCCCACTGCTTCAATTTTAGCTTCCAGGGAAGTGCGTAGGTCCATCATCGCAACCCCCCAAGATTCCTTCAGCTCCGTGATGGCTTCTAAAATCTGATGATTATCAGCCGCCGTGGCGCCCTCAGCCTGTGCCACCGGGCCTTTGGTCGCGCTGGCCGCAGGAGACTGCTGTGTTTTCGCAAAAATATCCATCGTGGGTTGTTTGTTCTTATTCTTACCCATGGCCCCTCGCGCCGCCATATTCCGGTCTCCGTTGGGTCTCCCTAGCGTCCGAGTGTCTTCCCAACCGTAATTTCCGCTCTTTACCGACCGTCGTGGTGATCTCCAAGCAGTCGCGACATCCTCTCACCGCTGCTAGTTGCTGATCAATGCCGAGCAAGCGCCGCTCGTGCTTGTCGTGGTGCGGCCTGCATTTTCACACCTCTGTTGCCCTCGGGCCCCTGCCGTCCGGGCCAGCCCCCAAGCCTCCACGACCCAAGGCCCACAGCCCCCAGGGGTTTTGTTCCGTCTTCACCTCGCCATTGGCGTTCTTTCCCCGTGGCCACCGCCTCTATTCGTCCTCTTCAGGTACCCCAGTGTCGTTTCCTTTGTTGTCGGCCATCTCTCGATCTTTACACAATGAACAGAGCATACATTCCTGTGCGTGTGTGATCAATTCTGGAACCAAGGGCGCAGTTTCAAAGGTAGTTTTTTCGGATCATCTGTTGGATCCTCCGGAGATACACGGGAAGCTACACGGGAAGCACGTCCTACTCCATGGCTGCTCAAGCCACGCCCCTTTCATGGTTAAGTTATATGGAATCTGGGCTTGAAGATTCCATTTACTAAGTTGACTTGGGCGTCGATATGGATGGCGTCCGACAAGTTGTGCAACAGATGCAATACACCCTTGGGTCTAAGGAGGTTGCAAATCTTGAGGAAAGTTATATGCTTATTGGTTATGATTTGTTTCTACTATAATTTTTTTTTCATTCAATATTTTGTTCATACCCTTGCCTTGAAGGGGAGAAAATGGCATTTTGCTTGGCTTCATCACAACACTCATTTAGATTACACTACTAGAGCCAACCCTAGATGTTGCATCTCTTCGGAGTAGTCGAAAGGAGGCTATATAAGACAAACCCTTGTGCTACTATATCATGGCAACCTCTATCTACAAATTCATTTTGCTTAATGTACAGGGGCTGAACTCCCCCCTGAAGCGCAAAGCTCTCTTTCATAGACTAAAATCCTTAGATGCATCGGTCTTATTCCTGCAAGAAACCCATCTACAGCCGTCAGATGAATTCCGCCTTAATGATAGGCTATATCCCACCAAATTGTTCGCGTCTAGCGGATTGAAATAGAGAGGGGTTGCCAACCTGGTGCGCACAGGGATTTCATTTAGGACTCAGGGAGTGGTTCGAGTTGAAGAAGGGAGATTTGTGTTGGTTAATGCCTACTAGAGGGCCGGAAAGTATCCTTGATCTCCATTTATGCCCCTAACACCAATCAAAGTCATTTCTTCTCGAAGTTATCGAAAGCTATATTTGATCACAGCGAGGGGGAAGTGATTCTAGGCGGGGATTTTAATGCGGTGGTCAACCTATTAGTAGACAAAACCTTGCCTCCAACAGCACATGATAGGAACAATTTTAGGGCCCTCACTGCCTTATTGAAAGACCACTTCTTGATTGAAATATGGAGATTCTGCCACCAAGAGGAAAGGGACTACACATATTTTTCAACAGTTCATGGAGGTTTTTCAGGGTTAGACATGTTCTTTATATCGGATTCCTTGATTCACGATGTCCTGGCAATAGATATACTACCTGAAGCTCTAGCGGATCATTCCCCGGTTATGCTAACTATGATCCCCCCCCAGACCAGCGCCCTCCACGAAAAGTGCCTGGAAGCTAAACGATTTCTTGTTAGACGACCTATCAACCCGGGCTCACATTAGAGAAACCATAGGGGCATATTTTAAAGAAAATGACACAGGAGAAGTGAACTGGGGTACGGTCTGGGATGCAAGTAAAGCAGTCTTTAGGGGCCATTTAATAGAACAGGCAGCACAACGGGAAGAGCCAGGAGGATATTAAGGGAGCAGCTGGAAGGGGAAGTCCTCAAGCTTGAGAAGGAGCACAAGAAGAACCCTTCTCAGCAAGCATTAAGAGACCTGAGAATGGCGAAAAAGGCCCTAGAAGCGCACTATATGGGGAAGGCGGCCTATGGGATGTTACGTACCAAACAATTCTTCTATACAAAAGGAAACAAAGCTAATAAATTATTGGCAGCCAAATTAAGTAAACGAACTAAGCAGAACAGGATAGATTGTCTGTGAGATAAATCGGGCAAATACACTCCCTCTGAAGAGGGCAAATGTCGCATTATAGAGGAATTTTTTAGGGAACACATGAGCTCACACAAGGGAGACCTGCAAGCAGTCAAGGAATTTATAACTAAGGCGAATCTCCCACAATTGCCACAAGCCGCATTAGATGTCCTAGAGACCCCAATATCGATGGAAGAATTCGAATCCGCCATTTAAAACTCTCCCAATTGGTAAAGCTCCGGGCCCAGACTGATTCACAAACAAATTTTACAAAACATTTGCAAAAGAACTCACTCCGCACCTCATTAAATTGTTTAACATCATATGGGAAACTGGATTCGTCACTCAATCCATGGCTGAATCAGACACAACTTTAATTCTAAAACCCAGAAAAGATCTGACAGATTGTGCCTCTTACCGGCCTATAGCTCTCCTTAACACCGACGCCAAACTTTTTAAGCAAAAATCATAGCTCTACGACTGGGGGAAACATTACCCACTCTAATAGACAGGGGTCAAACGGGGTCCATTCAGGGACGATCGGCCCATGATAATATTCGGAGGGCAATAGATTTAATAACCCTAGCTCCCACAATACCAGGCCCCCTCTCCCTGCTCTCGTTAGACGCTCACCAGGCCTTCGATAGTATGTAATGGGACTACTTAGGGCAGGTTCTGAAGGGTTTTGGCTATAGCTCACACTTCTCCAAATTGATCCTGGCCAATTTTCAAATCCCCTCAACTCAAGTACGGGTAAATGGTCACTGGACGTCACAGATACGGCTTGGAAAAGGAACCAGGCAGGGATGTCCTTTATCACCTTTACTATTTGCGCTGGCTATGGAACATCTAGCTCAGCACATCCGTCTTCAGCATAAAATCCAAGGGTTCGAGGTAGGAGACCAAAGCCATAAAGTAGCATTATATGCATATGATGTGCTATGCTTTCTGAGAGAGGCTCAGACCTCGGTCCCTCCACTTATGAGATTACTGGGAAGATTTGAACAGGTAACGGGCTTCAAAATAAATATGGCCAAGTCAAAAGGCCTGAATCTCTCTGAAACACCAGAAGTGCTAAATGGCCTACAGAACACCTTCGCCCTCGAGTGGGTAAACACTAAGATAACATACCTTGGGGTACATTTAACCCCAACATACGCTAGACTAATGAGAGCCAACATTCCTTCCCTGATAAAAGATGCGAAGGATTCAATGCTAAAATGGAACTGTCAGGAGATATCTTGGCTGGGGCGGGTAACAGCCATTAAAATGACATTACTACCCTGACTACTTTACACCTTTCAGGCGCTCCCAGTCCACATCCCCGAACGAGATTTACACAACTTGCAGAAAGATATAGGCAGATTTATCTGGCAACATAAAACACCCAGACTGCAGCATAAGATCCTCACCAGAAGTAGGCCACTGGGAGGTTTGGGGCTCCCTTCAATCCTAAAATGTTACCGAGCAACGCAAATTGCTCCCATACTGAGCTGGGCAAAGCAAGAGGATCCCCTGAAATAGAGAGACATTGAACAAATGTTTGCAGGGGCTCCCCTCTCTCATCTCCCCTTTTTACCACAGGAAGTTAGGAGTTCTCAGAGGCCCCTTCTCCCAACTACGAGCGCCACACTCCGGTGCTAGGACAGACAGACAATTTTAAGAGGACTCACCCCAGGATTGGGCCCACTAACCCCGATTACACAGAACCCATTATTCACTCCCGCGCTTCAGCCTAATGCATACCTCACCCGGTCAGGTACGGAGACCCTAAGATTACAGGATCTTTATACCGAAAATGACCCATTAACTTTCATTCAGTTTAAAGAAAAATTCAACCTCCGTGAAAGAGAGAGATTCAAATACATTCAACTTAGACTTTGGGTCACTAACCGGGCGGTGAAAAAGGCGGCCACTAGACATCCCACGGGCCTAGAACTAACAGTTGCAGAGGGGCAACGCCTACATAAAGTGGCTACCTGTTACCGCCTGCTAGAAAACGCCCCGGAGGAAAAACTGTCATACATGCTAGCATGGGAGAAGGAACTGGGGAGGGAGGTAGAGCTGGAGTCATGGCGGAGAATCTGGGACAGAGCACATAGATCCTCTAGAAGTACGACTATCAGGGAGTGCGCACTTAAAATATGTTAACACCGCAGAGGTTGCATGCGATGAATACAGATTACTCGGATGAGTGCTGGCATGGCTGTGGGGCTACACAGGATCTGGGGCACCTATGGTGGTATTGTCCGATAATTCAAACCTTTTGGTTAGAGATCAGATCTAGAATCAGGGATATATGCGGTACCCTCCTTCCCTTGGATCCACTCATAATGGTTTTGGGTGACACTCCAGACGATGGATCCTACCCACAATCTGGTCCCAGAGCGCGGCTAATCACACACCTGCTAATGGCAGCTCGCCTCACACGTGCTCGTTTCTGGAAAGGGCGAGAGGGCCCTCACATCGCTCACTGGTGGGTCAAAGTCTGGGAAATTCTGGGAATGGAGAAGTTAACGGCTGCTTTAGAAAACCGAACGGACACATTTCAGAATACCTGGGGTCCATTTCTAGATCATGTGGAGGAAAGGGAACACATGTTCTTCCAACCCAGACTGATCAAATTCCTCCTCCAACCCTGAGCTCTGTAAGAATAAGGAGAGGACATATGGATTGTAAGCAAAGAAAGGGGATTCAGAAGGAACCTGGGGTCAATATTTGGAACTAAAAATGAAATGATGGAAAGTGTAATCTTAACTGTAACTGTTTCTCCTTCCTTTTTTCGTTCTCCCATCATTCCTCAGGATAAGCACGCTATAGTTCACAAAATAATGAGATCAGACCCCAAGAGTATCTTTGAAGCATAGTTATTAACAAGAACTCTAAAGTTGATAAAATGGAATGTTAATGCATTGACATAGATGAAGTGGAATGCAATGTATGTACAGTGACAAATGCTGAGCTGTAGGAACTCTATAAGTTACAATAAGTGATTTCAGAGACAGGCGCCAGAGGGCGACTGACCGAGGCATTGTTTTCTACTGAGTTGCACTGTTACTGTCTTGTTTTACCGATGAATTCAATGCTTTGACATATCAATAAAAAAGATTTTGACAAAAAAAAAGAAGTAAGGACTAGCAATAGATGTATTAGTATAGGCCCTTTTATTTTGACATAGACTCGACTAGGACTGCGTTATTATTATTTGATGGTCGTAGTTTGCTCCCATCCTTAGATTTAGGTTAGATAGGCATTCAACCAACCCACTGAAGTTCAATAAACACTTTTGAACTGTGATCACTTGTGTCTGTCTTCAATGTTTGATACCATGCCTTCCTTACAGCAGATACCGAAAGTAGCCGCTATGAAAACTGCGGCACAGTCCAAAGCTAGGACTACTACCATTTCATCTCATATGGGTACCCAGACTGAAGCTGTTTTGTGCCCTCCAACGATTCGTGATTATTGTGTGGAGCAGTGGGTGGATTGTGGACATGGTGGAGGAATGAGTTAGGATTGTTCAGCAGAGAAGTATGCCCATATTACGACCGGTATGAGAGATGGCTGTAGGTTTGTTCCCCAAAAAGATGAAGTATTAACTAAAGGGCGGAATCTTGGAGTGGACAGGAAAGGTCCCCACGAGGGGTTCATGTTGTGCATGCCATATTGATGAATGGGGGTGCATTGAACTGAGTGTGATGTTGCAATTTCCTATGCATCCAGTATAGTAAATTATGGATGGGATATGTTACTTTAGTACTCAAGTGTTACTTTGTGTTTAAGTTGATACACATTAGATCTGCACACGCGTCCAAAGATAAAATGCCAACATCTTCAAATAAAATGTAAAAATGTACCCCACCAACTTGCAGACTGACCATTGGATTTGTGTACCCCAGACCTTGACCGGCAAGTAGAGGGTAAGGCCATTTCAGGATCCTCCCCCTATCTTGAGACTGGAATTGTGAGGATGGGGAAGCACAGCCTGGACATCTGTCTAAGATGCCGTCATAGCCCATGCTGATTGACCCTGTACATATAAAGGAGAGGGATAGCCAGACATCTCTCATGCCATTGAGATAAGAACCTGGATCCAATGGCTGAGGTTACCACAGAGACCTCAAAAGTCCCCCAGACAGTCTGATCTTCTGAAAACCACAGTTTCAACCAGATACTCCAGGACTGCTCCTCTGACATGTATAGAGTGCCAAACTCCTTCTGCCATCTTGGGATCCTAAAAGAAAACAGAGAAACCACATTGTGAGATGACTGAAACATGGACACCATCTTTGAGGGAAACTTAGGGTATTTCCATAAAACCTCCAGCCTAACCTGAATAAAATAGGAGTATGTACACCAGGAACTTATTTCCCCAAATCTACATACTGAGGAAACAGTAATGAGCAAAGCTATCTTTAATATGAGGAACTTGACGTCAATCTGAGACATTTGGTTCAAAGGGAGGGCCCTTCAGGAATCACAGTACCGTGGACAGATCGCCTGGAAGGAAGCCCTTGTATGGCAGGGATCTAGAAAAACACAACTCTTCAGGAGTCTACCCACTACTATTTACCCTTCCCAGATTCCCGTCTGGCTACCCTGTAGGGCTGTCAGGGCTGCTCACTGAGCTTGTAGTGTAAACATTGCTAACCCTTTATGAAACCATGTTTGAGGAACTGCAAAATGTCTGCAGTACTGCATTCACAGGGGGCATCAGATCTGACACACCATATAAAAAAAACACACCCAATGCCTATCATAGGCTTTTCAGAATGCCAGGCAAATTGGATGGGGAATAGTGTCTGCCACCTGAGCAGATAATCCTAAGGCTACCAATTTGCCTCTACTAACTTCCAGACTGACCAATGGATTTGTGTACCCTGGACCTTGACCGGAAAGTAGAGGGTAAGGCCATCCTAGGCCTATCGTGAGACTTGGATTCCGAGAAAGGGGAAGCACCACCATTGCTGTGAATAAGGAATACCAGAAGCCTTTGAGACCTGCTGTCCCTAATTCCGAGGACAACCCTTGGAATCAGAAGGCTCATGAGAGCGCAAAGGAGCCATGAACCCATTCTACGTGTAATGCAGGTACACCCTAAGCCCTTCCATCCAACCCTGAATAAATACGGTGACCTTCAGTGATGTAGGAGAGGCAAGCAGGTCTATCAAGGGAGTTCCAAACCTTATACAGATCCCCCTAAAGGATCTATCAAATACCTCTTGAGTGATCGGGTAGACCCGGCTGAGCCTGAAACCCTTACATTTTATATTGCCCCGCAGGTGCAATGCCTCCAGCAACTTCAGTGGTGCTTCCGCCCAGTAGCCTTTTTCACCTGCCACAGTGTTCAGGGATGCTCATGACCCCTCCAATGGTCAATATGTGCCAAGGCCAACGAGGTGTATGTCCTGCCCAACATGGATTGGTCTTCCAATCTCCCAAGGATCACTTTAGGGCAGTCAAGTCCCTCCAATTTGGGGAACCACATAGTTCCTCATCAGTCCTTTTCCCTTAATTGCACTCAGGCCCCAGAGTGTCACTCCACCCTAGGCTGCTGATATCTGTGGTAAAAATTGCCCTGAAAGGGTAGTCCAACCAAATAACAAACATCTTCTAATTTTCTTTGTGTGTAACCACAAATCCAGCTCTCCGCCAAGCTACCGAGTCCCAAGAATCAAGGCCTTAAACCACCAGAAGGCGAGGAGTCCATGATTTAGAAGATGGCAACCAAGGGCCGGAGGAGAAGGTGTGCCCAAGGCCCAGGATATACACAAGACATCATGTGACCATGAACCTCTAGGAGAGATTGCACCAAGCCCATTCCCAGCTCCTTGGTCAGAGCAGCATGCAGGCATGTGACCCCTTGCATTGAGTAGAATGGAGCACCTATGAACCACAAGTTCTGAGAACTCTATGAGATTTCAGCTGGTGCCAGAGAAGCCCCTGTTAGGGAGAATTCTCATAAAAGTGGCAATTCCCTTCACCTTACAGAGCCCCAGCTACTTTGCTGGATTTTGAGGACTTGATTCTTTTACCTGGTAAGAGGGCAAGCCTTTTTTTCCCCACTCTTCCATGTATTTTCATGTGTGTTTTTCACTTGTGTAATTTGGTTATTGAGTTTTAGATAACTCCATAGGCATCATCTTTTCATGTGTGTTACACAGCACCCTCAGTGCAGTGACACAATGATGTCTTTTAGACTTCCCAAAGGTTTAGATACCTTCTCTGGGATAAATTACTGTTTCCCAGAGGATGTAAAGTGAAATTTACTTTAGTAGTCTTTCCAAATTCCTAGACCCAGCACACACCATCTTACAATGGAGTGCTGGAGGGGTTACATAGTATCCCCTGTGTCTAAATACTCATATAGAAGTCGAATGCTACCCTTTCCTATTGAAAAGGCTGATGGCAGTGGTTTTACAACAAACAACCATGATCTTTTCCGACCGCGAACACCGGTAGGTAAAAATCACAAGAGCCATGCTTTTCAAGATGGCGCCTTAAACCCCATTGTTTAAACAGGTCCTGGTCTTCTTTCTTCGCCGTTTCTTTTTTTAAATGTCCTTCTAGTGTTTGTCTCTACGGGCCAAACCAGGTTTGGTCCCTTTGTTCATGTGCCTTAGGCGGGCTTCAGGACTGAGGACCGCCTCTGGCGTCTGAGTGTCTGGGATGGGCATTAAGTGAGGGAGGTGCCTGAAACTTCCTGTGCTTAGTCTCCTAGGAGACCCAAATGCACTCTGGCGTGATTGGTTGGCTGACTGTCTGGCAAGGACAGCCACCCTGCTGGGTGAGTGACAGCTAGGCTGGAATGATAGGGAGAAAACTGTTTAAAAGGCGAGTCTCTTTGACTGGAAAGCGGAGTCGACCACTGGAACGAAAGAACCGAAGAAGAGCTGGAAGAGAACGGCTGCTGCAACTCCTGGACCGTTGGTTTTCCCAGTGAAGCCCTGCTGCAGGTCCCAATTGCCAAGTTCATCTCGACAGAGAAGCCCCTTCAAGGATGACTTCTTCCTTTGAGTTGGTGGGACCAATCAACTTGTAAGCCACCTGGATACCATTCTCAAGGCTGGTTAGGATTAACCAGGGAGAGGGATACCAGCTTTTATGCTTGAATCTACAGCTACTGGAACTGAAGTGACTCCATCTTGTTTTCTTTTTCGACGCTCCTGTGCAGTGCAGGAGTCCCCCGACGTCCTCCCTCTTGTCCCCACGACTGAGGCTCAGGAACAGTGAGATCTGCAGGACCTGCCAGAAACCAACGTCGTCAGCTGCATTTTGTTCTTCATACTAAGGTACTGTGCCAAAACGATTGAGAGAATGCAACTCTCGCAGTGAAAGTTCGTGAAACTTTCCCAATTTATAGGCCTAATCAGCTTGTGACCCGACATATGATTCTTTTTCGCCTAAACTACTTCTGAGAACCTTTGCAAAGACTTTACCGTTTGATACCAGAACTGCTCTTTCCTATCCAGAACACTAGCCCATTGACTTTGGCCTGGCCTATTGATTTGAATTGAACTCCTATGGTGAACTGAAACTTTTTGCATTGTCTAACAAGTATTTGCGATGTATTCTACTTACGTTGCCCCTTTTTCTCACTTCTAAGTAACTGAACTGCCATTTGGCTCCTATTTCAGGGGAACTCAAACTGTCTCAAAATCTTAGAGTTTTGAATTGAAGTGTATTGGTATATAATATTAAGTTGTCTTCTGCTACTGAAATGTTTTCTAAATGATTGTGTAATAAATTAATACGTGTTTTACCAAGAAACCTTGAGTATAAGTGTTTACTTGAACCACTGTGATTGAAAGTCCTCTGTGTCTTGTACTGCTCACATTCACTCTTGAGATAAGCCTAGCTGTTCAGCTTGCTACCAAAAACTGTGTGGTACAGACTTATACCAAAAGTTTGGTTTGGCTAACACCTGTAGTCCTAATTGTGTGTAGTGGTCCCAGAGGGTACAGCGGTGAGGATAAAGTATAGTTATTACCAGTGGCGGCGGCTATTATAGGGCGGCCGGGCGGCGCCCCCCCAAAAAAGAAGGAGAAAGAAAAAGGAAGCTAAAAGAGATTCAATCTGAGAACTTCTCTGATTGAATCTCTTTTAGCTTGCATTTGCCTTTGCCAACAGTGCGGGGGCGCTGTGGCAAGGCAACAATAACAAAGGGCCGGGCCCGCTGCTTTCACAGCGGGGCGTGTCCCGTTTTACGCTTCCTTAATCAATAGTAGAGTGCGTGGAGCTGGTAGCTCCACGCACTCTACATAAGCCCCTTTAATTTAAAAGGCTGGCGGGGCGCTTCAGGGGTGGCCCCGCCAGTCTAAAAAATGTGCGTAAACAGCGCAGGTCTCATCACTGAAATTCCCCTCCCCAGCCCCCTCCCCTGCATGGAGTCCATGGATGGACACAGTAATGTCATTGGCTGTTTGCCAGCCAATGACAACCCTTGCATTGGCTGGCAAACAGCCAATGACATTACTGTATCTATGCAGATCTCTGGTGCTGGTGCAGGGTGTGTGGGAGCGCCTGCGCCACCTTCACACTCTCTCGCAGAGTCCCTGGGCCTTCATTCTTACAGGACGACGACGACGGCAGGAGGAGTCACGACTGACCACCACCACCACCAGGCCAGCAGAGACGGCCTGGACCCTGGTCCACCACCACGACGAGTTGCCGGCGCCACGGGTAAGTAACTGGTCCCAGGCCCAGCCAGCAGATGTTTGTGTTTTGGGCCCGGGCGGGCCCCGGGGACATCGTCCTCGAACCACAGACAGTCCACAGCCCCAGTCAGCAGCAACACTGAAAGACGTGTAGGTCCAGGGCCTACGTCTTTCAGTGTTGCTGACTGATGTGCCGTACTAGTTACTCGAACTTAATGGGGGGAGGGGCCGCCTGGCCTGTGTCTCGCGAGTCGCTCGACTCGTGACTCGAGTCGTAGTAGTCTCCACCAGCGAGCGGCGGGCTTGGTGGTAGCGGGCCCGAGCCCGCCTACCACCAAGGCGGGGGCCGCCTGGCCTGGGCCTTTACCCCCCGGTCCGTGGTGGGCCAAGGCCCAGGGCCTTGGCCCACGCTGACAGCAAGGCCCAGGCAGGCGTGCGTGCTGCTGATGCTGCCCAGTGCGGGCCTTGAAGTCCATGATCCAAAATGTGCCGTTTTATATTTTTGGCATTTTCCCACAGAAAATGCCAAAAATATAAAACGGCACAAGTGGCCACTAGTGCCACTGAGCCAGAGCCCTGGCAGTGTGAGGGAGAGGCCTGGTTGCCCAGCACAGTGGCACTGGCACCATCCACCACGCTGGTGCGGTGCCTGGTGGCCAGGCCTAGCACAGGGCCTCAAGGCCCAAGGCAGGCGTGCAGTGCTGCTGCTGCCGAGTGCAGGCTGCCCATGTAGAAGACGTCCATCCAAAATGTGCCGTTTTATATTTTCAGCATTTTTTGACAAAAAATGCCGAAAATATAAAACGGCACAAGTAAGTCAGTCACCACTAGTGCCACTGAGAGCCAGAGAGTATGCTGACTCCAAGGTCAGCAACACGGCCACTCCACGTTCCTACATAAACATTTTTCGGTACAGCAGTCTGAGTCTGGCCTGCAGAACAATGACTGAGGGCTGGCACAACATTCTACTCTGGCCCAGTTTTTTGGGGCCAAAGTGGTCCATTTTGATTGGTTATTGCACTGTGCAGATGGTAGATTTGCCCCGTGCCACTGACCAAATATGCTTTAAAATACACTATTTGCAAATAAATTAACAAAAAGGCACCCTTACATAGTTCTCAAACAGTTTGCTTTGAAAAGTAACACATTGTAATTTTTGTGAGTCTTCCCTTGTGTTTTGTATGGTGCTGTGCCTGTTTCATGTGCCGAAGTGAAACCCTGTTTCTCCTTGGTGTTTATGAACAAAATCACGTTGATATCACCCAGGTGTGATGTAGTGAGATGTTATACATGACAGATCAAATGGACACAGTGCATAGCACGCAAACCTGTGTTTTTATTTTTGTGTTGTCCTTTAAATGCAAACTAATCACAGCGTTTATCGCACAGAGTTTAAGCAACCCTTCTTGTATGATGTGGAAAAATCCTCTGATGGCCTGACCAGATTTCAGATAGGGCCAAGTAAATTCTTCATCTATGATTGGTCGAACAGACTGTTCAGTCAGAACTGAAGATCAACAAATCTGTAATTAGTCTCTCTACGAATCAGAGATTCTGATTTGCAAATTAGAAAATGTCATTCGCAAATTGATTTGTTTTCGCCAATTATTGATTTGCATTTTCACATTTGTATTTGTATCCATCTATCTATCTTTACAAATACACCCTACCTTCTACCCCCTTACCCCCCTGTTAACTTCAACTCCTGGGTCCTGGTGTTATAATCTCCTCCTGCAGCAGCCTGCTTCCTGATAATACAACATCTACATTACTCAAATATTTCTTCCCTCCTTCTTCACTCCCTTAGTTCTTACTACCTCCTCCTGCCTTCTCTCACCCTCTGGCATTGCCACTTTCTCGTTAATCTTCTCAACTCTCACCACCTTTTCTGTTCACCCCCCCTCTGAATTCTCCACCTGCTCCTTAAACGTCTCAACTCCCATCACCTCCTTGTTAACCGTCTTAGCTTCCCCACTTAATCCTGCTCTCTACTGCCAACACCTCCACCCAATCCCGCGTCTCTCCAGCCTCTGCTTCTTCCACCACTCTGCACTCTCCAGCCTTCTCCAAATGTAATCCGCCTGCAGTCCACACGGTCTGACTGGAGCTAGGTGCTTTTATAGTGTGTTCCTTCCTCCCCCTGGGTGGGTCTTTCAGTGCGGGTCTGCAGCCGCCAGGCACAGTGGCACCACGCCACCAGCACCACAGCTGGTGTGGTGCCAGCAACACAGGTTTGATCCCCGGGGTCCGCGCTTAGAAACCTCTGGGTATTACGGGCATTATAAATAACTAATTCGGAGGATAAGAGCAGAGATAATTGTTTAGCTAAGTGGGGAGCCCGGTGTAGGCAGACTTTCCTAATCTGTAGGAATGCTAGTCTGGCTGAGTTGGCAGTGGCTGTCGATGAACTGAATGAGTTTCATGTAGCTGTGAAAGAGAACCCCAAAGTGGTGTGCCATGGGTAGAGGGCGGAGGTCATGGGGTGTCACTCTCAGTCAGGAAGCCTGGGGTCAACCTCTAAGAGGGGAGCAGGACAACATTCCCTGAATTATTCGTGGTCCCAGACTTCCGTACCCATTACCCAGTAGCCTCTCTGGAGAGATCCTTAGGATGCACACAGATCCAGCATGCAGGGAGAATTACACCGGTCATGAGGCCCGGAGTTGCAGAGGGTACTACAGCACAGTCAGAATTATGGTTATGAAACCATAGGGCGCAATCCTGTTCCCCCTGAGGGGCTATAACCTGGTGTGGCAGGAGTTGGGCAGGAATCAACCAATCCCTGGGGCATAAACTAAAGGATACTTTGTCTGTTGTAAGTCACAGGTCTACAGTAGCCTCAACGTGGTTCCTTCTTTATGTGGACCAGGCTCTGGAATTGGGAAGGGCTGCTTGGGATCGATGGATTAAGGCGCTATATAAATAACACATCATTATTTGTAAATGACGTATACCTGGTGTTGAAGGTGTAAGAACATGATCATATATGAGGGGCAGGGACTGGACATTCTATTTTTCAATATTGACATCCTGACGACAGTGTTTACATACACAATAAATGCCATAGTGCAGTAGTCCTCAGGGTAGAATGTAGGGGAGGTGGGTTGGCAGTTAGTTTAGATAGGAGTGAGGGGTGGTTTCAAGGGCTCCTTCCATTGCTAGCATTTAGAGTTTGCGGCCCGTTACCTCCAAGGCGGGGGCCGCCTGGGCCTACTTTGTTTAGCCCCGGTCCGTGCTGTGGCCGATGGGCCTTGCCTTGAGGCCCAGGAAGGGATTGTGCTGCTACTTGGGCAGCAGCAGCGCACGCCTGTCTCCCAGTGCCCTGGCCCCCGTGAGTCCAAGTAGCAGCATAATCCCACTAAACTACCCCTAGCAATGAGAAGGCACGAAGCATGCATAGTCCTTACCCACCCTGGTCTACTGGCACAGTGTCTGCATGGGCATAAGAACATCCAAATGGGGATGTGCAGGCTTCGCTGCTCTGTGCCTGCTCTCCCTGCAGCCCTCCCTTCCTGGCAGTTTCTCTTTTGGTATCCTACTGTCCCCCCACCTCTTCATTGAGCGCTTTGAAGCACGTCTCTATGTACAGGCGCTGTACATATAAACAAATTGTATATTAAATAAATAAATATATCCCACTGGGGTTTGCCATCTGAAGCCAGTGCCAGTCTTGACTGAACCATGTGCCTTCACCACTCTTTGTTAAACCTCTTCCCTGAGCTGTGCCCAGGATGCATACATTATGCATGTTCTTATGCATACACCATAGTACCAGCTATTCTCAATACAAGCTGCTGTAAAATACACCATCACACTTGCACACGTATGAATAGTGTACCACCATTAATATGTAAAACCGAATGCTTTTTTTCATATTTTGGTGGGTTTTTTGGACAGTAAATTGCACATTTTGTAGGCCATTTTTCCAATATTTTCCCAGGGGGAGAACCCCCCGCACCCTCCTTGGGGGGGGGGGGGATGTGCATGCGCACTGCGCGCGCTTGCTTCTAAATTCGCCCTGGAAAATGTACGCCCCACCAACTTTCAAACTCACCAGCCGCCACTGGTTATTACATTGAGAGTACTGCTCTTACTTTTGTTCAAATAACCTGCACAAGGCTAAGCACCACTGGAGAAGCAATTGTTTTATAATGCCAAATATGGATAACTTGAAGCAGGAAGCCCTGATCATTCTTACAGTAGATCAACTGAAGGATATGTGTAAAGTCAGGTCTCTATCTGTTAAAGGCAAGAAAAATGAATCGATTGAGAAATTGGTGAATCATCAAAGATTGGGAGGTAGAGCTATAACCCCTACCCCCTCAGCAAATGTGGATAATGTTGATGAGGATGATAATGATTCAGAGTCAAGTTCTAATGTTATTGATAAGTTAGAGGAGGCATAGAAGGCTCAGGATGTGAGCCCCACTGCACCTTTACTAGCTTTATGTCCTCAATCTATAACCACAGAGACCCTATCAGGTCCAGTACTGAGTCCAGAATGTGTCTCTCTTGAAAACATGAGACTTGAGTTAGAGTTCAAAAGAATTCAAATGCAAACTGATAGTAAACATCAAGAACTCAGGCTCAGAGAAATGGAATTGAATCATGAACTAGAAATGAAGAAATTGTCTCTTGAAAATGGTTCTCTCCCAGAGTCTTCTAGGTCTTCCAGTCCTAAGAGGCCTTGCATGCATAAATAAACTGCGTGTATGTATGAGGTGAGACTTGATACTTTAGATTGGTTGGCTGCTTTTGAATATAACTATGGGATTCAGGGTTTCACGGGGAATCAGTTGATTCCTTGGCTTTTGTCTAGGCTCCCCCAGGGATTGATGCTGTAATGGAGGTGAGGGAACTTGAAAGATTGGAGTATGACAATGTGAAGCTAGCTTTGATAGCTAGATTTGGGAAAACTCCTTCCCAGTACCTTAAGAGGTTTAGGACCCTCAAAAAGTATGATGGTACCCCTTGGGCTACCTGGGTGTGTGAATGTTTGAAAAACTTAGATGGTTGGGTAAAGGGTTACAGAGTTAATAATAATAATTTAGCATTTATATAGCGCTACGAACCCTCGGGTATCTGAGCACTGCTTATAATTATCCACGGTGTGTGGTGCTCATTTATCAACCTCAAAAGGATGAAAGGCTGAGTTTGGCCTTGCTGGGATTCGAACCTGCGTCAGCAGGCTCTGCACAGATGTCAAAGCGAGCACTCCTACCCGCTGTGCTATCGGACCGGCAGTTAACACCTTTGAAGGAATGACGGGGTGGAAAAGGGCAGTCTCTGTCCGGGAGTTCTGACCTGTACTGGAAGAGGAGGGGTTAATCACCTACACCTGCCCGCTGCTTGAAAAAGCTTAATTCCACCCAGAAGCCACGGCGAAGGGCGGAAAAGGGCAGTTTCTGCCTGGGAGTTCTGACCTGGGCTGGAAGAGGAGGGGTTAATCACCCACACCTGCCTGCTGCTTGAAAAAGTTAAATTTGACGTCAAAGCCGCGGCGAAGGGCAGAAAAGGGCAGTCTCTGCAGTCTGTGCGAGTCTGCAGAGCTGCAGGTCTGCATGGTCTGAGGGCAGCAGGGCTGCAGCTCTGCTTCGGTCCGTGATCTCTGCTCGTGGCTGTGGGAGTGCATCCAAGGTGGAACCCAAGGCGGAATCAGAGGAGAGGAGGGCCACGGCTGACTGAATTTACATCCCCTCTCTCCCCACAGGCCTAGGCTCCTTGGAAGTATCGCCTGGCCCCTGTGTACTCTTGGCACTCTTTGGCACCTTGGCAGTCACTGGCTCAACTTCTCCCATCACCCTATCACCCCAACAATTTGGTGTGCCCTGTGAAGTGCAGCGGTCCGCTCTTTATCTAATCTCTCTGCCCTCTGCTTTCTGGAGACAAGCCACTGCAGCTGCTGAATCCAGGGGGCTGGCCCATTCGTGAAATCTGGATTATTATTCACCTAATAGCCACTAGCTCATTTACATTAAGCATTCCTGACAAGCGGTAGTCTCGTTACCGTTTCATTTCCACGCTGCAGCGCATTGACACGGTCTCGATTTGGAACCCTCACATTGGCAAAATAAGACCCTCCCTTGATTGCTGCCACAGCCATATTTTAAGACTTACTACTGCTATATATTGGGAACTTGGCGGCCAGTTCAGATTGAGGGACAGGGGGGGAGAGACGGACTAAGGCAGCACCTTAAACTGCCGGGCGTGCCCTGTCCTCACTGCCTGTCTTTCCGCCTTTATTTCCATAACCTACTGCATACTACTCCTGGAGGACTGAGGGACAAGGGGGCAGAGACAGACTAAGACAGCTCCTTAAGCTATCGGGCGTGCCCTGTCCCAGTCCCTGGAAACAGCACCCACCCTCTGCTACAGTCTGTGCTAGAAGAAACTTTGCTACACAATGGCGTTTGGTCAATAGGGTGAGGGGCTGCGAGTGTATCTCTACCCTCCCCCATTTTAGCTCCAAGGCACATATTTATTTTGTACTGTGTCCATTTCCCTTAGGTACTGCATTTGTACTTTAGGTAATCTGCCTACACTCTCCTCATCAATAGGGGTTCTCTGGCTGACACTCATTAAGAAATATTATTGATTGCACATTCTATTTGGTTAAGTAGGTGCTGCTCTTAACACTCATAAAATATGTCTAAACGTAAGGCTAAACCCCCCCTCTCTGATCCCCAATAAAACAAAAAAAAAGTAAACCCAGCTCCCTGGGTGGTCAGCGTGGATCTGACCTAGGTGGTAATTTCTCCAAACTAAAGGCCAGAAAAAGTAAGGGTGCCCAGATTTCCCCAGGACAATCAACCCTCAACGAATATTTGAAACAAATGGCAGGGAAACTTGAAGAGCGTATACTACACACAGAAAGAGCCATCGAAGTTGCTAGTTTACAATCTAGTGCAACTGGGGGAAAAGAATGCCCCGTTTACCCTCTCCAAATTCTTCACTTCCTAGCCTCTCGCAATGTCTTGAAACCACATTAAATAATAATCCCCCAGAAAGGTATATATCGGGAGGTGGCAGTGTGGGGATCCTGCATTTGAAGAGCTAACAGTAATTGTACTCTCTGACAGCCTGGTGGATAAAGGAACCAATCTGGTGGTATTTCAAAATGACTGCACGGAGTCAGCGTTTAGTGATCCTGGACGCAGAGTTGGACAGAAAGCTTGCACCAGTTCTAGATAAAATAGGCACCCTTAAAGCCTCTTTAAGCACAACCCTTTGCATCATGGATGACCTAATAAGAGGTCTAAAAAAAAGATATTCTGGAAATCAAAGCTTTGGTTGTAGAACGAGCAGGGATAGTAGTGTCTGGGATTGTCCCGGAAAACCCTGCTCACCACCCTTTATATGTCCCTAATAAACCACATATGGGTGAGACCATAGTTCATAACACCACAGTCTCTGGTGCACCACTCTCGCTCCCAATATGCCATAATGCCACCATTTTAGAAGGCACTCTGTGGAAGAGGACCAAGAGCAGTTTGGGGGTCTCAGCCGTGGGCTCACATAAAATATTAAAGGATAAATGTCCTTTTGGTGAGCAAGTAGTGCTCAACCTCCCCGCAGAGGCTGCCCCATTGGTTGGAGTAATCACGGGGCTCCCCAGGTGGAAACCACCTCCTGCCTTATAAAAAAAAACAGCACAATGGACCAAAACCCATTTGCCAGGGATGAAGGTGAACCTCAGAGTCATTCTTATGGCCAGAAGGGTTTAATGTTTGGGGAAGCAACCCAAATGGGCAAAGGGGGATTGTGTGGTGGTGTCCATGATTGCCCCAGCTATGCTTAATTATGTGGTTTCCTCTATTAACCCTGGGTGGCGCTCACATACCTTTCCTCCATCAAACATTGCCTTTTTCCCCCTAGGAGCATTTTATCCCGGAAGCGCCCCTCCTGTCTGAACATCGGACCACCATTAAACCTCTGAAGCCACATATGGCTCTGGAGGGCGCTGGGGGAGGGAGTCTGCTGGTACCAACGATTCCAGTAGACACTGTGATTTGACAAATCGTTTTCAGGCCCTGGGGGAAATAGAAGAATTGGATTGACCAGCTGCTGAAGGGGAGGTGGTCCAGACCCAGGACAGATTGGGAAAAGGAGGGGAACCTGGTCAAAATTTCCTTTCAAATGAACAGGTGTCCCCTTCTTTGTCCTTTCTATGCTGGAACATAGCTGGTGCTGAGTCTAAGACTTCTCAGTGGAGATAGCCGCCATCCTGAGGAAATACGATATCATATTCCTCCAGGAAACCTGGGCACTCTCCCCAATTTGCTTTGATGGTTATATTGCAGAGTGTGTCCTAGCGGAAAAGGGAAGACGTGGGAGATGTTTTGGTGGCCTGGCAATCTTGGTGAAGGCGTCTTTAGCTTTAACTCTAATGGTGAGAGAAACTAAAAATCAGAATATGCAATGTGTTATTGCACGCCCTGCTAGGGGTTGTTCCCTATTTTTGGTTAATCTCTACAATAGCCCACATATTGCTAACCAGGGGTGGCCAGGGGCACTGAGAGACTTGATTTAAGAATATGGCATTGTTAATGGGAGTCAGACATTATCACTAATTATGGGAGGTGATTTTAACATGAAATTGGGGATGGGAATTCCAACAGAGAATATAGATCCAGGTGAAGATTTTTTGCATGGGGTTGCTCCCGCACAATTGGTGGATGAAAGAATGTGTGCAAGGGGCCTGCAGTTTTGTGAGTGGTTTCTGGAGTGGGGCATTCGATCATTGAATGGCCGTGTGGGAACGGACCGGCCTGGGGGGCCAACTTTTGTGGGCACAAAGGGATCGTCTACGATTGATTACTTCTGTGCCCACGTGAGGGATTGGCATCTAATCAAGGAGTTTGAGGTACTTAAGAACCTACGGAGTGATCACCATGCACTCCGGCTGGTCATGGGAATAGACCCGCCAGTGGTCCCATTTGTTAATTTTCCCCAATTGGATCAGTGTGGCATCAATCCCCTATGTAAGCAGAGAATTAAATGGGCCAGACTGGACCCCGCAGACACTCAATCGTCCGTCTGTAAACTAAATATGGAGGAACTCTCTATTATTTTGTCAAATGGTTCTCCCCCAGGCTCCATAATTTTAGCATCACAAAAAATTCTGCCACTTTTCAAAGGGAATTTAAAAAAGGGCAATAAGAACCTGGAAACTTGGTTCGATGAACCCTGCCGGACAGCATAGAAAGATCTTAAAGGTATTTTGGAGGCAAAAGACAGCACCCATCGCAAGATAATTACTGCCCGGGCGCATTATAAACGAATCCTGGCTAAAAGGAAGACCCAGTTAGAAGAGCAAGCCTGGGAAGATCTCTTCCAGGCTGTAAAGTCAAAGGACTCCAAAACATTTTTGGAATTTCTGGCCAAGGGCCCCCCCACAAAAGAGCAAAAACATATAAAGAGAACAATGTAAGTGCATTGGCCTGGTCTAACCACTTTAGCACCCTGTATAGAGCAAACTCTTCAACTCTCTACAGTGGGTGTAGTGGTTCCCCTCTCCGATTAACCATAAAAGAGGTAGAGTAGGCTATTAATAAGCAACTCCCCAATCGAGCTCCCGGACCAGACGCCATCCGTGCGGATAATTTCGGCGATGAGGTGGACCTATGGGCCCCAATATTGACCAAGTGCTTCAATGCATTCTTGGAGCTTGGTACCTACCCGGCAACATGGAGGCAGGCAATCATTTTCCCTATTTTTAAGAAGGCTGACCCTGGTAGCACCCTTTGCTACAGACCTATTTCTTTGCTTGACACCTCTTTTTAAATCTTCGGTTGTGTGGTTTTGGCACGGCTTGAACAATGGATCTCTGACTCTGGGTCCTGACAGAGATTCAACATGGCTTTCGTCCGGGCCTTGGAACTAGGGACCAGGCTCTGAACTTGTATTTGGTGGGAGCTACGTCTATACATGTGAGGGTTGAGCCACTGTACCTATCATTCATGGACCTGAGCACCGCATTTGACAAAGTAGACAGGGCTATGCTCTGGGCGGTGCTCAGGTCCATGGGTTGCCCAGAGGATTTGGTCAAGGTCCTCCAGATAATTCATGAACATACATCATCTTGTGTCAGATTCGGGGATCAGGGACAGTGCACAGCTTTTTTTGAGACCTTTCTGGTCGCTCGCCAGGTCTGTGTTGTGGCACCGGTAATGTTTGGCCTTTACATTAATGGTGTTTATCAGGCATTGGTTAACTCCCACACTAACTATATTACGGTGGGCGGCATCCCCCTCCCAGTCCTAGGCTATGTTGATGATATGGTTATAATTGCTCGCACCTCTAGAGCCTTACAAAGCCTGGTGGATGTTTACACTCAATTTATGGCTTTCCATAAGTTGACAGTGAACTCAAAAAAATCAGCCGTCATGGCATGTAGGCGCTCGGGCGTTATACATCTTAACATACGCAGGATATGCAGTGTAGGCGAACCCATCCCCAGTGTTACTAGTTTTGAATACCTGGGAATCTGTTTTACCGAGAATTGGCGAGGGTTTGGTCATGTTGATAAACAATGTATGAGGATGAGACAGGCCCTTGGAGGTTTGTCCTGCTTTCTACATAACTGTGAGGGGTTGCCCAATTAGACTAATTCTTGAAGTATATAGGGCCCAAAAAAAAACTGCCACTAACTACGGGGCCGCACTGTGGGGTATGGAAAGGATTCCAAAAATTGAAAATGTGGAGAATTCTTTTCTTAAAAAAACTTCTTGGGCTACCACAGTCTGCTCCAAATTATGGTACACACTTGGAATTGGGATGTCCCCACATTGCCAATGAGTGGTTAGTGGCTCCAGTCTCGCACTGGTTGGCACTATGGTCAAACCAGAAAGCCACTCTCTCACGTAAGATTGTAAGAGCCCTGGTGAGTAGTTCAGCTGTAAAGATCCCATGGCGCATATATATCCAGAAATGTATTAGACAGTTAAATTGTGTTACTCTTGTCTGTCTGCCCTCCAACCTTCTTGTCCCCGTGTGCGTTAATGGCATACAAGCAAATGTTTAAATCCATTCTTGTGGCAAGTAGGGAGTCCTCCGCCCTGGGTCTTTTTGCAAATAGAAGGCACATTGTGTTAACAACTGCAGACGCTATTCAGCCGCAGCTGGTCCACAGTGATTATCCTGCAGATCGTTGGGCCCTGACCCGAGCACGGTTTGATTGCTTATGGTTAGGGGCACGAACAAAAAGCTGGACCCACAATGCGCAACCCACAGCCTGCCCCTGCTGTCAGTGGCCGGTGGAGGGCCTCCTACACCTTGTGTTGTTTTGCCCACACTATATAGACCTAGACGGAAAATACTCCTGCTATTACTGAGGTCCGCTGGCATGTCTCAGGCTAGGCCTGCTTAATGTTCTTTGCTCTCAACTGCTACAATGCCAGTGGCCTGGGGAACGGTGGACTATCTGAGAAGGGCTTGGCATCGGAGAATCAAACTTGTTGCCTAATACCTGATTGAACATTGAAAATGTATTGAACTGTCTCGATGATTCTTGTGGATATTAATTGACTCACACACCTGCACATTTTAAATCTCTTTTTATATGTAATGTTTGTAAGTTTATATCATGTCTTTTTTTAAATGTAGAATTGGATTTTGTATTGTTATGTATTTTTACTCTGTTTTTGTGGTTTATGGATAATCTGTTTCCGAATAAACTTATTATTGATTGACAAATCTATTTTTGATGCCTGCTCTCCTGAGCTGAGACAGCACTTGGCTGACTCTAAGGAAATTGATCCAAAGAAGTTAGCAAAGGCTGCTGACTTGTGGGTTGCCAACCGGGCTACTCACAAGGATTCTGGGGCAACTCAGAAGAAGGATGATGGGAAGCAGCAAAAGAAAGATGGCATAGAGAATTCTAATACCTCCAATCCAAAAGAGGGCCCCAAACATAAGGGTAAGCCACAAGGGGAACCGAATCAGGCTAGTGAAACCTCTGGAGCCAAACCAGAGGGAGGTCAGCAGAGACCCCCATTTGTCAAAACATTTGGAAAATGTTATGCTTGTGGGTCTACTGACCATGTGAAAGGGGATCCCTGATGCAAGTGTAAACCTTCACAGATCCACACTCTCTCCTTAGCCTTCTCCCCAGAGGAAGAAGTACCTGTGACTAGTGGTAACTTTCAAGTACTGGCTGAAGACCCCATTGGAGTCTCTGCCAGTGTTTCTTTAGAGCCCCTGGGTCTGTGGGAACAGCAGAATTTAGATGTCTATAATTTGATTCCAGATAACACAAAAGAATATTATAAGGACGGTGTTCTTGTAAAGGGTCAGGAGACCCCTGCCATTAGAGACACTGGGACCAACATTACAGAAGTGGATGAATCTTTTTTCAAGGCTGAAGATATTGCTAAGGCACCCAACAGCCTAACTATGCTTGCTGGAGGCCCTGTCCAAATGCTTCCTAAACTACCAGTTCTCATTCAGTGCAACAACATGACTGTCAAGATACCTGTTAGTGTTCAGAGTGAGGTGCCTGGGAGAGTCCTTTTGGGGAATGACTTAAAAACTCTTGGAGTTGTATCAAACACCCCCAGGCCTCCCAGCAAAAGGAAACAGGAGCAGACAAGGAGGGCCAGGGAGAGTACCTTAGATGGTTCTCCAGTGGATGTTGCAGAAGAGTCTATAACACCTAGCCCACAGGAACTACTAACTGCTATTTCCAGGAAGAATGAGACAAAGGGGAAACCCAAAGTCCCAAGGAAAAAGCCAGAAAGCACTCCTGTGCTACCAAGAAGGACATCCCCTTGAGGACTGTCCAAAGTCAGACCTGTGACTACTCCACCAGCTGAGGCTGAGTGTGAGGAACAACCAGGAAAGGTTGAATCAGCTGCTGAAGATTCAGAGGTGGAAGAAGACCTTCTGTGCACTAACACCTTTTGGAATATATGTTCTCATAAAGACGAACTAAAGAATTAAGAACAAAGTTCAGTGCAGCCAATGAAGAGGGGCCTAGTGTGGCTTGCTGTGAGAACCCATCTATTAGGCGAAGAGAAAAAAGAGGAATTGTAAATGGCTGTGAGAAAGATCCCTCGTTAATCGGGTCTGGCCCTGAACCAAGGCACTGAACCGGAGACCTGTGATTGGCAATAGAGGATACATTTATAAGGACAGCCCCCTTACTCTGTGAATGGTAAACACGGTTTCTCGCACCAATTGAGTCACTGTTAAACTAATTAGCTCCTCAACAGGAATCTCAATAGCACTACAATGGTCTTCAACCTTAAAGAAGGGTGACAGTTCTCTGTATTGACCAGTGCCGTTTCCATAGTTGAATGGGAACGTATACTAGGCTGCTGCGACAGGTCTCCATCTTTATTCCTTTTATTAGAAAACATAGTGATTTTAGAAAACCACCTCAAAGGCACTATGCTTCTTACACACAATGGGGGAGCTGAACTGAAAAAGAGTGAACAATCCGTGTGATACCCAGTTGCACAACTTTGGGATTGGCAAAATTGTCAGCGCCGGAGATTGAGATGACAGGGACCACCCCAGACTCGGTAACACCTACGTTCACTACGGGGGGCTGCCCCCTTTACTAAACAATTTGTGCATTGGTGTCAAGTGGTGAAGAAATGATAAAGTTCTAACAGAACAAAGCAGAAGGGAGGAAGGAGGACATTGTTGTTGTCCAACTCACAGACTCGAGTGCGGCCACCCACCTTATACCTATGTCCTATAGGAGATACAAAACGTGAATAGAAGAGGTTTAGCACACAAAGATTTGAGGCCCACCTTTAATGTCAAATTAAGATTCCTTCAGCAGATTGCACTTCACCGCTGCACTCCTCCTCGCTCCACGTTACATGTAATGAAATAGAAAACAGAGAGAAATAAGTCACACAGGTGAAAGAAGCTGCAGCTGACTGCACTTCGTCACCAACTCTGCGCAGTGCTATGCGCCACTGCCAGGATTATATTTGTGCTCCTCCTCTATCCAGGCAACAGGCAAAGAGATAGAAAACAGACAACCAAATAAGCCACACAAGTGAAAGAAGATGCAGCACACTGCACTCCGTTGCTGCAATTCCCCTCCTTGCTGAACATAAGAACTACATATGCCAATAGCCTTGGATGGGGAGCGGGGTTGAGGTCCCTGAGCATTCAGGGACGTTGGTCGGATGTGCAGGCCTCTCACTTGTGCAATTGGAGGGAGCTGCCAGCAATTTTCCAAGTTCAGCAAATGTTTTCTCAGACCATCAGGAGGGTCAGCGGCTCTAGTGAGAATAGCCAATTCATCAGCTATGACATATGTGAACCGCCAAGGGCGGAGTTGGTCCCTTCTGCTGAAGTCACTGGCGTTCCTATTAGGCTGCTGGGCCGAGCACAATCTGTTGTCTCTGCGGACGATTCACATCAGGGTTGTGGACAACGCCTATGCCGACAGTCTGAGCAAGGTGTTCCCTTCCTCCTGTAGGGTGTTGCGTAGGTTGGTGTTTCACCTCATCTGCAGGAGGTTCGGTGAGCTAGTACTGGATCTGTTTGCCCCTCCATCTGCTCATTTGCCCAGGTTCCACTCCAGGCTGCTTTCTGTGGAAGTTTGGGGAGTAGATGCCATGACAGAGTGCTGGCCCGAAAAGCTCCTCTATGCCTTTCCTCCAATACATCTGCTTCCCAAGAGGCTGATCAAGATTCGGGACTCTGGGTCACAGGCGATTCTGGTGGTACCTGCGTGGCTGAGGCACTCCAGATATCTTCTGCTCGATCTGGCAGTCGCTCCAGGTGGTTTGGAGTTTGAGGGGCAGGAGTTGCGTAGGCAGGGTTTGACTCTGCAACTTGTTCTGGCGATACAAAAGTTCAGGAGGCCTTCGACCCTGAACATGTATGACAAGCATGGAAGACCTTTGGTCTGTGATGCGCCAAGAAATGTGTTCAGGCAGTTGGCTGCTCTTTGCCACTGATTTTACAATTCCTGCAGGAAGGCTGGGATAGGGGCCTGGCTCTGTCCTTCTCTATGGGCTCAGTGTGCTGCTGTTCAGGCCATTTGGGAGCCTTGGGTTGTGAGTACTGTATGTGAGCCACTGGTCTCTTGGCTGCTGAAGAGTTTCCTGCTAACCAGGCCCATAGTGTATGCACGGCTGTCTTTGTGGGATCTTCCTTTGGTGCCGCGGGCACTGCAGGATTCTCTGTTTGAACCACTGGAGTCAGTGGACATCAAGTTTCTCACGTGTAAAGCGGTGGTTCTAGTGCGTATCGCCATTAGCCAGCAGTTAGGGAGAGATTAAAGCTTTGCTGTGATCAGCTCCATTTCTGTGGGTCCATTCAGATTTGCCTTTTCTCTGCTGTGATCTGGGATTTCTACTAAAGGTTCTCTCAAAGTTTCACCAGGCAAAAGACATTGTGCTTTCAGCTTTTTGTCCCAGTACCACTTCTCTGCAAGAGGAGCAGTGCCAGAAGTTGGATGTCAAGGGGGTCTGTCATGATGTACCAGGACATAACTGCTTCCATTAGACAGTCAACAGTTTGTTTATCACTTATGGGAGTCCAAAGTCAGGTATGATGGCAACTTTTCCTACTATTAGCCAATAGATTCGGCAGTTGATTGCTTTGGCCTCTTCCATATTGCAGGTTTAGTTGCTGGCCTCTTGGGGTTCGCTCAACTAGGGCGGTGTCATGGGCTGAGGCACAGGGGGTGCCTATTCAGGACATTTGCACGGTGGCGACCTGGGCCAACCCGAATACCTTCACCAGACACTATTGCCTCAACTTGCATAAGAGGAGATCAACTTATTTCGGGGAGGGGCTATTGAGTGATGGAACACATGTTCAAGTGTGATTTGTTGTGGTGTCTGGTAATAAATTGGTGACAGTGTGTTCGATCTACACTCTGGTTGGTCTGCATTTTTTTTCATGGATCATTTTTCACTGCTGTCTTTGTATGCCACACGAGTAAGCAGTGGGACGTGAAGGTAATGAGGCAGTTACTTACCGGTAATCTTCATTACTCCTAGTCCTACTCTTCCTTATCACACCACTTGTGAACCTCCTCTCCCACCCTGGTGCAGTGTGAAAAACTGTCATGTGTTACATACATGCTGTGAGAAACCTGAAGCTGTCTCACCCGCTACTTATTATTTGATGGTTGTAGCTTGATCCCATCCGTAGATTTAGGATTAGATAGGCGTTTTTCAAACCTTTTTTTTAAGTTCAATAAACACTCTTGAACTGTGGTCACTTGTGTCTGTCTTACTGTTGATACCATGCCTTCCTTACAATGACAACCCTTGCGATTAAGGTGGGAGACTCTTGATTTTACAATTATAAATAATGCTATTTTTCCCTTTCTCGTGCCTAAAATAATTCTAACTCCAATGCAAGCCTATGGGAAAATTCATTTCTCCCATTTTCTGTGACAAAATCTCCATCCCAGGTGCTTCGGAATGTTGGCATGTATGGCTTTAGGAGGTACTGAACCGGCACGTTGCGGGAGAGCATTATGCTCCCAAGGGAGTGGGGTGGGGCATATATGGAAGAATACAAAAATTGAATGGATTTCTGAAGTGGAGGTTGAGATCTCACAAGCATACATGCCAACCTTCCTGATTTAGGCAGGAGACTCATGGTTTTTCTTTAGAAAACGTTGCTATTTTTTATTCTCTCCTAAAATGATTCTAGCCCCATTGCAACCTAATGGTACAATAAAATTCTCCCACTTTTGGTGCCAACATCTCCCTCGGTATGTTGCAAAATGTTGGCATGTATGCTCAAAAGTACTGTGACGAGGAAGAGTATGACAAGGAGTAATGCAGATCACCAGTAAATAACCGTCTCATTATCCAATCTACACAAGCCCATAATAACATGCAGATATGACCCGGGGCGTGGGCAGTCTGTGCATTCGCCCTGGGCTCTGCGATCTTGGGGGCCCCCAGCTAGCTTCTGCCGTGAGTAACGAGGGCTGGGCTGCATCCAGCCACAGGGCTTTTCTCTGTGCCTGTTTTAACGAGGCCATGCTGTCAGCTCCCAAACTGCTGTGGCACGTTTCGAGAGACAAATACCTCACGCCCACCTCCGAAATAGCCAATCATACCCGTGGGGCCTCACAGTTAGGGCTTATCACAAACTTTGTTTAAAGTAATGGTCCATTTAAGAACCTTTGTTTTGGACAAGGGGTTCAAAAAGGGCATTTTATTCTGAAAGCACATACAGAAAAACTAGTTGTTGCCCAAATCTGTCTTCTCTGAAGACGATTAAAATATGTTGACAAAAAAGATTTGTGCACTATTTCAATAGTATTAATTTGTCTGCATTTGGTGTGTTAAAATTTGTTTTCTTCTTGTAGGGGAGAATGTCACATTTCACTCACATCATATAAAGCGTGCCTTGGTCAAACAATGCAAAAGGTTACAATTTCACATGCTATTTTGTTATGATTGAGTCTTGAAAGACAACCTACAAGCCATTTTTTATAATTTTATTGAATTACATTCTGGTATTTGTAGTCTTCACGATGGGGTGAAAATACTTATTTTTATTTAACATATTTCTGTAAGGATTCCTATATTGCTGGAGTACTTTAATTGAGATACATGTACTTTTCAAGTGTGATTTATAAAACAGAGTATTGTTGAATGCCAAACGTCGTGGTGAGGAGGGGACAGGATCAGAGGGCAAAATTGTTTTGATGATTTACCAGGTCCATGGATGTGAGAAGAGAGGTTATTGGACTGAAGAAGTTCTACTTCGCCATATGCTGATTTTCAGGGTACACGTTGAGATTACATGTGGGTTGACAGGTTCCGTCCACTTTTTTCACAACGCCGACCCCATCGCCCTTGGGTGTTTTTGAGGCCAGCATGCAAAAAAGCTTGTTTGCTGAAGTTTTAGCCCACCAGGATTTGAACCCACTTGCCCATAAACCAGATGAAAGTGTCTTCAAAGCACACGTCTTGTATTGGTATTTTGCTTTCCACTGAATATTTCAATATAGATTTCTGGGTTAAAAGGTGCACACCCTTTATACTTTGCCAGCAGCGTTCTATGAAAATCTCCTCTAGCTGTTTCTTTCTTCAGATACTGATGATTTATTTTTTGAATTTGAATGCTCATTTCTATTTTGAATGTTCTTCTATTAGGAAAGGTCAGTTTAATTTACATTTACATATTTCACTTTAGGATACGTTCAGTCCCTGTGCGTATGTTAATGATCCCCCCACACTTTTCCTGGACTTGAGCTCCATTTATGACATTTAAAGACCTTGCGGAATTGCTTACTCTGACTGCCCCAGTACCTTTCTGGTAAATAGGCTTTGTTACGATTGCACTATCCTGTAGCAAAAGTACTTTGCCGTGTCTGTCATAGGACCAATCCCTGTCCTTGCATCCTTGGAACGTGCAGTCACATTAGTTAGGTTTGGATTACTTTTTGGTGATCTTCCTCGTCACAGTACTTTCTTTTGAGGTACCCATCTCTACAAATGATTCAGCTCACTCGGTTGGCAACTCCAAAATAAGCCTCACTTCTGATATTGCTACAACCTTAATATTAACAGTTATAAATTCAGATATTGAGCGTCAGTTTATTTGATCCCCACGGATATTAAAGACGAATTGACATAATTTTCTGTGATGCAAATAAAGGGGACTTGTTATGGTGCGCGTGGGCACCATGTCAGATGACAGACGCACGCCACGTTGAATAAAAAGGGAGGTCTTCCCGCCGAGGGACAGACGCTCCCAGTTGCAACACCAAGACATCTTGCATCTTCATTTCGTGGCCCAGAGCTACCCGCCCTGGGCCTACAACAACTGGCGACGAGGTGGACGGGAGTCCCCAGGTGTGTCGTTCTGAGCAGGAGCTCCAGCACTCCTCCAAGCTCCAAGCACAACGACAGGAAGCCCCAGCTGGTGTCACGCCCAGCCACACTACATTTGGCAGCGAGAGGGCCAGCACAAGGCAGAGCCTCCAGCTGCTCATCCTTGCTCGGCACAAGGCTGGGTAAGTCGCAGCCCCAAGTTTGCCCCCCCTTCACTGCAAGGTGGCACCCAAGGACTAAGGCCTTCAGAACAGGAGGGCACCGCCCGCCGCATGAAGCACAAGGGAAGCCTGAAGAAAAAAAATACAATTTCCAACACTGCTGGTTGCCGATCAGCAGTAGGGAGGTAGTGGCAACAAACTGCCCCCGAGAGGAAGAAAAAATTAATGCCCACAGGCCACCAACTGGGCCAGTCAAACCCCCACAAACACACAACCTGGATACTCAGGGAGCCCTCCCCACAAGGGGATGCCCCAGTGACACTGCGGCAGTGTTCCCGCAAGTGGCCCCCCAGAGGTGCTTGTGCTGTGGGAAAGGGAGGGAGAAGGCCCAACGGGGCCCAGCTGCCACATCCACTGCCGGACCACTGCCCAGCATGTCCCACCTTCCACTCCCACCACGGGATATCCTGGTGCTCGGCTAGTGGCCCCAAGAAGACCTCAGGGGTGCTTGTGCTGCTGAGCGAGACTGCAAAAGGGAGAGGTGCTCACAGGAGGGAAAAAGTCACCCTGCTGATATGGGGACGAAAACCAAGACGGTGAAGCAGGGGCCTCATCCACGGCGAGTATGTCCCTGTCCACATCCTGGAGTGAGGGGGGCAGGGGCTCCGGCACAGCCCACAACTCACCACCTGGCTTCACAGGCTGTCCAGTACCAGAGTTTGACATCACTAGTTCCCCGGCCATCCTAGAGGGCAATGCTCTTATTCTACGCGGGCAGCGAGGTACACCAAATGTCAGGAATTGGGGCTGGGGGACAAAAAGGCATACAGTGAACTGTTAAAACAGTCTGGGTAGGGGGGGCGTGGCCAGCATGCAAGCGCAGAGGACGTGAGCTCCGTGAGCTCCTCTTGCCGCCGACAACATCCTGAGGAAATTATCCTGTTTGGTGGGACGATACGACTTGCAACTTCAAGATTAGCCGCATGAATGCTGGAAGAAGCTCCGTGTGCATTTTCACCCCGAGAATCCTGCTCTGGGTGAAGGAAAAAAGCAAAGAAGTTGCGGCGCGCTGGGCGCGAGTTGCCGAATCCAAAATGGCCGCTGCGGTCCGATCCCTGTGTTAGACCGAACCTCCTGGAGGGGGTGGACCCCTCGGCTGCCTCGGCCGGAGCAGTGCGCCGCGTTGCGACCCGACGCCCGATCGCAAGGAAAAGGAGTGTTGTGAGCCCGCTCGAGCTGTCCCCGAGAGCGAAGGAACCCTGTGGCGCCCCAGTGAGCAGAAAAGGTGCTCGCCTGACGGAGGTCGGGTTGGGACTCTCGGCCTTATACCCGCAGCCCCCAGTGGTGCGGGCGGAGGTGGATGAAAGGAGCGGCGCTGTCCGCGCACGCCGGCGAGGAAGACCCACGGGGCCGGGGCGCACGAGGATGGAGTGGGCCGGTCCCCGTGCAGATTGACCGGGTTTCCCCCCCCCCCCCTCCGTAGCAGAGGTGAGCAGGCACTTCCTGGCTGAACTCCTACACACAGCATATCGGGCGCCTCTGACTGGGTAGGCGGCCGGTGTTTGTGTGGCTGCGGACCCGCGAACTTTGGGGGAGTGGTCATTGCGGACGATTGGCGGCCCTGGTCCAGGACGGCCTACGGTGCCCGGTGACGGGCCGGGCGGACGAACTGTCTTTCCCCGCCCAGAGGCTTCTTGCCGTGGACCCGTGCGGAGAGGACCCTGGGCAAGAAGAGTGTGCCTGCATCAGAGGCGCCCCCTAGAGCAGCAAGCAAGTAAGTGGGAGCATCCCACCCCAGCCACCCCAACGATCCCGGGGAACGCATGACGCGGGGAACGCAAGAGGGTCTCACAAGCCAACAAAGGAGAGGGGTCCCAGTGGACTCCGGGGACTACTCCGAGTCACGGCGCAGGGCATAGCTGGGGTGGAACCACCAGGGAGAAACGCTGGCGCCCCGCCCCGCCGGAATTTTGCTGCTGCCGTTGGGCCTAGTGGAAGACGCGGATTTCCACCACCGTGACCTTCGACGCACGGCACGATGGGGAAGGACAGGCAGAGAAAAACATCCACTCAAAGCAGTATGGATCAGTTTGCGGTAGCCACGGCCCCGGCTCCCGCAGCGTCAACAACACGAGCGACCCCTCAACCAGAGGATGAACCTCTCTCCTTGCGGGACATCATGGCGGCTATCGCTAGCTCACGCTCCTCCATGGAGATCAAGATGGATAGCATCGCTGCAGATGTCTCCTTCCTGCGGCACGACCTACAAAAGTTAACCTCCAGAACGAGCGAGGCCGAACACCGTATCTCCGCAGTAGAGGATAACGTCACTGGGATCAACAGGCAGATGACCCAGGCACTGGCCCGCCTGAAGACCCTAGAGGCCAAAGTCGATGAGGGAGAGGGAAGGTCTCGCCGCAATAATGTTCGCATCCTGGGCCTCCCGGAGGGGGAGGAAGGGCAGTGCATGGAACTGTTTCTAGAACAATGGCTCGCTGACATCTTCGAACCCTACCCTTTCTCGAAGTTTTTCTCCGTAGAGAGGGCACACAGAATGCCCTCGGGCAGACCGGTACCGGGCGCTCCGCCCCGAACAATAATCGCCAGACTGCTGAACTATCGTGACAGAGATGCGCTCCTGCAAATGTCTCGCTCCCAAGGGTCGATCACACACAATGGGTCGCGAATAGCCTTTTTCCCAGACTACACCCGTGAGGTGCAACGTGCAAGGCAATCCTTCGAGCCTCTCAAAAGACAGCTGGCGCAGTTAAAGGTGAAATACGGCCTTCTCTTTCCGGCCCAACTAAAGATTCTCCACAAGGGGACGACGGTGCACTTTACAGACCCACAGGAAGCCTGGAGATGGGCCGAGGCTCATATTGAAGGGGATTGGTCCACGAGGGCACAAAGGCATAGAGGCAGGGTTCGACCCGGGTCACAACAAGTCTCCCCAAGGAGAGCCCCGGAACGTGGGGAACAGGAGGCTCCGGAGCGACTAGCGGAGCAGGACGCACACTGAAAATGCTCAACCCAGTAGCGGTGTGAAAGAGTGCCCTAGCGCAGCATACAGGCGTAATCAAACCATACTCCCGACTGAGCCACAGGAGACGTCCCACCAGGTGAACACCAACATACGGCACAAGATGGAGAGCCCCCTGGGTGGGTCCTCTCTTGGAGTTTCGCTTAGAGCTTAAAGTTAAGCCGCACTTGCGTTACAGGTAGACACCTGTACCTCTAAGTCAGTTTGTTTCATGTGAGTTGTCCGGTTGACAACTTGGTTTCTCATGTTCGGGCTACAGATGCTTCTAGTTGGGAGGAGTATAGGGTGGGTAGTTATGGGTTTGTTATGTTTAGTTATGAAAGGGGCCAGACAAGCAGGGTATACACTAAAATCCAAGATAGAGGCAGCATTAAAGAAACACACAGAAACCCGGCGCCAGGCGCCGCCGCCAGTAGCACATACTTTCTCGTCCACAAATAGTTATGGCCCCCAGTAGCATCAGGACTGGCAAGGCCAGGTCACTTAACTTCATGACCTGGAATGTCAACGGGCTCGGCAATGCAATCAAACGCCGATTGGTAGGGCAATACTTGAAAAGGCACGCCCCAGATATAGTTTTTCTGGTAGAAACACACCTTGCAGGCACAGAATGTTCCTTCTTTAAACGCACAAACTACAGGCTCGCACTCCATGCGGGCTTCACAATGGGTTCACGTGGTGTCCTGATTCTGATACATAAAAACCTCCCCTTCCATTTGAACACGGTGTCTCAGGACACCGGAGGCAGGTACATACACGCGACAGGCACACTCTGGGGAAACTCCATCACACTGCTTGTTGTCTACGCACCACCAACTTTGCTAACGCCATTACTCACCGACATTTCCCCCATAAGTACGGAAGATAACTCTGACATCACGATAATTGGAGGGGACTTTAATGAAGTCATGGACCCAACCCTAGACCGCTCACACCTGCGCAATAGAAACCCCGAGGCACGCACCAAACTTGCCACGTTCACGAACGCCCTAGGCTTGTGTGACGTGTGGAGAGAGCTCCACCCCGACTCCAGGGAATATTCCTTCCATTCTGGGGCGCACGCCTCGCTCTCCAGACTGGATTACTTCCTCATCCCTTCAACTGACCTATATAGAGCACAAGAAGCATACCTATTACCTAGGGGTATCTCTGACCACTCCCCAGTGGTGCTGAAAATCACGATCTCTAGACCGACCCCCCCGCCAAGTTGGCGCCTGAATAATTATTACTTGGGTAACCCAGACCTGATAGAAAAACTCCAAGAGGCGACCGAAACGTATTTTGAGCTAAACACGGAGTCTGCAGCGGACCCTGGGTCACTGTGGGAGGCATATAAGGCAGTTCTAAGGGGGGAACTCATCTCATGGACATCCGCACATAAGAAGCAACACCTCCTTAAAATACATGAGGCAGAACAACAAGTTAAACTGGCAGAGGAAGCCCATATTGCCCAGGACACGCCTGAGACGAACCGGGCCTTAATCCGAGCACAGAAGCTGCTCCAGAACACAGCACTTGATAACGCCAAACAAGCACACATGGCAATGAGGGCGCGTGTTTATGAAACAGGCGATAAAGCTGGCAAATTGCTAGCGTGGCTGGAGCGTAAGGAGCAGGGAAGCAGACATGTGCATCAGCTACAGGGGGGGAGCGCAGGGCCACTAGTAGCGGATCAGGACATTTCACAAGGTTTCGCAGACTACTACGCTGATCTCTATAAAGAGCCCGCAACCCGCATGAACACGTCAATAATAGATGAAATCAACCTCCCCACTCTGGACGAGACCCAACAAGAACTATTGGACAGGGATATAACGGAAGAGGAAGTGGCAGGGGCGATGTCTGCCCTCCAATCTGGCAAATCCCCAGGCCCAAATGGCTTCCCGATCGAACTGTGGCGGAAGGTGGGGACCAATGTAATTGCCCCACAACTACTGAGAATGTACCAGCATGCAAAAGAACGGGGCATTCTATCCCCAGACCTGAGAGAAGCCACGATAATCGTATTGCCCAAACCGGACAAGCCCCCTGACAATTGCAATTCGTACCGGCCCATCTCGCTCATAAACAGCGAAACGAAAATTCTAGCTAAGCTGCTGGCAGACCGTTTGCAGCAGGTGATACCCGCGCTGATCCATCCAGACCAATGCGGGTTCATGCCCCAGAGATCGACGCGTATGAACCTTCACAGACTACATGCGGCACTGGAAAAATCCGACAGCATTCAAGGGCCGCTGGCCTTGCTGGCAATCGACTTTGAGAAGGCCTTCGATTCAGTGAGATGGGAGGCCATCTGGGACATAATGAGACGCATGGGGTTTGGAGAAAACTTTATGAGCTGGGTGCTTTTGCTGTACAGCGGGCCGATGGCCAGGACTAAGGTTAACGGTTGGCAATCAGAGCCGTTTGGCCTGGGCAGAGGCACCAGACAGGGTTGCCCCCTGTCCGCAATGATCTTCGCAATAGCCATAGAACCCCTGGCTATCCTCCTACGTGATACACGGCTCTGGGAAGGGTTCCGCTGGTCGGAGACATGGGAGGACAGAGTGTCTCTCTACGCGGATGATCTGCTTATATATCTGAAAGACCCGTGCAACTCCTGCCACCGCGTCACACAGATGTTGAAGGAGTACGGAGACTTCAGTGGATTACGAGTAAACTGGTCAAAATCCACCCTATTTCCCATAGGCAACGTAGCAGCTGCTAGCCCCGCGGACTGCCCCTACCAAGTCGTGACAGAGCAGTTTAAATACCTGGGGGTCATCATCACGAAGAACCTGATGGACTATACATTGCTGAACCTACACCCGGTTGTCACAAGGTTTGCGGAGGACACTCGCCACTGGTCTGCCCTGCCACTAACACTGATGGGCAGAGCAGCCCTATTCAAGATGATTGCACTCCCAAAGTTTCTGTACATTCTGCAAAACGCTCCACTACACATCCCACATCAGGAATTCCTGAAGATAGACCGTATCCTTAGAAAGCTGTTGTGGAGCGGGGGTCACCCGCGGATTGCCCTCTCTACCCTGCAAAGATCCATCTGGGAAGGCGGGATTGGACTGCCCAGAGTGCAAACTTATTACTGGGCCAGCCAGATGGCGGTGGTGAACGACATGCTCCATGGGGACAGGAATTTGCCACACATCAAAAGGATCAACTCGCAAAGTGGAGCTGCCCCCTTGGAACTCCTGTATCGCAGCCGGTGCCGCAGACCAGCTCTAGATATGGATACTAGCATCACATGCATCTGGACCGAAGCGCATCGCCACATAGGCTGGGACGCGAAGCTGACTCTAGCCCAACCTCTGTGGCACAACAGACTCCTCCCCGAAATGTTGAAGCTCCCCAAATGGCCCGCATGGGCCAGTAGAGGTATTGCCAGAATTGGAGACGTTATGAGGGAGGAGAGACTGGTCACCTTTGAAACATTATGCTCTGAATTCACCCTCCCACCCTCTGAGGAATACCACTACACCCAACTGAAACACGCACTGCATGTCCACCGTCAAGCAATCAGCGATATTCCGGAGTGCACCCCGATAGAACGCAATATTGTCCAGGACCGAATACAGCGCAAAGTCACCTCAACCATGTACAATGTAATCACATCCTTTGCTACACCTGAACTGCTCAGTCTGAAAGCCAGATGGGAGCGCGACGTGGGCTCGTTCCAGCCTGAGGACTGGGCAGAAGCATTGATGTATCCCCGGGAAGTGGCCATCTCATCGAGACTTCGGCTAGTGCAACTGAAAATCCTACACCGCATCTACTATGCCAGAGTGGCACTTTTCCGTTGGGGCAGAACCTCGGACGCGCGTTGCTTGCGTTGTAAACGGGAAGAGGGTACTTTCTTCCACATTATATGGGAATGTGACAAAATACAGCAATTTTGGAGGAAATGCTGCGACAAGCTTTCCAGAGTCATGGGCAAACCAGTGCAAAGGGGTCCAAAACAGCTCCTATTAGGAATCTCCGACGAAAGCGATCTGACACGCTACGAGAAATTGCTATGGTCGACCGCAACAGCAGTCCTCAGAAGGAACATTGCGCAGTTATGGGGATCCGAGAGAACACCCTGCTATGACCAGTGGGTTACAGATGTAGACATTTGCGTGATAACGGAACGCAGGGTGTACGCCGCAAGGGGGTGCCCGCAGAAAGCAGAGAAGATATGGCAGAGATGGGAAGAGGATAGCTGAGTCCCAGACGAGATGTATCGAGTGAAACGTGCCATACGGGTGGGCGACGCCGGGTTGGTGGCCTGGAACGCACGAACTGCCTCACGAGCTTCCTCACTGCAGACCTCATGACAGCGAGAGCTAAAGCCCCTTTCTTTGCTTTCTTTGTTTTCCCTTCCCTTTCCCCTCTTCCCTGGAGCTGTTTACCCCCTCCCCCGCCCCCCTCCTCCCATCCCCTTCTTTGTAATGTTGGGATACTTGTAATGTTACATGCATGTTTTCAAAACCAATAAAGTTTTTGATAAAAAAAAAAAAAAACAGTCTGGGTAAAGGAAACTACAGTTCCCAGCAGCCCCTGGGCTAGTTGAGGTTCACGATTAAGAGGACTATTTAAAGCGCCGGCCGGCCGTGCTCCGGTGTGGCTTATTAAAGGTGATGCAGCACGGGCGGTCACATTAGTTGGCATGTGGAGTTTTGAGCAGCAGTGGGACGCCGGAGAAATGTGTCAGCACCTTCATCCCGGGCAGCGGCGGTGAGCACGGAACCGGTCCGGTGGATTCTACGCTCTGCAGTGTCTGGTCCGGGCCCTCAGTTAAGCACTTTGGGGATAAACGTGGGCATTTTCTGCATAGCGTCAACCCGCACTGATAAACCCGACAGGCAAAGGGGTTACAGCAGTCGGAATTGGAATGCATAAAGTGTATATTTGCTCAAGGGGACATTAACGCGCATACTCGCTTAGAGTGAAAGACCACAAACATAACCACCCTTGAATTATGTCCAGTTCCATGTTTCGTTAGGCAGCATTACATGAATCCAAGGGTTGTCCTTTCAATGTCATGCTAGTGAAGTTTGCTTTTGCGTGCCCAATGGGCCATGTGTTTGTCTCTATCATGAAGGGGATAATCCCTGTGTGTGTTACATAACGCTTGCTCTTGTGATAACATGTGTTTCATGTGCAAGTCAGCGGGGTGCAAAGCATGAGCAATAATCTGTGCTTGTATTGTGGACAAGAAGGACATTATATTTGAACATGCCCTAATACCCCAAAGAAGGGACCAGGAGGTGTTCAAAACATGGAAGAACCATGAAAAGGATTGGGCCGGCATTAGGAGGAACTCAGGTGTCAGGCCCATCTGAAGGACAGTTCCCAGGCTGGGTAGCCAATACAGTTGGAAACAAGAATTCACTGTTGTATATTTTGGGGACATTGATCTTTGCAGTATCTGCGGGTGGTGGCAGCAATGATAGACTCTGGGACTACAGGGAATTGTATTGGCATCACTCTGGCCAAACAATTGGGGTTGCCCTTATGGGACTAGCCACAGGTGGAGGGAGTGTAATCAGCGGATGGGTCGCCACTCATTTCGGGCCTGATTAGACAACAAACACAATCTCTACAGATGAAGTGTGGGTCAGGGCACGTGGAAGAAATAGTGTTTGATTTAATAGCGGCCCCACAGTTTGGTCTCATTCTAGGAATGCCATGGCTGGTTCTGCACAACCCCCGGATTGATTGGGTCACTCGGGAGGTATTTATTTACACACAGGAGTGTGGTGAGCATATGGAGGGAGAAACGGGTCCTGCCATGTTCTGTGCTGACAGAAAACACTCACCACAGGTGTTGGGGGCAGTAGGGTTGGAGATTCCCCCCCCCCCTGTACTCTGAGTTTATGGGGGTTTTTGATAAAGGTGTGGCTGAGAGGTTACCCCCTCACCGGCCATATGATTGTGTAATTGATTTGGAACCTGAGGCAAAGTTGCCATGTAGTAGAATATACGCTTTGACTGATGCAGATAATCAGCACTTGAAAGAGTATTTGGATGAGATGTTGGAAAAAGGATTTATTAGGCATTCCACTTCCCAGGTATCCTTGCCCTTATTTTTCGTGCCTAAGAAGGAAGGAACGCTCAGGACTTGCATAGACGACTGGGCATTGAATAAGGTGACAGTGAAAAATAGGTACCCATTGCCGTTAATTTCTGTTTTATTGGACCAAGTCAAGGCATGATCCCATTTGGAACAGGCCAAAGTGGCCTACAAAAAACAAGCAGACAAGAAATGCTAGGAAGCCCCAAGATACAAGGTGGGGGACCGGGTATGGTTATCCACACATAATTTTACGCTAGGACCATGTAATTTGCACCACGCTTCATTGGTCCCTATGAAATTGTACAGTGTGTTTCTTCAGTGGCTGTTAAATTACATTTACCTGTCAATTTCAAGATACATCTGGTATTCCATGTGTCTCTGCTTAAACCCGCAGCTCCAAGAATCTGTACGCAGAGGCCCCCAGTGGTTTTGAAGGATGGGCATGAGAATATGAGGTGAAGCGGATTCTGAACTCTAGGAGAAGACAGTATTGTGGTATTTGATTCAATGGTGTGGCAATGGCCCTGAAGATTGCTAATGGGAGCCTACGAGTGCGGTCCATGTGGCCACACTGGTGCACCAATTTAATTTGAGACATCTGGGGGAGGCCTGGGCCTGGGAAGAGCCCTGGGAGAGAAGGTACTGTCAGGAATTGGGGCTGGAGGACAAAAAGGTGTACGTTGCACTGTTAACACAGTCTGGGGAAAGGAAACTACAGTTGCCAGCAGCCCCAGGGCTAGCTTGTAGTCATTGCGCTTCGCGCGCATCATAAGCCGAGATTCACAATTAAGAGGACTATTTAAACCGCCGGCCGTCTGTGCTCAGGTGTGGCTTATTAAAGGCGATGCAGCACGGGCAGTCACAGCGATTGGCGTGAGGAGTTATGAGCAGCAGTGGGACGCCAGAGGAATGTTTCAGCACCTTCTTCAAGGGCCGCAGCAGTCAGCATGGAACCGGTCCGGTGGATGCTACGCTCTGCGCCGTCCGGTCCGGATCGTCCCTCGGGAGGCCCAGGCCTTCAGTTAAGTGCTTTGGGGATAAACGTGGGCATTTTCTGCAGTGTTAACCCGACAGGCAAAGGGGTTACAGCAGTCGGATTTGGAACGCATAACGTGTATATTTGCTCAAGGGGACCATAAGCGCACACTCGCTTAGAGTGAAAGCCCACGGACATAACCACCCTTGAATTACGTCCAGTTCCATGTTTCGTTAGGCAGTGTTACATGAATCCAAGGGTTGTCCTTTCAATGTCATGCTAGTCGAGTTTGCTTTTGCATGCCCATTGGGCCATGTGTTTGTCTCTACCATGAGGGGGATAATCCCTGTGTGTGTTGCATAATGCTTGCTCTTGTGATAATATGTGTTTCATGTGCAAGTCAGCAGGGGTGCAAAGTACTAAGTGCTGTCATGTGATATTAGGTGCTGGTGGCAGGCTTCATGTTCTGTATGCTTCATGCGTCATGTCCTTTTGGTGAATTCCGTTATGTCACATGTTACATGGTGGAACTCTCACACGATGATAGGTAGGATGAAGGTTACAATAGGAGGTTACTAGTAAGTCAAGCAAGAGAACAAACAGGTTGGCAGGCAGGATTGTGTTAAGGTTGTCATTTTGGTTGTCAACTGCTATGTGGAAATCCCCTTACCTATCCAAGTTACGTATCCATTACCCTCTTTCCGGTGTTCCTACTACCTTTCTCTATCCACAACCTCACCCTAATCCCTCTTCCCCCCATTGGCTGCCACATGGTAACCTGTTATTCTAACATCAGGATCCCGTGCCAACCACGGTGGGAGGGGTCGATCTATTCGGCTTCCGTGGTTCAGGAGAGGGTGTCAAACCCTCACCCTTTTTGTGTGACTCTGACACCAAATCTTCAAAACATTGTGACCCCGAGATGACTCATATAGGGCAGCAAAAGAAACGCTACAGGAGTGCTTCCGACCGCTGGTCAACAGGGACTATGAGAGATTCCACCTGCGGCAGGCCCACCAGGACCCAGCTAAGTTGCTAGACACGTACCATGCTTGACTATGGAAGCTAGCTATGACCTGTCGGCTGGTGGACGATACCAAGAAGATCAGGGCGCAGATCATCCAGCACTGCGCATCGGCGGCTCTGCAGCCCCAGATCCTAAAGGAACCCGACATACCCCTACACAGAATCTTGGAGCTAGGAAGGAGTCAGGAGTTCGCCACGTCTATGGCCTCACAGATGGAAGAGGCGTCGAAGGGAGGACGCCCAGAGCTGGTGCAGACAGTGTCGATGAAAGGTTCATCGCAGTCGTGCAGAAGGCCCAGAAGGCAAAGCGTGCAGGTGGCGCAAAAGCCTCTGGAGGAACGCCAGATGCGTGCAATGCCAGCGGGGGGTAGGCACATCACGACCAACCATGCCTAACAGCGGGTGCCACGTGTGGGTGGTGCGGCAAGGTCAACCATTATGCCCCAATGTGCAGGGCACCGTGGCAGTCTGCCCAGGCATCCCGACCACCCCGACACTGCCCAGGTCTTGGTATCAGCAGGTAGTCGCAGTGGAGAATGATGGGAGGCCAGGTTGTACCTCCCTGTCGAGGATGGAAGGAGCAGGTGACATAGCGCATGCATTCTCTATCTCAGCGATATGCCTGGACTCAAGGCAACAGCAAAGGAAGGCACGCTGCTCGATCATCATCACGAACACAAAGCTATAGATCCTTGTGGACACTGGAGCATTGGATAACGTGATGCTGGCAGCCGAATTGAGGAAGCTCTCACCCGCACCACCACCGCTGCAGCACCCGACCATTCCCATCTTCACATACGGGGGTCCTCACCCCTACCGTTGGACAGATTCTTTGTCACAGTGGTGCAGCACGAGGATGTCACGATACAAGCCAAGTTCTATGTGACACAAAAGAGACGCTACGCAACCGTGGAAGACGTGCAACTGGTGCACTTCGGCTTCCAGGTATATCGACAAGACATGGCTTCCTGCTGGCGCAGTTCCCAGGCCTGTTTGAGGGTGTGGGCTGCCTTAAAGGGCAAGAGGTGCGGCTGCACGTTGACCCAACCATCCAACCAGTGGACCTGCGCCACCGACGCCTGCCACTCTACATGCGGCAGAAGGTAGAGGCTGAGATTGTTAAGATGGAAAAGGCTGGCATCATCAAGAGAGTGTAAGTGCCCACGCCTTGGGTGTCGCTGATCATCGTGGCGGCCAAGCCAAAGTGTCCATAAAAGGTGTGCATCTGTGTGGATATGAGGCTGCCCAACCGGGTGATCAGGCGGGAGAGGCACCCACATTCCCAAACTGGACGACATCCTCGCTGACTTACGGGGAGCACAGCTCTTCTCAACGCTGGACCTCAAAGCTGGGTACAACCAAGTCCCCCTGCACATGGACTCCAGGGCCATCACGACATTCTCCTCCCATATTGGCCTGTTTTGGTACAGGCGGCTGAGCTTCAGGGTGTCATCGGCGGCCGAGGTCTTCCATCACACCATCAGGGGTGTGTTGGCAGGCCTCCCAGGGGTCCTCAATGTGAGCAACGATGTGCTGGTATACTCAGCGTTGCCAAAGGAGCACATGGTCACTCAGGGCGGTACTGGAGAGGTTATCCCAGCTGGGACGGACCCTGAACCGCTGGAAGTGCAAGTTCATGGAGCCAAGGGTTGAATTCATCAGCTTTGTCTTTCATGATGTGGGACTGTGCCCGGACCCCAAGAAAGTAGAGGACATCAAGGCAGCAGAGGTCCCAACATCGCCCTCCAAGGTCCCTCGCCACCCTCAACAAACCCCTACGCATCCTGACGAAGAAGGAGCAGGGCTGGAGCTAGGGCAAGGAGTAACAAGGGGTTTTCGAAGCCATTAAAGTTGCCCTTACGGCCGACGCTACCATGGCGTACTTTGACCAGACGAAGGAGTTGGAGGTGATGGTGGATACGAGCCCGGTGGGACTGGGGGCAGTGCTCCTGCAAGTTTCCGAATCTGGGGTAGGGCATCCAAGTGCCTTCATGAGCAAGGCGCTCACTGTCACACAGCGCAGGTACTCGCAGATTGAGCATGAGGTGCTGGCCATGCTGTGGGGGTGCAGGAACTTCGAAATCTACATTTACGGGCACCCCGTCACCGTGATCACAGACCACAAGCCCTTGGTCCCCACTCTGGCAGGACCGCACCCTAGCACCCGATCAGGCTCGAGCTCTGGCTCCTTCAACTGCAGGAATACAATGTGACGCTGACCTTCAGAGCATGTGCCGACAACCCGGCGGACTACTTATCCTGACACCCGAGAGGCCCGGCAGGAGGGGAGGAGACACCTGTGGACGATTACGAGGCCACAGTCGCAATGGTCATGCAGGCATCGATCCCCAAATCCATGTCCATCACTGAAATTGCAGAGGCAACCCACCAGGACTCAGGCATGCAGGAGCTGACTGAGCAGCTGCAGTCAGGGCGATGGAAGGACTTCTTGAGCATCACCCAAACCCCAACACCTGAGCCACAGGCCTTTCTCCGAGGCCCATGGAATGTGAGAAGCAAGCTCACGATTAGACCAGACCTCATACTGCTCCAAGGGACACAACTGGTAATCCCTGTGCCCCTCCAAATGCCGGTAATTGAACTTGCACACATGGGCCACCAGGGAGTAACTAAGACAGTGGCGAGGCTCCACAAGAAGGTGTGGTTCCAAGAGATGGAAAGAAAAGTGGACAATGCAGTCACTATATACGCCTGGTGCCAAGCGGCAATGCCACTTACCAAAGGAACCCCCATCGCGTCACCCGGTGCGTGCAGATGCCCGTGGAAAACCCTCAGCATGGACTTCGGAACTGTACTCCAGTTCCAGCACTTCCTGGTGCTGCTGGACGATTTCTTAAAGTACCCAGTGGTACACTTTGTGAGCTCTACGGTGGCCAGGACCGTCATCCCGGTGTGTGAAAGAGACATTTGCCACCTTCGTGTTCCCGGATTCTGTGAGGTCGGACAACGGGTGCCCCTTCCAGAACGAGGATCTAGCCACCTTCCTGGCATCGTACGGCGTAGAGCACCACTGGATTACACTGTGCTGGCCCTAAGCCAATGACGATGTGGAGCCGTTTATGCAGACCCTCAACAAAGCCTTGCGCATTGCCCTGGTGAGGGGTCAGGTCCTGGAGCCCGCAGTCACGGAGTTCCTCATGGCATACCGCACAAAGCTGCACTCAGCCACAGCGGTGTCCCCGGCAGAAACACTGTTCGGATGCAAAGTCAAATAAAAAAACCTGGAGCATGAGGATCGGCTATCTGAAGTGGTAGAGCCTGCACTTGTGACAAGCAGGCAGGAGCAGTCGAATGCCAGAGAGTCGGCTCGCCGCGGCCTGACTGAGCAACTACTGGAAGTCAGTGATCAAGTACTGGCCAGGGCCAGAAACCTCACGCACAAGCTGTGCCTGCTCCATGACTCGATACCCTGGAGGGTGGCGGCTCAACAAGGAACAATGGTCACGGCGACCTGCAAAGCCACCACACATCTTTTGCCGCCTAGGACCCAGCAAACCCTATAACATGAGAAGTTCTATGTGATTTGATCGCAGAGATTTTGTTGAATGCAAAACCATTGATTTTTTTTTTTCTTTTAATCCATTTGGTTGTCAATATATGCAGGGGGAGACCTCCATCCTGTTACGTGATCTAATTATGTGTTTTTTCTATTTTCTCGGAGGCCCCTGCGCAGGAGGAGATGGGATCTGGCACCGGCAAGGTCACTGTGGCTGTGGAATGCGTGACCGTCATGCCTCCAGGGATGGAAAACCATTTATGAGAGAATGTACACAGCACGAACAGTGCTTAACAAGCTGTAACCAGAACCCACAGCCACATTTCCCTGTGCTCAGGAAACAGTCCATTATAAGGACTTGAACACTTTTATCGCTTGGGTTCTGACTGCTACACTCCATTCATGGGCCCGGATGCAGGCCACAGGCATCCCCCTTGACATTAGTAATGTTGGTGAGGACTGGGATAGCCACCTAAACTGTATGTAAGGATGTTGCCAGCCTAGGGGAGGAGAGCAGTCCACCCAGGCGGTTTGGATATGTGCTTTCATTATATGCAAATACCATTCTACCTCTGGTCTCCCGTGTTATTATTTCGGAGTGTTGCTGAGTGTGCAGTGAAGCGATTGCAGGAGGGAGAAGGATGGACAATTGTAACACATCCCCCCTCAAGTATTACTCTTACCCACCACCTACATATATTTGCGGCCAAGAAAATGCTATGGTTTTGCATTCGACCAAATCTACTGAGATAGAATCTTCCTATCCCACCTGAGACAGGGATCTCCAGGTTTTGTTCAGAGGCAGGGTGAACAAGGGACGTACAACACCACCTCTGTACTATTCCGATTTTCTTTGTGAATTTTGGAATGAGTCCTGTGAACCCTGCTCCTCAGCTCTAGTCTTTCGTGACACCGCCCCTCCCCCTTTATGGTATAGCAAAGCGCGAAACTGAGGATTATAAATACAATGTGGAAATAAAAATAGTCTCACCATCACTCATACAGCTGACAGATTCTTAGATTAGGAGACACCATGGCTTTATACTGCGTAGCCGGGGCCCCTGTCAATACCTTGGTTTAAGTAATTTACGAGCTGTAAGTATGGCCAGGAAGTCATACTTTTAACAGGCGTGGTAGAACAGTAGCTCTTCTTTGCGCATGCTCACATAATATTCGCTGCTTCGTAAACAGGGGCTTAGTTGAAGGATACTGTTTGCAGAGGCTTAATAATAGAGGAGTAACGTGTCTTGTCGGCTGTGTTCTGTGCTGAGCCATTCACGGGCAAGGAGGTGTTTCTCAAAATGAAAACTGGAAACGAAAAACCAAGACAGGATTCGGATAAAGTGAGTAATGTCGGCATTGCCCATATATGCATAATATTTAAATTAATCCTAATACCAGACGGCAACTCTACATACAATTAATTTCCCCTCAGAACTTGCTGTGACATTTCAACCATCTGTATTCTTTAGGGACCCCCTTGTTTGTAAGGATTGTCCCTTGTCTCCGATCGGACGTACATTTTATTTATTTAGTTACTTTTAAGAGGTTTACAACTAAAAATAAGAAACAGTGCAGTGTAGGTATTTATGTAGAGCGTACTGTTCAAACTCGGACGTTTTGGGGGTGATCGTAATTACATTGGTTGTTTTTGTTTACTTTTTTCTGAACTGTGTTTAATCAAATGCATCCCCTCCCTGGCTCTAAAAGTGAATACGAATACCCCACTTGATAATCCTCCCCTGCTTTTGCAGACTCCTGCTACGTTCTGCGATCTTGCTGCCTGTTTCTCTGAAGAGGAGTGGAAGCTATTACACCACTGGCAGCAAGAACTATACTCCAACGTAATGAAGGAAATTCACAGGGCCTTCAGTTCTCTGGGTAATGTGGTTTTCACTAGTGTTGTTTCATGGCCTGGAATGGGTGGATTGTCTGGTGTTCTTTCTGGTTTCAAGATTGGAGACATTTGTCTATTTCTTTTTATGCTAATTCAGGATTTGTAAGATTAAATATGACCAATAATTGTTCTGTTATACCATTTCTTTTATGTGATTTCATTTAGGATTCAAAGTGAACAACAATGGTCCTCAAACTAGAAATCAGACTCCTTTATTTTCGCACTACTTTGTGACTGCAAACCCCTTGTGGACGCAGATTGCATTTGCCTTATTCAGAAAGAACAGTAAATGCATGGCACAGTGCCGTGGCAATCGCTCAGTCCTGTACAGCCTCAATAAAGCTAATATGTCCTGTTGTGTGAGATAACCTTTTAGCATAGATGTTGTGTAGCAAGGAACTCGATAATTATGAATTACATCGTTTACTTGTCAAGTGATGCCAGGGTGAACCAAAGTTGTGAACACAGACGTTTAAGTATATGACCAATGTGTTTTAAATGTATTTATAGAAGCGCAAGGGGAGCTCAAGGGTAAATCTCAAATTAGTAATCTGGCCTTGCCTGCTCTGCTCAAGAAGGAAAATACTCCAAACCAGTCTGTCCGAGACTGTGTTGCACGCGCAGGCGTCCCACTTTATTTACTCCTGACGTATGACATTTCCCTGATCAATGTCCTACATCATAACATCCCTATCAATGTTTTAACAAACTTTTGTTGCTTCTTAACAAAACAACAAAAATGCAGACATGCGCAATCGCTTATTCATAATCACTCCACAGTTTAGCCTCTTAACCCAGCTTGGCATTCTTCTGTCCATTCGACAGGAGTACCAGGAACCCTGTTCCTGAATGATGGTTTCAGGCATTCAGGATCTCAGGCCATTCTCTAATGTTCCATTTGAGTCCCCCAAATCCAGTTGCGGATGTTTTCTATCATGATCGCTCTCCATTTCACTGTTGTTGACAGGACCTAGTGGTGAGTTCGACCCATCAGGCCTGCGTAACCAAAGTTATGGAGGAGTCCCCCTTCTCTGTCCGCATAGATTCTTTCTTCACGAGTCATTCCTGTACCACAAGCACAATTTATGCTGACGGGGACTCCTGCTGTCTGGCACTGTGTCCGCCACCTCCACTACAGTGTCCATTTAGAGCCACCTCCAACTTCCCTGCTGCCACTTGTATTTTGCACAGTGAATCAGAGTCTGGCAGCTTCAGCACCCTGGATGCATGTTTTGTGACTATAGATCGTGCTTTGTGACCCAGAAATACTCCAGCCAGGGCAATCCCCGTGGTGGTCTGTAGGCAAGTGCAATACACCATCATAAAGAACGTCAACACAGGCTCCAAGGTTTAGCCCTTTTGATAAGCAATTCAGAAACTTTAGTTGCGCATTCTGATGAAGCGCTCCAGGTGCCCATTGACGCTTGGCCAGCAGGGAGTATTCCACTTGTGGGTGATTGTGTAGAACTGCAGAAAGAAATCAAACTTTTCCCCCTAAAACGGGAGACTGTTGTCTGATCTAATGGAATCTGGGATGACATTGGCTGCAAACATCTCCTATATTATTGGGATTATGGTCTCAGCTGCCGTGGAAGACATTAACCAGACTGCTGGGTACCTTGAGTACTCCTCCAACACCAACAGGAAGTGTTGGATATGTTTGAAGTTCCAAAGTCTATGCTTAGTGCTTTCCCTGGTTTGTCTGACCCGTGGTGGTGTTGGAATAGGAAGAAGGTGAATCACTGTTCCTGCTGTTTGGCACCATATTGCAGCGGCTTATTGGTTCTTCGACTTTTGCCTCCAACTCTGGGAAGCAGACCTTCTAATGAAGTTAGGCCTTTATCTTTTTCATGCCTTGATGTCTGTATTATCTGGTCACACAGATTCAGAGGGATAATTAAAGTAGACACGCTCAGCAAAACTCCCTCGGGTCCAACAGACAGTTCAGCCCATACCTGCCACAGGCCCTGTAATAGCGCCTAATACTCTGTCGTGCAGTGCTGTTTGCCATTCAGGAAAGTATGCCATCGACCGGATTGCATCTGGACGGTCAGTCTTTGCATGCCTTCATTCCTTGTCATGGCATCAACTATGCCCTACAGGAACACAGATCTTGGAATAATAGTTCTCGTGATCATGCTCACAAGTCCTTCAACCTCCTTGCCAACAATCTTTTTCTCTAAGGCAACGCCCGTGGGATGCTGAGAGAGATAGTTGGCGGGGTTACCCACTCCTGGTTAGAAACGTTGCATGACCCCGTAGTGCTGAGGCTATAGGAGACCTTGGTGTGGACCCTTGCATGATGGAGACCAGAGGCTTGTGGTCCGTGAAGATGGTCTCCGGGTGACAATGCACAAGTAAAGTGTCTTCAACCCCATAAAATGGCAAGGGCTTCTTTGTCCACCTTGATGGCCACCACCCATCGCCTGCCTTGGCTTGCACCAGCTTTGTGGGTCTTGAGAGGTCAACAAATGGCGTTGCCGTTTCATTAATGCAAGCTGAGGCTTATGATGACAAATGTGTAGAAATATATGTGTTTACATTTATTTATAGGTTCTGCTAGGTTGACCTAACTAATTTCACATTCCAGATATGTAGTCCCATAGGCAGGCAAACATTTATTTTACCTGCCTACTTGAATCTCACTACCGGTTCTCACATAAACATTTATTTCCATAATCACTTTTCTCCATATATTATAATGTAAAATAAACTAGGCATTATAAATACACTGCTTCTCTGATGTATACTTCAATGATAGCATGTCAACATGAGGCATTGCATTTCTGTTTCAAGACATCAAAATACAATCTTCATTGTCCCCTACTGCACCCACCATTTATCTGTCAGAAAACATTGTCTACATTAAATAGTAGTGCAGAGAATGTTTTTAAGCGAATGAACTATTTTCTGAATATATGTGTACAGCTTCCAATGAACATGTGTATGCAACTTTCAATCTATATATGTGTGCACAGCTTTAAATCTACATGTGTGCAGTTCAGTTTGACTGCAGTTTTCTGTCTTTTGTGTGTATGCGTACAGCTTTGAACCTACATGTGGTTTTGGGTTATATATATATTTTTATACATTACTCATAGATTTGCCTGTGCATTTCAAGATAAGGGGTTTCAGGGGATAAACACTTTGCATGATTTTCTATAAATAGAATTAATTCTCTGTGCTAATTCCCTCACATTTCGTTCAAAACACTCACACTGACTCACACATGTCTTCACCGGGTAGCCCCTGTCTACCTGTCGGACAACATTTCTAAACCACACACTGCCAGGGCTGCAAGAGCAACATACATGCACCTCCTTGCCACCTCTAAATTCAAGCTCCAAAATGCGGGTGGAAGCAGCTTTCCTACGATTGCCAGCAAACTGTGGAATGCCTTGCATGTCCAATTAAGAGCTCAAGAATCCTTTTGGATTTTCCATAAACAACTTAAAACGTACCTCTTTACTCAAAGTATGTGTAATTAACGCACAACGCCAGAGCCGTTGTACTTCAAAATCCCACTAACCTTCCTGTATGAATACCAGCAACTATGTAAAGAATGTATCTCACCTCCTGACATGTATATATGTTGCCTAATGATTAGTGTATGCCTGAACATGTGTGTGTATATATATATTGCCTAGTGATCATTGTATGCCTGAAACATGAGAAACAACTGTAACCTTTTCTGTAAGCAAGTGCCCAGATGCCTTTGGGCTTGGCGCGCTATACAAGGAACAAAATAAAAATAAATAAATAATTCCGGTTGCGCAGGCATATATTTTATGACTAGACTCATACCAGTAGCACACATATTTACATGCTATCACATTAGACAGTAGTGTATCATGACTACAATATGACCTGCGTGATTCTATGTCACAGGAGCCCAGGATTCTATGTAATGATGTTTAATTTTACAAAAGCAATAGGCATTCAAGTGCACAAAATACTTTAAGTTGCGCCACTCAGTACAAAATGCATTGAGTTTAAAGGAAATTATATCTCAGTTGGTGCTGAAATGTATTGGGTTTTAAGGAAATTACATCTAACATGGTGGTCAATTTAAATTGGAGATATAAGTCGTTTTTATTTAACACTACATCTGTATCTTTGTCTATTAGCATTTCCCTTCATTCTCAGCTGTCTATTTCCTGGATTTTACAATGGATCCTCTATAGAGACAGTTTTGGGGTTACCTAAGCGTCTCTTCTTTCATTGTAAATGTGACTTCATATTTTTGGAGAGATAGCTTGGACCCTCGCTCTGGAGCTGCTGCATTCAGCAAGGTCCTTCACAGCTTGCTGTCTTGAACCCAGTTCCAATATGGACTTGCTCATATCTCTGAAAAAGTCTCCTTTTGCCAGCCAGCCTGGAGCCCAATCCTCAGATGGTGACAGCTCTCCAGGTCTCAGTTCTCCCCAGAAATCTCAATTTCCAATGGTATCAATACATATTCTCTAATATTAATCCTTCATATTTTGCTAATGTCGCTTCTTCCCTATTTGCATGGTATTATATATTCTTCAGCTCCTCCCCAGATCCTGTGGCTGAGGTGTGGCTTCTACAAGTCCCATGACAAAGAAGAGAGGGGGGAGTCTCTCTCCTAAACGTATGACGAGGCATTTCTTTTATGCCACATAGCTTTGGATGTGAATGAGCAACATTAATATAGATCAATTAAATCTGTACTCCAGAAGGATTAATTAAAAATGAGTCATTTCATGGAGCGCTAAATATTTCAGAGAAGTATTTTTGCTGTTAGTCTCAGGATTTTTACATTGCACCATATATTAATTTTATATGGGTTGGAAGATATATTTTGGCTATAAACTGCAATTGGTCACACCTTCATAGGACCTCCCATCACAGAGATATACGTTTCTTTAATTATTATAGTTTTTATTTAAAATACCATCCATTAGATTACCATTGAGTTTTGAAAATGAAGAAATGCCTTCTACTGCCCACAGGGGTTACTGTTGGTATACCCCATGCATACTCTCCTCCCTAATATGAATACATGTAAAGGCAAGGTTTCCTTGGCTGCACAGGGATATGATAAGCTGCTCTTGTGACCTTTGCTAATGGATTTTTATGAGGGGCCTGGAGTTTGATATATGTTACGGGTGCCTTTTGTATTTCACATGAGCCTGTCATCTGGCTGTACTTTTAAGAGGCTTTAATGTGGAAAACCAGTTTCAGCCCAATAGATAGGGCCTGTGTGGCCTCACGTTGTGCATTGTGAATTCCTGAACTGGGGTTGGGCTTTAGGAAGGTGAATTTTCAGTCAATTCAAGTTAGCAAGCAAATCCAAAAATATGTTAGGGCATGTTTCATTTTGAGTTAAATACTAAATAGTGTTTTTCAGAGTGAAGTGCATGCATGCCTGAATAAAGTGGAACTTCAAATTATGCTACATATTTGTACATTACAATGCACAATACTTTAGTCAAACAAAATAGATATCACATACAGCCATTGAAAACAAATCAGTTTCTTGTAATACAAGTACAATTTCTAACTTTTGTGTTTGGGACCTAGGACATCACTCTGATGAAATCCCGTACTGTTGTGTTCCATTCTCCAATAAATGTACGGCAGCCGGCTGCATTCTTTTGGGGCCAAAACACACTTTTATTTTTTTTTAAAACTTTATTTTAACATGTGGCAATGTTATGCAGCATATGACATCAATATCCAACAGATACAGTTAATCCAATCATACGTACGATTCGAGTTATATATTTATATATAGTTTTCAACGTGAGCATTTGTTATATCATCTGTACATCTCATTACGATTTCAACAGTCTGCGTTGGGATTCAGGTTGGTGGTTGTTTTAGGCCTGCCCTTTCCCTGTATGCACGAAAAGGTGCCCAAATGTCTTTACGTCGCGATGTTGTCATCATGGTTTGCACGTACCCCACCTCATTTTCATTGATAAGTGCCATCTCGGAGAGCCGTTGTTTTTGTGTTGGCCCTTCTTTTGCTTTCCTTTTCAGTAGTATGCACTTCATGCTGTATTCTTCTTCCAAAGGATGTCTCCTTTACTTCGCCAATGGCATTCCTGTTTTTCAAAGTTTACTTGCAATAAACAGTCTTTCTTTGCTATAGCGTTGACTCCTTTTTTGTACTTGTTCTTTCCATGCTACCTGGGGAGGCATATGCCTTTCACTCAGGCTTGTGTGCCTTTTCCTTGCTTTGAGGCATGTGGACCTTCCTTTTGCTCTTATGACCCATGTGTGATGTGGCCTCTTGAGAGGCTCTATTCATTTTTTATCCTCAGAGGTAGATTCTGGAGCTTTGGCTCACCTTCCACAGGCTTTCAGTTTTGGGGATTATCTTTTCCTTGCATCCCTTGTGGGAGGCGTTTTGCCGTACCCCACTGTATGTAGTTATTCCTTTTGCTCTCTGATCCACTTGTGATATGGCCCCTTGAAAGGCGCTATTAATTTTATCCTCAGAGGTGGGTTCAGGAGCTTTGGCTTGCCTTACACAGGCTTTTCAGTTTTGGGGTGTTTTTGAGGCATATTTATACCTTCCTTTAGCTCTTCTGACCCACTTGTGATGTGGCTCCTTGAGAGGCGTATAAGGAAGTATGTTGAGTACTTTGTATTGCATCAATCGCAGACGTGCGTTGAGTGACACTTCCCTGGTCAATGTACACATCTTTTGCCATTTGACTTTGTTGATAACTGTTCCGGTATCTTTTTCCCACTGTTCTGAATTTGAGTCTTGTCGGGGTTATGTCTTGTAGTTTCGAATACAGTGTCGCCAGCAGCCTTTTCCTGTTATTGTTCTGTATAACCATTTCCATGCACTCGTTGTATTCTGGCTCATTCGGGTAGGATTGCCAATGTCTACGCACAGCAGCTCTCATCCGAAAATATTGCAGCATTCTCAGCGGGTTGTGCCCCAGTTTATCTCGAAACTCAGCTATGGTCACAAACCTGCCCTCTGGGAACAGATCTCCCAATTTCATGGTTCTGTCCGGGTCCCATGCAGTCTAGATATCAACATCCATGATTGGGGGTAGATCTGGGGTGTACCATAATGGAATATGCCGAGTGTATGGTTTTGTGATACAAGCCTAGACCTTATGCATCGGCAAGCGTCCAATGTGGTACGCAGTGGGTCGAATAGGCAGGTGTCTGTCTTGTGGGAACATATTAGTGTGGATCTTATGTCGTTGGTTGCGGCGGAGCATTTTTCAGTTCAATATGGGAGTATTGTGTTTCAGGGCTATACCATAGGCCAGCCTAGTGGGCCTGTGCTGCCAGATAATACAGTTCAAAGTCAGGGGCTGCAAGGCCCCCCCAATGATAAGGTACAGTGAGTGATTCCCATTTCACTCTAGCAGTGCTTCTACCCCATGCCAGGCCCCGGAGCAAATTGAAGAACTGTCGGCCTGGCCAGATTGGGATGGTGTTGAAAAAATAAACTAATTTAGGTGCCACTGTCACTTTAAGGACTGCAATACGGCCTATCAATGACACTGGGAGCTTCCCCCATGAAGCAAGACTGTTCTTGAGTGTTCTAAGATAATTTGCTTGATTGTGTTCTTATAAACCTTTCTGTGTTAGTTCCCTCGTAAGGGTAACCTCCCATCTGTCTTCAGTGAGGGCCCCCTTTAGTTGCAAATAGCGAAAGGTTATTCAAGCCCAGGGCCTCCTCCAGCTACTTTAGTGACATGAAAGTTCCTCCCACCCATAACTGTCCCGCCCTGCTAAAACCAGTCTCGTACCACTGTTGAAACGCCAGTGGTTCTCCAATCCCGTCCCTGAGCGGTGGAGCCCAAATGCAACTCAATGGTGAGGGCAATGTTGTGAGCCATCTATATTCACCTCCCTTCTTCCACACGGACCACAAAACGCCCAACACTGGGTGTTGCAGGACCCTCCCTGGGATGCGTGAATGGGGACCCATAACCATTTGTCTAATGGGACTGGGGCTAGGACCTCATTGTCCATTGCTTCCCAGTCCCCGGAGTAGAGTGATCTACCAAGATCCTCAACTGAGATGCCCTATAATACGTCTCTGGGTCTGGGATTCCCACTCCCCCTTCCTCCTTTGGCCTTGTCAATACCTCATAGGAGATCCTCTGTTTTTAACCCGCCCAAAGGTTGCATAACAGGGCCCGTTTGACTTCCATCAGAAATGGCTTGGGTACCGGTGTGGGGAGCATTTGAAACAGAAACAGGAATTAGGGGAGGAATACCATTTTCACCGAATTGAGGCGCGACACCCATGAGAATCCTAACCCTGCCCACCGTTCACCCCTGAATCCCGAGGTAACAAAACCTGTCTCTCTGTATTCCTTTTTTTAATTTTTTTTTTTACTTTTATTGGTTTTGAAACATAAGGGTAATATATACGAGTACAGTCATGTTATATTCACATAGGTACATCGGTATATTATTGGAATTAAACAAGAGTCATGTTGTTAACGTAATTAACTTCCCTTTCCTTTTTACGTTGGGTGTTCTTAGTCTGACCCCCTCCCCCCAAGACGGTCTGGCAAGTTTATCCATTTTTTTGGCAAGAACTTAGTCTGTGCTTAGCGTAAAATGGGGTTTTGATCAAAGTTGGTGTTCATGTGTTCGTTCGGGGTGACAGGTCTGGTCGTGTCTGGGCTGCTGGATGGAGTCCGGATCTCATCCTCGGGTGTCTTTTACCGCGATTCTGGGTCTTCCAATGTTGTTTGTCCTCGGCTCGGGATATGCATGTCAGCAAAGTCACACCAGGTTTCCTCGTGGCGGGCTGCCTTTCCGTGGAGGGCCGCCGTGATTTTCTCCATCGTGTATATGTTTGTTGCAATGGTGGTCCATTCCTTTTTAACTGGGAGTCTCAGAGATCTCCATTTGATGACTAGGGCGGCCCTCGCTGCCAGTAGGAGTGGGGATGCCAATCCCTTTATCCTGGTTTGCTCATCTTCTTCCTCTTCCAGGCCGAATAACGTCAGGAGGGGAGACTCGATGCCGTCTATTTCTTTGATCCATCCAAGCACTTCGTTCCAGTATATACGAACTTTGGGGCAGTCCCACCACACGTGCCAATAATTGGCCTCCATTCCACATTGTCTCCAGCATTTTGGGCTGTTGGTCTGATATATTTTCGATAGTCTGTGAGGATCTTACTGCCATCTATGGAGTCGTTTTATAGCGTGTAGCTTGTATTGCGCGGCGATAGATATTCAGGATGGTGTTTTGCAGATTGTGGCCCATGCTTGCTGGTCAAATACTCTGTTAAAGTCTTTTTCCCATTTCTCTTTGAGGCGGTGGTTCTGGTTTTGGTCTTTGGTAATCAGGGCACTATACATGCATGCAATCAGGCCTTTGTTTGTGGAGGTTGTGTCGAGAATCTTCTCGAAAGGAGTGAGTTCTCTCCGTATCTTGGTTTTCCATTCCCGTTTGGATAGGACTCCCTTCAGGCGGAGGTAGAGGAAAATCATGCTTTGGGTGTAGTTGGAGGGCGTCCCCGAGATCTGCGATTGGGATGAATTTGTCGTCTCTCCATAGTTGTCCAACCCTTTTGAGTCCTCCGTAAAACCAGGTTTGGTATCTAGAGTGCTCTGGGATTTCTTCTCTGATCCCACGGGCCCAGAGGTGGCTCAAGGGGGGATGGCCATGTAGTCACTCCCACCATCACTTTTCCCTCCTTCCATACGTTCCATATGGTCCCCAGTATTGGATGGTTGCGTAGCTTTCATGTGAGTTGTGGTCTGGGGACACATAGCCACTCTGAGTGTTGCGGGGATCAGGTTGTCGTTGTCCAGCTGGATCCATTGCAAATCCTTCCTGTCTCTGAGGTGGGGGATGAGGACTCTCAACTGTGCTGCCTGGTAGTATCGTTTGATGTCGGGAAGGCCTACCCCTCCCTGGTCTTAGGGTAGTATGAGAGTTTCATAGGGTATTCTGGGCTTCTTTCCTTCCCACAGAAATCCAGTTATTGCCCTTTTCACCTGTTTGAAGAAGTTCTCGGGCACTGTCACAGGAAGTACCTGGAGGGGGTATAGGAAGCGTGGGCGACTAACCATCTTGATGGCGTTCAGACGTCCCATCCAGGAGATTGTGAGGGGGTTGCCATTTTGCGAGGTCTGCCTTGAAGGCGGTGAAGAGTTGGGGGAAGTTGGCCTTGTATATGTCGGCTATGTCTCTCGTCAGGTTGACGCCCAGATATCAGAGTGTGGGACCCCTGATGATGAGACCCAGTTGTTCGAATTCCGCTCTTTGGCTCATGGTGTGTTTGTGTAGCGGGAAAAGGATTGATTTAGTTCTGTTAATTTTGAAGCCTGACAGTGTGCCGTATTGCTCAATAAGGTGGATCGCTTTAGGGATTGATGTCATCGGGTTTTGCACATGGAGTAGTATATCATCTGCATACAATGCCAGTTTATATTCTCTTCGCACACCTGGAGCCCTTCAACACCTTTGTTTGTTCTGAGCGTTTGTTCTGAGCGTTTGCGCGAATGGTTCCAATGATAGTGCAAACAGAATTGCTGAGAGGGGGCATCCTTGTCTCGTTCCTCTGCTCAGGGAGAACCAACGAGAGTATTGGGAGTTTACTGCGACCGAAGCTCGGGCCGAGGTGTATACAGCCTTGATTTCACGTCGGAGGGTAGGGCCGAGGCCTATTTTCGTTAGTTGCTTCCAGGAAGGGCCATTCCACCCTGTCGAATGCTTTTTCCGCATCAATTGAGAATAGTGCAGGTGTGTTTGGCATTTTCTTGGCTTCGTGTATAAGGTGAAGGGTCTTGCGGGTAGAGTCTGCACCCTGTTCTTCCAAGTATGAATCCCACCTGATCATTGTGAATTATGGCAGGCAACGCGTCTCCAGCCGTGCGGTGAGGACCCTTGTGTAGATTTTAGCGTCCGTATTTAGCAGGGAGATAGGGCGGTATGAAGCGCTTTGTGTGGGGTCTTTACCTTCTTTAGGGATGACCGTAATCAGTGCTTCGGTGAAGGATGCGGGTGCAGTGCCAGTTTGGAGGATATGATTGAAGAGCTCGACCATGGCTGGGAGGAGGGTGTTGCTGAATGTTTTGTAGAATCCAGCCATATAACCATCATTTCCAGGTGCTTTCCCTGTTGTGAGCCTTTTAATTGCATCTGCTAGTTCCTCGCCTGTAATAGGGGCATCAAGAGCTTGGGCAGTATCCCGAGGTAGGCCGGGGATGGTTATCGTGTTCATGTATTCTGCGATTGCACTATCATCTGCTGGTGTATCCGAGGTGTACAATTTCTCGTAGAAGCTGGCAAAGGCGTCGGGGATGTCGGCGGGGTGATCCCCGTGGGGTTCTGTTTCATCTTGTATAGTCGACACCCATCTCTCCTTACATTGTCCTCGGAGCCTCGCTGCAAGAAGCGCATTGGCTTTGTCTCCTTTTTTGTATTGTTTCTGTTTTAGGTATTGGAGTTTGCGCACAACCTGGTCTATTTCCAGTTGTCGCAGTTCCTTATTTGCTGGCGGCCTCCTTTTTTTTCCGGCTTCTATCAGCGCTGGCGGATTGGGCGCTAAGGTATAGTTGGGTTATTTCGGTCCTTAGCTTGTTTTCTATAAGTTGGCGCTCTCTTTTTCGTGCTGCTCCTTCTTGAATCAATACTCCTCTGCATGTGGCTTTCCCTGCCTCCCATACCGTGTTTATCGAGACTATACCTGTGTTGTTCTGCTCAAAGTACTGGCCGATCTCCCTCTCAAGGTGTTCATGAAATACTGGGTCTATCCAGAGCGTTTCGTTGGAGCGCCACTTCGAACCTCTGTGGGGGAGCGCCATACGATTGAGGGTGACCGTGACCATGTCGTGGTCTGACCATGTTATGGACGATATTTCAGATGAGGACATAGCCCCTGTTATCTCTGTTGTAAGGTATAAGTAGTCAATTCTGGTATATTTGGCATGCGGCGCTGAGTAAAATGTGAATGTCGTTTGCTGCGGGTTCATGTGGCGCCATGCGTCTTTTAGTTTGTAGATGTTCATCATTTCGACTATTGTTGAGCGACCAGCCTCTGTTGGCATGTTCGCCTGTGGGTTTCCGGCTTGTCTGTCCAGGGTTCGGTCGGCCCACATGTTGAGGTCACCTCCCAGAATCACTTTGCCCTCTGCTTCGACCATGACTTTGGGGACTATCTGCTGTAGGAACCTGGATTGTCCGGAGATAGGGGCATATATGGATGCAAGTGTAATGGTGGTGCCCTGTGTCTTGCCAACCAGCACTAGCGCTCTGCCACTTACGTCTGCCCACATTTTCTGGACTTCAAAGTGTATTCCTTTGGCAATCAGGATGCCGACGCCTGCCTTCCTGAGAGGGCTCGAGCCCCAATGCTCAGTGCCCGTCTTGGCATTTAAGATCCTTCTTTCTTCCCCTTTGATGTATTTAGTTCCTTGTAGGAAGAGTATGTCAAGCTTTGCTCTTTTGAATTCTCTGGCCACGAGTGACCTTTTAGTGGGGGAATTAAGTCCCTTGACGTTCAGTGTCCCAGTTTTGATTGTGGTTGACCTGTCACTTACCGGATTGTAGTTATTCGCCATTGATGTGTGTTCTTGGTTTTCCTACCGGGTCCCATCTCTTATCGCAAGGTGCCAATGAAGTCGGAGTGTTCCGTTGGGTGTGCCTGACGTCTTGGGCTTTGGTGTTTTCGTTTTCCCCTCCCCCGCCCCATTCCCTCAGGGGAATACAACACAGTATCCCCTACCCTCTGTTCCTTTCGTTCATCTTTTCCAATGTCATTGAGGGCTTGCATGTTTACTTGGTGACGTCCGATTAGGACTGGATGGAAACAGTCAGTCCAATGTCGGCCCACCGGTGGGAACCGTTACCGCACGGTCCTGTTCATACATAAAATCAATTGTTACAATTTGAGCCCCCCCATATTTATAACTCCACAAAAACTTTTAAGAGAAAAAAGATATTTTGATACATGCAGTTTTCGAGGTTCATCGTCAGCTGGTTGTCCCGCCCTTCCCTTTGCAGGGGGGTTTTGTTCACAATTCAGGCCCCATGCTGAAGGTATATGGATGGCCTGGGTCGTAACGAACACCCCTGTTGCGTTACTAAGGTTCGAGCCTCTCGGGTGCGGGCCACATGATGATGTTCTCATTTGTCGCTGTCCGGAGTGCTGTTGCCCCTTCTGTACTTTCTGGAGCCTTTCACTCTTTTTCTCCTTGGTCCCTGGAGTTCCCATCGCAGTATATTCTGTTCCGGCCCTTCGCGGTCTCCTTCCTTTGGCCCCGTTCCGAGAAGTTCGGCGATGCAGTCGCGGATTTCTTCTTCAGATCGTGACTATATCCTTATACTGCTGTGTTCGAAAGTGAGGGAGAAAGGGTATCCCCACCCATATCGGGTGCCCTGTTCTTTGAGCCATTTCGTGAGTGGATACAGAGGCGTCGCAATGCTAGGGTGAGCGAGGATAGGTCCTGAAAGATGGTTATCTGGGCACCTCCAAGGCTAACGGGGCCTCCTGATCTGGCCTTCTCTAGTTTTGGTATCGGTGGAATCTGGCGAGGACTGACCTTGGTCCGCCAGGTGGGCCTCCAGCTCTGTGTATTCTATCTGTTTTAGGCTCGTCGATATCCTCGTCCGCCGTCAGAATTTTGATGATATCGTGAATGGTTTTTTTGAGGTCTTCCTCTGATTCACCTTTGTACTCTGGAATGCCAAAGAAATGTAGGTTGTTTCTCCTCTCGCGATTTTCTAAATTGTCAATTTTTAGTCAGAATTCCTCCTCTCTCTTCTCAATCTCTCGTATTCTGAGGTCCATTTTGGTTTCAAGAGTGTCTATGGAGGCTTGATTGTTCTCGACCCCCTCTAGTCTTTCTTCAATGTTGTCCATTCTCTGTGTTATTTTGTCTATTTTGCCGCCTAGATTGGCTCCCATATTTTTTATTTGGTTGAGCAGGGCTGCGATGTCGCCTTTGGTGGCAGCTGCACCTGTTTCTGAGGATTCCATTGTCTCTGTGGCCCCAATATCAGCGGTCGGTGGGGTTGGAGTGTAGGCGTATCTGGCAACTTTCGCCCTAACGTTCATGGGGTGGTCACTGCAGCAGAGGAGGCACATGCCCCTGACTCGGGGGCCCAACCCTCTGCACTGCGGTGCTCACAGGTGGCTTCAGAATGATTCCAGGTGAAGGGCGAAGTCCGGAGTCTCCATATCACTAGGCGGCAGAAGTGAGCTGCATAGGGCTTGTTGGTTTAGCGTGCTCACTATTTGCTCTCTTAGTCGCGGCGGGCTGATTTTTCGAGTCTTCCGGGTCCTTGCATGAGCGGCTCTGTCCTGCAGGGATTGGGGGCTGGTGTTTGTTCTGGGCAGCCTTGTGTGTTTCTTGTTGGTTGCTGTTTTATTTAGGGCCGAGGCCCCTTTTCTGATAGAAAGTGTAAGAATAGGGTGGTGCGCTATATTCTGCAGTTGCTATGGGCTCTTTGGTGTGGTCCGGTGTCAGGACGTGTGGATCGTGGGGAAGGTGACCCTACGTTCCCCTTTTGGGCGGGTAGCTCACTTGGGTCTGCTTCAGGGTATCAATTGTGTCTGTTGGGGGTACTTCAGCCCCTTTTGGTAGTGTTGTCTGAGTAAAAGGCTGGGCACCTGGGCCTCTGTGGGGCTTTATGCAAGTAAGTGGGCTGGTGCACCCGGTTATCTCTACAGACTGTGCAATGAGGTATGCCAAGAAGCATGTGAATGGAGTCTTCGGGCTCTGTTGTGTTTTACAATGGTACCCGGCCAGGAGGAGGGAAGGCAGTGGGCCAAAGTCTAGTGTTTGCACTTAATGCATCCGAGTGCTAACTGAAGAAAGTTGGGTTTCGCTACACAGATCAAAAGCTGGTCACACCCATTAACACCCTGTGTTGTGGTGGAATTTGTGGCAGGGTGACTCGCAGGCTCGCGCTCCTCCTAAGGTTGGCCCGAGTGCGCTGTGTTCAGCGGGCATGATATTTGCTCATATATGAGCGTTCAAGGTCCCGGAGTATAATGTGGTTTTTTTTTTGTGTTTGTTTTTTTTTTTTTTTAAATTAAAAAACCATCAGCTGAATGTTGCAGATTTTGTATGTTGGAGGGCTCTGGGGTCCTTTAGGCGTGCATGCCCCTCCTCTACCTCCTTATGCTCACCAGAGGACACAGGCTGCCGGCCCCGTGCCAGCAAGGCTGCCCTTGCAACACACGGCCCCCGGCAGGGGGGAGGGGGGCGTTGCTGCGTTGGCGCTCACCCTGCACGCGGGGTTAGAATTACTCCCCCGCCGGGGGTTTGGCAGCAGTGTGCTGTGACCGCTCGCAGTGCGCAGCTCCGTAGGCAATGGGAGGGGAGGCGCTTACCTTTCCTCCTCAGTGGGCGTTCTCCATCTCTCCGGGGTGCACCGGCTGGCATGTCCCGCAGCGCGGACACATGGAGCGCGGCGCAGGGTACAGGCTTTGTTTCCCCCTCTGTCGCAATTGGGGGGCTGACCGCACAGGGGAGAGTCAGACCGGGCTTCGCTTCAGCCACACGGTCAGGGGCCTACTTCTGGTAGTTGCACTGGCTTTCCGGGGCTCAGGTTCACTTTGGAGCGGTCGTGTGCCGGCTCTTCTTTGATGTCGGGTTTCTCCACCTTCCAGAGTCTGATTTCGGTCTGACTTTTTACCAGTGGGGTCGGGGGGGGGGGATCTTCCGCCAGCTTCTCCTTGGTTTTGGGTCTTGGGAGAGGGGGAAGGGGGGAGTCACAAGACAGGGGCTCAGTTCACATCAAGGACCTACGGCCACGGAGCTCACACGGAGTTAGAACTCATCCGTGCGCTCCCTGGTGGCCAACCCGTCTCTCTGTATTCTAAAGGGGAGCCCCTCCACATATTTCCCTTCGGTTTTCAATATGTTTCCTGCCATGAACGCCACTGACTTCCCCAAGCAAACCTTAAAGCCTGACAAGTTTCCATACTGCTCCGAACTTCTCAACACGCGTGGTACCGACTGGGATGGTTTGGTAACGTAAAGGAACGTGTTGTCCGCAAACAGGCTAATCTTGCAATGTGTGCCCCCCCACCCATGCCCCCCCATCCATACCCCGTTGATCTCCCCATCATTCCGGATAGATGCCGCCCCTTGTTCCATCACCAATGCATATATGAGCGGGGATAAGGGGCAACCCTGTCATGTGCCCCTCCCCAGAGGAAACCACCCCGATTTATTTCCATTGCTGAGGGGCCAGAATACTAGGCCGACATTCAACCCAGCCATCTTGGGACCATCCAGAGGGTGCAAAAACTTCCCCCATGAAGGCCCAGCTCACCCTGTCGAAGGCCTTTTTGGCATCCAAAGATAACAGAAGAGCCCCCCCCCACCGCACAGCCCTCGAGCTCAGCATGTGGAGGGTCTTTCGCATGCTGTCTGCTCCCTGCCTGTTTAGCACAAATCCCACCTGATGTAGGTGGATCAGTCAGTGAAGGTATCTCTCCAGACGCATTGCCAGGGCCCAGGCAAAGATCTTTGGGTCCACGTTTTCGAGATGGGCCTATATGAACTGCACTCCGCCGGGTCCTTCCCTTGCTTGGGTATCGCGGCGATCAGGGCCTGAAGGAATGTCGGAGTTATTGTGTCTTGCCCCCTAATCTGGTTAAACAACTTAGCCATTGGTTTCACCAGGATGGATTGGTATTTTTTAAAGAAGTCGCTGTATAGCCACCACAACCCCTCCCTCTCACCTCCCTCTCCCTTCCCTCCCTCCCTTCTTGAGGCGTCTGTCTCCATCTCCCAGGATAACTGCGATTGGTTGACGAACCATCAGGTGCTCGCCCCCTGCCCCGGGTTACTTGTCTAATGGGAATCCCACTCCCCCCCCCCACCCTAAGCTGAACCGTTACGTTCAGTGTGTCGCAATGGGCCTGGAAAGGGGCCCCCAAACTCTTCCCCACCGGCCCCCTTATCCCTTTGCCGGGACATTGTCGGAAAAACCTTTCGCCCATTCCACAAACAGGCACAACCATACCAACTTAAACTCAACCCAGGCAAAACAGAAATAATGATCATCACAAAAAAGGAGAAGACAACCTCTACATCCCATGGCCAACTGAACTTGGTGAAACCCCAGCCCCATCATCAACTGTAAAAAAAACTGGGAGTCCTCCTGCGATCGGTTAAAAGGATCCTACCATTCCTCTCATTCACCAACAAAACAACTGACGTCATCGCCCTCATCATGTCCAGATTAGGCTACGCCAACAGCCTACATCTAGGCATGCCTGAACGACACCTAAATAAACTCCAACACATACAAAATGCGCCCAGACTGCTCCTTAAATTACCTCGAAGAGAACACATCACACCAGCGCTGAAAACGCTACACTGGCTACCCATGGAACAGCGGATCTAGTTCAAATCAATGTGCATAACCCACAGAGCAGGTCACACTACAAGGCCACTCCGATCGAGCAGCGACATCCGTTTGGAACCCAAATCATACAACAAGAGAAAACTCGGGAGGACCCACTTTTTCTCACCTCGCCCCAAAAACCTGGACGAACTACCAAAGAACATATGGAACACAAGAGATCACCTACAATTCAGGAAACTCCACAAATCATGGCATCATGACTCTTCACCCCATAACCAGAAAGAATGCCCGTAAGGACATACACAGAGGAACTAGGCCGAGAGAAGAACCTACTCTGATTCCCTAAGTCATCAACCCTTATAACGTAAGGACATACAGATCTGTAACATATCCACTTATCAATTAATAGACAAACCACGTCTAATCATACCAAGAATAACCTCAGATCAATCGCAGGGGAGAGCGAGGTATGGCCCAGCGGTAGCACCTGGCCTCCTTGTAGACACGGGCAGCATAGACCACCAACAGTAAATAGGTAGGAAGGAGCTGGAATGATAATAAAACTCCACTACCAAGCAGGGATCCTGCTCGCCTCCTGGATGTACCTAGCTCAATAACTTAACTGGAGGCCAGCCTCACCTCTGCCCCCGAAACTAGACTCATGGAAGGGAAGAGAATATACCAAACATATTTATATAATGGAGCTGGTGAATGATAATATACCACCACTACCAAACTAGGGAGACACTCACAGAACCTGGGGTACAAAGGCCCTTATCTGCTGGAAACCATCCATAAATCACCTAGAAACTATACAATCAATAAACCAAGTTAAGACTATACCTACCCAGTATGACAACCTGATACATAATATTAAACTACAAGGATTATGAGACATACAACCCACTAACAAAAACCTCAAATTTCTGCATACTTAATTCACACAAAAACCCACACAACCACCTCTCTCGCAGCAAACCGCACCAACTTCACCACACTGCAACAACACACAATCAAAACATAGATCGCAAGAACAGCACACGAGGACTCGATTCAACCCTATTTGCACTCCCAAGCTCAGCGCACAGTGAAAACCGAACTGAAGCTGCCAACAGTACACCACTTCTCACTTTCCTACACCCTTTTTACCCACCCCCCCCACCTTTTGTTTACAGATCTGCCTGAGTGCCTGGAGACCAACTCTTTTGGTGTCGGTGCGCTATATAAATACCTTTTAACATTAACATATCATCAGGACCCCTCAGATCTGCAAGTCTCTCTCGCTGGGGGGAGTTAATTGTGACACCGCACGCAAGGCCTGCATAGCTACAAAAACGATGAATCCATTTGTGCTGTTAGGCAAAGGTTGTATGCAGTACCCTTTGGGACCACTAAACACAACTAGGACTACAGGTGTAAGCAAAACCAACTTTTGGTATAAGTCTGTAATACACAGTTTTGGTAGCGCTGCTGAGCAGCCAGGCTTATCCCAAGAGGGGAATGTGAGCTGTAATGATGTTACACAGAGGTCTACAATCACAAGTATTCAAATAGAATCTTATACTCCGGTTATAAAACCTTCACTAGAAGGAGGCAATCTATATCACACAAAAATATACTTCAGTACTTTACACGGTACAGGTCTGCGGCATTCAGAGTACTTTGAAGGAGGAGCAAAATGTCATTCAGAGTACTTTGAAGTAGGAGCAAAAAGGCATAGGTTAATAAAAATAATATTACAGTTACTCTTAGACAGTGCAAATAGTTTGAGTTCACCAGAGGAGTCAATTCACTGCAATAGGTTAGGCCAAAGTCAATGGGCTAAAGTCTTGTATAGATAAAGCAGTTATGGTAGTTAAATGGAAAAGTCTTTGCCAAAGTTCTCAGAATTAGTTTGTAAAAGAAAGATTTGTATGTTTGGTCACAAGCTGACTAGGCCTGCAAGTTGCCAAAGTTTCAAACACTTTCGCAGTGAGAGGTAAGTTCTCTCGGTTGGGTTTTCACAGTACCTTACAATGAAGAAAAAGATGCAGCTGAAGACTTAGTTCCTGCAGATCTCGCTGTTCCTGAGCCTCAGTCGTGGGGACAAGAGGGAGGACGTCGGGGGACTCCTTCACTGGACTGGGACTGGTGGAAAAGCTGGCAACTGGCAAATCTTCAAATCCGGTAGCTGTAGTCAAGCACACAAACTGTTGTCCCGCTCCCTGGCTATTCGGTTTCCTGCAGCACTCTGAGGAATATACAACCAGCTCTGAGAATGGTATCCAGGTGGCTTAGTGTCGAGTTGATTGGTCCCACCAAATCAAAGGGAGAAGTCATCCTTGCAGGGCTTCTGTGTTGAGGTGAACTTGGCGATTCAGACCTGCAGTAGGGCTTCACCGGCATACAACGGTCCAGGAGTTGCAGCAGCTGTCCTCTTCAAGCGCGTCTTCGGTTCTTTCGTTCCAGTGGTCGACTCGGCCTTCCAAGCAAAGAGACTCACCTTTTATTCAGTTCTCTTCCATTAATTTCAGCCTAGCTGTCACTCGCCCAGCAGGGTGGCAGTCCTTGCCAGTCAGTCAGCCAGCCAATCACGCCAGAGTTCATTTGGGTCTCCCAGGAGACTAAGCACAGGCCGTTTTGGGCACCTCCCTCACTTCCTGCCCACCCCAGACACTCAGGCGCCAGAGGCAGTCTTCAGTCCTGAAGCCCGCCAAAGGCGAAGGAACAAAGGGACCAAACCTGGTTTGGCACGCAGAGACAAACTCTATAAGGACCTTTCCAAAAAGAAATGGTGAAAAAAGAAGACCGGGAACAGTTTAAACAAAGGGGGCTCAGAAGCCATCTTGAAAAACATGGCTCCCGCGATTTAACGCTACTGGTGTTCGCGGTCGGGAAAAATCATGGTAGGCCGTTGTAAAACCACTGCCACCAGCAATTTCGAGAGGAAAGAGTAGCATTTGACTGCTACATGAGTTTCTAGACATAGGGGATACTAGGTAACCCCTCCAGCACTCTATTGTAAGATAGGGTGTGCTGGGTCTAGGAATTTGAAGGGACTAGTAAAGTCAATTTCACTTTACTTTCTCTGGGAAACAGTAGTTTACCACAGAGAAGGTATTTAAACCTTGGGGTAGCCTAAAAGGCTTCCCTACGTCACTGCACTGAGGATGCTGTGTGACACAAATGAAAAGATGATGCCTATAAACTCCATAACCGAAGAAAACATGCGAGTAAAACACATTCAAATACATGAGAGAGTGGGAAAAAAGGCTCACACTCTCTCCAAGTAAAAAAATCAAGTCCTCAAAATCCAGTATAGTTGCTGGGTATCTCGAAGGTGAAGAGAATTAGCAAATTTATGAGAATTTTTCCTAACATTGACAAACACATGCTAATGTGTCCCCCCCCCCCCTAGCTGTAGGCAAGGAGGACTGAATCATATTGAAATGGGCCCCCAAGAACCCTGACAAATGTTTAGCTCGGCCCTGACTGTGAGCGAGTGCCAAGACTGCTCTTTGTTATTCCACTGTGCCTGACTGCAAGCAAGGAGGGATGAGGACGTGTGTGTTGTGGCTGATATGAGGAGATTGGGAAGATGTGGGACCAGGACACGGCAGCACCCGCTTGCCCTTTGTCCATCATCCGAGTGCTAAATCCACCTCTGCAGAGGGGTTGCAGGTTCGAGTAATTTTCCAATCAGGTGCAACTGCAAGATGCATGACCAGTCAAAGAATGACAGAGTTTTGTGATGTAGACCTCTTTAGGACACTTCACGGGATGGAGGAAAGAAAGTTCCAGCAGCGATTGGGCAACAACGGGCATCCGTCCCATCAAAGATGCAGCTCTGGGATAGGTTCCCTTGATGCTAGGAAGCTGAAAATGTGGAAAGCGCAGCCTATGGCCCCATATGGCGACCACTAATGTTCCGGGCTTCAACGTGGAACTGCGGGTATTCTGGGGAGGTAGCCCATGAAGGAGCTAGGCAGTCCAGTGGGCAGTTCAGTGACACTTTCGAAGGCTCTTGGGGTATGCAACCTCGAAGACGTTGTGATTAGTTGGTCCCACTAGTCCAAGGGTCGAAGCACCAACTAGGGTCTTTTGAGATCAGGCAGAGGAGCAGGGTTTCACCTGGCGAATTACTGGAGAGGATGCTGGTCCACTGCAGAAGTCGTCCTTTGGTTGTCAATGGGCTGCTCTTTGGCTCCAACGTAGATCTGAAGAATGGCTGAAGGAGTCCTTTTATTCAAAACTGGAGCTGAAAGCAAGTCCAAGGCCACCGATGGAAAGGATCTGCACTATTGATACAGCAAGCAGTGGTCCAATCGGGGACAAGGACTGGTTTCACATCCACCCCAGCAGCAGGCACTGAGGATGGGAACTGGGACATATGCAGTAAACGCAAATGTGCAAATAAAGCAAAAATGGTAAAAATGTAACGGCTGCCACCAGCTTGTCTTTAGGCACATGGAAAAGTTGGGAATGGAGTGGTAAGGAGGGGGAGAGAGGGCAAGACACAAGTGGAGAGGGGGTATATGGTTGTGGCTGTGTTGGTGGGTGTATGATAACAGATGGTCATTATCAGTGATAAGTGCATAGGTTATGTGTAGTTCAATGTACAGTGACTGCAAAATCTAGGCCAGTCCGGTCTGAAGCTAGATAAAATAGGTGATGGTTGAGTGATGGACTTGTGAGGTGTTCAAGGGGGCCTTATTTTGGGGTCTTTCACCAGGTCGGTTTGTAATAACCACTCTTGTTGCAGAGCAGGACATACAATTATGAAGCTTTCACCAGGTAAGTTATTAATAACCATCCTTATTGCAGGGCAGGACACTGATTATGCCAAGCCTGTTGAATGCAGAGTCCGTGCTAAGTATAGGATGTGTGAGAGTTGAATGCGTCAGGAGGACACCAGGAGGGAGGAGAAGATATGGAAAGATAAGATTTCTAACTTTTGGTGTCCTGTGTTGTTGTTGGTCGTTTTCCTCCCTTTACCTACTTCTTGGTCCCACAATCTATGTGAGTTGTAGACCCGCACCACCCCTGACACTATTCCCTTTAGATAGGAACATGGAGAATATGTTTGGTATTGGCAAACCGGTCCCTGCCTCAGACTTTAATACTATGTAATCCACTGTCTGTTGCCCACATGTCTACCAGATTTCTCTGTTCAAAGAGAATCGTGAGTGCCAAACTTCATTTCACTACAGGGACAGAAATCCCTCTTGCTAAATATGAGCCAGACTTGTTTATGGAGAGTTTTGGTTGGAATCGGCTGCAATTATTTTGAATAATATGCAAGAAAGCTCATCACATGCATCGGATGGAATTGGAGAAAAGTGATAAGATTTGCAAGAACTCCAGAACATGTAAGAAGTTGGTACCCGTCGCTCAATCAGTTGGACTTGCGGCTCAATTTATGAGATATGAGATATTTCTGCATGGGACGTCTATCCCCTGATACTTGTGATATTACCGCATTATAACAAAATTAATATGAAATGGTGTTTCATCTCCAGTAATATCAACACTGCATACAGTCCTATTAGGGATGCCGTGGCAACTGACACTTCATCATTTCAATGTTGGTACGCAGAATTACGTGCCTGTTGCTTAAGAATAATGGAGACCGCTGTCTCCTTTGTCCACATGCACGGCAAATGGGATGAAGAGTATCACTTTGCCAAATGGAAAAGAAAAACTTATAAAACAGCTAATTAATTGCAACAGTAAATTTGTTATCTATGCAATTCAATGCATTTGCATAAAAACCTATATAGGAAGCACCATCAGATGCCTGTTATACTGACCTGGTATCCACGGGGACGCCACCCAGCCCTGGTTGGATGATTGCACTCTCGAACCCTCTCCCGGTCTCTTGGTAAGGCCTCTGGTTAGAGCTGGATTCAATACCAGATTGTCTTTGTTTTCCCACCTCCCTTGGCCTCAACTCCTTCCTCCCCCTTGGGCCTTCTCCTCACCTTAATATTGTAAAAGGTGGATTCTCCGTCCTGCTCCTCGTGGCAGGGGCGCGTAGATGTGGGGGGCAAGCAGCTACCAAGTTACTTCACTGGTGCAAGCCCCTCTGTGGGAATCCAGGCCTGCTGCGACTCCGTAGGTTTGCTGCTTTACAGTCTTTATATGCAGTTCTTATGTTCCTCTTAATTTGAATAATAATGTCTTGCTTCTTTCCTTTTAGGTATGGAAAGGTATTTTGGTGTTGTCATGCAGTTTGAAGATAAGCATGGGCCGGTAGGCGAAAGCGTAGTGTGCGCGATGCTGTCCGGTGTGTAATGCGCGATGCGCAGCGCTATTTCGCCTTTTATATTGCTAACCTGGTTGCGTTGTTCCTCGCCGAGCGCCGTAATGTTCCAGCAATGATACTGACCAGGAGATGACTACCCAGGTAAGAATTGTGTGGCTTTCTTCATTCGGGAGGAAACGTGAGTAAACGCTTACTAATGCTGTCTTTCTTTCTCCTCTTTCCAGGTTATGGTATTCCAGGATGCATGCGGTGCCAGATGATGAAGTTCGTACCTTCAGGTGAGTGGAACTGAAGTCAACGATGGATTGAAGACAGGATACTATTCCAGGTAAGTTTCGTAGTGTTCTTTCTCTCTCTGCCGGTCCTTGGTTTCAGCTAAACTGGCATCAAAGAACGGGACACAGTGAGCATTACGCTGCCCACAGCAGAATAACGCAAAGCATGTTCTGCTGTTTGGGTGTGGTTTAAATAGCCTCGGGTAAAGTAGTCCAGGTAAAATAGTCCCAGGCCTGCCAGACCCAAAGTAGTCCAGGTAAAGTAGTCCAAGGCCTGCCACACCCAAAAGACTAGATCGCATAGCTCAGTTCCTTGTAACTGAGCTATGTGTGTGCCTCCATGTTGGCTGAACCCCAAGTTAAATAGTCACAAGTAAATAGTCCCATTCTAATGTTGATCTTCATGATGGTTATGAGCCTGGCGCCGACTGACTCAAAGAGAGTCTTGGATGAGGTTTTAAGGCCTTTGACCTGGCCCTCACTGGAAGGCTGACTTGCCAGTGAGGGCCAGGGGCAAGGGTTATGACAGCAATCCCCCCCCCCCTCAAGGCCCCTCTCACGGTGGCACTTTGCCTGGTCCTGGTTTGGCTAGGTAATTCTGATGGAACGTTTTAATTAAGCAAGGTGCATGGATGTATTCACTAGGTTCCCATGAACTGTCTTGAGGGCCGTAACCCTTCCAATCAACTAAGTAGTATAGCTTGGATCTTGTGTATTTTGAGTCTAGGATATCCTTTACTTCAAACTCTGGTTCTCCGTCAACTAATACTGGTTTTGGTGGTGTTGTAACCCGAGTACCGGGTTGTACCGGTTTTAGGAGTGATACGTGAAACACAGGATGAAACTGCATAGTGGGTGATAGGGCTAATTTAACTGCCACTGGATTTATTATGGATTCAATAGAATAAGGTCCCAGATATCGGGGACGAAAGGTCTGAGCCCCTTTTTATTTGGCACATATTTTGATGCTAACCAGACCTTGCCTCCAATTTGATAGTCGGGGGCTTTACTACGATGTTGGTCAGCAAATTTCTTTTGTCTGTTCTTGGCTTGGAGTAAATATTCTGCTGCTTCTTTGAAGGCCTGGGAAATAGTCGTATGTAGGGTTTTAACCGCTGGCATTTCCAAAGAGGTTGGGAGATCCAATTCTGAAGTACGTGGATGTCTACCATATATAGTGTAGAAAGGGGTTTGTCCAGTGCTGGTGTGTAATGAATTATTATAGGCATATTCAGCTATCCATAACAAGTCCTTCCAATTTCTTTCCACTTGATGTAACATGCAACGTAAGTATTGCTCGAGGGTTTTGTTTGTTCTTTCTGTTTGGCCATCTGTTTGAAGATGGTGACTTGTGGATAGTCGAATGTCAATTTGGGCCATTGAACAACATTTCCTCCAGAGGTTGGATACAAACTGACTACCTCGATATGAGATCAAGACCGATGGAAAGCCATGTAGCCATACGATTTCCTCCAGGAATACTTTTGCTAAATTGGAAGCATTTGGAAGACCCTTAAAAGGAATAAAATGTGCCATTTTATAGAACAAGTCTACAACTACTAAGATGGTGTTGAATGTTTGACCGGGAGGAAGATCTGTAATGAAATCAAGGGACAGTATGTGCCATGGTGCGGGAGGAATTTTCAATGGTTGGAGAAGGCCAGCTGGTTTCTGCTTTTACGACTTGTTTTGTGCACACACACTGCAAGATTGGATAAATTGCATGATGTCTTTACGCCATGTGGGCCACCAATCGTTTTGTTTTACTTTAGCTAGAGTTTTGGCAATTCCAGGATGACCTTCAATCAGGGAGTAGTGATAACCTGAAATAACCTGCTCTTGTAAATCTTTACTTGGCAAGTATAGACGGTATCTAAAATATGGTAACTGGTCTTTAATGGTGTAATGTTCTCCTTGAGTACACCACTCTTGTGAGAAAGTGGGATCCATTAAGAGTTGGATCTTGTTTTGGAGTTCACCCTGTGTCAATGTTGTCGTAAGACCCAGGAGTTTGTCTTCTGGAATGATGGCTACTGGATGTGGAGTTATGTATAACTTTTCATCAACACCCATGCGGGAGAAGGCGTCGGCCTTTCCGTTTCGGACTCCTGGCCGGTAGGTGATCACATAGTCGTATTCAGCGAAGAAAAGAGCCCACTGCAGTTGACGGGATGATTGAGCCTTTGCTGTTTTTAGGTATTGCAGGTTTCGATGATCAGTTATGACCGTGACAGTATGTCTAGCACCAAGGAGATAGGGTCGCCATGCCTTGAAAGCTGATTTTATAGCCAAGAGTTCTTTGTCTGTGATAGCATAGTTGAGTTCGGGCGGTGAGAATTTTCGTGACCAGAAGGCCACAGGGTGTAACTGGCCAGTTCCTGGGTCCCTTTGTGAGAGAACAGCTTCCATAGCCATGCTAGAGGCATCTGTTTCAACTATATAAGGGAGGTCTGGGCGAGGATGCCGTAGAACTGGAGCAGAAGTGAATTTTTTCTTAAGTTCTTGAAAGGCCTTCTCTGCTTCTTCGGTCCAATGGAACTTGTTATTGTTTTTTCTCAATAGTGATGTAATTGGATGCACTATTTGGGAAAAATCTGGGATGAAAGTTTGTAAATCAGCGGTAAAAGTTTGCAAAGCCCAACATACTCTGGATTCCTTTAAAAGAAGTTGGTGACGGCCAGTTAAGATAGGCATCTACCTTGTGCCTATCCATTCTGATACCTTTTGGTGTGAGGATAAAACCGAGGAACTCCACTTCGGTGACATGAAAAGAGCATTTTTCAAGTTTAGCATACAGTTTATGTTGGCAGAGTTTAGTAAGGATGGAGCGGACATGCCTGACATGGTCTTCTTTTGTAGCAGAATACACTAAGATGTCATCAATGTAAACCAGGGCGCACACGTCGATTAACTCCTGCAAAACATCATTCATAAAGTACTGGAATGCAGCAGGAGCATTGCAAAGTCCAAAAGGCATTACCTGGTATTCATACAAGCCGTATTTGGTACGAAAGGCGGTTTTCCATTCGTCTCCTTTCTTCACTCGAACAAGATGGTATGCCCCCCCTAAGGTGCAGTTTGGTATAGATTTGGGCGTCTTTGACTTGATCCAATAATTAGGGAATAAGGGGCAGTGGATAACGTTTTTTTACTGTGATCTGGTTTAATGCGCGATAGTCGATGTAAGTCCTCAAATATCCTTCCTTCTTTGGTACGAAGAATAAGGGACTGGTTCCCGGTGATTTAGATGGGCGGATAAATCCATTTGCCAGGTACTGATCAAGATACGATTTCAAATGGAGGTTTTCTGGTTCAGTAAGTGCATAGATTCGACCACAAGGAATTTGCGCACCAGGTATGAGGTTGATCTGCCAATCATAGGGCCTGTGCGGTGGTAGAGTATTGGCTTGTTCTTTCTGGAACACGTCTTGAAAATCTTGGTATTCATTTGGTAGAGTACTAGTCACACCTAGTACAATAGCCGCCGTATTGGGAGTAGCAGATGTACATAAGTCTGTTTTACCTTTTTCTTGGTAATAACAGGTGCGAGCACAATCATCGGAAAAGGTCAACTTCTTGGCACGCCAATCTATTAGAGGGTTGTGAGCTACCAACCATGGCATCCCTAAGATTAGTCGAAACTGAGGAGCTTTGATGAGATCGAATGCAATAGATTCTCGGTGTCCATCCTGGCACAGTAGGGTTAGTGCTGCTGTACATTGGGTTACTGGTCCGGAAGCTATTTCTGTCCCATCAACAGTAGTAACTTTTTCAGTAGTCGACTTAGAGCATAAGGGGAGCCCCATCTCTGCTGCCAGATTTTGGTCTACATAATTCCCAACTGCTCTGCTGTCTATGTATGCTTCGACAGCATACATCCGAGACGGTTGTTGGTGATTGATCAAAATTACTGGTAATGCAAAGTGTGAGGTCTATGGCTCAAACAGTTCTCCTTGGTGGTTTCACTTGACATTCTTTGAGGAAGTGGCCTGATTTTCCACAATATAATCATAATTGCTGTTGCCTTCTCTTGTCTCTTTCAGTTTTAGTTAAAGGGGGCCGTACACCTCAGATTTGCATGGGTTCTACCGTGTTTTCCAATGTACGTGGAACATTATCCTTTGACCGGACATACACAGCTCGAGTGTCTAACCTTATCCGGTCCACTTTTCGGTCTTGTAATCTGTGATCTAATGCACCACAAGCTTGATGGATTCTCCACAGTCTTTAGGTGGGTTAACCACTTGAGCAAGGACATCCTTTAGTTCCCCTCGTAGACCCCGATGAAAGTGTGGTCCTTTTTTCCTCAGGCCACCCAGCTTCAACAAATAGCCTGTTAAATGTTGCTATATATGTAAGCAAGTCTTGACTTCCTTGACTGAGTGACAAAAGTTTGTTGTCTAATGCTTGGCCTTGGGTATAATGAGCAAAGAGTTTTTCCATTTCCATCTGGAAACCCCCAAAGTCATGTAACAACGGGTTATCCTGACTTACCAATACCGACCAATCCGCAGCACTGCCACTCAGATATGACAAGACAAAAGCAACCCGCGATTGGTCGTTAGGAAAAGCCCCCGGTCTGCAAAGGAAATGAAGATGACACTGGTTCATGAACGTTGTGTACTTCTTTTCTTGGGGTCCCCTGTAAATCGTTCAGGTGGAGCTAAAGGAACTGCCCCAGGAAGGGTTATTTGTACTGGATTGGTGGAAGAAGTTGGTACAGGTGCTGGTGGAATGTTACCAGGCAATGGGGTCTGTCCTGCCTGTGATTGGAGCAATTGTCTACTTATTTCGTCGGTACGATCCTTAGTAACAATCAGATCCCTCCTAAGAGCGTTCGTTTCTTGCCTGGCTGAATGTACTTTGGCGCGTAACTGTCCCAATAATTGAACTAACTGGTCAGTCTCTGAAGTCTCCATGACGCCCAGGTGGATAATATTGTTCAGGCTTTGCATTCTGTTACGCTCACCTGGTATCCACGGGTACGCCACCAAGCCCTGGTTGGATGATTTGCACTCTGGAACCCTCTCCCAGTCCCTTGGTAAGGCCTCTGGTTAAAGATGGGTCTGCAATATAGGAGAGCTGGATTAAATACCGATTGTCTTTGTTTTCCCACCTCCCTTGACCTCAACTCCTTCCTCCCCCTTGGGCCTTCTCCTCACCTTAACATTGTAAAATGTGGATTCTCCGTCCTGCTCCTCGTGGCAGGGGCGCGTAGATGTGGGGGGCGAGCAGCGACCAAGTTACTTAACTGGTGCAAGCCCCCCTGTGGGAATCCAGGCCTGCTGCGACTCCGTAGGTTTGCTGCTTTACAGTCTTTATATGCAGTTCTTATGTTCCTCTTAGTTCGAATAATAATGTCTTGCTTCTTTCCTTTTAGGTATGGAAAGGTATTTTGGTGTTGTCATGCAGTTTGAAGATGAGCATTGGCCAGTTGGCGAAAGCGCGGTGTGCGCGATGTTGTCCGGGCAGTAATGCCCGATGCGTGGCGCCGTTTCGCCTTTTATATTGCTAATCTGGTTGCGATGTTCCTCGCAGAGTGATGTAATGTTCCAGCAATGATACTGACCAGGAGATGACTACCCAGGTAAGAATTGTGTGCCTTTCTTCATTCAGGAGGAAACGTGAGTAAACGCTTAGTAATGCTGTCTGTCTTTCTCCTCTTTCCAGGTTATGGTATTCCAGGATGCATGCAGTGCCGGATGATGGAGTTCGTACCTTCAGGTGAGTGGAACTGAAGTCAGCGATGGATTGAAGACAGGATACTATTCCAGGTAAGTTTTGTAGTGTTCTTTCTCTCTCTGCAGGTCCTTGGTTTCAGGTAAGCTGGCATCAAAGAACTGGACACGGTGAGCGTTACGCTGCCCACAGGAGAATAACGCAAAGCATGTTCTGCTGATTGCGTATGGTTTAAATAGACTCAGGGAAAGTAGTCCAGGTAAAATAGTCCCAGGCCTGCCACACCCAAAGTAGTCCAGGTAAAGTAGTCCCAGGCCTGCCACACCCAAAAGACTAGACCGTATAGCTCAGTTCCTTGTAACTGAGCTATGTGTGTGCCTCCATGTTGGCTGAACCCCTCAAGTTAAATAGTCCCAAGTAAATAGTCCCATTCTAATGTTGGTCTTCATGATGGTTATGAGCCCGGTGCCAAGAAAGTCTTGGATGAGGTTTTAAGGCCTTTGACCTGGCCCTAACTGGAAGGTTGAATTGCCAGTGAGGGCCAGGTGCAAGGGTCATGACAATGCGTGAACAAACATTTACTGGCAATCAAAAATAAGGACCTAAAATATCTGCTGGCAATGCATTGTATCACAGAACACCCACATTTAAAGGTTGAACAACTAAGGATTTATGGACTGGAACAAGTCAATGATCCAGAGTTGGAAATAAGGAACTTCTATTGCGACAAAGAGAAGCAAAATGGATCTCTTTAATGGAAACCCGCATCACAGGACTCAATTGTGACAATGAGTTATAATTGGCTATAAGATGTATTATTAGAACATCTATTACAAAGTATGGTTCTCTCTCCAGTTTAATTTCGACCCACAAACTTTCAAGAGACTCAAACAAGTTTAACTTTCCTTCTTTCCTTTAGGACAGTTGTTTTTCAATATACTTTGAATGTATTGAATGGTGCCCAATTAGAGAAAAAAATCTCTGAAACAATTTTCTGTGTCGAGAAATATTATATGTTCATGTTTAACAGAAAAAATAATAAGAGAAAAAACATGTCCCCCTTTTTTCCTTTTCTAAATTTTTCTTATAATTAGCCCAATATTAAATTTATGAACAATTTCAAATAACTCTTTAACAAGAAATAGACTGCTCCTATTCCAATAATCCACATTAAACTGACTAAATTATCAGATTTAACGCTGTATCCTTGCACTAATCCGTTTAGTATTTAAAACGGCATTCAAAATGGCTGAAACAATGTAAAGTGTAATGACGTCATCACGCATGCTCCGCACAAGCGTGGTGACATCACCGCAGCGTCTTTAGGCTGTATAAAAGCTTGCAAAATTATTGCAGCGTTGTGCAACAATCCGGATGCTCCAGGATTAGGACAATTGGATCCCTTACCACTTTCAGATAATTCACCAACACAAGGTAATCGTCCCCTTTTGAAAAAAATATATATCCTAGCCACCTTAATTTAAGACCTATCTTTTGCATTTTAGCTAAATAGCTTTGGCTCACCCTTAATAAGTGACTAAGTGGTTGAAATGATCTTTCTCCCTATTTTAGGCCAGTGAATGAATTGAACTGGACCTTGCAGATTTTTTGCTAATAGTAAAAAAGGAAAATTACCTTACTAGTAAAATATGGAGTTTTTTCTGTACATTTAAGTGAAGCTTGGGTATATTTGTTTTCCTTCACAGAAACTCTCCTGATGATCCCTTTTGAATTCACAAAGGATGAAAAAAACGTGTAGAGAGTAAAGCAATTTGAGCACTGAGAGTGTAGAAATTTGAGCACTGGAACAAACACGTTTATGAATAGAAAAATCTTTCAATTCTTAGTAAAAATAGCGTGGAACTACATCTTTTTGGCTCTCACCCTCTTAAGTTTAAAAATATACTATTGGATTGGCGCAACTGGGATTGTACATTTCATTGAATCACATGTATTTATGCCTATGATGAGACAAAAGCAACTGCCTTTCAACCCCTTTGAAATACCTAGTGCAGTCTCTCGCCGTAGAGACATATGTCAACACTTCAGGGACTATCGTGCCATATGCAGAATTACTCTGCATCATTTTAGGGTTAGTTTACGCCTGTATGATCCCTCCGTGTGTTTGGATCCTCCAGGACAAAGGTTTTGTTCTCAATTATGTGTTTCCTTGGATCCGAGGTCAACCTCTTTGGCTTTTCTTTTACCATGTGGACTGTTGTTTACTTAGTCATTGACACCCGCTCTCGCTCACTTGCTCATGTATGTACTATGAATAATGCAGAAGTGTTTCAAAACGAACATGTGATGATACTGTATTGTCCCAATCAAGTGCTCCAATAAAGAAAAGTTTAAAAAATAAAGAAATACCTAGTGCTTCTTAAGCAGAACCACCCCCTCACCCCAAATCAGCCCTCACAGTGAATATTTTTTTATTCAACCATTTCTCTTGCAAACAAAATGAACTCATCTTTGGGCAAAACAGCTCACATTTCACCCAATCCAAGGATTTTGATGAAGGCAGCCTAGTGAATTTTAAAACTATTACAGAAAAGGTTGCAGGGTGGTAGGCATTATTCTAAAATGTAAACAGTGCGAGAGAGAGGATTGAACAAACTCGTGCAAGTGCTCATAGCAGGTGGAAATAATTGTATTCTCTTGAGCCGATGTGCCTGCCATTAGAAGTGGTGTCAGTCTCATCAAGTAACCAGTATGATAGCTGGGGGTATTAGGCAGGCAGCCTGGGTCGGAGGTTTAATAAGGGGTGGGGAGATACTGCTCTTAGGGAGGAAACCCTGCCCTGGGTTGATTCGTCTTTGGATTTCAAGACAAGGATTTGCTTGGAACTCTGTTGGGATAAAGTCTATTCCAAAGTCTACTGTCATAGAGGTGAAGACAGAAGTTTTCAAAGAAGGGGAAAGCTCTTCCTGCAACCCACCTCTGGGGCACTTTTGGGGGTGGCACTGCTGTGGGCCAAAACCTCCTTAATGCCTGTGGACTAGGACTGTGGACTAGGATCAGAATCCTGCTCACTGTAGGTGATGGGCCTTCCGTAGGTGCCAGACAATCCTTTCTGGAGTGGAGGTGAGCAGAGCAGCAAAGGACTTGCCTTGTCCCTGGAGACCCTGGGTTGGGTCTGCCAGCAACCTGGCAGCCCAGAAGCAGATCAGAACCCTGTGTACTACCTTGAGACCTCTTTGAGTCGGCTCAACTGCACTCGACTCATTTCAGGCTGCTACAGGACTTGCAGTGCTGCTTTTGTCACTGTTCTACTGTTTGACAGAATTTGCCACATGGATGTAAGCAAACCTTTTTAAACCTAACCCTGACAAGACGGAATCCCTGATGCAGATTCGGAAAGCTGACTGACATTTGGACAGCAGAATTGTGAGCTACCAATTATTAATGGCTTGTCCCCTTACCATGTTACAAAAGTACAGAACTTTGGGATCCTGTAGAACCAACACCTAACCATAAGTCTACAGTTTGGTTGCATGGTAATGGCTGGGTATTTTTATGTAAAGTCTGTTGGGGTTGTGTTTGGTCATGTTGTCAATTGATTTGGAATCAAGGATCCATGTCGCTGAATTGATGCAATTGGCCTATGGTAATGCATCCTAAGCTGCTGATCTCCGAGGCTGCATCTGATACAGAATGTGGATGTTTGAATGATCTGGTGTATTTCGCAGTTCAAGTACAAATTCCACCATATGATTCTATCTAACACGGCTTGTCTCGGTTTTCTTTCCAAAGTCGGTCATTGTGGCTTTCAAAGCTTTGCAAAGTACTCGAACAAGCTATCTACAGATGCAGTTGTCATGCCGGTAGGCATCAATAGACAACCTGTGGTCCTTCAAGGAAGTGTGTCCTACTGTGCAAAGGATGTTTAGCCCATTGCTTGGGAATCAAGCTTTGTCGAGTGAGCCTCTAGTGGTCTGCAGCATTCTTCTTCCTGCCTTCGAAGCAACACCAGTGCTGCCTTTGTTCTGTAAGGCACTGCAGGCCCTGTCTGTTCTTATTGTTTGGAAAGTTCAACCTTTGCTCAATGTTGTGTCACTCACTTAAGTGCAGGTTTTTAATGTTTTAAACTTAAACTCAAAAGTGTTAGGGGAGTTTTCCTAGAGTCCCACCTGGAGGTAGAACTCTAGTAAACTATCCCAATAGTTTGTAGATCCCCAACTCTTAGTATCAGTCTGTACTACTGCTGGAACCTTGGTAGAGCAGCAGAGCAGTCAGGCTTATCTTAAGAGGAAGATGTGAGCTGTAGGTAAGTACACTGAACCCAGTTAAAATGTACATCAAAGAAACACTTACACATATAATTTATATAAAAAGATATATATTTGTTATATTTACACCCAAATTACCTTAAATACTTCATATGTTTACACAAAAATAACACTTCAGAATACTTTAGAATGCACTTCAAAGGACACTTCTTGGTTTGTGATTGTTTGCGGTTACATTTGTTGTAACTTTAGAAAGTGAACAGACAATGCTATTGTATTATCGGTAACTACGCGCACTCGTGGGTCTTGGCAGAAATACGGTGAAACATTTACTCTGCATACACATATAAGGAAGTGATTTGAGGTAATGAAAATGCTTAGTTATTATAACACTATTTGTATTTATTTGTATTTATATTTATTTATTTGTATTGCGCACCTTGCCCGGAGGCTTGCGGGCGCATGTTTAGTAGGCAGTTACAAGTTGCAGAGGAGAAGTTACAGGTTCCAAGAGAAGAGGTTAACAGTTACATAGGTAGTGATACAGTATAACATGAACGGTGAAAATGACAATGATACAGTATAACATAACGGGTGAAAATGACATAGATAATAACAACAAAGTAGCAGTACCCAAGGTTACAGTAGAAGGGTACGCGCTGTGAGCAGTTACAAATTTACAGGATGTCTTGTTCCCGTAACCAAAGTTTAGCTTTGGTTTTGAATACGTGGCAAAGCGGAATGTTCCTTAGTGCATTGGGGAGTGAGTTCCAGAGCTTGGCAGCAAGGACCGGAAAACTTGACCCTCCTGCCGAGCGTAATTTGAAGCTGGGGATGTCCAAAGTGTGCGCCTGGGCAGCTCTCAAGGGTCTGGTGGCTGTGTGATGCGAGAAACGTGATATTAAGTAGGCTGGAGCTGCATTGTTCTGTGCCTTGTGTGTGAGCACAAGTGATTTGAGTGATATGCGGTGCAAGATAGGTGACCACTGGATGTTGCGTCTGATAGTGGCTATATGATTCTGTCTAGGTATGTTGAATGCTGCCCTAATGGCGTTGTTTTGTGTGACCTGTAGTTTGTCCAGATTTCTTTGGCTCGTCCCAAGGTATAGGGCATTGCAATAGTCTATTTTGGATAAGATGAGGGTTCTCGCGAGGGTCAGATGGCCTGCAGGCTGTAATCAATTTGCAGGTGTAGGACGATGCAGAGACAACAGCATTGGTTTGTCGTGTGAGGGACAGGGTAGAATCAAGGTAGATTCCTAGAGTTTTGGTGACATTGGCCACTTTGATGTCAATCCCGTCAATTGTGAAGGAATTGTAGTTGGCGTCAAGTTTCGCGAGTTTAGTTTGGGAGCCCAGGATGATTAACTCTGTTTTTTCGTCGTTAAGGCAGAGCCCATGATTGGCCATCCAGGCCTGGATGACGGAGTAGACCCTATTAAGAGATTTTGAATCGGTTACAAAATCACCAGTGATAGGGATGAGTATCTGGGTGTCATCCGCATAATTAGTGTAGGAGACACCCAGATAATCAAGGATATCAAAGAGTGGTTTAGTAAACACATTGTAAAGGGTGGGAGATACACAGGATCCTTGTGGGACTCCACAGGGGACGTGGGAGGGGTCAGCCGCTGCTAGTGGAGAGAAGACCCTCATGGTTCTGTTGGCAAGGAATGAACTGATCCAAGAAGTGGCTGCTTCCGAGAAGTGGGCGGCGATTTTGAGATGATGACAGAGAATTTGGTGGTCAACCAGGTCGAAGGCAGCTGAGAGATCAAGGAGGAGCAGGAGTGCCAATTTGCCCTTGTCTTTCAGCTCCTCGATTTGGGTTTTCAGGTCCAGTAAAGCTGTCTCAGTGCCATGCCTGGGACGGAAACCAGATTGTCTCAGCCCTAGTAGATTGTTGCGTTCGAGATACTCCTGGATTTGGAGATAGGCTGCGCGGTCAAGGATTTTAAGCAGGAAAGGCACAGTGGTGATGGGCCTGTAGTTTGAAGGGTTGCTGGGGTCAAGATTGGCTTTTTTAATTAATGGTATGACCCAGGCATCCTTAAGGTTGTCAGGTACGGTGCTTGATTCAAAGGAGGCATTTATGAAGGAGGTAATAAATGGGGCGAGCTTGGGTGCGGCTTCCTTAATGATGACAGCGGGGCATGCATCACCTTGGCAATTGGAAGGTTTTAGTTTAGATATAATGATTTCTACTTCCTTGATGGAGAGGGGAGAGAAGCTGAATGGTTTGAAGTTGTGTTTGAGTGCTTGTATTTTATAATTCAGGGTGGTGCTCGTTGAACTTGAGAGGTAGTTTTTTTTTGCTTTGATTTTAGTTTGGAGAGTGGTGATTTTGTCTAGTAAAGCATTTTGGATGTTTGTACACCAATCAGTGTCAGGGGTACACTTATTGAGAGGAGCGATAGGGGACTCCAGTTCCTTAAGTATCTTAAACAGTTCCTTAGTGTTAGAGCGGGCTTGGGTGATTCTTTTATTATAAGCTTCCTTTTTGGCAGCAAGGATGGCTTCTTTATAGGCCAGGGTGGCTAGCGTAAGATTATTTTTGTTGGCCAGGGAGGGGATACTTTTCCATGAGGCCTCTGCTTTTCTTTTTTCTTTGCGTAGGTCACGTAGTTGCGGAGTGAACCAAGAGTTCAAGTGGGTCCGTGGTTTTTGTTTACGCAGTTTGATAGGGGCGATAGTATTAAGGGCTTTTAGCATAACACGATTATAAGTGTCTACTAATGCTGTGGGGTCAGTGCAGGACTCTGAAGCTGCGTGCAATAATGGGAGGATGAGTGGTAAGAGTTTCTCAACAGTGATGTCTTTTTTATTCCGTGTGCGCGTGGGCGGTGCGAGGTTTTGTGTGTCCTCAGGAGGGCTAGTGTTAATAGAGAACGAAATAAGATGGTGGTCAGACCAAGCGCAGGGGGAAACAGTAATATCATTAAGGGCACAGTTCATGTCGGCAATCCAGTCAAGAGTACGACCTTTGATGTGGGTGGGCTCTGTGACATGTTGTGTGAAGCCGAAATCAGTCAGGACATTTGCAAGATCTGAGGCTTTGGTGTCATTCTTGTCCAAGTAACCCAGGTTGAAGTCACCCAGGATGATGATTTGGGAACTAGGCTTCGCACTGGATGCTAGAATAGAGGAGATGTCTTCAACGAAGGTAGATGTGGGTCCAGGAGGCCTGTAAATTAGGTGAACAGTGGCTGTGTGATTGGGCGAGATAGATAGTTTGAGAGAAAGCGATTCAGCTGAGTGTAACTGAAGGCTGTCCGCAATTCTGATGTTAAGCGTATTCTTGAATATGACGGCTAAGCCGCCGCCCTTAGTTTGGTTGGTATCTCTGTCGCACCTGATTATGGTGTAGTTGTCAGGGATAGCGAGTGTCAGAGAGGGTCCAGAGGCTGCGTGCAGCCAAGGTTCCGTGACTGCAAGTAGGTCCAGGTTGTCTGAGACAATGAGATCAGCAATATCAAGGGCGTGAGCTTGGATAGAACGTGCGTTTATAAGAGCACCTTTGAGCTTAGGGACCGTGGTAACGTTGTCTTGTTGAGTATTCGAGGTAGGAGTAAAAAGGTGTTGTGGTTTGTGAGGGCTGGAACTGCAGGTGTTGCCTGATGCAGGGCTGGTAGTGTGGTAAGACCAATGTGTGCATCTAGATGCTAATTTGTGGTTCCTGATTGATAAGGCACAAGGTAGGCTAGGTTGGGTAGTAGCAACTGAGGTAGCGTGGTGAGCCTGTATGCTGTCGTTAGAGGGATTGTAGGCTAGAGGTGTGGTGGGGCGCGAATCGTGGTAGCTAGTGCCAGTGGCTGTATTAATTGTTGCAGCGAGTGGGTACTGTGATACGAGGCGCAAGCGAGAACCAAGCCTCAAGTTTCTACTGAGAATTGTGCAGGGGTAGGTGTTGATGATATCATGGCAGGTATGCCTGAAGGGCTGGCGAGAGACAGGAGAGGAGGGTGGGCTGGTTCTTGAGTTCAATCTGGTGTTTCTCATAGCAGTTGTACAAAGTTGGTTAGGTGTTGGTCTAGTAGTGAAGTGGCGTATCCAAAGTGCTGGATCATCCAGGTACGGATTCGCAGGTGTCATGGTGCTGAGCCACAAGGAAGGGGTGGTAGTTCCCATAAATGAGCTAGTGTAGGAGTCTTGGTTTGGATGAGGGTTGGGTTGGCTAGTCCAATATCTGCTGTATGTATACAGTAAGTGGAGGAGGGTTGATAAGCACCAATACATGATGTGGGTGTTGCTAGTACACAGGGTAGCAGGTGTGGTTAGTTAGTGACCAGAGGCACAACACACTAATCAATGTGGTCTGTAGGCGACCATAAGGCACAACACACTAATCAATGTGGTCTGTAGGCGACCATAAGGCACAACACACTAATCAATGTGGTCTGTAGGCGACCATAAGGCACAACACACTAATCAATGTGGGCTGTAGGCGACCATAAGGCACAGCACACTAATCAATGTGGTCTGTAGGCGACCATAAGGCACAACACACTAATCAATGTGGTCTGTAGGCGACCATAAGGCACAACCTTATGCAAAGTCTTACTAGGGATATGTTGCATTGCCGAGCTCATGGGTAGGAGGGTAGAGGTGGCAATAGTAGGCGCAGGGGGCTTCTTCTGCTCCTTGATGCTCCATTGTGCGAACAGGGGGCAAACAGGGGCCTTAGTACGGGCCTTCGTAGGCGGCCGCCGGCGTTTCCGCTTGCCGGCGGATATGGCCACTGCTAAATACAGCAGTAGCTTAGCAACGAGGCGCCAGCACAGCACTAGCACAGTTCAAGGGTCTAGAGATGGTTTCTTTCTAACAGAAAGTCTTTTAATTCTGAATACACAACCCTAGAATGCTCAAAGTCTTGACAGGCAGCAGAATACGAAGAGTTCCTGTGGATTTCTTCAAAGTCTCTAGTCTTTAAGTAAGCAGCAAGTTAACAACTAATCGTAATTGAAGAAGACGATGTGACTTTGCTGCACCTGACCTCCAGATTCCTTGGTCTGACAACAAAAGGCAGGACAATGGACGGGATCTCTCAGCAGCAGTCTCGAGGGAGGACCTCTGGCACAGCTTCATCAACATTTTGGGTCACTCTGTGGAACTGGCGCCTTTTCTGCAGCACCAACATCGGACGAGATTCACCCGGTCAATCTTCTTCGCTTCTTACAGTCCAACACTCTGCTGATGGGGTCTGGGAGGCAGGTGTCCTGGTATTGGGTTTTCTCAGCTCTGGAAACTCACGGGATCTTGGGAGATGGCTAAAAAAAAAGTTAATCTTGGTACTAGTCGAAGGGAAGGAGTCGGCCTCTTCGGATTTCCTCTGTCGCACAGATAATGGGGTCAGGACAGCAGTGGTCACTTCACGGTGTTGCAAAGGGGCTGCAGGCGTCTCTGGTTGTCTTCTTCTTCAGTTACTTCAGCTTCCAGTGGTCGACTTGCTTTACACTCCAGAAGCGTCACCTTTCATACAGTTATGGCACACACTCCTCTGCAGTCTCTCTCAGCAATTTACAGAAAGGGACGTTTGGCTGTCCAATCAGGACAGCCAGACCCTCAGTGGGAGCTGGTCCTATTCAGGCACTCTGCCATACAAAGGACAGGGGTTGGAAAACACCTCCCCCACTTCCTGCCTTCCCAGACACTCTGGAGCCTTTGGTTGGGACACCCACAGGTTCCCGCCAAAGGCAAAACACACACACAAGCCTCCCCCTCCCAGAATGGTAGAAGAAGGGCTGACCAAGAACAACCACGCTATTAATGGCAAAAAAAGAAGGGAGCCAATGAGGAGTTGGTACTCAGGTGCCCCTATTGTGCACCACCGGGGCAATGGACATAGCCTTCAGTAGACAAATCAGACAATAGTTGGTAGGACATGTCCACTGTCAACAGCCATAACTAGAAGTTTGTCTATGTGACAAAGTCACAGGAGCAGAAAGAAGGGTGATACTAAGTATTCCTTTGGCACTCCACATAAGGTTGTGTGGGCCAATCTCTCAGACTATCAAGTTTTGAGAGAGATACTAAGGATTTATCCTTAAGAACTGTAGTTACTCCAGGATATACAAAATAATCTCAAAGGGGGACCCTTTGGGTCCTCAACAACACTGCCCAGAAGGAGCTGTGTGCTGCAATACTAAGATACAGGTGCCTTTAAGAGTTATGAAGGAAAAATAGACTCCATAGGACAGTAAAATACAACAGAAAGAGTTCCAAAAGACAGAGATCATAAGAATGAGTGGAACAGGGATTAAAGAAAAATGTCCAGAAGTCCAGCAAAAAGTGCTGCGGGTCACATTAGTGAGGGGATGAAGCATAAAAACGATAAAACTCCCTAACAAAAAGGTAAAACACAGAACTAGTTATGAAGACCCTGTATTGAAAACCTACGGTATTTCTGATGGCTTTTCTAAATTGGGCCATATAGATCAGTCTAATGTCCCGAGATACCAAGCCTTTATATTAGTGGGTCTGCCAAGGTCACCTGTTTGGGAGCCTTAACAGAGGGTTGCAGAGCTGTGGGGCCCAGGGAGACCAGTTCATGAAGGAGAAGACAGAACAGAGAGCCTAGAGCGAGGAGAGTAAGAAAAGAGTAGTTCTGCAACTAGGGAAGGAAGGTGCAGTAGTGAAGCCACGCCAATAAGGCCACCTAGGGAGCAAGTGTAAAATAAAGGAAAGGCTAGACCAGTGGAGAATTGATGAAGGGAAAGGTAGGACTAGATCCCCGGCAAGCCTGTGGTCCAGAGCTCAGACTGGTAACTGCAACATTTACAGCTATAGAGCTCAGACTGGTAGCTACAACAGTGGCAGAGCCAGGGAGGAGGCAAGGGGGGTGCCCAGTGCACCAACAGCCTCCTGCTGTTGCCCTATTATCCGCCCCCCTTGGCATAAAAGCTGCCTCTGCTACTGAGCTACAAACCTTTACAGCTACTAGTTGAATTAACCTGAAGACAAACATACTAAGAACCAGAGGAAGCCCTGGGAACTATAGTCCAGACCCTGGTGGCAGTAGCAAGTTCAGTCATAGGAAAGCCTGCTGGAGATTAGAGCTAGGTAGATGGCTAATGCCTTCTACCAAAACCAATGAAGAGGGAGGGGAGTATACATTCTTTACTGAATTATAATCATCCTAGGGGAAAGGGGGTGTAAGGTCCTGGCCATGCAGCTGCAGAAGGCTGTCTCCTATTCCCACCCGGACAGACATCTTCACCAGTTAACAGCCTAGGGACCATGATCAAAATGTGGCGTATGACCCCACCACTCCAAATACCTTTAAAGAAGTGTGCAGGGGCAACCCACTCCTTGTGAGTTCAGCTGAACATTGCCCTGGGTGGAAGTTTGTGAATCTTTCTTTTGTTGGCTTGAGTAGTGTAGAAACTTGTATTAGCACATGGATATCGTTAATGGCCTCCTCTCAGCCAATCAGAATGTTCAAAGTGCAGTCAATAACTACTGGCATTAACTGCATTCTGAGCTTTCTGACTTCAAAACTTCAAAAGCAGACAGAGGAACAATAATGCAGTTGCCAGGTAAGATGTCTTTAAGCAAGACACTTCCTCTCTAAGGGAAGCTTTTTTTGAATGTTTTACTGCAATAACCTATTTAGCACACCAACTAGAAAGCTGAAACATGGGAAAATGCTTTTTTTATCGAGAATGTTTTTACTTTTACACAACTACAAATGCATGCTTGTGTTTAACCCACAACCGTTTGAAATTCTTACCATATGGAGACAAGCTTATTATTTTACTACAAAATAAAACCACACAAATTTACGAACTCACTCTGTTGATTTACTTTCTTGTTATTAAACTCCTGTTTTTTATTTCAGCACCAAAACATTTATTGCAACAACCGAGATCGCCTCTTGTAACATTAGCGTTACTGTGCTAGGCAATGTGCCTTTTATCTATTGACCTGAGATGCACTCACCTTAAATAACCCATACCTGTACACTTCGGAACCGCACAGCACTTGACCAGAACAGAGCCAACTAGCTAACCTTTATCTGAATGGTAATTGGTTGCCTACATACAAAGGCCATCCCTGTTACGATTTGGACCTACAATGCGCATGGTATAGGAACTTTTTCACAATAAGAATCCATTCCCTCTGTCTTTTTCTATGTAAACAGCATATTTGATTTAATGTGCTACCTGGATAAAGCCTTGGTGGGCGAAACTGATGGCCATACAGTTGGCAGATTTTTGTAACCCCCGTAAATGCATCTGTCATTATGACAGTTCTGTAATAGTTGAAACTCACTAACATCATCACGAAAAGAAAATGTCTGTGCATATGTGTGAATTGGTACAATAATATGGACTTATTCTTTATGATAATAAACCTACAACGCAGCTTACTTGTAAACAATACTATTGGATGTTGGAGCGCATGTCTGGGATGAAACATTACTTAGCTGCTTAGATTTATGTAGACCTTGCTTGTGCACTACTCGCCAAACAGCTACTGCCCCATCACAACCCCAAATTAACCTTAACTGGCGCAGTGTCATGGTCTGACAGCCACCTCTCATTAACATGTATTGCAACTACCATTATGTGCTAATAGCCTTATAGATATCGGGATGGGTAATTATCATTGGGCCTCATTACGACCCTGGCGCTAATGGGTTAACGGCACCGTAAAAGGCTGCGGTGCCGTTAACCCATTAGCGCCTGATTACGAGGTCTCTTTGCGGGACTCGACCTTAACGGCTGGTCTACACCAGCCGTTAAAGTAGGGACCCGCAAAGGGACCTTGGTGCTAAGTACGGTACTGCAATTTGCGGTACCGTACTTAGCGCCTTCCCCATTCCCATAGAGCCCTATGTGGCGAAAATGGGAATGGGGAAGGGCCATGGTTCAATGGGGAATTACTGCCCCGCCAACCTTGGAATGGTGTGGTAATTCCCCATTGAACCATGGCGGACCCGTTACAACACCGGCACCAACCATGGTGCTAATAGCGCCATGGTTTAGCGCTGGTGTTGTAATGAGGGCCATTGTCCTGTGATAACAGCCCCACGCTCAGTCTATAAAGCTACATTAACTTTCTCGTTTTAGGTTTCATCTATTGTATTCCTTCGTTATTTGGCTCTGTTTAGCTTCTCACCGGTCCCCTACATGGGACTTGGCACAAATAAATTGTTAAGAGCTACTGCTTTTACAAGGTTTGGGGTAAGATTCTTGCATTTGAATTTTCCCACTTAATTTGAATATTCCAATTATGTGTACCTAAGCATTATTCTCACCCTTTATCCTGGGTTGGAGAATCATGATTTCATTTAACAATTTGGCAGTGGCAGTCTATAAAATAATTTGCTCACAACATTCTTTGAATAACTTTTACAGTCAAAGCATTTTGGATACTGTGTGATAGATAATTAATAGAAAATATAGCTAGGCCATACATCTCTAATTATTATTCTAAATTTGACAGGTTTTTAATTGCCACCACACTATGAATACAAGCACCATTTGGTTTAGAAGCCTCTTCCTCAATTGTTCAACTTAAAGGGATGGTCTAAAGACCATCCCTTTAATGCTTAGTTCGATCATAGTCACCTATTCATTAATTTAAACCTGTATCACGTATTGGATCAAAATAATATCTATACATTTCATCCCACACAATATACATATTCAATTATCTTTTTTTCTGGTGACGATAGGTTCACTGATCCGGTGAACTGCCACTATACCATCTCAAAGCCTTTGTACATTGATTAATTATGGATTCATTTAATCTGTTTATTTCTTGTTTTATTTTTCTTTCATTATAATTTGTTAATGGGTTCTCAGTCTTTGTATTTATGATTTGTTTCAATTAATTGTGATTTTTCTGAATACTGATGCAGGATAAAAAAAAAGTCTACTCTCCACTACCCATTGGCTAGTGATAATTGACTCTTGGCAATTAAGAAGTGCACTCTTGTGCACCCTCTTCTCAAAAATCCCTCCGCCGACCTCTCCATTCTGGAAAACTACCGGCCTATCTCCATCGCTCCTTTCCTGGGCAAACCCCTGGAGAAACCAGCTATCTCTCAGCTGACCCACCACACTGAATAGATTGGTTCCTTCCATGACCTTCAATCTGGCTTTGGAGCATCCAGAGGCACGGAAACTGCTCATCTGAATACCTGTGAAGACCTGCTCTCACATCTTGACACTAACACCCCCTCCATCCTCATTCTCTTTGCCCTCTCCCATGCCTTTGACACGGTTAACCACAACATCCTGATCGCAAGTCTCTGTGACACCCTGGGAATCACAGGTCAGGCTCTGACATGGTTTAACCTCCTTCCACTCCAACCGCCCATCACAGGTGGAGCTCGGAGCCTTTCACTCGACTATCACTCTCTCAACCTATGGCGTTCCCCAGGGATCTAACCTATCCCCCTGGTTCTTCAATATCTATATGGCTGCCCTGGCACATCCAATCGTCACTTTCACCTCTAACTCCCAGTGCTATGCGGATGACACTCAACTATCCTTCAGGCTACCCTCAGCCACCTCCTCCTCCTCGCTCATATCTGAATGTCTGTCCGCTATTCAGTCTTGGTGTGCTGCAAATGACCTCTGCCTCAACGCCACTAAGACTGAGATCATTCGCATTGGGACACCTGCTCCTGTTTTCCCACTTTCGCTCTGGCCAGCCTCTCTTGGCTTTGCGCATGCATCCACCTGCGAAGCAAGAAACCTTGGGGTCATCTTTGACTCCACTCTCTCCTTCTCCTCTCACATCTCAGACATCTCTAAAAAGTCTAACTATCAGCTTCACCTCTTCAGTGGTACTCTACCTTTTCTCACTTTCCCCCCGAGGCTCACTGTCTCCAGAGTCCTGGTTCTCTCCAGGATGGACTATTGCAACAGCCTCTTCCTAAACCTCCCTTCTTCTGCCCTGTGCCCTCTGCAACTCATCCAGAACAGAACCGCAAGACTTATCCTTGGCCTCAAGCCCAGGGACTGCATCTCTCTGGCACTGAAATCCCTTCACTGGCTCCCCGTGGCGGCAAGGATCAAATTCAAGACCCTTTGCATTATTCACAAGGCTTTCTGGGGCCTGGGCCTACCTACCTGCAACGCTGTCTACCTAAATACTGTCCCTCACGAGCCCTCTGCTCATCTACCTCCAACCTTCTGCGAGTGAGCCAGTTCTCCAAGCAGAGATTTGAAGGGATATCCTTATCCTCAGCCGGTGCCTCCCTCTGGAATAGCCTCCCTGGCACCCTCTGTCTTGAGCCAGTTCTCCTTAAATTCCGTACTTTCCTCTTCTCCTCTTCCTTCTCTCTCCCTCTACCCTGCTAACATAGCTCTCAGCTTATTTTTTTCCCCGTCTCTCTCCTCCTCCGTACAGCATTGACTGGCCACCGGGTGTACCTCAGAGTCTCACTGGTCCCTGGTACCCCCGCCAGTCCTCCCTCGCACTTGCCTCAGGACCCTACACCCTACCCCACTCAATGCACTTGAGATGTTAACCCAAGAGAGTAGCTCCTTGTGCACTTACCACAGTCTTAACCGACCAGGTGCACATGACCCTCCCCCTCCCTGTGTTCCTCCTTGCACTTGCTTGATCCTTATTCACCTCGCCGAAGATCATTGTCTGTTCCCCCTTGTCTCCACCCCTTAATTGCACTGTCTAAAACTGCAGAATCGCTATCAGGCCTATTTGCAGTCCTCCACACAGTTGAATGTAGTTTTTACACACTTACTCTACCTGTGCAGACTATTATCGTTTCTGAATTTCAAGGGCTCTGAGCGACTTCCACGGCCCCCCCCCCAGCCCCATGTTCCCACCCTCCTGGAGTGCTTCGAAACACTTGCCCGTGTATAGGCGCTATACAAATATACAATACAATACAAGAAATTGTGTGCTGTATGTATATATAGAATTGAAGTGGCAAGTGATTTTTTTATGGCTGGCTAGAAGTGGGCAACTTGATGCTTTTACCCCTGCTTATGTGCATCACAATTTCAATTTTGTTCAATCGACTATATCTATTTGCATGTATATATCTCTATTCATAATAACTCTATGTTCAACCACATCTTTAGTTTTTATTATTTTATGTTTTTTCACCTTCTCAAAGCTCTGCCACGTTTAAGCATTCAGAAACATTAAAACGTTTTGCATAAGCCAAAATATTTGCTTATATGCCACTACAGTTTGCTCCCATTGTATTGAGTTTGACTAGTACCACTCAGAATTACATGTTAGTGAACAGCACATAGAGCCTCATTACAAGTTTGCCGGTCCACTAACAACGGTGCTGCTAAGCTACCGGCACAGTTGTTACCAGACTGGCAAACTACGAGGTCTGCGCGTGGGTGCCTTTCCGCCTGCCAGGTCTGACCTGGCTGGCGGACCTGCACCCGCACGCAGACCTCGACAGATTCACCGGCACCATTCGTAAATGGTGCCAGTGCATCCAGCCTCCCCATTCCCATTGAGTCCAGTGGGACTCAAATGGGAATGGGGAGTAATAATTACCGGCACCCGGCAATGGGGATTTACTGGGTCCGCCGGGGCTGTAATGCCCCGGTAAGTCCCTATTGCCGGCTGCCGGTAAATTCATGACTCCGGTATTTATCGGCATGGCTACCGCCAGGGTTATAATGACCCCCATAGCCACGCAGTGCTTCTCACCATAGAGATCTGATACATACACCTATAGATGATTAAGAGCAGGCGGCATTTTCACTGAGCCAATTTATGGACTCTCCGACTCCCAAGAAGTCGGAGTCATTGTTAGTCTGTGGTTCAAGTACCTGGGTGACTGGATCCTGTAAACCACACAGCAAATGGTATTTGTCTCACTGGATCGTTTTGCCATTCCTAGCTGTGTTTTTGGGGAACTGCCACTTTCAGTACTTACCTCTGTGCCCTGGCTGACTCGACAGGTCATTCAAGATATTTACCCTTGGGTCTCTGCGGTCGAGGGTTTCTGGAGGCCCCTTTCAACTGTGTTTTGCCTTTCACCTGCATTGGCCCGAATTCTGCTGTGCTCCCTCTCCATGTTCCTACTGGGTCTCGGACCTGGCACTGGAGCTCTTTTAGAGAGTCTCCTCTGACTTCACCTGTGGTAGATTACAAGCTTATCTGAACCTGTAGGGGAGAACAGAGACTTACCTGACTTCCCCATAGCTGAGTCTGTGCCTGCAAACTTTGTCCTGCTTTATTTCTATGGGGAACTTTTTACAATAACCTGCAATTTTTGGAACTCACTAAAGGGGTACTTACCTTGTACATGCATTTTTGGGTCCCTTGTGTCCTGGATTTTTAGGTGTCACAAGGGGATAAGGCCCCCTCTGAGCCTGGAGTGGGAGGCCTAACAGGATGGAATTCAGCACCAGCCTTGACCAAAAGAGGGACAGTCACAGTTAAAAGGGCTGAATTCCTGTCCCCTCACATAGACACCTCCATCCCTCTAAATTCCAGAACTAACTGGGAGAGAGAGAGAGCCAGCGAATTAAGGAACGGGGAGCCTGAGCAGCCACTAGGTGGCCCGTCCACTGCTCCCCAGCACCGCCGCACATGGTAGAGTAACAGCTGCGCCAGAGATCCCAAAACCATCAAAACATGAACTTGCGGCATAATGAATTTAGACTTTTTTTATTTTTCTTTCCCTCCCTTGGAGAGTACCGCAACATGTCCCCCTAGCATGAACTGGGACACTTTGCAGTGCAGGCCTCCATGGAGGCCCCCCGGGCAAAAAAATGGATGAGCCTAACCTACTATTTGTAAACACCAATGATTGTAACACCTGCAGAGTGGAAAAGATAGGAACAAATTGGTTAGGGCCAGCAATTCAATGGGAGAAGGAGGAGAGTGTAAGAGGGGTGACAGGAAACAGAAAGATGTGTGTTGTTAGTGTGAAGTCAGAGGAGGACGCAGTGGACAAAGGGGCTAACGGGAGGAAGGGCAGTGAACTGAAATGAGTCGGCAATCTGGAGAACAGGTGAGGTATTGGTTGGTGAGAGCAAGTGGTACTGTGTGTTGAGTGTGTGTGCAAGGCAGGTGAGAATGTTGGAGGGAGTGTAGCAGGTGAGTGTGAGAGTGAAACAGTAGTGGAGGATAGAGTAGTAGTGTGGAGGAGGGAGTAGTGTGGAGAGAAGGAGTGGGAGGGATGTCACATCGGAGGGTGGAGGTAGGCAGTAGAAGGGAAGAGAGACATCAGAGCGATGGAGTCAGAAGAAGTTGGAAAAAGGAGGAAAGAAGGGGAGTGGAGTTTGACGGAAGAGAGTAGTGAAAGGAGGGTAGAAATCAGAAACAGGGAGAAGATCATAAGAGCGTGAAAGGAAGGCACAATGCTGTGTCATCTTTAGAAGTGACATTGATAGTGTAGGATCCGCTTAGAAATCTCAGAGGGACATAGATAGAAAAGGCAATTGTCATCATCGACAGCTAGGTATAGAATTGACAGTAGGTATTAAGCTCCATATAGGAACCATTGAACTAAGGCTGCCTGGGCTAGGGTCGAAAACACTGTCGCCTTATTATGAGTTTGGCAGTAACCCTTAAATGCGGCAGTAACGCTATTACCGCCGCATTTAAGGGTCTGCCAAATCACGGGTTTGGCTGCATTTACCACCAGCTCTGAGCTTGGGGTAAATGCGCCGGGAAAATTCCCATTTTCAGGCGAAATTAGCGCCGCACTATTAGTGCCCGCTAATTGCACCGAAAATTCCCCATTGGGTCCAATGGACCCAATGGGGAATTAGTGTTACCGCCAAACTCGTGATCCGGCGCTAATAGCGCCGGAGGGTTTGGCGGTAATGCTATACCGCCAAACTCGTGATGAGGCCCTGTGTCTAGATGAGAGGGTGAGGAACAGCCCTAGCACCCTGCCAAAAACCCAATAAACCCCTTTCAACCTTCTCTGGGAGTTGGAGTGTTCTTTAAGCCTTCTGTGACATAGGCCATGTAACTGGAGGTTTAGCATTTGCTCCTGATTCCTGATTATTTTTTTTAATGCATTTTTAAAGTCTTGCTATTAAACTCCTGTCTCTGGAAAATGCTTTTACAATTTATAACTGCTGGTTGTTAATGAATCTACTCTTTATGAGTGTAATCGGACCTTGGGGATCTAGAGATTTCAGCCTAATTTAACCCTAACTTTTGGTGGCCCTTTGGGCAGGATCTTCTCCCTCCAGGTGCATGTTTCATGCATATTACTATGTACTAGTGGTTTAGAAATACTGTCACGTTTTTTCTGTTTTGGCATTGTGGGTCCCGTTAGTGAATGTACTATTCTTCTCCTGTTAACGCTCCATTTTATACCCACCCCTGAGCCTTGTATTGCGCCTACCACCAGGTAGCGGACACCACCTCTAGTTTAGGGTTGGGTCTGTTTTTGTACATAGACTGCATTGTTATGTCTAACCCAAAGTTCTTTAAGATTCCACATGTTAAATTATAGTAAAATTTGTATTTTGGATTTACCAGTGTAGTGTGTTCTTTGGGGATAACTCTGGGGATTAACTGTACTTAACTACCAGCCATCCTCTTCCCCTTGAGTTAAGCCTCACTGCTCTGCCAAAGGTACCGTTATAGAGAGGTCTGATCTTTCGTTTTGGTTGGAACCCTGTTTCGCCTTCGGATTGATGGTTTCACATCCCAGAGCAGAGGGTTGTGGATATATCTCACGAACACGAGGGATTATAAAAACATATATTAATTTTCTCATTTTATGCTTCTTCTGTATTCCTGTGTTTTATAGCCCGTTTAACTTATGGTTCCGCTTGGACACTTAATGCATGAAAATAGACTTAACAATAATAAACTGTATTGGGCAACCACAACTGTTAGGGTTTCTGGAACATTTAAATGAGACCATAGTCCTCATGGCTGCTGGTATGGTGCTATGAGGCCTGGAGCCATTAGGGCTGCTGCCATGGTAAATGCTGACTACGTAGTAAGGCCTTGGTGCTGGAAAGCCGCGCAATACTTGGACTTCTGAAAAATAGCAGATTGTTTGTGGGACATAGATTAGTAGCAATGTACCGTTAACCCAGGATGGGTGTTAAGCGTAGGTAGCCCCAACATTACTGCTGAGTCTGGACACTTCAAGCGGGTTCTTGTTTTGTGATTGGTGCACAGGAAGGAAAAACCACTCTAGTGAGGAACTTAACAACAGATTTAATGGGTTTTGCTTCTGAGGTGGCTGAGAACAACATGCCAGGACAAGACCATCTAAGGCCTTATGTGATCTCATTCTTTGTTGATAAGAAAGCTACTTGTCAGTCTTAATTTTAGAATGGGACATACTGCCTGTTTATTGTATTGCAGTGTAATAATGTAAGTCCTTGCTTCTCTTTGAAAATCCATTGTTTGGTCTCAGTTTCTTCAACAGTATCAATAGGCTTTGGACCTTCTGTATTTTAGACAAGGGATGTACCTCATCACAGAGTGCGTTACTCTGATAACTTTGACTGTTTTGCTTAGACATTTCTCCTGTTAGATATGCATTCCCTGTAGGAAGTCCTTCAACCAATGCCTAAGTAACTGAATAGGGCTTCAACAGATTTGTGGAACTTTTGACCCTGGGAGTGCAGGGTTTTTTCGATCCTTGAATGTAGAGAATTGTTTGGGTTCCTACCACTCCTTTGGGGACTAGATGTCTGTTGGAGAAGGGGGGAGGGTAGTCTTAACACCAAGAATACCCCTTTGTTATAATATCCTTTGATGTAGCCCTTCATTCAGACTCCTACCATGCTATCCCCCAAGAATGCTACTTGGTTTTGTGCCATCCTTTTATTTTAGTCCACATCCGGACCCGTGAAATTACCCTTGTCAGGGTTCGATATTAAGATGCGATGAGCAGGAGCTAAAACCAGCTCCTGGGTGCCGGGCATCACCCAGTAGGCAGGAGCTGCCGCTTGGGAACCAGGAGCGAGCACAGCACACTGCAAATATAACTTCCACATTTGATGCACGCTTGAACTTTTTGCCTATTGTGTATGATCATTATTTTTAAATGCGTCCAATTTCTTCATTTACATTCTCAGGCACTGAAAGTAAATGACAACCAGTTGGCCTGGGTAGCCAAAGGTAGCTCCTGGTAACTGCTGGTTTTGAGCTAACCAGGCTCTCCCAGGGTAGAAGCAGGAGCTAAATGTCTCAGTTATTTACAACCCTGGTTATTTTGAGAAAATCGTAAATCAGTGTGGGCATGTTCTGTTCCTTTCTACTCGTGTATCAAACATCTTGTTCTGTAGAGGCAATAAGTGTTGTCATGAATGGTAACAACAAAGGAGTTCACTTTACTTAGCTCAAAGACTGATCTAAATTCTTAGGAAATCTTGGTAAAACATTGAAGAAACAGTGTTCTGCTATTTTCCAGTGGGATCCAACATTCTAATATGTTCAAACTTAGGATGTGTGGTATAGCTTCTGTTATTGTTTATCTGGAAAAGGCTAAGGGATGTCGCCTAATTCTTGAAGAACATAGGCACGTTTCATCACTTAGGTCATGCTCCTCAACATCCTGTTGAGCATCAAAAGACTGATTCATTTGAAACCGACAGTAAGTATTTACTATGTTCCCCTACAGGTAATTTTCATTCCCTGCTTGGGTCGGCAGCAGGGCAGGTTTGTGGTGGAACCTAAAAGGAATTGATTCGTTACCATGGAGAAGCCTTCTGCATCTTGAACCTACTTCTTGCAAAAAAAAGCTGCGTTATTCACAGAAGGTGTGAAATTGTCAAGGTGTGTTCTTGCTCATCCCTCTGAAACATATGGCATGTTAGTAGTCCTTCAAATCCATTCTAATTATCTGTACCAGTTATGACCAAGTGATTGCTTCCCTGGATAGAATCCTAGTGAGGAATATTTTTTCGTGTCCTCTCCCTTCTAGTGCTTAATCTACGGGGTGGTGTGCCAGCACTGAAACCCCTGCTGTCAAGTCGGAAGGTATAAAGTAACAAGAACATAACCTGTACCTTTATCCGGTCCAGCAAAGTAGTGCAGTTCTCGCTCTACTGTGACAAATTCTTTACAAAGGATTTCACTGTGCCATGTGAAGAAAAAAGAATAGCAGTACATTTTGTATTGGTGCTCCCAGCCGCCAAAGAACTGCGTGGCACATCTCCTTGATGGACTAAGCAGGATAACATGTTCTTATGTAAAATTCTGGAAACACTGGTAGATCTTAGTTTGAAGGTGTAGGTGCTGCGGCAGTTGAGTGCCTTGCTTGAGAGGTGTGCTTGCCTCAATCAGTAATGACGAGAATGAGGTGGAAGTGATCTTTTGTGATGCAGAGGAACACTGCACAAGAATAATTTCTGAGGGACTAAACCAGGATTCCAGAAAAAGGATGGATTCTGAAGAAGATTGGTGAGATTGCCAAGCCTAGTGCAATATGAAGACAGCTAGCAGAAATTTTGAATATTGTAGAAAATATTCAGGGGGATCAATATCAGCAGGAATTGGTGGTTAAAAATGATGAAGCCTGCATTGAAGTACTTGGGGCAAACTGTTGCAACCTCACTCGAGAAGGATAAGGGATGCTCCCTGGTATGATTTGAATGCAAACTAATGCAAGTTAGTACATCTATGGGGGAGTTGGTCAACAATCATTCAATACCAAAAACCTTTAAGGTGGAAAAAAAGAGAATGTATACAATCTTTTTCCTACTCGGGAAATGTAACTGTTTGATCAATGTCTACCGCAAAGGTTAAGATATGCAGATTTGTAACAATAGTGCTCCGGCTTATCTTATTGAGAACATTGTGTTTTGAGCCCCTTCTGGCAATATTTGTTGCGATTGTTGCAGGAAACTGGTGGAGAACGATCTGTGCTGAATCAGATTTCTAATTGACTATTGCTGCGGTTAGTTTTTTTAAGAGAGTATTTCAATTTGTCAAGAATTAATAGGTGATGTAATAGTATATGGGTTTTTATGGATGTATACTAATTGACCTTTTCACAATTGACCTTGTGTCATGCATGCTGGACGTGGTTCTACCTCTTACGCTCATAGAACAGCTAGACCGTTCTATTCCAAATGGCGGTTGTTCGATACGTTGCCGGGAAAACGACGTCTGCACTTTTCACGTCGCTAAATTCACGTGTATTCTGCTTCGTCACGTGAACTACGGCATTACGTATATAAGTAGCGTGGAAACTTCACTCGCTGCTTCTGATCGAATCATTTGGCGTTGTGTAGCTGAACCTCCGATCTGCGTCCTTGCAGTTTTCCTCAGCTGCTTCTTGGGCCTTCTATAGCGTGTTTTCCGCCACACGCTGATTCCTGGAGCTGTTTGTTCGCGTGTAATTCCACACGCGCACGTTGTCTTCAAACGCGGCTGTCCTGGGCTGCGTGTATCCTGTTAGCGTGCAAATCCACAAGCGCACGTTGTCTTCAAGCGCGGCTGGCCTGGACTGCGTGAATCCTGTTTGCGTGTAATTCCACACGCACACGTTGTCTTCAAGCGCTGCTGGCCTGGGCTGCGTGAATCCTGTTCGCGTGCAAATCCACAAGCGCACGCTATCTTCAAGCGCGGCTGGCCTGGACTGCGTGAATCCTGTTCGCGTGTAATTCCACACGCGCACGTTGTCTTCAAGCGCTGCTGGCCTGGGCTGCGTGAATCCTGTTCGCGTGCAAATCCACAAGCGCACGCTGTCTTCAAGCGCGGCTGGCCTGGATTGCGTGAATTCTGTTCGCGTGTAATTTCATACGCACACGTTGTCTTCAAGCCTGCTTCCAAGACTGCGTGAATCCTATTCGCGTGTAATTCCACACGCGCACACTATTTTCTTCGCGGCTGTTCAGAACCGCGTGTACTTTGTTTATACCACAAAAGGGCGCTATTTCCAACTCCTGCACCTGTGATATTAACAGGGGGATTTTATTCATTTCTATACTTTTCTCTACGTGGGAAGGAAGCTTTTCAAGGACTGTTGGAAGGTGATAGTGAACAGTACTTTGGACGCTATCCTGTGGTGCATCAACCCGGTATCTAGCGTGAGCCTCGTTCCGTTCGGGATAAGTCTCCCTTACTAATCTTCCCTTCCTTGTCGTTTGTTCTACTTCTGGATTTTCCTCAAGAGACTTCTGCTGGATTCTTCTGCCCTAGGCATAAGGTCAGTGTGTGAATTAATGTCAAATACTGTTCTATCATAGAGAGTCAATTTGGGGCAGTTTCTTATGATACTTTATTTTGTTCTAGGCTGACTTCCTATACCTTACCCACGCCCTTTCCAGTGATCCATCTCTCTGCCTGTTTTATCAGTCAGAGAGTTGTATCATTTGGAAGGTCTAAACTTGACTTCACAACTATCAAATCGTGTGAACAGGGATCCGGAAGACCCTACCATCTGTATCCTTTTGAGTACCGTATCCTTTTCAGTCAATACTTTGGTGCTTTACGACACCTTGGGAGAATTGACCTCAGGAGAATTGACCTAATTTAAAAGGTCAATTAGGACATATATGTGGGGGAAACCCCTGCAGCCCCACACCCAATCCAAAAACCCCTGCAATCCCCACCCAATCCCCTTATATTATTTATAATCCAAAACCAACCCAATACATATATAAAATAACTAAAATAATATAAAGGTCAATTGTGCATAAGGTCAATTAGGACCACTATAATTAGGTCAATTAGGACAAAAGGTCAATTGTAAAAGGTCAATTTGGGTAATGCTGTTTTAATGACAGATGATACCTTCATTTTAAAATTTATAGTCTACTTTTAAAAAAAAGAATTTGGATGAAATTTAAAAATCTTAAAATAGGTACATTGTAATATGAATTGTATCATTATGTGATTATTTTTGATGTACCTATGAAGCAGTGTGCTGTTCTCCAATGGGGGTCTTTAGATCACATTTCCAACAAACAAAGACGTAAAACAAGGATGCTCATTGGCCCCACTTCTATTTTACTTTTGTCAGATTTTAACCCTTTATCTAGTGGTCACAAAATCTATCTCCCCTACCCAACAAATGTATGGTTCCTTTTATTTGCTGATGAATTAGAACTGTTGGACTTGACACCTTGGTGGCTTAAAAAAGTCTTGTATATGCAGATCAATATTTCCAGAATAATGGGTTAAAATTAAATATGCAAAAAACTGGGGGAAACTGATTGTGTCTGGTATCTGAATGGAGAAAACATAGATGTGTTGGGCTCATACTGTTAACTTGGCCTCATATTTGATAAGAATGGAAAATGGACATCTCCTATTAAAGCCACTGCTGAGAAAGCTATAACTCTGATGGGAGGACTATCAAGATTTTGCTACCCGCATTCTTAAGAAATTTAGGGCTAAGGTAAGTTTGATGTTACTGTATGGGAGCAAAATTTGGGGTTATGTCAATTGCCCACCACTAGTAGTGCTACAGAACAAAATGCTGAAATAATTAACTGGCTTCCCACTGGCCACATCCAACAGTGCAATTCGTTTAGAACTGGGTGCGTCACATATAACCGCTTTGGCGCGTCTGAGATTTGGAACTTTTTTCTTGAAGACCCATGCTGTAGAATGTCTTTTTTAAAAATCCAATATGCCTTGGCTGAAATAGTAAATTCAGAAGCCAAAACGTGTATATAATATATATGGTATAACGAAGGCTGCAAACTTTTAATTAAGTGAGGTTTTCATTGAGTGAAGGAACTACACCTCCCGGATTTTCGGCCCCAAAGATTACTTTTACTCTCTGAAAATAGGCAAATACTCCTCCCCCACCCCCCCAAAAAAATACAGACTAAAAATACTCCTAAATAAAAAAAAAAAACAGACACGTAGAACCTTGTGCCCCTTCTTTCACCCACACAGCTCCATGAATATGTTTGGACCAGTAATCCACGTAGTACCACAGGAAGAAAGTACTATTACTGCCTGATCGGAAGAAGTAAACATGTGAATGAATAGCTAAATGCAAATAAATAATTATTACAAAAACAAATTTCCGTTTTCCAGTTCAAAATCTTTTGCTTGCTTATAAAATACTCCAATTGGGAATTGGACTTACATTTTTACTCCCTAAAAATCATTTTTTTCCCAACTTTAAAAAATAGGGAGTAAAATACTCTCACTTCCAAATGTTGCACTGCCGATTATAGACATTTCAAAGAGGAGCCAGAACAAACAGCTCTCCAACATGACAGCAAAGTATATAGGGAAAAGGTGTGGCAATCTACCCAGCAGTCTACCCGCTTAGGTTGTATAACATAATGCGGTCATCCTTGGCGATAGGCGGGGAGATATGCAAAATAAATTCATATGATTATAGTAGAAGGACGTCAATGATTAGGCTTACCATGCTCCCACTAAATGCCCTTAGGCAATGGGAAGGTGGAGATGTCTTTGTCACTGAGATGTAACTGTGAAATGGAAGTTGATGAAGATGTGGGGCATTTTTTATGAATTTGTAAGAAATATTTTGCTCTAGGAAAGAAGTGGCTGAAACCACACTTCTTGAAGTTTAATATCAGATGTAGAAGCATTGTTGTTAATATTGAATTGTAATGATGAGAAATTCATTTTGGTTCTGTTTGAGTATGATGGAGAAGCATTGTCTCGCCGGAATGAACTAACTAAAAGCTGTGCTTTCTAATTTGATCTGATTGATATTAGTGTTTTGGATATTTTAAATGTATTTAATCCTATGCTGTCATTGCAGGGTGCTTTTTTCCTTACAAGTTATCTTTTTAATAATCGTTTTGTTCTATTTATGTATCTATGTGTATTATGTGGTGATTATGGACAAATCAGTTTTAATAAAGTATAAGAGTAAAAGGTGTAGATCCCACAGTGAAAGTGTTTTTCCTCTCAAGGGAACTTTGTTTTTTTCTTTGTTTAGCCTTGGCTTGTAAATTTTAAATTAATTTTATGAAGCTTCCCCAACATGTTTGTGCTACTTGATGGGACTGAGGAAGCATCAGACAGCTTGTGGATATTCAAGCTTGTTTTTACAGAAACGTACATAGCTCAACTAAAGTGCTTCTTTATTGGGCTCTCGCAACCACTCTTGATGTGAGTCAGTGCTGGTTAGCACATCGAGTTACTTGGCTGCAGTTGTCAGTCATTTAAAAGCAAACAAGGGGGAACCGAGTAATCTGCAGCAGGAAACTCGGAGCATCAGATATGTTGGTTCCTCTGTCTTTTTCCTTTGATCGTTGTTGATCCGCCCCCTTCTCTCCCCTAAACCCAATTCTGACAAACCAAGGTGTCCCCTTGTTGTCCCCCCTGCCCTATCGACCCCCCCACCCTTCCTTTATACTCTCCCTTCCACCACGAGAATGTTTGCTGTGTAGAAGTAGCAGACCTGTAGTTGATCTTGGAACTGGTAGTGTCTCTATACTCTGTAGTTCGTCAAGGCAGTTTTGGCGATTTTCTTGCATGACATGATAACTGTTTACATAAAGCAGACCATAAGGTGAGAGCAGCAAGCATTGCATGGAGGGTGTAATCTCTGATTAAGTGGTTGCTGAGTTTGACTGATGTGTTGTGGATTATTGCTGAAGGGTGGTCATCGGGCCATGGCAGTGTCCACCTGCTCTTATCCATTGTTGTTACCAGTCTCTTCATGGCCTAGTGGTGCTCTGGGGCCTATGGGCTCTGTTCTAAACAGCCAGTGGAGGCCTGCATGTCCCCAGACACAAAACATCTGAACTGTGTGTTATGGGGGAACTGTTCCAGGGGAATGCACTCAGCAGAGTATCAGCTGGGTGTAAGGAAGCACATTGTTATCCTGCACCTCATTGACTTCTTTAAATATTTACAATGGTATTCATGTTTAATATAGAATTAATATAACAGATTTTAGTTTCCAGTTTCACAATGTTTTCCATAATGCCACTAGTGGGGGGGTTTGTCAGTTTAGATTAACTTGTATTAAAATGACTTGCTTTTCATAATAGGTCCTCTGATTGCAACATCCGTCTTTTCATTGAAGCCTAAAGAAAAGGAAGATATTTGCTTGAAGGAAATTCTGGATGTGGAGATAAGAAACACTTTTAAACCTTCATCAAGTAAGTGGGAAAGTCAAAGTGCATCTGATAAAATCTCAGAGAAATTGAATGATTAAGTTACACAGCTTGCCTTTCTTCAGTGTAACGCACCAGTCAAGCAATGGCACCAGTTTTGGAAGATGTTGGATAAACATATATTTTTGGGATCTCCATTCTATACCATCATTCAGCTCTCTCTCTCTCTCTCTCTCTCTCTCTCTCTCTCTCTCTCTCTCTCGCTCTCTCCCCTTCTCTCACTCCATCTCTCCTGTGCCTTCCTTCTACCTCAGCTTCTGAATGAACCCCCATCTCTTGCTCCTTGAGTGCAGTCCACCTGCCCCCCTTTGAAGGCGAATTGTGTATACTACACTCTTTTGTGTTCAGCACCTCGCGTTGCTCCTTACTCTATGCCCATGCTAGTGCTTCATGTAATGCCAAATCTACCTGTCCACCTTCATGTCTACACTCACATCCAGCTCCCAATTTGCATGACTTCTCTCAACCCAGGGGTCAAGATAAGGTCTGGTGCACGATAAAAGTGGATCACTGTAGATCGTCATCGTGAAATGAGTTCCACCCTACAGGTACAAAGAATGTGTTGTTCCATAAATTCATAACATGCACAAGTATACACAAATATGTGTATTAAGTTGACACTGACCCATAAAAACACAAATGCAGCGCCTACGAATGCACACTACCTTACTTGGAGCAATGTGGAAGATGAAGATTAACTGGCTAAAATGAGCAATCTGCCTGTTGTAAGGAACCCATGGTATCAAAAGCAAGACAGACACAAATTATAAGTTTTGGAAAACCTTTATTGTTCTCGAAAAGGGGTTGAAAGAATGCCTATCTTGCCCTACGTCGAAGATGGGAGCACGCTCGACCATCAAGTGATAAATAACAGTCCTAGTGGAGTCTATCAAAACAAAATGGCCTATGCTAACTAAACCTATTACCAGCCCTTACTCTAATTTAACAAATAAGTGTCCGGAAAATGTATATGCAAAAAGAATAGTGTTCACAAAGTCACATATCAAGGTGACCGAGCCCTGTAGTTCCCTTCCCCACGTTTCAGCACGGGACAAGGTGGCACACTCAGGCTTTAGAACAGCCCTGTAGTTCCCTTGCCCACGTTTCAGCACGGAAAAGGTGGCACACTGAGGCTTTTTCAACCAATACCTGGCAACTCTCGCCCACTGCATTGCCACTTTCTGCTGAAATTTCCAGTGCTACGCTGACGACACTCAACTCATTTTCAGGCTGCCCTCTGCCACCTCCTCTCCCTTTCTCATCTCTGATTGCCTAACTGCCATTCAGGAATGGTGTGCCGCAAATGATCTTTGTCTGAATGGCAGCAAGACGGAGATCCTCCTCATCGGCACACCATCACCATCCTTTCCCCTCACTCTCTGGCCGGCCACCTGTGAGGCTAAGAACCTCGGGGTCATCTTTGACTCCACCCTTTCCTTCTCCGCCCACATCTCTGAGGTCTCTAAAAAGTCAAAATTCCGACTGCACCTCCTCAGAGGTACTCTGCCTTTCCTCTCCTTCCCCCAGAAGCTCATGGTATCCCAAGCTCTGGTTCTCTCTAGCTTGGACTATTGTAACGGCCTCTTTCTAAATCTACCTGCCTCTACTCTCTTCCCTCTGCAACTAATCCTGAACAGGACTGCAAGACTTGTCCTTGGCCTCAAGCCCTGGGATCGTATCTCTCCAGCTCTGAAATCTCTCCACTGGCTCCCAGTGGATGCAAGGATTAAATTCAAAACCCTCTGCATTGTCCACAAGGCTTTCTGGGGCCTGGGTTAAAAATACCTTCAGCTATCCCTCCGCAAATACCTCCCCTCTCGAGCTCTTCGCTCCTCTACCTCCATCTCCCTCAGGGTCAGTCGTTTTTCAAAGAAATGAGATGGGGTAGATCTCCTTCTTCGGCTGGGGCCTCCCTCTGGAACAGCCTCCCTGCCACTCTAAAACTTGAGGAGAACCATCTCCGGTTCCAGAATCACCTCAAGACCTTCCTCTTTTCTTCTGCCTTCACTCCCCCCTCTCCCCTGCTGATCTGTTCCCTCTTGGCACCATGCACCTAGTCACCCTCTGTCCTTCGGGCCCAGGTACCTGCTCACCCTGCCACCCTCCCGCACTGCCACCGGGCCACCCCTTGCACTGGGATCTGTACCTGTACCCATACAGCCCTCCCCCCTTTCTTCCTGCACTTATCAGACCTACCCTGTCTGCTGCCTTAAACCTAGCACTTGCAAATTGCTGGCTGCATTACCACTGTTTGTTGCCTTTATTATTTATTTATTGTTCTTTATCTGTTTCTCCGCTGCTTCGCACTTTCCACTTCTCCCCCTTCCATGCACTTTTCCCCCTCCCCTCTCTCCCCTGCACTTGGCGCGTTCTCAATGTCACTGGGCCTAGTAAGATCGCTGTTTTGTTCTCCCCTGTTCCCCTCCCCTGCCTTGTCGCGCTCTGAAACACTTGTGTAGGAGCGCGATAGAAATAAAATATCAATCAATCAATCACTCTGGCTGCTTATACACGAGGATGCACCTCAGTACACCAGCCTGGTCCTTCCACAACAAAGTCTATTCGTTCCCCAAAGTCTCTTGGTCACAGGGTGCCTGGGTTACATACAAAACCAAAGTTCCTTCTTTCCAGGATTTCAAGTTCACCAGTATGCTGGTTCACCGCTTCTCATGGGTCTCCCTCAGCCAGGCTTGGACCCTTCCAAACACAAGTTCACAATAGGTCACCCTCAGTCAGGCTCAGACCTCTCGAGCACAATATCCTTCCAGCTTGGTTAAATGGAAGACTTTTGACTGTACAATGGATTTTACAAAGACCTTCGCAGGACAATTTCGATTCACTTTAATGTCCCTTCCTTCATACAGTTCGCTTTCACACTTAGTTTCTCTTGCTTGCACTGCTTTCTGGTACTTGTGGTTCTCTCTGCTCTTCCAGCTATCATAGGCTTCCCTCAGTCGGCTCAAGCCTTTTCAACATTCCATTCAGCTTGCTTTTAAATTTCAGATACATTTCCCAAAGACGTTCAGCAATGCGATCAACTTTTCTCAATAAACAAAGGGCATTTTGGTTCTTGAATTCCACAACGTTAACCACTTGCTTTTTTATAGTTTCCCCTTTTCCAGACAAAGTTCAATTCATTTACCTAACACAGTTCGCTGTGACGGAGGCTTTCGAAAAATGCATCTTTTCCTCTTACTCAGGGCCATTCTGTTACTTTCTATCACTGAACAATGGTATTTCACAGTTCCTCAACTTCAACACAGACGGCCTTGCATGAATCTCTCTCACTCACTGGTTGGGTTGATTTCTGCATTTGTGTCCTTGTTCTAGGAGCCAAAGTCGATACCATAGCGGTTGCTTCACCTCCCCAACTCTGTCGTTCCCCTTGGGAGGGCCGCTGGTATCTTTTTTCCGCTCAGGGGTCTTCCCGAGTCTGGTTCGGACCCCCTTTTTACAGTTCCCACATGGGTCTCCGTCAATCGGGTTCGGACCTCTCGTAATTTGCCAAATTTAAAGTCTTTGGACTTCAAGTCCCAGAATGCAATTTTCCCTGTTTGACTCCGTCTTCGCTAGCGTCCCAAAAACAGCATCCTGGCGTTTTGGGAGCTGCAGGAGTACAAGGGGATACTTGCTGAGGTCAGGTTGTCGCCACCTGCACCTCAAAGGCCTGGGCATTCCTACTTTGCCCAGGGGTAGAGCTCTGGTGTGGGCACTGCCAGGTAACCCCAAGCTGCCCCTGGTTTGGCTTCCTGTAGGTACAGTTTCCTCTCCACACTGCAGCCTCCCCTGTACTCACAGGCCCAGCAATCAGGCAGTCATTCTTCCTCTAGGCCTTCCAGGGTCTCTCCAGCTTGAATTCTCTCCCTCTGGCTTCTGTGCACCATCCAGCATCCCTAGCTCGCTCAGAGTTTGTCTGTGTGCCCTACCTTTTATACTGAGGGAAGCCTGGTTTTGCCTGTTTCTATTAGTGGGACAGTCCAGCCTTACCATGTGGTAATCTGTCTTCTGTGTCTGTGTAGTTTTAGCACAGGGGCAACACGCTGGTCTTGGAAGCAGAGAAACAGAGGTTCGAATCCTGTGTATTAGGCGTTTTACATTTTTTTTTAAAATCTTCATCCTCTCAGTCCCTCTCTTCTTCGTCTCTTTGTTTTTGGAAAAGAGAAGTGATTGGGGATTATGTGAGTTGTAGTGGTCCCGGGTAATTACGTGCAAATTGGGTGTAATGTTGTCGCGTCAAGGAAGGTAGGAGTATGGTTGTGGATAGGTGGGCTCTTGTTTAGAATATCCCAAGAAGTCTGTGGGGATGTCGGGTAAAGGTGTACCGGAAAGGGGGCAATACCACGTCTATCCCAAGGGCATTCCTCCCACAGTCCCCAAGGACCCCCTACCCAGGCGATCCCTACCCAGGCGATTCCTCCCCCGCTTGTCCACCCCCAGGGTCGGAATCCAATCTCAATGGCCCACCCCTGGCCAACTGAGCAAAGGATCCCTGGGGTTTCCCGCACTGTAAACAAATAGATTGAACTATTTGAGATCCATTCCTGTCCTGAAAGATCTCTGGTAATAATCTGGTGCGAAGGTTAATACATTGCTAACATGGACTGTCACTAAATTCTGTTATCCCTGCAGGCTAATTACAGGAGATGTTGGAAATAAGATGTAGTCTTCAGATAGGTGGCGCAGGTAGGCAGGTTTCTATAGAAGGGTGCTAATTTATTCCAGTTACTTGTTCAGGTATAGGTACTCCTAAGTGCAGAAAGAGACAGTAGACACCCACTGACCACTGTGCTAAGTCTGAATCAGGAGATGGACGACTCCTTGTGGTTTGTATGGTGATTGTTTTATTTTAGTGCCAAAACCCTCTACTAATCCCTACTTTCTGGTCCCTATGCTGAAAGAAAGAGAAGTGTTCAAAAGGTTGCATGTCAGGATGGTGTACAAAATCAATTCTGTCCGCTGTCTAGAAACAATCTAAGCTAGCTTGATCCCTGCCTCCACCACTAAAAAGGAAAGGAATCTAACGTAAACACAAACATATCCTAAAGGCCTCCTGCCCAAATGATATGCTGTTGGCTGGTTTCTGGCCCCCACTGTACTGTTTCTGGATTAGACCAGGCTGCTCACCTTTAGCAAGGTTCCATTATGATCACCAGCAAATGTCTCTTGGCTTTTCACCACTCTTCATAGTTCCAAGTAAGAATGTTCAATAGCTCTCCTTAGGGCTTCGCACCCGAAGTACAAGGAACTAGTGAGTGCATCTAGGCCTCCTGGACCGCTACACAGTTCAATTCATGTACAAAACACAGTTCCTGTAAAGTCTCTGAATAGTCAAGCCTCTTTGGGCTTTGTTCGGAACCCCTTTTGGCTCCTAACCCTCCCTGTGGTCTCAGTTTCACACATCCTCTTGGGGTTGGTTTGATTGTCGCCTACTCCTCTGGGCCTGATGGATTCTCACGCCCTGTCCCGCCACCATGCCTCCCCCAGCAGTCTTGTATTTTGCACCTCCTCTTGTGTTCTCTGGCTTTACAGCCCCCTTGAGCTATTCGGTTTCTAAGGCCCTCTTGAGCTCTGAGATGTGGTTTGAACTCACTTGGGCTATTTGGTATCTCACCCCTACTTGGGTATTATGGCTTCTTCCTTCATCTTGGGTTATATGGTTCCTTAGCCCCTCTTCGGCTGTTTGGTTCTTCACCCCTTCTTGGGGGTATAGAAGGGCCAGTCCGCCCTCGTCCCGGTTCACTCGATGCAGCATGTACCTGGTTTGCTGCAGCGGCATCCCTCTGGGGAAGCGATCTCCTCGGCAGAGGTGGAAGCGCAATGCCAGCTTCTCCTCGGTCTTCCATGTCAGAGTGCAGGCATCGGTATGTGACAAGACTTAAGCGTCATTTCCAGCAGGCTTTGGCCAACCACTTTCCATGCGGTCCAATCTCTTCTCTATGGGGTAGGCCGAGCTTCTTCAGCTCCTGGCCTCCTTCCAGGTAGTAGTGCTCTGTGCGTTTTCTCGCTCCTCCATGTTTCCCGCAGTCTGTGTGGGACTGCTTCCTGGCTGCGCCTCAAAGGGGGGCGGATCCTCCTCTGCATAGCCAAGAAGCTGCAGGCTTCCGACTCTTTCCTTCTTTCCAGCACCTTTCAGTCGGTCTCAG